>NC_138550.1:66344996-67593032 GCF_964273705.1 Natrix helvetica | reverse complement strand
CTTCTTGGAAGAAGGACCTTCTAAGTCTCTCACTGAAATGCCGATACTTAAACCTGTCGAACAACGTATTACTAGATCCACGACTAGACAAATGTTAGAATCTCACAAGCGCGTCGACCCTCAAACACAATGTGCTAAGAAAGAAGCTAAGAAGCAAACCGGAGCCATGGGAGGAGCAGGGCCGAAGATTAGTCTTGTGGAGAGAGATCTTCAGCAAATGCTTTCAGCGCTCCAGACCAGATCTAAAGATGCTTAAGCTATTATCTTGGAATGTGAATGGAATGAACTCCCCACAAAAAAGGAAAAAAAATATTTTATTATTTGAAGCAATTTAATAATGATGTTGTTTGCCTTCAAGAGACTCATATTAGGCTGCAAGACAAGAAGTATTTAGTGAATTCAAAACTGGGAACATTTTATGCTGCCTCTGATTTGGTAAAGAAAAATGGTGTGGTGATATATATAAATAAAAGATTTTCAACTAAAGTTATAGAGGCAGATGACGCTGGTAGATATATAGCAATTCAATTTGATACAGACTTTGGTTCCATTTTGGTGCTAGGAATATATGCTCCTAACCAACGCCAAGAAAGTTTTTATAAGATGCTCCATTTAAAAATTTTAGACTGGAACTTTAAGAGTATTCTAATAATGGGAGACTGGAATGGAGTGATTTCTCCAAAGATAGATAAGAGTACAAAGACGAAATTCACTACCAAATTACCAAAGGCTTTTTTTGATTTACAAGACGATTTGAAATTAAAAGATGTTTGGAGGACGCAACATCTAAATGAGATGGATTTTTCTTTCTACTCAGATAGACATAAATCCTTTTCAAGGATTGATTTCTTTTTGTTAACACCGGATCTACTTCCTAAAGCCAAGAAATCCAAGATCATAGTCCGGTGTGGTTACAAATTGAATTAGGTATGAGGCCAAGAAGGTCTTGGAGAGTAAATGAAAATTTATTTAGATATGAAAAAAATGTTGATGAACTTAAAAAACACATGAAGGAATTTTTCAGTTTTAACATGAATAAGGGCACTCCCATTGAAATAGTTTGGGATGCAAGTAAAGCTTATATGCGTGGGGTCCTGATACATATGAACTTTAAACATAAACAAATTAGACAGAAAAGGAGAATGGAATTGGAAGATGAAATAAAACGCAAGGAACAGCTGCTTATAACAAACCCAAATGACCAGGCGCTCCAGATGGCGCTAAAGCTGTTGAAAGATCAATTTCAGATGCTTATAGCAGAACAAACAGCAACTAATTTACAATTTGCTAAACATAACACCTTTGCTAACGCTAATAAACCTGGTAGATGGTTAGCATATACTTTGAGAAGGAATATGAATGACAGAATTATTGATAAAATTGAGTTTCGAGGGAAGATGGTACATCAACAAGAGTTGATTAAAAATCATTTGTGGACTATTATACTAAGCTACATGTACAGGATAATATACAGAACAAGTTAATAGATGATTTTTTGGAAGGAAAAAGGGTTGCCAAAATTTCTGTGCTTCAAAAGGCAAATTTGGAACGTCTTATAACCGCTGATGAGATCACTTTAGTTATAAATCAACTTAAATTAGCCAAGGCTCCAGGGACTGATGGTTTGACTGCAATGTATTATAAAACTTTACAACTGGAAATGATTGAATATCTTACACAACTATTTTGTAATATACAACAAGGAGGTAAAATACCTCCCTCATGGAAAGCGGCTTTTATCTCATTGATACCTAAAGATAAAGAGGGCCCTAAGAAACCAGAGGACTACAGGCCGATATCTCTTCTGAACACAGATTATAAAATATTTGCTAAGGTACTAGCCAACAGATTGATGCCGGTTATTCAAGAGATTATTCATCATGATCAAGCAGGATTTATTGAAGGCAGACATATGAAGGAGAATGTAAGGCAACTCATAGATTTAATTGACTATCTTGATAAGAATAAGCAGATCTCTGCAGTGCTGGTTTTTTTGGATGCAGAGAAGGCCTTCGATCGAGTGAATTGGAACTTTCTAACCAAGACTTTGGAAAAGATGGATATGGGACCACGATTGCGGCAGGCGATTGGAGCAATTTATCAGCAACAAAATGCACAACTTATTATTAATGGAAATTTGTCAACAACTTTCGAGATACAAAAAGGCACAAGACAAGGTTGCCCATTATCCCCATTGTTATTTATTTTAACTTTGGAAGTCTTGTTGAACGCAATTCGGGACTCAAAATCCTTAGATGGCATAGCTATCAGGCAAAAGGAATACAGAACTAAAGCATTCGCCGATGATCTGGTTGTTACCCTTTCACATCCTTTGAAATCAATAATCCAGATGAAAAATATCATAATAGAATTTGGCATGGTGTCTGGGTTTAGACTAAATCAAAACAAAACGAAAATGATGGTTAAAAACATGACAGAGACTCAAAGAAAGAGACTTGTAAGTTTAGCAGGTTTTGAAATAGTTTCTAAAGTTAAATATTTAGGAATACAAATTTCAGAATCAAATACAAAACTTTTCTCAAATAACTATGAAGTGTTGTGGCAAAAGATACAGAAAGATCTTGAAGAGTGGAAAAAGTTACAATTGTCTTTGCTTGGAAGGATCTCAGCAATTAAAATGAACATTTTACCTAGATTTATCTTTTTATTCCAGATGATTCCGGTGCTTAAGTCAGATAAAACCTTGTTAAATTGGCAAACAACATTAAATAAATTTGTTTGGAAGGAGAAAAAACCGAGAGTAAAGATGAAGATTATGCAAGATACACGTGAAAGAGGCGGCCTCAGACTCCCAAACCTTCGATTATATTATGAAGCTGCGGTATTAACGCATGTAGCAGATTGGTTTGGGAAAACAAAAATGGAATTGCTGAATATAGAAGGCCATGATCTTGTTCTGGGATGGCATGCATATCTTTTTTATGAAAAATTCCATTCTTATGTTGACAAAAGCCTTTACACTTTCTTTACTATTATGGTTAAAATACCTTAGTACCTTTGCCTTGTATGATACAAGTTTGTACCTAAGGAAATTGGGATGGGTGGAAGGAGGAGGGGGAGGAAAAAGACTACTTTCCTACTGCACTAGGAAAATATGCTTGGAAGCCATGTTTGCAACCATCCACGAAATATCCCAGTATGTTGGCATTTTGTCCCCACATTTTTCCATGTTGAAAAAGTCATACAGCAAAAGATAATAAAAAACAGAGATTTTTAAAACAATGCAAAAATTATAGAATGAATGGTGATCACTGCTCTAAACAAATCTTAAACCCCGTCTGGTTCTTCAACAAATAACAACAAAGTTGCTCAGGAATAATCAAAAGAGCAAAAACACAAAAAGTGGGAATAAATAGAAAAATACTAGATTAATTGCATGTTTTCCTCACCTCTTTCTTTGCACCATTAACTGCAACCTGCTCAGATGTATCTTGGATGCCTGCAGAAATACTACTGTTCCCTGGGATGTTAACATCTCCCACCGAAAAGACCGGAAAGAGAGGCCTGAGAAATCGGAACTCGCTACTTAAGGATCCACCAGTCAAACAAACATCATAACGGTAAGTCCTGGAAAGCGACCCATTCTGTGAATCAGCACAATTCTCTGGAGTATCAGAACTGGCAGGTGGGAAGTGAGGATGAATAGTAGGAAAGTGGCTTTGGGGATCCTTCTTGAAGATTTTGACCACAATAAACACAACAATGCAGACTAGGAACACAAAGGAGACTGCAGCCAAGCAGATCACCAGATACTTGGTCAAGGTTTTATCTTCTCCCGGTTCTTCCACACTGACATCCACCCTCCTCAGGAAGGGATCCGAAAAGCCATCCACAAGAAGAACATTAAGCAACGCCGTGCTGGTCTGTGGAGGAAGGCCGTTGTCTCTGACCAGTATCACCAGCCTCTGCTTACTTGTGTCTCGCTCATTCAGGACTCTCCTGGTTTTCACTTCCCCATTCTGCACTCCTATGCTGAAAAGGGCTGGGTCTGTGGCCTTCAGCAATTCATAGGAAAGCCAAGAGTTTTGGCCAGAATCTGCATCCACTGCAACCATCTTGGTGACCAGATAGCCGGCCTCGGCTGACTTGGGAAGCAGCTCATTGCATGGGGATGTGTTGTTCTGGAGGGGATACAGGAAGAAGGGAGCGTTGTCATTCTCATCTATGATGTGGATTCGGACAATCACTTCTGAGCTCAGGGAAGGAGAACCACCATCAGATGCCCTCACAGTAACTCTGAAGCCTCTTATCTGCTCATAGTCCAGGGATCGGAGGGCATACATGTTTCCAGTTTCAGAGTTGATTGAGATGTAAGAAGTCACCATGCCATCACCCTTCCCAGGAAGAACTAAGTAATTCACTTTAGCATTCAGTGTTGTGTCTAGATCCAGAGCATGGACTGAGCCAATCAGCAAGCCTGGAATATTATTCTCCTTGATTTGCATGTCATAGGAAGACTTTTCAAAAAGGGGAGAGTTATCATTGACATCGGAGATCTGAACATTAATCAATCTTGTTGAATTGAGCCTAGGAGCTCCCCAGTCAATAGCAGTGATGGTGATGTTGTATTCAGTGACTGTCTCTCTGTCTAGGGGACTTTGGAGCACAAGCTGATAAAAGTTGTTTGTGGTGGCTTTCAGCACAAAAGGGACATTCATCTGCACAGAGCAGACGGTTTTGCTGTTGTCTCCAGAGTCTTGGTCTCTCACACTGAAGACGGCCACCATTGTGTCCGGGGGAGAGTCTTCCTTTAAAGTGCTGATCAGAGATATGATGGACACTTCTGGGGGATTGTCATTCTCATCTTCAACCTCTATCAGTATATTGCAGTGACCTGAAAGACCCCCTCCATCTGTTGCTCTGATACTCATGCTGTAGCTCTTTTCTTTTTCATAATCAATCTCTCCCCAAACAGTTATTTCACCAGTAATTTCATTTAAATAAAACAAATTGTTTATTATTTCAGGCACCTGATGAAACGAGTAGAGGATTTGCGCATTTGAACCCAAATCCAGATCTGTAGCTTCCACCTTAATCACAAGAGTGCCCTTAGGGAGATTCTCCTTTATTCTTGCCTTATATTCAGACTTACTAAACAGAGGAAAGTTATCATTACTATCCAGAACATTAATATTAATTTGAACTGTGCCGGTTTTCTTTGGAACTCCTCCATCAATAGCCATTAGAATCAATTCAAGGTGCGGCATCCTCTCCCTATCTAATGTTTTCTTCAAAACAAGGTATATATTGTCTTTTCTATCTTCATTCTTTTGTACTTCAAGCTGAAAATGCTCATTGGGATTAAGGGTGTAATTTTGGATGCTATTTTCTCCCAAATCCTCATCATGAGCAGGTTCCAAGGGGAACGTTGTACTTTTAGGAACAGTCTCAAGAATGTCTACCTCCACATTGTTTTTCCAAAATTTGGGTGCATTATCATTCACATCTTCTATCTTGATTTCAATATTAAATATATCTAAGGGGTTTTCCAAAACAAGCTGAGGAAAAAGTAGACAAGGAACATTCTGGCCACATAAAGCTTCTCTGTCTATTTTATCATTAATCAACAGATTCCCACTTTGAATATCAAGGTGGAAGTATTCCTGAGTGCCCTCAGCAACTAAATGTGCTTTGCGTGTGGTGAGCTCCCCTGTTTTCAGTTTCAATTCCTTGAGCACATTAGCCACCAGAAACCCCTTTTTCTTTTCCTCAGGGACAGAAAAGCGAATTGAGGCACACATTACTCTAAGGAATGAGAAGGATAGGAGGACATACAGACCTTGCCTTTTCCAAAAGCAATTCTCCATGATTCCAGTCTCTTCCTTGTAGGCTCAAATTCTGCCCCCAAATTCAGTTTTTCTTTCCTTCCTTTATGATTTAATTGTTCAAGCCCTAGTTAATTGTCCAGTCTTTTGCCATCTTATAATCTGCAACATTTCGCTGCCAGAGTCAGATTCCTTTTGTTCAGTTTTGTATTACTGTTTGCCCTAATTCTGAGCAAGCAGAACAGAACTAAATTTCTTTGTTAATATCGCCACCATGTGGTGAAGTAGGCAAAAATTATATTTGCATGGTTTAGATTCAGAAATCACATTGAATCCATTTTTATCTATCCACTAGCTACCCTACCAAGCAGATTATCTCATGAACTTTTAATTATGTAGAAAAGGAAACAGAGTGACAATCTGCACAAAAAAATCAAAGTTATTGATAAAGACTGTAACCCAGTCCTTTCGCAGTTGAGTTCTGAATGACTGTGGGCGTATAGTGACACTTTATGTGGCTTCTGTTGTGCACCCATGGATATCAAGTTTAAATCTGTGTAAGGACAACATTTCTGCTTTGAGGCACCTTGGCAACATCTTTCAAGGGATTCAGTTTGGATTACCAGTGACAACATCCTTCCACATTTTTTTTGCTGCGTCTTGTCCCACTTGGGGAAGAGGGGGGCTTTGAATCAGGTTTTTGCTTCTGTCAACTGCCCTTACAGTTTTTTTGAAAAGTTTTTTGGAATAGGCTTTCCTTTGCCTCCTTCCTAGGCATCACAGAGAGAGATTTGCCCAAGATCACCTTTCCATGTTACTGTCTCAGAGGAAAAATGTTTGTTACATTCCTTTCTTGGTGTGCTTTAAATCTGTTTGCAGCACTTGCAAACAGATTTGAAACAAAAAATTCCATTTTTGTTAGTCCTTTTGCAGTATAATAACTTATACATTAACCATCATGGTTAAAATACCTTAGAGAGTTGCCTTGTATGATACAGGTTTGCACTTATGGAAATATGGGAGACTGGAAGGTGAAATAGTAGGAGGGGAGAGAGGTTCTACTCTTTCATCATTTCTCTAGGGAATAGGGTTCAGAAGTAGCCCATTGCCTATTGAGGTTAGCCCGTAAAGAAGTAAAATACTGCGGCCACAATGGTGAAGATTACGCAGTAGAAGAAAGATTACTGTTAGAGCTGCCATCCTTCGCTCACACCTAGTGCTTCCTTAGATGCCAATCTGTCATTAGCCATGGAGGGATGGAGCTGTGGGGAGATGGGGGAACACGAAAGCAATCTTCTTGCCATTCTGAGACATCCCAAGGCTACAGACCAGGGAATGGAATGCAACACCTAGCCATCTACCTAATCATTACCAAAGCATCTTCTCTGAATATGACTGGACAATTGGGAGATAACAGGGATGGACCAGAGAAGGGAAAGTTAACTAGGGAATCTTCACTCGCAAACTCTTAGTTCTGACTTTGTTTACTGCAACCACCTGGCTTTTAGTAAAAGTAACCTTTTTGCTATAATTGAGTCAAGAGTGTTTCTTTCCCAAGGGATGAAGCTGGGCCAGGTCTGACTATTACTTTCAAACTACACTAGGAAAATGTGCCTGGTAGTCCATGTTTATGACCATCTGTTTGGAATTAATTGCTTATACTAAATATACTGGTCATACTTGAAAGCTAACTGAAAAGCAGAGTTGGAAGGGACCTTGGAGATCTTCTAGTCCAACCCAAGCAGGTGACCCTATACCATTTCAGACTGATGGTTGTCTAAACTCTTCTTAAAAACTTCCAGTGATGGAGCACCCACAGCTTCTGAAGGCAACCTGTTCCAATGGTTAATTGTTCTCACAGTTAGGAAGTTTCTACTTAGTTCCAGGTTGCTTCTCTTCTTGATTAGTTTCCATCCATTGTTTCTTGTTTTGCCTTTTGGTGCTTTGGAAAATGGGTTGACCACTCTCTTCTTTGTGGCAACTCTGAAATAGTGGAATACTACTATCATGTCCTCCCTAGTCCTTCTGTTCACTAGACTAGACATACCCATTTCCTGCATCCATTTTTCAAATGTTTTAGCCTCCAGGCCCTTAATCATCTTTGTTGATCTTCTCTGCACTCTTTCCAGTGTCTCAACATCTTTTTTTATGTTATGGCAAGAAAAACTGGATGCAGAATTCCAACTGTGGCCTTACCAAGGCATTATAAAGTGGTACTAACCGTGATGATATAATCCATCTGTCAGCCTCTGTTTTGCTTGCTACGCTTGCTTGCTATCGGCTGCCATAGAAATGGGGTGTGTGTGTGCATAGTAATGGGGAAGGGAATTATATTGTACTGGAGGAGTCTTGCTCTCACCATCTTCTGCGCATGCTGGGGGCTGATGTTTGAACTTGGTCAAGGCCAACCATTTCACATACCAACTTGATGAGGCTGTTTGAAGATGTACCCTTAGGGAGTTGCAGATTGGGCAATGGGTTGAGGAATTGGGGGAGGGTGCTGGATAAATGTTTGATATGTATATGTTCCTGCCTTTCTGGCTCAGATCTTGCTTTCCTTTTGCTGTTTTCACTTCATATCTAGTAAAAGTACTTTATCTCTATTAAAATGGAGTTGAGATTTTCCTTTCTTGGATATTGAAGAAGGCATGCTTGACACCATCTGGTCCTGGTGAATTGAACTTTCTAGCATGATCAGATGTTCTCTTCCCATTTTCCTGCCTAGTTTAATTTGTATTACTTGTCTGTCCTTTATGGTTCTGTTTTTGGCAGGTTGTGTTCTGATCCAGCCTTAGCAAAAGCAAGAAACAGACTCCTTGTCACAAAAACACCCTCTTTATTTATGTCTTGTGAATTAATGTCATTCACCCACCAACAAGTCCAAGCAAGAGTCCTGCAAGGAGTTACCGTATGTTTCAGACTATAAGACACACTGGACTATAAGATGCACCTAAATTTATAGTAGGAATGCATGAACATCATCACCTAGAACCTAGAAAATGAGGTGGCAGAGTGGGTGATATACCTCTACAATGAAGGAGCGCCCGAGCTGGAGAATGTAGATGTCCCTCTGGATGAACTTCAAGCCAGGTTTGGAGACTCTGCCCAGGTTTGGAGACTCTGAGCAGCATCTGGGATCTGTGCAGTGCAGCCAGCCAGTAGCCAAATACATTTGGGAGTTCCGCAGCCTGGCTGGGAAGCTAAGAATGTGGCCAGATTACCATTTCCAAGACAGACTAAATAAGGAGCTATACAAAAACTGCCTGCCCTGGGGAATTCCAGACAACCTCAGGACATGGTACCAGCTGGTGAACACCCACTGGTCACACCCGATGAGGCCAGGAGATACTTCCACCAATGTCCAAGGGATCAACAGACTTCCCCGCCATAGTGAACCCATGGTGCCTGCCTGAAGCCTGCTTCTAATGTAGAAAAGAGAGCTATTGAGCAGCCAACTGCCTGGCTCCACAACCTATATTGGCAGCAAGAGGCCTGGCCAGCTGAAGGCCAAGAAGGAACTGAGGAAGGGAAAGGAGAAGACATGGGTGGTGTAGTAGATCTCTTTCCCCTCTAGCGAGGGGAGGAAACTCCAACCCCAGAAACCCCAAAGTGGTCCTCTATGAAAGCAACAGTGGGGGGGAGTGGAACCATCACCCCTTTGACTGCCCAGGTGGAGGTGCTAGTGCCTCACTCAGATGCAAGAGGGGTCTTTATGGCTCTAGTCGACTCAGGTTGCACCTGCTGCTTGGTCAGCCTGAGAACTGTGGAAAAAATGGAACCAAGGCTTAAAAAATTGAGGCAACCTATGAAGTCTGAGCAAGTTGGTGGTTCCCTTACTGGGGGGCTTACCAGCCATGTGCCTAACTGAACTAGTAACCCTGAGATCAGAAAGCCACAAGGAAACTATAAGTTTCAAAGTAGCAGTAGTAAAATCTAATTTTTTTTGCTACCAGTTTTGTGGGTGTGGCTTGGTGGGAAGGTCATGTGACTGGGTGGGCATGGCCAACTTTTCTTCACTTTTTAAAGCATTTTTTCCTACCTATTCACCTGAACTGGCAGGAAAAAATGCTTTAAAATGTAGGGAAAAAGGTTCTGACAACTGCGTGGCTCACAGCTGATCTGCATGATTGACAGAAGCTTTCCCCCCCACTTTTTAAAGCAACTTTTTAACTACCAGTTCTGGCAAATAGGTAGTAACAATGTTTTTAAAAGTTTCTGATGATTGTGTGGCACAGCTGAGTGGCACGGAACCTTTTTTCCCAATTTTAAAAGCTTTCCTTTACTACCGGTTTGGGCGAATCTTAGCATTTTTTGCTACCAGTTCTAGTGAACTGGTCAAAATTGGCAGCATTTCACTCCTGCATAGTAGCCCCAAAAATGGCAGAGACAATGATCTCTGGGGTTGGCATTGCTAAAAAAATGGAACCCACTGGTTGACTGGAAAGACAATTGGCACTGGAGGAATAGAGCAGGCAGACTGCAATGTGTAGAGATAAAATGCAGAGGCAGTAAACGCCTGCTGGTGGGGTAGGTAAAGATAAAGCCCATCAACTCATTAACCAAGAGTGACCGGGGGGAGGGAACCATCTCTTAGGAATACCAAGACCTAGCAGAAGCATTCAACGAATGGGAATTAGACAGACTCCCTCCGCATCACCCCACTGACTGTGCCATTGAGATGCTATTTAAGCCAAAGATGTACTCAATGACCCCAAGAGAGATGGACGAGTTCAGGAATTTCATGGATAAAAATCTAGTCAGGGGTTTCATACAACAGGCAAAAACTAGGATGGCAGTCCCAGTGTTCTTCAAAAAGAAGCAAGATGGGTATTTGAGATTATGCATGGATTTTGGGGGGATCAATGGTGTTTGTGTGGAAAACATGTACCCCCTTCTCCCTCATGAAGGACATGCTGGGCTACCTGGCCAAGGGGAAGGTATTCACCAAGCTGGACTTGAGAGAAGCATATTACTGAGTAAGAATTAAAGAAGATGATGAGTGGAAAACTGCTTTCAATTGTCCCTTAGGGTGATTCCAATTCTGAGTGACTCACGATGTTCATGCAGTTAATCAACAAAGTACTGCAAGAGCATCTGTATAAAGGGTTGTTGGTGTACCTACACAATATCCTCATTTATTTTGAGATGATGGAAGACCATGTGAAACTAGTGTGGAAAGTGCTAAGAAAACTATTGAAACCTAAGCTCTATGCTGAACTATTCAAGTGCAACTTCCACAAAACCAGTTTAGACTACTTGGGCTATCGTGTGTCCAATATGGGGATGGAGATGGACCCTGGAAAGATGAAGGCCATTCTGAAGTGGCAAGCCCTTCACACCAGAAAGCAACTGCAAAGTTTCTTGGGCTTCACCAACTTCTATTGCCAATTCATCCCCTCATTTGCACAGTTAGCCATGCCTATCACCAAACTATTAAAAATGGGCAGAGGGGAAGTGAAGTCTAAACCAAGCCAGCCACTCTCTAGGACTATGGAATGCCAAGCAGCTTTTAAAAAGATTACAGATTAACAGAGTTGGAAGGGACCTTGTAAGTCATTTAGTCCAACCCCCTGCCCAAAACCTAAAAGCCTTTTGGGGGCAGAGCCAACTAAACACCCAGACCCAGAGGAGCTGTTGATAATATCAGCTGACAGCAGAATTTCCAGCTGACATTATGGCAAGACAGTATGGATTCACAGGGCTTCATGAAATTCTGCCGAATTCTGCCTGCCAGGAGGTCCCATGGGGTCAAAATTACCACAGAGAGATGACGAAGACAGAGGGGACACTCTGTTGATTGCAAGGAGATTGATCCAGAGAACCCCCTCAAACTGAGAAGTACATGTGAGGTTTGTTAAAAAGATAATAAGAGTTGAAATACTTAAAAGGCAAGAGATGAACCATTGAAACACAAAGGGAAAGAAATTATGATCCCGAAAAAGGTGCCAAGAAGAGAAAGAGACCTATGGAAACAATATCAATTCTTGACAAGACAGTTGATTAAATACAATGTAAACTTCTGATAGTTGACACCTGAGGGATTATAGAAGATATAGATTCGACTCCCTAGATAAAGGATATGAATTCTTGACCACCACTTCAGTACAAATGAGGAACAGGAAAGAAGAGAGGAAGTAGAAGTAAAAGACAAGGAATTAACAGGAGGGAAAAATACACAACAAGAAGAAAGTGAAGTCGAAAAAATAGAATGAACAGAACGAGAAGGAGCAAGCACAAAGGAACATAAAATCAACTAGGACAAGACCCATTTATAAATGAAATGATGGAAGAAGTTATTGTCAATTAACATAAATGGACTGAATTCTCCCATGAAAAGGGAAACAAACCTTTACAAAACTATAAAAAATAAAATTAGATTTACTCTGTCTACAAGAAGTTCACATTAAAAAACAACATAGTAAATTACTGGAATACTCCAAAATTGGGAAATTACATTTACAAGACATTTTAGGACACTCAATGTTGGAGGTTTACAACGAAGTATTGTTAGAAGTTAGGATGGAAGATAGAAGTTTGGATAGAAGCAAATACTCTCATACCAAAAGAAGATTCAGACTTAATGCAGATTAAAAAGTATAGGCCAATAGCACTATTAAATGTTGACTATAAAATATATGCATCAATAATAGCAGAGAGACTAAAAATATTTTTGAATGAATTTATACATTCAGATCAGAATGGATTTTTACCTAAAAAAACAAATTAAAAATAAAATGAGAATCATTTGGAATATGCTAGAGCAGTGATGGCTAACCTTTTTTGGCTCCCGTGCCAAAAGCAGAGGGAGTGCAGGGGGGTCGTGCACAGGTGTGCCACACCCATAATGCTATGCGTGAGCAACCAGCACCCCCTGCTTTTGGTGTGGTTTTTTTTGCCCTTCCCAAGTCCAGAGGCTTTCTAGAAGCCTGGGGAGGGCGAAAACAGCCTTACCTTCCCCCCTGGCAGTCCTCCGGAAGCTTCAGGAGCTTCCCTGAAGGCTCTGGAGAGCGAAAAACGGACCTACAAGGAACCCGAAAGTTCGGGAATGGTGACTTCCAGTTTGTCTGTAGGGCCGATTTTCGACCTTTGGAGGCTTCAGGAGGCTTCCCTGAAGGCTCCGGAGGACAAAAAAGGACCTACAGATAAACTGGAAGTCACTCCCGGTTTCCTCGTAGGGCTGGTTTTTGCCCTCCAGAGCCTTCAGAGTATTATGAAGTACAATCTGGGAGAAAAATGGTGTTGATCTTCTTAGATGCACAGAAAGCTTTTGTTAATGTAAAATGTCAATTTATTATTTTTTAATTTTTTTAAATTTTATTAAACATAGAAAACAACATTAAAAATTCTCATCCATTACATACAGCATGTCATTTGGTTACAAGCTTCTGTGCATCCATATTTTCAGTTACATATACAGTCACAAATTTTCCATGTAATATGACAAGATACCTCACTTTCATTTTACATCATATATTCAATTAGAGTTAATATTTCTTTCCTTTCAGCAAACCTAATTCCCTTACATTCTTAATTATCTATTTAATGACAATATACCTTTATGTAATCACTTATCACATTCTGATTATTTTTAAAATATAAAAGAATTTACCAACTATTTATGTTTATACATCACTACTTTCAATTATGCATAGTCCCACTAAACACCCATCAGGTATGCTTATGTAGATTGTTGTCCTTGTACATCATACATTCAAACAAAAATATTGTTCCTTCATTTTTAAACCAAATATTCTAAATGCTCACTTCATAAATATACCAGTCTTTCATTACTTCATTATTAAACTATTTATCAACAACAAAATATCTTTATAATATACATCATTACCTAGAGTTATGCCTAATATTGCCAATTGTTTATTAAATGTACACAGATTCATTATTATCCTTATCCTTCATTTTAAAACAAAGTATTCTAAATTATTCAATTCATATGTATATCAATCTTTCATTGTATTGTTATTCAAACTATACAAATGGTATATCATAAACAAACAGCAAAGATAATGGTAAACGGAGAATTGACAGATTCTGTTGAAATAAAGAGAGGTAGAGACAAGGTTGCCCACTATCACCATTACTATTTGTCTTAACATTAGAAGTCTTAAACAGAAAAATTAGAAAAGAAGAAATAAAAGTAATAAAATAAAAAAGAATATAAGTTACAAGCGTTTGCAGATGACTTGGTTTTTATTCTTGAAGATCCACTAGAGACAGCACCCAAATTGTTAGAAAGAATAGAGGAGTACAGAAAAGTAGCAGGTTTGAAAATAAACAAAGACAAAACAAAGATGTTGACAAAGAACATACCATTAAGACAAAAGGAAGAGTTGGCAGAAGTTTTGAAGATCCAAGGCACAAACACGGTTAAATACTTGGGGATATATCTATCAGCTAGATGCAGTACTCTTAAGGATAACAATTATATTAGACTAAAACAACAAATTGTGACTAGCTTGATGAAATGGGAAAATTTACAACTATCAATGATAGGAAGAATTTCTACAATTAAAATGAACATTTTACCCAGAATCCTATACCTGTTCCAGACAATTCCAATCAGATTGGGCAAGGACTTTTTTGAAGATCTAAATAAAATAGTTTTGAAGTTTATTTGGCAAGTGAAAAAAACTAAAAATAAAACTCAAGTTGCTACAAGATGCTAGAACAAGGGGAGGATTGGGCTTACCTGACTGGGAGTTATATTATCAAGCAACAAACCTGATGTGGATTAAGGAGTGGATAACACTAAAAAAACCTCTAGATTATTGAATGTAGAGGGTCATGATTTACTGTTGGGATGGCATGCTTTTTTATGATATAAGGGAACTAAAGCACATGGTTATTTTAGAAGACATTATATAAGGGAGGCTTTGCTATTAAATTGGGAAAAGGTAAAAGATTACATTACTTAAAAACGCCAGTCTGGATATCAACCATTGAAGAATTTTCATATCCAATAATATATAAAAAGGAACAAACAGTTAGATATGTTGAAATATTGGATGCAGAGGGTGAACTCAAATCTATTCAAGAGTTGAAACAAGAAGGAATAGAAATGAATTGGCATTCATATGTGCAGATACACTCTAGATATAATGAAGATAGAAAATCAAAAGGTCTTTATAACAAAATGACTGAATTAGACAAAGTTTTAACAGGTACTGATGAAAAAAGTAATTTTAAAAATTTATGGATATTTATTAGAGGTTAAACTACAAGAGGAACAAGTTAAAGAAACTATGATAGCTTGAGGGGGGGAAATTTTGGACATGGGATTGATTTAGAGAAATGGCAGAAATTGTGGTCTCAAAATTATAAAATGACGATGTCAACTGCAAATAGAGAAAATTTGTATAAGATGTTTTACAGGTGGCATCTACCCCCAACGAGAATTGCAAGAATGTCCAAGAATAAATCCGAAAAGTGTTGGAAATGTCATCAGATACTGGGTTTTTACTACCACATGTGGTGGACTTGCATTGAAGCTAAAAGATACTGGACTAAGATTCACATGTGGTTGGAGAAAATGATACACAAACACATAGACCTTAAACCAGAGATTTTTTTATTGGGAATTATACCAGAAACTTACAATAAAGACTTGAAATATTTGATTATAAACGTTCTAACAGCAGCTAGAATTGTATCTGCAAAAAATTGGAAAAATGAAACAATACCAAAACAGGAGGAAGTTATTCGAAAGATAATGGAGTGTGCTGAAATGAGAGAATTGACATTTGAAATCAGAGAACAAGAAGATTAGCAATTTTATAAGATATGGGACTTGTTTTATCGGTGGTGGATAAAAAACCCTGGAAATGAAAAATGTTTTATGTATGTTTTAATTGAAGGAGATGAGTAATAATACAATTACGTTGTTAAATAGATTAATAACGATACAATGTAAATTGGCAATTTATGTCACTACAATTAAAATGCATGAACTTTGGTGAAAGATTCAGTAATATGAATATGGCAATATATTCTAAACAAACTGCAAAGGTGATTGTAAATGGGGACATGACAAAGAACTTTAATATAAAGAAAGGCATAAGACAAGGATGCCCTTTGTCCCCTTTGCTATTTATATTGATATTTGAAGTGTTAAATAGAAACATTAGAGAAGATTCAGAAATAAAAGATAAGGAAATAAAGAAAGAAAAATACAAAGCCTTTGCAGATGACCTGGTATTTATTTTAGAAGAACCACAAGAAACTGGACCCAAATTAATTTAAAAAATAGAAGAATATGGTGAAGTTGCAAGTTTGAAAATAAATAAAGAGAAAACTAAAATACTAGTTTAAAATCTTGCAAATAAACAGAAAAAATGAAGAAGAAGATAGATATAAAGATAGTTAGGAAAGTAAAGATAAGCAACCATTAAAGGAGATAACTATATCAAGCTAATGCAACAAATCAAATTAGATTTCGAGAAGTGGAAAAATATGCAACTATCGTTAGTAAGAAGAATAGTTGCAATAAAAATGAATATCCTGCAGAGATTATTATTTTTGTTCCAAACAATTCCGATAAAGATAGAAAAAAATTCTTTGAGGAGCTAAATAAAATGGTGTTAAAATATATTTGGCAAGCAAGAATAAGTTTGAAAATGTTATAACATTCTAAAAACAAAGGGATTTTTGTGTTGCTAGATTGGGAGCTATACTATCAGGCCTCTGTACTCACATGGGTGAAAGAATGGATAAGTTTGAGGCATAGATGATTATTAACTTTGGAGGGACACCATCTACAACTGGTGGCACAAATTTTTATGGTTTGGGAAAAACTAATAACATAGATATTTTCAAAGACATAAATGCTTTGTTGCTAGTATGGGGAAACATTAAAGTAAAACATTATATGAAAATATAGGAAGCACACCACAATAATAATGGGAGATTTTAACTACCCTGACATCAACTGGGAAACAAACTCTGCATTAAGTGGAAGATCCAACAGGTTCTTAACAAAAGTAGCAGACAACTTTGTTTTCCAAAAAGTAGAGAAGGGAACAAGGGGATCAGCCATATTGGACTTAATTCTCACTAACAGAGAGGAAATGATAGAAGGTGTTGAAGCCATAGGAACCCTGGGGGCAAGTGACTATGAAATATTGGAATTCAACATTATCCAAACACAAGTAGTAGAACAAAGTCAAACTAGAGTCTTGGACTTTAAGAAAGCTAATTTCAATAAACTTAGAGAGAGCTTGGGAAAAATTCCATGGATGAGGATCCTCAAGGGGAAAACAACTCAAGAAGCTTGGGAAATTTTGAAAAATGAGATTACAAAAGCCCAGTCAAGCACAATACCAATGAAGAAGAAAAATAACAGCTCCCAAAAGAAACCAGCATGGCTGCATAAAGAACTCTCTGACAAACTGAAAGACAAAAAAGGTAAGTATAAAAAGTGGAAGGAGGGGGACATAACTAAGGCAGAATATCAGCAAATAGCCCGAGCCTGTAAAAATGAAGTGAGGAAAGCTAAGGCTCACAATGAAGAAAGGCTTGCCACAAGAAAGGCTTGCCACAAAAGTAGAAAATTAACAAAAAAAGCTTCTTCCAACATATTAAAAACAAGAAAAAAGTTACGGAAACAATTGGTCCATTGCTAGGAGAAAGTGGCAAAAAGGTGACAAGCAACAGGGAGAAAGCAGAACTATTTAACTCATGTTTTGCATCTGTCTTTACACAAAGGGATAAAACAGTCCAACCTATCAAAAGCAGCACCACAAAAATCAGATTAGGAACACAAATTGAAATAGGGAAGAAAATGGTAAGTGAGCACCTGTCTACCCTAGACGAGTTCAAATCACCAGGACCGGGTGGATTACACCCCAGGGTTCTGAAGGAACTAGCAGACGAGATCTCAGAACCACTGAATTATATCTTTCAGAGATCCTGGAACACCAGGGAACTACCAGAGGACTGGAAAAAAGCTGATGTGGTTCCCATCTTCAAAAAAGGGAAAAAATTAGATCCAGGAAACTATAGACCTATCAGCCTGACCTCAATACCAGGAAAGATTCTGGAAAAAATAATCAAGCAACGAATTTGCGAACACCTAAAAGCAACCAAAGTAATAGCCAAAAGCCAACATGGATTTCTCAAAAACAGATCATGCCAGACTAAACTTATTGCATTCTTTGATAATGTGACAAAATTAGTGGACCAGAGGAATGCCATTGATATAGTTTACTTGGACTTCAGTAAGGCTTTTGATAAGGTAGACCATAACCTACTACTAGATAAAGTAGAAGAATGTGGGTTAGACAGCATCACCACCAGATGGATTCGTAACTGGCTGACCAACCGCACTCAATGTGTAGTCCTCAATGGAACTGCATCTACATGGAGGGAAGTATGCAGTGGAGTACCCCAAGGCTCTGTTTTAGGCCCAGTACTCTTCAACATCTTCATCAATGATTTGGATGAGGAAATAAATGGGGAACTCATCAAATTTGCAGATGACACCAAGCTGGCAGGAATAGACAACACTCCAGAAGATAGGCTTAAGATACAGAAGGATCTTGACAAACTTGAACATTGGGCACTATCTAATAAAATGAAATTCAATGGTGAAAAGAGTAAGGTTCTACATTTAGGCAACAAAATGGAATGCACAGGTACAGTATAGATGATATCTTGCTCAGTAGTAGTAACTGTGAAAGGGATCTTGGAGTCCTAGTGGACAACCATTTAAATATGAGCCAGCAATGTGCAGCAGCTGCCAAAAAAGCCAACACAGTTCTAGGCTGCATCAACAGAGGGATAGAATCAAGATCACGTGAAGTGTTAATACCACTTTATAATGCCTTGGTAAGGCCACACTTGGAATACTGCATTCAGTTCTGGTTGCCACAATGTAAAAAAGATGTGGAGACTCTAGAAAGAATGCAGAGAAGAGCAACAAAGATGATTAGGGGAATGGAAACTAAAACATATGAAGAACAGTTGCAGGAACTGGGTATGTCTAGCTTAAGAGAAAGAAGAACTAGGGGAGACATGATAGCATTGTTCCAATATCTCAGGGGTTGCCACAAAGAAGAGGGAATCAAACTATTCTCCAAGGCACCTGAGGATAGAACAAGAAGCAATGGGTGGAAACTAATCAAGGAGAGAAGCAACTTAGAACTGAGGAGAAACTTCCTGACAGTTAGAACAATTAATCAGTGGAACAGCTTGCCTCCAGAAGTTGTGAATGCCCCAACACTGGAAGTCTTTAAGAAGATGTTGGATAGCCATCTGTCTGAAACAGTATAGGGTTTCCTGCCTAGGCAGGGGGTTGGACTAGAAGACCTCCAAGGTCCCTTCCAACTCTACTATTGTATTGTATTAATACCAGTCTGGTTCTCCACGATGGAGGCCTGATACATCCGAATGTTGTTAACATGGAAAAAATAACAAGATATAAAGACATTTTGAATGAAAAAGGGTTAAAACTAAGCAAGAATTTAAAAGTCAAGATTTAGCATGGTGGCAAATACAATCAAGGCATGAGAAAAATGTTAAAAGTTCTATTCTTCTATAAAGAACCAACAGAAATAAATCAGATACTAACAGGGGCAAGTGAAAAATTAATTTAAAAAATCTATAGCTACTTACTGAGCATTAAAATGAAAGAACAAGTAAAATAAACAAGGATAGTATGGATCAAAAAAATTGGATATACTATAGAGCTAGATAAATGGCGGAAACTGTGGGATAGGAACTATAAATTAACAATGTCAACTGCATATAAAGAAAATCTATATAAAATGTTTTATAATCTATAAAACACCTACTACCAGCAAGACAGGCAAAGATGTTTAAGAACATCTCCCCAAATGTTGGAAATGTAATCATATACCTGGTTTTTTATTATCACATGTGGTGGACATGTCCAAAGGCAAAAAAAAGAGGACAAAAATACATACATGGTTAGAAAAAATGATAAAGCAAAATATAGAACTAAAACCAGAAATATTTTTGTTGGGGATTTTACCAGAAAAGTACAATAAAGGGAATACATATTAATTTTACATGTGTTAACAGCTGTGAGAATTGTGTTTGCACAACATTGGAAAAATGAAGAGATCCCCTACAGAAGAAAGTGCAATAAAAGAATACTAGAATGTGCAGAAATGGATATATTAACACTTAAAATTAAGGAGAAGGAAGAAAGAATATTTTTAACATGGGATTCATTCTATCAGTGGCTAACAGAAACAGAAGTTAGAATTTTAAAAGCATAAGGCAATGATTAATTACATAAGAAAGGTTTATTGAAATGGATAAGCAAATATCATTATGTGATTATTATCATTTTTTTGAATATTACTCAAAATTATCTTTCTCAAAATTAACTCGACTCAAACAACACACTGTTCATCTAGACATGGATTTTTGTGTTTATTAAAATGTATGTGTATAGACTTCCGGTTCCGGCTGTGGATCGTGATGGGCGTGCTTTGCTCGCCCCGCGCGCTCTTGGTGGGCTCCCCCCTGATCGGGGGGGCACAGGGAGTCTCATAGGGGCCCCTGCCAAGGGGGCAGCTAGGGGGGGTCCTCTGTGTTGGCGGCGGCCGTGGGGGGGGCTCCCTGCATTGCCCTAGGCACCAGGAGGCAAAAGGGGAGGCGCGAGGAGCTCCTATGCTCCTTCACGCTTTCACGTCAAGGCAGCTGGGCGAAATCGATGATTGGAAGGCTGCAGCTGCAATGTGGTGAGGTGAAATTCCCCCCACTCCCTCTTCTGACTGCAAAAAAAAAAGGATTGCCAGCTTTTTAAAGCACTCAATCTGCTCCTGGGAAGTGTGACTGGAGGGAGGGGGATTTCCCCCCCCCTTGGAAAAGTGGCTTTAAACGGCTCTCTGCCCCCGGAGGAGGGGGGGAGCTTTGGAATGAAATCACACTCATAGCAAACAGCAGATAAATACTTTGCTGCAATTGTGGAAATGAGGTGATGATCTGACTTTTTTGAAAACTTTAAAAACTTTTGGCTTGTTGCCTTCTGATCCCTGTGCTGGCAAGGCAAGATGGCACACTTCCGTTGTCTTCATGTACTTTGAAATTTGACTCCACCCACAGAAACTGCTGGCATTTTGTCTTTGTCTCCGTGACACCCAGAGATATCTCTTGATATACTATATCCTGGACTTGGATCAATGGACTTTATTGTTTGGATTTGATCTATAGAAAAGGTCTTTATGTGTCTGGACTGCCTGCCTCGTGATCTCTCCTGGCTATCCACTTTGTCAGCTGCCTTCTTACTGTATGGACACAGACATCTCTGAGCTTTTTCTATTAAAATGGCACCGAAAAGACCACCACCTGGGAAACCAGGCTTTGCTGGTTCTGCTCCTACATCTTCAACGTCCAGTCCCAGTGGGCAACAGATATTAACATCCCTGTTGCAGCCCAAGGCCCCGGAGGAGGACTTAACTCAACAGATGCTCCAAAAGATCTTAAAGGGGCAGGAGGAACTGAAGAACCAACTGAAAGAAATGAACGAACAGCTCAGAGAAAATCAAAACCAAACAGCTCAAAATACGCAAAGACTGGAAGTTTTGGAGGAGGGGACGGCCGGGATGAGGGGGGAGCTGAGGGAGGTCCAGAGAGGAAACCAAGAACTTGAGAACCATCAGATAAAAATGGAGTTTGAAAGGATGTCTTTTTTTCTTAGATTTCAAAATGTAATTGAGGCTGATGATGAAGATTTGAGGGAAATTATGACAAAGCTAATGGTTGAATATATTAAAAAAGACAGACAACAGATGGGATGGGATATTGATCTGGTCTATAGAGTCAATTCAGCTTATGCTAGAACACACAATGTTCCAAGGGAGGTCCACATTAAATTTCTTAGAAAGACTACAAGAGATGAGATTCTGAGTGCACAAAGGGGGCAAGTGTTAAAATACAAGGATAGAGAGATAGTCATCCTGAAACAAATCCCAAAGAAAGTCAGAGATAAAAGAAAGTTTTTCGCTTTTAGCAAAGAAATTATACCAGAAAGGGATTTGGTTTAGATAGCTTCTCCCAGAAGGTATGCTGATATTTTGGGAGGACACTAGAGTTAGAATTAATACAACTATGGAGGCTGAGGCCTTCATGGAAAAAAACAAAGTGCTCCTAGATAAAACCGATGACATCACACGGGATACACAAGACATGGGAGGTGCTGGAGCCTTGCCGGTGGGGGGAGAAGACGCAACACTGAGAAAACGTAGATCACAAAAGTGAATTAGAAAAATAATGCAATTGCTAACACAGGGAATTTTTTCTGTTTGATGTAAAATAGATTGAAATTACTTGAAGATATAAGGTAAAAATATGCTGTCAAAATATTGCTAAGTAGTAATTATATAATGTATTAATAAGTGAAAGTTAGGAGAATTGGGGAGAGTGCCATTTCCTGCATAATGTAGCTGTCAACATTTGTAATTTCACCCATTATCCCCTTTCCTAGAATTTTCTGTAAAAACAATAAAAAAATTGTTTAAAAAAAATGTATGTGTATATATATAATATATAAAAGTTCTTGTGGTCAATACACACTTCAAACGGAATTTTACTGCCTTCTAGGAATTGCCTCTAAGCAGCACCAATCAAACAGCATACACTTCCTTCTCCCACACCACCCAAAGTCT
Organism: Natrix helvetica; assembly: GCF_964273705.1. NCBI lineage: Eukaryota > Metazoa > Chordata > Lepidosauria > Squamata > Natricidae > Natrix > Natrix helvetica. Next base: position 67,570,597 of record NC_138550.1, on the reverse strand, counting down.
TTCCAAGAAGTGTAGGTGTAGGGTTGCAGCATCCCCTTTGGATTTTTTGGAGCAAAATGGCCCCCGTTGCCACATGCCTGGCATCAGCTTGCATTATCTATCTATCTATCTATCTATCTATCTATCTATCTATCTATCTATCTATCTATCATCTATCTATCTATCATCTACCTACCTACCTACCTACCTACCTACCTACCTATCTATCTTATAGATAGAGTTTAATATTTTTCAGGTGCCCTTTTCCTTCAGGGGGCCTGTATGTCAAGATTGAACCATTTTGCTTCTTTCAAACCTAATGCTTTTCAATTTGCCAGTGAACTAGGGGGAGGGAAATGGAATTGGAGAATGTATGCAGAGACCATGAGAGCATGGAGCCAGCAAGTCACTGCTGCAGGTGCTTGAAAAAGAGATGGACCATTCTCATAACAAAAGACTGTCTCATAATTGGACAATGTGATCAGCCAGTGGTGGGGATAAGTAGAAAGTATTGTTTAACAGGCCAAGCATTTGCAGAGGAAACTAGAGCTGGTTTTGTTTCTTCAGTATCAACATGGTGTATCGAATAAAGCTTTACTTCTGGAAATTCAATTCTCCCGAGAGTGTTTCCTTGTTTTGGGCTTGCTAATTGGACAATTGACAATTGGGATAGGTAGGAGGAGGAGAAGGAAGACTACTTTTCCTACTGCTCTAGGAAAATGTGATTAGAAGTCATATTTGCAGTTGGAAGGAGATAAATAAAGATTGACATTTTCAGTTTCTGCTCTCTATAAGAGGTTGAAACCCCTTTCAGGTCACAAGGCAACTAGGTGGTGTAAATCAAGCCACTATGATCATCCCTTTGGAATGAGCTGCTTATACTAAGTGTACTAGTCATCCTTGGAAACTGATAATATCCAGTAAATATCCCAGTATGTTGGCACCCTATCCCCACATCTTTCCATTTTGCAAAAAAAATGATACTGGAAAATCAAAAAACATCTGTGAACATTTAAAAACAAATAGTTAAACTAGAAGCCAGCATGTGTTTGTTAAAAACAGACCACGCCAAACCAATCTTATTTCATTCTTTGAGACAGTGACTAAGTTAGTAGACTAGCAAAATGCTGTGGACATAGTATACTTATATTTCAGTAAGGTATTTGGCAAAGTAGATCACAACCAGGGATGGGTTTCTGTACCAGTTGCTACCGGTTCGCACTCGTGCATGCGCAGTTGACTGTAAATTGTTCTGTGCATGTGGAGAAACATGCCAGAAATGGCAGAAGAGACTGGGGAACCAGTTTGAGGGCATGGCCAGCCTGGGTCACTGCTGGTTCTGCGACCCAAGCCACATTACTACTTCCAGTTCAGCCGAATGAGGCCGAACCGCGAGCAACCCATCTCTGATCACAACCTACTTCTTGGTAAGCTGGAAAAATGTTAGATTGACAAAAATTGTGGGTGCTTCATCACTGGAAGTTTTAAAGAAGAAACTGGATAGTCACTTGTTTGAAACAGTATATGGTCTCCTCCTTAAGCAGAGGGTTGGACTAGAAGACCTTCAAGGTTTCTTCCACTCTATTCTGATTGATTCATTTTGGAAAGAAATCTCCTGTAGACCGTATGGCAAGAGTTTGTTCAGTCCAACAATTCTCTGCCTACCCTAAATTTTCATTTTGACTGAAGAAATTACTTGAATGAGTAACGAAATGTCTCAATTTTAAAAAACTTTGGTACAGTTGCCATGATTTAACCTTTCTTTCACTGGCCACCACTGCATTACCAATACCTTGAATGGGACCCAGAAGCAGACAGGCAGCCAATGCAGATTGCGGAGCAGTGATATTACATGGGCCATCCTTCAGGCCACAAGAATTGCCCATGCCACCGCATGTTGCACCAGCTGCAGCTTCCAAATTTGAAAAACCTTGCAAATTATTTCCTTCTGGGAGAATAGTATGATTTTCTTTTAAGGCAGTATATATTTGATAGTTTCTCACCTACCAAGATTTGGTACAATTACAACACAGGATAAATACCCATATAGAAACTGAAATACATGTAAAACCGATATAAATTTTCCAATACATTACCCTAAACAAACTAGTTTTCTGGAAATTCACAGCAACATACATTAATAGACAATCATTTATTTTTAGAAATTGATAATTTCTCAGTTACTACAACCATATAGATTTATAAGGTAATTACATTAATAATTATTCTCACCTCGGATATATGCTCTCTTTCCTCCAATTGATTAGGAAGATCATGGCAATCATTACGAATCTCTGGATTCAGCAGAGTTTTTTGATGCTCCATAGTAAAAACAGGAAAGAAAGGCCTAAGGAATTTAAACTCACTGCTCAGAGACCCATCAGCTAAGCACACTTCGTAGCTGTAGGCCTGGGAAGATGTCCCTGTATTGAGATCCACACACTTGTCTTGCAAATTTGGTCCCCCAGGGAAATTCGATGCAGAATGAGAACTTCCTATGAACTTCTTTCGCCTCTGAAACTTGGTTGCAATAAACACAGTGACAGAAAGCAGAAAAATGGATGAGATGGCAACCAAGCAGATAATTAAATACAGTGTTAGAGTATGATCTCCCTCCTGCAGGACTTCACCCTTCGGATTATCCATAATTTTCATGTAAGGATCAGAGAAGCCATCCACTAGAAGAATCCTTAGGGTCGCAGAGGCAGACTGAGGAGGATACCCATTATCCCTAACTGCCACAATAAGAGTGTGTTTGAAACTGTCTCGGATGTTCACCGGCCTCATGGTTTTCACCTCCCCATTCTGAGTCCCAACAGTGAAGAGACTCAGATCTGTGGCCTTCAGCAACTGATAGGAAAGCCAAGAATTCTGCCCTGAATCTCTGTCCACTGCCACAACTTTGGTGACTAGGTAGCCTGTCTCTGCTCCCCTGGGAACCAGATCATTTGATGGAGAAGTGTTGTTCTGAAGGGGGCAGAGGATGAAGGGGGCATTGTCATTTTCATCTGTGATAAGAACTCGGACCATCGTTTCTGAGCTCAAGGGAGGTGAGCCCTTGTCTACAGCCCTCACCATCACCTGGAAATCCTGTATATCCTCATAATCTATAGATCGAATGGCATACAAGTTCCCAGTTTCAGAGTTGATGGAGATGTAAGATGATGCAGGCTCTTTCCTAATCTCTCCAAACAAAAGAGAGTAGGTTACTTTGCCATTCTGTTCTGTGTCCATGTCCACAGCATGGACTGATCCAATGAGCAGTCCTGGAATGTTGTTTTCTCGTAAGTGCAAATTGTAGAAACTTCTTTCGAACATTGGAGGGTTATCATTGACGTCTGAAAGTTGAATGCTAATAATTGTCATTGAAGTGAGTCTGGGAGAACCTTGGTCGGTGGCTGTGATGGTGATGTTATAATGTGACATTTGTTCTCTGTCCAATGGCTGTTGAGTCACAAGCTGGTAATAATTGTTCTCAGTCAGTTTTATTATAAAAGGCAGGTTTTTCTCAGTGTTGCAATTAGTTCTGCCATTGTCTCCTGAGTCTTGATCTCTGATGCCAAAAAGTGCCACCAGTGTTTCCGGGGGAGAATTTTCTGGTAAAGGATTAGTGATGGATGATACAATTATTTCTGGAGCATTATCATTCTCATCTTCAATGTCAACAAGAACTTTACAGTAAGCGGACAATCCTCCTCCATCTGTGGCTTTGATGCTGAGTTCATAATCATGATTTTCTTCATAATCAATTTTCCCTACGAGCATAATTTCCCCAGTATGATTGTTTAACCTGAATGATCGGAGTACATCTGCTGGTGCTTGGCTAAAAGTGTAAATGATATGAGCGTTGGGTCCAATGTCTTTGTCGGTAGCTTCAACTTTAGCAACCAATGAACCTGGATGACTATTTTCCATTAGCTGCACTTTATACACTGTTTGTTCAAATTGGGGCACGTTATCATTGATATCCAGAATATCAATAATTATCTGTGCTATGCCAGTTCTCCTTGGGATCCCTCCATCCACAGCTTCCAGAGTGAGGATAAATTGAGGGATCACCTCACGATCTAATGGTTTTGCCAAAAGCAGTTCTGCATATTTCCTACCATTGTTTTGACTTTGTACGTCCAGCTTAAAATATTCGCTTGGGCTAAGTATGTAGTTCCGGATAGCATTTTTTCCTTTGTCTAAATCATGGGCTGTCTCCAAGGGGAAACGTGCATTTATGGGAGTCTGTTCAGGTATTTCAAAAAGGAATTGATTCTGAGAGAAAATAGGGGAATTATCATTGACATCTTCTACCTGAACTTCAATTTTGAAGAATTGAAGAGGATTTTCCAGCAAAATTTCAGAGAATAGAGTGCAAGGATCACTTAGACCACACAAAGCTTCACGGTCAATTTTATCCCTCAATATTATATTTCCAGAATGAGGATCCAGCTGGAAATCCTGCCTGGAACTCTTAGAAATCAACTGTGCTCTGCGAGCAGAGAGCTCCTTCACATCCACTTTTAAATCTTTTAGCACATTTGCTACTATTGATCCAGCTTTCTTCTCCTCAGGCACTGAATAGCGGAATGGTTCACACAACATACCAGAGCTACATAGAGAAATAAAGAACAAGACTACTTGCCTGCTAGTATGAGATGCTTCCATTGTCTCAGCCTCTTTCAGGGAAGGTCATACATTCAATAAGATTCTTTGTAAAGCAACTGCTGTAATTTCCATTATAGTTGTGATCAGAATCCAGTAGGAGTTATTTTTTTGTATTCACACTAGAGTATTTTCTTCGGAAATTTCTCAAGATTTAATTGAAAGCTGTTGTCTTTTGTTCTGAGATTCCTTTGTCTAATGACTGGATCTCTCTGAAGTAAACAAATCTCTCTTTTTACTGTTTGGTGCAATAGCACCACCTTGTGTGTAAAGTAAAATGTAGCACTGAATTTAGGAAGCTCCTTTGAAAAGGGCATTTACTGTAGTATATAGAATAGTGTGTGCATCTTTTCAAAAGAACAAAATGTTATACAATCATGGTGTTTTTTGTCATATCAAAATAATATATTAATAACTTTCAATCTGGAGAAAAAAAAGATTCCTCCCAAAATATAAGAGCTATAAGTTTTGATATGTTTGCGATATGAATGTGTGTATAAAGTACCGTAAATACAAGAATTCAGAGGATTATCACTTGTGTGTTTTATTTTTACTTGCACCTTTTCATGTCATACGTTTATAATGACCATGTAGGTTATATATGGAAATAATCATGATTTTCACTTCCACTCATATCTAGATATTTCATATTTCCTTTCAGAAGTTTAATAATAATAATAATAATAATAATAATAATAATAATAATAATAATAATAATAATAATAATAATAATAATAATAATAATAATAGAAGATGATGGAATTGATAAAGGCAGTAAAACCAGAAGAAGGCTACAAGTATTTGGGGATTTTAGAGGCCTCTGACTTAATGCATAATAAAGTCAAGGAATTAACTTCAGCCAAGTACATTCAACGAATTCGCAAGATTTTAAAGTCCAAATTGAATGGAGGAAACATCATAAAAGCCATAAATACCTGGGCTATACCTGTGATTCGATACTCTGCAGGAATAATTGACTGGACCCAGTTGGAGCTGGACAATTTGGACAGAAAAACAAGGAAGCTTATGACAATGAATCATGCTTTGCACCCTAAAAGTGATGTTGACTGATTGTATCTACCAAGAGCAGAGAGTGGTCGAGGACTCCTACAAGTAAAACAGACTGTGGAAGAAGAAAAACACAGCTTGAATGATTACATCCAGAAAAGTGAAGAACCAATGATTAAGGAAGTAAATAAAGGAGGCCTTTTAAAGACAACTAAGTCAAAAGCTGAATATAAGAAAGAAGTAATTGAGAAGCGAACTGAAAATTGGAAAAACAAAGCTATGCATAGCCAATACTTGAAAAGGCAAAGCTGACCAAAAGCTAACTTTGAACTGGTTAAGATCAGGAGCACTGAAAAAGAAACAGAAGGCTTTATTTTGGCAGCTCAAGAACAAGCCTTAGCCACAAACTACATGAAGGCAAAAATTCAACATGTTACCACCAACAACAAATGTCGCCTCTGTAATGAGAAAGATGAGACAGTCGACCACTTGATCAGTGGGTGCAGCAAAATTTCACAAACTGACTACCTACAACGCCATGACCGCGTTGCTAAGATCATTCACTGGAAATTGTGCCAAAAGTTTGGATTTGAGTACAGCAAAAACCACTGGGACCATCAGGTTGAGAAGGTTTTAGGGAATGAGAAAGTCAAGATTTTGTGGGACTTCAGAATCCAGACTGACAGGCACTTGGCCCACAACACACCTGACATAACAATATTGAAAAGAAAAAAGTATGGTTCATTGACATTGCAATACCTGGAGATGCACGAATTGAAGATAAACAGCAAGAAAAAAATCACAAAGTACCGGGACTTGCAAATTGAAGTTGAGCGACTGTGGAAAAAGAAATCATGTGTTGTCCCAATTCTAATTGGAGCCCTTGGAGCAATACCTAAAGGACTACCTTGCTATTTGGAAATTTTAAATTTATCAGATTTGAACATTCTGATTATACAAAAAACCACCCTACTTGGAACAGCTTATATACTTCGACATTACCTTAACAGTTCCTAGGTCCTTGGTTAGGACTTGAGCTGTTGCGCTAGCAACCAGCACCAAAGGCTGTGAATCTCACCAAAGATTAACCACGCAATAATAATAATAATGATGTGTCTTTATTACGGTCAAAAAGCAGCAATAGACATTACTTTTTACAATATATTAAAAAGTACTGACATTAAAATATATTTTTAAAGTACTTACATTAAAAGTGGATAATAACATACATGCTCTCAAACTGTTCAGGTCACTCCCTGGTTTATGTGGGTGAAAAGCCAATAAGTATGGGAGTAAATATAATGGTCCAGAAATTGTTAGAGATATGTCCAAATAATTGGTACAAGATGACAACTATAATTCTGTAACCATTTTTTTTCTTGTGGGCATTGCAGCAACACAGAATTTTGCCACTGCCTGCGTGGTAGATGGGTTTGAGTCCTGGAGGAGAAAGTCTACATAAAAATTGTCTGCCCTCCCTGACATCTCTCTAGTAAGGGGAGAATATATGCAGACCTATGAACTCTGTATAGCTCACAGTACAATAAAACATGTGAGATATCTTCAACTTCTCCTTTACCATATATACATACCCATTCTGCTATTGGAGTTCTTTTATACCTGCCCTGGAGGAGTGCTGAAGGAAGAATGTTAAATCTGGCTCTGAAGAAAGCTATTCCTTGTTTTGGAAGATCAGATTATTTAGATATCTTGCTGATTCCCACACACGCTGTTTGATTCTGTCCGTACTGTGAAGAGGCAACCTATTTAGTTCTTCTTGGAACTCCATGTCCTTCATTCTATTGATTTCTATTTGCTTTGCTTGATCAAAGCCTAGGGACATTAAGAATACTGGTGAGAGCCCATAAGCACACAGCTTGTGATCTATTGCATGTTTCCAGGGGGAGGGGAAGTTGTCAGTCAACACTAGTGGGGACAGTCCCTCTGGAAAGAATTGCATTTTAAGCCAATGAATGATCATCATCTTCCAGACTCTTACCTGAATTTGAGGCACGCCTATCTCAATTCTTAACTGGGCATTTGGAGTTCCTTTGGGTGCAGCTAAGATCGCTCACAGGAATTTGGTTTGTATGGTTTCTAGCAAGTCTTTCTTTGCGAGGATTCCTGTTTGTGCCCCATATAGAATTTGTGCCAATGTTTTGGCCTCAACAATTTTTTAAGGCAGCAGGTACTAATTGCCCTCCGCCTGTGTAAAAGAAGTGTTTAATTGCATTTGACAACCTATTGGCTGCTTGCAATGTATGATCCAGGTGTGCCTTCCATGTTCCTTGAGAGTGGAAAACCACCCCAAGGTATCTAAATGTTCTTACCTGTTCCAAACTATGCCCTTCCATTTTCCAGGAGTATTGGTTAGGTCCTTTAGCAAAAAGTAAAATCTTTGATTTATCAAAGTTAAGAACCAGCTTGTTTTGCTTGCAATAGCCAAGTGTTGCCCTAATTGCTCTCTTCAGTCCTACAGGAGTTTGTGAAATAATAGCAGCAGCATTGGAATACAGGAGAATTGGAATTTTGTATTGTGCTAGGTTAGGAGCAGGGACATGCGGTCAGGGGAGGCAGGGAAGGCAGAGCCTCCCCGCTCATCATGAAAAAAAAGGGAAAAGGCACTGAGGAGCCTCGGGGAATGGGACTGTGCGAGCCGCGTTCCCCTTCATGTTGACTCAGGAAGGCGGGGAATGGGACCACGTGTGCAGGACAGAGGGAGGTGCAGGAGGCTCCCCTAGCCTCAGCCTCCCTCCTGCACATGTGGTCCCATTCCCCTCCTTCTGTCGGGTTCTGACGCCGGAGCTCATGTTCCAGGGCGAATGCGCATGCACGTGCGGCTCCCTTCCTCGCACTGAGCAATGGCAGGTTTACGGGAAGTTGCTCGCGAAAACAGAAAGTGCGACGGACTTTTTGGACCATCAGCTACTGTTTCCCTGCCAGCTTGTTCAACTAAAAAAACAGTTCAGCTCACCAGCACTTTCACCAAGGGTGGTCTTTGAGTGCTGCATGTGTACACGAAGCGCTCTCTCACAGAACTGGTAGGAAAAAATTTGGAATCCCACACCGGATGGCATGCACTGTTCCAAAGGACTAAGGTTAACTTATAATGGATTTCCCACTAGGGCTTCATAGTTTCTCAAACTGGATTGCAACTCAGAGAAATTAAAGGAATATAGAAGGCAACCTTGTTTTGACAAAATGATAGTACTATCAACATTTACTCTGGGCCTAACACCTTGCTCTGACTGCAGAATCCACAATGGTCACCGCATTACTGCAAAGAGAACTCCTGTGATATAGTGATTAAATTTTGGAAATTAGTAGACCAAACCATGTTCAATTTTAAACTGACAGCCATTGCAAATCATTGTTTAAAATATTTGGACATTTTGTTAAAAATGTTTGGACACAGTTGTCTGATACATCATAGAATCATAGAGTTGGAAGGAACTTTGAAGGTCTTCTAGTTCAACTCCCTGCCCAAGGCAGGAAACCTTACTGTATCCTGGACAAATGGATAGCCATTCTTCTCTATAAAATTCCAGTGATGGAGCATCCAAAAGCCTGGGAGGCAAGCTGATCCATTGATTAATTGCTCTCACTGCCAGGACATTTCTCTCCGGTTGGATCTCTCTTTAACAAGCTTCCATTCTTTAACAGATCACAACCCGGTCTGGATGTAACTTGAATATGGAGACCGACCCAGGAGGTCTTGGAGATTAAATGAAAATCTATTTAGGTATGAGAAAAATGTTACGAAATGTAAAAAACTATTGAAAGAATATTTTGCTTTTACTATGCATAAGGGGATATCTATGGAAATGGTTTGGGACTCAAGTAAAGCATACATGAGAGGCGTTTTAATAAATCTGAATAATGTTTATAGGCGCAGACAAAGGGAGAAACAAAGGGAATTAGAGGAAGAGATTAAAAAAAGAGCAGGAGTTAATGTCTAAACCAGATGATAAGAAGACAAAAGAGATAATTACTTTATTGCGAGGGCAGTTCAATATGTTAATGTCGGACCAGATAGCCACTAATTTTCTATATGCTAAACATAACACTTTTTGCAATGCCAATAAACCAGGTAGGTGGTTAGCATATATTTTAAGGAAAAAACAAAGATCTCGTAATATAGAGAAAGTAGAATATAAAGAGAAAGAAGTTTTCCAACAGAATATGATTAAAAAGACTTTTTTAGAATTTTACACCAGATTGTATGCTGGTGACAAAATACAAGGGTCAGACATAGACCGATATTTGGAGAAAGAGAAAATTCCTATACTTACAGATGAGCAAAGGGGAAGATTGAATCAACTTGTAACTATAGAGGAAATCTTCCTGGCAATTAAGCAGTTAAAAATCGGCAAAGCTCCTGGCACAGATGGCTTGACAGCAGTTTATTATAAAAAAATTACAACTAGAAATGATGGAACCTCTTAGGGAACTATTTAATAAAATTCAAATGGAAGGCAGTGTCCCACCATCCTGGAAAACAGCTTTTATTTCATTGATTCCAAAAGAAGATCAGGATCCTACCCAGCCAAAAAACTACAGGCCTATTTCATTACTTAATACAGACTATAAAATTTTTGCTAAAATATTGGTAAATAGGTTAATGCCAATTGAGCAACAAACAATTCACAATGATCAGTCTGGTTTTATACAGGGGAGACAAATGAAAAGTAATGTAAGACAAATCATTAATATAATGGAATATTTGGGAAAGTATAACCAAGTCCCGGCAGTGCTTTTATTCTTAGATGCGGAGAAAGCATTCAACCAAGTCAATTGGAAATTTTTAATAAAAATACTACAATACTACAAAAGATGCAGTTCGGAGAGCATTTCATGCAATCTATCAAAGCAATATACCAAAAACAGACAGCAAAAATTATAGTTAATGGAGGCTTTACAGAATCTTTTAAAATTGAAAAAGGTACAAGACAGGGGCCTCCCTTGTCTCCATTATTGTTTATTTTAACCCTGGAATTGTTATTGAACAGAATACGTGGGTCTGATGAATTACAAGGAATTAAGATTAGGCACTATGAATACAGAGTAAGAGCATTTGCGGACGACTTGGTTGTAACTTTAACCCAACCGGGGGAATCAGTTAAAGGTCTAATGAATATAATTAATCAATATTGTCAAGTATCTGGGTTCAAAGTAAATCTAGGGAAGACAAAGATGATAGCTAAAAATATGATTATGAACCCCCCCAAAAAAAAGAATTAGAAAGAGTAACAGGAGATAGTTGAGATAGTAAAAAAAGTTGAATATTTAGGAATTTATATTACAACCTCAATTACAATTGTCTTTGTTGGGAAGGATAGCAGCAGTTAAAATGAATGTTTTGCCCAAGTTTCTATTCTTCTTTCAAATGATACCAATACTTAAAAAAGACGCAAATTTAGAAGAATGGCAGAAAGGTATTAACAACTTTGTTTGGGCAGGAAAGAAACCGAGAATAAAACTTAAAATAATGCAAGACATACTCGAAAGAGGAGGCTTAAAAATGCCCAACTTAAAATTATACTATGAAGCAGCAGTTTGAACAACAATTAGTGATTGGATTAACCTAATAGAGGATAGAATATTGAATATTGAGGGTTAAGATTTGGTATATGGCTGGCATGCTTACTTAATATATGACAAGAAGGCCGACAAGATCTTTAAAAGTCATATTTTAAGTAATGCTTTACTGCGTGTTTGGAAAAAATATAAATATAGGCTAAACGACAAGATACCTATGTGGGGGGTGCCCAGACATGCTATAGAGAACATAAGTATAGAACAAAAACAAGATGTAACTACATATGCAGAACTTCTTAGTATGGATAGAGATGTACTACAGTTATAATCTTTGAATGCATTAAGAGACAAAAGAGTAATTCAAACCTGGTTTCAGTATGGTCAGTTACAGGCTAGATGGAAAAAAGACTAGAAAATTGGTATCATCCAAAATGAGGATAATTTGATAAAACAAATTAGGGACCAGGGTCAAATGCACATACAAAGGTTGTATAATGTATTGATAGAAATAGACTCAGAAACAGAATTAGTTAAAGATTGTATGATAAAATGGGCACAAAATTTTGAAGAACCAATAGTGATGGAAACATGGAAAGAGATCTGGGTAAGAAATGTAAAATTTACATAAGCTCAGAACTTGAGAGAGAATTTTTACAAGATGTTGTACAGATGGCATTTAGATCCAAAAAGGCTAGCCTATATGTATCTGAATCTACAATCTAAATGTTGGAGATGTGACTGTGTTGGTGCCATGTACTACCATATTTGGTGGACTTGTAAAAAAGTTAAAGAATTTTGGATAAAAATATGGTGGGTTATTCAAAATATTTTGAAAAAGAGGATAAAGTTTACACCCCAGTTGTTTTTGTTAGGTATAGTTTCAGATTGTACTGTTATAGAGACTAATTTGATTTTGAACTTAACGATGGCAGCAAGATTGTTGGTGGCGCAATATTAGAAGAAGGAAGAGTTGCCCACTATCCAAGAATGGACGTTAAAAGTAGTAAACTTAGCAGAGATGGCCAAAATTTCAGCATATCTGAAGGACCACTCAGATGAGAAGTAAAAGCTGGACTGGACAAGATGGATTGACTATATTCAAAACAAATACAGGACTAAAAAATTTCAGTTAGCTTATGAATGAAGGCATAAAGGACATTACAATTTATTCAAAGTTAGTTTAATAAAGGGGGAGTTAAAGCACAAGAATAGTAACATGTTAAAATTAGTTAGCTTATGTTAGCATACAGTTGCTAAATGTTTATACCCTGCATTTTGCTTTGGGAGGTCGGGGGGAGGGAGGGTGGGAAGAGGGAAGGGTAAGGGGGGTGATAACTGTAAAACCTATTAATTTTTTAAAATAAAAACAAGCTTCCATTCATTGTGCTGTGCTCAGGTGCTTTACAGAAATAAGTTGAATAATATTAAATATCAGATAGGTTTCTTGAATGCTTGGATGGGTGGGTAGCTGTGTCTATTTTGACTATCAGAAAAACTCTAGAATACATTTTTAGTAAAAATATTGTCCAGTATTTTCAACTTTCTAAATAACAACAACAATAACAACAACAACAATAATACTTTATTTAAGGTCACAGACCAAAACACGACTACTACAAAAGAGACATAGCAGAATTGATCATAGTATCATAACAGTCAGTCTCCAAAAGCTTAACTAAGGGAGGTTACAGCATTCTCCTCTAATAATTACAGCTCTTAAGAAAAATTTGGGAACCTGAGAGGTGATGTATGAGGAGACATCTCCAAGGCAATATACAAACAAATTACAGCCATTAGGTCTAGAAGGGACAATTTTCAGAAGAGACAGTAACTTAGATCTGTCTGCATTATACATGGGGCAAAATAGAAGGACGTGCTCCGCTGTTTCAACCTCGGCTCTGTCACAAGGGCATAGCCACTCGTTAATCGGAAGCCTCTTAAAACGACCATCCAAAAGTGCTGAGGGCAAGACATTAAAGCGAGCTAGGGAAAAAGCACTTCTATATTTGGGAATGGTTAGAGTATAAAAATAGGAAGCCATCATCAATCCATAATTATTAAGTTGGTTGAGAGTCAGGGGGGAGCAAGTTTTGTTGGCTCTGGCTCGTAGATATTGCAAATCAATATCCACAAGCCGTTGGACTATCCTAAATTGGGCATCTTTGAGGTCGTAGTTTCCCAAGGCATCCTCCGTAAAACCTAGCAGATGAAGTTTCTTCAACAGCTTTTTCTCCCAGCGAGAAATATGGGAGTCCATGAATGCCAGGGAGAGGTAGCTGCCAGGAACTGCCACAAAAAGCACCTGAAACCCCCATTTAAAGGTGTTAATCCAGCCCATACGTTCCACCGATCAAATGCCCAGTTCCAGGTACATCGGGGCAAAACCAATACAAGGAAGAAGACCCAGAAGTTTTCTAAGAAAAGCAGCCTGGGTTCTTTCAATGCAATCCTTGAAGTCTCGTATCCATATGGGAATACCGTGAAGGGTTTGGGCCAACGTTTTGGCTTTGTAAATACGTAGGGCAGAAGGAATGAACTGGCCACCCTGGGTATAAAAAAATCTTAAAATCTGCTGGTGACTACAGGAGGCCAAGTTCAGTACCTGGGTTCGATGTCTAGTCCAGGCACCGGTGTTCTGAAATTGAATACCTAAATACTTAAAATGGAAAACCTGCTTAACAGCATTGCCACTGATATCCCAGTTATACAATTTCTCTAGTAAAGCTCTAGTAAACACTAGTACTTTCGATTTATCATAGTTAATAGCCAAATGGTTTTCAGCACAGTAAGATCCAAATGCAGAAAGTAATCTTTTCAGTCCTGGCCTTGACAATTAAAGGAGAACCACATCATTAGCGTAAAGAAGAAGCGGGATCTTTGTAGTTGTCAGCTTCGGGGCGTGGGACTCAATATGTCCAATGTAACCAGCCAGGTCAGATAAAAATATATTAAATAGAAGAGGAGCCAGAACACATCCCTGCCTTACTCCATTCTTAATCTGGATAGGATTAGAAAGTTCTCCCTGCAGACTACACCTGACCTGGCTGGAGGTCTGATTGTACAAGGACCTAATTAAGAACAGCAAACGTCTGTCAATAAAACTTTTAAGCAGTTTTGACCACAACAGACCTCTAAGGACTGAGTCAAACACTGACTTTAGGTCAATGAAAGCAGTGAAAAGTTTGCCACCTGGTATAGTAGTATATTTGTTGACCAGGTGCGCTAGGACAAAGCAGTGATCCAGTGTGGCACAGCCTGCTTTAAACCCAATTTGTTCAGCACCAATAATATTGGATTCCTCAACCCAAGTAAGGACTCTGTGATGGAGATATTTAGCATACAATTTCCCAATAATAGAGAGCAGGCTTATGGGGCGATAGTCAGCTGGGTTGTTTCTATTTCCTCATTTAAAAACTGCCACAATAATTGCTAAGCTCCAGGAGAAAGGTACCCTGCCAGAGGAATTAATATACGTAAAGAGTCTTGCCAAAAGAGGAATCCACCATTCAGAGTTGGATTTTGCAGATCAGGGGGAATAGCATCAGGGCCAGGAGCTTTGCCTGACTTGAGTTCGGAGATAAACTCGGTGATCTCAGCATGGGTCACAGGTTGCCAGTCAGTGGCTACAGGAGACAGCTGTGGATCAGGCACGGTTGAACTTGCTGACGCCTGGTAAATTGCCAAGAAATGGTTTTCTCAGTCTCTGTTAGAGATGCAGCAGAGAGGGAGTTCCTGATGGCCCGGCAAAGAGCTGGCAGGTGCATTACAGAAATAAGTTTAATAATATTAAATATCAGAATAAGTTTCTTGAATGCTTGGATGGGTTGGTAGCTGTGTCTATCTTGACTATCAGAAAAACTCTAGAATACATTTTTAGTGAAAATATTGTCCAGTATTTTCAACTTTCTAAATTATAATAAATTGTTCAGAACATGAACAATCTACTTGTACTGCTCCAAAATACTGATATTGTTTATCATATATACACATATATATATATATATATATATATATATATATATATATATATATATATATATATATATATATATATATATATATATATATATATATATATATATATATATATATATATATATATAATATTTCCATCTCTCACTCCCCCTCCCTCTTTCCCTCCCCCCCTCTCTCCTCCATCAATATTAAAAGTGAATTCACCTAACTATGGATTAATCAGAGAATAAGATGATAACATCTTTGACCAGTTGATATATGTTTTTCAAAAAATACAGTAGATACCCTTTGTGATAGGAAAATATGAAGAAATTAAAGCAACATTTTTTAAAAAGATAATTTAAGTTGAT
This sequence comes from Natrix helvetica, assembly GCF_964273705.1. NCBI lineage: Eukaryota > Metazoa > Chordata > Lepidosauria > Squamata > Natricidae > Natrix > Natrix helvetica. The sequence continues at coordinate 67,555,094 of NC_138550.1, read as the reverse complement.
ATGCTGTCAGATCATCATACAAGTTCCCTAAATTTAATATTGGAAATAGAATCTTTGAATTCCAGGTGTTAAGTTGCTTTGACAATCTCTAAATGGGGAAATACTCATAGTGTTTATTTTTTATAAAATACAATCTATTGCTCAAAAATTCTAGGAGACAGGAATAAAAAATAATTATAGTAGGAAAAAATGCTCTTGTAGGGAACTGTAATAGAAACTTTAACTCCAGATTTTCAATATTTCTCCTTTTAGGATGATTTTTGGAGCACTTTGCTCTATGCTGCAACATATAACATTCCTGTGATTCAGATTAAATTTAAATTGGTTACTTTGCAAATAAAGTATCCCTAGACTTGCATAAGAAGCTGAAACATTGTGTCTGGCTGCCAGTCAGGCTTGGTACAAATCTTCACATTATTTACTGTTCCCAAACAACGGTTATGGATTAAATTATGGCCTGCTTTACTAGGCCATACTAGGACAGTGACTTGTTTCTTGAAATACATGAATCAGAAATTATCTTAGGTATAATTATGTCTGACTAATGAATAAATTATAAATCAATGTATAGGGAATCCTCAAAATACGACAGCAGTTGGGACTGGAATTTCTGCCATTAAGCAATGCATTCATAAATCATGTGATTATATCGCTTAGCAATAACAAGTGAAAATGACAGGTTACCTTTTGCAACTTCCTGACAGTTTCCAACAACCAAAATCAGTGGGGAAGCTGAGAGACATCTAGGCCGCTCAGAAGCTGGCTAGCAGAGAAATCAGCGGCTACTACTCGGTTGGAAGGGAGTGAAGAGGTGCACAGGTGGCCAGAAAGGCATGCCAGAGCTTGGGGTTCCTACTGCTATGTGAGGGAGGGTGCACCTCTAGCTGGGGAAACTCGGTATGATTGCGGTGAGGTTTAAAGAGGCTTAGTAATTGGCAAGGAAGGCTCAGTGTGAGCACAACAGAGCTTGGAGTAGAAGTTTCTGGGTAGAGGAGGATGCACAAGAGTACAAAGGCCAGGATACACAGCATGAGCACAATGAAGCCTGGGGAGAGGGTGCAAGGATGTGTGAGTGATTGGTGAGGTGCAACGTGACTGCAGAGAGGCTGGGTAAGATTTATCTAAGCAGTTTACAACCCTGCCTGCCAGGTTCCTCATTGAAACTGTTTGTGGGAAACCTTTGTCAAAGGTTGCAGATTGTGGCCACATGATCATGGGATGCAGGGCCATCCTATGTGTGAGCTGGCTTCCGAGCACCCAGATCGCAATCAAGTGACTGGGACAGGTGGAACTTCTAGGATTGGTTGTAATGACCACTCAGCACATTATAATATAAATCTTTGCTAAAGGAATAGCTGTTAGCCAAGGATTACCTATAAAAGAATTGTGATCTATGTTCTCAACTAAAATTAAAGTAAAATTACCTGTTTTATTAATTAATAAATAAGCATTTAGTTCAAGAATAACTGATAGAGCAAAAAGAATAGAGGGAGAATGAATAGGAAGAGGCTGAATTGCATGTTTTTCCTCACCTCTTTCTTTGCGCCATTTACTGCAACCTGCTCAGATGTATCTTGGATGCCTGCAGAAATGCTACTGTTCCCTGGGATGTTAACATCTCCCACCGAAAAGACCGGAAAGAGAGGCCTGAGAAATCGGAACTCGCTACTTAAGGATCCACCAGTCAAACAAACATCATAACGGTAAGTCCTGGAAAGCGACCCATTCTGTGAATCAGCACAATTCTCTGGAGTATCAGAACTGGCAGGTGGGAAGTGAGGAACAGTCGCAGTAAAATGACTTTGTGGGTCGGTCTTGAAGATTTTGATCACAATAAACACAACAATGCAGACCAGGAACACAAAGGAGACTGCAGCCAAGCAGATCACCAGATACTTGGTCAAGGTTTTATCTTCTCCCGGTTCTTCCACACTGACATCCACCCTCCTCAGGAAGGGATCCGAAAAGCCATCCACAAGAAGAACATTAAGCAACGCCGTGCTGGTCTGTGGAGGAAGGCCGTTATCTCTGACCTGTATCACCAGCCTCTGCTTACTTGTGTCTCGCTCATTCAGGACTCTCCTGGTTTTCACTTCCCCATTCTGCACTCCTATGCTGAAAAGGGCTGGGTCTGTGGCCTTCAGCAATTCATAGGAAAGCCAGGAGTTTTGACCAGAATCTGCATCTACTGCAACCACCTTGGTGACCAGATAGCCAGTCTCGGCTGACTTGGGAAGCAGCTCATTGCATGGGGATGTGTTGTTCTGGAGGGGATACAGGAAGAAGGGAGCGTTGTCATTCTCATCTATGATGTGGATTCGGACAATCACTTCTGAGCTCAGGGAAGGAGAACCACCATCAGATGCCCTCACAGTAACTCTGAAGCCTCTTATCTGCTCATAGTCCAGGGATCGGAGGGCATACATGTTTCCAGTTTCAGAGTTGATTGAGATGTAAGAAGTCACCATGCCATCACCCTTCCCAGGAAGAACTAAGTAATTCACTTTAGCATTCAGTGTTGTGTCTAGATCCAGAGCATGGACTGAGCCAATCAGCAAGCCTGGAATATTATTCTCCCTGATTTGCATGTCATAGGAAGACTTTTCAAAAAGGGGAGAGTTATCATTGACATCGGAGATCTGAACATTAATCAATCTTGTTGAAGTGAGCCTAGGAGCTCCCCAGTCAATAGCAGTGATGGTGATGTTGTATTCAGTGACTGTCTCTCTGTCTAGGGGACTTTGGAGCACAAGCTGATAAAAGTTGTTTGTGGTGGCTTTCAGCACAAAGGGGACATTCATCTGCACAGAGCAGACCGTTTTGCTGTTGTCTCCAGAGTCTTGGTCTCTCACACTGAAGACGGCTACCATTGTGTCTGGCGGAGAGTCTTCCTTTAAAGTGCTGATCAGAGATATGATGGACACTTCTGGGGGATTGTCATTCTCATCTTCAACCTCTATCAGTATATTGCAGTGACCTGGAAGACCCCCTCCATCTGTTGCTCTGATGCCCATGCTGTAGCTCTTTTCTTTTTCATAATCAATCTCTCCCCAAACAATTATTTCACCAGTAATTTCATTTAAATGAAACAAATTGTTTATTCTTCCAGGCACCTGATGGAATGAGTAGAGGATTTGCGCATTTAAACCCAAATCCAGATCTGTAGCTTCCACCTTAATCACAAGAGTGCCCTTAGGGAGATTCTCCTTTATTCTTGCCTTATATTCAGACTTACTAAACAGAGGAAAGTTATCATTAATATCCAGAACATTAATATTAATTTGAACTGTGCCGGTTTTCTTTGGAACTCCTCCATCAATAGCCATTAGAATCAATTCAAGGTGCGGCATCCTCTCCCTATCTAATGTTTTCTTCAAAACAAGGTATATATTGTCTTTTCTATCTTCATTCTTTTGTACTTCAAGCTGAAAATGCTCATTGGGACTAAGGGTGTAATTTTGGATGCTATTATTTCCCAAGTCATCATCCTGAGCTAATTCTAAGGGAAATATCATATTTATTGGAATATTTTCTGGAATGTCCATCTTAACTTTGTTTTTCCAAAATTTGGGTGCATTATCATTCACATCTTCTATCTTGATTTCAATATTAAATATATCTAAGGGGTTTTCCAAAACAAGCTGAGGAAAAAGTAGACAAGGAACATTCTGGCCACATAAAGCTTCTCTGTCTATTTTATCATTAATCAACAGATTCCCACTTTGAATATCAAGGTGGAAGTATTCCTGAGTGCCCTCAGCAACTAAATGTGCTTTGCGTGTGGTGAGCTCCCCTGTTTTCAGTTTCAATTCCTTGAGCACATTAGCCACCAGAAACCCCTTTTTCTTTTCCTCAGGGACAGAAAAGCGAATTGAAGCACACATTACTCTAAGGAATGAGAAAGAGAGAAGGAAATACAGACCTTGCCTTTTCCAAAAGCAATTCTCCATGATTCCAGTCTCTTCCTTGTAGGCTCAAATTCTGCCCCAAAATTCACTTTTTCTTTCCTTCCTTTATGATTTAATTGTTCAAACCCTAGTTAATTGTTCAGTCTTTTGCCATCTTTTAATCTGCAACATTTCGCTGCCAGTCAGATTCCTTTTGTTCAGTTTTGTATTACTGTTTGCCCTAATTCTGAGCAAGCAGAACAGAACTAAATTTCTTTGTTAATATCGCCACCATGTGGTGAACTAGGCAAAAATTATATTTGCATGGTTTAGATTCAGTAATCACATTGAATCCATTTTTATCTATCCACTAGCTACCCTACCAAGCAGATTATCTCATGAACTGTTTGATTATATAGAAAAGGAAACAGAGTGACAATCTGCACAAAAAAATCAAAGTTATTGATAAAGACTGTAACCCAGTCCTTTCGCAGTTGAGTTCTGAATGACTGTGGGCGTATAGTGACACTTTATGTGGATTACCAGTGACAACATCCTTCCACATTTTTTTTGCTGCTGCGTCTTGTCCCACTTGGGGAAGAGGGGGGTTTTGAATCAGTTTTTTGCTTCTGTCAACTGCCCTTACTCTTTCATCATTTCTCTAGGGAACAGGGTTCAGAAGTAGCCCATTGCCTATTGAGGTTAGCCCGTAAAGAAGTAAAATACTGCGGCCACAATGGTGAAGATTACGCAGTAGAAGAAAGATTACTGTTAAAGCTGCCATCCTTCGCTCACACCTAGTGCTTCCTTAGATGCCAATCTGTCATTAGCCATGGAGGGATGGAGCTGTGGGGAGATGGGGGAAAACGAAAGCAATCTTCATGCCATTCTGAGACATCCCAAGGCTACAGACCAGGGAATGGAATGCAACACCTAGCCATCTACCTAATCATTACCAAAGCATCTTCTCTGAATATGACTGGACAATGAGGAGATAACAGGGATGGACCAGAGAAGGGAATGTTAACTAGGGAATCTTCACACGCAAACTCTTAGTTCTGACTTTGTTTACTGTAACCACTTGGCTTTTAGTAAAAGTAACCTTTTTGCTACCAATTGAATCAAGAGTGTTTCTTTCCCAAGGGATTAAGCTGGGCCAGGTCTGACTATTACTTTCAAACTACACTAGGAAAAATGTGCCTGATAGTCATGTTTATGACCATCTGTTTGGAATTAACTACTTATACTAAATATACTGGTCATACGTGAAAGCTAACTGAAAAGCAGAGTTGGAAGGGACCTTGGAGATCTTCTAGTCCAACCCAAGCAGGTGACCCAATACCATTTCAGACTGATGGTTGTCTAAACTCTTCTTAAAAACTTCCAGTGATGGAGCACCCACAGCTTCTGAAGGCAACCTGTTCCAATGGTTAATTGTTCTCACAGTTAGGAAGTTTCTCCTTAGTTCCAGGTTGCTTCTCTTCTTGATTAGTTTCATCCATTGTTTCTTGTTTTCCTTCTGGTGCTTTGGAAATGGGTTGACCCCTCTCTTCTTTGTGGCAATTCTGAAATACTGGAATACTACTATCATGTCTCCCCTAGTCCTTCTTTTCACTAGACTAGACATATCCAATTCCTGCATCCATTTTTCATACATTTTAGCCTCCAGGCCCTTAATCATCTTTGTTGATCTTCTCTGCACTCTTTCCAGTGTCTCAACATCTTTTTTATATTGTGGCAACAAAAACTGGATGCAGAATTCCAACTGTGGCCTTACCAAGGCATTATAAAGTGGTAGTAACAGTGATGATATAATCCATCTGGTCCTGGTGAATTGAACTTTCTAGCATGATCAAGTATTCTCTTACCATTGTCTTGTCGATTTTAATTTGTATTCCTTGTCTGTCCTTTATGATTCTGTTTTGTCAGTGTTTGTTGCAGCAATCACACCCAGAAAGCACACACAGGTAACTGATTCAGCAAGATTCATTAATTTCTCTTTATATATAATATAACACATGAAGTAAATATACAATACCAAAAGTAGGTTTTCCAATGTGGTAGCAAAAAGAAGCAAAACACAAGCAGAGGAGAAGAGTTCCAGTTCAGAGCAGCAGACTAGTTTATTTGAGCTCACCACACACTCAGAGATACAGACCGAATCACACCCTGGTTTCTAGCTGCCTCGTTGCTCATATAGCAAATACTGTTTCAGTTTTTCAAACAGCCCTCATTGGCTGACCAGTTACTATGTCTATTCAAACAGTCCCCCTTGGCTGACCTGTTGCATGTCTATTCCAGTCTATGAACATACTCTGACATGTTTTTGGTAGGTTGGGTTATTTTTTTCTGAAGACAGATGCAGAGAAAGAATTAAGCAGCTCTACTTTTTTCCTGCTGCCCTTCACTTCCTTGCCATCTTGTTCCATTAGTGGACTGATTGTTTCCTTAACATTTTTCTTGTTTTTCACATGTTGAAAGAAACAGTTTTTAAATTATATTTGATATTTGTTCTGTCTTAGTTCATTCTCAGCTTTAGCTTTCCTGACCTCAGCTTTGTAGATTTGAGGTATATGCTAGTATTCTGCCTTATTTTCTTGTCTCTCTTTTCATTTTTTATAACAATAATAGGCAGTAAATATTCCTGTATGTTGGCATCCTATCCCCACATCTATAAGGCCCGCCTCTCTTAATCAAGGAAGTAAAGAGTCTTGAAATTTTGCATTTCAAAAGGATCCTTTTATTGAAAAAGTGGTGATAACTGGCTAAGGCAAAGCAGGGTCTGGGGTCCTTAAGGCAATACAATAGGAATGAAAGAAGTTAGAATCTCCTCCCACCTGTCCAATGTGGATTTAGTCAATCTGCAGGTGTGAAGATGTTGTTTGTAAGGGACACTCTGGGAAAGTAATAAAAATACTTTCTCAGGCTTGCTTCCTGAATGATGCAGTCCACATGGCTTGTCCCCCCCCCCCTATCATTTCACCAAAAAGTGAGAAAGTGCTCAGCCTCTAAATGCCAGGCTAGCAGTTATAAAGTGATTAATTACATGGTACAGGTTATATAGGAAAGAAGGGTAGAAAGGTCCCTGGCTTAGACCACGTGGCTGCAAGTAAGCATGGCTTACTGTATTGCTCTGTGAATCTACCTATGACATTCATTCTTCTTGATCTAACTTCTTAGATGAAAAACTATATCTTTCCTGTTTGTTGGGGAACATTCTTCCTGAAAAGACTGTACATTGTTGGGTGAAAACAGAGGTCCCTTCTGTTACCTGTAGTCCTCAGCTTACAACCACAATCGAATCCAATATTGTTTTATTTCTTTTGCAGTTAATATTATTTAACAGGATGAAGAGGCAACAGTGTATGACCACTTTCTTTTCCAAAAAAGCAAGAGAGGAGCAATCAGCTGATCCACAACTGTCACCAGAACCACCAGCACCAGTACCACCAGCATCACCACTTCCACCACTTGAGGTCAGAGAAAGCAGCAAGTCCATCTCCTCCACTGAAGTTCCAAAACTTTCTGACTGCTGGAGTTTGGAGTAACACAGAAACTTCAAGAAGTATGATGGACTGGCAGTATCCGACAAAAAGTTAGGTTGTGAGTACTGTGCGAAACCCATGTTCTGATTAGAGAAAATGTATTCATGTTTCTAGAGAGTGGAAAAATGTCCAGGTTGAGGCTGCAAGGACAACTGAGGAGAATTAACAATCCTCTCTCAGAAAAAAATTGAAGGAACATTTTCAATCAAAAGCACACCTTATTTGTAGAGAGAACAGTAAACAATGGGACCAGGATGCTTTAACAAATCCATAGATAAGTCAACTGACAAATATTTATCCAGTACTAGCAAAACATTTTTTTACTGTTTACAATCTGGCACAAAGATGTAAATCATTCTCAGACATTGAAGGGCAGGTAAATTTGCTAACTACGGCTGGAGTAGATGTGGGAGTAGGCTTGCATTCATGGAGATCTGCAGTGAAAATAGTTGAATTCATTGCAAACGAAATTAAAACCACCGTATTTTCCAGGATTATTGCAAAAAATCTAAAGATGTGTTTAATAATTGATGAAGCCTCAATGCTATCAATGAAAGCAGTTCTGATAGTTTTTGTTAAAGTTGAGGATTCAGAATGCCCAGCAACCATTTTTGTTGATCTCTTGGAATTAGAGAAACAAGATGCGGAGAACATATGTTCTGCAGCGATGGGAAGCTTACGTAAAGTTGGATTTAACACTGAATATCTGCAGAAGAATTTAATAGCTTTCTGCTCCGGTGGTGCCAACATTATGCTTGGGAGAAAACCTAGAGTCAGCACCAGAATAGCTCAAGACTTCCCAAACATTGCAATCTTGCACTGCTTGAACCACCACCTCCAACTTGTGCTGATGATGTGATAAAAGAAATAAAACAAGTTAACCACTTCAAGATATTCCTTGATAAGGTACATACCACTTTCCAAAAATCCTGCAAGAGCCAGAATGACCTTTTCCAAATCTCTGAACAACTGGGCATTGAAATTGTGAAGATTGGCAGAGTTTTGGGACCAAGATGGGCTGCCTGTATTTTAAGTTCAACCATAGCTGTGTGGCATGCTTATCCAGTGCTATATCAGTTTTTTCTAGGCAATGAAAGATTCCCAGGCATGGCTTCCCATTTTGAAAATTTAAAATTTTTGAAGGATTTGGCCCTCATGATCGATATTCCAAATGAGATTTCTCTTCTATCAAATGCCCTGCAGGGGAGAAACACAGATATTATCAAGGCTGAGAAATGAGTATTGTAATCAATTAAAGCATTTGAAATGCTTAGATGGGGAAAGGGCCCATATGAAAAAAATGTTGATGCAATGGTAGTTTCAAAAGCCTTCAAAAACATAAAATTAGTTTCAAATCAATGATTTGTTGTCCTTCCTCATGAAAACCTTTTGGCAAGCATCATCAACAATTTGAATTAAAGGCTGATGGATTGCAACCATCTAAAAACAGGTAGCCAATTGCCAGATGCATACAAATTACACTTTATCACATATTTGGAGCTGGATTACTGGAACATTGAAGATGTAGTCATTCCATGGGCAGAAGCAGAGGCAGCATTGATTGAATTTGGTGAAATTTTTAATTACGAAATTAATTTGAATGACTACAGAGATTTTTTGGAAAATGTACTCAAAAATCCAAACAGCTACAAAATTCCTGACGGTATCAGAAAAGGTAGAGATATTGTCAGGACACTTGCTGTTAGTTCAGCAGAGGCGGAAAGGGGGTTCTCAAAAATGAACCTCATATGTTCAGAGCAAAGAACCCGCCTAATTGTTCCAAACATAAATAATCTGATGATGATAAGCATTGTTGGCATGCCTGTTGAGAGATGGGACCCAATTCCTGCAGTGAAAAAGTGGCTCAGAGCACACCATCACATGGATGATGATCCATGAGTAAAGACCAAGAAAAATGCAACTGAGGAGTCCTGGGCTACATTAAGAGAGGGCTAGAACAAAGATCATGTGAAGTTTAGTAATGCTTTATAATGCTTCCTATCTAACAAAATGAAATTCAATGTAGAGAAAAGTAAAGTCTTATATTTAGATAAGAAAAACCAAAAGTACATATATAGATTGGGTGAAACGTCTTAATAGCAGTAACTGTGAGAGGGATCTTAATATAAGGGCTCCTCTCCTAACTTAAGAAAGTGAAGACTATTGAAACTATTATTTCAAAAGGAACCTTTAATTAGGAAGAATGGAAGCTGTTAAAGGCAAAGCAACATATGAATCCCTTTAGGCAATGCAAGTACAATTAAAGTAATAGTGACCCCTCCTATTTGTTAGAATGCAGATTCTAGCCAATACACAAGTGTGAAGATGTTTCCTTTATCAACTGCCCTGAGAGCTGAATAAACATATATTCCCATGGCTATCTTCCATTAGCCATTAAAGTAAAACATCCCACACAGCCATCATAAACATTCCCCAAAAAGTGATGGGATCTCAAGCCTTTCGGGGCCAGGAAACCAGTTGTAAATTATCAGTTGTCACAGGCACTGCCAATAAATTGACTCCAAGGCCCTCCTCCTCCCAATTGAATGGCAGTATCATTTTTAGGGATCTGACACTTAGATAAGTGTCTTAGTGGACAATCAATGAAATATGAACCAAAAGTGTGCGGTGGCAGCCAAAAAAGCCAATGCAATCCAAAACTGCATTAACAGAGGGATTCAATCAATGAGGTACTAATACTAGTAAGACCACACCTAGAATACTGCATCCAGTTTTGTTCAATACACTATAAAAGGATGTTGATACTCTAGAAAGAGTACAGAGAAGAGCAACACAGATAGTTAGAGGACTGGAGTCTAAAACATATGGAAAACAGTTACAGGATCTGGGCATGGCTAGTCTAGTGAAGAGAAGAACCAGGAGAGACATGATAGCAGTGTTCCAATATTTAATGGGCTGTCACAGAGAGGAGGGGTCAACCTGTTTTCCAAAGCACCTGAAGGCCGGTCAAGGAACAATGGATGGAAACTGATCAAGGAGAAAGTCAAACTAGAGATAAGGAGAAATTTTCTGACAGTGAGAACAATCAACCAATGGAAAAGCTTGTTTTCAGAAGTTGTGGGAGCTTCATCAATGGAAGCTTTCAAAGAAGAGACTGGACTGCCATCTGTCAGAAATGGGTTGGGGTCTGCTGCTTGGGCAGGGGGTTGGACAAGATGACCTGGAGGCTAAAACATATGAAGAATGGCTGCAAGAATTGAGTATATTTAATCTAGTGAAAAGGACAAGGGGAGATAAGATAACAGTGTTGCAATATTTAAGGGGCTGCCACAAAGAAAAAGGGATCAACCTATTTTCCAAAGCATCAGAAAGCAAGACAAAAAAGAAATGGTTGGAAACTAATCAAGGAGAGAAGCCAGTTGAACGAAGGAGAAATTTTCTGACAGTGAGAACAATAAACCAGTGGAACTTCAGAAAATTGTGGGTGCCTCATCATGGAGGGTTTCAAAAAGAGATTGGATGGACTTTTGTCTCAAATAGTATAGTCTCCTGCTTGTGCAGGGGGTTAGACTAGAACTGTGATGGCGAACCTATGGCACATTTCTGAGGGCATGCAAGGTGTTGCCCTGTCAGTTTGGGAACGGACTTCCAGTTTGTGCTTTGGGCTGTTTTTCGCCCTCCAGAGGTTTCAGGGTAGCCTCCTGAAGCCTCTGGAGGGAGAAAAATGGCCCAATGGCAACCCGGAAGTCTGCTCCAGAACTTCTGATTTGCGTGTTGGGCTGACCCTGCCCAGGCTCCTAGAAAGCCTCTGGAGCATGGGAGGGTGAAAACAGATCTGCCAGGTCCACTGGAAGTCAGAAAATGGGCTGTTTCTGGCCTCCAGGGGGGTGGGGAATGCCATTTTCACCCTGCCCAGGCTCCTAGAAAGCCTCTGGAGCCTGGGGAGGGCAACAAAAGGTTCTACTGGGTCCACTGAAAGTTGGAAAATGGTCCGTTTCTGACCTGCGGAGGGCCTCTGGGGGGGTGGGGAGGCTGTTTTCACCCTCCCCAGGCTCCAAGAAAACCGTGTGTGCATGCATGGGGCAGCGGGGTGTGTGTGTGTCATGTGCACATATGCAGGAGGCACAGTGCGGAGGGGGTATTAAATTAGAGTGGTTGCCACTCGAGTCCGTGTGATAGCACATGCGCGTGTACTTTTGGCACCCGAGGTGAAAAAGGTTCACCATTACTGGACTAGAACATGGGCAACTGGTGGCATTACGTGACATTTAGCAATGTTTTTTTCCTTCACAGAGCTAGATTGGGTGTGACCTGCATGTGACACATTCGACCCATGGGTCACCAGTTTGACAGTTATGGACAAAGTCCCTTGAATCTCTGTATTCTGTTACAAATAGATGTCTACTTTTTTTCTTGAAACCTGCAGTGATGGGGCCACCTACAACTTGGGAAGGCAAACTGCTACATTTTCCAATGGAATCGAGGGAGGGGTTACACGTGGGTTTTGTCACAGTCTGATTGGTCCATAGACTGAGGGAAATTTCTTTAATATTCCTCGTTTCCCATTGGCTCCCAGTTTCCTCTCAGTCTTTTGGTCCAAGCACTGCTTTGGCTCTTAGGTAGGAAGTTTTTTTATAGATTGTTTAATTGACTAATTAATTCGATTGATTGGTCTCTTTAAATTCTAAATTGTAGCAGCTGCATCCCCAGGTGCAGTATTTTCTGTCTCGCACGGTGTAGGAGAGCCCCTTGGGGCACAGCCTTCCTTCTGTTCTGATCCCCGGGCCAGCAGGGGTGACAGGCTTCAATCGCAGCTCCTGGGAGCTTACCACGACCCAATTTAACAAAGCTCCTTCCCTCTACGGAGCGAACAAAGGCTTCAGATGCGCTGCCCTCCGTAATTGAACTGCTGCCTTCGCCGCGCCATCCCAGATCAAAGGGGACTATGGCGCTTACAGAGTGAGCCGCGGCGTTTTAAAAGAAGCCAGCCATGGCCGCACTATCCCTTGACAACATCTTTGGCAGCTCGGGCAGCCGCGGGAAAGGCTCAGGCGGCAACTTGACGGCTCCGGAGGCCATTAAATGTTGAAAGTTCTGGTGGCCACTTTGAGAGCACCTCATTCCAGGAACCAAGAAATCCCCTCGAGCCCCTGCATCGTGGCCACAAAGCGAAGCCGGCAGGACATCGCACTGACCGCAGCCCCACAGCTCCCATAGGCCCAGACACCAGTGGAACCTACAGTAGTCTGATCTCCAGACATTTGAGTGCTGCAATGGCAACAAGACCTGAGCCTCCTCAGGCCTCACCAGAGGCTCCCACTGAAGGCATGGATGACCTGGCAGATAGACCCAGAACCAGGGCTGCAGCCTCCAAGCCTATGGCAGCTCAGCGCCCTTCCAGGGCCACAACAAGAGATGAGCTTAGGAGGCAAAAGGCCCTGGAAAAGACCATAGCCAGGGCAGAAAAGCAGGCCCAAGTCAGCAGGTCTAGATCCCCAATCAGGCCCTCTTCCATCCACTCAGGCTCTCCTCCTAGAGGCTTTAGTCCTTCTTCTCCTTCAGTCTCCCCCTCTAGATCCCAGGGGTACTCCAGGCATGCAGCTTCCCCCTCTCCCTCTATCTCCCCGAGGCCCGTGGGGGGCGGGCGGAGGCAGAACCTTTGGAAGGATCCTCTAGGGCATATCACCCCTCTGCAGGGTTAGCCCCACAGGAACCTCCCTTACCTGGCCCTTTGCAGGAGGACCTTGAAGACCTGGATCTCCTGCCCGAAAGCAGGACTCATTTCCACGGCCATCTCACGAGGCATCGCTAGCATGGCTCAGAGAGACAAGGCCCCTCAACTCTCCAGGGTCCCAGGGGGGCATAGACAGCAACACCTCAGGCTCCTTTCCCCCTCCGTGGTCAGCGAAGGCTCCATTTTGGGGGAGGACAACCATTACCACTGGGGCTTTTCGGAGGATGAGGATTCAGTGCCTCCAGATCCTCCTTCCTTTCCAGGCCTGTTTCCACCAGCCATGTTCAAGCCTCTGTTACACAAGGCCAGGAAAACCACTAAGATTGGTACTGGGGATCCTGTGATCCCTCAACCTAGGGACCCCAATCTGGCTATGTATTCTAACACGGCAACTAATAAGGAAGAAATCCCTGCTCCTCCTCTGTTCCTAGAGGCAGTGAAGAACCAGTGGGCCCACCCTTCCACCTTCTCCAATCTGGGCAGCAGCGATCACTGCTTCTACATGTAGAGCAGGCCTTTGCTCAGGCCCTGCAATTGCCAGCTATCAATAACCCGGTGGCAGCACTGGTTGCCTCCTCCAGCGTAGTCTCTGAGGACGTGGCTGATAAAATGAAGCCGGAGGACAAACGGGCGGAACTTACCTTGCGTAAGAACGTTAACGCCTCCGCCTGGGCAGTTAAATCGGCAGTGGCGGCTTCCTACTTTAACCGCATGACCGTCATATGGCTCCGACAACTCCAGGATTGCATCCCAATCCAGGACGAGCGGCTGCATCAGGAATAACAAAAATCATAGCTGCCTTTCAATTTTAAGCCGACGCAACCCTGGACGGAGTTAAATTTGTCTCCAGCACCCTAGCCACGTCAGTAACCTTCCGGCGCCTACTGTGGCTGCAAAGTTGGCAGATGGATAACAAGGCCAAATGGAATCTGGCGGCGGCCCTCTATACAGGCGCCAAGCTTTTCGGGGAGGCCCTAGATCCTATCCTAATAGAAAATAAAGATAAGAGAAAGGTCCTTCCATCCAATTCCAAAAAGTCAGACACTCGTCCCAATCCTTATCATAGGCCCTCTTATAGGGCTCCTGAGCACGAGCACCAGCAGAGGTACAATTCCTTCAGGTCAGACAGACAGTTCCCACGTTCTTCTTACCAGGACCGTAACAGATATCAGGGCCAGTCCAGGCAGCCCTTTCGCCGGGGGGGGGGGGGAAGTTGGAGTCATTTTGTCCCTTCCACAGGGGGAAATGACTTCAACTTGGATCCTCTGCCTGATGCATTATGCGGACCAGTGGGATCTGATCACCATGGACGCCTGGATCAGATCCACTGTCAGGCACGGCCTGAGGCTGGAGTTCCTCTCCACCCCCCTGAAGCTCTTCAGGATGTTCCCCGCCTCTCGGAACACAGAATGCCACTGTCTGATGGATCAGGCCATAAAACATCTTCTCGATATTCAGGCAGTAGAACTGGTTCTGCTGGCGGAATACGGGTTGGGCCACTACTCCAACCTGTTTGTGGTACCAAAGAGCTCCGGGGGCTGGAGGGCAATTCTGGATCTTAAGCGCCTGAACAAATTCCTGGTTTACAGGCACTTCAAAATGTCCTCCCTCAGGTCCATCCTCCAGGGAATCCATGGGGGGGGGGATTATTTGGCCTCAGGGGACTTAACAGAGGGCTACCTTCACATTCCAATCCTGCTAGCCCACTGCAGGTACTTGAGATTCTCCCATGGGGATCTCCACTTTCAATACTAGGCCCTTCCCTTCAGCTTGGCTTCCGCTCCTCACACCTTCACAAAGGTCCTCACGGCATTGGCAGCTGACCTATGCTCCATCCCGATGAAACTCCAATGTACCTGGATGATGTGTTAGTTCAAGCGGGGTCTCTCCCTCAGGCAATCAGCGACCTTTAACTCACTATCCAGTGCCTTCAGTCCATGGGGTTCTCCGTAAACTTCCCCAAAAGCCATCTCTCTCCATCCATGAGAATATTACACCTGGGGACAGTAATAGATTCAGTGACAGGGATGGTTCATCTCTCCCCAGACCATCTGGTCAGCCTCCGCCAACTGTCAGCCAAGGTTCACAGAAGTCAGTCAGTTTCCATCCTGACCTTGTCTCAGCTACTTGGCAAGATGGTCTCCTGTATAGGGGTAGTTCCCTGGGCCCAGCTACACCTATGCCCCCTCCAGTGGACTCTGATTCCATTCCAGAGAAAGAAGATGAGCAATTCTCTCCAACAATCCGTCTTCCGGCAGAGGTCCGACTGCCCCTCCAGTGGTGGCTCTCCCTGGCCCCGCGATGGGGTTGCACCTTCTGGGAGCCAGACAGAGTGACAGTGACAACGGATGCGAGTCTGTTTGGTTGGGGGGCCTTGATGGACTCCAGGCTGGCGCAAGGTCGTTGGACTGCCTCAGATCTCCGCCACAACATCAATTGGCTGGAGCTGAAGGCAGCTCGCCTGGCCCTCCAACACTTCAAGAACTTGATTGTAGATCATCACGTGCTTCTCCTGACAGACAATGTAGCCAGCCATGAAGGCCCACATAAACTGTCAGGGAGGTACACACTCCCAGGCTCTCTGGCTAGAGGCCCTAAAGATTGGCTCTTGGGCAGAGAGACACCTGTCATCACTGGTGTCAAAAACATATCAGGCACCTCCAATCATCAGGCAGATTGGCTGAGCCAAGCGACCCTCGACAATGACGAGTGGCAACTTCTACCCGAGTTGTTCTGGAAGATCTGCCAGGGATTCAGAACCCGTGAGTGGACTTGTTTGCCTCTCCAAAGAACTCGCAGTTACCGAGATTCTTTTCCCGGTTCCAGACCTGAACTGCAGAGGGCACGGACGCCCTCAGGAGCAGATGGCCTCCGGGCCTCCTCTATGCCTTCCCTCCCATCCCTCTTATCCTGGGGACCCCCAGGAAGGTAGTGATAGAGAGGGCGCAAGCCATCATGCTGGCCCCTTATTGGCCCAGGAGGCTCTGGTTTGCAGACCTAGTCCAGCTGTCAGTCTCCCCCCATGGAGGATCCCTTGGGAGGAGATCATCTTGTGCCAAGGGGTCCTACTCCACCTGGAGCCCCAGTGGCTCCACTTGACCGCTTGGCACTTGAGCGGAGACTCCTAAAGGAAGCCAACTTATCCTCCAAGGTCATAGCAACCATTGAGGCTTCCAGGCACCCATCGACCACCAGAATATACAACTCCACCTGGTTGGCGTTTGCTAGGTGGTGTATTCCACTGAGCATCAATCCCACCGAGGCCTCAGTGGCACACATCCTTGAGTTCTTGCAGAAAGGGTTAGATAGCGGCCTCTCTCACAACACCCTACATCACCAGGTGGCCGCATTATCCTCCATCATGTGGGGGGAGGGTTCCCTCTCTCTCTCACAGCTTCCCCTTATTAAACGATTCCTAAGGGGGGCGGCTAACCTCAGGCCTCCCCCTATTCATAGGTTTCCAACCTGGGATCTGCCCCTTGTCCTTAACACCCTAACGGGAGACCCGTTTGAGCCCCTTCGTACAGTTTCCCTTCGTTTGCTTTCCATCAAGGTGGCATTCCTGGTCGCAGTTACGTCAGCCAGGCATATTTCGGAGCTGGGCGTGCTGTCATCCAGGGACAATCTCTGTCAGTTCCACCAGGATAGGTGGTCCTTAGACTGGACCCCACCTTTCTCCTGAAGGTGAACACTCCATTCCACAGGGTGCCGGAAATAATTTTGCCCAATTTTTGCCCATCGCCCTCGCATGGCAGAGAGCACCTCTGGCACCGTCTGGATGTCTGCCGCGCCTTGCACATCTACCTCAGGCAGGCGGCAAGTGTGTGCAGGTCAGAGGCTCTTTGTCTCCTTTCGGCCAGGTTCCCTTGGAGCCAGGGTGTCCTCAGCCACCATCGGCTGGTGGCTATGTCAGGCCATAGTTATGGCCTATGAGACATCTGGTCATCCCCCCCATTAGGGATTACGGCCCATTCCACCTGAAGTGCCGCTACCACGGCAGCATCGGCCACTAGGGCCCCTTTTAAGGACATTTGCCGAGCTTGGGCATCCCCAACCCCCTTTATATGTCACTACCAATTGGATGTATTCACCTTGGTGGAAGCCTCCTTTGGCCAGAGAGTCCTACAGTGGGTGGCAGCTGTTCCTCCCCCTGGTACCTAGATCCCCCCCATGGGACTAAGCTTGGGTATGTCCCACGCATAACCCCTCCCTTGATTCCACTGGAAAAAGAACATTGGTATTACCTGAACGTGTCTTTTCAGTGGAATAGGCAGAGGGGTTATGACCCACCCTGGTTAGTATAGGGAGATTGGTATAGAGAGTGGCCAGGGGGAGGGCCGGGACGTCCCCTGGTCTGCTTGTATTATTCAGGGCGAGTGCAGTCCGTCAACATCGAGGAAACTGGGAGCCAATGGGAAAGGAGGAATATTAAATAAATTTCCCTCAGACTATGGACCAATCAGGCTGTGACAAAACCCATGCAACCCTCCCTCTATTCCACTGAAAAGACACATTCAGGTAAGACCAACGTTCTTTTGATTAATTGTTTTCACTGTCATGAAATTTATCCTTAGTTTGCTTAGGTTGGATCTCTCTGCTTGGGCAGAAGGTTGGACTAGATGGCCTACAAGGTCCCTTCCAAGTCTGTTATTCTGTTATTATCACATATATTTTTGTATGGATGTTTCAGATGCTATTGGTATATTATGATTTATCAATTGTTCATATCTTATTATTTATTATTGTACCTTATGATTTATCATCTCTGAGTTATCACTTTGTTGTTTGCATGTATTCTTGAGAGCTTATGTCCCAGAGACAAATTCATACTTGGCCAATAAAGAACTCTATTTCTGTTCTGTTCTTTTTTTTCTTATTATGCCTTCCTACTTTGGGTGTTTATGTGTGTGTAAGGAAGAAAGAGAGAGCGAGAAAGGGGAGGCGGGCTAGGGTTAGGTAGGGTTACCTTAGAGATTTGCATATAGGTTTGTACCTATGGAAATTAGTGCCAAGATTGAACTATTTTGCTTCTTTGAAACCTAATGCTTTTCAATTTGCCAGTGAACTAGTGGGAGGAAAATGTGGAGAATGTATGCAAAGATCACAAGAGCATGGAGCCAGCAAGGTCACTGCTGCAGGTGCTTGAGTATGTGTGTATAAGGGAGAAAGAGTGAGTGAGAAAGGGGAGGAGGGAGGGAGAGAGAGAAAGAGAGAGTGAATCTTTGATCAGTTTTTGGCTTCTGTCAATTGCCTAGGCAAGTCCCTGCACTTTTCTTATGAACTTTTTCATAAGTGACTTGCCATTGCCTCCTTCCTAGGTATCAGAGAGACACAGAGAGAGAGACTCACCCAAGATCACATTTCTACCTTACTGTCTCAGAAAAACAATTGTTTGTTATGTTCCTTTCTGGGTGTGTGACTATATCTACTCTTTATTTCCATCTTTCCAAGTAGTCTATGCATTATCTGTCCAAAGAAAGATAATTTAAGCCTGGCAATCTGTGCCTTGAGTGAAAACTGTATTAATTTATTAAAGCATGAAAAAGCATCTCTATATTCAGCACTTGCAAACAGATTTAAAACAAAAATGCCCATTCTTCTTTGTCCTTTGTCAATATAATAACTTATAAACCTTCCTTTATCCTCATGGTTAAAATACCCTAGAGATTCGCCTTGTATGATATAGGTTTGTACCTATGGAAATTTGTGTCAAGATTGAACCCTTTTGCGTCTTTCAAACCTAATGCTTTTCAATTTCTCAGTGAACTAGTGGGAGGGAAATGGAATGTGGAGAATGTTTGCAAAGATCATGAGAGCATGGAGCCAGCAAGGTCATTGCTGCAGGTGCTTGAGAAAGAGATGGTTCATTCTCATAACAAAAGGCCATCTCATAATTGGACATTGTACTTGGACAATACTGGAAAAGATAATAAAAAAACATCTGCGAAAGTCTAAAAACAAATCTTTAAACTAGAAGCCAGCATGGGTTTGTTAAAAACAGACCACACCAAACCAATCTTATTTCATTCTTTGACAAAGTGATTAAGTTAGTAGACCAGCGAAATGCTGTGGACACAGTATCCTTAGATTTCAGTAAAGTATTTGGTAAAGTACATCACAATCTACTTCGTGGTAAGCTAGAAAAATGTGAGATTGCCATCAGAAATTGTGGGTGCTTCATCACTGGAAGTTTTAAAGAAGAAACTGGATAGTCACTTGTCTGAAACAGTGTACGGTCTCCTGCTTGAGCAGACGGTTAGACTAGAAGATCCCTTCCAGCTCTATTCTGATTGATTTATTTTGAACAGAAACCTCCAGTAGACCGTACGGCAAGAGTTTGTTCAGTCCAACAATTCTCTGCCTACCCAAAATTTTCATTTTGACTGAAGAAGTTACTTGAATGAGTAATGAAATGTCTCAACTTTAATAAACTTTGATACAGTTGCCATGATTTAACCTTTTTTGATAAATTGATTGATTTTCACTGACCACCTCTGCATTATGCAAACCTTCAGCTATTTCATACCCCTTCTTTAGCAATTTTAGTGGTGTTCCTTTGAGGTATTTGTTTCCTTCTTTCCTTCAATTTGTTTTTCATGTTTCTGGAAGTCTTTAATATATAGTTCCCCAAATCCTGACCCACTTAAGCATTTAATCACTTGTAGCACTCTCCACCAATCAGATCAAGCCTTGATCATGAGCTGCATAATAAAACCTTTAGTTTCTAATCAATATACTCAAATTTTATTTAAATAGTTTTTCACTCGGTCCACATTCTTTTGCTCAAACTCCCATTCAACCCCCGCAAAATTTTATTGTTTATTTATAAAATTTATTGAAGTGGTATGGTGGCCTAGAGGTGAAGATGCTTGCCTCCAATTGGGAAGGTTGAGAGTTCAGTCCTAGTCAGTGACAGATGTTTCTTTATCAGGGCACAAAGAGAAAATATCTGCTATAAACTCTGTGTAGGCATCAAGAAGGGAATCTAGCCAGTAAACGCTCATTCAGTCACCACAACTCCACCCCCAATTTCACCCGGAATAAAGGGATTATAAGAAAGAAAGAAAAATTATTAGCCATCCATCTTACCACAAGGTAATACTTGGTGGGTTACAATCAGAGAAAATAAAAACAGAATTAGAAATAAAAACAGAAATAAAATAAAATAATTAAAGTAAAAATATTAAAAACATCAATTAATACCCACAAACACTATGATTAATTACAGATGGGGAGGGGGGCAGGATGTGGGGGAGGTGGAATCTGTTGTCAATTGATCAACCACCTCCACTGTGATGCTCCCCTATTGGGGCCCCAAGCTAACTGGTAGAGTCAGTTCTTCAGGCCCTTGTGAAATGATAGGATTGGGGCTGACTTCACACCAGGGGCAAGATGTTCCAGAGGACAGATGCAAGAGCAGAAAAGGCAGACAGGGCTCGCACAATGACAGGGCCTCCTCTCCTGGCATGGGTGGGATGGGCCAATCCCAGTGGGATAAGATGGTCCCTCATATAACCATGCCATGAAGGGCTGTAAAAGTGATTACCGATACCTTGAATGGGACCCAGAAGCAGACAGGCAGCCAATGCAGATTGCAGAGCAGTGGTATTACGTGGGCCATCATTCAGGCCACAAGAATTGCCCATGACACTGCACACTGCATCAGCTGAAGCTTCCAAATTTGAAAAACCTTGCAAATTGTTTCCTTCTGGGAGAATTGTATGATTTTCTTTTAAGGCAGTATATATTTGATAGTTTCTCACCTACCAAATTACATTTAGTACAATTACAACACAGGATAAATACCCATATAGAAACTAAAATGCATGTAAAACCAATTCAAATTTCTCAGTACGTTACCCTAAACAAACTAGTTTTCTGGAAATTCACAGCAATGCACATTAATAGACAAGCTTTTATTTTTAGAAATTAAAAATTTCTGAGTTATTCAAACCATATAGATTTATAATGAACTTCCATTAATAATTATTCTCACCTCGGATATATGCTCTCTTTCCTCCGATTGATTAGGAAGATCATGGCAATCATTACGAATCTCTGGATTCGGCAGAGTTTTTTGATGCTCCATAGTAAAAACAGGAAAGAAAGGCCTAAGAAATTTAAACTCACTGCTCAGAGACCCATCAGCTAAGCACACTTCATAGCTGTAGGCCTGGGAAGATGTCCCAGTATTAGGATCCACACACTTGTCTTGCAAATTTGGTCCCCCAGGGAAATTTGATGCAGAATGAGAACTTCCTATGAACTTCCTTTGCTTCTGAAACTTGGTTGCAATAAACCAAGTGGCAGAAAGCAGAAAAATGGATGAGATGGCAACCAAGCAGATAATCAAATACAGTGTTAGAGTATGATCTCCCTCTTGCGGGACTTCATCCTTAGAATTATCCATAATCTTCATGTAAGGATCAGAGAAGCCGTCCACTAGAAGAATCCTTAGGGTCGCAGAGGCAGACTGAAGAGGATACCCATTATCCCTAACTGCCACAATAAGAGTGTGTTTGAAACTGTCTCGGATGTTCACCGGCCTCATGGTTTTCACCTCCCCATTCTGAGTCCCAACAGTGAAGAGACTCGGATCTGTGGCCTTCAGCAACTGATAGGAAAGCCAAGAATTCTGCCCTGAATCTCTGTCCACTGCCACAACTTTGGTGACTAGGTAGCCTGTCTCTGCTCCCCTGGGAACCAGATCATTTGATGGAGAAGTGCTGTTCTGAAGGGGGCAGAGGATGAAGGGGGCATTGTCATTTTCATCTGTGATAAGAACTCGGACCATCGTTTCTGAGCTCAAGGGAGGTGAGCCCTTGTCTACAGCCCTCACCATCACCTGGAAATCCTGTATATCCTCATAATCTATAGATCGAATGGCATACAAGTTCCCAGTTTCAGAGTTGATGGAGATGTAAGATGATGCAGGCTCTTTCCTGATCTCTCCAAACAAAAGAGAGTAGGTTACTTTGCCATTCTGTTCTTTGTCCACATCCACAGCATGGACTGATCCAATGAGCAGTCCTGGAATGTTGTTTTCTCGTAAGTGCAAACTGTAGAAACTTCTTTCGAACATTGGAGGGTTATCATTGATGTCTGAAAGTTGAATGCTAATAACTGTCATTGAAGTGAGTCTGGGAGAACCTTGGTCAGTGGCTGTGATGGTGATGTTATAATGTGACATCTGTTCTCTGTCCAATGGCTGTTGAGTCACAAGCTGGTAATAATTGTTCTCAGTCAGTTTTATTATAAAAGGCAGGTTTTTCTCAGTGTTGCAATTAGTTCTGCCATTGTCTCCTGAGTCTTGATCTCTGATGCCAAAAAGTGCCACCAGTGTTTCCGGGGGAGAATTTTCTGGTAAAGGATTAGTGATGGATGATACAATTATTTCTGGAGCATTATCATTCTCATCTTCAATGTCAACAAAAACTTTACAGTAAGCAGACAATCCTCCTCCATCTGTGGCTTTGATACTGAGTTGATATTTACTGTTTATTTCATAATCAATTTTCCCTACGAGCATAATTTCCCCAGTATGATTGTTTAACCCGAATGTTCGGAGTACATCTGCTGGTGCTTGGCTAAAAGTGTAAATGATATGAGCGTTGGGTCCAATGTCTTTGTCGGTGGCTTCAACTTTAGCAACCAATGAACCTGGATGACTATTTTCCATTAGCTGCACTTTATACACTGTTTGTTCAAATTGGGGCACATTATCATTGTTATCCAGGATATCAATAATTATCTGTGCTGTGCCAGTTCTCCTTGGGACCCCTCCATCCACAGCTTCCAGAGTAAGGATAAATTGAGGAATCACCTCGCGGTCTAATGGTTTTTCCAAAAGCAGTTCTGCATAATTGCTGCCATCATTTTGACTTTGTACGTCCAGCTTAAAATATTCGCTTGGGCTAAGTATGTAGTTCCGGATAGCATTTTTTCCTTTGTCTAAATCATGGGCTGTCTCCAAGGGGAAACGTGCATTTATAGGAGTCTGTTCAGGTATTTCAAAAAGGAATTGATTCTGAGAGAAAATAGGGGAATTATCATTGACATCTTCTACCTGAACTTCAATTTTGAAGAATTGAAGAGGATTTTCCAGCAAAATTTCAGAGAATAGAGTGCAAGGATCACTCAGACCACACAAAGCTTCACGGTCAATTTTATCCCTCAATATTATATTTCCAGAATGAGGATCCAGCTGGAAATCCTGCCTGGAACTCTTAGAAATCAACTGTGCTCTGCGAGCAGAGAGCTCCTTCACATCCACTTTCAAATCTTCTAGCACATTTGCTACTATTGATCCAGCTTTCTTCTCCTCAGGCACTGAATAGCGGAATGGTTCACACAACATACCAGAGCTACATAGAGAAATAAAGAACAAGACCACTTGCCTGCTAGTACGAGATGCTTCCATTTTCTCAGCCTCTTTCAGGGAAGGTCATACATTCAATAAGATTCTTTGTAAAGCAACTGCTATAATTTCCATTATAGTTGTGATCAGAATCCAGTAGGAGTTATTTTTTTGTATTCACACTAGAGTATTTTCTTCGGAAATTTCTCAAGATTTAATTGAAAGCTGTTGTCTTTTGTTCTGAGATTCCTTTGTCTAATGACTGGATCTCTCTGAAGTAAACAAATCTCTCTTTTTACTGTTTGGTGCAATAGCACCACCTTGTGTGTAAAGTAAAATGTAGCACTGAATTTAGGAAGCTCCTTTGAAAAGGGCATTTACTGTAGTGTATAGAATAGTGTGTGCATCTTTTCAAAAGAACAAAATGTTACACAATCTTGATGTCTTTTGTCATATCAAAATAATATATTAATAGCTTTCAATCTAGAGAAAAAATATTCCTCTTAAAATATAAGAGCTATAATTTTTGGTATAGTTGTGATATAAATGTGTGTATAAAATACCGTAAATACAAGGATGAGAGGAATATCACTTGTGTGCTTTATTTTTACCTGCACCTTTTCCTGTCATAAGTTTGTAATGACCATGTAGGTTATATTTGGATACAATCAGGATTTTCACTTCCACTCATATCTAGATATTTCATATTTCCTTTCAGAAGGAAATTAAGCAGACAGGAATTTAAATTAAAAAGTCTCAATTTGCAGAAGTTGCCACTGCATTTGTTTCTTTCTTTTTTCTTATTACTTTCTAGAGGTTTTTTACCTCTCTTGTCTGTCTAATATTTTGTTTTGGATTTTTTTTCATTTTTATAACAAATTTGATGTAAACAGAAGAACAGAAATGAACAATTGACTATCATGTTAAACCATCTTGGAAGAGTGATGGAGACTGTATTCTTATATTTTATATCTAAAATTTCAGAAATTTTCAATGTATCTTTGAAGCTAAGATGTAGACAGTCAACCTATATCATTTTCAAATTTCCAGAGGTATATATTTAATAAATTATCTAGCAAAGGTTTAAGGGCTACCACCTTAATATGCAATGTTGTATACCTTTCATGGCTTAGAGCTGACTTAATCAGCTCCATGGAGTGTAGATTTTTTTTTATAATAATAAGCTGACTGTGATGAATTACAACAATAGCAATTGCAAGGGGTAATTTTCTTTGGAACAGCTTACATTGTGCAATGAAATTGTTAACACCATCAAACAACATCTGCCTATCCCAGCTTCTTGGGGGGGGGGGCACAATAGGTGAATAAATCCAGTCCGATCGTCTAGCTGATTGTGCAACCAACCGTGATAATAATGTCAAGAAAGGAATATTTCAAGGAGATCTTTCACTACAATGTTTCTTATTGCACTGATTCTCCTGTCGACTATAGTGAAAAGGTCAGACCATCATTATCAAACATCCAAAATATCTGCCAGACTATCTCATTTCCTTTACATGGGTGATATGAAGCTGGATGGAAAAGCACTATCTGAAATAGAATCATTGTCCATATATAAGATCAAGACATTGCAATGAAATTTGGGCTCAACCAATATTCCACTCTCACCACCAACAGGGGAAAAATGGTGAAAACCATTTTAATTCCATAGGGAATTAAGATGCCCTATGGAAATGGCATCAAGAGTCTGGAGGAAGACTATCACTATAAATACCTGGGTATTCTTCAAGCTGAGAATCTTTCAAGCACACTGAAGTTAAGAAAAAGATCAGAAATGAATACATCAAAAAAGTGAAGAAGGTTTTAAGTCAAAATTCAGTATAGGAAATACCATCAAGGCAATTAACACCTGGCCAATCCCAATCATTAGATTCATAACACTTAGAATAGTGGATTTGACTCAAGCAGAACTTCATAGCCTTGGCTAGGAAGACCAGAAAAATAATGACAATGAAATAAGCCAGAATTAAGAAGATAGCAACAGACAGCCAATACCATTTCTGCAAAGAAGCTGAAGAAACCATGGACCACCTAGTTATCTGCTGCAAGAATATCGCACAGATTGATTACAAATAATGGCATGACAAAGTAGCAACAACGATAGCATGACAAAGTAACAACAACACACATTGGAAGAGCTGCAAGAATACCGTTTGCTTGCAAGCAAGAACTGGTGGGATCATAAAATGGAGAAAATAATAGAAAATGAAAAAGCTAAAGTGCCCTGAGACTTTAGAATTCAAACAGGCAAGAACCTGCCACATAACACCTGAGAGTTAATAATTGTTGTTAAGAAAGACAAAAAACAACAACACCAGGATAGTGGATGTGGCAGTACTTGAAGACAGCAGAATACAAGAGAAAGAACTGGAGAAAATAACAAAATACAAAGGTCTACAAATAGAAATAGAACAACTGTGGGAAAAGAAAGCAAAGGTACCAATATAATAGACACCTTGGTTGCAATCGTAAAATAGTTGGAACATCACTTGAAAACCATGGGCATTGAAAAAGTCATCATCAGTCAAGGCAACTGTAAGGATTGTCTCTCCTTCTAGCTTAAGAAAGTGAGGACTCTTGCAGTGAAGTATTTCAAAAGGAAGCTTTTATTAAGTAGGAGTGAAAACATTCAGTTCAAAGCAACATCTGAATACCCTTAGGCAAGGCAAGTAGAATTAAAGCAGTAGAGACCCCTCCCATTAGTCAGAATGCAGATTTTAGCCAATACACAAGTGTGAAGGTGGTTCCTTTACTAGCTGCCCTGAGAACTGGATAATCATACATTCCCATGGTTATCTTCCATTAGACATTAAAGTGAACCGTCCCATAGCTTAAGAAAGTGAAGACTCTTTAAATGAAGTATTTCAAAAGGAAGCTTTTTTAAAAAAGAATTTTATTGGTTTTTAAACATTTATGGGGAAAGGTAAAAGGGTACATAGAAAATTTTGGCAGCTCCCGTGCTAGTGGTAGAAATCCTTCCAAATCTCACAATTTTTACAATGTTAAAGACAACGTATAAAAGATAAGCAAAAACAGAATCTTGTTCTACATTATATCAACCATGTGTTCAATCATCTCTTTTTTTTGTTACTTTCTAGTGCATCAACAATTACAATAATATTTCAAATGCATTTATTTTTGTGACCTGAGCCTTTTCGATATTGCTCCCTCCTCCCTGTCCCCAAATGGAGCCACAGCCCCTCCCTCCTTCATATCTTGTACATTACTACCTTTTGCACTACCTCCCATATTTCTTTTTTAACGAAGGCTTCTGCCTCCCCCACTGTATTAATTCTAATTCTGTTTCCCTCCCAAAAAATCAACATTCCCTCTGGCAATAACCATCTAAACCAAATTCCTTTATTATATAATTTCTTTGATAAGGAGGAGTACTTCCTCCTTTTCTCTCTTATTTTTTTTCCGGAATTTGCTTAAGAATGGTAATTTCTTTGTCTTTATATTTTAGTGGTCCCCCCCTTTGAGCCCCCAGCACCTCATCCCTTGTGGTCCTCCTAAGAAATTTAACATGTACCTCCCTTGGAACATTATGTGTTCTAGCATATGCTGAATTAATCCTGTAAACCAGATCCATATCCCACCACAACTGTTCTTTGTCTCTCTTAATATATTCTGCTAAATTTGTACTCAGAATATCCTTAAGATCTTCATTTTTTGTCTCTGGTAGCTTCTGGAATCTGAGAAAAAAGGACATTCTTTCAAGTTCTATCTTTGCCATAAAATTTTCCAATTCTAAATTCCCCTTCCGGACTGCGTTAACCTCCTCCCCCAGCCCAGCCGCCCCCTCCTCCAACGCAGTAATTCTTTGTTTGTTTTCTGTTATATGGTGTTGTACACCTCTGAGTTCTTCTTTGAAATCTGTCACCTCCTTTTTCAACTCATTTTGACCCCTCATAATTTCCTGAAACATTTGGGTAATGGATAAGTCTTTTGAGCTCTCTCCAGTCCCTTCTTTTGTTGTAACAATGAAGTAATTTTCGTATGATGCATACTTGGGCTGGAGGTGGCAGATGTGGGAGCCGAGAATGACTTGCCTGTTGGTGGTTTTTTGGGCCCCATTTATCTGAGTTCAGAGATGGTATAAATCTTTTACAAAAGAAATGGTGTCAGTGGAGTGCGCAGCTGTGCCGATCCAAGGAGGCAGGCAAATCCGAAAGTGAAAAGTCAGTTCTCCATCACAGTTCCAAGGCACGGAGGCACACCAGAAAGGGGAAAATCAAATAATCAAAATCCAGGAAGACCATATAACAAGAGAGGTCCAGGGGTCCTTCAGGGGAGGGTAATAATACAATGCCAGAGATTTTTTCAAAGGTAGTTTCAAAAGGCAGACTTCATTTGTAAGTACAAAAATGAAGACGGAGGGGAGCCATCTTGGCTCCTCCTTTCACAGGGAGAAGAACAAAGATTTCCATAAAGTTTTTTTTTCCTTTAAGAAAACAGCTCAGCAATCACCTCTTGCAGTTGTGATATGAGTCTTTCTCACATAGTTAATACAGGTGACAAGTCAGCCTTTATTCTCTCTCCATTCCGATATAAAGAGAGATAATTCAAATGCCGCTTTATCCGAGGGAGGTAAAGAGAAAGAGAAACCCCCCTCTAATCTTCCAGCTTCAAATAGATTGAACACGAATTTACAATAGTCTGCTGCTTATCCATTAACGATAATTAAGGAGATTAGGATGGATCTCTCGCCACCCACATTCCAGCCGCTTCTCCTTAATTAACTCCTTCCTCCCGGAGCCCATTCAGCAAAAAGGCAGACAGCCAAATGCTGTTCCATGCCCTCCTCCATTCCCCGGCTCCTGGGGCGAGGCTGGAAACACCACCGCCGGCTGCCGCTGAATCCGGGGGGGTTCCAGCAAGCCGCCCTGCAGCAGGTGGCCCCTCCGAGACCCACTGTGCTCCTAAAAGGAGCCCACCAGAGAGACGAACAGTGGGCAACAATGTCCGTCGCCTTTGTCACTGCGTTAAATTGTTTGCTAGCCTGAACTGACTGAATTGACACTAAATAGTTAAACTGAAAAACAGTTACTGCGCAGGTCATAAGGTCTTATCTGACAATGATGTACTGCGCCTGCTCTTCACACATTCCAGAGCTTTCCTTCTGATCTTTGTCCATCTACCAGGAGACTGGCAGACAAGCTGTTCTTTCAAAATGTAACGATTAGTTAGTTTTGTTTTATTTCCATTTATTATTTTTGTATTAAAGTTTGTTTATTAATTAGAATATGTTTCTCCAGAATGTTTATTTCTCTTCTTCGCACCTTAAAGAATATGCCTGTTGGAAACAGCCCCGATCCAAGCCTCGTTTAGTTCAGGGTGAAATAAATCTTCCCCTGACAGCCTTCAGTGACCGGAAGTGATCTCCAAAAGGAAGCTTTTATTAAGCAGAAATGAAAACATTCAGTTCAAAGCAACCTCTGAATCCCCTGAGCAAATATTAAACAAACCATAAATTTATCCTCAATCATGGGCAGGAATTGAATCTGGGCCCCTTGTTTATTTAAAAAAAAAAACCCAAATAAATACTCTCTGACACTGAACTGCTCTGGTCCTTTTCAAACCTGATACTAACACTTACAAACTTATATGCTATTTTCTCCAAATCCAGGCTGTCATTGTGGAAGTTTGATTAAACTTCTATGGGAGTAGAGCGTAGAGACACAAGAGTGATGAAAAGCTGTGCCTTCCAAGATGGTATCAGAGGTGGTATTTAGCTGGTTTGAACTGGTTTTGGTGAACCGGTAGCAGAAATTTTGAGTAGTTTGGAGAACCGGCAAATATTACCTCTGGCTGGCCCCGCCCTCCTGCCCCTGCTGTTCCCTGTCCTATATTCCCTTGTTTTTTAGCTCAGCTGATTTACACAGCAGAGCAGATTGCTGCATCTCAGCTGAGCTATAAGAAACAGTTCAGCTCACCAACACTTTCACTGAGGGCAGTCTTAGAGTGCTGCATGCACGCACAAAGCATTCTCTCATAGAACTGGTAAGAAAAGATTTGGAATCCCATACTGGATGGCATGCACTGTTCCAAAGGACTAAGGTTAACTTATAATGGGTTTCCCACTAGGGCTTCATAGTTTCTGAAACTGGATTACAACTCAGAGAAATTTAAAGGAATGTAGAAGGCAACCTTGTCTTGACAAAATGATAGTTCTATCAACATTTGCTCTGGGCTGTTAGAATTAACCAAAAGACTGATAGAAAATGCAGCCATTTTCCCTTTAAACCAAATAGTGAGTAAAAACACAGGCTGCAGAATAAAAGCTCACCAAGAAACACTGCTTCCCACCTCTCAGTCTAGGGAAAGTGCTGGACAGACTGTCAAGAACCACTTAGCAAAAGGATACATTGTTGTGATAAGGAAAACTACAGGAATGCAGCCCGAGACAGGCCCTTTGCTTTCAGCTAAAGCAATCATTATTGACAGGATTAACACAAGAAAGCTCAGGCAATCAGTATTGAAAGGATTAAGACAATAGGCACATCCCAACTCCCTGGCTTTGCATCTCCCTCCCCTTCCAGTGGCTAGGATTGACCACCTGCTTCCTGAATGATCACACCCAAAGAAATTATCCTATCAAAAGGCACACCATCGGACCTTATTGAAATATCTGAATCACAAAAGCTAAAAAGAGTATTAAAACTCCAATAATTGCTTCACACATCAACTGGCTAGCTCAGAACCCATTGTTGATGTCACTGGCTTCCTAAAATAAACTTCTTTCCAGCAGCTTGCTTCCTTGTCCATTTGCTCTCAAGTGCTGACAGCTTCATCCCAGCTCGAGGGACAAATCTTTCTTCCACCAACTTGGCAACCACAAAGGGACTCCCAGCCAACCCAGCTATAGGAGGTACAGGGCCAATACTGTGACTGTAACAAATCTCTTTTGTCTGTGGGTAAGCCACAAGGATACAGTGGTTCAGTGGCTAAGGGACTGAGCTTGTCAATCAAAAAGGTGGCAGTTTGGCAGTTCAAATCCCTAGTGCCATGTAATGGAGTGAGCTCCTGTTACTTGTCCCAGCTTCTGCCAACCTAGCAGTTTGAAAGCACATAAAAAATACAAGTGTCAGGTTTCCAAAAGATGCCCTAATTAACTTATGAGCCTCGAGCCATGCTTTAAAAGAAATCCAATCATTTATTAGGAACAACGTCTCGGCAATACCTGTGTGGAGTCAGATCTAACCTCAGTATAATTATGGCTGAACTTTGCCCCTGTTTCTCCCCTTCCCTCAGTCTGGGTCATAAATCACATTTGCCAATGCAGCATGTTGTAAAATTTTGTGCCTCACAAGCCTGCTGTGGTAATCTGAGATCTGAGTCTAGCCGAAAGTATGCGTGGAATTCTCTCTTCCCCTTTCCTCCAATGTCAACTTGATAACAGACATGGAGATGGAAAGGTGGTGATTTTATTCTGCCAGGGAACCAGAGTTCTTCTGGAGCCCCCTTTGGTCCAAAAAATGACAGGTGGGGTGGCAGGTAAGTTGCAGGGGAAGGACCGGCTAAGCCAATTGAACCCCAGATCTGAAGGAGAACATGGGAAGCTATAGTTCGAGGATTATGCCCAGGTCCCCTTGCTCATGGCATGGGATGAGAGGTGAGTGCCCATCCTAGCTGGTATGAACAGAAAACAAGCAAGGGAGATATGTAAGGAATGGGCTTTGCTTAAGGACAACTCCAGAAGATAAATTTGGCCAGAAGCAGTACTTTTGAATATCAAAAAAGCACTTAAACCCAAATAAAAGCCGACCCAGATACCCTATTAGTGTTCCTGGGTTGAACTCTTTAGGTCAGAAGATCCAATTCTAGGACAACCACAAGTCAGCACTGACCACCCCTCCCTTCCCTGATGACCAAAAGCAAAAACCTATGGCCTCTCTGCTGAGCAAGTCTGTAGCTGGGTGAGGAAGGGGCTTATAAATAAGAACAGATTCTACTGATCATGTAGACAGCAATCAAAAGTAGTAGAAAAGAGCTCCTGGATCATGGGACTCATGTAAATCTAGCAGTGCTGGACCATAACTCAGAAACTATGACAACATAAAAGGTGCCACCCCTGTAACCCAGGAAGGATCCAGAGACTGAGGAGTGGACTGTTATGGACTCCTTTTAAAATTGAAGGAAATGAGGGAAGGGACAGCAAAGGGAAGTAAGGCAAAATCTATTAAAATATATTGTAAGCTATGTTGTATGTTTATGTTCATAATCTATGCCATCGGGTTCCTAGAACCAAGCCTTTTTCCAGATAAAGGGAATGTTTGGAAGTACCTAACATGATAGATACTCAGTACCACTGACTTTTGCCTAGCAGGATGAAGGTCTGTAAAAGACATTCTGACCATGTGCCTATTGGGATAGCACCAGGGCCATAGGCCATACAACCACATATTTCAGGTTAACAAGGTGCCAAGCCCCCAAGGTCCCTAGATGTCAAAGTCTTAACAATATTCAATTGACCTGCAATCTCACCGAGACCATTCTCTTAAGGCTCTCTCCGGGATGGTTCCTACTGTGTGGGTTAAAAGCTTACTTTTAAACTTCAAGTATTAATCCCAAATTGCAATTCAAAGGTCTCCCTACCATCAAAAAACTGAATATGTAACATTGGCTGTTTCGCTAGTGGGAGTGCCAGGGTTTGAAGTACATAACGCTATAGGCCTGAACACCTCCCATTCCCTATTCACTCTAATAGAGAGCTAAGGCAAGTCAGAGAAGCTACCCTGGAAAATCAAGCAGCCATTGATTATTATGACACAATTATGACTGTGAAGAATTTTGTAGATTTTGTTGTTTTAATTTGACCAAAGACTCAGAGTAAATAGAGGAAGATATCCAACACCTAAAACAGCTGGAATGAAACATTGGATACAACAAATCCTCCCTGGCTCTTCTGCTAGTTGCCAGATGTATATTGGCTAAAGGTCAATCATAGTGGGATTCCTCCTTTGCTGTCTTTCCCAGTGTATTTCCCCATGCCTAAAGACTTGTCTTTTTTCCATTCAAAGCACAATAAAAGGAGAAACCAGGTCTCAAAAAAGATGAGCCAAACTGATCATGAATACAAGATTTATATGGACCAAAACTCAGTTTATACAGAGGGCTAAAATTAGGAAATGTTATCCCTTGTACAAGACAAGGGGGTGTTAGAATTAATTAAAAGACTCTGATAGAGACTTCCAGTGGCGCCGCTGCCCTTAGAGGACGCTCCCTCGGGGACGCCAGCCCCGTGTTTGAGTAACAAGCTGCTAAGATAGCATAAATCAGCTGTCCAGCAGTTTGAACCCCCCCTTGGGAAAAGAGGGGGAGGTGAGCTGTCTGGCATAGGGTAGAGGCCCCCAGCGGCCCCAGAAGCAATTCTGTGGCGTGAAGCGTGTGAACTCCCCAGGAAGCTCGACAATCTCCTCATCTAGGGACACTTCTGCCTTTGCAGAAACAAAAGGCAGCGTCCACCCCTGCTGTTTCAATGCATATTCTACATCTGAACAAGACACAGGCGGAGCAAACCAGGAGGTCAATATATTGCAAGTACAAGCCTTAACTCCGTAGATTATATCTCCTTCTGTAAATTTAAAGGGAACTTTTTTTAAAAAAAATGGCGCCGGAATAATAAAGGGTGTGTTGAAAACGAAAGTGAAGCGGAAAGCTGATTAGCACTTGTTAAGTGCTTGTTAGTGCTGCTGGAAGACTTGAGAGAATAGGTGGATTTTTTGGACTGAACAAATTGGTTGCTAAAAAGCTTGATTTGAATACTTTGAAATGGCTTCTAAGCAGGCAAAATTCAATGTTTCAAAAAGTGCTGGTAGTTCGCCAGCACAGTCACAAAAGTTGCAGTCTTTACTACCTCCGGTGGAAACACAACCACAAACCTTGACACTGGAGGCTCTACAAAATAATTTACAAAATGCATTAAAAGAACAGGCAGTTGTCTTGGAGGGGAAAATTGCAAGTGGCTTTAAAGATGTCTCTGATGAAATATCTGGAATTAAGGATTTAATCCAAACACGTAACCAAGAGATAAGGGAGGATATAGTTGAGGCATTTAAAGGATTATTTGGTTACGTAACATCTCTCGATGAGAAGGTGGAAGAAATTAATGAGTCTAATACAAAGTTGGACAATAAACTTATGGAGGCACAAAGTAAAATTGATAAGTCGGAGGTGGAGCTTACAATGATACAATATAGAACAATGGAATTTGCCCTGAGGATAAGGGGTTTGAAGGAACATAACCAAGAAAATTTAAGAGAGATTTTTGCAGATGCTCTTGCTCAATTAACTGGGGAATCAAAGGCCGAATGCGCCTGGCAAATCGACAAAATTTACCACGTTAATTCATGGATTGCCAGACAAAGACAACTGCCAAGAGATATTATAATCTATTTTGTCACCAGGAAAATTAGGAATGAAATATTGCAAGCAACCTATAAAAACAAACTGCAAGTGGCAGGTCAAGATGTGATAGTATTGAAGGAACACCCCCCCCCCCAAATGTTGAGATCTAGGAAGGACTATGCATTTCTAGTGGATGAACTTAGAAAGTGCCAGATTCAATACAGATGGGAGACCCCAGCCGGATTGGTGGTGAACTACCTGGGAGAAAGACATTGTCTCAACTCTGTCTGGAAGGCAAAAGACTTTTATAGCATAGTATTAAAGGCAGGATGCCCCCCATCTCCAGGTCCCAAAGAAAGAAAAGAGACAGAGGACCCCAGGCAGCAAGATAATCAGGCACAAACTGGGATTGTGAGTTTATTGCAGAAAACAGAAGAAATTATGGAACAGAGACAAACCCGTGTGGCTACAAGAATTAAAGTCTCAACAAGCCCAGATGATAGTCCAAGATAATATAAACACGAGCACAGAAGCAGTGGGAGGAGCTAGACCAAAGGTGAAATCCCAGCAAGATTTCCAGGCAGCTCTTAGAAAGCTTCAGCGTGCTGAAGACAACAATTAAATTTCTAACATGGAACATCAATGGCTTAAACTCACCACAAAAAAGGGAAAAAAATATTTCACTATTTGAAACAATTTAAAAATGATGTAATTTGCTTATAAGAAACACACATTAGAACACAGGATCGGAAATAGTTGATGAACGCAAGACTGGGATCGCATTTCATAGCATCTGCTCCGGAGAAGAAAAATGGTATAGTCATATATTTAAGAAAAGACTTAAAGGCTGAATTAATTGAAGCAGATCCTCAAGGTAGATATATTGCAATTGAACTATTAATGAAGGAAAGAAAATACTTTTAACAGGAATATATGCTCCCAATCAACAACAAGAAAATTTTTATAAGTTGCTTCCCAATAAATTAACACAATGGGGTTACAGATCCTGTGTTTTACTGGGCGATTGGAATGGAGTACTGGATCCCGTTCAAGACAAGAAGAGGCTTTTACAAAATACCCAAACACGAACAAGTTTACCTAAATCCTTTTTTGATCTGATGGATGACTTTGAACTGAGAGATATCTGGAGAGAATGGAATGTTAAAGAACAGGATTTCACTTTCTTTTCTGATAGGCACCAATCCTTTTCCAGAATTGATTTTATACTAATTACAAATGACTTTTTTTCCAGGGTAAAGAAGACTAAGATATGCCCGAGAACTTTAACAGATCACAACCCAGTTTGGATGGAATTTGAATATGGAGACCGACCTAGGAGGTCTTAGAGATTAAATGAAAATCTATTTAGATATGAGAAAAATGTTATGGAATGTAAAAAACTATTGAAAGAATATTTTGCTTTTAATATGTATAAGGGGATATCTATGGAAATGGTTTGGGACGCAAGTAAAGCATACATGAGAGGTGTTTTAATAAATCTGAATAATGTTTATAGACACAGACAAAGGGAGAAACAAAGGGAATTAGAGGAAGAGATTAAAAAAAAAGCAGGAGAGTGACGGGCGTGTTCCGCTCGCCCCGCGCGCTCTTGGTGGGCTCCCCCCTGATCGGGGGGGACACAGGGAGTCTTGTAGCAGCCCCTGCTGAGGGGGCAGCTAGCTGGGGGTCCTCTGCATTGGTGGCGGCCGCGGGGGGCTCCCTGCATTGCCCTAGGCACGAGGAGGCTAAAGGGGGGGTGCGAGGAGCTCCTACGCTCCTGCGCGCTTTTGCGTCGAGACAGCTGGGCGAATTCGACAATTGGAAGGCTGCAGCTGCAATGTAGTGAGGTGGAAACTCTCCCCGTTCCCTTTTCTGACTGTTAAAAAAGGACTGCCAGCTTTTTAAAGCGTTCAATCTGCTCTTGGGAAGTGTGATTGGAGGGAGGGGGACTTCCCCCCCCCCCTTGGAAAAGTGGCTTTGAACTGCTCTCTACCCCCGGAGGAGGAGGGGGAGGAGAGCTCTGGAATGAAATCACACTCTTAGCAAGCAGCAGATGAATACTCTGCTGCAATTGTGAAAATGAAGTGATGGTCTGACTTTTTTGAAAATTTTGAAAACTTTTGGTTTGTTGCCTTCTGATCCCGGTGCTGGCAAGGCAAGATGGCACACTTCCGCTGTCTTTATGCACTCTGAAATTTGACTCCACCCATGGAAACTGCTGGCATTTTGTCTTTGTCTCAGTGACACTCAGAGATATTTCTTGATATACTATATTCTGGACTTGGAACAATGGATTTTATTGTCTGGATTTGAACTATAGAAAAGGTCTTTATTTGCCTGGACTGCCTGCCTCGTTGCCTTCTCACTGTATTGACACAGACATCTCTGAGCTCTCTTTATCAAAATGGCACCGAAAAGACCACCACCTGGGAAACCAGGCTTTGCTGGTTCTGCTTCAACATCCTCAACATCCAGTCCCAGCAGGCAACAGACACTAACATCTCTGTTACAGCCTAAGGCCCCGGAGGAGGACCTAACCCAACAGATGCTCCAAAAGATCTTAAAGGGGCAGGAGGAATTGAAGAATCAACTGAAAGAAATGAACGAACAGCTCAGAGAAAATCAAAACCGAATGGCTCAAAATATGGAAAGACTGGAAGTTTTGGAGGAGGGGATGGCCGAGATGAGGGGGGAGGTGAGGGGGGTCCAGAGAGGAAACCAAGAACTTGAGAACCATCAGATAAAAATGGAGTTTGAAAGAATGTCTTTTTTCCTTAGATTTCAAAATGTAATTGAGGCTGATGATGAAGATTTGAGGGAAATTATGACAAAGTTATTGGCTGAATATATTAAAAAAGACAGACAACAGCTGGGATGGGATATTGATCTGGTCTATAGAGTCAATTCCGCCTATGCTAGAACACACAATGTTCCAAGGGAGGTTCATATTAAATTCCTTAGAAAGACGACAAGAGATGAGATTCTGAGTGCACAAAGGGGGCAAGTGTTAAAATACAAGGATAGAGAGATAGTCATCCTGAAACAAATCCCAAAGAAAGTCAGAGATAAAAGAAAAAAATATTCGCTTTTAGCGAAGAAACTATACCAGAAAGGGGTTTGGTTTCGGTGGCTTCTGCCAGAAGGTATGCTGATATTCTGGGAGGACACTAGAGTTAGAATTAATACAACTATGGAGGCCGAGGCCTTCATGGAAAAAAACAAAGTGCTCCTAGACAAAACTGATGATACCACACGGGATATACAAGACACGGGAGGTGCCGGAGCCTTGCTGGTGGGGGGAGAAGAGGCAACACTGAGAAAACCTAGATCACAAAAGTGAATTAGAAAAATAATGCAATTGCTAATACAGGGAATTTTTTCTGTTTGATATAAAATAGATTGAAATTACTTGAAGATATAAGGTAAAATATGCTGTCAAAATATTACTAAGTAGTAATTACTTAATGTATCAATAAGTGAAAGTTATGAGAATTGGGGGAGTGCCATTTCCTGCATAATGTAGCTGTCAAAATTTGTAACTTTATCCATTATCCCCTTTCCTGAAATTTTTTGTAAAACTAATAAAAATTTTCTGTTTAAAAAAAAAAGAGCAGGAGTTAATGTCTAAACCAGATGATAAGAAGACAAAAGAGGTAATTACTTTATTATGAGGGCAGTTTAATATGTTAATGTCAGACCAGAAAACCACTAATCTTCTATATGCTAAACATAACACTTTTTGCAATGCCACTAAACCAGGTAGATGGTTAGCATATATGTTAAGGAAAAAACAAAGATCTCATAATATAGAGAAAGTAGAATACAAAGGGAAAGAAGTTTCCCAACAGGATATGATTAAAAAGACTTTTTTAGAATTTAACACCAGATTGTATGCTGGTGATAAAATACAAGGGTCAGACATAGACCGATATTTGGAGAAAGAGAAAATTCCTATACTTACAGATGAGCAAAGGGGAAGATTGAATCAACTTGTAACTACAGAGGAAATCTTCCTGGCAATTAAACAGTTAAAAATCGGCAAAGCTCCTGGCACAGATGGCTTGACAGCAGTTTATTATAAAAAGTTACAACTAGAAATGATGGAACCTCTTAGGGAACTATTTAATAAAATCCAAATGGAAGGCAGGGTTTCACCATCCTGGAAAACAGCTTTTATTTCATTGATTCCAAAAGAAGATCAGGATCCTACCCAGCCAAACAACTACAGGCCTATTTCATTACTTAATACAGATTATAAAATTTGTGCTAAAATATTGGTAAACAGGTTAATGCCAATTGCGCAACAAACGATTCACAATGATCAGTCTGGTTTTATACAGGGGAGACAAATGAAAAGTAATGTAAGACAAATCATTAATATAATGGAATATTTGGGAAAGTATAACCAAGTCCCGGCAGTGCTTTTATTCTTAGATGCGGAGAAAGCATTCAACCAAGTCAATTGGAAATTTTTAATAAAAATACTACAATAATACAAAAGATGCAGTTCGGAGAGCATTTCATGCAATCTATCAAAGCAATATACCAGAAACAGACAGCACAAATTATAGTTAATGGAGGCTTTACAGAATCTTTTAAAATTGAAAAAGGTACAAGACAGGGGTCTCCCTTGTCTCCATTATTGTTTATTTTAACCCTGGAATTGTTATTGAACAGAATACGTGGGTCTGATGAATTACAAGGAATTAAGATTAGGCACTACGAATACAGAGTAAGAGCATTTGCGGACGACTTGGTTGTAACTTTAACCCAGCCGGGGAAATCAGTTACAGGTTTAATGAATATAATTAATCAATATGGTCAAGTATCTGGGTTCAAAGTAAATCTAGGGAAGACAAAGATGATAGCTAAAAATATGACTATGAAGAAAAAAAAAGAATTAGAAAGAGTAATAGGATGTGAGATAGTAAAAAAAGTTGAATATTTAGGAATTTATATTACAACCTCAAATGGGAAATTATATAAGTACAATTATGAACCATTATGGCATAAAATACAGATAGAAATGAATAAATGGAAAAAATTACAATTGTCCTTGCTGGGAAGGGTAGCAGCAGTTAAAATGAATGTTTTGCCCAAGTTTCTATTCTTCTTTCAAATGATACCAATACTTAAAAAAGACGCAAATTTGGAAGAATGGCATAAAGGTATTAACAATTTTGTTTGGGCAGGGAAGGAACCGAGAATAAGACTTAAAATAATACAAGATATACGTGAAAGAGGAGGCTTAAAAATGCCCAACTTAAAAGAATACTATGAAGCAGCAGTTTTAACAACAATTAGCGATTGGATTATCCTAACAGAGGATAGAATATTGAATATTGAGGGTTATGATCTGGTATATGGCTGGCATGGTTATCTAATATATGACAAGAAGCCCGATAAGATCTTTAAAAGTCATATTGTAAGGAATGCTTTACTGCGTGTCTGGAAAAAATATCAATATAGGCTAAATGACAAGATACCTATGTGGGGGGTGCCCAGACACGCTATAGAGAACATAAGTATAGAACAAAAACAAGATGTAACTACATAGGCAGAACTTCTTAGTATGGCTAGAGGTTTACCACAGTTAAAATCTTTGGATGCATTAAGAGACGAAAGGGTAATTCAAACCTGGTTTCAGTATGGTCAGTTACAGGCTAGATGGAAAAAAGACCAGAAATCTGGTATTATCCAAAATGAGGATAATTTGATAAAACAAATTAGGGACCAGGGTCAAATGCACATAAAAAGGTTGTATAGTGTATTGATAGAAATAGACTCAGAAACAGAATTAGTTAAAGATTGTATGATAAAATGGGCACAAAATTTTGAAGAACCAATAGTGATGGAAACATGGGAAGAGATTTGGGTAAGAAATGAAAAATTTACACAAGCTCAGAACTTGAGAGATAATTTTTACAAGATGCTGTACAGATGGCATTTAGATCCAAAAAGGTTAGCCTGTATGTATCTGAATCTACAATCTAAATGTTGGAGATGTGACTGTGTTGGTGCCACGTATTACCATATTTGGTGGACTTGTAAAAAAGTTAAAGAATTTTGGATAAAAATATGGTGGGTTATTCAAAATATTTTGAAAAAAGAGGATAAAGTTCACACCCCAGTTGTTTTTATTAGGTATAGTTTCAGATTGTACTGTTATAGAGACTAATTTGATTTTGAACCTAACGACGGTAGCAAGATTGTTGGTGGCGCAATATTGGAAGAAGGAAGAGTTGCCCACTATCCAAGAATGGACGTTAAAAGTAGTAAACTTAGCAGAGATGGCCAAAATTTCAGCGTATCTGAAGGACCACTCAGATGAGAAGTACAAGCTGGACTGGAGAAGATGGATTGACTATATTCAAAACAAATACAGGACTAAAAAATTTCAGTTAGTTTATGAATGAAGGCATAAGGAATGCTACAATTTATTCAAAGTTAGTTTAATAAAGGGGGAGTTAAAGCACAAGAATAGTAACATGTTAAAATTAGTTAGCTTATATTAGCGTATGGTTGTTAAATGTTTATACCCTGTATTTTGCTCTGGGAGGTAGGGGGGAGGTCGGGAGGGAAGAGGGCTAGGGATGTGTGAAGAGGGAAGGGTAAGGGGGGTAATAATTGTAAAACTTATTAAAAAATTTAAGAATAAAAAAAAAATCTGTCTGGAAAAAAAAGACTCTGATAGAAAATACAGTTATTTTCTCTTTAAGCCAAGCAGTTAGTAAAAATAAAACCTGCAGAATAAAAGCTCACCAGAATAAAAGCTCCCACCTCTCAGTCTAGGACTCTAGGGAAAGTCCTGGGCAGACTGTCAAGAACCACTTACCAAGAGGATACATTGTTGTGATAAGAAAAACCACAGGAATGCAGCCGGAGCAGACCCTTTGGTTTCAGCTAAAACAATCAGTATTGACTGGATTAAGACAATAGCCACATCAGAATGCACTGGCTTTACATCTCCACCCCAAACATGACTGCAGAGAGGCTGGGGGAAGGCATGTGGCTGGGTAAGATTTACCTGAGCAGTTTACAACCCTGCCTGCCAGGTTCCTCATTGAAACTGTTTGTGGGAAACCTTTGTCAAAGGTTGCAGATTGTGGCCACAAGATCATGGGATGCAGGGCCATCCTATGTGTGAGCTGGCTGCCGAGCACCCAGATCGCAATCAAGTGACTGGGACAGGTGGAACTTCTAGGATTGGTCGTAATGACCACTCAGCACATTATAATATAAATCTTTGCTAAAGGAACAGCTGTTAGCCAAGGGTTACCTATAAAAGAATTGTGATCTACGTTCTCAACTAAAATTAAAGTAAAATTACCTGTTTCATTAATAAAAAAGCATTTAGTCCATGAATAACTGATAGAGCAAAAAGAATAGAGGAAGAATGAATAGGAAGAGGCTGAATAAATTTTTCCTCACCTCTTTCTTTGCGCCATTTACAGCAATCCGCTCAGA
The DNA here is from genome assembly GCF_964273705.1 of Natrix helvetica. Lineage (NCBI taxonomy): Eukaryota > Metazoa > Chordata > Lepidosauria > Squamata > Natricidae > Natrix > Natrix helvetica. The sequence goes on along the minus strand of NC_138550.1, from coordinate 67,513,772 downwards.
AGTATCTTGGATGCCTGCAGAAATGCTATTGTTCCCTGGGATGTTAACATCTCCCACCGAAAAGACCGGAAAGAGAGGCCTGAGAAATCGGAACTCACTACTTAAGGATCCACCAGTCAAACAAACATCATAACGGTAAGTCCTGGAAAGCGACCCATTCTGTGAATCAGCACAATTCTCTGGAGTATCAGAACTGGCAGTTGGGAAGTGAGGATGAGTAGTAGGAAATTGGCTTTGAGGATCCTTCTTGAAGATTTTGACCACAATAAACACAACAATGCAGACCAGGAACACAAAGGAGACTGCAGCCAAGCAGATCACCAGATACTTGGTCAAGGTTTTATCTTCTCCCGGTTCTTCCACACTGACATCCACCCTCCTCAGGAAGGGATCTGAAAAGCCATCCACAAGAAGAACATTAAGCAATGCCGTGCTGGTCTGTGGAGGAAGGCCATTGTCTCTGACCAGTATCACCAGCCTCTGCTTACTTGTGTCTCGCTCATTCAGGACTCTCCTGGTTTTCACTTCCCCATTCTGCGCTCCTATGCTGAAAAGGGCTGGGTCTGTGGCCTTCAGCAATTCATAGGAAAGCCAAGAGTTTTGGCCAGAATCTGCATCCACTGCAACCATCTTGGTGACCAGATAGCCAGTCTCAGCTGACTTGGGAAGCAGCTCATTGCATGGGGATGTGTTGTTCTGGAGGGGATACAGGAAGAAGGGAGCGTTGTCATTCTCATCTATGATGTGGATTCGGACAATCACTTCTGAGCTCAGGGAAGGAGAACCACCATCAGATGCCCTCACAGTAACTCTGAAGCCTCTTATCTGCTCATAGTCCAGGGATCGGAGGGCATACATGTTTCCAGTTTCAGAGTTGATTGAGATGTAAGAAGTCACCATGCCATCACTCTTCCCAGGAAGAACTAAGTAATTCACTTTAGCATTCAGCCTTGTGTCTAGATCCAGAGCATGGACTGAGCCAATCAGCAAGCCTGGAATATTATTCTCCCTGATTTGCATGTCATAGGAAGACTTTTCAAAAAGGGGAGAGTTATCATTGACATCGGAGATCTGAACATTAATCAATCTTGTTGAAGTGAGCCTAGGAGCTCCCCAGTCAATAGCAGTGATGGTGATGTTGTATTCAGTGACTGTCTCTCTGTCTAGGGGACTTTGGAGCACAAGCTGATAAAAGTTGTTTGTGGTGGCTTTCAGTACAAAGGGGACATTCATCTGCACAGAGCAGACCGTTTTGCTGTTGTCTCCAGAGTCTTGGTCTCTCACACTGAAGAGGGCCACCATTGTGTCCGGGGGAGAGTCTTCCTTTAAAGTGCTGATCAGAGATATAATGGACACTTCTGGGGGGTTGTCATTCTCATCTTCAACCTCTATCAGTATCTTGCACTGACCTGGAAGACCCCCTCCATCTGTTGCTCTGATGCCCATGCTGTAGCTCTTTTCTTTTTCATAATCAATCTCTCCCCAAACAGTTATTTCACCAGTAATTTCATTTAAATGAAACAAATTGTTTATTCTTCCAGGCACCTGATGGAACGAGTAGAGGATTTGCGCATTTGAACCCAAATCCAGATCTGTAGCTTCCACCTTAATCACAAGAGTGCCCTTAGGGAGATTCTCCTTTATTCTTGCCTTATATTCAGACTTACTAAACAGAGGAAAGTTATCATTATTATCCAGAACATTAATATTAATTTGAACTGTGCCGGTTTTCTTTGGAACTCCTCCATCAATAGCCATTAGAATCAATTCAAGGTGCGGCATCCTCTCCCTATCTAATGTTTTCTTCAAAACAAGGTATATATTGTTATTTCCATCTTCATTCTTATGTACATCAAGCTGAAAATGCTCATTGGAACTGAGAATGTAATTTTGGATGCTATTATTTCCCAAGTCATCATCCTGAGCTAATTCTAAGGGAAATATCATATTTATTGGAATATTTTCAGGAATGTCCACCTTAACTTCGCTTTTCCAAAATTTGGGTGCATTATCATTCACATCTTCTATCTTGATTTCAATATTAAATATATCCAAGGGGTTTTCCAAAACAAGCTGAGAAAGAAGTACACAAGGATCATTCTGACCACATAAAGCTTCTCTGTCTATTTTATCATTAATCAACAGATTCCCACTTTGAATATCAAGGTGGAAGTATTCCTGAGTGCCCTCAGCAACTAAATGTGCTTTGCGTGTGGTGAGCTCCCCTGTTTTCAGTTTCAATTCCTTGAGCACATTAGCCACCAGAAACCCCTTTTTCTTTTCCTCAGGGACAGAAAAGCGAATTGAAGCACACATTACTCTAAGGAATGAGAAAGATAGGAGGACATACAGACCTTGCCTTTTCCAAAAGCAATTCTCCATGATTCCAGTCTCTTCCTTGTAGGCTCAAATTCTGCCCCAAAATTCAGTCTTTCTTTCCTTCCTTTATGATTTGATTGTTGAAATCGTATTTAATTGTTCAGTCTTTTGCCATCTTATAATCTACATGTGTTTCACGATAAAAAAAATCACATCCCTTTCTTTTTCAATTTTTTTAACTAGGTTTCTTCTCCCAATGTTGATCATGATGCAGAACAGACTAATTGTCTTTGTCAATATCGCCACCATGTGGTCAACTAGGCAAAAGTGTATTTTAACTTGGTCAATTGCTTTGCTGTTGTGACTTCCCAATTTACGGTCCCAGAAAAGCAATTCTTTTGTTGCTTTATTTACTGCAATTGGATCATCTTGGACATAAATACACTGTAAGCTTTATAAGTACATATATTAATATAGCTATGCATAGTGAAGTCATATACCAAGTAGAAATCTCAAAATGCACCTCAATGCAGACACTTGCAACAGCTTTAATATTAATAATCTGTTTTTTCTGCTCTTTAGTAGTGCAAAAAAAATTCTAAATTTTAACTTTACTATCGTGACCAAAACAGCTGAGAAATTTGTCTTGGATGAGTTGGAATATTTTTACAAAAATATTTATCTAACTTATATTTATATAGTTAATTACTATTTTTTCTTTTAGCTAATTAAGTTTCCTTAGCTAACTGAGGGCTTCCCATAGCAATGAGAAGGAGGGAGGAGGAAATTCAGGGTTCCATTTTTCATCATTCCCTTTACTCCCTCAGTTGACCTTCCTTCCTCTTTGAAGTAGCCCATTTACTGTTGAGATTAGCCACTAGGGATGTAAAATATTAGTTTATTTGAGAATGACCCAGCACATATTCAAAGAACTGAACAGGATTTATAATATAGAAAAAACCTTTTTATCTACAAAATGCAAAAACATGATACAAACAACACCCAAGTATCTCTTGCAAAGTGGTAGAGAGAAGAATGGACTCTGAACACAGAACAGCTAAGCCACATCCAGACTAAAGCCTGCTCACAGGGTTCTAACAGCAAATCCTGTGTCTCAGTCAAAAAACAGTTCCCTTTGGCTGGATCATTGCCATGGCTATTCCAGTTCATAAATTCTTTATAAACTGACACACCTCCCTTTATGACTGGAATAGCCATAAAACCAAATAATTTAATATTCTTCTCAATGTGCACTCCACCGAATGACTTGGTCATTACATCTGCTAGATTGTCTTCTGAAGAACAGTGAAGCAAGCGGATTAATTTATTTTTGATAACTTCTCTGACATTACATATTTAATGTCCACATACTTGCTTCTATTTTTCATTGTCACCTATTGCCATTTTAATACAAGCAGCATTATCTTCAAACACTGTTATAGCTTCATTAACTTCTATGTTTAAATCGTTTAACATATATACATACCAAGTTACTTCTGAACAAATTTCAGATAGAGCAAGAAATTCTGCCTCTGCAGTAGAAATGGCTACAGTGGTTTGTTTTCTGGACATCCATCTAATTAAAGCCTCTCCAAATAATACTACAATCCCAGAATTGGTTTTTCTGGTTTGCACATCATTGGTATAATCACTGTCAACATAAATTTTTAACTTTAAATCTTCAGAGATCTGTATTTGAAGACCTAAATTCACAGTTCCCTTCAAATACCTGAGAATTCTTTTTACACCCATCTAATGCAACTGCGTTGGTGCAGCAGTAAAGCGACTTAAGATGCTTACTGCATAAACTATGTTTGGTCTGGACCACTGTGACAGACATAACAAGCTCCCTATTTCTGACTGATATATCTCTTGATCACAGGCTTCTCTTTTATCCTCACCCAAATAATTGTGAAAATGTGTGCTCATAGGTATTGGAGCAGATTTATAATCCCTCATGTTGTATCTCTCCAACGGCGGTTCAATTTTCCTTCTTTGACTGAGAACATGACCACCTTTCTCAGTTTTTTTGTATCTCTACACCAAAATAGTTTTGTATTTCACCCAAATTTTTCAATTCAAACTTTTTCCCAACTGATTAGCAAATTTCTTCACCTGTATCAGATCTTTTGCAATGAAGCAAAGATCATCCACAAAAGCTAATAATTGACAATCCCACCATGTAACCTTGCAGTATATATGCAACCATCAGTCTTGCAACCCTTGAACCCAAGACCCTTCAATGCAATATTGATGTTCCAGTTTCTGGATGACTGCTTCAGGCCATAAATGGCCTTGTTCAGTTTATACACAGTGTCAGCCTTTTTTACTTTGGTACCCTGGTGCTTGAACCATATAAATTTCTTCCTCTAATTCTGCACTGAGGAATGCTGTGGTTTTATCAAAGTGCTAAATTTTATGGTCATGTGCTGCTGCCAAAGCTAGTGCCAACTTTTCATTTTTTACAATTGGTGCAAACACCTCATCATAGTGCTCATTTTTCTTTTGCAAAAACCCTTGTGCCACTAAACTTGTCTTATATTGGACTTCATTGTTGGGCAGTACTTTCTTTTTGTATACCCATTTACATCCTTCAGCTTTGTAACCTTTTGGCAAAGTCATAGATGTGAACACTTTATGTCCATTCATGGATTTCATTTCTTTGTCCGTGGTTACTTTCCACTTCACTTGCTCAACTTTGAGTAGTGCCAATACTTCCTGATAGTTTTTTGGCTCATATCACACATTACACAACTTTATTTTACTAGCAGAATACCTGTCAGTGGAATCCCTTTGTTCCATCGCTCTGACTTGTGTGGCATTGACTATTCTTGTGTGTCAACTCTTTATTGTTTCATATCAGAGTCATCATCTTCTTTTTCTTGTCCTTTTTCAGCTTCTCCTCCCTGAATGCTGACACTGTCACTAAGTGATTCACCATCACTAAGTGGGTCATCCCTAAAATTGGCATCAATTCTGCCCCAATTTTGCTCTGCAAAGCCAGCATTCCTGGAAATTGCTATCCTTCTGCTCCCATTGCTAAAGTGATAGAACTTTGAGCCAGGCTCATAGCCCATAAACCTGACCTTTCTAGCTTTTTGTTGTCCTTTTCTCCCAATTGCCTTTCGAACATGCTTCCAAACACCCTTAAATGTGCCAAAGATAGCTTTCTCCCAGAGCAGAGCATATGGAATATCATTAATAGAGGAACTCTACAGCCTATTGATCAAATAATTAGCCGTCAACATGGCTTCACCCCAATACGACCTGCTCAGGCCAGAATCCTTCAGCAATGAAACTTTCATTGTTTGTAAGACTCCATTACTTCTTTCAGCTACGCCATTCTCAGCTGCTGTGTACAGATTAGTGTGTCTATATCTTCTTCCTAACTGCCCCAACCGCTGTTGAAAACTTGCTGACATGAATTCTGAACTTCTGTCAGTTTGAAATGTGATCTCAAACTCTTGTTTGTCTAGACTGGAGACATTCAGTTAATTATGCTCCATTTCAGGCACACATAATGTATTATTAAACTTTTCCAGGAATCAGCACCCTGCCTTTTCCTATGACTTTAGCCTTCTGGCCATTCACCAAGGCTACTGCATCTCCTCTAGCTGGATCCAATCTGAAAAACAACTTAGAATTATTAACAATTGTTTGACTAGCCCCACTATCTATTAACCATTTGTCTCTGCTATTACAATAACTAAGTTTTGCAATAGCAGCTTGTCCATTTGTTTGTTTTCTTCCTTGTAAACAATCTTTCTTTAAATGAATTTTATCCCCACATATAAAACATCTCTGTTTTTCCTGTTCTTTCTTCTTGGGAATTCTTCGCTGGGATGTAATCTGGTCTCTTCTGTTGCTCTATTCTTTGCAGACATCCAATCTGTTGCTTTACTCTGTCTGTTCCTTGGACCTCCATCTCAGGAATTTCTCCTTGTGGTTTCTTCTAAAATTGGCTTTTTGTTCTTCTGAAATCAAACAGACTTTAAGGGCTTCCATGTGTAATTCCTGTTCTGGTTTACATTCAAAAATGACTGAAACAATATCCCACATTTCATCAAGACTATTTACTACCAACAGCACTTTCTGAGATTGAGGAATTTGCATACCACTCTGTTCTAATTCAACAAACAGTGTCTGCAGCAGATACTTTTCTATGCTCTCTTGTGGCAGCAGCAGGGCTCTGTACAGTTGTCTCAATAATTGCACAATATTGCATTCTGACACATTCACATGCACACTTTTCAATTTCAACCAAACCTCCTTTGCAGTTTTTAAATAAGCTACATTTAAGAATTGTTCAAACTGAAAATGATGTAAGCCAGTGCTATATCATGCTGCCATTGATCTGCAGCTGCTAATGGTTCCTGAGTGGATTAATGATGATATCCCAGAGCTCCTTAGCCATCAGGAAGCATTCCATTTTTGCAGCCCAAATAAGATAATTCTTCTGTCCCAATTGAGGCAGAGAGCTCTTCTTGAAATCAACAGCCATCCTTCAAGCCTTCTCTCTCTCGTTTCCTTGTGTTTATAACACAGGAAGTCTCTCAGCTTGATTATAGTTCCATGTTGAAGTTCAATCCTTTTTCTTCCATTTGATTGTGTTCATGGACTGGCTGGGTGGGATCTGGGTCCAAAACCTGTTAGTTTATTTGAGAATCACTCAGCACATATTCAAATAATTGAGCAGGATTCATAATACAGAAAAAACTTATGTCAGGCCTGTAGTTATGTTCCTTTTAGGATCTTTGGCCTGCCACACTTTCTATTTTTTTTTTTGTGTGTGTATTTTATTATTATTATTTTTTAACATTCTTCATTACATCTTCCAGAAAGCATGTCGATTGGTTACAAATAAATTTTGTGTGTTACTACAATCATTCTTTATATTTCATTCATATTGAATTGTACATTTTAAATAAAAAATCTTTATACCATCAATATACCATCATTCTCATTTAACTATATTTGTTTAAACGTGCTTTTGTCTAGAATCATTTATATTTATATTATAATAAATCTAGACAAAAAATTATTACTAGAATTTATAAGTACCCAGGAGAGATTACATCTTTATAACAAAATCTAAACAAAAAAAATATTAATAAAATTAGTAAATCTTTTCCACATGTCCCATATTATAGTTTATATCCAAATTGTTTTTACCAGTTAGAGTTATTATTTCATTATTATTGTCATGATGGGTTATCTGTTAACAAATAAACATTTTAAAAGCAAAAACATTCTATAAGCATCTCCAACGTTCTACTTATTAATCACCAAAAATGAACTAAGTTTTTATTTTTATTTTTATTATTTTTTTCCCATTCAATTATGTTTTATCTGGGTTTCACCATTCTTAACTTTCTTATTTTACCCATAACTATTATTTTTAAGTTTTGTTACATTCCTTCATTGATTCTTGTTTCTTTCCTCCATCCACCTATACCATTTATCCCATATCTGGTAGAATTCTGATTCTTCTTTTCCCTGAATTTCTTTAGTTAGTTTGTCCATTTCAGCACAGTCCATAACCTTTCTTATTATTTCATCTTCACTTGGAGTTAGTTTGTTTTTCCATTTCTGGGCATAGGCAATCCTTGCCTCCGTTATTATATGTAGTATTAAATGCTGGATTTCTTTTTTGTATTTCGCAGACATTATTCCTAATAAGAAGATTTCCGGTTGCCATTCTATTTTAATTCCTGTTATTGCCTCCAGCCAATTTTTGATCTTTTTCCAAAACTTTTTAGCCTCCTCACAGGTCCACCATAAATGGTAATACGTTCCGTGTATCGATTCGCATTTCCAACATTTTGGGGAGGTATTTTAGCTAACCTTGTTATCTTCCTGTCTATCAATTAAGTCTCTATATCTTAGCATTTTGTTCCAATCTATAAAATTTGGATGAGTCGTCCTTTCTGTCGGTGATAGCCAATTCGGAATTTTCACATAGTGGGTTTTTTTTTTATTTTGAGCCATTTTTACAATAACGCTCTTCTAATTAAATGATTTTGAAAGTATTTGTGCGTTTTATTTTTATCATCCCATAGGAATGGGCCTTTTTTGTATTTCGCAGACATTATTCCTAATAAGAAGATTTCCAGTTGCCATTCTATTTTAATTCCCGTTATTGCCTCCAGCCAATTTTTGATCTTTTTCCAAAACTTTTTAGCCTCCTCACAGGCCCACCATAAATGGTAATACGTTCCGTGTATCGATTCACATTTCCAACATTTTGGGGAGGTATTTGATGATATTTTAGCTAACTTTGTTGGTGTCAGGTGCCATCTATAAAACATTTTGTACTGGTTTTCCTTGTATGCAACTGAGAGTGTCATTTTTAAGTTTGTTCCCCAAAATTTTTCCCATTTGTCTAATTCAATATTATATCCAAAGTTCTGTGCCCATTTTATCATTTGTTCTTTCACAATTTCCTCTTCCATTTTATACTTCAGGAGAAATTTATATATGCTCTCTATCATTTTTCTATCTGGGCTTTGAATGATTTTATCCAATTCGTGTGGTTCTGTTTCAATGTCATATAATTTGGTATCTTTATTGTATTTAGTTTTGATTTGAAGGTAAGTTAGCCAGTCAACTTTCATGTTCTGTTCTGCCAATTCTTCAATTGTTTTTAAGTTTCCCTGTCTATCAATTAAGTCTCTATATCTTAGCATTTTGTTCCAATCTATAAAATTTGGATGAGTCGTCCTTTCTGTCAGTGATAGCCAATTCAGAATTTTCACATAGTGGTTTTTTTTATTTATTTTGAGCCATTTTTACAATAACGCTCTTCTAATTAAATGATTTTGAAAGTATTTGTGCGTTTTATTCTTATCATCCCATAGGAATGGGCCTGCCACACTTTCTATTATTTCACTGTGCTGTTTCATTAGAGTAATAGTTGGGAGAGGGGAATAGAAAGGAGTAGAGTTGTGGAATGTGTTGTTATCATTCCTTTCTTAGAAGCCAAGGTCATCTTTTGTCTCCGCACCTCGACACCTAACTGGAACCAGCTGGGTGGAGATGCCAGTGTGGCCGAAGAAGATTGGACCATGTGATGGATTTATGGGTGAGGGGGAAAGATCATGAACTTTAAACTGGGTGGAATCCCAGGAAGTTTTTCAGAATTGGGATTTCACAGATGTGCCAACATGTCTGTCTTATTAAATTGGAACTTTAAGGATAGCTCTGCCTTGGATTCTGATTTAATTCTGCATGATATTTGGAACACTGACATTATCCCAATTCTGCCTTTAAAATAAATCACCAGCACCCTGGAGAGGGGCTGATGAGGGGGATGCTGATTTTCCAATGCTGACCATATCAGTGTAAAATATCAGTGAACAATTAAGAGAAAAGAAGCTAATGATGAATTGTTTCTCTGAAGTTCTTCCGAAATGCAAAAGAATTTGCGTGGGAGGAAATTTTCATCTTTATAGCATCTGGGAAGATGCACGTACAGCCGGAGGGGGATAGATGGAGGGGGCTCCCAGACCAACCTCTTCAGCCAAATGTGAGTCAATCTTTCCCCCCTTCAGTAGTGAAAGCTGCAATGCACTGGAAGACTGGAGTGGAGATAATTACTTTTCCAAACAGCGATATATGAAATGACCCATTACCCTGCAACTGAGTTGAAGACATATTCCCTATCAAAATGGGAAGTTCAATCCAGCCAGGAAGAAGGGATTTGGCCAGGATCTTTCACTTGTCAGCCACCAGAAATTGGGCTGCAGCTTGTGAATGAAGCACCACAAAATTGGGCTTTCTTCCCAGAATATGGATGGAAAAAATGCCAGTGGGCACCTAATTGGCCATCAGCATGGGAAAATTCTCCAAGCCAGCAGAAGGGTGATTGGCCCATAACTACTCCAAACCATCAGAGGGGGCCTTGGCACACCACCACCCCCTGCAAGCCATTGGTGGTTGAACTGCAACCTGTGAATCAGGAAACCCCAGGATGGGTCTTAACCCCAGGTCTTGGATGGGAGAGATGTCAATGGGCACCTGCTCTCCCTCAGCAGATGGCACCATGGCAGATAACTGGGCAATGGCCAATCGAGGGATTGACCTCCCCACTGGTTCCATTTCCCCTGCAATGCCCCAACAGGTTCTTACCCCACCTTCCTACAGAGAAGAGTTCTCAACAATGGAAGAAGGGATGAATGAGGGGAAGGCTGCAGGATAGATGGCAGGACAATGTGTACCTGAAATGCCACAACAGGTTCTTACCCCACCTTCCTACAGAGAAAAATTCTCAACAATGGAAGAAGGGATTACCAAGGGGGAAGCTATAGGATGGATAACGGAACAATGTGATGAGGTGGTTCCTAAGTTTAGAGATGCAACTAGGTTCTGTCCCTTGGGGAAGCCAATCAAATGCCAGTGTTGCTGTCAATTTGGCCACAGAGCATCAGAGTGCTTGGCTCCAGCCCCAATATCACAAACGTGTGCACCAACCACCAAGGCGGTAAAGAGAAGGCTCCAGAAGCTACCACAGAAGAGTCATCTGGGCCAACAACCTCCGGAAGAGGATCCCCAACCTAAGGTGACAAAGAGTCCTACCAAGGGGAAAGCCTCGGAGGAGGGAAATGGCGAAGATGACCCAATGATTAGTGCATCCATCTGCCCCTTTACAATTAAATGCAACCTCCAAGTGCCAGAGACTGGAGTGGAAGGGGAAGATCACCGAGTTAGTAAAGTTGGTGATAGGCCACCACTATGAGTTCTCAGATTCATCATGGCCCCTAGAATGCAGGAGTCAATTATCTTGGGACTTGCATGGCTGGACAAGTGGGCACCTACTATAAAGTGGGAGGATGGCGTTAGAAAATTGATTATTGGTTTAGGGCCGTTACCACCGGTGGAGCCAAAAGGCCACCCAGGAATGATTGGATCCAACAGCCCAAACCATCCAGAACCTGCAGCACCCACAGAAGACACCAAACCTCCGGGGATCCAATGAGTCCCAAAGATCTACTGGGATTTGGCGGAGGTGTTCAGTGAGGAAGACGGAAACTACCTTCCACTCACCGCCCCACAGATTGTGCAATAGTCTTCAAAACTCAGGCAACCTTACCAAAGCCAAAAATGTACTCTGTGACTCCCAAGAAAATGATTGAATTGAGGAAGTACATTGACACCAATTTAAAAAGGGTTTTATTGAATCAGCGAAGTCGAAAGTAGTGCTCCAGTGCTCTTCAGAGAAAAGAAAGATGGTGGAGTTCGCCTCTGTGTGGATCTGTGAGGATTGAATGCGGTATGCGAAAAGAACACCTATCCCCTCCCCCTCATGAAAGCTATGTTGAACCACTTGGCTAAAGGCAAGATCTTCACCAAGCTGGACTTGAGAGAGGCGTATTACCGCATATGAATCCAAAAAGGGGATGAGTGGAAGACTGCTTTTAACACTCCCCTGGGCAGCTTCCAGTACAAAGCCATGCCTTTTGGACTACAAGGAGCACCCACAGTCTTCATGCAGTACATAAATGAATTGCTACATGACCACCTGTACCACGGAGTACTCGTTTATTTAGATGACATCTTGATCTTCTCTGAGACCCTGGAAGAACATGTGAAACTGTACGGCAAGTCCTGAAAAAACTTCTGGCTGCCAAACTATATGCAAAATTGTCAAAGTGTGAGTTCCACAAGACCTCACTAGATTACCTGGGCTATCGTATTTCCAACAAAGGGGTAGAAATGGATCCAGGAAAAGTGAAAGCGATGTTAGATTGGAAACCTCCAAGTACTTGCAAACAACTACAAAGCTTCCTTGGATTTGCAAATTTTTATAGACAGTTCGTTTCGACTTACGCAGAAATTGCCCCACCATTGACTGAGCTATTAAAGACGGGCCCTTCCCCAACAAAGCCAAAAGTAAACCAACCACAAAAGTGGACAATGGACTGTCAAAAAGCCTTTGAGAAATTAAAACAGCTTTTTGCCCAAGAGCCCATATTGCAACACCCCGACCCAAAGTGACCATTCATAAGCCAGACGGATGCCAGTGATGTAGCAATAGCCGTGGTACTACTGCGAAAGAGTAAAGAAGGCCACCTCTTGCTATGTGCTTACATCTCCAAGAAACTCACCGCTACTGAAAGAAGGTGGGCCATTTGCGATCAGGTGGAGCATGCTCACCTGGAGACATCTCCTAGAAGTGGGGGATATACCGTTTGAGGTCTGGACTGATCATAAAAACCTTGAAGCTCTCCTAGCCCATTGGAGGTTATCCCCCAAACAAGTTCGCTGGGCACAATACTTCCAAAGGTTTAAATTCGAAATTAAACACATCCCCTGCTTCCAGTTCTGGTGGGCTTCTGGTTCCGGCGGCTGACAGCGACGGGCAAGCCTTGCTCGCCCCGCGCTTCCCTGGTGGGCTCCCCACTCCTTGGGGGGCACAGGACGCCCCGTAGAGGCTCCTGCCGGAGGGGTGGCACCGCGGGGGATCCCAGGGATCGGCGGCAGCCGGTGGGGGGCCCCCTGCCTCGCTCCAGGCACTGGGGAGCATGATGGGGAGATGCTCCGGCGTCTTCGCTGCGAGGCTGTGCGGAGAATGAACAACAAGAAGGACGCAGCTGCGGTGCGGTGAGGCGCAGACTTCTTTCCATTCCCTTTACAAACTTGGAGAAACTGCCAGCAGCTTAAAACTTTTCCTTTCGGCTGATTTGGAGAGGCGCGGCTGGAGGGAGGGGGATTTCCGCCCCCCCTTGGACAGGTGGCTTGGAACAATTCTGCTCTCAGCCCCAGGGGAAGGAGGAGGGGGGAGAGCCAACAAATGATGTCACGCCCTTACTAAAAGTGTTTTTCTTGGACTTAATCCCATAATATATTGATGATCTGGGAACTTTGAACTTTGAAAACTTTGTTATGCCTCTAAACCCGAAGTTGGCAGGGCAAGATGGCACACTTCCGTTGTCTTTATGAACTGTGAAACCTGACTCCACCTTTAAAACCTCAGGCTTCCGGTCTTTGTCTCCGTGCTACCCAGACAAATCTCTTGTGGATTGCTACCTTTTGAACTCCCTGGAGTGAAAAACTTTGCTCTATTGCCAGGGTGATTAGAGAAACTCTCTTCTGCCTGGACCCTCTGCCCCCTGGACTCTTCTGGCTGCTCTGCTGCTCTGACTGACCATTCTCTACACTGACTGAACTCTTTATTCCACAAACAATGTCTCCTAAAAGACCACCTCCTGGAAAGCCTGGCTTTGCTACCTCTGCCCCAACATCTGCAACCTCCAGTCCTAGTACACAATCAACGATAACAGCTTTGATGCAACCTAAAAGTACTGAGACAGAGTTTCAACAAATGTTCCAGCAACTTTTACAGGGACAAGAGGAAATAAAGAAACAACTAAAGGAGATGAAAGAAGAAATTAAAGAGAATCAGGCTCAAATTAATAAGAACTCACAGAGACTGGATCTTTTGGAGGGTGGGACGGCTGAGATGAGGGAGGGGGTGGAGGGGGTGCAGAAGGGAAACAAAGAACTTGATACCCAGCAGATGAAAATAGAGTTTGAGAGAATGTCCTTTTACCTTAGATTCCAAAACATGATGGAGGCAGATGATGAAAACATAAGGGACATCATGACAAGTATTTTGGCTGAATACATCCAGAAAGAAAAACAACAGATAGGGTGGGAGATAGACCTGGTTTATAGAGTGAATTCAGCTTATGCTAGAACACACAATGTACCCAGGGAGGTACACATTAAATTTCTCAGAAAAAGTACAAGAGATGAAATTCTGAGTGCACAAAGGGGGCAAGCCTTGACATACCAAGACAGGGAAATAACCATTCTGAAGCAGATCCCCAAGAAAGTGAGGGAAAAAAGAAAAAGTTATTCGCAATTAGCGAATAAATTATACCAGAAGGGGGTGTGGTTCAGATGGTTGATGCCTGAAGGTATGTTAATATTCTGGGAGGAGATAAGAGTTAAAATTAATACACCCATAGAGGCGCAGGCCTTTATGGAAAAAAACAAAGCACACCTAGAAAAATCAGATGATCCTACAACAGACATGCAGGACACGGGAGGGGCCGGAGCTCTGTCGGCGGGGGGAGATGGGGCAATACCAAGAAAGCTCACATCACAAAAATGAACAAGAAAATCTTTTTGACATAAACTGATCGAAATTACCAATTGAATTAACATGCTGACTATATACTACTATGTATTAATGATTTTTGTTTAGATGTATATTATGAGTATGGAGGGAGGGGGCACCTACCGCACTTCGCAACTGCCAAAATTTGTATACTTTTCCTACTACCTTTTTCCCTGTAAATTTCTAAAAAAAACAATAAAACTTTGTTTACAAAAAAAAAAGAAATTAAACACATCCCCACAGGAAAGAACTTGTTAGCAGATGCTCTGCCGAGAAAACGGCAATATGACAGTAAGAAGCAAGAAGTTATCCACCCCATCAGATCTCCTTCTCACCAAAAGGCAGCTCAAGTCACCACCCGAAGCCAAAATAAGCTGACGACTGAGCTGAAAACAGCACTCTGGACAGACCCATGGTTCAACAACAAGGATATCCTAACGGTGAATGATGGCTTAGCCTGGAAGGAGTCCAAACTTCACGTCCCTGCAGGGATGAGGCTGCAAGTGGCATCAACTTTGATGGCCAAAGATGAAATCGGAGGTGGAAGATTATGTAAAAAGCTGTGCTACTTGCGCCACAATGAAAACCTGGCCGGGGAAGCCCCCTGGACTACTACGAGTGGCTAACCCTAGCCGACCATAGGAAGAGATCGCAATGGACTTCATCGTCGAGCTTCCAGACAGCAGCGATAATAGAGTAATCTGGACAGTTATTGATTTGTTTTCCAAGCAAGTGCATTTCATCGCTTGCTCGGGGCTGCCCTCCGCAAAGAAAGTGAAAATGTTTGTGAAACACATTTATTGCCTGCATGGGGTGCCAAAAAGGGTCATTTCAGATCACGGAGTTCAGTTCACCGCCAAGTTCTGGAGAGAGTTCCTCAGATCGATTGGGTCCACACAGGGACTCAGCTCAGCATTTCATCCCAGCACAAATGGCGCAGCGGAGAGGGCCAATGTGATGGTGGAACAATACATCCGGTGTTATGTGGACTATCAGCAAGACAACTGGTCGGACTTGCTACCCTTTGCTGAAGTGGCATACAACAATGCAGTCCACAGCAGTACCGGATTAACTCCTTTCCAGATTACCAGTGGCATGGAATTCATTCCCATGCCTGAGCTGCCTAAAGAACCTCCCTCCTCCATGTCTCTGAATGAATGGATGGACACACTAAAGAAGGGATGGGAAAATATGAAGAAGGTTCTAGCAGATGTGGCAGAAGCCTACAAGAAGCAAGCTGATAAACATTGCTGCCTCCAACCACCCTTTTGGGTGGGGGACAAAGGTTTTGTATCTACCAAATACATAAGATGCCTAGTAAGAAACTGAGTCCAAAATTTCTAGGTCCTTTCCCAATAGAAAAGATAATTAACCCAGTTACAGTTCGACTCAGCCTACCCAGAATTCTAGGGAAAATTTATCCGGTATTCCATTGTAGCTTGTTGAAACCAGTAATGGGGTTTCAATGGGGATGGCATAAGGCCATCCACCCAAGCTCCCCCTCCTCCTGTAGTGGTAGAAGGGGAAACACATTTTGAGGTGAAAAAAATCTTAGATTCCAGGCTGCATAGAGGTCGCTTACAATATTTAGTGCATTGGAAGGGGTACTTTGTCTGAAGCTACGTGGGTGAAAACTTGGGATCTAAAAGTGGATAAATTAGTGAAACAATTCCATGAGAAGTTCCTTGATAAGCCAAAGGGTCCCCCTGGGGGAGGCAGAGGTGGTTAATTTTGTTATGTTAACTTTTATGCTTTTCTCTTTCCAGGCAACATTTTTCTTCTGAGGAGAGGCCGCCTGTCAGGCCTGTAGTTATGTTCCTTTTAGGATCTTTGGCTTGCCACACTTCCTATTATTTCACTGTGCTGTTTCGTTAGAGTAGTAGTAGAATTATGGAATGTGTTGTTGTCATTCCTTTCTAGAAGCCAAGGTCATCTTTTGTCTCTGCACCTCGACACCTGACCGGAACAAGCTGGGTGGAGATGCCAGCATGGCCGAAGAAGATTGGACCATGTGATGGATTTATGGGTGTGGGGAAAAGATCATGAATTTTTTTATCTACAAAATGCAAAAACATGATACACACAATACCCATGCATCTCTTGCAAGAGAGAAGAATGAACTCTGAACACAGAATAGCTAAGCCACACCCAGACTGAAGCTGGCTCACGTGGCTCTAACAGCAAATCCTGTGTCTCAGTCAAAAAACAGTTCCCATTGGCTGGATCGTTACCATGGTTATTCCAGTTCATAAATTCTTTCTGACATAAAATACTCCAGCCAAAATGGTCAAGATTACTCACAGTAGGAGGAAGACCACTTTCAAACTATACTGGGAAAATGTGTCTGGAAATCAAGTTTACAACCATTTCTTTGAAATGAGCTGCTTATACCAAATGTACTGGTCATCCTTGAAAACTGGTAATATCCAGTAAATATCTTAGTATGTTGGTATCCCATCCGCCTCTATCTTTCCATGTTGCAGAAAGTTCAATTTTTCATTGACCACTCTGCATCAAACCCTCAGCTATTTCATATCCCTTCTGTAGCTATTTTAGCAGATGTTGTTTTCTGACAATTTTTCATGTTTCTGGAAATCTTCATCATATAGTTTCCCAAATCCTGACCTGTTTAAGCATTTAATCACTTGTACCACTATCCAATAGTCAGATTTGAGTCTTGATCATGAACTTTCTGTTTCTGATCAATGTGCTCAAATCTCACTTAAATAGTTTTTCACTCAGCCCACATTCCTAAAGAAGGAACACCCATTCAACCCCCTGCAATATTTCAAATGTCTAGAAAATTATTTTATTTTCAAGAAAATTGAAGGTTTGCTCCCTTTCCCAGATGCAAAGGCTGTAAAACGTTGGGTGCAATGGATGAAAAATTGATGAGACGCCAACCAAGCAGATAATCAAATATTCGAATTGATCTCCCTGCTGCTGTCTTTCACCTGTGAATGGTAGAAGATACAGTACTTCATCAATTTGGAGAAGGAAGGAAAATAAATCATTACTTGGTCAGAAAAACTTTTTTCATTCAGTCCACATTCCTTCCCATTCAACCACTTGCAATAATTTCTTT
This sequence comes from Natrix helvetica, assembly GCF_964273705.1. NCBI lineage: Eukaryota > Metazoa > Chordata > Lepidosauria > Squamata > Natricidae > Natrix > Natrix helvetica. The sequence goes on along the minus strand of NC_138550.1, from coordinate 67,496,247 downwards.
GCAATTTATTTTCTTTTCTTTCAGGAAAATTGAAGATTTTTTTTAAGAGGCAGGGTTTATTAAAGAATTTCTCACTCTCCTAATTACATAAGACAATGGAAGATAAAATATATGTGACAATTCTTTTAATAATAATAATAATAATTTGGATTTATTAGCCGCTCCCTTTCCAAGTAGGACTCGGGGCGGCGTACAATGGAGCATAAAACATAGAAGATAAATAACAGCACATAAACGTACATAAATACAAAACACACATACACGGAGGAGGTAACAAATTTCATCATTTAGACAGTTAAAAATCAGCATTAAAATATCCCAATTGTAAAAACCCAATATGCAATTAAGAATTAATATTTAAAGACAATTTAAAAAACAGTTAGGAGGAATAAGAGAAATTACGATTGAGCCAGGCCAGATAATTGAAAGAAGTGGGTCTTCAGCTGTACACGGAAGGAGCGGAGATCGGAAGTGATCCTGATGTCACGGGGGAGGTCATTCCACAGGGCTGGGCCCATCACAGAGAAGGCTCTGCTCCTGGGTGTCGCCCCCCGGCACTGTTTGGCGGACGGCACCCGGAGAAGTCCCTCTCTGTGTGAGCGAATTGGTCGTAGGGATGTGTGGGGCAGGATGCGATCCTGCATATAACTAGGCCCTGTGCCATGAAGCGCTTTAAAGATCATAATCAAAACCTTGAAACGCACTCGGTAGACCACAGGAAGCCAGTGCAGCTCGCGCAGGAGAGGTGTTACAGGGGAGTATCTAGTCCTCCCCATAATCACCCGCGCGGCCGCATTCTGGACCAACTGTAGTCTCCGAGTGCATCTCAAGGGAAGCCCCATGTAGAGAGCATTGCAGTAATCCAGGCGAGACGTCACTAGCGCATGGGTGACTGTGCGTAGGGCATCCCGGTCCAATAAGGGGCGCAATTGGCGCATCAGGCGAACCTGATGGAATGCCCCCCTTGCCACGGCTGTTACATGATCATCCATGGACAGCCGGGCATCCAGGAGGACGCCCAAATTGCGCACCTGTTCCATGGGGGCTAGTTGGACGCCCCCGATGGCCAGAGATGGAAGCACCTGGTTGAACCGGGAGGCCGGAAGCCACAGCCACTCCGTCTTGGAAGGGTTGAGTTTTAGTCGGTTGCCATCCATCCAGACCCGTACGGCCTCCAGACACCGGGACATCATTTCGACGGCCTCATTGGGGTGGTTCGGGGTGGAAATGTATAGCTGAGTATCATCAGCATACAGATGATATCCCACCCCAAAACCACGGATGATCCCGCCCAGCGGTTTCATATATGTGTTGAACAGGAGAGGCGAGAGCACCGATCCCTGTGGCACTCCACATGTGAGTGGCCTCCGGGTCGAACTCTGCTCCCCTGCCAACACACGTTGCGTCCGATCAGAGAGGTAGGAGCCAAACCACCGTAAAACGGTGCCCCTGACTCCTAGCCCCTCTAGCCGGTGCAACAGGATACCATGGTCGATGGTATCGAACGCCGCCGAGAGATCTAATAGGACCAGGATAGAGGAACAACCCCTATCTCTGGCCCTCCAGAGATCATCAACCAATGCGACCAAGGCCGTCTCCGTGCTGTGCCCGGGTCGGAAGCCGGACTGGCGCAGGTCTAGATAATCATTTTCCTCCAGGTGACGTGGGAACTGCTGTACCACCACACTCTCTACAACCTTCGCTAAAAAAGGAAGGTTGGAGACTGGACGATAATTGACTAGGTCCGTTGGGTCCAGGGAAGGCTTCTTGAGCAGGGGCCTCACCACCGCCTCTTTCAAGGCGGCCGGAAGAGACCCCTCACCCAGCGAGGCGTTCACCAGGCCAAGGAGCCAGTCACGCGTAACCTCCCAGGATGCCAGTACAAGCCAGGAGGGACACGGGTCCAATAAACATGTGGTGGGTCGCAGACGTCCACGCAACCTGTCCAAATCCTCGATGGCAACCGAGTCAAACTCCTCCCAAAGCGGTCCCTCAAGACTCGCCACGGGCGTCTCTACTGAACCACTGAAAGGGGCCCATCCCATCCGGATTTGAGCGACTTTGTCCTGTAGATATTTCCCAAACTCCTCTGCTCTGCCCTGTAGTGGGGCTTCCCGTGGTCTCTCAAACAAGAGAGAGCGGGTCACCCGAAACAGGGCGGCAGGGCGGTTATCTGCAGACGCAATAAGAGCGGCACAATGTTGACGTTTGGCCGCTCTTAATGCCACAAGGTATGTCTTCAAATAGGCTCGTGCCTGTGCTCGGTCAAATTCGGAACGGGAGGATCTCCAACGACTCTCTAGGTGTCTCTTGTGGCGTTTCATCACCCTTAGCTCCTCGGTAAACCAAGGTGCCAGGGTGGTTCGTCGCCGCAGGAGAGGCCGCAAAGGCACCACCCGGTCTAGGGCCCCGGTAGTCGCACTATTCCATGCGTCTACCAGGTCCTCCACTCGGGGGCGGGTCAGGTCCACAGGAGGTGGCCCAAGTTCCGTCTGGAACCTATCCGGTTCCATCAGGCGCTTGGGGCGGAACCATCTAATACCTTCCAGTTCCGCCTCCTCGCGGCGGGGGGTAGCACCAGGGAAGTCCAGCCGGAGAAGTGAGTGATCCGACCATGACAGGGGAATAATGTCTAGATCCCCTCTTCCCAGATCACTCGTCCACTGGCCAGAGACGAAAACAAGGTCCAGGGTGTGGCCTCCCTCGTGAGTAGGGCCCTGAATTAACTGGGTCAGGTCCATGGCTGTCATGGAAGCCATGAACTCCCGAACCCCCTCAGACGCTTCTCCCATCGACGGCAGATTAAAATCCCCCATCACTAAAAGTTTGGGGGTCTCAACCGCCACCGATGAGATCAGCTCAAGGAGTTCGGGCAGGGCCGCTGAAGTATAGCGAGGAGCCAGGTATACTATCAGCAGGCCCAACTGCCTCCCTGGGCCCCATCTCACGACGAGGGACTCACACCCGGATGTCTGCGGCACGGTGAACTCTCTCGGCTCTAAGTCTTCCCGGATAATCACTGCTACCCCGCCGCCCCTTCCCTGGGCCCGAGGCTGGTGAAATGCTCGATAAGCTGGCGGGCACATTTCCACAAGGGGTAGACCTCCCTCGTGGCCCAACCAGGTCTCGGTTATTCCGGCGAGGTCCGGCTCCCCCTCCAAAATTAGATCGTGGATGAGGGGGGCCTTATTTTACATTAAAGGATTAAATTAAATTAATGTACATTAAAAGCCCAATCCAGTTCAATGCACTAAAAAAGAAGACCAAGAAGATCAAGAAAACAACCATCATGATTACACAAAAAGCTCTCAGGCCAACTGAGAAATAAAAAGGATAACTACAAAAAATAAAGGGATACAAACTAAGGCAGAATACCAACAAATAGCTTGAATCTACAAAGATGAAATTAGGAAAGCTAAGGCTTAGACAGAAGTAAGATCTGCAACAAATGTCAAAAACAATCAAAACAGTTTCCTTCAACACATAAAAAACAAAAAGTCAAAGAAACAATGAGTCCACTAATGGGAGAATATGGCAAAGAAGTAACAGGCAGTAGAGAGCTTAACTCATTCTTCATGCAAAAAAGAAAATACTACTTAATAGATGCATACATGACAGGTTAGGAATGCAAATTAAAATAAAATAAGCAAAAATAAAGTAAGAGAACACCTGTCAGGTCTAGGTGGATTCAGGTCACTGGGTGCTGATGGACTACATCCCAGAGGGAACTGGCAGACATAATCTTAGAACTATTGAGCCATATTTTTCAAAGTTCTTGGAGCACCGGGGAATTATCGAGGACAGGAAAAGAGCTGATGTAGTCCCCATCTTAAAAAATGGGGGGGGGGGAGAGAAACAGATCCAGAAAATTACAGACAAATCAGCCTGAGATCAATACCTGAGAAAATTTTGGAAAATTTGGAAAATAATCAAGTAACAAATCTGTGAACATGCAAACAAGGTTACAACCAGAAGCCAACATGTGTTAATCTAAAATGGATCATGCCAAACAAAACTTATTTCATTATTTGACAAAGTGACCAAATAAGTAGATCAGTGAAATGCTGTGGACATAATATATTTAGATTTCAGTAAAGCATTTAATAAAGTAGATCACTATTTCTTGGCAAGCTAGTAAAATGTGGGACAGACAGCACTGGCTGCAGGCCTGACACTAGCATCTTTTTACAAAGCCTTAGTAAGACAGCTCTTGGGAAAAAGCATCCAGTTCTGGTCACCACAATAAAAAAAGATGTTGAGACTCTGGAAAGCATGCAGAGAAGAGCAACAAAAAAAGGTGGCTGGAGGCTAAAACCAGGGGTGGGTTGCTGATGCCATTACTGCTGGTTTGCAACCCGTGCGTAAAGTGCATGTGTGTGCTGTTCGGTGTTAATTGTTCTGTGCACATATGCAGAACAATTTACAGTGAACTGTGCATGCACAGTCACTAAAATTCAAAATGGCGGCACCCAAGCAGCAGTGAGGGAACCGGTTTGGGGGCAGGTCAGACCTGGTTTGCTGCTGGTTCTGTGACCCAGGTCTGAATTCCATTACCAGTTTGGCCAAATCAGGCCAAACCAGCATCAACCCACCTCTGGCTAAAATATATGAAGAACGGTTACAGGAATTGCAGTGGTGCATACCTATCAGTTCAGACCAGTTTGACCAAACCAGTAGTAGCTTGACGGTCTGGGTCACTGGAATCGGCAGCAACCCAGGCCTGCCATGCTCCTGAACTGGTTTTCCCAGTGGTGCCATCTTGTTTTTTGCTTCTCTGCATGCGCAGAACAATTTTAGTTGTACTGCGCATGCACATGCAGCGTGCATCAAGCACACATGTGTGCAGTGCATCCCTGAGCAAACCAGCAGTTGTCTCAGCCAGAACTAACCCCTGAGGAATTGGGTATGTCTAGTCTAATGAAAAGGAGTGACAGACATGGTAGCAGTGTTCCAATGTCTGAGGGGCTACTACAAAGATAATGGCATGCATAAGTGCACCAGCATGCCTACTGCCCCTGTCTTACTGTCCCCATTTATCTGTATTTACTTCTTTTGTTAATGTTCATACCAATATTTGTTATCTTGTGCATGTTTGACAAATAAATAAATATGAGAAGGTCAAACTATTTTCCAAAAACAACAAAAGGCAAGACAAGAAACGATAGATGGAAATTAACCATTAACGGTGAGAGCAAACATCCAATCAAATACTTGCCTTCAGAAGTTGTGGGTGTTCCATCACTGGAGACTTTAAAAAAGAGACTGGAAAACCATTTGTCTCCTGACCATTTGTCAGGAGATGGTAAAACATCTCCTGCTCAACCAGGGAGTTGGTCTAGAAGACTTTAAAGCCCCCTATGAACTCTAATATTCAATGTTCTAAACAAAAATTTCTTTGTTAACAGATTATACTCCCTTGGGATCCATGCTCTCTTTCCTCAAATTGATTAGGAAGATCATGGCAATCATTTCTATTCTGTGGATTCAGCATACCTTTTGGATGCTCCATAGCAAAAAGAGGAAGGAAAGGCCTAAGGAACTTGAATTCACTGCCCAGAGATCCATCAGCTAAGCCTGGACCCATGCCATGAACGGCTTTAAAGGTGATTACCAATACTTTGAATTGGACTCGGAAGCAGACAGGTAGCCAATGCAGATTGCAGAGCAATGGTATTACATGGGTCATCTGTCAGGCCCCAAGAATTGCCCATGCCAGCACATGCTGCACCAGCTGCAGCTGCCATATTGGAAAACCTTATAAATTGTTTCCTTCCATCATCATTGTATGATTTTCCTTTAGGCAGTGTACTTAATATTTTATATTAATGTATTTTGTAGCTTCTTACTTACCAGATTACATTTGCTACAATTACAACACAGGATAAATACCCATATAGGAACTAAAACATGTTAAACCAATACAAATTTCTCAGTATATTATACTAAACCAGTGGTGGCTAACCTTTTTGTTGTTGCATGCCAAAAGTATGCGCATGTGTGCACGCCAGCAGTTCCATATGCTGGCACCCATAATGCAATGTGCAGCCCTGTGCATGCACACAGCCCCCCCACGCCCACCCTATGTCTGCATGCGCCTCCCATTTTGGACCAACCTTTGCTGGCACGAATGGCCTGATTTGCAGAGGCAGCAATGGTTCCTCTTCCTCCTGCCAGCCTCTCGCTCTGGGCAGCATCCCGCCAGCCAGCCATGCCAGCGGGCAGGACCGCAAAGGAGCAAATCACACAGCCTGCTGCTGCTGGCACACTGCCCTTGGAGCAAGGGCCCACACTCAGAGGAAAACAGAGGAGCTGGCCGAGCACTGGAAAGGCGGCCCACTTGCCTTTGTTTCTTGTGTAGTGGCAGGAAGCCGGGCATTTCCAGGGCTCTTGAAGAGACCTAGCGGTCTTTGCCGTTCTTGAGCAGGGCCAAGTAATGGCATGGTGGCTTGCAATCTCGGAGCGCTGCAGCTTAAGCCAGACTAGATCGTGTCCACACCAAAACAGTACCATAACACGCACCCTAGTTTGCAAATGCAACCCTTGAAACTTCCTGAAATTTGCCATGCTGGATACTGCCCAGAGCAAAAAGCTGGCAGGAAGAGGAGAAGCCAGTCACTCGCTCCTGCCTCCCTCCCCACCCTGCTGCCCCATGAGCTTGAGCCAGCTGGTTGCTCCTGCCTTTCCCCTTGCAGCTACTGCCACTGCTGCTGCTGCTCTTCTGTGGCCTCACTTCCTCCCAAACCACTTCAGACTCATTCTAAATTAGGCGCAGGGATGGGGATGGTAAAGAAGAGGTGATGGCCAGACACACAAGGATTCCCAACCCTTCTTTTTCTCCCTCTGGCATTGAACCCGACCAACTTGCTTTTCCCAACCACGTGTGTTTACCCTGTTTGTTATCATCTAGCTGCCACTCGAATTTGTCGAAGTCCAACATGGCTAGGGGAAGGAGCAGCAGGAAGGGCAGACGGCTGCCCAGCCAGCAAATGCTGCCCTGCTCCCCCGGGAACCCGAGCCGGCGAGTCATTCTTTCCCTTTCCATTGCAGCTGCCGCTGCTGCTGCACTTCTAAGGTGGGGGAGCTGTGCAGGAGGAACACTGGCCATTGCGACTACTGATTTCCGTACATGTGTGTGCCAGAAACCAGGAGACCGTGGCCAATGTGTGTGCATGTGCTGGAAACAGAAAGATCTTCCTGGAGTGTGCTTTTCTGGTTTCCAGCACGTGTGTCATAGGTTCGCCATCACGGCCCTAAACGAACTAGTTTTCTGGAAATGCATAGCAAAGTACATTAATAGACAAACTTTTATTTTTAGAAATTAATAGTTTCTGAATTACTCAAACCATATAGATTTATGTTAATTACATTAATAATTGTTCTCACCTGGGATATATGCTCTCTTTCCTCCAATTGATTAGGAAGATCATGGCAATCATTACGAATCTGTGGATTCAATAGAGTTTTTTGATGCTCCGTAGTAAAAACAGGAAAGAAAGGCCTAAGAAATTTAAACTCACTGCTCAGAGACCCATCAGCTAAGCACACTTCATAGCTGTAGGCCTGGGAAGATGTCCCAGTATTAGGATCCACACACTTGTCTTGCAAATTTGGTCCCCCAGGGAAATTCGATGCAGAATGAGAACTTCCTATGAACTTCCTTTGCTTCTGAAACTTGGTTGCAATAAACACAGTGACAGAAAGCAGAAAAATGGATGAGATGGCAACCAAGCAGATAATCAAATACAGTGTTAGAGTATGATCTCCCTCTTGCGGGACTTCATCCTTAGGATTATCCATAATTTTCATGTAAGGATCAGAGAAGCCATCCAGTAGAAGAATTCTTAGGGTCACAGAGGCAGATAGTGGAGGATGCCCATTATCCCTAACTGCCACAATAAGAGTGTGTTTGAAACTGTCTCGGATGTTCACCGGCCTCATGGTTTTCACCTCCCCATTCTGAGTTCCAACAGCGAAGAGACTCGGATCTGTGGCCTTCAGCAACTGATAGGAAAGCCAAGAATTCTGCCCTGAATCTCTGTCCACTGCCACAACTTTGGTGACTAGGTAGCCTGTCTCTGCTCCCCTGGGAACCAGATCATTTGATGGAGAAGTGCTGTTCTGAAGGGGGCAGAGGATGAAGGGGGCATTGTCATTTTCATCTGTGATAAGAACTCGGACCATCGTTTCTGAGCTCAAGGGAGGTGAGCCCTTGTCTACAGCCCTCACCATCACCTGGAAATCCTGTATATCCTCATAATCTATAGATCGAATGGCATACAAGTTCCCAGTTTCAGAGTTGATGGAGATGTAAGATGATGCAGGCTCTTTCCTGATCTCTCCAAACAAAAGAGAGTAGGTTACTTTGCCATTCTGTTCTGTGTCCACGTCCACAGCATGGACTGATCCAATGAGCAGTCCTGGAATGTTGTTTTCTCGTAAGTACAAATTGTAGAAACTTCTTTCGAACATTGGAGGGTTATCATTGACGTCTGAAAGTTGAATGCTAATAACTGTCATTGAAGTGAGTCTGGGAGAACCTTGGTCGGTGGCTGTGATGGTGATGTTATAATGTGACATTTGTTCTCTGTCCAATGGCTGTTGAGTCACAAGCTGGTAATAATTGTTCTCAGTCAGTTTCAATATAAAAGGCAGGTTTTTCTCAGTGTTGCAGTTAGTTCTGCCATTGTCTCCAGAGTCTTGATCTCTGATGCCAAAAAGTGCCACCAGTGTTTCCGGGGGAGAATTTTCTGGTAAAGGATTAGTGACGGATGACACAATTATTTCTGGAGCATTATCATTCTCATCTTCAATGTCAACAAGAACTTTACAGTAAGCGGACAATCCTCCTCCATCTGTGGCTTTGATGCTGAGTTCATAATCATGATTTTCTTCATAATCAATTTTCCCTACGAGCATAATTTCTCCAGTATGATTGTTTAACCTGAATGATCGGAGTACATCTGCTGGTGCTTGGCTAAAAGTGTAAATGATATGAGCGTTGGATCCAATGTCTTTGTCGGTAGCTTCAACTTTAGCAACCAATGAACCTGGATGACTATTTTCCATTAGCTGCACTTTATACACTGTTTGTTCAAATTGGGGCACATTATCATTGGTATCCAGAATATCAATAATTATCTGTGCTATGCCAGTTCTCCTTGGGATCCCTCCATCCACAGCTTCCAGAGTGAGGATAAGTTGAGGGATCACCTCACGATCTAATGGTTTTGCCAAAAGCAGTTCTGCATATTTCCTACCATTGTTTTGACTTTGTACGTCCAGCTTAAAATATTCGCTTGGGCTAAGTATGTAGTTCTGGATAGCATTTTTTCCTTTGTCTAAATCATGGGCTGTCTCCAAGGGGAAACGTGCATTTATAGGAGTTTGTTCAGGTATTTCAAAAAGGAATTGATTCTGAGAGAAAATAGGGGAATTATCATTGACATCTTCTACCTGAACTTCAATTTTGAAGAATTGAAGAGGATTTTCCAACAAAATTTCAGAGAATAGAGTGCAAGGATCACTTAGACCACACAAAGCTTCGCGGTCAATTTTATCCCTCAATATTATATTTCCAGAATGAGGATCCAGCTGGAAATCCTGCCTGGAACTCTTAGAAATCAACTGTGCTCTGCGAGCAGAGAGCTCCTTCACATCCACTTTCAAATCTTTTAGCACATTTGCTACTATTGATCCAGCTTTCTTCTCCTCAGGCACTGAATAGCGGAATGGTTCACACAACATACCAGAGCTACATAGAGAAATAAAGAACAAGGCTACTTGCCTGCTAGTATGAGATGCTTCCATTTTCTCAGCCTCTTTCAGGGAAGGTCATACATTCAATAAGATTCTTTGTAAAGCAACTGCTGTAATTTCCATTATAGTTGTGATCAGAATACAGTAGGAGTTATTTTTTTGTATTCACACTAGAATATTTTCTTCGGAAATTTCTCAAGATGTAATTGAAAGCTGTTGCCTTTTGTTCTGAGATTCCTTTGTCTAATGACTGGATCACTCTGAAGTAAACAGATCTCTCTTTTTACTGTTTGGTGCAATAGCACCACCTTGTGTGTAAAGTAAAATGTAGCACTGAATTTAGGAAGCTCCTTTGAAAAGGGCATTTACTGTAGTATATAGAATAGTGTGTGCATCTTTTCAAAAGAACAAAATGTTACACAATCTTGATGTCTTTTGTCATATCAAAATAATATATTAATAGCTTTAAATCTAGAGAAAAAATATTTCTCCCAAAATATAAGAGCTATAATTTTTGGTATAGTTGTGATATAAATGTGTGTATAAAATACCGTAAATACAAGGATGAGAGGAATATCACTTGTGTGTTTTATTTTTACTTGTGTCGTTTGTCATATCAAAGTAATGTATTAATAGCTTTCAATCTAGAGAAAAAAGATTCTCACTGGTACAAGCTACAACTTTTATTATGATTGTACTGTAAAAGTATATAGAAACATCTGTGGAGATTCTGAGTCATCGTGGTCATGGTTGTTCAAAGGTGCTTTTTCAAAAGTCAACTGAACTGGTTTTTCCATAAGGAAGAAGAAGACATTTTGCTTCTCATCCAAGAAACCTCATCAGTTATTACATTGCTTCCACCTTTCCGCCAGGACCAGTATGCCAGGATTTGCAAAACTAAATCTGCTTTCATTTTTCAGATCAACTTTGTCCTGGGATGTCTATGAAGATTCTCAGGTATCCAGTTCATGGTTCCCCCCCCCAAAAAAGGCAACTGGACTTTCTTGATTTTTTTTCTTTGAAAACATTTCGCTTCTCATTCAAGGTTCTTCAGTTTGTTCAGGGATAGTGAGTATTCTAGCAGATATCAAATAGTGAAGCAGATATTGAATATATGGATTTTTTTCAATCACTGGATAGAGATGTTATAGAATAATATATGGCTGATGCATTTTGTCAATATATCATTCTCCCATTCCTGCATCACTAATCTAGCCACTATATAGTTATGAGCAGAAAATAAACAAATCCAAAATTGATGTACAAACCTTTCATAATGCCTATCTCAGCTATCCACAGGGCAAATGCACTCTGATATGTAACTGCTACGGCCATCTCAGTCTACATTTTGCAACCCAGATACTATAGTTCCTTGAAATCTGAACTGAATTCAGCCAAATAAATATCCAGGGAGTAGAGTAGAGTAGAGTAGAGTAGAGTAGAATGTAGAATAGAAGAATAGAATAGAATAGTTGGAAGGGATCTAGTTCAACCCCTTGCTCAGGCAGGAAACCCTATACCATTTCAGACAAGTGGTTATCCAGTCTCTTCTTTAAAACTTCCAGTGTTGGAGAATTCACAACTTCTGGACACAAGTTGTTCCACTGGTTAATTGTTCTAATTGTCAGGAAATTTTTTCTTAGTTCTAGGTTCCTTCTCTCCTTGATAGGTTTCCACCATGCATGAAATGCTCCAATCTTTGCTACCAGTTTTGAACAGGGAGCGCTCATGTGTAGCACTTCTGCGCAGAGCATCCATGATGATGTTGGAGGCTGGGGGGCAGAGCCTCCCACTGCCACCACTAGAGGTTTGCCTGAACTGGGGCAAACTGGCAGAATACCATCTCTGGTTTCCATCCATTGCTTCTTGTCCTGCCCTCAGGTACTTTGGAGAATAGTTGAATCCCTATTCTTTGTGGCTACTCCTGAGATATCAGAACATTGCTATCATGTCACCCCTAGTCCTTCTTTTCATTAAACTAGACATACCCAATTCCAGCAATCATTCTTTATATGTTTTAATCTCCAGTTCCCTAGTCATCTTTGTTGCTCTTCTCTGCATTCTTTCTAGAGTTTCAACATCTTCTTTATATCATGGTAATCAAAACTGGATGCAGTATTCCGAATGTGGCCTTACCAAGACAGTAAAAAGTATATAAAAGCCACTGTGGTTCAGTGGTTAAAGTGCAGTACTGCTGGCTACTTTTGCTGATTACTGGCTGCCAGCAGTTTGGCAGATCGATTCTTACCAGGCTCAAGGTTGACTCAGCCTTCCATCCTTCCACGATGGGTAAAATGAGGACCCAGATTGTTGATGGCAATAGGTTAACTCTGTAAACCACTTAGAGAGGGCTGTAAAGCACTGTGAAGCAGTATATAAGTCTAAGTGCTATTGCTATTGCTATAAAGTGGTATTAATACTTTGTTGTGGCCTGTCGGCCATCGACTCATCCAGCAGTTGAATCAGAGGAGAAGGTGGTGTAGGAATCAGGGTCAACATCAAGGCAACTTGAGAGATCCGAGGGGAAAGAGGGAATGGAACTGGCAGAGAGAGAGAGAGAGACAGAGGCAGAGCCTGGGCTGCCTGTCAGCCCTCAGATGGAGAATCAACAGCCCCCAGGTCTGGAGATCACTTCCAGTTCCTGCAGGCGATGGACTCGCTGTCCGCCGCTCGTCTCCTCAGTGGGCTCCGTAAGGACCACAGGGGGCCTTTGAGGGGTCTCCGGACTTGGCGGCAGCCGGCGGGGGTGTTTTTCAGCCTCACCCCAGGAGCCAGGGAGTGGAGGGGGGGCAAGGTACAGCTTTGGGCTGTCTGCCCTTTCGCCGAATGGGCTCCGGGAGGAAGGAATTAATACAAGGAAGATCGGCTGAATGCTGGTGGTGGGGGAGCCTCCTGATCTCCTTAACTCTCGTTAAAGGATAAGCAGCAGACTATTGTAAGTTTGTGTTCAACTTATTTGAAACTGAAGATTAGAGGGGGTGTTTCTTCTCTCTACCCCCCCTCAGATTAAGCGGCATTTGAATTAGCTCTCTCTATATTGGAATGGAGAGAGAATAAAGGCTGACTCGTCACTTGAACTTACTATGTGAGAAAGATTGCTATCACAATTGCAAGAGATGATTGCTGAGCTGTTCTTTTTCAAAAAACTTTATGGAGATCTCCGTTTTTCTCCCTTAGCTGATAAAAGGAGGAGAACCGGTGGTGTAGTGGCTAGCAAGTCTGCCTAATATGTAACACATCCCAGGTTCAAATCCCAGTAAGGGTATGGCTAGCTGATGAGAGCTAAATAGCTTGAAATGGATCCATACTAGTCTCCCTTTATTTATTTATCAGCACAAATACAACACAAATATAATAAGGCAACATTAAAAATAAAAATATGGGTTTCTGCCTGCATGGTTTTCTGTGATGAGCCGAAGGACAGAAAGGGAGGAGTGAGCTCCCTCCCATATTTGGGCATACCAGGGGTTGTAACACAAAAACATTATCATTATCAAACATTTATTTGACTATGTCCATTATCATAGCATTTTTTGACCTAATATTCAAAGTTTAACTAGATTCAATTCAATTTTTTATTATTAGTTTTTGTGTCATAACAAAATTTCTAATCTTCCTTTCATAGTCACCATTTACCATTCATATCCAATTAATTCTTATCAAACCACTACATATGTATACATTATTTTCATTGTCAATTATTTATTTAACCATATCCATTATCACTTCCTTTTTTTACATAATGCTCTAAATTTAACTAAGTTTAACTAATTTTTTTATTATATGCTTTCATATATCAACCTGTATCTTTCCAGTAATAATGCAATCTTATGTCTTTTGCCATTTGTGGAATTAATGTTCTGATTATTCCCTTAATAATATTTGTGCGGACTTCTCTTCACAGCTCATTTCTTGTTGCATCTCTTATATAATCTTGATACCTCCATCTGTTTCTTTAATAAGCATATCTTTGGTCATCAATGGTGCTTCTGATAAGATTTATCTCCTTAAATCCATCAATTCTTCTCTTTTTTCTTCTTCTGTACCTTTCCATCTGGGGTAGAGTTCTTGGCCATCTAGCTCCCCTTTCCATATTCCACTCTCTGCATTTCCAACCACACTCCATTCACCGTAGATGCCAACAAATTCCTTGTCTTTATGCTCGTTTTTCTCTTCAATTTTTAGGATTCTAGCCTCCACTTTTTCCAATTGAGATTCTCCATCATATTTTGCTGTTATATGCTCTAGATTTTCCAGTTTCTCCTTAATTCTCTGATAGTTCTAACAATTTTTGAATTTCAAACATTATCTCCTGCAATGTTAAAGTTTCTTTTTGATGTTGATGTTGTGCCATTCTTCTGACTGGTAAACACTGCCACTCTGGCTTTCAAGGCTTTTTCTTAGATTAAGCACAAATTCATTTATAATCTCTCACAATAAGACCTTGTTTTACTTTTCTCCTGTTGGCAATAAGGTTCAAAAGAACACCAGCATAAACACCCCATACTCTTCTTATCACTCTCTGTAAACAAGCTGCAAGGTCATAAAGCACAAAGTCGGAATGATCAAAGAGAGAAGTGAAAGTACGATGTTTCCAAGGCTCAAACCTCCAGCCTCCAAGTGGCAATGTTGCTTCCTTTCCTTCTAATATTACAGCTCTCTTTGTACTGCTTTTGTATCTTTTTTGTATTCCAGGTTTTAAAAAAAGTGAAATTCTTAAATGAAACAAAATCAAAAAGGAAAAAACTCTCATAGAAAAGAAAAAAAGAATTTTAATCCATAGGTTACAAAAATAAAAAAGGAGTAGAAGAAAAACTAATCCGTTCACTTTAAAAAGCTTTGCGCAAATTCCATCCATAAAATAACATTTAAAAAGAAGGATAACACACTGTCCAATGCAATCCAGTGTAGCTAAATTTTGCCGCTTATTTCTTCTGTTCTTAAATTTAATTTAGCTTTAAGGTTTTTTTTCAAGCAGTGTCTTTTAAAACAGCAAAGCTTCCTCACCAGCTGTACACATTTTCTCTTTCTGTTTCCTTCCATTCCGGAGCTGTCCCAACTTCATCAGCTTGTGGCTGCACTTTTGCCTCTGACTAGAAGAACTTCTCTTGGATCAGTCAGGGACTTTGCGGGGTCCCTGAGATCAGCAAGACGTATTCTTCCCGATCACCATCTCGCGGGACAGTTTAGGTCCATACAGACCGTCTAGTGGCAAAAGTATCGACTGCGATCTCTGAACTTTGAGATCGCAGGTGCTGTCTTCTTGACATCAGCTCCTCCCTCCCTGAAATGTTGGCTATTCTTGACAGTCTGGTGTCATCTGCAAATTTAATGAGTTCCCCATCTATGCCGTCATCCAAATCATTGATGAAGATGTTGAAGAATACTGGGCCTAAAACAGAGCCTTGGGGTATCCCACTGCATACTTCTCTCCATATGTGGATGCAGTCCCATTGAGGCCTACTCATTAAGTGTGGTTGGTCAGCCAGTTACAAATTCATCTGGTGGTGATGTTGTATAACCCACATTTTTCTATCTTATCAAGTAGTAGATTATGGTCTACTTTGTCAAATGCCTTGCTGAAATCCAAGTAAATTATATCCACAGCATTCCTCTGGTCCATTAATTTTGTCACCTTGTCAAAGAGTGGAATAGAATTTGTCTAGTATGATCTGTTTTTGTCAAACCCATGTTGGCTTTTGGTTATGACTTTGTTTGCCTCTAGGTGTTTGCTGATTCTTTGCTTGATAATCATTTCCAGAATCTTCCCAGGTATTGAGGTCAGTCGTTGATTGGTCTGTAGTTTCCTAGATCTATTTTTCCCTTTTTTGAAGATGGGAACTACATCAGCTCTTTTCCAGTCCTCTGGTAGTTCCCTAGTGCTCCAAGATCTTTGGAAGATACACTATATTGCCAAAAGTATTCGTTCACAGCTGTATAATTCAGTGGTTCTGAGATCACATTCTGCCAGTTCTTTCAGAACCTTGGGATGTAATCCATCTGGTCCCAGTGATTTAAACTCATTGAGGGTGGACAGGTGCTCATTTACATTTTCTTATCTATTTTAACTTGTTTCTAATCTGTTTTTACAGTACTGTTTTGATAGGTTGGACTGTTTTTCCCATTGTGTAAAAATGGATGCAAAAAATGAGTGAAATAGTTTTGCTTTCTTCCTGTTGCTTGTCACCTTCTTGCCAATTTCTCCTACTACTGGACCAATCATGTCATTGATTTTTTTCTAGTTTTTTACATGTTGAAAGAAGCTTTTTGTTTTTTTTTTACTTTTGTTGCAATTCTTAGTTCATTTTCATTTCATCTTTGCAGGCTTGGGCTATTTGCTGATATTCTGCCTTAGTTATGTGTCCCTCTTTCCACTTTTTATACTTGTCCTTTTTGTCTTTCAATTTGTCAAAGAGTTCTTTATGCAGTAACTATGAAAGGATCTTGGAAACTTAGTGGACAAGCAGTTAAATTTGAGCCAGCAGGATGTGTTGGCAGCCAAAAAAGCCAATGTAATCCTAAATTGCATTAACAGAGAGATACAATCAAGATCAAGTGAGGTACTAATACCACTATATAAAGCCTTAGTAAGACCACACCTAGAATACTACATCCAGTTTTGGTCACTGCACTATAAAAAAGATGTGGAGACTCTAGAAAAATATGCAGAGAAGACCAGGATGATCAGGGAACTGGAGACTAAAACATATGGAGAACCTGGCATGGCTAGTCTAGTCTAGTGAAGGGAAGGACCAATGGAGACATGATAGCAGTGTTCCAATATTTGAGGGGTTGCCACAAAGAGGAAGGGGTCAAGCTATTTTCCAAGGCATCCAAAGGCTAGACCAGGAATAATGGATGAAAACTGATTAAGGAGAGAGTCAACCTAGAAATAAGGATAAACTTTCTGACAGTGAAAACAATGAACCAATTGTTTGGTTGCTTGCCATCGGAAGTTGTGCGAGCTTCATCACTGGAGGCTTTCAAGAAGAGATTGGACTGCCATTTGTCAAAATAGTGTAGGGTCTCCTGCTTGGGTGGGAGGTTGGACTAGTTGACCTACAAGGTGCCTTCCAACTCTATTAATTGTGGATAATAATTAAAAATATAAGAGTTTGAAATATAACAATAATAGCATAACCCTCTAAACCAGAGGTGTCAAACTCACGGCATCATGTGACATATCAGGACTTTTCCACCCTTCACTAAACCAGGTGTAGCCAGCATGTGATGAATCTGGCCTGCGGTCCAGGAGTTTGACAGCCCCACTCTAAACTAAATTATACTTAATGGCTCCATGTTCATAAAGCATCAAACATCTATTCAGCATTCAGTCATGAGAGTAGGAGACATCTTTGGTTTGGAGAGGGAGACGGCCCACTGTTCCAGATGAAGGGAAACCTCTTAACAGCATACCTTCTATTAAGAGTTGAAAGTGTGCAAAAGTTATCTAGTGATATTACATATTATATTTCAAAAACAGACAAAGTCCTAGATGACTGGGGGAGGAGTGTCAACATTTTGTCCATTTATATAATGTGGGGAAAGGAGGATCCAAAAATGCAGCAAGTAAATCACGCCTAACATGTCTGGTATGATGTATGAATGATCTTGTACAGAGATCATTGTTAAAAAGAACATAATAATTATGGTATCAGCTTGGTTTTCCTAAAATGAGAAATGAATTAATAATGAAATTACCCATTTAGAAACACGATACAAGATTCCTAAAACAAATCTGACAATCTTGTATAATGATTTTAACTAGTAGCTTCATCAGTATTTCTTATAAAGTCCTTCTATTAGACAAGAAAAGTGATATAATCCATATGCAGTGAATTTATGTAAAGGTGCTGTGAATGTGCACAAATAACTGACTGCTATATATGACTGGTATCCTATCTGTTATCTTGTGACTATCTAGGTAGTTCATTGGTTTGCCTTTTCTTTGCTGGCTCTTGCATTTAATTTATATATGATTTCTTTTGTTTGGTCACTGACCAAAATATCATCTATCTAACATTGGTGAATTATAAAGATACTATTGAATCTATCCATCCATTCACCCATCAATGCAAGAGAATTAATAAACTTTTGCTGGTTCCTCATAAAGGAAATTGATGGGAAGTTTTGAGCCACAAGACACTCTTCAACATTTTGAGTGCAAGGGTGAGGAAGAGGAAGGATTGTTTTCAGGTCTTCAAAGGACACACAATTGGGGAAGACAGCTAATATCCCCAACAATATTAAAACCATTAAAATGCATGATTATGTTTTTTTTTCTTTGTATCTGTAACTGGTCACTGACCAAAGCAACATTACACTGAGATTTATTTAAAAAGAGAATTTCTTTATTATCTATTCTGCTCTCCAGATATATTCTTCCATTATAAAGGTAAAGGTTTCCCCTGTCCAGTCATTTCTGAATCTAAGAGGCAGTGCTCATCTCTGTTTCTTAGCTGAGGGAAACATTGTCCAAATACATTTCCATGGTCATGTGGCCAGCATGACTATATGACCAAGGTGCACAGAATGCTACTACCTTCCCACCAAAATGGTACAAGTTTATTCATATTTGCATGCTTCCGAACTGCTAGATGAGCAGTAGTGGGGCAAGTAATGGGCATTCACCCCGTTGCATGGCACTCAAGTCTTGAATCCGGACTGTCAGCTTTCCAGATGACAAGCTCAGCATCTTTAACCACTGAACCACCAACCCCACTTTCTATTTTATTACCCAGCAGAGGGCTAAAATCAAAGTGCACAAGGAAAGGATGGATAAAAGAGATGAAGACTGCTGGTTACAACAATCAGATAAGTGGTAAATTGAAACAATGGCTATGTACTGTATATCATGATTTCATGGCCAGTACAAATAAACAAAGACATTCGATGCTTTCTTTATTTGAGAAGGGAACTGAATACATCCGCAAGAAGAAAAAGGCTAAATCAAGTGTGAGGACTAGTTTGTGAGAACCATGACTTATATAGAATAACAAAGGAGGACAAGGTGGAATCAGCTAGAAAGAACCATATAGGAATTATTTGGTGCCCTTTGTTCTACTTAGCAAATTGATAAGAAAATACATGTTTCCTTCACACAATTGAATTGACAAGTTTAAAGTCTACTCCCCTCCCCAAATTCCTGACAGGGCAACAAATTGCCCACAGAGGAGGTATCTGAATGAGTTCAGTGGCTGGAAAACTATCTGTCAAGTGTGAGAAATCATAGAATCATATAGCTGGCAGGGACCTTGGAGGTCTAGTCCAACCACCTGCTCAAGGCATGAGTCCTTAGAACACAGAGACATTGGGCTGAAAGGAACCTCAGAGGTTTTTTTTAGTCCAACCTCCTGGTCAAGGCAGGAGTTTTTATACCATCTCAATCAAATGGCTGTCCAGTCTATGCTTGAAAACCTCCACTAATAGAGCACCTACAAGTCTGGGAAGCAAGCTATTCCATTGGTTTATTGTTCTCACTGCCAAAACAATTATCTTTACTTTTAGATTGTATCTGTCTTTAACAAGCTTCCACCCATTGCTTCTTGTCCTGCCCTCAGGTGCTTGAGAGAATAAGTGAACCTGTAAGGTCTTGCCTCTCCAAATGTCCCAAGAAAGCAGGACTCTTGAAACTGAAGTTGTTCCAAAAGGAGCTTTTATTGAAAGGTTTGTGATAACAAGAGATCTAGGCAAGAACTGAAGCTTCTTACTTAAAACCAGCTATTTAAAGCAATGCTAATCAAACCCCTCCCACACTACATCATTGCAGGGAAACAGAAACAGATACTTCATATAGAGATTAACCCAGTAATGCAAGAAACAGAAACTTCATATACAGACCACTCCATTCCTCCCCCTTCCTCCCACCAAAATTTCAGCGTCCCTGTAGAAATATCTGGGACTTGACATGCTGCCCCCCCCTAGAAAAATGGGAAGTCCACCTGAAAGAAAACAAAAAAGGGAAGGGGAGACAAAATAACCATAAAATCAATGAGGTTTGTCAAGGTACAATTGATGGAATATACATACTAATTTAGCGGCATGCACGTGTTTTTTGTGAACCCATTCATTGTATAAGAAGGGGTAGTGTTTCCAAGCCACCAGGTACTGAGTAGTCCTGTGGAATTTCCTAGAGTCAAGAATTTCCAGAACCTCAAAATGTTGTTTACCCTCTATCATAATAGAGGGGGGGGGAGAGGTAGTAGAAAGACAAAGATCAGAGGTGATTTCAGGCTTCAGCAAGCTAATATGGAAAACAGGGTGGACTTGCCATAATGACTTAGAGCCGGGATAGCGAATCTATGGCACATGTGCCATAGGTGGCATACGGAGTCATTTGTCAGGGCATGCGAGGCGATTTCAGCCTTTTTAAAAGCCATTTTTCACCCTCCCCAGCTCCAGAGGCTTTATAGGAGCCTGGGGAGGGCGAAAAGAGCCTCTCCCACCCACCCCCAGAGGCCCTCCAGAGGCTTCAAGAGCTTCCGGAGCACAAAATCCGGCCCTATGGGCAAACCAGAAGTTCAGGAACGGACTTCCAGTTTGCTCATAGAGTTGGTTTAAGCCATCCGGAGGCTTCAGGGACCTTCAGGAGGTTTGTCTGAAGCCTCCGGAGGACTAAAAACAACCCTACGAGCAAACTGGAAGTCACTTCCGGTTTGCTCATAGGGTCGGTTTAAGCCCTCTGGAGGATGCCTCCAGAGTCCTCTGGAGGCTTCAGGAAAGCCTCCTGAAGGTGCCTGAAGCCTCCAGAGGGCCTCCGGGGGGCGGGGAGGCTGTTTTCACCCTCCCCAGGCTCCTATAAGCCTCTGGAGCCTAGGGAGGGTGAAAGAAGCATGCAAAAATGGGGGGAGCGCCTCTCATGTGCACATGCACACTGGGGGGGGTGTCGCACATTGCATTATGGGTGCGGCAGGCCTGTGCATGACCCCCCCTGCACTCTCCCCTTATGGCATGCAAGCCAAAAAAGGTTCACCATCACTGAGAGTTGCAATTCCACCATGACAGGGTTAATAATAATAATAATAATAATAATAATAATAATAATAATAATAATAATAATAATAATAATAATATTTATTTCTTAGCCGCACCCTCTCCCGAAGGACTCGGGGCGGCGTACAATAAAAACATAAAAATACAAGTATGGACAAACATACATATAATATAGACGTATACAAAGACGTATACAAAGACGTATACAAAGAGGAGGTGGACAAATGGATGGAAACAATTAAAATCAATATTAAAATCCCCTAAATAAATTAGATAAAAAATTACAAAAATAAAAAACCCGTCAGGAGCGATATGTTCAGACTATAGTTGAGCCAGGCCAGCTACTTGAAATAGGTGGGTCTTGAGCTTTACACGGAAGGAGCGGAGGTCAGAGGTAGTCCTAATATCTGGAGGGAGGTCATTCCACAGGGCTGGGCCCGCCACAGAGAAGGC
This sequence comes from Natrix helvetica, assembly GCF_964273705.1. Taxonomy (NCBI): domain Eukaryota; kingdom Metazoa; phylum Chordata; class Lepidosauria; order Squamata; family Natricidae; genus Natrix; species Natrix helvetica. The sequence goes on along the minus strand of NC_138550.1, from coordinate 67,475,046 downwards.
TCTACTCCTAGGCACCGCCCCTCGGCACTGTCTGGTGGACGGCACCTGAAGGAGTCCCTCTCTGTGCGAGCGAATTGGTCGCAGGGATGTATGGGGCAGGATACGACCCCGTAAGTAACTAGATCCTGAGCCATGGAGCGCTTTAAAGATCGTTATCAAAACCTTGAAACACACCCGATAGACCACAGGAAGCCAGTGCAGCTCGCGCAGGAAAGGTGTCACACGAGAGTACCTGGAACTCCCCATAATTACCCGCGCGGCCGCATTCTGGACCAACTGTAGCCTCCGGGTGCATTTCAAGGGAAGCCCCATGTAGAGAGCGTTAGTTAATACCAACTAAAAGCCCAATATATTTAATATCCAACTTTTTAGACTGCTACAAAGATTTTAGAAACTTGGTGGAAAGGTAAACTTTTCTCCCCATTTTATAAGGTTCTGTTCGTTTCTTGTCTTCTTGTGCTTTGGCTTCATCCAGGGCTTTGCAGACCACTGACCAAATAGTTTGCAAACAGTGGTGGGTTTCAAAAAAATTTAGAACCTTTTCTGTAGGTGTGGCCTGCTTTGTGGGAGTGGCTTGCTGGGCCTGTGACCATGTGGAAGTGGCATGCCAGCCATGTGACCGAGTGGGAGTGGCTTGGCAGTCATGTGACTGGGTGGGTGTGGCCAACTTGTAAAATGTGGTGAAACTCACTTAGCAATACTCTTGCTTAGCAACCAAAATGTTGGCTCAGAAACTCTGGCATTTGAAGCATGCAAGTCTTAAAACTGTCCAGTTGTCCTGCTGTTAATTAATAAAACAGTGCAGGTACTGTTCCAGAACTGAGTTTGTTCATTCTACGGCCGTTTGTCTGAGGGTGATGATTAGAACCAAGTCCCTGCTCAGTCCCAAGTAGATTCAAAAAAGCTTTCCAGAACTTGGATGTGAATTGGAGCCCCCTGTCTGAAACAATATGTCGTGGGGCCCCATGCAAGTGGTATATGTGGACCAAAAACAGCTTAGCCAAGGCTTTGGGTGTAGGGGTCTTTTGGCATGGGATGAAATGAACCTGTTTTGAGAAAAGATCTGTGACAACCCAGATCACTGTGTTTCCAGAACTCTCAGGCAATTCAACAATGAAATCCATGGAGATATCTCTCCATGGTGCTGAAGGGTTGTCCACTGGTTGCAGTAGACTGAGGGTTTTCCCCTGCCTGAGTTTAGTGGCAGCGCAAATGGGACAGCTTGCTACATAACTTTCTATGTTCTTTTTTAATGAGGGCCACCAGAATTGTCATTTAAGTAAATGTAACATTTTTACAAAACCAAAAAGATCAGCTAATTTGCAGTCGTGACAAGCTTAGATAGTTTTCAGGCTTTCCCTAGCTGTGACATACAGTTTATTTCCCAATCAAGCTAACTCATCTTTTATTATGCAAGTATGTTTATTGGCACTAAACCACTCATCCATTTCTAAGGCTTTTTTGAAATCTGTGATAGTATTGTCTAAGGTGGAGGGGGTCGTTCTCTGCCGGAGAGCATGTAACAACTTTAGCTGCAAATTGAGAGGTTGGGGTCATGGGCTTAATTACTTCCACCATGACACTGTTATGTTGCAGTAGTCTGGACAAGGCATCTGCCAAAAGGTTTTTTCCTCCCAGTAAATACTTCAATGTGAAATTAAAATGTTGGAAGTACTGTGCCCACTGGACTTCTTTTGGAGTCATTTTCTGTGGGGTTTTCAGTGCTTCCAAGTTCTTGTGGTTGGTCCATACTTGGAAAGGTATTTTACTTCCTTCTAAGAAATGTCTCCACATTAGGAGTTCCCACTGACTGCAAAAGCTTCCTTTTCCCATATTGACCATCTCTATTCAGCTTCTGTTTTTCCTAGAGATATATGCACAGGTTGTAATTTGCCTTCTTCATTCTCTTGGAGTAAAACCGCACAGACTGCGAGGAGGAGCTACGTGTCGCAGCGTTACCGTGGCTTTTCTGGTTACTCCGGATTAGCGGCTGAATTCCGATTGTTTGGATGGTCCAATTGGACCCAAACCGTCCTGAAGAGACGGTGGGAGGTAAGGGGAAATTCCGGGGGATCCAGAGACACCCGCAAAGTCTCTGGAAACCCAGGGGAAACCCCTTTTTGCTGGCGATCAAGAGCCAGCCCCCAGGCTGCCGAAGCTGCTGACAGCTCCGGAAAGCAAGAGCCGGAGAGAAAGAAGCATGACGTTTTTTGGTGAGACTATTTGAAAAAGTTTTTTTTGTTTAAATTATACAGAGGACACCCTAAAATTGGAGACTTAAGGAAAACAGAATATAACTAGAGACTTGGCGGCGGGTTTGAATAGTGTTAATTGAAACCATTTGGGGTTTTTTTCCCTTTTATTTACCGGAAGCCAGACTGGACTCTTGTTACAGCTGTTGCAATTGTTGTTGAAGCCTTCTCTTTACTTTTAACTTTCTTTTTTTAGAAGTGACTTGATTAGAGCTATTTTTTTTCCTTATTATTTCACTTTATTCTTTTCAATGCCTTAAAGATTATTTTGCTTAGTTAACTCTCCCTTTTACTAAAGGCAGCGCTTTAAGGGGCTAGGGACTGGATACATTTTAACACTGCCATCTAGTGGACTTTGAAACATTGTCACCAATTCTTACTGCTGGAACTATTTTGAGAAAAAACCTCCTACTCAAGGTCAAGACCTGATAAGAGACAAGAAGTACAGCTGTTTACTGCAGGCTGTTTCTTGTGGAGCTTTAAGGTCTGGAAACCTATCTTGGAAGATGAATGAAAACTTATAAGAGAAAATTGGAGTGACTTTGGAAACTACATCAAGTGTTTATACTATTCTGCCGGGGATGTGATGGTTTTTCTTTTTCCTTGTTGGTGCGTGTGCTGTTTGTTATACTCTAAACTTCCTTTTTTTTTTTTAAGTCCTGAAGCCTGGAAGCGCTGAATAATTTTTTCTTTTTTTTTTCTTTTTGGTCTTCATTTTTTTCCTTTTTTTCTCTCCTTTTTGAAATATTAGAGATACAATTTTTTTCTTCCTCTCCTCCCTTTCCCTTCACCCACCCTATTCTTTTTTTATATAGATTGCTTTTTTTTGATGCCCTTTTCTTTCTTTTACCTCTTTTCCGTATTCTTCATCATACTATCTATATTCTTTCTATTTTAATCTTGACCTCTCTGCTTACTATTTTTATCTAATTACTACATACTTTTTCTTCTCCTTTCACCCTCTTTTTCTTTTCCCTTTTCTATCTTTTTTTCCCTAGAGTTTATTGCAATTGGATTGAGCTACAAAACGAAGAAGAAGAAGAAGAAGAAGAAGAAGAAGAAGAAGAAGAAGAAGAAGAAGAAGAAGAAGAAGAAGAAGAAGAAGAAGAGAGAATAAATTAGCAAGATGAGTAGAAAGCCAACACCAGTGGGCTCCACAACAACAACCCCTACCTTTTCACCAGCAGGAGGACAAAGATCAATACAATATATGATTCAGCAGGAAAAAGAGAAGACTATATCATTAGATTCAATTATGCAATCGATACAGAAACTTCAAACAAGCTCCGATGAAAAATTTGATACACTTTTAAAGAAATTGGACAATTTGGAAATGAAGATGGAGACAATGGACCAGTGAATTGGCAATATAGAAAAAACAACAGATAAAGCAGAGGGAAAAATAGAAGATATACAACAGTGGGTCAAAAAACAAGAAGATAATATGCAAAAAATTGCTGAAAGAGAGGAGCAAAGAGAAAAGAGGGATGAAGAATTTGACGCTAGACTGAGTGAAGTGGAAATAGAAAGCAGTGCAATAATCGGATGGGAGATGGAGCGTTCTGAATACTTTCTAAGATTTCAAAATATAGTAGAAGAAAAGGGAGAAAATTTGCCACAAATAATATCTGAAATCCTCATAGAAATATTAGAGATACCTGAAGAGAAGATGCTGGACGGCATAGATGAGACATTTCCAGTAAATACAAGATATGCAATGAGAAACTCCCTCCCAAGGGAAGTCCATGTAAGATTTACAAAAAAAAGCACTAAAACTACAAATCTTGCAAAAAACAAGAGATAGAAAACTGGAATATAAAGGCAAGGAGATTGTAATTCTAAAGCAAATACCAAGAAGGGTGAGAGAGAAGAGAAGAAAATACCAATTCTTGACTACAGTTTTACTTAAAATAGGAGTTAACTATAGATGGCTGATTCCGGAAGGTCTAATATTGTTATGGAAAGGACAGAGATACAGAATTGATACAATTGAGAAAGCAGAAGCTTTCTATGCAGAACATTTGAGAGGAAAGGCAGCGAAGCCTGGAAATGAAGAACCACCGGTGCAATTGTTAGATACACCTATAATTGAAACTGAGAAGATAGAGGGTGCTGTAGGTGGAATTGATATTGAAGAAGGTGCTGTTGGGGGTGTAGGGATTAGAGCACAATGGGAACCAAGATCAACTAGAGCTATAAATCCGTATGTATAAAACATACGGATAGAAGGAATAAAATTACTTTCAATTAATATAAATGGACTTAATTTTTCCAAATAAAAGAAAGAAAATATTTCATAAATTAGAAAAGTTAAAATTAGACATAATTTGCTTACAAGAAGTAGATATCCAGCAAAGAAATGGCCACTTATTAGTACAACCAAAACTGGGGAAAATTTTTTACTTCGTTAGCGGACTGTAAGAAAAGAGGAGTGACCTTTTATATTAAAGATAAAATTCCTGTGAAAGAAATTTATACAGATGAAGATGGAAGAATTTTAATGGTGGAAATAATGGACAATGTTAGGAAAATACTTTTAATTGCAATCTACGCACCTAATGAAAAACAAGATGAATTTTATTTAAAAATCCATAAGAAAATTTCTGACTTAGACTATGCTGATATTTGTATGATGGGAGACTTTAATGGCATTATAAACCAGAACATGGACTATAAAACCCATAAAACAACAAAATCAAATAGAAAAACACTCCCAAAGTCCTTCTTCAGGATGATGGATGAAATAAACCTAAAAGATGTTTGGAGAGAAAGAAATCCCACTAAAAAACAATACACCTTCCACTCAAATAGACATTTATCATTCTCTAGAATTGATATGATTTGGGCTTCAACGGACCTATCTAGCAGTGCACAAGAAGTGGAAATTGAGTCCAATACTTTGGAGGACCACAACCCAATGACAATAGGATGGAGACAACAAAGAACAAGATCTAGATGGACACTAAATAATATGATATTGAAAGAGAAAGAATTTGTAAAGAAAATGGAAAAAGAATTGACTTTCTTTTTTAAAGAAAATAAAAAAGAAGATACGTCCTTGCAGAATCTCTGGAATACAATGAAGGCCTTTTCTAGAGGTTTGATAATAGACTATGCAAGAAAGAGAAATTTAAAGAAAAGACAAGTGTCTAAGGACCTAGAAAAAGACTATAAAGAGTCTATAAAAGACTGGAAAAAGAATTACAGAACTCTCTACAAAAGAAAGAGATTAAAATAAAAATGGATACAATAAAACACAAAATGGACCTACTGGAAAAGGAGGATTTGGCTCGAAAAATCAGAGGCGCTAAACAGAACTACTTTGAAAATGCAAATAAACCAGGCAGATGGTTGGCATATAAACTGAGAAAAGAAAGAGAGACCAAGAAAATACAACAATTAAGAGATGAACAAGGACAATTGCACTATGGAAATATGGAAAAGAAGAAAATTATACAAGACTACTACGCTAAGTTGTATGAACAAGAGAATATAAAAGAGGAAGAAGTGAAACAATATTTACAAAATGCCAAACTCCCCCAAATACCAAGTGATACTAGAACTATATTAGAAGATAAAATAACAATGATGGAGTTAACTGAAGCCCTTAAAAGACAAAATGATGGGAAGGTCCCAGGACCGGATGGCGTTCCTGTGGAATTCTATAGAACACTAGAGAAATCCTTGGCCATTCCCCTGCTAGAAGTTATGAATGAAGTAATGACTGAAAGCAAAATACCTAACTCCTGGCTGGAGGCATATATTACATTGTTACCCAAAGAGGAGGCAGACCATACGCAAATTAAGAATTATAGACCTATCTCCTTGTTGAATTCAGATTACAAGTTATTTTCTTCCATATTGGCGGAGAGACTGAAAAAATATTTAAATGGGTTTATTCATCCAGACCAAAATGGCTTTCTACCAAAGAGGCAAACTAGAGATAATATAAGAACAATTTTGGATACCTTGGAATATTATGAGGCCCACTCTGAGAAGCAAATGGCTTTGATGTTCATGGATGCGCAGAAAGCCTTTGATAATGTGAATTGGATATTTATGATACAACAAATGGAACAAATTAACTTTGGTAAGAACTTTATTCAAGCCATACAAACGATATACCACAAGCAAACAGCTAAGATAATGATAAATGGAGAACTGACAGATCCCATCGAAATAAAAAGAGGCACGAGACAAGGCTGTCCACTATCACCACCACTTTTTGTTTTAACATTAGAAGTACTAAACAGAAAGATTAGAGAAGAGGAAGAAATAAAGGGAATGACTATTAAAAAGGAAGAATATAAGCTGCAAGCATTTGCAGATGATTTAGTTTTTATTCTTGAGGAACCACTTCAATATGCACCTAAATTGATAGAAAAAATTGAGGCATATGGAGAAGTTGCAGGCTTGAAAATAAATAAAGACAAAACAAAGATCTTGACAAAAAATATACCCTCAAAACAAAAAGAAGAATTGGCGGAAATTTTGGAAATGCAAATTACAAATAAAGTTAAATATTTGGGGATTTACCTAACAGCCAGATGCAGCACCCTTAAAGAAGATAATTATCTTAGATTGAAGCAACAAATTGCAATAGATCTGGCGAAATGGGAGCATCTTCAAAGAATCTCAACAATCAAAATGAATATCCTACCTAGAATTCTATATTTGTTCCAGACTATTCCAATTAACTTGGGGAAAGACTACTTTGAAGATTTAAATAAAATGGTGTTGAAATTCATATGGCAGGGGGGAAAAGCAAGAATAAAACGTAAATTGTTACAAGATGCTAAATCAAGAGGAGGGTGGGGCCTACCCGACTGGGAGTTATATTATCAGGCAGCTAGCCTGATGTGGATCAAGGAATGGATAATGCTAAGAAATGTTAGGCTTTTGAATCTAGAGGGTCACGACCTGTTGTTGGGATGGCATGCATATTTATGGTATAAGGGAGCTAAAAGGGAACTTGATTATAAATGTGTAAACAGCTGCTAGAATTGTATTTGCCAAAAACTGGAAAAATGAGAAACTACCAACAGAGGAAGAAATTATTCGGAAAATAATGGACTGTGCTGAAATGAGTAAACTTACATTTGAAATTAGAGAACTAGAGGATGAGCAATTTTATAAAGTATGGGATTTGTTTTACCAATGGCTGGATAAAAAAACCTGGAAATGAAATTGTTTTTTTTCCTATCTTATCTTATATGTAATAATAGAAAGCTATATTTAATGTTTAGGTAGTGACTTTTTTATAATATAAAATGGATTAATGATGATGTAATGAACAATGGATATATATATAAATTGAAACACTTAATGACTACATGGATTGATAATTAACAATGGAAAATTATATTTGGAGTAGTGGATGATTGAAAATTTTATGGTTAATTGAAAGTAGAAATGTGTGATATGAACTAATGGGATTTTTTTTGATTTAATCCTTATTCTTATTTCTTAGAGATAGGCGATATTATAATTCTATAAAGACTTACTGTTATCTAATAGATAATTATGGATGTAAGGAAATAAGGGCTGCCACAAATGAAAGAATACTAATGGTAATCTGAACACACAATGCTCAATGAAATATTTAGTTATGTTTAATGGATAACCAGTGACTTTATTCTTAACTGTAAAAACCGCTGTACAAAAACCTGTAACCAAACGACATGCCTGATGAAATTGTTTTTCTTTTTCTTTTCTCCTTGCTCTTGCTCTGTATGTGTTGTTTTGTCTTTTTAAAAGAAAAATAAATAAATAATTTACAAAAAAAAAAAAAAAACCCAGCACTGACTGCCACATCACAGACATCGGCCTGGATTACAAATAGTTTCCCTGGGTCTGGATGTTTTAACACCGGTTCGGCTGAAAAGAGTCGGTTCAGTTTCTCAAATGCCGCTTGGCAGTTCAACAGATTTGGAATTGGCAATGCTATTTGGGCAAAAGAGGGGATAAACTGCCTATAAAAGTTAGCAAACCCCAGGAAGCTCTGCAATTGTTTGAGAATATGGGGAGTTTCCCACTCAAGAACTGCTCTGACTTTTTCTGGATCCATTTCCACCCCCTGATGAGAGATTCGGTACCCTAGGTAATCTATTTGATCTTGGCGAAACTAACATTTGGAGAGTTTGACAAACAACTTAGCTGCCCTTAGTTTCTTCAAGGCCTTCTGCACCAATTTAACATGTTGAGTATTTTTAAAAATATATTTTATTATATATTTTTACCTTTAAAAACAGGGGGGAAAACAAATACAGAAAAAACAAGACAAACATAATGATATCTATAGTTTTACAACCTTCTGTATCAACATATATGTTTAGCTTTGTAGTTCTCTATTCTACATTGCCTTCCTATCGATTTTAACATCTGTAATAGTGTAATAACAATTGTACTAACAATTGCAATAATATTAATTGTTCATATCACCATTATATTTACATTATGGTCAATACTTTAAGTTTGATAGTAATCCTATTTTCTGTTTTGGCTTCTGTTTTCTAGCTACTTATAAATTCTATTCTATATTTTATAATAATCCTATTCTTCTCTTTCTTTTAACTCTATGGTCATTTTGTTCATCTCTGCACATTCGAGTACCTTTCTAATTATTGTTTTGTCTGTGGATGTATTGATTTGTTTCCATGGTTGTGCAAAAGCAATCCTAGCTGCAGTGAGTATGTGTAGTATTATGTATTGAGATTTATTGTCCATTTTCGGGTCTAATGTTTCTAATAAGAACAATTCCAGTTTCAGTTCTATCTTTTGCTCCGTAATTTCTTCCAGCCACATCTGAATTTTGCACCAATATTTCCTTGTGATGGGGCATGTCCACCACATATGATAGAATGTCCCAGACTTGTGGCTACATCTCCAATCTTTGGGGGATAGATTTGGATATATTTTGGGCAATCTCGGTGGGGCAAGTGCCATCTATAAAACATATAGTCCCCGAGTCCCTACGGGGAGAGAGGGCGGTCTATAAATTTAATAAACCTAAACCTATTTTATAAAGCTTTTCTTTGTAGGCTACTGCCGTTGTAAATTTATAAGTTCTTTCCCACAGTTTGTCCCATTTTTCTAACTCTATATTATGACCAAAGTTTTTAGCCCAACTAATCATTGTCTCCTTTACTGTCTCTTCCTCTGTTTTATATCTTAAAAGAAAATTACATAATTTGGTAATCATTTTTCCTCCCTTTCCTAATAATATTTTATCTAATTCCAATTGCTTCTCATTGTTCCCAATCTTTTTTGAATCTTGTTTTGATTTGTAAATAAGGCAACCATTCCATATTTATTCCGATCTTGTACTGATTTTAGTTCTCCTTTTTCATCTAGGAGTTCTGCATAGCTTACCATTTTACTGAGATCTATGGTATTTGGATATGTCATTGCCATCATCGATGATAACCAAATAGGGATTTTCATGTAATGGTTCTTTTTTTATTTTCCCCCAGACCTTAAACAGGCATCTCTTACTATGTGTCTCTTGAAGTATGAATGAGATTTGTTCTTTCCCTCGCAGAGGAAGCCATGCCAGGCAAGTTGGAGATCATGGCCCTCTATCACAAGAATCCTTCTATTCTTTTAGTTGAATCCAGTCCTTGAGCCATGTCAAGGCTGCAGCCTGATAATAAAGCTCCCAGTCTGGGAGGCCAAAGCCACCTTTGTTTCTACTATCTTGTAGAAGTTTGTATTTAATAATGTGTTTTTTCCCTGACCAGATAAATTTGGATATCATTTTATTTAGTTGTTCAAAAAAAAAATCTCTAATTTAATCAGCATTGTTTGAAAAAGATAAAGTACTTTGGGTAGTATATTAATTTTGATTGTTGAGATTCTGTCTATTAGTGATATCTGTAGTTTAGTCCAATTGTCCAGATCATTTTGTATTTGTCATAGCAATTTATTGTAATTGTCTTCTTTTATCATAATACATTTTGCCGATAACCATATTCCCAAGTATTTAATTTTCTTGGTTCTCAAAATTCCCAATTTCTCCTCCAGTTCTTCATTTTGTCTTTTGGTTAGATTTTTAGTTAATATTTTGGTTTTCTCTTTATTTATTTTAAGCGCTGCCACTTTACTGAATTAGTTTATACCTTGTAATAATATTCATCCAGTTTCCAGGGGTATTTTTATGATCAATGCTAGGCCCTTCGCAAAGTCCTGCACTTTGTATTCCTGTGTTCTAATTTTCAATCCCTTTATCTTCTGGTTCTGTCTAATTTGTAGCATCAACATCTCTATTAAGAGGATAAATAACAGGGGGGGGGGGATAAACGGCATTCCTTTAGTTATGCTGAAAGCTTCTGTTGCTTCTCCGTTTAGTATTATTTTTGCCATCTAATTAAAATATATTGCTCTGATCATCTTGTTAAATTTCTCTCCGAAGTTCATTATTGCTAATTGATTTATAAGAAAATCCCAATTCAGGTTATCGAACACTTTTTCTGCGTCAATAAATATCAATGCTGCTTGTTTTTCTGGGTGTGTCTCATTGTATTCTAATATGTTCATTATCATTCGTATATTGTTTTTTATGTGCCTATTGGGTAGAAATCCATTTTGGTCTGGATGTATGATTCCGTTTAGTATATTTTTAATTCTTTCCATCATTATTGTCATAAATATTTTATAATCAGCATTTAGCAGTGAGATTGGCCTATAATTTTGGATCTTTTGTTTTTCAGTGCTGTCTTTGGGAATTAATGTCATTCCAGTTTTCCACATATTGAACATAGTTCTTTTCTTTTACAACCCTCTGATTCATGGTCCACCTCTTTTTCCTTTTTGCCTTGCCTTTCCATTTGACTGTTAATGGGTTATGGTCTGCCCAAATGTTTGGTGTTATTTCTACTTCCTCTACATCCTTCTCCATTTCCGGGTCCATCCATTATGGGGGTTTGAAAAGAATGTGTATTGGTTCTTCTGTGGGTTGATTTCTCTCCAGACATCTTTTGGATTTAATTCTTGGGCCATTTCAAAGAATGCATTTGGTAGTGTTCTACATAATTTTTTTAAAAAATCTGTTTTATAGTCTTTCTTTGGATCTACCACTGCATTAAAGTCCCCTAGTAAATATATGTTGTCCAGTTCCAATTCTGCAATCTGCTTATATAATTTACTGTAAAAACCCTTCTGGTTTGTATTTGGTGCATATATAACTGAAATTAGTACTCTTTTTTGTTTATAGATATTTCAATTAATAGTGTTCTTTCCTCTTCATCTGTGTATACTTGTTTGGCTTTAGCCATTCCTTTATATATACTGCATTTCCCCTTTTCTTTGTTTCAGCCAAGGCCAAATATAATTTCCCTAACTTTGGAGATTCCAGGATACTACCCTTTCCTTTTTTAATATGGACCTCCTGTAGGCATGTGATATCCATGTTTTGTTTTTGGAGTTTAGAAATTGTTTGTCTTCTTTTTATAGGTGAATTTAATCCATTTATATTGGCTGATATTAATTTCACTTCTTCCTCCATTCTATTAATTTTTTGTTGCCCTTGTTCCTCTCCTTAGTTTTGTTTCCCTTTGATTTCTTGTTCTCAATCCTTCTCCTTCCTGAACCTCTGTATCAGTCCTCTCTCTCACTTCCTGGTCAAGTCCTTTTTCCTTCATCTGTTGCTCCTCTTGGCTTTTAATTTCCAACTCATTTCTGCTGTCCAATTCTTCCTCTATATAATGTTCATAGAATTCATGGGCTTTATCTATGATGACAATCCTTATTTTCTTGTCTTGCCAGGATATTAGCATGCCTTCAGGCATCAACCAACAAAACATTATTTTATATTTTATCAGTTCTGTGGAGATAAATTGATAGTTCCTTCTTTGCTCTTTGATTCTCTTCAGTATCTGTTTGACGGTTATGACTTCCTTTCCTTTATGGATCAACTGTTCGTCCCTTGTTCTTTTGTAGATTTTGTCTCTGACAGCTTTTTTTTGCAAATCTTATATTTATTTCATGGGGTAACCTGTGTCATTGTGCATAATTAGTATGCACTCTGTAAATTTCATCAATATTATTCTGCAGTTCACATTTGTCTATTTGCAGTGAGTCAACTAACAGTTCCATCATGAGTTTTGGTAGGTCCTCTTCTTTTGTCTCTGCTATGTTTTGAAATCTTAAATAAAAATAGAATCTTTCCAATTCCAGATGGACTATTGTGTCCTCCAATTCTCTATTTGCTGCAGTCAGTCTTTCTTCTGTTGTTTCCCATCTCTTTTCCTTGCTTCTACCAGTTTTATTTTCTGCTCATTTTGGGCTATTGTTTCCTGTATCTTCCCCATTCTATCATCCAATTTTTTAATATCTTTCTTCACTTATCCTAGATCACCTTTCATTTCCTCGTGGTTGTTGGTTATTGACCAAGCTATGACAGCTAGTCTTTTCCATGCCAGATTTCAGGGATTCCACCCTTTGCAATGGGGGATCACTCTTCTCCCCATCACCCCTGGATTCTCCCCTCTCTATCACTGTCCCCTCCAAGGTCCAGATTTGCCATTGCCAGCCTCCAGACATGAAAACTCAGACAGGGAGAATAGAGTCTCGTTCTCCTGTACCACACCAATGTGACGTCACCCCAGAAGTCTATAATTTTGAGTCTTAGTTTCAATATAAATTAATATATCTTCAAGATAAACCAATACTCAAGGGAGGCATGGCCAGTATGATGGCAGAATGATGCTTTCCTCAGGGGCTCCTGAGGTATCATTGATATCACAGTCATCAGGGGGTCCTTTGACCAAAACCGTCCTGTAGGGACTGTGAACGAGTGAGGCACAGACCGGCAAGCCAGGGAAATTGCAAAATCCCTAGTGTGGCTGGAAGAAGCCTCTCAACCTAATGACTGAAAAAATGGCCATTGAGCTGGGGCGGTCACAATGGAAGATTTGAAACAAAGAAAGTGTGAATCATCTGGGTGAGATCTTTGCTTTATTTTAAGGGAGAAAAGATGTTTCTTTTCTAATCTCCTTGGACTAAGTAAAAGAGAAGAAAACAGCATAAAGAAAAAAGGTGAGAGTGGGTGTATCTATGCCACCCCACCTCTGGTAGTACACCAGTGAAAAAAGTGGGCGGGCCCAGCGGAAAAAGAATTTTTTTAAAAGAAAACTTGATTTGGAAATAAAAGGACAAGGATCAGAAGCCAGATATGCAATGAGACATAATTTACCCATGTAAAATTTACCAAGAAAGCAATAAGAACAGAGATCCTGCAGACAGTAAGAAATAATCCAATAAAATACAAAGGGAGAGAAATAATGGTATTGAAACAGATTCCAAGAAGAGTTAGAGATCTGAGAAAAGAGTACTAATTCTTGACAAAATGCTTGATTAAAAGAAGAGTGAACTTCAGATGGTTAATACCAGAAGGAATATTGGCGAAAAGGCAGGAACAAAGTCACAGACTGGATTCCACTCAGGAAGCTCAGGAAGCAAAATTATTCTATGATCAATACTTGGGATCGCAAGAGGAGGAGAGATCGAGAGAGGAAAGAGAGATTAAAAATCAAGAGGAATCTACAAACAAGAGAAACAAATGAGAGAAATGCTAAAAGAACAAGAGGAAAGAGCAACAAGGCAAGGGGCAAGAGCAAAGGAGGTTAAAGATCAAAAGAGCCAAGAATAACCAGGTCAGTGAAACATATTAAAAGTAAATAATGGAAGAAGAAATAAAAGTTATATTGATAAATATAAATTGATTAAATTTGGCAATAAAAAGGAAAAGAACATTTGCTAAATTGGACAAATTAAAAATGGACATATGTTTACAAGAAGTGCACATTTGAAAACAACACAAAAAACTGTTGGGACATTCAAAATTGGGAGAATTATATACTGCGTTGACATACAAAAGTAAAAGGCATAGCATTATATATCAAAAAGACAATAGAATCTAAAAAAAATTCTTTTTTAAAAATTTTTTATTGTTTTAATTAGACGGATAACACACACACAAAACACTCTTCAATACGTCTTCCAGCTAGCATGTCGATTGCTTACATTTGAATTCCGTGCATTACTACAGTCATTCTTTATACTTCGTTCAAATTAAGTTGTGCATTTTAAATAAAAGAATATACCAACATTCTCCTTTAACTACATTTGTTTGAAAGTACTTTTATCCAAAATCATTCGTATTTATATTATTCAATCAATAAACATTTTAACACTGACAACAATCTATAAGCGCTACCACATTCTGCTTATTTATCGCCTAGGATTCCTATTTCTTTCCTCCATCCACCTATACCATTTATCCCATATCTGATAGAATTCTGATTCTTCTTTTCCCTGGATTTCTTTAGTTAGTTTGTCCATTTCGGCACAGTCCATCACCTTTCTTATTATTTCCTCTTCACTTGGAGTTAGCTTGTTTTTCCATTTCTGGGCATAGGCAATCCTTGCCGCCGTTATTATATGCAATATTAAGTACTGGGTTTCTTTTTTGTATTTTGTAGGCAGTAATCCTAATAAGAAAATTTCCAGTTTCCAATCTATTTTAACTCCCGTTATTGCCTCCAGCCACTTTTGGATCTTTTTCCAAAACTTTTTAGCCTCCTCACAGGTCCACCATAGGTGGTAGTATGTTCCGTGTATCGATTCGCGTTTCCAACATTTTGGGGATGTATTTGTCGATATTTTAGCTAACCTTGTTGGTGGTGGGTGCCATCTATAAAACATTTTATACTGGTTTTCCTTATATGCGACCGAGAGTGTCATTTTTAAGTTTGTTCCCCAAAATTTTTCCCATTTGTCTAATTCAATATTGTGTCCAAAGTTCTGTGCCCATTTTATCATTTGTTCTTTCACAATTTCCTCTTCCATTTTGTATTTCAGGAGAAATTTATATATTCTCCCTTATCAATTTTCTATCTGGGCTTTGGATGATTTTATCCAATTCGTGTGATTCTGTTTCAATGTCATATAATTTGGTATCATTATTGTATTTAGTTTTGATTTAGGACCTAGTTACTTGCGGGATCGTATTCTGCCCCATACATCCCTGCGACCAATTCGCTCGCACAGAGAGGGCCTCCTCCAGGTGCCGTCCACTAGACAGTGTCGTGGGGCGGCGCCTAGGAGTAGAGCCTTCTCTGTGGCGGGCCCAGCCCTGTGGAATGACCTCCCTCCGGATATTAGGAATACCTCTGACCTCCGCTCCTTTCGTATTAAGCTTAAGACCCACCTATTCCAAGCAGCTGGCCTGGCTCAACTTTGATCTAACCATATCGCTCCTGACGGGTTTTTAACTGGGTATTTTAATTATATTTAATTTCTAGGGGTTTTTAAATACTGTATTTTAATTGTTTTTATTTATCAGCCGACCTCCTCCTTGTGTGTGTCTCAGTATATGTCTCTGTTATATGTTTGTTTTGTCCACATATTTATTTCATATGTTTCATTGTACGCCGCCCCGAGTCCTTCGGGAGAGGGTGCGGCTAAGAAATAAATATATTATTATTATATTATTATTATTATTGATTTGCAAGTAGGTTAACCAGTCCACTTTCATGTTCCGTTCTGCCAATTCTTCAACTGTTTTTATGTTTCCCTGTCTATCAATTAAGTCTCTATATCTTAGTATTTTGTTCCAATCTATAAAATTTGGGTGAGTCATCCTTTCTGTTAGTGATAGCCAATTCGGGATTTTCACGTAATGGATTTTTTTTATTCTGAGCCATTTTTGCAATAATGCTCTTCTAATTAAATGTTTTTGAAAGTATTTGTGTGTTATTTTTATCATACCATAGGAAAGTGTGCCAGCCTGCTTGCAAATCATGGCCTTCCAGGGTCAAAATTATTTTATTCTTTAGCTCTATCCAATCCTCCACCCATGTTATTGATACTGCCAATGCGTATAAATCCCAATTTGGTAATGCTAAACCTCCCCTCTCTTTGCTGTTCTGCAATAACTTTAGTTTGATCCTCGCTTTTCGTCCCTGCCAAATAAACCTAGTGGTTATGTTATTTAATTCTTGAAAGAACTTTTTACCTGGGTTAATAGGTGCGGCTTGTAACAGGAATAAGATTCTTGGTAAAATATTCATTTTGATTGTCGCTATGCGTCCCATGAGTGATAGTTGAATATTTTTCCAATTTTCTAAGTCTTTCTTTATTTGTATCACTAATTTGTTATAGTTATCATCTTTAATTGTGGACCATTTTGCCGACACCCAGATCCCCAGGTATTTTACTTTCTTAGCTATTTACATATTGGTTATTATTTCCAGTTCCTCTTTTTGTTTTTTGGTCATGTTTTTGGTTATCATTTTTGTTTTGTTTTTATTGATCTTTAATCCTGCCACTTCGCCGTATTCTTCTAATTTTTGAATTAATTTCCGACTAGAATCTAAAGGGTCCTCTAGTACAAATACTAAGTCGTCGGCATAGGCTTGTGCCTTATATTCTTCATTTTTGAGTCTTAGACCTTTTATTCCCTGGTCTTTCTGGATTTCATTTAGTAAGATTTCCAAAGTCAGTATGAACAGCAAAGGAGAGAGGGGGCATCCCTGTCTGACTCCCTTTTTTATTTCGATCTTCTCTGTTAGTTCTCCATTCATCAGAACTTTGGCTGTCTGGTTATTATAAAATCCTTCTATCATTTTTATAAATTTTTCACCGAATTTCATCTCATCCAATACTGTTATCATAAATTTCCAAACTACATTGTCAAATGCTTTTTGTGCATCAAGGAAAACCAGTACCATTTGTTTTTCTGGGTGCGCCTCATAGTACTCTATAATGTCTAGGATGATTCTCGTATTATTTCTGATGTGTCTGTGAGGTAGGAATCCGTTTTGGTCTGGGTGTATTCGTTTATTTAAAACTTGTTTGATTCTTCCTGCCATAATTGCTGCAAATATTTTATAGTCAGAATTTAATAATGAAATTGGTCTGTAATTTTGAATTTCTTGTTGGCTGGGTTCTTCTTTTGGGATTAACGAAATTATTGCTTCTGTCCATGTTTCCGGTATCTTGGCTTTTCCTAAGATTTCATTAAACATGTCTACCCCTAATTCTTCCAGTATTATTTTATTATTTTTATATAGCTCCACCGGTATTCCATCTGGTCCTGGTGTTTTATTACTTTTCTGGTTTTTCAGAACTGATTCCACTTCGGCTAACGTTATTGGCCTGTTTATCGACTCCCTTTCCCTTTTGAGATTGGGTTTATCTTTGCTTTCTTTAAGTAATGCCTTATTTTATTTTCCTCCATACTGTCTTGTGTGTATAATTTTGTGAAGTATTTATATATAATTTTCTTATTTTCTTCTGCTTTGTATTGAATCGTTCCCTTCTCGTCTTTCAATTGGTATATCATCCTTTTTTCTCTTTCATTCTTCAGTCTGTATGCCAGCCATCGTCCCGGTTTATTGGCTTGTTCAAAATAGCTTTGTCTGGCTGCTTTAATTTTCTGCGCTAATTCCTTTTGATTTATTAGGTTGAGCTTATGTTTGATTATCTCTCTTTTTTCTTTTTTCTTTTTATTCTTTGGGTCTTTCTGGAGTTCATCTTCAGCTTCCATGAGTTCCCTTTGCATATTTTCTTGTTGCTTTTTCTGATTTCTAGCTTTCCTTGCCATATAGGCAACCGTAAGGCTTCTTATGTATGCTTTCATAGTGTCCCAGATATTTTGAATTGAGGTATCTTCTCTTTTATTTATTCTAAAAAATTGTTTTAGTTCTTTCTCCAGCATTTGGGTGTATTCTATTTCATTTATGATGCTTGAACTCATCATCCATCTTTTTCTTCTTCTTTGACCTTTCCATCTTAATTTTATTGGATTATGATCAGCCCACTCATTTGGTTCTATTTCAATTTCATCTACTTGATTGCATAGTCCAGATGAGATCCAAGCCATGTCAATTCTTGATAGTGACTGATGGGGGTTCGAGTAAAAGGTATATTGCTTTCTTGTTTGGTGCCTTTCTCTCGAAATGTCATGTAATTTGTATTGAGTTGCCATCTCAAAGAAGGCTTTGGGCAGCATTTTTTTTGTTTTGTTTTTCTTTTTGCTTTCATAGTCCATTTTTTTGTCCGCTATTGCATTATAGTCCCCAATTAAGCAAATATTTTCGTATTCTAATTCGTTAATTTTGTTGTGTAGTTTCCTGTAAAATTCCTCTTGTTTCTGATTTGGTGCATATATGACTATTAATAGTATCGGTTTTTCTGTTGTCTCTAATTCAATCATTAGTATCCTGCCTTCTTCATCAGCGTAGACTTCTTTGGAATTTATTTTTTCCTTTATGTAGGTTGCTATCCCTCTTTTTTTTTCTGCTAGTGTTGCGTATAATTTCTCTAGTTTTTTATTTTCCAATAAGTTCTTATGGTCCCTTTTAATATGCACTTCCTGTATGCAGATTATATCTACCTTTAGTTTCTTCAGTTTGTTAAACATCTGCACTCTTTTTTTTTTGGTGCGTTCAATCCATTCAAGTTTAATGAGATAACTGTTATTTCCTGGTCCATCCTTAGATGGGGTTTTTCTTGTTACTTCTAGTTTGTATCTGACTCTTCCCTCTCGCACCCTCCTTTTCTGCTCTCTCTCTTTCTTGCCTCTGTTCTTCTTTCCTGTTCCTTTCTTTATCTTCTGATGTTTCTTCCTCTTGGCCTCGCCCTCCCCTTTCTAGCTCCTCTTTACTTCCTTGTTCTTCTTCCCCTGTACAGTATTTTTCATAGAATTCCTGCGCTTCCTCTATATTCTCTATCTTATATCTTTTCCCTTGCCATGTCACCAGTACCCCTTCTGGTATCAGCCATCTGTACATTATTCTGTTTTTATTTAACTGGTTTGTTAGGAATTGGTATTGTCTACGACGTTCACGGATTCTCCGTGGAATCTGATTAAGCGTGATCAACTCTTTTCCCTGGTATGTAAACGTCCCTTCTCTGTTTTTTTTGTATATCTCATCTCTGGTTGTTTTTTTGGCAAACCTTACATGTACTTCTCTTGGGAGCCTGTGTCTTCTGGCATAATTGGTATGGACTCGATAGGCTTCATCAATATCTCCTCTCAACTCGTGTTCTGTTCTCTGTAGCATTTCGGCAAAAATCTCAGTCATCTTTACTTTCAGAAATTCCTCCTTCTCTTCCGGTATGTTTTGGAATCTTAAATAGAATGCAGCTCTTTCATTTTCAAGTCGCATTATTGATAACTCTAATTCTTTATTCAATTGTCTATATTCTAGCTCCATTTTTTCCACCTTCTGGTCTGTTTGTTCTATTTTTGTTTCAATGTTCTGGATTTTCTGCTCATTGATTGCTAAGGCGGTCTGTATCTTTTCGATTTTATCATCCACTGTTTTAATATCTCCTTTTAGTTCTCCTATTTCATTCTTCACTTCTTCATGATTCCTCCTTGTCTCTTCATGATTTGCAGCTGTCACTCCTTGGTTATTTATAAGCGTCTCTTGCATCGTTTGGAGCATTAATTGCATACTTTGCAAAGTTGGTGCTGGCCCTGTTGTTTCTGCCATCTTTCCACCTTTCTCCAGACCTAGTGCACTCTCAATTGATCTTTGGTTTGATGAGGGAGGTGTTGCCATAGTCCAGTGTTCGGCAAGCCGCGGCTCGTGAGCCACATGTGGCTCTTTAATGCGGCTCTTCTGTGTGCCGGGCGCCCGCTCCCCTCCCTCCTCTCGGGCACTTCAAAACAAGCGCCCATTTCCCTTTTTTCTTTTCGACCCACAATGATTAGAGAGGATCCTGAAGTAGGGCGGGGACAAGTAGCGAGGAGGCAGAAAAAGAAACGGAGGCTAAGGAGGTTCCCCCTGCCCCCTCCCAGCAAAAATCTAACTGGGGAGCTGGGCAGGCAGTAGCAAATTAGCCGATCACGCTGCGTGCGTGATCGGCTAATTTGCTACTGCCTGCCCGGCTCCCCGGTTAGATTTTTGCTGGGAGGGGGCGGGGGGAAGCTCCTTAGCCTCCGTCTCTTTTTCTCCCTCCTCGCTTCTTGGGGCTCCACCAATGGGGGAGCAAGGCCCGCCCAGTGCCAGGCTTTGGGCTAACACAGAGGTCTGCAAAGTTGGCTGTTTTAAGACTGGTGGACTTCAATTCTCAGAATTCTGGGAGTTGAAGTCCACCAGTCTTAAGAGCCAATTTTGCAGATCCCTGGGCTAATATGATTGATGCTCTTGGTGGACTTCAATTCTCAGAATTCTGGGAGTTGAAGTCCACAAGTCTTCAAGCTGTCAGGTTTGAAGACCCTGGGTTTTTTTCTAAAGGGTTGGGGGTGCGAGGGTCTTGCAACTTGACAGCTTTAAGACTTGCATGCTTCAATGCCAGAGTTCCTGAGCCAACATGACTGGAGGAGGAATTCTGGGAGTTGAAGTCCACAAGTCTTAAAGCTGTCAGGTTTGAAGACCCCTGGGTTTTTTTTTTCTAAAGGGTTAGGGGTGCAAGGGTCTTGCAACTTGACAGCTTTAAGACTTGCGTGCTTCAAATGCCAGAGTTTATTGAAACTAAAAACAGTGTACCATCCTATGTATTTTCGGTTTTAAAAATGTGGCTCTCAAAATAAATTTCAATCGTGGTTTTGGCGAGATTTGGCTCAGTTGAAAAAAAAAAGGTTGCCCACCACTGCCATAGTCGTATTAGCTGTGGTTTTTTTAATTAGCTTTCCTGAGGTTGCCATTTTTATCCCCCTAATTATCCTTGTCCACAGTTGCATATAAGTTCTACTTAGCTTCTACTTTATCCACAGTATCAATGTTATCAGACTTACCAATTTTATCAATAAATTTTCTATCTCAATATTTAGTAATAATCTTCCTTAATATCATGTTTCAATATCTACACATTCCTATGTATTATTCCATTCTATTTAAATCCTTAATTATCATATATCTTAACGTTACATTCACACAGTTTTCATATACAGATTAATATCTCTCCAGTGTAACAGTTATAAGGGTAATAGGTAATAAAAAGTTACTGATTTTTCCAGACCACAGGTTCCTGTTTTGATCCACTAGATGTCACCCTCTATTCAGTATCCGTGTTAGTATCAGTCAGTTAATATAACCAGTCCAGCAGTCAGGGGAAGTAAAGGTGGGTGTGAAGTGGGGCCCTCTGATTGTTCCAGAAGAGCAATAAAGAAAAGGTCAGCAAATCTACAACCAGCCCCAATGATGAACAGTTCTTTTGTACTTTCCAAGTCTTTTCAAAAATTCCCAGTCCTATTTATCCATGCCGGGATTTCGCTTCCTCCTCTGGGCTGTTTAGTTCAAGTTATTTACGCTGGCAATTCACAGATCGTAAATCAGCTCTCACAGCTTCTCGGCAAAAGTCTGATAAAAATCTCAGAGCTTCCTTCTTTCCAGCTCACCTTTCTGCCCGGCATGTGTTGTTGTTTCTCTCTTCTTTGGGTTGTAGTAACAGCTACCTCTGTCCCAGCTGTTCTAAATACTTGCTTCCTTCTTATGTGGCCGCCATTGCTCCATCCTGACAAAGTGGCAGGGTGCTTCTTCGTCCGTTTAGTGGGTTTCTCCTGCTGCTGGGAGGATTTGCCTTATCGTCCCAGTGTCTTCAGAGTTTCCCCCTTAGTCTGTTGGTCCCTACAGGATCGACAGCACTCAAATATGAGCCCAAGCGAAGAAGTTGGAGATAAAGATCAGGAGAGCTCCCGTTCCTCAACTCCAGACACGCTGACGTCACCACAGGAGGAAAGAGCAACAAGACAAGGGGCAAGAGCAAAGGAGGTTAAAGATCAAAAGAGCCAAGAATGACCAGGTCAGTGAAACACATTAAAAGTAAATAATGGAAGAAGAAATAAAAGTTATATTGATAAATATAAATTGATTAAATTTGGCAATAAAAAGGAAAAGAACATTTGCTAAATTGGACAAATTAAAAATGGACATATGTTTACAAGAAGTGCACATTTGAAAACAACACAAAAAACTGTTGGGACATTCAAAATTGGGAGAATTATATACTGCGTTGACATACAAAAGTAAAAGGCACAGCATTATATATCAAAAAGACAATAGAATCTAAAAAAAAATTCTTGATGAAGAAGAAAGGATAATGGTGGAAGTAATATTGAACAATAAACAAATCCTTTGGGTGGCAATATATGCACCTAATAATAACCAGGAAGATTTTTATAGAAGATTGCACAGGAAAATAATAGAGTTTGAGTTTGAGAATATATATATGATAAGTGACTTCAATGCAATAACGATGCAGATTTGGACTATAAAACCACAAAGAACAATAAGAAACCCAGGGAAATTCTTCCAAAAGCTTTTTTTACATTAGTTGAGGAATTACTATATTTTCTGGAGTATAAGATGCACTGGAGTATAGGATGCACCAAAATTTTGAAGAGGTAAATTTAAAAAAGTTTTTGCCCTCCCCAGCCCCCAGGAGCACTCTGCAGGCCTCCCAAACTTTTTGTGAAAAATGGGGCATATAGAGAGTTTGGGAGGCCTGCAAAGTGCTTCTCGGGGCGAGGGAGGGCAAAAATGCAATTTGTGGGGGCTCAATCTTCCTAAAGGGTAGATCTTTTATTGATCTCAAATCCACTTTTCTCTACCCCTCCCATGGCAGGGCAGGATTAAACACATCTCTCCACGCTTTATTTTTCCCCCTTCCCTCTGACTGGCAACCACACAGAACCACTTGGCCCAAGGAGCGACAGTTGGCTTACTTCTTCTCTTCAGCAAGGAGGGAAAGACACATGGGGGCTGCTGAACGGCCACCACTGTGCTTGATCGGGAATGGCCCATTGGGCGATGAGGGGTGGGGATCCCTTCCACTTGGATTAATGGTTCCTCGTGGTGGTGCCTGAACAACAAAAGGGAAGCCCAAAGAAGATGACCCGGCAAGTATGCCTCCTTGAACAACCAAGATTGTTCACAGCCGTCTTTAGAATCCCACTTTCTTAGTCTCAGGGCAAACGCAGGTGGCAGGCTCCAGGGAGACTCCTGATCTAGTGCTCCTGCATTCTGAAGTTTCCTTTCCATCCCACGCTTCTTCCACTAGCCAAGATCCTGACAATGCCAATAGCTTTTTCCAGAGAGAAAGTGGAGATCTAGCATCCTGAGAAAAGCCTTCATGGAGAGATCATTCCTCTTCCCTTCCTCCACCCCCCCCCCACATCCCTCTGGATCTGTCATGCAGTGCTTATTGCAATTGCTACTATTGCTATTGCTGCTACTGCGCCCATATCTCTTTGCTGCATGAGAGATCCGGGTAGATGGAGGGGCGGGAGAAGGGAAGAAGAACGGTCTCCTCGCCATGAAGGCTTTTCTCAGGATGCTAGATTGGGAAGTTAAAAATTGATGGGGGTGGTGGAGGAAGAGAAGAGGAATGATATCCTCTCCACAAAGGCTTTTCTCAGGATGCTAGATTGGGAAGTTAAAAACCTGGAATGAGATACAATCAAGATTCTGAGATCGCTTTGCTGCCACCTGAAAATGCTGTTACAATGATCTCTACTGTCTGGAATTGCCCGAGAAGGGGCAGGTGAAGTGGGCTCTGCAGAGATCGCACTAACAGCATTTTTGGGTGACAGCGCCAAAGCCTTTGAATCAAGGCCTTTGAATCAAGCTTGATTGTACCCCATTACAGGTTTTTAACTTCCAAATCTAGCATCCTGAGAAATATAGTGTCTCTGAGGCACATCCCATTTGCAGCAGGAGGAGGAGGGTGGCACATACAAAAGCCTCTGAGTAATTGAGAAAGAAAGCTGTGCTTTTCGAGCAGCAGTTTTCAGCAGGTTCCAAGTGCAACTTTCTTTCCCAGTTAATCAGACGCTTTCATATATGCTGCCCTTGCCCTCCTCCTGCAAGCAAGAGGTGTCTCAGAGACTCGGCATGTAGCCCAGGGGAGACAATGGCCATGATGACTTCACTCCCCAGCAATGTGAGGAGCCGCCACCTCAACCTAAGCCTCCTGGGAGCCGAGCCGAGTGGCATCCCCAAAGCGAAATATCTCCTTTCCAGCCACTGCGATCTCTACAGTGCCCATTTCACCTGCCCCTTCTCGAGCAGTTCCAGGCAGCAGAGATCACAGTAACAGTGTTTTTGGGTGGCAGCATGGCAATTTTGACCACCTGGAACCACCTGAGAAGGGGCAGGTGAAGTGGGCACTGTGTGAGAAGTGTAAGGCAAGCCTCTGCTCAGTCTCCCCCATCTCCAGACAACCCAGGCAGAGGACAGTTGGTTTCTGCTCCTGGCCTGGGAGACATATCTGGCCAGGAGGAAAGAGAAGGTGGAGAAGGTGGAGAAGGGCATGCTCTTTTTCCTCCCTTTTCCAAAAACGGGGGATGCAGAATCAGCCTACGACCGAAGCAGCAAAGACACAGGGGCTTGCTGGGAACAGGAGATATATCTGGCCAGGAGGAACACATGCCCCATTTTTGCAATCAGGGAGAAAAAGAGCATTTCAGGTGATGGGTGGTTCCAAGCTGTGGGCATAGTGGCACAGCCTGGAACCGCCCACCACCTGAAATGCTCTTTTTCCTCCCCAATTACAAAAATGGGATGTGCATTCCTCCTGGCCGGATTCATCTCCTGGGCCAGGACCAGAAGCTGACTGCTCTCCACTTGGGTTGTCTGGAGAAGTGGGAGGCCAAGCAGTGAGCCACCTTGCCATGTGCCTCCTGCGCAACGTCCGCTTCACCTCCCCCTTTTCCAGATGACCCAGGTGGCTACATTCAGAGTATAAGATGCACCCAGATTTTCACCCTCCTTTTGGGGGGAAAAGGTGTGTCTTATACTCCAAAAAATACAGTAGGTCTTCATGATACCTGGAGAGGAAGATATTTGAAGGAAAATCGATACACATTTTACTCAGGTAGACATATATCATGGTCCAGAATAGATATGATGTGGATGTCAACAGATATATTAGCTAAAATTCAAGGTATAAACATCGAAGCAAATACAAGGGCTGACCATAACCCAATCACAATGGTTTGGAAGGGACGGAAGAAAAGATTAAGATGGACATTAAATCAAACAATATTAAATGAAAAGGAGTTTCAACAACATATGGAGAAGAAATTTACTTTTTTCTTTAGAGAAAATA
This sequence comes from Natrix helvetica, assembly GCF_964273705.1. Taxonomy (NCBI): domain Eukaryota; kingdom Metazoa; phylum Chordata; class Lepidosauria; order Squamata; family Natricidae; genus Natrix; species Natrix helvetica. The sequence continues at coordinate 67,449,733 of NC_138550.1, read as the reverse complement.
AAAAAGAAGATACTTCACTACAAAATGTGTGGGATACAGCTAAAGCATACATATGAGGGTTGGCAATGACTTATTTGGGAAAAATGAATAAAAAGAAAAGACAAATTCAAAAAGAATTGGAAGGAGAGTATGAGAGTATAAGAAGTTAGAGATGGAATTACAAAAGGGTTAAAAATCAAATGGATTTGAAAAAACATAAATTAAATTTAATTGAAGAAGAGGATTTGACATTTAAAATAAAGACTTATAGGCAAAGTATCTTTGAGAATGCAAATAAACCAGGAAGATGGTTGGCATACAAATGAAAAAAGGGAGAGAGAAAAAGCTAATCAATGAACTGATGAATGAAGATGAAATGATATGTTATCGAAATGAGGAAAAGAAAAGAATTGTCCAGAAATATTATGAAAAATTATACAAACAAGAGGAAGTCTTTGAAGAAAAGATAAAACAATATCTAGAAAAAGCAGAATTACCTAAAATACCAGAAAAATATAAAAAGGCATTTGAAGAAAGGATAACAATGATGGAAGTAACAGAGGGAATTAAAAGACAAAAAAAATGGTAAGGCACCAAGATAAACGAAAACTCCCTTATACAAGTGCTCATGAAGCACCTAATTAATTTGTTGCATGAAAGCGGGAGCCCCTTGGAGTCCAATTGGCAAAACCTTCAACTGAAAACATCCTAACAGACAATTAAATGCTGTTTTCCATTCATCCCCTTCTTGGATCCTGATCTGGTAATAAGCCTCCTGCAAGTCTAGTTTAGAAAGAATTCTCTCCTTCGCCAGATAGGCCAGCATGTCCTTCATTAAGGGTAGGGGATAAAGATTTTCCTTGCACATAGCATTTAAATTCCTATAATCCCCACATAAACGTAATGAGCCCTCTTTCTTCTCCTGGATGGGGCAGGGGGCGGCCACCTTGGGTCTTGCTGGTTTGATGAATCCATGCTCAAGGTTTTTGTCTATGAATTGCCACAATTCATCAGTTTCCAGTCATAGTGTAAAGTTTTCACTTAGGTAGCTCCCCCCACCCCGGCAAAATCTTGATGGCACAATCTGTGCCCTATGGGGGTGGAGTTCATCTATGGCTTCTTCATTGAAAGCATTCATCAAATTCTGGTATTCCCTGGGGATGTCCAGTAGAGGTCTATTTGCCATAGTTGCAGCTACCTCCTCACTCTGTGCTTTTCAGTCTGGTGGGGTTCCTCATTCTGAATTAATTCATGATTAGGAAATTGGAGGATCCCCTCTGTCCAGTCCACCCTTGGGTTCTATTTCTTTAACTAGGTTAGCTCCAGAACTATGGCTCAGTCCATCCCTGGTGTCACAATGAAAGCAATGGTTTCGGGGTTAATTTGAGTGGTTCAGTAGCAAACATAGCTGGGGCATCCCCTGCAATGGACCCATCAAGTTGGCAGAATGAGACTGGGGTTTTTAGTGGCCTTAGTTGAATGCCCAGTTCCCCCACCAGAGTCAGGCTTATTAGGTTTCTCGTGCATCCCAAATCTTGCAATGCCTTAAGTTTCACTTTTCTCCCCGTTACCAGAATTAACAGTTCTACAGGGATTGTAAAGAGTTTGACAACCTCACTCACCAAAGGGTCTTCATAGTTGCTCTCTGACTGACTAGGTTCCTCCACAGGAGGGGTCACAGTTCCTCACACCATAATTGATTCCGGCAGGAACTCAACGACCACTTGGTTCTTCAGGGTGATATCTTTGGAATGCAGTGGTGACTTTGAGGGTTTCCCTCTGACCTGCTTCTCTCCCTTTTGGGTGGACATTCTCACATAGCACTTTGCACAGTGACCTTCCCTCCCACAATGGAAGCAGGTGACTGAGTGCAGTGGGGCAGAGCAAGGTTTGGTTTCCTCCATTCTCCCTCTTGGTGGGGATCTCTTCCAGAAGCGGTTTGCACGATACTAGTTTTGAGCTTGGTCGATTTCTGCTTCCTCAGCCAAGGCATGCCAGCTATGCAGATGGACTGGGGCTCCACGGGCAATGCAGGCATTCTACAGGTCATTGTTTTAGCCATCTTTGAACCAACTCATGAGCATTTCCTCTGGCCAATCTACATAACAAGACAGATCACGAAACTCTTTGATGTACTCGGTGACTGGATGGCATCCCTGTCTAATGTGTCTTATGTGGTCTCTAGCCTTGCAGTTGGCTAGGGGGTCCTCAAATCTCCATCTCAGGACTGTCATGAAGCAATGGAAGTTGCAGAGCTCCAGTGCATCTGCATTATGGAGGCTCACCATCCAACGTGCAGCTGATCCTTCTAGAGCCAGGGTGACGACCCTGGCTTTGGCGCCTTCTGTAGGGAGATCCTTTCCATACTCCTGTATGATGGTCAGTATGTGTGCGAGGAAAAATCCCAGTTGCTGGGGATCCACATCAAATTTGATGCCAAGAGGTGACTTCCATTCTAAGGGTGGAAGCCACCTCTTGTCGAGTCACAAGCCTTGCTTTGCATTGAGATGACTCCTGGGGATATCTTCCATGGTGGAAAAGGGTTGATCAGTAGCCCCCACAGTTTCAGCCAATGTCCCTGGTGTTGGGGATCTCTTTTATTCATTGGTAGTTTCTTTCTGTACTCCTAACTGGCCTGCAGCGCAAGCCTGGGCGTCCTGGATCTGCATGCCATGGATGGCCTCCCTAATGAGCTTCATGGCTTCCCTCAGGAGTTGGTTTAGCCAGTCTGGGGCTCCTTCCATTAATCATTGTTGTAAAGGTCTCTCATCTCCTGTTTCCACCCAACCATAGGTGAGGGTGACATCTTTGGTTCTGCCACCCCAGCCTTCCATCTTCCCAACACCAATGGACCACCTCAGCTTGGCAGTGATGCTTGAGGCAATGTATTCCTCAACCCAAGCATTGAGGGCCTCAAATGAGATTTGGGGGGGATGGGGGTCTCCCCCAGTCTTCAGCCTCTTCTTGGTCACTGCCCTGGGCAGACATGGTGTGCGTGGTCCCCATGGTAGGGCTGTTACCTCTTTGGGTTGACCAGTTTTCAGTTCTTGCCTAATGTAAGATCTTTCCTCTCCAATCTTCCCAAGAAAGCAGGACTCTTGAAACTGAAGTTGTTCCGAAAGGAGCTTTTATTGAAAGTTTGTGATAACAAGAGATCTAGGCAAGTACTGAAGCGTCTTACTTAAAACCAGCTATTTAAAGCAATGCTAATCAAACCCCTCCTGCACTACATCATTGCAGGGAAACAGAAACTTCATATACAGATCACTCCATTCCTTCCTCCCATCCAAATGTCAGCATCCCCGTAGAAATATCTGGGACCTGACAAAACCCATTCATCTCTGTGACTGCTTAAGTACTGAAAGACATGCCACCCTAATCTTTCTCTTTGTTAGGCTAGCCATAACCTAGTTCCCTAAACCATCCATCATATGGTTGAGCCTCTAGACTCCTTATCATTTTTGTTGCTTTTCTGTGCACACTTACTAGGGTCACAGCATTTTTTTTTATCATGGCAATCAGAACTGGATGCAATATTCCAAATTCCTGACAGGGCAACAAATTGCCCACAGAGGAGGTATCTGAATGAGTTCAGTGGCTGGAAAACCATCAGTCATGTGTTAGAAGTCATAGAATCATATAGCTGGCAGGGACCTTGGAGGTCTAGTCTAACCACCTGCTCAAGGCATAAGTCCTTAGAACACAGAAACATTGGGCTGAAAGAAACCTCAGAGGTTTTTTTTAGTCCAACCTCCTGGTCAAGGCAGGAGTTTTTATACCATCTCAGTCAAATGGCTGTCCAGTCTATTCTTGAAAACCTCCAGTAATAGAGCACCTACAAGTCTGGGAAGCAAGCTATTCCATTGGTTTATTGTTCTCACTGCCAAAACTATTATCTTTACTTCTAGATTGTATCTGTCTTAAACAAGCTTCCACCCGTTGCTTCTTGTCCTGCCCTCAGGTGCTTGAGAGAATAAGTGAACCTGTAAGGTCTTGCCTCTCCAAATGTCCCAAGAAAGCAGGACTCTTGAAACTGAAGTTCGAAAAGGAGCCTTTATTAAAAGGTTTGTGATAACAAGAGATCTAGGCAAGAACTGAAGCTTCTTACTTAAAACCAGCTATTTAAAGCAATGCTAATCAAACCTCTCCCACACTACATCATTGCAGGGAAACATAAATTTAGTGAATTTAGATGAAGGAATGAGGCGAGACAATCCTGAAGAGAACTAGAATGGTTTTATTGCAACAGGCACAGTCAAAACTAAATACAAGAGTGATTCAGCACCTTCCCTGCTTGACAGCTATTTATACAGAGCTGTCAAGCAGGGCAGCCAATCGGAATGGTCTGACAGCCCGCGCTCAGCCAAGCCGCGTCTTAGTCAATCAGGCGCGGCTTGGCTGTTGCCGGCTGCCAGGTCGCATGTCGAGGACATAACACTCCTTCCCCCCCAGCGAGGACACAGGTGCGTAAATTGCACATGTGTACTCGCTGAGGTAGGCGGGGCGACGCCGGAGCCGCCCTGATCTTCTTAGTCGAGGGGGAGTCCTCGGCGGAGGAAGAGGTGCCCGTGGAAGCTCCTCCCTGAAGGAAGTGTAGCTCCGGGAGACATCACCTGGGCCTGCACCAGAGGGTGGAGTTGAAGGCTCAGGTAGGATGGGGCAAGGGGGTATGCCCGCAGGAGGCAGGGTAGAGGAGAAATGCCAGTAGGCGGTGTCAGGGTAGGTGAAGCCCGATTGTGGGAAGGCCTCAGGAAGGGGCAAACCAGGAGGGGCACACACGGAAAGAGTTGTTAAGAGGCACGGCGGCCAGTTGGTGGCACCAGGGTAGGTGAGGCCTGACTGGGGGAAGGCCACACAGGGGTTTGTGTCTGCCAGTTGTGTTGGAATCGAGGCTGGCTGCAGACCGCCAGGGGCCAGACTCTGCGGGTCGGTTTGAGCGGAAGCCTCGGTTGGGTGGCGGCGCCTTAGTTGATCCACATGGCACTGCCACTCAGTGCCATCGGATAGGTGGATCCTGTAAGAACAGGGATCAGTTATTTCAGAGACGGAGGCAGGCACCCACCTAGGATCCCCCGTGAAACTCCTAGCCCAGACCAAATCCCCCACCCCGAATGAACGGGGAGGGGCCCCCAGGTTGCGAGGCTGTTCCTCTGAATAGGGCGGATGCATCCTATCCAGGGGTGTCCGCAGGCGCCGGCTGCTTTTGTTGTCAATGGGGCAAGGGGTGAAGTGCTGACCTAGCAGGTAAGCTGCCACCCTTGCCGGCCAATCACCCCGTTCCATCCTGCCCAATGCCTCTTTGGCCGAATGGACAGCACGTTCCGCCCGGCCATTGCAGGCAGGGTGGTAGGGGGCAGTGGGTGCATAGCGGATGCCCTGCATGGCCAGGAATTGTTAGAAGGCCTTGGACGCAAACTGCAGCCGGTTGTCGGACACGAGGACGTCTGGCAACCCGTGAGTGGCAAAGAGGCATCGTAAGGCCATGATGGTACTCTCAGATGTGATGGACACCATGAGGACTAGCTCCACCCAGCGAGAGTACACATCCACAGCCACCAAGAAAACCTGGCCATGGAAGGGCCCCGCAAAATCTACATGGACCCTTGACCATGGTCCCCTTGGAGCCTCCCATTGCCAGGCAGGTGCAGCATGTGGGGCGGGGTGTGACAGCTGGCACATGGAGCAACCCGCCACCCAGGCTGCTATTTCGTCATCCAAGAGGGGCCACCAGACATAGCTGTGTGCCAATGCTTTCATACGCACTATGCCAGGGTGGTCCCCGTGGAGACGAGCAAGCACCTGGTGGCAAAGGGGAAGGGGAATGATGACCCTATCATCCCAGAGTAGGCACCCGCTATGGATGGCCAGCTCATGCTGGCAAGATTTGAATGGGCGGAACTCCTCAGGGACCTTGCCCAATGGCCAGCCCCTTAGAATCCAAGAGACCACCTGGGAGAGAATAGGGTCAGCCTTAGTGTGGGTCGCCACGTCCGAGGCTGTCAGCAGAAGGTCAAGGGAAGCAATGGAAAGGATTGAAATAGAGGGCACTGGAGAAGGGTCAGCGCCAGGAAGGGGCATCAGCATGCCCGAACTGCTTTCCAGGACGGTACACGAGTGTATACAAATACGCTGCAAGGAACTCCGTCCAGCGGGTCATCCTAGGAGAAAGGATGGGAGGGGTAGGTCGGTCACCGGCCAGAAGCCCAAGGAGAGCCTTGTGGTCTGTGTAAAGCGTAAAATGCCAACCGTAAAGATAGTCGTGGAATTTTTTAATCCCAGACACAACAGCCAGAGCCAGTTTTTTTCTGCCGGAGAGAGTGTCCAGGAATAAAAAGCCATGGGGGCTTCCAAGTCATTTGAGAGGACATGGCTCAGAACGGGCCCCAGACCAACAGGGCAGGCGTCACATGCCAGCTTCAGCAGTAGCCTGTCATTATATTGGACTAGGACAGCCGATGACGTGAGCATGTCTTTGACAGCCACGAATGCATGCACTTTGCGGCTGCCCCGGTGCCAGGCTGCAGATCAGTCGAGCAACTGCTGCAGCGGTTCGGCTAGTGACACCTTGTGCAGAAAAAATGGCACGTAGAAATTTAAAAGGCCCAGGATCTCTGCCTTAGAGGCAGGCGTGGGGGCGTTCCTGATGGCAGCAACCTTGGAGGGTGTAGGGTGGATGCCCTGGGCATCAATCATGAAGCCCAGGACTTCCGGTTCCGGCGGCTACGGTGACGGGCAAGGACTTTGCCCGCTCCAGCTCTTCGGTGGGCTTCCCCCATCTTCGGGGGGGCACAGGACGCCCCGAAGAGGCGCCCTGCCGAAGGAGCGGCTCGCGGAAGGCTCTGGCACTGGCGGCGGCTGGTGGGGGCTTTTCCGCTTTGCTCCAGGCACCGGGGAGCAGTTTTGGAGGACGCGCCTGCATCTCGCCCCATGCCGATCGGAGAATGCAAAACTGAAGGAAGCAGCGGCGGTGCGGTGAGATGCTTCCTCTCTTCATCCCCTTACTTTTGAATTGATAGACTTTTCAGCAATTTTAAAAGTTAATCTTTCGGATTTACTCTTGGAGGAGCGGCTAGAGGGGAGGGGGATTCCCCCCCCCCTTGGACAAGCGGCTTGTAAAAATTCTGCTCTCGCCCCCAGGGGAAGGAGGAGGGGGGAGAGCCAACTAATGATGCCTCACCCCAGTAAAAGTGTTTTTCATGGGACTTAGTTCCAGAACTTATTGATGACCTGAGAACTTTTTGAACTTTTAAAATTTTTCTTATGCCTCTGAGCCCAAAGCTGGCAGGGCAAGATGGCACACTTCCGTTGTCTTCATGAACTGTGAAACCTGACTCCACCTTTAAAATTCAGGCTTCCGGTCTTTGTCTCCGTGTCACCCAGAGGAATCTCTTGTGGATTGTTATTTCCTGAACTCTTTGGAGAAAAAACTTTCATCTATTGCTAGAGTGACTAAAGAAACTCCCACCTGTTTGGATCCTCTGCCCTCTGGACTCATCTGCCTGCTCTACTTCTCCAACTGCCCAGTTTCTACACTGACTGATCTCTTTGTTTTATAAACCATGTCTCCAAAAAGACCACCCCCGGGAAAACCTGGCTTTGCTACTTCTGCACCGACATCCGCAACATCCAGTCCTGCCACACAGTCAAAGATTACAGAACTGATGCAACCTAAGAGTACAGAGATGGATTTGCAACAAATGCTCCAGCAACTCATACAGGGCCAGGAAGAAATTAAGAAACAATTAAAAGAAATGAAGGAAGAAATTAAAGAGAACCAAGCCCAAATTTATAAGAACTCACAGAGACTGGACCTTGTGGAGGGTGGGGTGGCGGAGGCGAGAGGGGGTAGAGGCTTTACAGAAGGGAAACAAAGAACTTGATATCCAACAAATGAAAACAGAGTTTGAGAGAATGTCCTTTTATCTTAGATTTCAAAATGTAATAGAAGCAGATGGGGAAAATATAAGGGACATTATGACTAATATTCTAGCTGAATACATACACAAAGATAAACAGCAGATGGAATGGGAGATAGATCTGGTTTATAGAGTGAATTCAGCATATGCCAGAACACACAATGTACCCAGGGAGGTTCATATTAAATTCCTTAGGAAAAGCACAAGAGATGAAATTCTGGGTGTACAAAGGGGGCAAACACTGACATATCATGACAGGGAGATAATCATTCTGAAGCAGATCCCCAAAAAAATTAGGGAGAAAAGGAAAAACTATTCGCAATTGGCGAATAAACTATACCAGAAGGGGGTGTGGTTTAGATGGTTGATGCCTGAAGGTATGCTGATATTCTGGGAGGAGACAAGAATCAGAATCAACACACCCATAGAGGCACAGGCCTTTATGGAAAAAAATAAAGTGAACCTAGAAAAAAACAGAAGACACCACAATGGTCACACAGGACACGGGAGGGGCCGGAGCTCTGCCAGCGGGGGGTGAAGGGGCAACACTAAGAAAGCTCAGATCACAAAAATGAATAAGAAAACCACAATGTTATAAGCAGACCGAAAGTACTAATGAAATTATATCTAGACTATATATCATAACTATATAAACTGATTGAAAACTATTTTTTCTAGAATTAATATGCTGATTTTTTATGATTATGTATTAATGTTTTATATTTAGATGTATCCTATGAGTTTGGAGGGAGGGGGCGTCTGCCACACTTGCAACTGCCAAAATTTGTAACCATTCCACTTACCCTTTTCCTTATAAATGTTTTAAAAAACCAATAAAACTTTTTTGGGGAAAAAAATCATGAAGCCCAGGAATTCCACCCTTGGCACAGCAAAAGAGCATTTGCTGGGCTTCAATTTGAGACCCGCGCCCCTAAAATGGTCGAGGACCTTCCTTAAGACTTCGATGAGTCCTGAGTGGCTGTTTGCAGCGATCAGGACGTCATCAAAGTAAGGGACCACGCCAGGGAGCCCATGGAGCACACGCTCCATGAGGCTCAGGAAGATCCCTGGGGCCACGGAAATGTCGAATTGGAGGCGACGACAACGGAAAGCCCCACGGTGGGTGGTGATGGTCTGGGCCGCCACAGCCTCGTCATCCACCAGGAGCTGCTGGTAGACCTGCGCCATATCCAGTTTGGTGAAAATGCAGCCCTGCCCCAGGTAATGGAGCAGGTGCTGCACTACAGGGACTGGATAGGGGTTTGCCTGGAGGCCAAGGTTGATGGTTGATGGTCAGCGCAGATCTGGATGGACCCATCGGCCTTGACAGGGACCACTATGGGGGTCTCCCATCTTGAGTGGTCGACAGGTTCTAGGACGCCCTGCGCCAACAACTTGTCAATTTCCGCATCTACCTTTGGCCTCAAGGCAAAAGGCACCCTGCAGGCCTTCAGCCAAATTGGAGCAACCTGGGGGTCTAAGCTTAGAGAGATAGGGGTCCCCTTGTATTCCCCCAGTTTACCATCGAAGACGTCAGCGTATGCAGTGATGACGTCTTCAATGCCGGAGGGCGAGGCAGCGGTATGGTGTACCCCCATCAGGGACAAACCCAGAGGGGTGAACCAGTCCAAGCCCAACAGGGCTGGCAATGGCTTTTCCACTACCAAAACAGGGAGACGGCCCTTAAAATCCCTGTACTCCACCCGCACACAATAGCATTCCAGGGTGGGAATTAGAGTCCCCTGGTAATCTTTTAAGTTAGTGTCCGGTGGAGCTAGCTGGGCACGAGAAACAGTGGGGCAGAGCTGAGTGAAGGTGGGCCAAGACAAGAGGGAGCGGGAGGACCCCGAGTTGATCTCCATGGAGCAGGGCGACCCTTCCAACAAAAGGGAGATGGTCACTTTCTTGGAGACGGCAGACGCGTGGCTGACCGACTCTGCAGGGGTGTCCGGAAGGCTCTTGTCAACGGCGAAGCAGTCGTCTCTGCTGGGCTGTTGGCAGCGGGGCTGAGGGAGGCGCAGCTGCGCCTGTTGGCCATAGGTTTGCACCAGAGAAGCGAGGAGGTGCGGCATTGTGAGGGAGGCCCGGCAGACCTGAGGCAGGTGTCCCTTCTTCTTGCACCTACGGCAAACGGACGCCTTGAACGGGCAGGTGTAGCAGGCATGGCTGCCTCCGCAGCCGAGGCACACAGTTGCCGCCTGATGGGCTGGTTGTTGCGCCGGGCACTTGGGCACTGCCCGCAAGCGGGCCACCTGGTCGAAATGGTCAGGCTCGTCCAAGGGTACGAGTTCATCGATCAAGCAGGTGCGGTTTGGCGGAGGTGGCAGCTGGTTCCTGAACATCTCCGCCGTGGATTGCTCAGAGAGTTCCGCAGCCCTGGCCCCTTCCACCCGAGCCAGAAGTCGCCGCTTTAGTCAGGGGTCCCTGACGCCGCACACAAACTGTTCTACAAATGAGTTGTCCAGATCGGTGAACTCGCATTGTGTGGTGGCGGTCCTCAGGGACTGGCGGAACTGGCTGACCGATTCTTCAGCCTTCTGGACACACTGCCGGAACGCATAGTGTTGGGTGCGTATTGATTTTTCAATTTGGCTATGAGAGTGTCCCAATCCAGCGTGTGGACAGGAAGAGGTGCAGCAAGAGCCCTGGCTGAATTGAACATAGCCGGGCCACAACAACTGAGGAAGAAACTGCACTTCTGGTCAGTAGGCAGGTTGCGGCTCCCGTTGGCTATTAAAAAGCACTCGAACCGCTCCAGGAACCCGGCCCATGATTCACCGGCTGTTCCAAATGGAGCGAAAGGCGGCATAGACGCCATGGCAGTGTTGCATGCGAGAAACAAAGAAAAAAATGTTTCTTGTGAGGAAATTGTCAGTGCCTTGTTGCTACGCTCTGAGGTGGTTGTCCGCAGCCTCAGGATCCCACCTTCATTGCCAGTTTAGTGAATTTAGACGAAGGAATGAGGCGAGACAATCCTGAGGAGAACTAGAACGGTTTTATTGCAACAGGCACAGTCAGAACTATATACAAGAGCGATTTCGCACCTTCCCTGCTTGACAGCTATTTATACGGAGCTGTCAAGCAGGGCAGCCAATCAAAATGGTCTGATAGCTTGTGGTCAGCCAAGCCGCATCTTAGCCAATCAGGCGCAGCTTGGCTGTTGCCGGCTGCCAGGTCGTATGTCGAGGACATAACAATAAACTTCATATACAGATTACTCCATTCCTTCCTCCAACCCAAATGCCAGCATCCCTATAGAAATATCTGGGACCTGACAAAACGCCTTCCTCTCTGTGACTGCTTAAGTATTGAAAGACATGCCACCCTAATCTTTCTCTTTTTGTTAGGCTAGCCATAACCTAGTTCCCTAAACCATCCATCATATGGTTGAGCCTCCAGACTCCTTATCATTTTTGTTGCTTTGCTCTGCACACTTACTAGGGTCACATCATTTTTTTATCATGTCAATTAGAACTGGATGCAGTATTCCAAATGTGACCTGACTAGTGTAGTATAGAGCAGTAGTATCTTTTCTCATGATTTTCATGTTATTCCTCTAGGATTGCATTGGCTTTTTTGGCAGCTGCAGTACATTGCTAGCTATACTTAAGTGGTGGTCCACTAGATCAGGAGTCCCCAAACCCCGGGGCATGTCCATTACTGAATTACTATTCAGAACCAGGCCATGTGAAAGGTGGGCCAGTGCATGCATGCAGCTCCACGTGCATGATCAGCACCCCAAAGCCTCCTCTTCTCTCATGGGCGAGTGGAGCTGCATGTGTGTGTATGCTGGCCTGCCACTCATTCCTCTCTCACTCCTGGTTCCCCTCTCACTCCCTATGCAGGCCACCTAGCCGTCTGCTCCCGATGATCAAAAAGTGGAGTGGTGAGAGTAGAGGCTCAGTGGGATGAATGTGACCTGCTCAGCTTTGTTGACTCACCGAGGCTGCCTGCACAGGACACTCAATCTGCTTTTGGAGCACTGGGAAGGAGAATGAGACTATGCCCCCAAAGTCTTCTCTTCTCTGTGCCAAAAGCTTTTGCAAATTGATGAAAGGCTTTGGTGATCTTGCTTCAGGCCTTCCATCCCTTTGCAAAAGGTTAGGCGTGAAGAAGCCTGAAGAAGCAAAGGCTTCTGTTCTCTCTTGTGTGAATGGAGTTGTGTGGTGAATGGAGCCCACCACGTGGCCCCACCCTGTTCTGCTCTTCATTCCCTAAGCCAGGCCTCCAAGCCTCAAAGGTTGGGGACCACTGCACAAGATGTAGATGTACATGTACATCTACTCCATGTATATATAGTTCCATTGAGGGCTATATGCTGAATGTGGTTGGTCTGCCAACTGCAAATCCATAGGTGATACTATTAATCCCATATTGTTCTATCTTACTCAAGGACAATGATCTACTTTGTCAAATGCCTTACTGACGTTTAAGTGTCCTATATCCACAACATTTCCTTGATCCAGTAATTAATCAATTTATTAAAGAAGGCAATACAGTTTATTTGGTCTGATTTGTTTTTAATAATCCCATCAACCTATTAATCACCTTGTTTATTTCTAGATGTTCAAAAATCTGTTACCAGATTATCTTTTCTAGGGTTTTTCCAAGCTGACTGGTTTGTAGTTTCCTGGATCTTTTCCCCTCCACCTTTGTAAATTGGAACCACATCAGCTCTTTCAAGTTTTCTGCTAGCTCCCTTGTGCTACAGGAGCTCTGAAAGATTTTGTTCAGTGGTTGTGAGGCACATCTGCCAACTCCTTCAGAACCCTGGAATGTCTAGTCCTGGCAATTTGAATTCATCTAAAGTGGAAATGTATTGAGACGACTTCGAGTTTCTGCTGGCGATGGACATGTTGTCCGCCACTCGTCTCGCCGGTTGGCTCTGTGAGGAGCACAGGGGGCCCTGGAGGGGGGCCCTGCTGAAGGGCGCCTTGCTGAGGCCCCCCAGAATCGGCGGCAGCCAGCGGGAGTGCTTTTCAGCTTCGCCTAGCAGCCGGGGAGTAGAGGGGGGCCGAGGGACAGCGTTGAGCTGTCCGCCCTTTCGCCGAATGGCTCCGGAGGAAAGAGTGTACTTGGAAAAGCGCAGCTGGATCCTGGTGGTGGGGGATTCATCCTGAACTCTTCGATCGGCATTAAAAGAAAAGCAGCAGACTTCTGTAAGTTTTGTGTTCAACCTATTTGAATGGAGATTAGAGGGGGATGTTTCTTCCTTCTACCCCCCTCGGACTAAACGGCATTTGAACTATCTCTCTTGAAGAGAGAGAACAAAGGCTGACTCGACACTTGAACCAACTAACTGAGAAAGATCATTATCACAATTGCTAGAAATGACTGCTGAGCCGTTTTACTTTAAAAAGCTTTATAGAGATCTCCATTTTTCTCCCTGTGAAAAGAGGAGCCAAGATGGCACCCGCCTTTCTTTGTTTGTGTACTTATAAATGAAGTCTGCCTTTTGAAACTACCTTAAGAAAACCCTTTTGGAGCTGCCTTATTACTCTCTCTGAAAGAAACTGGGACCCCTCCTTGCTATGTGGCTTTTCTGAACTCTAACTATTTGATCCCCTTCTTTTGGTTTACCTCGGTGCCTTGGAACTCTGAAGGAGAGTTAGCACTTCACTTTAGGACTTGTTTTGACTCTTGGGATCAGCACAGCTGTGCAATCCTCGGACGCCATCTTCTTGGGAAAAGACTTATATACATTTCTGAATTTTAAACAAATGGGGCCTAAGAGACCACTGACGGGCAAGTCATTTTTAGCCCCCTCATCTACCTCCTCCAGTCCGAGTATGCAACAAACGAAAATTACCTCATTGTTGCAGCAAGAGAGGACTGGAGAGGGCCCAAAAGAACTATCAGTCTCCCAAATGTTTCAAGAACTTATGAGAGGCCAAAATGAATTGAAAAAAGAAATGACAGAGCTTAAAGAGGAACTCAGAGATGTTACACATCATATTGCAGAAAATAAAAAGAGAATTGTGGCGCTGGAGGAGGGAGAGACTGGGTTGGGGGAAGAGATTAAAACAATCCGGAAGGGAAATGTAGACTTGGAAAACTTTTTGGCAAAAATAGAATTTGAAAGAATGTCCTTTTTTCTTAGATTCCAGAATTTACCAGAGACAGAAAATGAAGACCTTAAGGATATCATGAGTACAATCTTAGCAGATTATATTAAGAGAGATAAAAAGCAGCTGTGGTGAGATATGGACCTAGTCTATAGGATAAATTCAGCATATGCTAGAAGTCATAATGTTCCAAGGGAGGTACATGTTAAATTTATCAGGAGGACCACAAGGGATGAGGTGCTTGGGACCCAAAGGGAGAGACCATTGAAATATAAAGATGAAGAAATTACCATCCTTAAGCAGATTCCAAAAAAGATGAGAGAAGGAGGAAATACACCTCCTTATCAAAGAAATTATACAATAAAGGAATCTGGTTTAGATGGTTATTGCCAGAGGGAATGCTTTTTTTATTAAATTTTTAAAATAAGTTTTACAATTATCAACCCCCTTACCCTTCCCTCTTCCCACCCTCCCTCCCCCCGACCTCCCAAAGCAAAATACAGGGTTTAACAACCATATGCTAACATAAGCAAACTAAATTTAACATGTTACTAATCTTGTGCTTTAACTCCCCCTTTATTAAACTAGCTTTGAATAAATTGTAGCATTCCTTATGCCTTCATTCATAAGCTAACTGAAATTTTTTAGTCTGGTATTTGTTTTGAATATATCAATCCATCTTCTCCAGTCCAGCTTGTACTTCTCATCTGAGTGGTCCTTCAGCTACGCTGAAATTTTGGTCATCTCTGCTAAGTTTACTACTTTTAACGTCCATTCTTGGATAGTGGGCAACTCTTCCTTCTTCCAATATTGCACCACCAACACTCTTGCTGCCGTCGTTAGGTTCAAAATCAAATTAGTCTCTATAACAGTACAATCTGAAACTATGCCTAACAAAAACAACTGGGGTGTGAACTTTATCCTCTTTCAAAATATTTTGAATAACTCACCATATTTTTATCCAAAATGCTTTAACTTTTTTACAAGTCCACCAAATATGGTAGTATGTGGCACCAACACAGTCACATCTCCAACTTTTAGATTGTAGATTTGGATACATACAGGCTAGCCTTTTTGGATCTAAATGCCATCTGTACAACATCTTGTAAAAATTCTCTCTCTTGTTATTTATTTTAACTTTGGAAGTCTTGTTGAACGCAATTCGGGACTCAGAATCCTTAGATGGCATAACTATTAGGCAAAAGGAATATAGAACTAGAGCATTTGCCGACGATCTGGTTGTTACCCTTTCACACCCTTTGAAATCAATAATCCAGATGAAAAATATTATAGTAGAATTTGGCATGGTGTCTGGGTTTAGACTAAATCAAAACAAAACGAAAATGATGGTTAAAAACATGACAGAGTCGCAAAGAAAGAGACTTGAAAGTTTAGCAGGCTTTGAAATAGTCTCCAAGGTCAAGTATTTAGGAATACAAATTGCAGAATCAAACACAAAACTTTTCTTAAATAATTATGAAGTGTTGTGGCAAAAGATCCAGAAAGACCTTGAAGTATGGAAAAAGCTACAATTGTCTTTGCTTGGAAGGATTTCAGCAATTAAAATGAACATTCTACCTAGATTTATCTTTTTATTCCAGATGATACCGGTGCTTAAAACAGATAAAACTTTGTTAAATTGGCAAGCAACATTAAATAAATTTGTTTGGAAGGAGAAAAAACCGAGAGTAAAGATGAAGATCATGCAAGATACTCGTGAAAGAGGCGGCCTTAGACTCCCAAACCTTCGATTGTACTATGAAGCTGCGGTACTAACGCATGTAGCAGATTGGTTTGGGAAAACAAAAATGGATTTGCTGAATATAGAAGGCCATGATCTTGTTCTGGGATGGCATGCATATCTTTTTTATGAAGATAGGGTGGATAAAGTGTTCAACAATCACGTTCTCCGAAGTGCCCTGATGAGAGTATGGAAGAAGCACCGGCCCAATTGGGATTATAAAATACCGCTTTGGTTGGATCTTGCAGACACCATGGGGATTATGATTAATTCACTCGGGGGTTGTTTATACAAAGATGTGCTTATCGCTGATGGGGACGAATGGAAGTTAAAAACTTTGGAACAACTGTTGGAAGAAGGAATTGTTTTAAATTGGTTACATTATATACAGCTACAGAAGAGATGGGAAGAAGATCGAAGGGTCGGTTTTATGGACAAAGAAGTGGATCTGATTAAGCAGATAAAAGAGACTGGCCCAAAACAGGTTAAAAGAATATATAATGTACTGTTAGAAAGAGACTCAGAAAGTGAATTGGTTAAGGATTGTATGATTAAATGGGCTCAGAATTTTGGTGAAGTGGTTATGTTGGAAACATGGGAAAGAATATGGGTTCAGAATGTTAAATTTACACAGTCACAGAATTTAAGGGAGAACTTTTATAAAATGTTTTACAGGTGGTATTTAGATCCTAAAAAATTATCATGCATGTACCCAAATATTCAACCAAAATGTTGGAGATGCGGGTGCCTAGATGCTACCTTTTTTCATGTATGGTGGACCTGCAATAAGGTTAAGGCTTTTTGGATAAAAATATGGTGGGTCATGCAAAATGTACTGAAAAAAAGAATACAATTTACTCCGCAAATGTTTTTATTGGGTATAGCTAAGGATCTTACTAAAGGGGAAACAAAATTGGTTCTGTATATGGTCACAGCAGCTAGGCTGCTGATTGCGCAACATTGGAAGAAAGATTTTTTACCGACAATTGGTCAATGGACTCAGAAAGTGGCGGGGTTCGCCGAAATGGCAAAAATTTCAGCTTTTTTAAAAGATCAGAAGCAGGAGAATTATACACAGGAATGGGCAAAATGGATTGATTATATACAGAATAAGTACCAGACTAGGAGGTATTATGTAGCCTTTAGGTAAGATTGTTTAGACTGATAGTTGATCAGAGTAAACAATACATGGGATGCTTGGAATCATTAGAGTGGTGTATAGTGGAAGTCAGGGGGGGGGGGTTGAGTGGGAGGTGCGGGTGGGTTAGGGTGGAGGGTTGGGCAATATATATGTATAAATATACTAGAAAATGGGATTAATGAAATATTATTTTAAGAGAAATTTATATTATGATTTATATATGTTAAATTAGTTTAGAAGAAGGGATTGATGGGCTATTATTATTCTAAGAGAAATTTATATTGTGATTGCTGGGAAGAGAGGGGGTACAATATGTGAATGAGTAATTTACTTTTAGACAGGGGGAGGGGGTAAAATAATTGGTATAATATTTGAATTTCCTTTTTTTAGGGGGGGCTGGGGGGAGGGGAGGGGGTATAGTATCTGTATGGGATTTATACTGTATGGTGGGGGGGGGGGTTAAAAGGGGAAAATATGTTTGTATAAAACTTTTTCAATTAAAAAAAAATTCTCTCTCAAGTTCTGAGCTTGTGTAAATTTTACATTTCCTACCCAGATCTCTTCCCATGTTTCCATCACTATTGGTTCTTCAAACTTTTGTGCCCATTTTATCATACAATCTTTAACTAATTCTGTTTCTGAGTCTATTTCTATCAATACATTATACAACCTTTGAGGGAATGTTGATCTTCTGGGAGGGAAGCAGGATTAGAATTAATACAGTGCAGGAGGCGGAAGCTTTCGTTAAAAAAGCATCTCTCCCTCCTAGAGGACAAATACAGAGAAGGTAGTGGAAAGTACAGCAAGGTACAAGATAAGAGGGGGGGCTGAGGCTTCCTCTGGGGACAGGGAGGAAGGAGCAATATCGAAAAGGCTCAGGTCACAAAAATAAAAGTATTTGAAATAACACTAATTGGTGATACTCTAGAAAGTGACAAAGGAAAATGAATGAACACATGGTTGACAATATAAATAAGACCTTGTTTTCTGCTTATCTTTTATATTTTGTTTTTAAGATTGTAAAAATTGTGAGTTTTGGATGGATTTCTATCACCATTGTGGGAGCTGCCAAAAAAATTTATATATCCCCCTTACCTTTCCACATAAATGTATAAAAACCAATAATTCTTTTGGAAAAATAAATAAATAAAGTGGAAATGTATTCTTTTATTAATTTTTTTCTATTTCCTCAAAAAAAATTACTATTGGTTCTGTGGGCATGGATAATGCAACTTCAAATGATGGGATTTGGTGAGGGACTTATAAATATGATTAAAACAATATATAATAACCAATCGGCAAAGGTAATGGTAAATGGTGATATGACAGGAAAGATAGCGATTATGAAGGAACTAGACAAGGATGTCCACTATCACCATTATTATTTATACTGCCACTAGAGATTTTGAATAGAGAAATATGACAAAATAAAGAGGTAAAAGGTATAAGGGTCAAGAAAGAAGTATATAAATTACAAGTGTTTGCAGATGATTTGGTGGTTATTATGGAGGATCCAATAGAAACAGGGCCAAAACTAGTTAAAATAATAGAAGAATATGGAGAAGTAGCAGGCTTGAAGATTAATAAAGATAAAACAAAAATTCTGGTGAAAAATATGACAGAAAAAATGAAAAGAGAACAAGGGATTGATATAGGATGGTTTTCACAATTGCAAATGCAATCAAGATATGAAAAAGATAAAAGGGAGTATGGTTTTAACTTAGGAAGTTCAGAGTTGGATAAAATACTTATGGGAACAGAAGGAAGAATAATCAAGGAACTATATAGCTACCTATTAAGAACTATGTTAGAAGAAGAAGTGGTTAGGCGGAGGAGGAGCCAATGTCATGATGAGACGACATGCGATCTCAATGTTCTGAGATCGCCGTTGATACTTTTGCCGCTGGGTGGTCCAAACGGACATAAACCATCCCACAGAGACAGTGAACAGGAAGAATATGTCTTGCTGATCTCAGGGACATCGCAAAGTCCCTGATCGATCAAAGAGAAGTTCTTCAAGCCGGCGACAAAATATCCAGCCATTAGGCTGATGAAGTCGGGGTGGCTCCAAAACGGAAGGATACGGAAAGAGAAAGTGTTTCCAGCTGGTGAGGAATTTTTACCGTTTTAAAAGAGACTGCCTATAAAAAAACTTACATTTAATTTAAATTAGAGAACAGAAGAAATAAGCGCGGAATTAAATTTGGACTGGTTTTGGACAGTGTGTTATCTTATTTTTTAAATGCTATTTTCATGGATGGAATTTATGCAAGCCTTTTAAAATGAATGGATTGAGTTTTCTTCTTCTATTTTTTTTCTTTTATTATTCTTTGTAACCTATGGACTAAAATTCTCCTCTTTCATTACTGTGGGTGTTCTTCTAACTCATTCAAGAATCGGACCTTTTTCTTTTTACTTGAAATTCAAAAAAGATGCAAAAAGAAACAAAGAAGATTGCAACAATAACACTGCTACTCGGAGTCTGGTGGTTTGTGCATTGGAAATGAAACACTCTTATTTTTCTTACTGATTATCCTGGCTTGACACTCCAAGGGCTCACTGCTTGTTTATAGAGAGTAATAAGAAGAAAAGCACATAGATGTTCCTTTGAAGTATATCTTTAACCAGAGAAAGGTGAAAATGAAATGTTATTGCGAATCTATGCTTAATCTTGTTAAAACCTTCCAAGCTAGAGCAGCAGTGTTTCTTAGCTGGCAATAATGGCACAATTTCAACAGCAGAAAGAAATTTTAAGTCTGCAAAAGATATTCTCAGAAATACAGAAATTATCAAGCACATATGAGAGGATAGAGAAGAAGTTGGAAGACTTAGAGTATCTAACAGTAAAATATGATGAAGAAGTTGGAGATGTTTATCAAATGGAAAAAATGGTGGTTGAAATCCTAAAAATCGAAGAGGAAAATGAATATAAAGAAATTAAAATTGCTGATATTTATGGTGATTGGTTTGTCTCTGAAAATGGAAAGAGTGGGATACTGAAAGAAGAATTAAATGGAAGGGAACCCCAGATGCAAGATGCAGAAGAAGAAAAAACAAAAGAATTTATGGATTTAAAAAGAGAAATTTTATTAGCAATATCATTGATAACACTACTGACAATCAAAGATAAGCTGATTAAGGAAACAGAAGAAGGGCATCGAAATTACATGAGAGATTTTATAAGCAAAGAGTTGCTAAGAGGAGTTCATACAAAGTTGATTAAGGAGATGATTAGAGGACTGACACCACAAACGGCAGAAGATATGAGACTGTTTTGCTACTGGAAAGATACAGGTTGATAGATGGAAGAGTATAATTTAAAACTAGTTAAACTTAGTGAAATTTAGTAACAATAGATATAGTTAAATAAATAATTGATAATGATAATAATGTATACAATGTGTAGTGTTATGATAAGTAATAATTGGATATGAATATTGAATGGTACCCATGAAAGGAAGATTAGAAATCCTTTTGGATTGTATATAAAGGTTAATAAAAAAGAACTAAGTTAGATAGAGTTAAGTGTTGATTATTAGGGAGAAAATGTTATGATACAGGATATAGTCAAATAAAGGAGGGATAATGATAACAATGTATATACAGGTATGGGTACAACGTAAGGAAACTGGATATAAATTGTGAACAGTGATTTGGAAAGGAGGATTAGAAAACTTTGTTATTAAATATTATGGATGTTTAGCTAGAATAGGATATAAGGATTCAGTGTTATTGGAGGATTTTAGAAATAGTAAATGAAATGCCAGTATGTGTTATGTATGAAATCTTGGTATTTTATGATGAAGGACGTTTAAACAATTATAGTCAAATGAAAATGGAGGTATGATGATGGTAACATGTATAAATATCTGAGTTAAAATACTTGAATTAATATGAATTATGTTTGTTGACTGTTGGAAGAGATGCACAAAATCTTTTTGTAACCAACTGATACACTTTCTACAGTCTAAAGAAAGATGTGCTGTGTTTGTTTTTAAAATTAAAAATAAAAAAAATATTTTAAAAAAGAAGAAGAAGTGGTTAAAGGTACAATATTAACTTGGACAAAGAATTTTGGCCACACGATTGAACTAGAAAAGTGGCAAAAATTTATGGAAAGGAATTATAAATTAATCATGTCAACAGCTTACAAAGAAAACTTATACAAAATGTTTTACAGATGGCACATGTCACCGGGAAAATTAGCAAAGATGTTTAAAGACAAGTCAGCGAAATGTTGGAAATGTCAACAAGCAATACGTTCATACTATCATACGTGGTGGACATGTGCAGAAGCAGGGAAATATTGGACTAAAATAAGAGTATGGTAAAAAAAATGTTACAACAAGAAATAGAATTTAGACCAGAGATATTTCTACTAGGCATTATCCCAGAGAAATTCAAGAATGAGGATACTTATCTGATTATACATGTAACTACAACAGCAAGAATTGTATTTTCCCAAAATTGGAAATTAAATAAGCTATCAACAGACAAAGCGATAATAAAAAAGATATTAAATTGTGCAGAGATGAATAGATTAACAATGAAAATAAAGGATAAAGAGGAATCAGAGTACTTCAAGACAAGGGGAAGATTTTATGATTAGTTAAAGAAAGGGAGAAGATAAAGTACCTGGACAACACACTATTAAATAGAAAAAAAAGGGGGGGAGGAATAGAAAAGAAAATATTAAATATATAAGTATATAATCAAGAGTGAGATATAAAGGGGGGGGAACATAACTAGGGTAGACTAGCAAAGATAAGGAAATAAGAAATTATACTAAATTATATTTGGGTTGGCGGAAATACCATCCCAAGGAATCATAAGCTGAGTTAGAAATTGAAGACGGCTTGTGGCAACAGGCCTCAATTTTTCTTACATACAGAAGACTACTTGATTACTAAAAGCTTTTCAGATAGCCTCTGGGAGGGGGAGATGACGTCACGACGACACGATGTGTAATCTTGGAGTTCCAAGGTCACAGTCGGTAAGTTTGCTGCTGGACGGTCCTTTTGGACCTAAACTGTCCAGAAGAGACAGTGACAGGGAAGAGTATGTCCTGCTGATCTCAGGGACACAGCAAAGTCCCTGATTGATTCAGGAGAATCTCTTTTTGCCGGCGACAGAAGCGCAGCCATTGAAGCTGCTGAACTTGGGACAGCTCCAGAATGGGAGGAAAACGGAAAGAGAAAGTGTGTCCATCTGGTGAGGAAATTGTATTATTATAAAAGAGACTACCCCCAAAAAATAGAGCTAAATTAAATTTGAAAACAGAAGAGAACAAGCGGTGAAATTAAGCTACATTAGATAGTGTGTTAACCTTTTTAAAAAAAATTCTTTTATGGATGGAACTTTTGCAAATGTTTCCTATTCTTTAAATTGAACAGATTAGTTTTTCTTCTACATTTATATTCTTTTTTTATACCTATGGATTAAAATCTTTTTCCTTATTTTTATAATGCTGAATTCGATGGTTTTTTTTTTACTCCACTTAAGAATTTTGTTTTCTTTAAGTCTGGAATGCAAAGAAGATACAAAAGGAATACAAAGAGGGCTGTAATAACAGAGGGAAAGGAAGTAACACTACCATTTGGAGGCTGGAGGCTTGGAAGGCTTGGAAATATTGTCTTTTCTCTTTTCTCTTTGATCATTTGACTTTGCATTTCAAGGTTCTTCAGCTTGTTTACAGAGAGTGATAGTGAGAAGAGCATGGGTTGTTTATACAGGTGCTCTTCAGGAGCTTTATTGGCAGCTGGAGTGGAGTGAAAACAAAGCCTTGTCTTGAAAGATTATAAATGAACTTGCTTTAAATTTAATAAAAAGTTTTGAATGCCAGAGTGGCAGTGTTTACAAGTTGGAAGAATGGCACAACATGAAAAAGAAGCCTTAACATTGCAAAAGATTATGTTTGAAATTCAAAAATTATTAGAAGTAACAGAAAATTGAGAAGAGATTGGAGAACATAGATCATAGAACAGTAAAATTTGATGGAAAAATTGAGGATGTTCATCAAATGAAAAAAGTGGAGGTCAGAGTTCTAAAAACTGAAGGAAAAAATAAACAAAGAGACAAGAAAACTGTTGATAATGACAGTGAACTGAGTGTGGTTGCAAATGGAAAGAGTGAAATATGGAAAGGGGAGATAGATGGACTGGAGCTCTACCCCAGATTTCAAAGTATAGAAGAAGAAAAGAGAGACGAATTGATGGAACTAAGGAGAGAAATCTTGTCAGAAGCAGTAGTGATAACCAAAGATAAGCTGATTGAAGAAGCAGATGGAGGGTTTCAAGCTTATACAAGATATGCAATAAGCAATAAGTTGCAAAGAGAAGTCCATACAAAATTTTCTAAGGAAATAACCAGAATACTAATGCCACAAATGGCAAGAGATATAAGACTGCACTATTGACTTCCAGTTCCGGGACCGAATGGCGATGGACGTGTAGTCTGCCGATCGCTCCCTAGGCGAGCTCCGAAAGGAGCACAGGAGACTCGGACAAAGGGTCTCCTGCCGAAGGGCGGCTTGCTGGGACCCCCCTGCAGTGGCGGCAGCCAATGGGGGTGTTTTTCCCAGCTTTGCCTAGGCGCCAGGGAGCAGGGGGGGGGGGGCGAGTGACATCGCCTCTTCGCCGGATGGCCCTGGGAGGTTTCAGATCAAAGGAGAAGCATGGCTGAAGGCTGGAGGTGCGGATCCCACGTGGTGCTCTTTGTTTACTTTGAAAGAAAGCTACAGATGTGCGTGAGTTGGTGTGCTCTGGCTTTTGAAATGGAAATTAGAGGGGGTGGTTCATCTATTACCCCCCCCCTCGGAATAAGTGGCATTTAAAGGGACTCTCTTGGAGAGAGAAAATAATGACTGATTAGTTACTTGGACAGTGAATGAGAATGGCTTTTTACAATTGCCAGAAATGATTCTAAAGCTGACCTTCGCCTTTAAAAAAAAGGGAAAGAAAAACTTTTTGTGGCTTCTCTCCCTTCGGAAGGGAGGGCCAAGATGGTGCCTGCCCTCCTTCCTTTGTCTACATATGAATGAAACTTGTCCTTTGAAACTGCTCCCAAAGAGAAAGTAAAGAAAAGTAGATTGTTTGCTGCACTCTCTCAAAGGGAAGCTGGGACCTCTCTGTATGTGGCTCTTCTGAGCTTTGATTATTGGAATTACTTCTTGGATTATCTCTCTATTGGAATTGTGGGTTTCCCTGCTTTTGTTTGCCTTTTGAGGCCACCTCTGCTGTGGAATCCCCGGACATCATTTTCCCTGGAAAGGATTTGCATCTCTGAAACTAACCAATGGCTGCAAGAAAACCACCGACTGGCAAGGCGCACTCAGCGCCGTCATCTGCTGCCCCCAGCCCCACAACGCAACAGTCTAAGATCACCTCATTGTTGCAGAAAGGAGGGGCTGGAGAGGACACAAAGGAACTATCTCTTACAGAAATGTTTAAAGAACTTATGAAGGGGCAGAATGAAATGAGGAAAGAAATGGCAGAGGTTAAAGAAGAGCTCAGAGATGTTAAAGAACATATTGCTGGGAATTCACGATCTAATTTTAGAGGGGGAGCCGGACCTCGCGGGAATAACGGAGACCTGGTTGGGCCACAAGGGAGGTCTTCCCCTCGTGGAAATGTGCCCACCAGGCTACCGAGCATTTCACCAGCCCCGGGCCCAGGGAAGGGGCGGTGGGGTGGCAGCAATTATTCGGGAGGACTTAGAGCTGAGGGAGTCTACTGTGCCACAGACATCCGGATGTGAATCCCTTGTTGTGAAATGGGGCCCTGGGAGACAGTTGGGCCTGCTGATAGTATACCTGGCTCCTCGCTATACATCAGCGGCCCTGCCTGAACTCCTCGAGCTGATCGCATCGGTGGCGGTCGAAACCCCCAAACTTTTAGTGATGGGGGATTTTAACCTGCCATCGATGGGAGAAGCATCAGAGGGGGTTCGGGAGTTCATGGCTTCCATGACAGCCATGGACCTGACTCAAATGATTCAGGGCCCGACACACGAGGGAGGACACACTCTGGACCTCGTTTTTGTCTCTGGCCAGTGGTTGAGTGATCTGGGAGGAGGGGACTTAACCATCACTCCCCTGTCATGGTCAGATCACTCACTCCTTCGTCTTGACTTCCCTGGTGCTACCTCCCGCTGCGGGGAGGCGGAACCGGAAAGCACTAGATGGTTCCGCCCCAGGCGCCTGATGGAACCAGATAGGTTCCAGACGGAGCTTGGGCCACCTCCTGTAACCTTGACCCGCCCCCGGGTAGAGGACCTGGTGGTCGCGTGGAATAATGCGACTACCGGGGCCTTGAACCGGGTGGCGCCTTTGCGGCCTCTCCGGCGGCAACGATCCACCCTGGCCCCTTGGTTTACCGAGGAGCTGAGGGTGATGAAATGCCGCAAGAGACATCTAGAGAGTCGTTGGAGATCCTCTCGTTCCGAACTTGATCGAACACAGGCACGAGCCCATTTAAGGACGTACCTTGTGGCATTGAGAGTGGCCAAACGCCAATATTGTGCCACTCTCATTGCATCCGCAGAGAAACTCCCTGCCGCCCTGTTTCGGGTGTCCCGCTCCCTCTTGTTTCAGAGGCCGCGGGAGGCCCCTCTACAGGGCAGAGCAGAGGAATTTGGGAAATATCTGCAGGATAAAATCGCTCAAATCTGGAAGGATTGGGTCCCTGTTAGTGGTCCAATGGAGACGTCCGTGGCGAGTCTTGAGGAATCAACCTGGGAGGAGTTTGACTTGGTTGCCATCGAGGATTTGGACAGAATGTGTGGACGACTGCAACCCACCACATGTTTATTGGACCCGTGCCCCTCCTGGCTTGTACTGGCATCCTGGGAGGTTACACGAGACTGGCTCCTGGACCTAGTGAACGCTTCGCTGAGCGAGGGGTCTCTCCCGGCCGCCTTGAAAGAGGCGGTGGTGAGACCCTTGCTCAAGAAGCCTTCCCTGGATCCTTTGGAGCTGGCCAATTATCGTCCTGTCTCCAACCTTCCCTTTTTGGCGAAGGTTGTAGAGAGTGTGGTGGCCTACCAGTTTCCACGGCATCTGGAGGAAAATGATTATCTAGACCCGCGCCAGTCCGGCTTCCGCCCCGGTCACAGCACGGAGACGGCCTTGGTCGCATTGGTGGATGATCTCTGGAGGGCCAGAGATAGAGGTTGTTCCTCTATCCTGGTCCTATTAGACCTCTCGGCGGCTTTTGATACCATCGACCATGGTATCCTGCTGCGCCGGCTGGAGGGGTTGGGGGTCCGGGGCACCGTTTTGCGGTGGTTCGGCTCCTACCTTTCTGGCCGGATGCAGCGTGTGTTGGCAGGGGAGGAGAGGTCGACCCTACGCCCCCTTACTTGTGGGGTACCACAGGGGTCGGTCCTCTCGCCACTCCTGTTCAACACATATATGAAGCCGCTGGGTGAGATCATCCGTGGTTTCGGGGTGGGATACCATCTGTACGCTGATGATACTCAGCTGTACTTTTCCACCCCGAACCACCCCAACGAGGCCATCGAAGTGATGTCCCGGTGTGTGGAAGCCGTACGGATCTGGATGGATGACAACCGACTCAAACTCAACCCCTCCAAGACGGAGTGGCTGTGGGTACTGGCTCCCCGGTTCAGCCAATTAATTCCATCATTGGCCATTGGGGGCATTCAACTTGCCCCTGTGGAGCGGGCGCGCAATTTGGGCGTCCTCCTGGATGCCCGGCTGTCCATGGATGACCATGTGACAGCCATGGCAAGGGGGGCGTTCCACCAGGTTCGCCTGGTGCGCCAATTGCGCCCCCTACTGGACCGGGACGCCTTACGCACAGTCACTCATGCGCTGGTGACGTCTCGCTTGGACTACTGTAACGCTCTCTACATGGGGCTTCCCTTGAAATGCACTCGGAGACTGCAGTTGGTCCAGAATGCGGCCGCGCGGGTAATTATGGGGAGTACAAGGTACTCCCATGTGACACCTTTCCTGCACGAGCTGCACTGGCTTCCTGTGGTCTATCGGGTGCGTTTCAAGGTTTTGATAACTATCTTTAAAGCGCTCCATGGCTCAGGACCTAGTTACTTGCGGGATCGTATTCTGCCCCATACATCCCTGCGACCAATCCGCTCGCACAGAGAGGGCCTCCTCCAGGTGCCGTCCACCAGACAGTGTCGAGGGGCGGCGCCTAGGAGTAGAGCCTTCTCTGTGGCGGGCCCAGCCCTGTGGAATGACCTCCCTCCGGATATTAGGAATACCTCTGACCTCCGCTCCTTTCGTATAAAGCTCAAGACCCACCTATTCCAAGTAGCTGGCCTGGCTCAACTTTGATCTAACTATATCGCTCCTGACGGGTTTTTATTTGGGTATTTTAATTGCATTCAATTACTTAGGGGTTTCTAAACATTGTATTTTATTGTTTTTATTCATTAGCCGACCTCCTCCTTGTACATGTCTTGGTATATGTTTTTGTAATATGTATGTCTTGTCTATATATTTATTTCATATGTTTTATTGTACGCCGCCCCGAGTCCTTTGGGAGAGGGTGCGGCTAAGAAATAAATATTTATTATTATTATTATTATTATTATTATTATTATTATTATTATTATTATTATTATTATTATTATTATTAGCAGAGAATTATAGTGTTGGAGGAGAGAGCGGCGGAGATGGGGGAGGAGCTTAAAACAACACGCAAGGGAAACGCAGATGTAGAAAATTTTCTGACAAAAATAGAATTTGAAAGAATGTCCTTTTTTCTTAGATTCCAGAATCTGCCAGAGGAAGAAAACGAAGATCTTAAAGAGATTATGAGCACAATTTTAGCAGATTATATTAAGGGAGATAAGAAACAATTATGGTGGGATATGGATCTAGCATATAGGATAAACTCAGCATATGCCAGAAGTCACAACGTTCCCAGAGAGGTACATGTTAAATTTGTCAGGAGATCCACAAGGGATGATGTGCTTGCGACCCAAAGGGAGAGACCATTGAAATACGAAGAGGAACAGGTCACCATTCTTAAACAGATCCCCAAAAAAATAAGAGAGAGAAGGAGGAAATATTCCTCCTTATCAAAAAAAATTATACAACATGGGGGTCTGGTTTAAGTGGCTGTTACCAGAGGGGATGATGGTCTTCTGGGAGGGAAATAGGATCAGAATTAATACAATTCAGGAGGCGGAAGCCTTTATTAAAAAGAATCTTTCCCCCCCAGAGGAGAAATTTAGTGGGAGTAGGGAAAAGGACAGCAAGACGCAAGATAAGAAGGGGGGGCGTTGAGGCTCCTCCGGGGGGCAGGGAAGAAGAAGCAATATCAAAAAGGCTTAGATCACAAAAATGAATGTATTTGGAATAATTGTAATTGTTGATACTACAAAAAGTAACAAAGAAAAAATAGTAGAGCACATGTTTGACAATATTGGTTAAATTTGTTCTGATGCTTTCTTTTATATCTTATTTTTAAGATTGTTAAATCTGTGAGTTTCTTGGGGGGATTCTCGCCACCAGTGTGGAAGCTGCAAAAAAATTTCTGTATACCCTTTTACCCTTCCCTATATATTTTAAAACCAATAAAAATTTTGCAATTAAAAAAAAGACTGCACTATTACTGGAAAGACACAACTTGATGTAATGAAAGCTTATAATAAAAAATTAAGTCAAATTTAGTTAAATTTACAGCAATATGTATAAAATGAAGTGATAATGGATACAGTTAAATAATTGATTGATAATGATAATGATAATAATAATAATAATAATAATAATAATAATAATAATAATAATAATAATAATAATAATAATAATGCATATATATATGTATTGGTTTGATAAGAGGAAATTTGATATAAATTGCAAATGGTGACTAAACATGTTTATTTAGAACATGTTATAAAGATGTAATGTTACCGGATGATATTGGGAAGAGCTAATGGAATGCCATTATGTGGTTTTGCTTTAAATCTGGAATAGTTTATATAAAAGAATGTAAAAACATTTATAGTCAAATGAAGATTGAGCTATGATGATAGTAATATATAAAAATATATTTGATTTAAAATAGATGTTTTGATATGAATTGTAGGTGATGACCATGGAAGGGATGCACAGAAGTTTTTGTAACCAAGTGACATACTTTCTACAACTTGTAATGGAAGATGGTTTTGTGTGTGTGTGTGTGTGTGTGTGTGTGCGTGTGTTTTGTCTGTTTGTGTTTATTCAAAAAAAATTCTTTATAAAAAAAGTCATCCCACAAATTAAGCAAATAAAATCCAAGAGAAGTAAAAAAAAAAAAAGATAGACATACCACAGCCTGAAGATGGCGAGTGTGATCTCGCTGAAACGTTGCAAAGACAATCTCAATCCTACACGGGAGAAGACCCGAATACAACAAAACCAGCATATATTATTTATTATATATAACACGACTTAATGTTTGTATTTATACTGGATAAAATGTATCATGATCCCAAGTGATGCAAAGTTATAAAAAGACAGTAAGCGCTGTCCCAATTTATTGTACTTCATTGTTTTATATAAACAAGTCCTAAGTAATTAGAAGATACTCACAGAAAAAGTGATAGAAAAGAATATAGAAAAAGAAAGATAAGAAATCTGTACTTTCATCTAAAGTTAACTCACCTCTTCCTTTAATTACCTATCTGCACTCTGCTGAGCAGCATCTTGGAAATCAGAACATGTTTTGTGGCCCTAGGGGTTGTTTAGCTCTCCCATTGAAAAGATTGGAAAGAGGGGCCTGAGAAATCAGAACTCACTACTTAAGGATCCACCAGTCAAACAAACATCATAACGGTAAGTCCTAGAAAGTGACACATTCTGTGAATCAGCACAGTTTTCTGCAGTATCAGCTCTGGCAGGTACGAAGAGAGGAACAGCCACAGTAAAATGGTTTGGGGGGTCTTTCTTGATGATTTTGACCACAATAAACACAACAATGCAGACCAGGAACACAAAGGAGACTGCAGCCAAGCAGATCACCAGGTACTTGGTCAAAGTTTTATCTTCTTCCGGTTCTTCCACACTGACATCCATCCTCCTCAGAAAGGGATCCGAAAAGCCATCCACAAGAAGAACATTAAACAAAACGGTGCTGCTCTGTGGAGGAGGGCCGTTGTCTCTAACCAGTATCACCAGCCTCTGTTTATTTGTGTCTCACTCCTTCAGGACTCTCTTGGTTTTCACTTCCCCATTCTGCACTCCTATGCTGAAAAGGGCTGGGTCTGTGGCCTTCAGCAATTCATAGGAAAGCCAGGAGTTTTGACCAGAATCTGCATCCACTGCAACCACCTTGGTGACCAAATAGACGGCCTCATCTGACTTGGGAAGCAGCTCATTGCATGGGGATGTGTTGTTCTGGAAGGGATATAGGAAGAAGGGAGCGTTGTCATTCTCATCTATGATGTGGATTCGGACAATCACTTCTGAGCTCAGGGAAGGAGCACCTGCATCAGATGCCCTCACAGTAACTCTGAAGCCTCTTATCTGCTCATAGTCTGGGGATCGGAGGGCATATATGTTTCCAGTTTCAGAGTTGATGGAAATGGAAGAGGTCACAGGGGAATTGCCCTTCCCAAGCAAAAGTGAATAAATCACTTTAGCATTCAGTTTTGTGCCCAGATCCAGAGTGTGGACTGAGTTGATGAGCAAGCCTGGACTATTATTCTCCTGGATCTTCATGTCATATGCAGACTTTTCAAAAATGGGATGGTTATCATTAACATCTGACATGTGAACATTAATCAATCTTGTTGAAGTGAGCCTAGGAGATCCCCAGTCAATTGCAGTGATAGGGATGTTGTACTCAGAGTCTCTCTCTCTGTCTAGGGGACTTTGGAGCACAAGCTGATATAAGTTGTTTGTGGTGGCCTTGAGCATAAAAGGAAGGTTCATCTCCATGGAGCAGACCATTTTGCTGTTGTCTCCAGAGTCTTGATCTCTAGGACTGAAGAGGGTCACCACCTTCTCCAAAGCCGAATCCTCCTTTAAGATGCTGGTCAGAGATATGATGGACACTTCTGGGGCATTGTCATTGACATCTTCAACCTCTATAAGTATCTTGCAGTGCCCTGAAAGACCCCTTCCGTCTGTTGCTCTGATATTTATGCCATAACACCTTTCTTTTTCATAATCAATCTGTCCCCTAAGAGTGATTTCTCCAGATTTTCCATTTAAAATGAACAAACTGTTTATTCTTTCAGGTGTTCTGTGGAATGAATAGGTGACTAGTGCATTTGAACCCAAATCAAGATCTGTAGCTTCGACTTTAGACACCACAGTGCCCGTAGGAAGGTTTTCCTTCATTTTTACCTTATATTCGGATTGGGAAAATTGAGGAGGGTTATCATTTATGTCGAGAATATCAATGTTAATTTGAACAGTGCCTGTTTTCTGTGGTACCCCACCATCAACAGCCATTAGGGTGATATTGAGACATGGCCCCTTTTCTCTATCTAGTTATCTCTTTAGAACAAGATCCACATTGTTAATTCTGTCTTTGTTCCTTTGCACATGAAGCCAAAAATATTCATTGGTGCCGAGTGTATAGTTTTGGATGCTGTTTTCTCCTAGATCCTCATCATCTGCAGATTCTAAGGGAAGTACCATATTTGTAGGAACATTCTCAGGAATTTCTATCTCAAATTCATTTTTAGAGAATTTGGGAGCATTGTCATTTATGTCTTCTATTATTATTTCAATATTGTA
The DNA here is from genome assembly GCF_964273705.1 of Natrix helvetica. Taxonomy (NCBI): domain Eukaryota; kingdom Metazoa; phylum Chordata; class Lepidosauria; order Squamata; family Natricidae; genus Natrix; species Natrix helvetica. Next base: position 67,418,178 of record NC_138550.1, on the reverse strand, counting down.
TGATTCCAAAGGGTTGTCAAGCACAATTTGAGATGTAAGTATGCAAGCATCTGTCTGGCTACACAGAATGTCCCGATCTACTTTATCATTTATCAATATATCCCCAGTATGAATATCAAGGGAGAAATATTGCTTAGTGCTTTCAGAAATGAGATGGGTTCTGCAATCAATGAATTCCTGTACTTCCAGTTTGAAATCCTTCAACACATTAGCCACGTTAGAACCACTTTGGTTTGTTCAGGTGTAGAATAGTAGATTGAAATACATAATGCCCCAGGCAGACAAAGCAACCAAAAAAGATACATACCTTGTTTACTCCTAATGCATTGTTTCATCATTCAGGACTCTCCTTAATTCTTGAACAGAATATAAATCTCCTTACTTTCATCCAGTTTTTGTCTCTCACAAAGAGATAATTTCGTGCTGCTTTACCTGACAGTTTTCATCTTTTCGTTGGTTAAAATCTTCTTGTCTCCTTGCAGAACCCTACTCTTTGTTCTTTTCCGCTCAAACCAAAATTCTGAGTTCCCAATAATATGTTTGCCTATTCTGTCACCATGTGGCTGTTTGTGGAATCTGCCTCTAAGAACTGCTTTCATGAATCTGTTCTAAAGGCCTTACTGTTAAAGCCAGTAAATCATAGTTTTAAAGGCTCTCTTTCTATTCAAAATATGAAGATTCCACAGGAAATGGTGGCTTGGTGAGATTCCAGTTACTTCATCCACAAAAAATAATATTATTGTTCAACAGCACATTGAGAGAGAGGGATACAACTCTAGCATTGCAATATAATTTTCCCTGAGGGTGCCCAGAAATAAATTGTTTCAATTATATCGGAACAGAACAATAAGAGGAAAGGATCTATGTTAATAGATTTAACATAGATCACATTTTACATTTAAATTTAACTAATTTCAGTGACAGAAAAATATGAATAAAGGTGACAGGGTATGTAGGGTATCCTTATTGTGAAATTATTAGACATTTAATTTTATTAAATTTTATTATTAGATTTTTAATGTTAAAAACAGTATTAGACCTGGCTAAATAATTTATTTTCCTTTACATAACCATAAATATATTAGGACTGAATTGAAGTTGATAGCTTCAACATGGTAGATAGAAAAATTTATACTGAGAAGCAAAGAAGATCTAAGATTTTGCCATCCACTAGAATGCACAGGAAGGCTGTTGATAAAAACTAAAGTCTGATGTCACTCTAATGATAATGCAATTTTCTACGAAATGTATATATTATGATGTACTGACATTTCTTTCACTACTCAAGAGAATAACACAGAAGAGACCTTGGAGGTATTCAAGTCCATCCCCTGCTGAAGCAGAAGAATCATTTCAGGAAAAATGTGTGCCCAATTTCTTGAGAAAAACCTCCAGTGTTGGAGCACCCACAATTTGTGGAGATAAGTTATTCCACTGATTAATTTTTCTAACTGTTAGAAATTTCTTCTTAGTTTCTAGGTTGGTTTTTCTCCTTGATTAGTTTGCATCCATTATTTCTTGTCCTACTTTCTGGTACTTTGGAGAGTAGGTTGACTCTCTCTTCTTTGTGGCAGCTCTTAGAAATTGGAACATTTCTATCCACCCCTACTCCTATTCCTTACACCCCTAGACATACTCAATTCCCACATCCATTCTTCATATGGTTTAGCCTCCAGTACTCTAATCATCTTCTGTTGTTCTTAATTGCACTTCTTCTGGAGTCTCAACACCTTTTTTTATATTGTGGCGAAACTGAATGCAATATTCCAAGTGTGCTCTTACCAAAGCATTATAAAGTGGTATTAACACTTCACTTGATCTTGATTCCAGCTCATTTTTCCTTTCCTTTCCTTTCCTTTCTTTTCCTTTCCTTTCCTTTCCTTTCCTTTCCTATCCTATCCTATCCTATTGCTCTGATAATGCAGCCTATTTATGTGATTGTCCACTAGGAGTCCAAGAGTCCTCTTGCAGTTACTACTATTGAACCAGATATCACTATTCTATACCTGTGACACCATTTGAATGATGGCACTAACAAGGATTAGTGAGTTTATGTATGGAAGATTTCGTTTAAAGCTGGAGAGCATTGCAAAGTGCTCCTTCCAAGTTCTTCTCTGAAGTGATGGGGGACACCAGTTTACACACTGGACTTTCATTTTGATAGGCAAAAACCTTTGTGAGTTTTTGGGGCCAATGTGTTCAGATTGGACTCATTCAGCTCTTTGTATAAGATGTATAAAGAAGTTCATATGATCAACATCTAAAAGCGTTCGAATCATGATCAGTATACCCATATTGCCCACCTATTTATAAATGCCTCTGTATTTTCAAATAAAATATTGTAACATCATAACAACAATTGTTAATATAATAACAGCATTTGCAGGGAATCTAGCTTTAATTGGAACACCAGTCTTCCCAATTTCATATCAAAATACTGGCATTTAGATGCCTTTTTTCTATTTTAACCAGAAAATAATGTGAAACGGAATATACATTCTGACCATCAATGCATAAGTGAGGAAGAAAACATAGGAAGCGTTCTTTCTGAAGTGAAAGGTTTTTTTTATTCAAAGCCTTTAACTTTCCTTTCAGCTGCAGTTCTTTCCAGCCTTTCTTAGACTCAAAGAACCATATGAAAATTCACTACCTTAAATAGGAAAGATGATTTTGACTTCTTCAAATGATGGGTAGAAATGAACATTACAAACGACGAATACAGAAAAATAATGAGAGACTTCCGGTTAGCTCCACAACGAGACAGACTGGAAAAGCGGGCTCCCTAGGGACTGCGTGAAATCCAGGACTGACAAACCATTGCTGGGGGGTCTTTTAGACCAGAGCCTTCTTGGACAGAAGGTGAAAAAAGAGTGGCATCTCGAATGGCCAAGAGGGAAGAAACTGGTTCCTCAAAAGCCAAAGACTAGCTCTATGACCTGCGATGGGGGAGGCTGATATGGCAAAATGTCTGTCCTAAAGTTGGAGGCAACCGGGCTAAGCACAAGTAGGAGCAATGGCTGGATAAAGTGAGAAGATCGGGTGAGAAGATTTAACACCCATTGATAGAATAAGAGTGGAGTTGTGATTAGGAGGGAATTCAAATGTAAACTAGCATAAATGGAGGAATTGGGAACTGCATGGTAAAACAAAGAGAAGGAAAAAAAGATGGCACTTTAAAAACATTAAAGCCCAAAGAGAACGGACTGTTTACCTAGCTTAGGAGGTAAAACTAAAAGAAGGACTGGATATTTTATTAATACAGAAAAAAATATTCTCTCTAGTTGAATGTGAAACCTGGAAATGGCTTTGCTTTAATGGCAGGTAATTGATAAACCCCAAACTCCACATAAACGTCAAGAAGGAGTTGAAGGGGGGGAGGAAAAATGATTTAAAATTGAAGAAGAATACCCCCTCCTGCTTCTCTCTAGAATTTGTATTCTGTGCTCCTGTGGCATTAAAGATTAAAGATTCCATTCAAGAGTTAAGATATTTAACTGGGGGAAAAAAGCTAAGAAATGGAGGCACCTACTAGAAAGAAGAACCATCACCAGGCAGAGATGAAATTGGGACTTGAAAAAGCTGGTAACCAGAGTGTAACAACAAAGACCTTGCTTTCAACACGATCTCAAGACAATTCAAAACCAAAGAAGAAATCCCCTCCCCTACTCCATTGCTACAATTTGCATTTTGTATCTTTGTGGAGTTAAAGGTTACATTTACATTTCTACCAGAAAGAACTCATTTTAGAAGATGAAATAGATTATAACATGGTGCATGGAAAGCAGAAGAGCAAATAAAAATTGAAGAGGCTTAATGGCAAGAGGAATTGATATTTTATCGAATAGTCAAAAAATGTTTGTTAAGATGTAATGGTATACTTTGGATTATATTATATGTATGTTAAAAATAAAAAACTTTCGGCAAATAGAAAAATAGTGAGAAAAAACCCAAAGGAAAGTTTAAAAAAGTAAAGCAAAACTAAAGGAGTTATTCAGAAATAAATGCAGAACAATACAGTCTATCCATAGATACAATCGTTTTAGAATTAACCATAGAAAAGCTGCTCCCTATGGCATCTTTAAATAATCAAATATTAGACATTTAAGATAAAAAAACTGTTGGAAAGGTTTAACATTATTCTTACCTGAGACATCAATTCATTTTCCTTGACATGAGTTTTGGTATCCTGAGAGTGTGTTGAATTCCTTGGATCCATTGAAAAAATAGAGGATATTGGCCTGAGAAATCTGAACTCACTATTTAAAGACCCACTAGCTAAACATACTTCATAATTGTAGGCCTGACAATATGTGTCAGAAATACAATCTTCACAGTTTTCTTGCACATTTTGTTTCACCGGGAAATTCAATGCAGAATGAAAACTTCTTAAGAACTTTCTTCACTTCTGAAACTTGGTTGCAATAAACACAGTGACAGAAAGCAGAAAAATGGATGAGATGTCAACCAAGCAGATAATCAAATACAGTGTTAGAGTATGATCTCCCTCCTGCGGGACTTCACTCTTCGGATTATCCATAATTTTCATGTAAGGATCAGAGAAGCCGTCCACTAGAAGAATCCTTAGGGTCGCAGAGGCAGACTGAGGAAGATGCTCATTATCCCTAACTGCCACAATAAGAGTGTGTTTGAAACTGTCTCAGATGTTCACTCGCCTCATGGTTTTCACCTCCCCATTCTGAGTCCCAACAGTGAAGAGACTCGGATCTGTGGCCTTCAGCAACTGATAGGAAAGCCAAGAATTCTGCCCTGAATCTCTGTCCACTGCCACAACTTTGGTGACTAGGTAGCCTGTCTCTGCTCCCCTGGGAACCAGATCATTTGATGGAGAAGTGTTGTTCTGAAGGGGGCAGAGGATGAAGGGGGCATTATCATTTTCATCCATGATAAGAACTCGGACCAGCTTTTCTGCACTCAAGGGAGGTGAGCCCTTGTCTACAGCCCTCACCATCACCTGGAAATCCTGTATATCCTCATAATCTATAGATCAAATGGCATACAAGTTCCCAGTTTCAGAGTTGATGGAGATGTAAGATGATGCAGGCTCTTCCCTGATATTTCCAAACAAAAGAGAGTAGCTTACTTTGGCATTCTGCTCTGCATCCAAATCAATTGCATGAATTAATCCAATGAGCAAACCTGGAATGTTATTTTCTCTCAAGTGGAAATCATAGAAAGATCTTTGAAATACTGGAGAGTTGTCATTGACATCTGAAATATAAATGGTAATAATTCTTATTGAAGTAAGACTGGAAGAGCCTTGGTCAGTGGTTATGATGGTGACTCTATATTGTGACATTTGTTCTCTGTCCAATGGCTGTTGAGTCACAAGCTGGTAATAATTGTTCTTTGTGGATTTTAGGATAAAGGGCAGGTTTGAATTAATGTTGCAAATAGTTCTGCTGTTGTCCCCAGAGTCTTGATCTCTGACACCAAAGATGGCCACCACTATTCCTGGAGGAGAATCTTCTGGTATGGGATTAGTGACAGATGATAGGGTTATTTCTGGAGCATTGTCATTCTCATCCTCAATGTCCACCTGGACTTTGCAGTAAGCAGACAGTCCCCCTCCATCTGTGGCTTTGATATTCAGTTCATATTTGCTATTTTCTTCATAATCAATTTTCCCTACAAGAGTAATTTCTCCATTATGATTGTTTAAATTGAATGATCTGAGCACATTTCCTGGTATTTGGCTAAAAGTGTAAGTAATGTGAGCATAGACATCTTTATCACCATCACTGGCTGCAACTTTAGTAACTAATAAACCTGGTGAGCTATTTTGTGTACCTTGTATACAGATTGTTCTGTATGAGAACAACAGAATGATAATGAGGAACATTATCATTTGCATCTAAAATATCAACTATTACTTGCACTATACCAGTTCTCCTTGGGAACCCTCCATCCACTGCTTGTAGAATTAGGATAATCTGAGGAATCGTCTCACGGTCTAATGCTTTCTCTAAAACCAGTTCTGTATATTTGCTACCATCAGTGTGAGTTTGCACTTCTAGTTTAAAGTGTTCATTAGGAGTAAGTGTATAATTTTGAACATTGTTTTCTCCTTTGTCTAAATCTTCAGCCCTTTCCAAAGGGAATCTGGTCTTTGTTGGAATGTGCTCAGATATTTCAAAAAGAAACTCAGTTTTAGAGAATTTGGAAGCGTTATCATTCACATCTTCTACTTCAACTTCAATTCCATGTAGCAGTACTGGATTTTCTAGCACAATTTTGGCCACAAAGAACCTCTCTGTTGATTGTATCCTTTAATATTAGGTTCCCAGAATGAAGATCCAGCAGGAAATACTCTTTAGAGCCATTTGGAACTAGCTGGGCTTTTCTAGCAGATAATTCCTTTACATCTATTTTTAAATCTTTCAGCACATTAGCTACAAGAAACCCAGTTTGCTTTCTTCAGGCACTGAATAGCACAAAGACTCACACATTTCTAGACAGAGAATATTTAGACAGAGAAAAAAAAGCCAGAACTTGCCTTTTAATGCAACCTCTTTCCATTGATATAGGTCAGCGATGGCGAACCTTTTTGGGCTCCCGTGCCAAAAGCGGGGGGAGCGCAGGGGGGTCGTAGGCAGGCGTGCCATACCCATAATGCTATGCGCGCGACACCCCCTCGTTGCGCATGCGCGCAAACACGCCCTGCGCATGCGTGTGACCCCTCCCTTTTGGCAAGCGATAGAACCGTTTTTCACCCTCCCCAGGCTCGAGAAGCTTTCAAGGAGCTTGGGGAGGGTGAAAACAGCCTCCCCCACCCTCCCGAGGCTCTTTGCTGTCTTTCGGACTGCACTGGGGGAGAAGCATGTGCAATCGGTGTCTGCCCCACCCACCTCCCCCACGGCAGCTTCTCCTTCTTCTGGCTGCTCCAGCATCCCAGCCAGAAGCAGCACTGTGACAGCCGCTGGGGATGAGGGGGCGACGGAGGCAAGGATGGGCAAGGGTTTCCCTCCCTCCCCACACGAGCGGGCTGCTGCACGGCTCTAGCCCGCGGCTCTAATGAAGATCTACAGTCCAGAGCGCTGCTACTTCCAGCTGGGATATATTCTGCCAGACCCTTGGCGGCGTCTTTATGCGGGTAGCTCGCCTCCCTGCCAGCAGCTCATCCAGCGTCCCGGCTAGAAGCAGCAGCGCAACAGCTGCTGTTACCAGGGGCGAAGGGGTGACAGTGGAGAGAACGGGCGACCACCGCCCCTTCATCCTCTCCCCAACAGCGGCTGTTGCGCTTCTGCTTCCAGCCGGGATGCTGGCGGAGGAGCTGCCGGCGGAGAGGTGAGCTACCTGCATAAAGAAACCACCGAGGGTCTGGCAGAATATATCCTGGCTGGAAGAAGCAGCGCAACAGCAAAGGAGTAGCGATGGCAAGGACGGACCCCTCCCTTTTGGCAAGCGATACACCCGTTTTTCACCCTCCCCAGGCTCGAGAAGCTTTCAAGGAGCTTGGGGAGGGTGAAAACAGCCTCCCCCACCCTCCCGAGGCTCTTTGCTGTCTCTCGGACTGCACTGGGGGAGAAGCATTTGCAATCGGTGTCTGCCCCGCCCACCTCCCCCACGGCAGCTTCTCCTTCTTCTGGCTGCTCCAGCATCCCAGCCAGAAGCAGCACTGTGACAGCCGCTGGGGGTGAGGGGGCGACGGAGGCAAGGATGGGCAAGGGTTTCCCCCCCCCACCTGAGCAGACTTCTTCAGAGCTCCAGCCTGCAGCTCTGATGAGGATCCGTGGTCTGGAGCACTGCCGCTTCCAGCCAGGATATATTCTGCCAGATCCTCGGTGGCGACATTATGCGGGTAGCTCGCCTTCCTGCCAGCAGCTCATCCAGTGTCCCAGCTGGAAGCAGCAGCACAACAATCGCTGTTACCTGGGGTGAAGGGGTGGTGGTGGAGAGAACGGGCGACCACCGCCCCTTCATCCTCTCCCCAACAGCGGCTGTTGCGCTTCTGCTTCCAGCCGGGATGCTGGCAGAGAGGAGAGCTACCCGCATAAAGACACCACCGAGGGTCTGGCAGAATATATCCCAGCTGGAAGAAGCAGTGCAACAGCAAAGGAGTAGTGATGGCAAGGACGGGGAGTCCCAGGCGTCCCCCCCCCCCCGCCTGAGCAGACTTTTTCAGAGCTCCAGCCTGCAGCTCTGATGAGGATCCACGGTCTGGAGCGCTGCCGCTTCCAGCCGGGATATATTCTGCCAGACCTTCGGCGGCGTCTTTATGCAGGTAGCTCGCCTCCCCACCAGCAGCTCCTATGCCAGCATCCCACCTGGAAGCGGAAGCGCAACAGCCGCTGTTGGGGAAGAGACAAAGGGGCGGCGGTCGCCCGTTCTCGCCACCGCCACCCCTTCGCCCCTGGTAACGGTGACTGTTGTGCTGCTGCTTCCAGCCGGTGGCTTCCCGGTTGCTTCTATGCAAGAAGCCCACTCACGCGGGGGAGGGAGGGAAGCCCCGACCATAGCTCTACTAAGAAGCGATGGCCAGGAACCCCGCTCTGTGTCTTTGGGCACGCGCCGCCGTTGCTCTTCCTGTTGCTGGTTTTTTGTGTGCATGTGCACCCTGGAAACAAAAAGATCATTTTCCTAGTGTGCGCATGCGCACCGGGCGGCTCCACTTCTGCTTTCTGGCACGCCAATGCGTGTCAAGACCAGCTGGCTGCTGCACCCGAACCCAGAAGAGGAACTGGAGATGGCTCCGCGTGCCAGGAGAAATGGCTCTGCGTGCCACTTCCGGCACGCGTGCCATAGGTTCGCCATCACAGATATAGGTTCACTTGAATGCAGAATGAAAACACAGGAATCACTGTCCATAGTTATTCCTCCCAATAAATCTTTATTTTGTCCTATCTCTGTATCTTGAACTGCATGTGTTTTCCCCCCAGATTTCTTAAGTCTGCTTTTCACAAAATCTGTTGCTTTTGTCTTTGAGGTCTGTGTGCATAATAATGTCTTATTTTTGCAGGCCACCAGAAAAGCATTTGGCTTTTGGATATTGTTCTCTGTTATGCAATAGCACCACCTTGTGCTGCATTTGTGATACAATATGATCCTTCACTTACAAATCCTCTATAATTAAAAAACTAGTATAGTAGTATAATAGTATTGTTTACCCTGACTGGAAATCACTCTCTAGGCTTTGGGAGAGGAGACTAGAGAGAACAGGGATGACTGGAAGGTTGTGAATACAAAACAGAAGCTCCCTTTCATATTGAAAAGAGGGGTGGAAATCTTTTAGTGAATGGTGAGTTGCAGCAAGATTTTTTTTCCAAATTGGATAGGGAGAAATGGATGTAGTCGGCCAGGGTTGGTACTCACTTTATTTTTACATATATCATTAGTTTTATTTAAGAAGTTTTGTGGTACAGGTGGCAACCACAACTGAGCTCAGAATTTCTATTGCTAAGCGAGACAATTGTTAAGTGAATTTTACCTCATTTTACGTCCTTTCCTGTCACAGTTGTTAACTGAATCACTATTCTTCATAATAAATGTTATAGGAATCCCAGAATTGCATGTATTTGGATTCAGTTTTTATTTTTCATAAATAGAAGCTTGATGGTATCAGAAAACAGGCCTGGATAGCATGTTGCATGGTGGCGCAGTGGTTAGAATGCAGTACTGCAGGCTACTTCTGTTGATTTCCAGCTGCCAGAAGTTTGGCAGTTTGAATCTCATCAACTCAAGGTTGACTCAGCCTTCCATCCTTCTGAGGTGGGTAAAATGAGGACCTAGATTGTTGGGGGCAATATGCTGACTTCTAAACTGCTTAGAGAGGGCTGTAAAGCATTGTGAAGTGGTATATAAGTCTAAGTGCTATTGTTATTGCTATATTTACCAAATAGATCAACTTTGAGAGTTGATATTCTGTATTTCCCCTTACAGAGTGAATCTGGAATCCATATAATTTATTTTTCCCATTTAGGTAAAATCCAAGCTGAACTGAAGTGACACAAATAAGTATCATTCTGCATTAGGCTTTATAGTATAGCCTTTATTATCATTGTACATTATGTATACAACGAAATTGGTTTTAGTCTCACTGGTGCAATCCATGACAAAAAATACAAACAACATAAATAGTATAAAGAATAATCCCTATGCAAGTAATTGGGGGGAAAAGAAAGAAAAAGAAAAACAAGTCATATGTTTCTGCATGTGCATGGAGTGATTGTGGTTGTGTTGAAGGGTCTGACAGCCCAAGGATAGAAACTATTTTTAAATCTATTTGTTTGGCTGGCTGTGCTTCAATGTCTTCTGCCCGATGGTAGAAGTGCAAAGAGACACTGACTAGGGTGTGAAACATCTCTGAGCATCTTCCTTACTCTGCTAAAGCAGTGAGACCTAGCGGTGTCATCCAGCAGTGTTAGAGGGCCACCAATGGTTTCTTGAGCCGAATTGATCACTTTCTGTAATGCCTTCCTGTCCTCTGCAGTTAAACCAGTGTGCCATACTGTAATGCAGTATGTGAGGAAACTTTCTATTATGGACCGATAGAAAGAGCCGTTGTTCCACCTGATTTTTTCTCGCAGGACTCTAAGGAAATGAAGTCTCTGTTGGTCCTTGCCAATCACCAAGGACTTGTTGTTTTTCCAGATGAGATCTTGACTAATAAGCACTCCCAATAATTTAAAAGAGGAAACACTCTCCACACAGCCCACCTCGATATACAGTGGGGCAGGTTCCTCTCTGTGTTTCTGGAAATCTAGCACCATCTCATTTGTCTTACTAACATTTAGATGTAAGTTGTTTTTTGAGCACCATGTGGATACTTTCTGGACTTCTTCCCTGTATGCTGATTCGTCCCCTCCAGATATGAGACCCAGCACCTTTGTTTCATCTGCAAACTTTATTATGATGTTGGATGGATCAGAATACTCTGATCAGTCATGTGTATACAGTGAGTACAGGTAGGGGCTGAGTGTCAGGGTGGAAGATGTAAAGGATACAGCCCTTACTGTTTGTGGACGATCCATCAGGAAGTCTTTGATCCAGTCACAAGTGAGGAGAGGGAAATTCAGGTCAGACAGATTTTCAATGAGAATGCCTGGTAAGATGGTGTTAAAGGTCAAGTTATAGTCTATAAAAAGCATAATTCCCAGATTTCTCAAGTGCAATATAGTAGATTACAATAGAGCAGTGGCGATGACTTCCCCTGTTGACCTTTTGCTTCTATGAATGAACTGGTGTTGATCAAAATTTGGTGGAAGACAGGACCTGAGGTGTTATAGGATCAGTCTCTCAAAACACTTCATCACTATAGACATCAGTGCAATGGGTCTATAGTCATTCAGTATGTTTATGGCTGCTTTCTTCAGAACTGGGATAATTGTGGCTGCTTTCAAGCATGATGGGACTCTAGCCTGTTGAAGGGAGATGTTAAAAATCCTTGTCAGGACCCCTGTTAATTGGTCAGCACAGGTTTTTACCACTTTCCCCAGAACCCCATTTGGACCTGCAGCTTTATTGGGATTTACAGCCTTCAGCACAGCTCTCACTTGATGTTCATCCAGGGTGAATGACTGGAGATTACAGGGCCTCTGGGCTAAAGCCACAGAGGTCTCTTGACCTCAAAGCAGACAAAGAAGCTATTTAGCTCTTCCACCAATAAGGCTATAGCGTTGGCTATTTTTTCCGTATTGCCCTTATTATCAGACATGCCTTCTTCAAAGTTCAAGAAAGGAAACTCCCAACTCCATTGTTTTAGAGAAAAGGTACTTTTATTGAATATGAAGTGAAAGCATTGAAAGAAAAGCAAGATCTGAGGCTAAAGGTGCGAAATTGTACATATCCCTCCCCCCAACAATTCCAAGCTGAATGTCCAATCTCCAGCCCCCAAGGGTGTCATGTGGAGTGCATCTTCAGGTGGCCTCATTCATCTGGTATGCAGAAATGATTGACCTTGACAAGACCTAAACATGATCATTCAGCATGTGCAAAAGATGGTGAGAACAAAATTCCCTCCTCGTCCTGAGATATCTCCTCCAGCATGATTCCCCTCCCAAATGCTGAAACCCCCTTCCTCCCCCATTACTATGGCAGCCAATAGCAAGCAAGCAATATAGAGACTGACATTCGGCTCTCTTGCAGAAGAGGTGTTAGCCCTGGAGGGAAACAAAAAACAGAAAAACAGAAACAGCAAGAACATTAGTACAATCTAATCAATGTCAATCAGGGTATTTAGAATGAAACCTCTGCAAAAGTTTTGGGGCCCTGACATCTGACTTATTCACTCACTCAGAGTGGGAGGGAGAGAAATGATTACAAGCAACTAGATACTGTATTTTCTACTATGTTTAATACTTCATTGACTGACTTGCAGTTTTTTCTTGGACTTTGTTTCAACCAGTGGAGGAGCCAAAATTAGAGGGGGGGATTTCCACCCCCCCTTGGAAAAGCGACACTTGGAAAATCTCACCCTTGCAAGGGAGAGAGAGAAAGTTTAAAAAGTTTAAAATACTTTCACTTCCCTTAATTAATGGGGGAAAAAACCCTCTTTTTTCTCTTTTGACTACAACTGCGAGAGAAAGGATGGCTGAACTGATTCTTCCCTAAACTATAAATGGGAACTTTGACTTTGTTGTTTCCTGACCACTGGTGCTGGCTGAGCCAAGATGGCTCACTTCCTCTTTCTTCGTTGTCTTTGTGCATGAGACTCCTCCTTTGAAAAACTTTGTTGCCTTGAATTAATTTCCACCCCAGAGACCTCCAGGAGCCTCTTCAAACAAGTTTTTTCCCTGGATTTGGAATATTTTGATCCACCCATCTGCTCTGGTCTTGAACTAAACGACTTATTCTCCTTTGGATCTGCCTGTTTGGTGGTCTCTACCGGCTGTGCTTTCCCACGGACACCATTTCCTGTATAGAACAACAACTATTTCCGAGCTTCATGATGGGTCCTAAGAAATTACCACCTGGAAAGGCCTCATCGGCCCCGACATCTTCTACGTCCAGCCCCATTGCCCACCAGTCACAACTGGGATCTTTTTTACAACCTAAAGCCCCTGAAGAGAGTTTAAAGGATTTGTCTACTCAGCAGATGCTTCAGGCCCTCTTAAAGGGACAGGATGAAATGAAAAAACAGTTGCAGGACTTAAATGACCAGCTCAGAGAGACACAACAAAAAATTACACAGAATGAGCAGAGAATAAGTGTACTGGAGGAGGGTGCGGCTGGGATGAGGAACGACCTGGAGGCAATCCAAAGGGGGAATGCAGAATTTGAAAATCATGTGATAAAACGGAATTTGAAAGGATGTCTTTTTTTCTTAGGTTTCAAAATTTACCAGAAGTTGAAAATGAAGATCTTAAAGAGATTATGACCACAATGTTAGCAGAATATATTAACAGAGATAAACAACAGCTTAGGTGGGATTTTGACCTGATTTATAGGATTAATTCAGCCTATGCAAGAACACATAATGTTCCAAGGGAAGTTCATGTTAAATTTCTTAGAAAAACCACAAGAGATGAGGTTCTAGGAGCTCAAAGGGGAGGACCATTAAAATATAAGGATAAAGAAATAACCATTCTTAGGCAGATCCCAAAGAAAGTAAGAGATAAGAGAAGGAAATATTCCTTCTTAGCAAAAAAATTATACAATAACGGGGTTTGGTTTAGGTGGTTGTTCCCAGAAGGTATGTTGATTTTTGGGGAGAGCAGTAGAGTCAGAATTAACACAGTTGCGGAAGCAGAGGCTTTCATGAAAAAACACACTGCTCTCTTAGGTGACGTGGGGGATGCTTCACAAGAAACAAAGCAGGGAGGGGCTGAGGCTCTGCCAGTGGACGGGGGGGGGGGAGGATGCGACAACAAGAAGACTCAGGTCACAAAAGTGAATTGAAACACTATTCCAAATGTTGTTACAATGTATTTTCAAGGAAGTGACAAAAGTAAAATGATTGAAACATACTGATGATTTTGTGTTAAACCCAAAACTGCTAATATCAATGTAAATGTTCATAGCTTTTTATTTTTCCTTTTTGTAAAAGTTGCGAGACCGGGGGGGGCTTCTCCCCCCCCCGCATGATGTAGCTGTCAAAATGTTCCATAACCTCTTAACCCCTTTTTCCTTGTAAAACTTTCAAAATCAATAAAAAAATCAAAATAAAAAAGGATCTCTTCTAGTTCGAAATGCCGTTTGCCCTCAATAAGGAGGGGGACAGGAGGATGGGTGTGGGCTGGCCAAACTGAGGAGGTATGTTCCAGTTTCAGTAAACTAATATGAAACACTGGGTGGATTCTCCTAAGGGTTTTGGGTAATTCGAACTGCATCATAACTGGGTTGACAATTCTCACAATGGGGAAAGGACCCATGTATTTTGGTCCAAGTTTCTTCGACTTTTGGGTAGTCTGAAGATACTTTGTGGACAAGAAAACCTTATCACCAACCTGGTATTCTTTTGGCTTCACTCTTTTCTTATCAGCTTGTTTTTTATGTGCTTGATGAGCTTCGTCTAGCACTTTAGGAGTCATAGGCCAGATGACCTGTAGTTTATCAAAGCCCTTTCACTGAATGCCTCCCTGAGGTCCCAATATTCCTTGGGGATTTTCTCCTCCCCTTCAATTCTCTCGCATGCGACCACTGCCAGTTCCTTCATGGCTTTGGCTATGCAGGAGGTTTTCCTTACCCCTCCTTCCTGGCTGGTTGGAACGGATGCATAGCAGTCCCTTCCTCCAATTCACCTGAGGGTTCCACTTTCATAACCAGGATAATCCAAGTTTGAGGGACTGTTTCATCCCTGGGGCAACAATGAAACTTAAAGCCTCTTGGTGGTTTCCCATCCACATCTCCACTGGTTCAGTCACAAAATGCCCCCCCCCCACCGCTACTGAACCATCCAGCTGGCAAAAAGCAATGGGTACTTTCATTGTTCTCAGTCTTAGCCCCATTTTCTCCACCATCTCTGGGCTAATAACACACGTGGTGCAACCAGAGTCTAAAAGGGCCAGCATGTTCCCTTGTGTGTGAGTTGTGGGTACCCTTAATTCTATTGGGATAGTCAGGGGGCCCACATGTGGACCTACCAGGGGGTCATCATCAGAATCAGTTTCACTTTCCCCTGGAGTGGCTGGAATTCCCAACTCCTCCAGGCGTGGAGGTGCGAACTCAATGAATTCCTCACCTTTCAGAGCTGTTTTGCAATGTTTACTGACTGCTTCTTGGCCTTTTCCCCTTCAGCTGAGGTTGATTTATGGCCAGGCTTAGAGTAGCATTCGGCAGCCAGTTGCCCTTCTTTCACACATCTGAAACATGCCGTCAACCTGGGCTTGGTTGCTGGCCCTCCCTTTGTTGCTCTGGGGGCCTCTCTCGAAGCAGAGGAGGGCTTTTTGCTCCATCTGCTGCCCCCATGGTGTCAATTTCTGGCCAGATCAATTTCCACATTTGCAGCCAGCACATACCAGTGCTGAAGGTCTCGGGGAGCCCCTCGGTCAACACAGTTCTGGTAGATGTCATCGTTAAGGCCATCTTTGTAGCTGTCCATCAGTGCAAGC
The DNA here is from genome assembly GCF_964273705.1 of Natrix helvetica. Classification (NCBI taxonomy): domain Eukaryota; kingdom Metazoa; phylum Chordata; class Lepidosauria; order Squamata; family Natricidae; genus Natrix; species Natrix helvetica. The sequence goes on along the minus strand of NC_138550.1, from coordinate 67,402,672 downwards.
ATGCTCTCAGGGCCATCATAAAACCATCATAATCTCTCAGCTGTGGGAAATCATCGTTGTGAAGGGCCACCATCCACTCAGCTGCAGCACCCTCCAACACCATGGTAACACATCTCACTTTTGCGGTGTCATGCATGTCTCCCTCAATAATCAAGAAAGAAAACACCTAACTCCATTGTTCGTGGAATTAAAATACTTTTACTGGTTATGAAAAGATAGCAGCGAAAGAAAAGCAAGATCTGAGCCAGGAAGGCGCGAACAAGTACATATCAAATGATCGAAGGAGAATGTAAGGCAACTCATAGATTTAATTGACTATCTTGATAAGAATAAGCAGATCTCTGCAGTGCTGGTCTTCTTGGATGCAGAGAAGGCCTTCGATCGAGTGAATTGGAATTTTCTAACCAAGACTTTGGAAAAGATGCATATGGGACCACGATTTCATCAGGCGATTGGAGCAATTTATCAGCAACAAAATGCACAACTTATTATTAATGGAAATTTGTCAACAACTTTCGAGATACAAAAAGGCACAAGACAAGGTTGCCCATTATCCCCATTGTTATTTATTTTAACTTTGGAAGTCTTGTTGAACGCAATTCGGGACTCAAAATCCTTAGATGGCATAGCTATCAGGCAAAAGGAATACAGAACTAGAGCATTTGCCGATGATCTGGTTGTTACCATTTCACGTCCTTTGAAGTCAATAATCCAGATGAAAAATATCATAGTAGAATTTGGCTCCCAAACCTTCGATTGTACTATGAAGCTGCGGTACTAACGCATGTAGCAGATTGGTTTGGGAAAACAAAAATGGATTTGCTGAATATAGAAGGCCATGATCTTGTTCTGGGATGGCATGCATATCTTTTTTATGAAGATAGGGTGGATAAAGTGTTTAACAATCATGTTCTCCGAAGTGCCTTGATGAGAATATGGAAGAAGCACCGGCCCAATTGGGATTATAAAATACCGCTTTGGTTGGATCTTGCAGACACCATGGGGATTATGAATATTAAGTCACTCGGGGGTTGTTTATATAAAGATGTGCTTATTGCTGATGGGGACGAATGGAAGTTAAAAACTTTGGAACAGCTGTTGGAAGAAGGAATTACTTTAAATTAGTTACATTACATACAGCTACAGAAGAGATGGGAAGAAGATCGTAGGGTCGGTTTTATGGATAAAGAAGTGGAACTGATTAAGCAGATAAAAGAGACTGGCCCAAAACAGGTTAAAAGAATATATAATGTACTGTTAGAAAGAGACTCAGAAAGTGAATTGGTTAAGGATTGTATGATTAAATGGGCTCAGAATTTTGGTGAAGTGGTTATGTTGGAAACATGGGAAAAAATATGGGTTCATAATGTTAAATTTACACAGTCACAGAATTTAAGGGAGAACTTTTATAAAATGTTTTACAGATGGTATTTAGATCCTAAAAAATTATCATGCATGTACCCAAATGTTCAACCAAAATGTTGGAGATGCGGGTGCCTAGATGCTACCTTTTTTCATGTATGGTGGACTTGTAATAAGGTTAAAGCTTTTTGGATAAAAATATGGTGGGTTATGCAGAATGTATTTAAGAAAAGAATACAATTCATTCCGCAAATGTTTTTATTGGGTATAGTTAAGGATTTTACCAAAGGGGAAACAAAATTGGTCTTGCATATGGTCACAGCAGCTAGGTTGTTGATTGCGCAACATTGGAAAAAAGATTTTTACCGACAATTGATCAATGGATTCAGAAGGTGGCGGGGTTCGCCGAAATGGCAAAAATTTCAGCTTTCTTAAAAGCTCAGAAGCAGGAGGATTATACACAGGAATGGGTAAAATGGATTGATTATATACAGAATAAATACCAGACTAGGAGTTATTATGTAGCCTTTAGGTAAGAATGTTTAGACTGATAGATGATTCGAGTAAATAATACATGGGTTGCTTGGAAATGTTAGAGTGGTGTATAGTGGAAGCTGGGGGGGGGGCTTGAGTGGGAGGTGGGGGTGGGTTAGGGTGGAGGGTGGGCTAATATATATGCATAATTAAACTAGAAGATGGGATTAATGAAATATTGTTATTTTAAGAGAAATTTATATTATGATTTATATATGTTCAACTAACTTAGAAGATGGGATCAATGGGCTATTGTTAGTTTAAGAGAAACTTATATTATGTTTGTTGAGAGGTGAGGGGGTATAATATGTGAATGAGTAATCTATTTTAAGATGGGGGAGGGGAGGGGGTAAAGTGTATAGTATAATAATTGAATGAGAAAATTCTTGGGGGGGTTGGGGGGGGCATAGCATCTGTATGAGATTTACATTGTATGGCGGGGGGGGGGTGAAAAGGGGGAAAATTTGTTTGTATAAAACTCTTTTAATAAAAAAAAATGATCACCCAGCTCCCCCTCCAACAACCCCACCCCAATGTCCAATCTGCAACTTCTTAAGGTGTCATGTGGGTTGCATCTTCAAAAGGCATCATCAAGTTGGTATGCAAGACGGTTGGCCTTGACCAGGTCTAAAAACCGCCAGCAGCATGCGCAGAAGATGATGAGAAGAGAACTCCCTTCTTCATATCTCCTCCAGTACCATATAATTCCCATCCCAAACACCATGCCACCACCCTCCATGTTTCTATTGCATCCGATAGTAAGTAAATGAAGCAGAGGCTGACATCCGGCCCTCCTTCAGAAAAAGGACATCAACCTTTTGTTGAAAAGAAGAAACAAAACAACAACAACAGCAACCAAAAGCAGTATTAAAATTAAGGATTATCAGGATATTTGATGTAGAACTTCTGTAAGAGTCTAGGAGCTCTGACTTCGATTAATCTACCCATTCAGCCTGGGAAGGGGGAAAATGTTTCCAGGACAGCAAATATTGGATGCATCCTCTATGTTTCTTGGAATCCAAGATTTCTTTAATCTCAAAATGTTGTTCTCCCTCAATAAGAAGATGAACAGGGGGTGAAGGTTGAGGTGCACGAATGGAAAAAGTGTGCTCTGATTTCAGTAAGTTCAGATGAAAAATGGAAAAACAGTTTCTTCGACTGCTGGGTGGTTTGTAGAAATTTAGTGGACAAAAACATCCTATCTCCAACTTGGTACTTTTTAGGCTTAGCCCTTTTTTATCTGTCTGTTTTTTGTGAGTATGGTGAGCCGCATCTAAGGCTTTGCGAGTCATCAGCCAAAACTGTTGAAGTTGATTACTCCACTCAGACAAGGATAAAATTTGAAATTTCTCTTGAGGCAATTCAAGAATCGGTACAAAATCCTGGCCAAACACAACTTTAAAAGGGGTCATTCCGGTACTGCTATGTACTGAATTATTGTACGCCACCTCTGCATGTGGCAAGAGTTCAGCCCAATTATCCTGTTGATAATTGATAAAACACCGAAGGTACTGCTCCAGAACCGAGTTAGCCTGTTCACAAGCCTCATTAGTCTGAGGATGGTGGGTGGAGCTTAGTCCCTGGTCAGAGCTAATCAATTTCAGGAACTCTTTCCAAAAGTGGGAGGTGAATTGGACCCCCCTGTCTGAAATAATGCATTCAGGCACTCCATGTGATCTATACACGTGTAAGATAAACAATTTAGCCAATGACTTAGCTGATGGGATTTTGGAACAAGGCACAAAATGGACCTGTTTGGAGAACAGATTGGTGATTACCCAAATGACAGTATTTCCAAGGCTTTCTGGTAACTCGGCAATAAAATCCATCAATATCTCATTCCATGGGGCCTCAGGATGGGCAACACTTTGAAGGAGACCTTGGGACTTCCCTTGTGGTCTTTTTGCAGCTGCACATACAGGACAATTGGCTATGTAGGACTCAATGTCTTTTTTCAGGGAAGACCACCAAAATTGCTTCTTAATCAAATGCCAAGTTTTTACAAATCCAAAATGACCTGCCATTCTCGAGTCATGGGCCCGTTGAAGGACAAGTTTTTAGGCTGGCAGGAACATATAGCTTACCTCCCACTCAAGCCAGTCCACCTTTCATGGTGCATTCATCAGAATGTTTTTTGAACCAGTCATCGGACTCAAGGTCTTTCTTTAGTTTGTCCATTAGGTCTGTGGTCACATCTAAATCCACTGGGCCCTGGCTCCTAATAACCATTGGGGCTGCCAGGTACTTAGCCAGGATGACTGGATGAACCATGCTTGGTCTGATGCTGTTGTTTTGGGGAAGCCTGGAAAAAGCATCAGCCATAAAGTTCTTCCCTCCTGGGATGTATTTTAGGGTAAAGTTGAACTGGTTGAAATGCTGTGCCCAGCACACTTGTTTAGGTAATAACTTACACGGGGTCTTCAATGCTTCCAGGTTTTTATGATCAGTCCAAACTTCAAAAGGGTGTTAAGCCCCCTCCAGGAAATGTTGCCAGGTCATCAAGGCCCATCTGACAGCAAACACTTCCTTTTCCCATATGGCAAACCTTTTTTCTGCTTCTGTAAACTTACATGAAGTGTAAGCACATGTTGCAATTTATCTTCTGTGTTTGTTTGGAGCAATACTGCCCCCACTGCCATGTCACTGGCATCAGCTTGAACTACAAATGGTGCATCCATATCTGGGTGTTTTAAAACAGGCTCACCAGCGAACAATCGCTTCAATTTCTCGAAAGCTGCTTGACATTCCATAGTCCAATTCAGAGGCTTACCCGGCCTAGGTTTAACCTCTCCTATTGATTTTAGGAGATTTGTAATTGGCAGTGCAATGCTCGCGAACAAGGGGATAAATTGGCGATAGAAATTGGCAAATCCCTAAAAACTTTGTAGTTGCTTGTGGGTGTGAGGAGGTGCCCTTTCAGTGACTGGATTTTTGCCAGGTCCATCTCGATACCTTTGTGGGAGATACAGTATCCCATCTATCGATCCTCTCCTGGTGAAATTCATACCTAGACAATTTGGCATAAAGTTCAGCGGCCCGGAGTTTTTTGAGAACCGAGCATACCAAAGTCACATGTTCATCACATGTTTCTGTGTAGATAAGTATGTTGCCCAGGTAAACCAATACCACCTTGTACAATGGCATTAAGATTTTTATAATTCATGCACAAATGAAAGGAGCCATCTTTCTTTTCCCTGAACAATACAGGTGCGGCCACCCGTGGTCTAGCCAGTTGTATGAACCCCCTAATTAAATTTTTGTCAATGAACTCGTAATTCCTCCATCTGATGTGGGGTCATCAAATAAATCTGGGGCTTAGGGAACTTTTCCCCTGGGAGGATATCTTGCTCTTAAAATTTTTATTGGATTTAAAAAAATTTACAAGGGAAAAAGGTTAAGAGGTTATGGAACATTTTGACAGCTACATCGTGCAAGGGGGGGGGAGAAGCTCCCCGGGGCTTGCAACTTTTACAAAAAGGAAAAATAGAAAACTATGAACATTTACATAGATATTAGCAGTTTTACGTTTAACACCAAATCATCAATATGTTTCAATCATTTTACTTTTGTCACTTCCTTAAAAATACATTGTAACAACATTTGGAATAGTGTTTCAATTCACTTTTGTGATCTGAGTCTTCTTGTTGTCTCCTCTTCCCCCCCACCCGTCCACTGGCAGAACCTCAGCCCCTCCCTGCTTTGTATCTTGTGTAGGATCCCCCACATCACCTAATAGAGCAGTATGTTTTTTCATGAAAGCCTCTGCTTCCGCAACTGTGTTAATTCTTTTTTTTGTTAGTAGTGGTTTTTTAATATTTTACAAAGGGAAAAGGTATGGGAAAGGTTACAAATTTTGGCAGCCGCGAAATGCAGTAGGTGCACCCCCCCCCCTCCAAACTCATAGTGTACATTTGCATAGAATTCAAATATTACATAGTAGCATATAGTCAGTGTGGTAAATTCAATTGGTAATTTCGGTCAGTTTATATCACATGGATTTTCTTACTTATTTGTGTGATCTGAGCTTTCTTGATGTCGCCCCATCTCCCCCAGCTGGCAGTGCTCCGCCCCTCCCGTGTCTTGTACATCTACTGAAGTGTCTTCTGGTTTTTCTAGGAGTAGTTTATTTTTTTCCATAAAGGCCTGCGCCTCTATGGGTGTATTAATTCTAACTCTTGTCTCCTCCCAGAATATTAGCATACCTTCAGGCAGTAACCATCGAAACCACACCCCCTTCTGGTATAGTTTATTCGCCAATTGCGAATAAAATTTTCTTTTCTCCCTCACTTTCTTGGGGATCTGTTTCAGAATGGTTATCTCCTTATCTTTGTATGTCAGGGCTTGCCCCCTTTGTGCATTCAGGATTTCATCTCTTGTGCTTTTCCTAAGAAATTTAATGTGTACCTCCCTGGGGACATTGTGTGTTCTAGCATACGCTGAGTTCACTCTATAGGCCAGGTCTATTTCCCACCCCATCTGTTGTTTTTCCTTCTGAATATACTCAGCCAAAATGGTTGTCATGATGTCCCTTATGTTTTCATCATCTGTCTCCATCACGTTCTTAAATCTAAGATAAAAAGACATTCTCTCAAACTCTATTTTCATTTGTTGGGTGTCAAGTTCTTTGTTTCCCCTCTGCACATCCTCTATCCCCCCCTTCATCTCAGCCGCCCCATCCTCCAAAAGATCCAGTCTCTGTGAGTTCTTATTAATTTTATCCTGGTTCTCTTTAATTTCTTCTTTCATCTCCTTCAATTGTCTCTTTATTTCCTCTTGTCCCTTTAGAAGTTGTTGAAGCATTTGATGAAGCTCCAGGTCCGTAGATTTAGTTTGCTTGAAGGCTGTTAACGTTGATTGTGTGCTAGGACTGGAGGTTGCAGATGTTGGGGCAGAGGCAGCAAAGCCTGACTTTCCAGGAGGTGGTCTTTTAGATGCCATTGTTTATAAAATAAAGAGTCCAGTCAGTATAAAAAAGAATCAATCAGAGAGATAGAACAGCCAAGAGAGTCCAGGAGACAGAGAGTCCAGGGACAGGGGAATTTTCTAATCACCCTGGCAAAAGAGCAGTCGTTTTTCACTCCAGGGGGTTCAGAAGCAAACAATCCACAAGCGAATTATCCAGGTAGCATGGAGACAAAGACCGGAAGCCTGAAGCTAAAAGGTGGAGTCAAGTTTCACATTTCATGAAGACAATGGAAGTGTGCCATCTTGCCTTGCCAGCTTCGGGTATTGAGGCAACAAATAAAGTTTTCAAAATTCAAAGTTCCCAGGGCTTCCAGATCTCATTGTCTTAAACCTTAAAAGTTTAAATCTGAAAATCCATTTAATAGGGGTGTGACATCTTTGGTTTGGCTCTCCCCCTCCTCCTTCCCTTGGGGCTGAGAGCTCACTTGTTTCCAGCCGCTTGTCCAAGAGGGGGGGGGAAATCCCCCTCCCCTCCAGCCGCACCTCTCCAAATCAAGCCAAAAGTTCAAGTTTGCACAGCTGACAGATTTTAAAGTTGGTAATAGGAATGAAGGGAGTCTACACCTCACCGCTCTGCCGCCACATCCTTCAGCTTTCTTTTTTCACTCCGAACGGCCTGTCAGCGAAGACGCGCCCACGCGCCCGCCCATCTGCTCCCCGGTGCCTTGAGCACGCAGGGGACCTCCCGCCGCCCGCCGCCGATGCAGGGATCCCCCACGATGCTGCCCCTCTGGTAGAACGCCTCTACGGGGTGTCCTGTGCCCCCCCAAGAAGTGGGGAAGCCCACCGGGGAGCCGGAGTGAGCAACGAGTTGCCCGTCGCCGTCAGCCGCCGGAACCGGAAGTGTAACTGTGTTAATTCTAATTCTACTGCCCTCCCAAAAAATCAACATGCCTTCTGGTAACAGCCACCTGAACCAAATCCCATTATTATATAATTTTTTTGCTAAGAAGGTATATTTCCTTCTCTTATCTCTTACTTTCTTTGGGATCTACTTAAGAATGGTTATTTCTTTATCCTTATATTTTAATGGTCCTCCCCTTTGAGCTCCTAGAACCTCATCTCTTGTGGTTTTTCTAAGAAATTTAACATGAACTTCCCTTGGAACATTATGTGTTCTTGCATAGGCTGATTTAATCCTATAAATCAGGTCAATATCCCACCCAAGCTGTTGTTTATCTCTGTTGATATATTCTGCTAACATTGTGGTCATAATCTCTTTAAGATCTTCATTTTCAACTTCTGGTAAATTTTGAAACCTAAGACATCCTTTCAAATTCCGTTTTTATCATATGATTCTCAAATTCTATATTCCCCCTTTGGATTGCCTCCAGGCCGCTCCTCATCCCAACCGCACCCTCTTCCAGGACACCTATCCACTGCTCATTCTGTGTAGTTTTTTGTTGTGTCTCTCTGAGCTGGTCATTTAAGTCCTGCAACTGTTTTTTTCATTTCATCCTGTCCCTTTAAGAGGGCCTGAAGCATCTGCTGGGTAGAGAAATCCTTTGAACTCTCTTCAGGGGCTTTAGGTTGTAGAAAAGACCCCAACTGTGACTGGTGGGCAATGGGGCTGGACGTAGAAGATGTCGGGGCCGATGAGGCCTTTCCAGGTGGTAATTTCTTAGGACCCATCATGAAGCTCGGAGATAGTTGTTGTTCTATACAGGAAATGGTGTCCGTGGGAAAGCACAGCCGGTAGAGACCACCAAACAGGCAGATGCAAAGGAGAATAAGTCGTTTAGTTCAAGACCAGAGCAGATGGGTGGATCAAAATATTCCAAATCCAGGGGAAAAGTTTGTTTGAAGAGGCTCCTGGAGGTCTCTGGGGTGGAAATTAAATCAAGGCAAGAAAGTTTTTCAAGGGAGGAGTCTCATGCTCAAAGACAAAGAAGAAAGAGGAAGTGAGCCATCTTGGCTCAGCCAGCACCGGTGGTCAGGAAACAACAAAATCAGAGTTCCCATAGATAGCTTAGAGAAGAATCAGTTCAACCATCCTTTCTCTCACAGTTGTAGTCAAAAGAGAGAAGAAGAAAAAGAGGGGGTTTCTTTTCCTCCCCCCCCCATTAATTAAGGGAAGTGAAAGTATTTTAAACTTTTTTGAACTTTCTCTCTCTCCCTCGCAAGGGAGAGATTTTCCAAGTGCCGCTTTTCCGAGGGGGGTGGAAATTCCCTCCCCCCCTCCACTTTTAACTCCTTCACTGGTTGAAACAAAGTCCAGAAAAAAAACTGCAAGTCAGTCAATAAGGTTTTAAATTGTATAAGACCCGGGGAAAGCCCCCACCTCACCGCGCTTCAGCTGTTGCATTCAAATTAGTCATTTCCTTCCCGGCTGCGCTCGGCGAAGCGTGCATTGGCATTCTGCACACTCCCTACGCTCCACGGCTCCTTGGGCAAAGCTGGAGACCCCCCCGTGGCCGCCGACGTTCCAGGAGGTCCCAGCAAGCTGCCCCTACAGCAGGGCGCCACTCCAAGGCACACTGTGCTTCCCTAAGATCCAGGGGAGCCCACTGAGGCAGCGAGAAGGCAGGCGCATGCATCCGTCGCCTTCGGCTGCCGGAAGTCGTCTCCTCCCCTGGGAGGATTTCAATGATGCAATCAGAGGCGAGGTGGTGGGGTAGTTTGTCGGAAGCCCTTTCACTGAAAACCTCCCTGAGGTCCCAATATTCTTTAGGGATTTTCTCTTCTCCTTCAATCTTTTCCTGCACTGCGGCAGCTAGGTTCGTTTTGGCATTGGCTATGTGGGACATCCTCCCCTCCCCTTCAGGGAGTTTGCAGAACGAATGTGCAACCACCCTTTCCTCCAGTTCATGTAAGGGTTCCATTTCCGTAGCCACGGTAATCCCAGTATGAGGGGCCGATCCATCCCAGGTGCCCAAGGTTTCTTGGTGATCCCCCATCCACATTTCTATTGGTTCAGTTACAAAATGGGAAGGGGCACCCATCCAGCTGGCAAAAGGCAATAGGCACTTTCAAAGTCCTCAGTCTTAAACCCATTTTCTCCACCACCTCTGGGCTGATTGCACATCGGGTGCAGTTGATGGCACATTTAATTCTACTGGGATGACCATGGGGACCGATTGGGGACTCACCGAGTGGTCATCATCTGAATCAGTTTCACTTTCTCCCATGGCAGAGGAGGGTTCCTTCTCCTCCTGGCCTGGGGGAAGGAATAAGTACCTTCCATGCTTTCCAGGGCAGTTTCACAGCGTCTCCATAGCTGCCAGCCAGGTTCCACCCTACCAATTGGGGTCGGTTTTGGGCCATGTCTAACATAGCAATTGGGCTCCCAATGCCCCTCCTTTCCTGTTTTTGGTGCCTCCTCGGACCTTTCCCACCTATGCACAAACAGCTCCCAAACTCCTGTGTGTACTCAGTCTTAGGTCTCCCCTCCTGGGTTAAGGGTTTCATCCTGCTTTTTGCCTTTTGATTTAGGAGGGGGTCATCAAAACATTTTCTCAGGGCAGTCATAAACTCCTTGTAATCCCTCAGCAGGGGGAAATCATCATTACACAAGGCTACCATCCAGGCAGCTGCTTTGCCTCCCAAAGCCATAGTAACACTTCTCACTTTGGCAACTTCCGATGAGAAATCCTCCCCATACACTTGCATGTAATCCCAAACTTGCAGTAAAAAAATCCCCAGTTCTTTGGGATCTCCTCTGTATTTCACTCCAAGTGGAGGAATCGGAGGCATTTGGTGGCTTCAGGGGGATTCCCCCCTTCTTGGGGGAGCTTGAACTGCAGCTGCTGCTGTGGCTGGGGCCCCTCCCTCTTGCCCAGCTCCAGTAGCTGTTATCAGGGACATTTCGGGCTAACCAGATCTTCTGCTCCCCCCCTTCGCCTGCTAGGCTAATTCAGTCTTCCTTTCAGCAAGACTTACACGGATGGTTCATCATTCCCAAGCCTCCTGAAGAAGGTTTAAAGCATGGGTCATCATGAGATCCTCTCTTTCAACTGCCTGCCAGTCATCCTCTGGTTTACAGCTGGTTGTGACCCTTGCCATCATCTTCTCCTGCTTGCTTCAGGGTTTAGGCATTTGGGTGCTCCCCCCATGGAAGCTTTTAACTCCGGGATGGGTGCAAGGTCAGATCTTGCTTAATGTCATGCATGCCTCCCTCAATAACCAAGAAAGAAAACACCTAACTCCATTGTTCGTGGAATTAAAATACTTTTACTGGTTATGAAAAGATAGCAGAGAAAGCAGAGCAAGATCTGATCTAGGAAGGTGCGGACAAGTACATATCAAATGACAACCCAGCCCCCTCCCTCCAATGTCCCCACCCCAGTGTCCAATCTGCAACTCCCTTAGATGTCATGTGGGGTGCATCTCCAAAAGGCATCATCAGGTTGGTATGCAAGATGGTTGACTCCCTTTTCCATTCACTCCTGCACCAATTATTCCCATCCCAAACACCACGCCCCCACCCTCCCCGTTTCTATGGCAGTGAAGCAGCTGTATCATCTGGAATAAAAAGATGAATCTAGGTAGAATGTTCATTTTAATTGCTGAAATCCTTCCAAGCAAAGATAATTGTAACTTTTCCCACACTTGAAGATCTTTCTGTATCTTTTGCCACAACACTTCATAATTATTTAGGAAAAGTTTTGTATTTAATTCTGCAATTTGTATTCCTAAATATTTGACCTTGGAGACTATTTCAAAACCTGCTAAACTTGCAAGTCTCTTTCTTTGAATCTCTGTCATGTTTTTAACCATCATTTTTGTTTTGTTTTGATTTAGTCTAAACCATGCCAAATTCTGCTATGATATTTTTCATCTGGATTATTGAGTTCAAAGGATGTGAGAGGGTAACAACCAGATCATCGGCAAATGCTCTGGTTCTGTATTCCTTTTGCCTGATAGCTATGCCATCTAAGGATTTTGAGTCCCGAATTGCATTCAACAAGACTTCCAAAGTTAAAATAAATAACAATGGAGATAATGGGCAACCTTGTCTTGTGCCTTTTTGTATCTCGAAAGTTGTTGACAAATTTCCATTAATAATAAGTTGTGCATTTTGGTGCTGATAAATTGCTCCAATCGCCTGCCGAAATCGTGGTCCCATATCCATCTTTTCCAAAGTCTTGGTTAGAAAATTCCAATTCACTCGATCAAAGGCCTTCTCTGCATCCAAGAAGACCAGCACTGCAGAGATCTGCTTATCAAGATAGTCAATTAAATCTATGAGTTGCCTTACATTCTCCTTCATGTGTCTGCCTTCAATAAATCCTGCTTGATCATGATGAATAACCTCTTGGATAACCGGCATCAATCTGTTGGCTAATACTTTAGCAAATATTTTATAATCTGTATTCAGAAGAGATATCGGTCTGTAGTCCTCTGGTTTCTTAGGGCCATCTTTGTCTTTGGGTATCAATGATATAAAAGCCGCTTTCCATGAGGAGGGTATTTTACCTCCTTGCTGTATATTACAAAATAGTTGTGTAAGATATTCAATCATTTCCAGTTGTAAAGTTTTATAGTACATTGCAGTCAAGCCATCAGTCCCTGGAGCCTTGGCTAGTTTAAGTTGATTTATAGCTAAAGTGATCTCATCAGCAGTTATCAGACGTTCAAAATCTAAATAATTTTGAAACACGGGTATTTTAGTAACCCTTTTTCCTTCCAAAAAATCATCTACTGACTTATTCTGTATATTATCCTGTACATATAACTTAGCATAATAATCCACAAATGATTTTTTAATCAAGTCTTGTTGATATACCGTTTTCCCTCCATACTCGATTCTATCAATAATTCTGTCATTCGTATTCTTTCTCAAGGTATAAGCCAACCATCTACCAGGTTTATTAGCATTAGCAAAGGTATTATGTTTAGCAAATTGTAGGTTGGTTGCTGTTTGTTTCTGCTATAAGCATTTGAAATTGATCTTTCAACAACTTTATCGCCATCTGAAGCGCCTCATCTTTTGGGGTTGCTATAAGTAACTGTTCCTTATTTTTTATTTCATCTTCAAGTTCCATTCTCCTTTTCTGTCTAATTTGTTTATGTTTAGAATTCATATGTATCAGGACCCCACACATGTAAGCTTTACTTGCATCCCAAACTGTTTCAATGGGAGTACCCTTATTCATATTAAAGCTGAAAAATTCCTTCATGTGTTTTTTAAGTTCATCAACATTTTTTTCATATCTAAATAAATTTTCATTTACTCTCCAAGACCTTCTTGGCCTCTTCCCTAACTCAATTTCTAACCACACCGGGCTATGGTTAGTGTCCTGGAGAGTATCTTAGTTTACTTATCTTTAGGAAGTAAATCCGGTGTTAACAAAAAAAATCAATCCTTGAGAAGGATTTATGTCTATCTGAGTAGAAAGAAAAGTCCATCTCATTTGGATGTTGTGTCCTCCAAACATCTTTTAATTTCAAGTCATCTTGTAAGTCAAAAAAAGCCTTTGGTAATTTGGTAGTGAATTTAGTCATTGTTCTCTTATCTATCCTTGGAGAAATCACTCCATTCCAGTCTCCCATAATTAAAATACTCTTAAAATTCCAATCTAAGATTTTTAAATGAAGCATCTTATTAAAACTTTCTTGTTGTTGATTAGGTGCATATATTCCTACCACCAAGATGGGACCAAAGTCTGTATCAAGTTCAATTGCTATATATCTACCCCTGTCATCTGCCTCTATAACTTTGGTTGAAAATCTTTTGTTTATATATATCACCACTCCATTTTTCTTTACCAAATTAGAGGCAGCATAAGATGTTCCCAATTTTGAATTCACTAAGTACTTCTGGTCTTGCAACCTGATATGAGTCTCTTGAAGACAAACAACATCATTATTAAATTGCTTCAAATAATAAAATATTTTTTTCCTTTTTTGTGGAGAATTCAATCCATTCACATTCCAAGATAATAACAAACATCTTTGGGTCTAATCTGAAGCGTTGAAAGCATTTGCTGAAGATCTCTCTCCACAAGACTAATCTTCAGCCCTGCTCCTACTCCCATAGCTCCAATTTGCTTCTTAGCTTCCTTCTTGGCACATTGTGTTTGGGGGTTCCCCTGCTTGTGAGATTCTAGCATTTGTCTAGTCGTAGATCTAGTAACACGTTGTTCCACTGGTGTTAGATCTGGGCAACGAGAGAACAGACTGCGGACACGAAGTGACTTAACAGCTCTTTATTAATAGTAGTAGTGATCCAGCTTGCTCTGTGGTCGGAGGGTTCCCCTTTTATAGGGATCGGGTACGCCCCTCGACCAATCAGAACGATACCTGTTTCCCGCTGTAGCAGCGGACCAGAGAGGAGACTTGCCACGATATATGTTAATATCTAACACCCCTCCCCTCTTAGACGGAACGTTGCGGTTAGTAATATAGTCCTTAAGATACGTTGGTGTTTGCCTTACTCGGGTGGAGCATCGCAGTTCGGGTTGGTCAGAAGTAGTTGTAGGATCGGTTTCTTTCTGTGTTTCGTTTCCGGGCATTTGCAGGCTCTTGTTGCTTTGGCGTTCGGGGATCTGCTCGCTTTCGTTGCTTGGGGGTTGTTCCGTTTCGCGCTCGACCTCTTGTTCTGTCCTTGGCTCGCAGGTGTCGTAGTTCTCTGTGTTGGGGCTCTCGAGTGGCTGGCTTTGCAATGGCAGGTAGCTCTCGTTCTCTGTTCGTAGATCTGAGTGCGCCAGGCGACCCCGTAGTTGATCGATGTGCCTTTTCCAGTTCCGCCCATCTTCTAGTTCCAACAGATACGATCGTGGACCCGTGATGCCAATGACCTTTGCCGGCATCCACAATGTCCCCCCTGCATAGTTGTGGGCGTATACTGAATCCCCTATGCTAAAACTCCGAATTTTGCTTGTAGAGTCTGGGGGAGCTGTGGCAGAGTAATTTGGGTGAAGACGGTCCAGGTGAGACCGTAGACGGCGGCCCATGAGTAGTTCAGCGGGGCTCCTACCCGTCGTTGCGCTGGGGGTAATGTGTTGGATCAATAGGTAATGGTCAATGCGTGTTTGCCAATCACCTGGACCCATCCTAGCGAGGGCCTCTTTTGCGAATCGCACCATTCTCTCCGCCTGTCCATTTGATGCCGGATGGAATGGCGCGACGAGGGCGTGCCGGATTCCCTGACCTGCTAGATATGTCTCAAATTGCATGGCCGTGAACTGGGGCCCGTTATCGGAAACCAGGAGGTCGGGCAGGCCATGAGTGGCGAAAAGTCGCGTAGAACCTTAATGACTGCCTCTGCCGTGGTTGAAGTCACTAGGACTACTTCTAGCCATTTGGAGTATGCATCCACAACTATGAGGAAGGTCTGACCTTGAACTGGCCCTGCGAAGTCGATGTGTATTCTCGACCAGGGTGCTTTAGGCTTTTCCCATTCTGTGGCGGGCGCTTCCGGGGGTGCTGGTCTCGATTCCTAGCATGGGTCGCAAGTGGCCACCCATTCCTCTATTTCTTTGTCCATGTTTGGCCACCAAACGTAACTTCTTGCTAACGCCTTCATCCTAACAATCCCCGGGTGACCAACATGTAAAGCATCTAATACATTCCTACGTAAAGCATACGGAATAACAACTCGATCCCCCCACAATAAACAACCTTGTAACACTGAGAGTTTGTCCCGTTTTGACCAAAACACTTTGAATTCCGGGCCCGCGTTTCCCTTCGGCCACCCCCTCCAAACCCAAGTTTGAACTTGCTTTATTAAATTGTCTTTAGAAGAAAACCTTGCAACATCGTAGGAAGAAACCAGTCCTGAGTCCAAACAATCAATGAGCAGCACCGGTACTTCGGGAGTGGGGTCTGGCAAAAGGTCCGGTAGTGGGCAACAGCTGAGTGCGTCTGCATGTCCTAGAGTGGAGCCCAGTCGATGAATTAACTTGTATGAGTACGCAGCCAGGAAAACAGTCCACCTGGTCATGCGTGGAGATAGGGAGACTGGAGTGGGGCGGTTTCCCGCCAAAAGTCCCAACAGCGGTTTGTGATCTGTAATTAGTTCAAAATCGCGGCCGTAGAGGTATTCGTGGAAACGTTTTACTCCAGCTACAGCAGCTAGCGCTTCCCTGTCCATCTGGCTGTAATTCCTCTCGGCCGATGAAAGAGTCCTGGAGTAGAAAGCGATGGGTGCTTCTTTTCTGTCTGGCATCCGGTGGCTGAGGACTGCGCCGACTCCAAAAGGTGATGCGTCGCAGGTCAATACCAGTGGTAGTGTCTGGCTGTATTGGACTAACAGCGAGTCAGTGGTGAGCAGACGCTTTACTCCGGCAAAAGCTGCTGCTTCGGATCGTCCCCATTTCCATGGTGTGTTCCTCTGGAGTAGACGGTGTAGTGGCTCAGCAACGGTCGCCTTCTGTCTCAGAAAAACGCTGTAGAAGTTAAGTAGTCCGAGGAAGGCCTGCAACTCGGTCTGATTCCGTGGTGTGGGGGCGTCCTGGATCGCCTTAATTTTCTTTGAAGTGGGGTGTATTCCCTGACCATCGATTCTATAACCCAGGAATTCTACGCTAGGCACGTTAATTTGGCATTTTTCCTTTTTGAGGTGGAGACCCTTTTCTCTGATTCTGGCCAAAACAGTTCTGACTCTTTTATTTAATTGCTCCTCGTTTGCAGCGGACACCAAGATGTCGTCAAAATAGGGGACGACTCCCGGTATCCCTTGCAAAAGCCGTTCCATGACGCTCTGGAACAATCCTGGAGCAATACTCACACTGAATTGTAGCCGGTTGCATTTGAATGCTCCTCTATGCGTCACTATAGTTTGGGCCTCCGCTGTGGCGCTATCTACGGGCAGCTGCTGGTAAGCTTGTGCCATGTCTAATTTAGCAAATACCTTTCCTGGCCCCAACGAGTGCAATAAGTGCTGTACTACAGGCACAGGATATGCGCTTTGTTGTAGCGCGACATTAATTGTGCATTTATAGTCCGCGCAGATGCGGACTGATCCATCTGGTTTGACTGGGGTCACAATGGGCGTTTCCCAGCGCGCGTGATCCACCGGCTCAAGGATTCCTTGCTCCACTAACTTATCTATTTCCTTATCTATTTTTGGGCAGAGTGCAAAAGGCACTCGTCTCGGTTTAAGTCGGATTGGCGCCACTTTGGGGTCTAAATTGAATGAGATCGGTTTACCCACATACTTACCAAGACCGGGGCTGAACACATCCTCGAACTCCTTAAAAATCTGTTCAGCGCTGCTGTTTTCCACGGCGTTGATTCCGGTGACTTCTAGCCCCAAGGATTCAAACCAATCCAGTCCTAGGAGGTTTTGCAATGGTGCGCTGGCGATGGTCACGGGCAGCTGGGCTACAATGTCCTTGAAATGGATCTGGAACGTGCCTTGGCCCACGATGGGGACTCGGTTCCCCTGGTAGTCTCGTAGCAGGATGTCTGGAGCGCGTAGTTGGCTCTTTTTGAGGCTAGGGATAGCCTGTTTCATGGATGCCCATGAAATGATCATCAGGGACGACCCTGTGTCAACTTCCAGCTCGCAAGGTGAGCCCTCCAAGAGGACTGTGACTTTCAGCTTTTTAGGCCGCTTGGTGCGGACCTGGCTTATTGTTGTGAGATACGTTCGCAATTCCTCTCTCTGGGTCAACTCTATCTCAGCATCTGTATCCTGAAAATACTCTCGTTGAGCGTCTTGATAGAACGCTCTCTCAGCTCTTTGTGTGTAGTCTCTCTGGGAATACGCTCGCTCAGCTCCTTGTGTGTAATCTCTCTGGGGATACGCTCGCTCAGCTCTTTGGGAATTTTCTCTCTGGGTAAACACTTGTGGATTTCTCTCTGGGCGCCCTTTTTGATTTCGCCAAGCCCCTGGGTTGGGCTTCTGTTGGTGGTACATGGGTGGCTGCCGTGAGGCAGGGACTTCGCTCCGGCACACTTGTGCGATGTGCCCAAGTTTGTTGCAGTGCGAACAAACAACGTTCCTGAACCTACAGGTAGACCTGGGGTGATTCCCTCCGCAGCTTGCGCAGGGCGGCAAACGGAATCCGGGTTTCCCCCCAGGCCTCAAGTGACTGCTCCGCATCAGGTGACTGTCCTCGAACTCGGGATCCTCGTAGTCGGGGCTTGTGTCCTCGTAGTGAACTCTGGTTTGCCTTGGTACTGGCTGGTTTGCGCTGAAACCGCGTTGTATGGTTACCGATGATTTCTCCGCTGACTCTGACGCTCTTGCTTCGTTTAGAGCTATCTGTAGGGTTAAATTTGGGTTTGCCAACAGCTTCTTTTGTAGTGAAATGTCTCTTAACCCACAGATAAGCTGCGCTAAGATATGCTCATCCAGATCCCTGAACTCGCAGTGAGTTGCTGCTTTACGCAGGGCCGCAACATATTGATTGATTGATTCTCCCGCTTTCTGGTTCCGCGTGTTGAATTCCTTGCGGCAAACATGGTGGGAAGGTTTTGGCGCGTAATGAGTCTGTAGAGCCTGTTGCAACACCGTCCATGATACTGCCTGTATCGGAGTAGGCGCGGTGAGGTCTCTGGCCGTGTTGAAGACTTCTTTCCCGCAGTAGCCGAGGAAGATGTTTTTCTTCCGGGCGTCGGTGATCCCCGTGTATTCGTTCGCTTCGAGAAAACACTCGAATCGAATCATGAAGGCTTCCCACTCGTCGTTCGCTGGGTCGAATGGAGCGGGGGGAGTGTGCATCGCCATCTTCTCTCGTTTGAATTTGCCACGCTGCGGTGACCGAGATGGCTGCCGGAATTTCTGCCGAATTCCTGGGCTGGATCAAATCCGGAGATTCTGGAGTAGCGTTCTTCGTCCTATCTGCCTCTCGATCCCACCTTCGTCGCCAATGTTAGATCTGGGCAACGAGAGAACAGACTGCGGACACGAAGTGACTTAACAGCTCTTTATTAATAGTAGTAGTGATCCAGCTTGCTCTGTGGTCGGAGGGTTCCCCTTTTATAGGGATCGGGTACGCCCCTCGACCAATCAGAACGATACCTGTTTCCCGCTGTAGCAGCGGACCAGAGAGGAGACTTGCCACGATATATGTTAATATCTAACAACTGGCTTAAGTAACGGCATTTCAATGAGGGTCTTAGACGGTTCCTCTTCCAAGAAAGAGCTTAACAGAAATCCAGAGGGATCCACTTGTGATCCATCTACAGCACCCTGAGCTTCCTTCTCTTTTTGCGTCTGCTTTCTTTGTTCTTCTGTCTCTTTCTCAAACAGCCTCTGCTCTAAGACATCCAAATCTGCTGGTGTTGGTGTAGATGTATGTGGGGGCGTTGCACTTTCCTTAAGTATTCCATAATAAAAGTCTCTTGCTTTGTCTATTGTATTCAAATGGTACCTTACCCCCTGATATCTGAATATAACACCAATTGGGACATCCCACCTATATTGTATCTCTCTCTTCTTCAACTCGGCTACCAAAAATCCAAAATCCCTTCTGAACTTTAACATCGCTGGTGGTAGCTCCTTAAAAACACCAATCATGTTCCCATCTATTTGAAGGGAAGAATAAAAGGACTTCTGCAAGATGTCATTTCTAAAATTTCTCTCAGTAAAGTATATCACAACATCTCTTGGTAGTTGCCTTTGTAATGCTATGCGTGAATTTACTCTGTAAATTTTATCAATCTTAGCCGAAATCTCACGGGGGTCATCCACTTTTAGCAACGTAGCCAAGGCATCTCCACAAACTTTTCTTAAGTCCTCTCTAGGATTTTCTCTTAAGCCTCTGAGTCTGATAGTGAACTCCATAGATCTAAATTGTATCATAGTAATCTCATTATCCATCATTTGCATATTCCCCTCCATTTCCACAAATTTCAGATCCGTTTCTTTCGTTTTGGTTTCCAAATCCACGACTAGTTGCTCCACCTTACTGTCCACCTTAAGAACAACCTCTGACAGTCCCGTCGCTATAGCTTGCATGTTTTTGTCAATCTGGTCAGACCTTTTTATGGTGTCCTGGACCATTTGTTTAACCTCTTTAATTTCTTTGCCTATAAAGTCCTTCAAATCCTGGAGGTTTATTGTAGCGGCTGAGGGAACCACCCCTTGTTCCATTGCCATATTTAACAGAGAAAAGGAGGACACTTCTTCCCAACTTTCTCACAAAATACTCTTCCAAGTAGGTCAGGTTATATAAACTAACTTTAGAGTTAAATAATAGTTATTTCAGCCATTCCACCTTTACTCCTTTTCCGCCCCCAGCTGTCAGCAAACAGTTAGCTTTCGTTTTCTTTAGGTTTTCAGCAATAAATTTATGCCATTTTGAATCCTTTGTTCTAAGCCCACGCCTTTCAAGTTCAGCAGTAGCATTCTTTAAGAAAATTTTTCAAACTTATAACTTAAGATACTTGCAAATGTTTTCCTTCTTGGGTTGCTCGGAGTAAAAAGCTGTCCACAACGTCTTGCTCCACTAAATCATTAGCGGAGGATCTCAATAAACCGGAGCGTACAACAGCTGCAAAGGGGGGCTCTCCTTGCCCGCACCCCAGAGACTATAAATCCTTCTGGGGGGCTACACAAGTGGCTCTACCCGACAGCTGTATCTCTCTCTCCTAAATTCCTAAGGATTTAGGAGTGTCCAAGGCGTTAATGGTCTTAAAAAAACACCTCTACAGTCTATTGATTCGACAAGCTCAAAAAAAGCCTGCCCACGACGTTCGTGGCACAACCGGAAGTCCACTATTTCTGACTTAGCTGGTTTAATAAAGTCCCGCTTCAAATTAGTGTCAACGTAGTTCCTCAATTCTATCATCTCTTTAGGAGTCATGGAGTACATTTTCAGCTTTGGTTGGGTAGCCTCTGGTATGAACTCTATCACACAATCAGTGGGCCAATGAGGGGGTAGATAGTTACAATCTTCCTCACTGAAGACCCCTGCCGGTCCCAGTACTCTTTTGGCACTTGCTGGATGCCTGGGTTTTTGTTTTTTTTTTGTCTGCTGCAGGGGCTGCAGGCTCTGGGTGATCTGCTTTATTGGGTTTGATAGTACCCAGGTGGCCTTCTGGCTTCACGGGTGGCAATGGCCCAAAGCTTATAATCAATTTCCAAATGCCATCCTCCCAGTTTATGGTAGGTATCCACTTGTCCAACCATGCAAGCCCCAAGATAACTGATTCATGCATCTTTGGAGCTATGATGAATCTGAGGAGTTCATAGTGGTACCGTAACGGTTCCTCTCCTAGCTTAAAAAAGTGAAGACTCATAATGGCTACCTTCCTTGCTTTAGGTCCAGGGGCATTTCAAGCAATTTTGCAGGCATTTTAGGGGAATTGCAGGTTTCCCAACCACACCCACCTGTGCCCCACCTCTCCACTGCTCCCCCAAAGCAGCTATGGTAAAATACCCCACAGCACAGCAAGGAGTCTGATAGTTCTTTGGAGAGCCCCCTGGAGAACACATCCTGTTGCTTAAGAGAGCCATGTTGGCACATCTGGAAAACTCTAATCTGACAGTTTCCTGGTTTTCTCCATCTACTTGAAAGTTTATGATCTTGCCCCCATACCGACAAGTCCATCACATGGTTCAATCTTCCATTGCAATGCTGGCAGTTCCACCTATCCAGTTCTGGTCAGGTGCAGAGGTGCAGAGACAAAGGATGACCTTGGCTTTCTAGAAGGGAATTTTATTTTAGCTACATAGCATTACACTCTGAACCATCCCCCATCCCATCTTCCCACCATAGAAATGGCATAGTAGAATAATAGAACGTGTGGCAGGCCAAAGATCCAAAAGGAATATGGCTGCAGGCCTGACAAACAGTTTGTAAAAAGTCCAACAGAAGTCTACCAAAGTCTTTCAAGATAAGGCTGATAAGCACCCATCTTTATCTCCCTTGAACCGCTGCCAAAGACCCAATTGGCATTTAGCTTTGCAAGGCCACACAGAGCACAGAGTCAAAATGGAGCTTCAGACTTTAATCCGACCAGAATGAATAAAATTGTTTCCTGCAAAGGCTTTGCTCCTCCTTTATGTCTTAAGGGAGGGGCCAATCATCTCAAAGCCTTACTTCTGAGTTATCCCTTTTGTCTTAACTGTTCTTGCCTTCTGGAAGCTCTGCGCATGCGCGCACTGGGTACAGGCTACCCCTGTTCCTCTACCTTACTGATGTTGATCTCTGGAGGCTCTGAATGCAGCACATAACTCCCAGATGGTCCTGGCCCCCTCTCTGCCTCCAATGCAAAGCCCTCATCCGAGCCTTCCCCAGATCCCAGACTGACCCATGTTCCTCCCCAACCTCTTCACTGTCCGAATCTGCTTCCAGCTCCATGGGCTGCTGGCAGACCACAACCATTGTACATAACCTGCCCAATTGGACTGCTGATAGTTCACATAACACCTTAAGTACTGTTCTACCATAGCATCCAGTCTCTCCCCCCCACATTGGTGCTCAGATGAAAGGCCGAGCTAAGGCCTTAGGAATACCCAATGGATCACAGGAACTCCCTCCAGAATTTAGTCATGAACTGGACCTCTCTGTCTGAGATACCGTATTTTTCGCCCTACAAGACGCTCCGGAATATAAGACGCACCCAATTTTAAAGGAGGAAAATCTAGAAAAAAAAGATTTTGGGGCTCAATTGCCACTCAATTTTGGGCTCAATTGTGGTCATAAGTTTTCTTTCTTTGTTTGTTTCTTTCATCTCTCTCTCCCACTTTCTTTTTTTTTTTTTTCTTTTTTCATTTTTTCTGCCTTTCTTTCTCTTTCTCTCTCTTTCTGTTTCTCTGTGTGTCTGTCTGTCTCTCTTTCTCTCTCTCTGTAGCTCTTTGTCTCTCTCTCCCTCCCCCCCTCTCTGTCTCCCTCTGTCATTCTTTCTGTGTGTCTGTCTGTCTGTCTCTGTATCTCTGTCTCTCTCTCTCCTCCCTCCTCCATCTGTCACTCTGTATGTGTGTGTCTGTCTGTCTCTCACTCTCCCTCCCTCCCTCTCTCTCTCTCTCTATGTTTCTCTCTCCTCCCTTCCTCTCTGTCTGTCACTCTGTGTGTATATGTGTGTGTGTGTCTGTCTGTCTGTCTGTCTGTCACTCACTCAATCACTCTGTGTGTGTGTGTGTGTATGTGTGTCTCTCTCTGTGTCTCTGTCTGTCTGTCCCTCTCTCCGTCCCAACTGGAGAACCGGGAAGATGAGGAACGCGAGGGGGATCCCT
Source organism: Natrix helvetica (assembly GCF_964273705.1). Taxonomy (NCBI): domain Eukaryota; kingdom Metazoa; phylum Chordata; class Lepidosauria; order Squamata; family Natricidae; genus Natrix; species Natrix helvetica. Next base: position 67,379,739 of record NC_138550.1, on the reverse strand, counting down.
CCCCCCCCCGCAGATTGGCTCTGAACCAGCGGAGCCTCGTCCTTCTTTTTAAGCAGGCGATCTTTAAGCAGGCGATTTTCGGCTGCTGCACAAGCTGCGCTGCCTTCTTCTCTCTGATAGCTGCCTGACAGAGAGGAAGGGAGGAGAGAGAAACACACAGAGAGAGAGGGAGGGAGGGAGAGTGAAAGACAGACAGACACACAAGCAAGGCAGCCGCACCTCCACCACCACCAATCCGGAAAAGGTCTTTGCTCCCTCTCTCTTGCAGCAAGCCCCGATGCAAAAAAATGCCAAGGACTTGCGAGTGAGTGACAGGGGCGGGGCTTCCGGGTTCATTGACCAACCAGCAGAAACCCACCACTGCCCAGGTGGCTACATTCGGCCTATAAGGCGCACCCAGATTTTTACCCTCTTTTTTGGAGTAAAAAAGTGCGTCTTATAGGGCGAAAAATATGGTAATTCTTTGTGGCACCCCATGCAGGTGATAGATATGTTTCAAGAAAAGTTTGGCTAGCTGGTGGGCTGAGGGCAGTCCGCTGCAGGGTATAAAGTGTGCCTGTTTGGAGAATAAGTCTATTACAGTCCAGATCACTGTGCCCCCCCCCCACTTTTTGGCAACTCCACTATAAAGTCCATTGAGATTTCCTTGCATGGCCTCATTGGCTCTGCCACCGGTTACAGCAGCGTGTGTGTGTGTGTGTGTGTGTGTGTGTGTGTGTTTTCCTGGTCACTTTTTCATTGTGGCACAGATGGTGCAACTTTTCACATAACTGTTTATGTCTTTCTTTATGCCGAACCACCAGAGTTGCCTCCGTGCTAAGTGTAAAGTCTTTAGGAACCCGAAGTGGCCTGTTGATTTGATGTTGTGGCTACTCTGGAGGATTAAGGTGTATAGGGACTCTGGGACAGAGTTTCATCCCCTTCCATGCTAGGTCATCCCTTTTTGTCAAGATGTGTTGGTTGTCACAGAACCAGGGCTCTGCTAGCAGTTGTATTTTAAGTTTCATGATTAGATCGCTTGCTGGTCCATCTTGCCAGTCCTACCTCCTACCTCCATCCTACCTCCTCCCATTTGCATTTGTACTGGGGCATGCAAGAGAGGGCATCAGCTAGGAAATTCCTTCCCCCTGGGATGTGTTTTAGCATGAAGTCAAACCAGTTGAAGTATTGAGCCCAGTGGACTTGTTTGAGTGATAGTTTTCATGGGGTCCTAAGGTTTTTGTGGTCAGTCCAGATTTGAAATTATTTCTTCCCTCCTTCCAGCAGGGGGTGCCAGGTTAGCATTGCCCATCTTACCGCAAAAGCCTCTTTTCCCCAGGTGGCCCATTGCTTCTCTGCATCCATGAGTTTGCACAAGGTGTAGCTGCAGGGCTGTAGTTTTCCTTTGCTATTTCTTTGGAATAGCACTGCTCCCACTGCCACATTGCTGGCATCTGCTTGGATAACAAAGGGTTATTTGGGGTCAAGATGCTTCAGCACCAGTTCTTTTGCAAAAAGTTCTTTTAATTTTTGAATGCCTTTCAGCAGGTTAGGTCCCACTGTAGGGGTTGTCCTGGGTGGGGCTTTGTCCCTGGGGCCCCTGTCTTTAGGAGGTCTGTCATGGGTTTGGCAATCTTCGCAAAAGAGGAGATGAATTGCCTGTAGACATTTGTGAATCTTCAGAAACTTTGTAGCTGTCTGCAGATGCGAGGGAGTTGCCAGCCTAGGACAACTTGTACTTTGACTGGGCCCATCTCTATGCTCTCATTTGATCCTTGGTAGCCCAGGTAGTTTAGTCGTGCATAGTGAAATAAAGGTTTGCCACCAGAAGTTTCTCCAGTACCTGGCGGACTAGTAGTATGTGATCATTCATGGTCTTAGTGTAGATGAGGATGTCATCCAAGTAGACAAGGATCCCCTTATAGAGGTATATATGCAGCACCTTGTTTATTAACTGCAGAAACACCCCCGCTGGCCCCTGCAGTCCAAAATGGATCACTTTGAATTGGAAGCACTGTAGGGGGCAGTTGAATGTTGTATTCCATTCATCTCCCTACCTAATGCAGACTCAGTAGTATGCTTCTCTGAGGTCTAATTTAGTAAGACTTTTCCCTTGGCTAGGTGAGACAGCATGTTCTTCATGAGAGGGGCCAGCCAGCTTGTCTGCCTTTGCTTTGGCCTCCCACACAGCCCAGATCCCTGCCGAGCCTTCCTTCACCATTCTCCACTGCCTCCAACACAGCCCAGCTACCTACCTGTCTGGTGAGGTTTCCTTCGCCTCTTTGCCAGTGCAAATGGCCTGTTACAGGGCCTTCAAAGGACTCCCCTGGCCTGTTACAGGCTGAAATGGAGGGTCCCTGGCCCTGATCTGCCCTCCCAGGCCCCTTCTGGGCCTTCCTAGGACTACCTTGGCCAGTTACAGGCTGAAATGGAGAATTACTGGGCCCGATCTGCCCTCCCAGGTCCTGTCTGTGACTTCCTAGGACTCCTCCGGCCCGTTACAGGCTGAAATGAAGGGTTCCTGGCCCAAATCCACCCTCACAGGCCCTGTCTGAGCCTTCCTGGACTCCCCCAGCCTGTTACAGGCTGAAAGTCACAAAATGAGACTTCACTGAACAACTACTGTAGTTTTGTCTTCTTGTAGTTCTTGAAATCCATGTCACAGAATTCAATGTTTCAAAGTATTCATATCATTTTAGCCATTTTTGACATATGATTACCAGATTTAAAAATTCTGAGTGTTTAAATATTTCATGGAAAAGTCTTTTTATAATGCTACTATCAAGCATTGTACATTAGGCTTGTCAAATTTATTGTTTCTGGTCAGATTGTATTTCACAATGCTTCAGGTGTATCAGTTATGGTTTCTTTAACAAATACATTACTGGACCTTTTGTGAGAAACTGAAATTAAAAGTTGATCTGTACTTTGATGGTTAGATATGGGATTATGGAAATAATATAGACAAATGTTAATCTTAGAGTAAGGATTTGATATATTTTGACTTATATCTATACCAAAGAAACTTGGAAGTCATTCTTTTTCAGTTTTCTTTCTTTCCTTCTTTCTTCCTTACACTTTCACTATTTTTCTTTCCTAAGACTTTTCTTTTTTCAAATCTGTTTTTTATTTGTTATCCCTTAGCTTTGTATTTTTTGATCAAATTCTTAGCCATTATAATTCTACATTCCTTGTTTACAGAAATCATATCAAAATTTAGAATGAAATCCACTGGGAGCCATCTCATATAACACAAGCTCTGAGTCCTTCTAACCAAAAAGTGTTTATTGATAGGAGAGAATATTTGTAACCCAGGGTTGAACAGTGGGGTCCTTAGTGCTCTCTGAGCTTGATGGTTTTTTTGTAGATGTTTCATTACCAACTAAGTAACATCATTAGTATTAGAAGGGAGTGGAGTTTTCTCTTATATTCATATACTAGTGGCTTCCCCCTTTCAGTGTTGATTAGTTGCTTTACAAACAGTGTTTTGATTGGTGCCAGGTCTCTACAGCCTTAGGTAGAGAAAGACTATTCTGCACCCCTCCCTTACATGTTCCTTAAAATACAGAGTTTCCCAGCATTCCTTTAGGAACCTCCAACAAGCAAACTGTGGTTACTCATCCTAAAATTTATTTGGAGCTTCAAATTTTGCTGTTTCCTAGGAAGATGTGTAGCTAAAAGTCAGTCTACATTTAGTGTACATCTGACTTTAGGGATATTTTTTCATAACCAAACAAACGTGTATTTTCTGTGCAGTTCACAACCCTTGCTCAAAGGGACTGGATGTCACAAAGCAAAGCCCACATTTTTGTAATTAACCCACACATCCCATTTTGACTGGCATAGTATTGCAGAAGGCTAAGTGCTGTCATGCCTATCCACAACCACCCACCCAGCCAGTCATTAGGTCACAGTACTGGCTGTTAAAAAAAATTGCAGCCCACCACTGCTCCAAGGTACCTTCTGATTCTAAAGTCTTCAAAACAAGGAAATTTGCTTAAATTGAGTGTGTGAGAGAGAGGGGGGAGGGAGGGAGGGAAGGAGGGAGAGGGGGAGGATAGATCCCTAAAACTGATGCTTCCATTTAGTTGGGAGAAGGGGGGCTTGGATTTGATTCATTAGTATTGCCTGTGACAACTGGTATTTTATAACTTCTATCCTGGTGCCAAAGCATCCTGAGATCCTCTTACCTCATAGGGAATGTATAGGAGGGATGGCCATCTGGATTGTTTCACTTTGATAATCAACAGAAGATAGCCATGGGAATGTTTGCTTATTCTGTTTCTCAGAGTGGCTGGTTGAATGGTATCTTCATACCTGTGGATTGCCTGAATTTGCATTTGGCTAAAGGGAGGGGTCTCTACTGCTTTAATTCTACTTCTCTTGCCTAAGGGGATTCAGACGTTGCTTGAATCCATTGCTGTCACTTCTGCTTAATAAAAGGTTCCTTTGAAATACTTCATTTTAAGAGTCTTCACTTTCTTAAGTTAGGAGGAGAGGCAATCCTTACAGAAAATAACATCTGCAAAACAGTCAACCCAGAGAAGCAATCTTCGCTTTACTGAAGGGCCCCTGCAAACCATGTCCAAACAAAACAGTGAGCAGGGAGAAGCCAAATGCTGGGCGGAGACATCAGCCACCACCCAACCAGGTGTCTGCTTCCTGTACCCCATTGGAGAGGATGAGGTGACCCTGGAGGACCCCAAAAAACCCTGCTGGTAGATTGGCATCGGGAAGAAAGACAGCTGAGATGGAAGAACCAGAGAAGTTACCCAAACCGAACCCAAAACTGGGGTGGAAATTGGAGCTAGAAGCCCTCTCTGACCAGCAGGAACTAAATGAAGCAGTGCTGAGAGAGGATTGTCTGAAAAGACATATAACCCAGTTGGTGATGGAGACTTTGGAAAATCTCAACATGAAAGGGGAACCAGAATGTCAGCAAAGGAGCGCTGAAAGGGCAGCAACTGTGGATGATGCTGGAGAGCCACCCCCCTGCTGATCAGATGGTGCAGCAACAGTGGGCCCAGCAAACCCTCCCCCAGGCGGTGCACACACTGGGGCCCATTCCTAACCAGCCCTGAGCTCTGCAATTGGAAAGAAAAACTCCCCTCCTTGGGGTGAAGTTTGATGGGGATCTGCAGCATTTGAGATTTTTTGTGGCACACATGCTCATCTACATGCAAGTGTACAGGCATGATTGACAAACTAAGGATCCCGAGTGCGAGTTGTTACCTTAGCCCTGGAGGGAGCCGCTGCCAGATGGATGGTGACTCTACATAACACCAATGCACCAGAACTGCAAGACTTTGACTGTTTCAGATGCACCTGACTTTTGCTGAGAATCCACATAAAGAAACAAGCTCCCCACCACCACTCCACTGACTGTGCAATAGAAATTCTACCTGGCACCAAACTCACTAAACCCAAAGTGTATAGTATGTCCCCAAGGGAACTGGAAGAACTGAGGGCATTCATTGAGAAAAACCTAGCAAGGGTTTTCATTGAGCCAGCCTGACCAAAAATCTCAGTCCCAGTGTTATTTAGGGGGGGGAAAGATGGCTTAAAATGTCTCTGAATGGATTTTAGAAATTTAAATACAATCGTATTTAAAGAACATGTATCCTCTCCCTCTTATAAAAGATATGCTAGCACACCTCACTAAAGGGAAGATTTTTCAATCATTTACTTTGTATCTAACAAAAAATTCATTGTATCAACAATTGCAATATTTTTCCAGCTTACTTTTGTGATCTGAGTCTTCTCATTGTTGCCTCCTCCCCCCCCCCCGCCTGCCAGCAAGGCCTCGGCCCCTCCCTCCTTCATATCATGTGTACTGTCCTCTATTTTGTCTAGGAGTGCTTTATTTTTTTCCATGAAGGCCTCCGCCTCCATAATTGTATTAATTCTAACTTTGCTGCCCTCCCAGAAAATCAACATACCTTCTGGCAATAGCCACCTGAACCAAAAACCCTTATCAAATAGTTTTTTTGCTAAAGAGGAATATTTTTTCCTCTTGTCTCTTACTTTCTTCGGGATCTGTTTCAGGGTGGCTATCTCTTTGTCTTGTATTTTAATGTTTCCCCCTTTGTGTCCCCAGAATCTCATCTCTTGTAGCCTTTCTAAGAAATTTGATATGAACCTCTCTTGGAACCTTGTGCGTTCTAGCATAAGCTATACACCAGATCAATATCCCACCCTAACTGTTGTTTGTCTTTTTTAATACATTCAGCTAACATTGTTGTCATAATCTCCTTCAAATCTTCATTATCAGTCTCAATTATGTTTTGAAATCTAAGGAAAAAAGACATCCTTTCAAATTCCATTTTTATCATGTGGTTTTCAAGTTCTAAGTTTCCTCTCTGAACCACCTTCACCTCCCCCCTCATCTCAGTTGCCCCCTCCTCCAGAATGTCTATTCTTTGTTTATTTTGTGCAGTTTGATTTTGATTTTCTCTGAGTTGTTCATTCATTTCTGTCAATTGTTTTTTCAATTCATCCTGCCCTTTTAAAATCTTTTGAAGCATCTGGTGAATTACTGAGTCCCCTTCAGGGGCTTTTGGTTGTAAAAATGAAGTCAGTGGCTGTTGTCCAATTGGGCTGGATGTTGAAGATGTTGGAGCAGATCCTGGCTTCCCAGGCGGTGGTTTCTTCGGAGCCATCATAAAAACTCAGAGATATTTATGTCCATATAAAGAAATGGCGACTGTGGAAAAGCACAACCAAGAGAGGCCACGAGGCAGACAGTCCAGACAGGAATAGAGACCTTCTGTATAGTTCAAATCCAATCAATTAAATCAGTTATTCCAAGTTCAAGATACTATGCAACAAGAGATGCTTCTGGGAGTCACGGAGGTGTAAGTACAGTGCCAGCAAGATTTTTCAAAAGAGGAATCTGATTTCAAAAAGCATGAAGAAAGAGGAAGTGTGCCATCTTGCTCTGCCAGCACCGGAGATCAGGAAGCAACAGATCAAAAGTTTTCAAAGTTTTTAAAGGATCAGATCACCACTTTTCTTTCACAATTGCATTGAGAAAGTCATTTTGCCATTGCTTATAAAGAGTGGGATTCTTTTTTAAAACTCTCCCTCTCTCCTCTGAGAGAGAGGAGATAAGTCCAAAGCCGCTTTTCCGAGGAAGGGGGAAATCCCCCCCTCCAATCACACTTCCCAAAAAGAGATTGAAAGTCTTATAAAAAGCTGATATTCTTTCATTTAAATGTCAAAAAGAGAATTGGGGAGGATTCCCATCTCACCGCACTTCAGCTGTAGCCTTCAAATTGCCGATCATCCAGCCGCCTCGCAGAGAAAGCGTGCGGGAGCGTAAAAGCTCTGTCACGCACCCCCTCTCGCTTCTTGGCTCTTGGGGCAAAGCCGGAGACCTCCCCATGACCGCCGCCGATCCAGGGGACCCCCAGCATGCCGCCCCTAAGGCAGGGCACCCCTTCGAGGCACCCTGTGCTCCCCCCAAGCCAAGGGAGCCCACCAAGAGAGCGCAGGGCGGACGAACATGTCCGTCGCTCTCAGTGACTGGAAGCACTGCTATGGACTTTATTGTAGAACTTCCAGAAAGTGCATGGAATACTGTCATTTGGGTCATGACGAACCTATTTTCAAAACAGGCTCATTTTATACCTTGCCAAAAGATCCCAAAGGTCTAGCCAAATTATTCCTAATACACATTTATTGTCTTCATGGAACCCCTCAAAGAATCATCTCCAACATAGGGGTCCAATTCACCTCCAAAATTTTAAGCTTACTTGACACAGTCCAGAGTTGAGGTCATCACATCATGTGTATACTAATGACCAAACAGATAAGACTAACTCGGTGCTAGAACAAATACTTAAGATGTTTTATTACTTTTCAACAAGATGACTGGACTGCACTTTTACCTTTTGCTGAAGTTGCATTCAATAATTCTGTACACTCAAGTACTGGTTTTACCCCTTTTAGAGTAGCAACAAGCCAAGATTTCAACCCCATGCCTGAACTACCTACAGAAGAACCCACTGTCCCCTCACTCAAGGAGTGGATGGATACTTTACAAAACACATGGCCAGTAGTTAGATTAGCTTTAGAGGAAGCTGGGAGACTTTCAAAATGTGTTTTTAATAATAATAATAATAATAATAATAATAATAATAATAATAATAATAATAATAATAATAATAATAATAATAATAATAATAATAATAATAATAATTTGGAACACAATTGTCATTTGGAACACAACATGACAGATATCTCAGTTGTCTAAAACTGAAACATACAATCTATTAACATTGTGGTACCAGGTGATGCCAGAGTTGAAGAAAAAGAACTGGAAAAAATCATGAAATACCACGATCTGGCCATCGAAACTATGCGATTATGGATGAAACATGTAACAGTGATACCGATTGTCATCAGGGCACTTGGTACAATGTCCAATAATTTTATAAGATACATCAACAAATAGCACCAGTCTATGATAGTTATGGTACAAAATATCTGTACATTTTTTTAAGCAAATATGCAAAAATGGAAAACAGTTCTAACAACAAATGGGGAGAACATTGGTGAAGTCAACATCAGACACGGAATCTTCCAAGGGGATTCACTTTCACCACTACTGTTCAACTTTGCATTAATTCCACTGACAATAATCCTATGAAACACAAAACTGGGATAGCAAATCTCAAGCCAACATGGCAAGATAAACCATCTACTATGCATGGATGACTTTGTATGTGAAAAACCCCACTGAACTTAAATCAATACTCAACACAGTTCAACTGTTCAACAGTGACATCAAAATGAACTTTGGGCTTGAAAAATGTGCTATATTATCCGTACAAGTACCTAGGCCTGTACCCGTACGGGTCTGGATGGATGGCAACCGACTCAAGCTCAACCCCTCCAAGACGGAGTGGCTGTGGGTTCCGACCCCCCGGTTCAACCAATTGCTTCCATCTTTGGCCATTGGGGGCATACAACTGGCCCCCATGGAGCGGGCGCGCAATTTGGGCGTCCTCCCGAATGCCCGGCTGTCCATGGATGACCATGTGACAGCCGTGACAAGGGGGGCGTTCCACCAGGTTCGCCTGGTGTGCCAATTGCGCCCCCTATTGAACCGGGATGCCTTACGCACAGTCACTCATGCCCTGGTGACGTCTCACCTGGACTACTGCAATGCTCTCCGAGATGCACTCGGAGACTGCAGTTGGTCCAGAATGCGGCCGCGCGGGTGATTATGGGGAGTACAAGGTACTCCCATGTGACACCTCTCCTGCGCGAGCTGCACTGGCTTCCTGTGGTCTATCGGGTGCGTTTCAAGGTTCTGATTACGATCTTTAAAGCGCTCCATGGCACAGGACCTAGCTACCTGCGGGATCGCATCCTGCCCCATACATCCCTACGACCAATTCGCTCGCACAGAGAGGGACTTCTCCAGGTGCCGTCTACCAAACAGTGTCGGGGGGTGGCGCCTAGGAGCAGAGCCTTCTCTGTGACGGGCCCAGCCCTGTGGAATGACCTCTGATATCAGGACTACCTCTGACCTCCACTCCTTCCGTGCAAAGCTCAAGACCCACCTCTTCCAATTAGCTGGCCTGGCTCAACCATAGTTTTACCTTATCGCTCCTGACGGGTTTTTTAAATCTTGTAATTTAATTGAGGGTGTTTTAAATTGTTAATTTTAAATTCTATTTTATATATTTGTTACCTCCTCCATGTATATGTGTATGTACGTGTATGTGTTTATTTTTATCTGTATATGTATTGTTCATTAGTATATTTTATGTGCTTTTATTGTACGCCGCCCCGAGTCCTTTAGGAGAGGGTGCGGCTAACAAATAAAAATTTTATTATTATTATTATTATTATTATTATTATTATTATTATTATTATTATTATTATTATAGGCATATTGGAAGCAGATAACATATTGAATGGAAAAGTCAAAGAGTCAACGCAAAAGGAACACCTCAGGAGGGTCTGCAAAATATTAAAATCAAAGCTGAATGCTGGAAACATAATTAAAGCCATTAATACATGGACAGTTCCAATGATACGCTACTCAGCTGGAATCATCAACTGGACTCTGGCTGAACTGGAAAACCTGGACCAGAAAACACACAAACCTTTGTATATTCACCACGCTTTACATCCACGAAGTGACATCGACAGGTTGTACCTGGCAAGAAAAATAGGGGGCAGAGGGCTATTGCAAATCCATCAAACTGTAGAAGAAGAAAAACGAAGTTTGAGTGATTATGTGAACCAAAGTACAGAAAAATTGCTGCAGGCTGTGAAAATGGAGAACAGCATAAAACAACAGAAACAAAGGGAGAATATAAGGAAAAACAGCTGGATGATAGATTAAATAGATGGAAAACCACAGCTTTGCATGGAAAGCACTTGAAAAACATTGAAGGAAAATGTGATGACAATTGACATGGACGTGACTTAAGATGGGAACTATCAAGAAAGAAAAGGAAGGTTTAATACTGGCTGCTCAAGAACAAGCACTACAAACTAATGCCATGAAAGCGAAGATAGAAAAATCCACTGACAACCCAAATTGCCGACTTTGCAATAACAAAATTGAAACTGTTTCACATTTAATATGTGAATGCAGCAAAATTGCACAAACTGATTACAAAGCTAGACATGACCAAGTTGCTAAATTAATCCACTGGTCATTATGTGAAAAATATGATTTACCTGTATCCAGAAAGTCATGGGAAGATAAAGTGGAAAAAGTTATCGAAAATGAGAAGATGAAGAGCTTGTGGGACTTTTGAATACAAACGGATTGTCATTTGGAGCACAACATGCCAGATATCACGGTTGTAGAGGGACGAAGTGTACAGTTTATTGATATTGCTGTTGCTGGAGATGCCAGAGTTGAAGAAAAAGAACTAGAAAAAATAATAAAATATCACGACCTCGCCATCGAAACTACACGGCTATGGATGAAGCATGTAACAGTGATGCCCATTGTCATTGGGGTACTTGGCAATAACATCAGCAGAATTACAAAACACTGCGCTATGCGGAACATCTTATATTTTAAGAAGGTACTTGGTTGATACCTAGGATGCTGGCAACAAACTGTATCAACCATTAACACCAGTCACTGGTATTTGTAATGCATTTTTGAATGTTCAGTTGGCTGAGTTACATGTTTAATGAATAAAGTAAATAATAATAATAAAATAATAATAGTAATAATTTAGAATACAATTGTCATTTGGAACACAACACCCCAGAAATCACAGTTGTCTAAAACTGAAATTTACAATCTATTGACATCACGGTGCCAGGTAATGCCAGAGTTGAAGAAAAAGAACTGGAAAAAATCATGAAATACCACGATCTGGCCATCGAAACTACGTGACTATGGATGAAATGTGAAACAGTGATACCGATTGTCATTAGGGCACTTGGTACCATGTCCCAAGGGGGAGGAGGAGCTTCCTAGAGGAATGGCGGTCTGCCTCTAAGCTCCGTATGACTACGGGGGCTTTTCGACGGGGCAGGGATGCTGCCGGCCCTCTTTTCCATCCCAAGGGCCGGGATTTCAGTTAGCGACCACCCTGGCTCTTTTCAGGACCCAAGTCGGTCCTCCAGGGTGGTCGGAAAGCCAGGGGGAAAGAGGAGAACGTACCGGCTGGAGATGGAGCTGGAAGCAAAGGCCCGAGCAGCGGAGGGACAGCGTTGGCCTGGGCGGCGGCCTGAGCAGCAGAACGGCAGAGAAATGGCTGGAGGAGCAGCAGCGATGACCCGAGCGACCCAAGCGGCAGCGGCGCTCAGCCCGGCAACCCGAGCGGTGGCGGCGACGGCGGGGACGACGAGAGACGCCGAATGCCAAATTCCCGGCCGCAGTGAGCCTCAGATCAATGGGAAGCCTGGCGAGGGCCATGCGGGGGCCGCGAGAGGGTGGAGCAAGGCCCAAGGCGCTGGAGGCCGATGGAAGATCAGCAGGAAGAGCGCAGGCTGACCGGAACGGAGGTGGGCCTTGGGGATGAGACGCTGGAGGTCAGCGCCTGAGGTTTTTTGGCATCTTTAGCCTGCCCTTTTGCTGTTAATCTGCCTTCTCCACTCACTCACTTACTCTAACTCTGGGCTTTCCGCCCTTATTGCCCATTACGAACTGCTTCCTAGTCCCCATCTATGGACCAGCGGACTGGTTTACCATCCTCTCCATCTAGGATGTGGTTTTTGGACATCTGCTTACCCACTTTCACCTGACTTGCAAATTTCCTAACTTATGCCAGCATAACAGCACCCTGTTAACGAGCTTAGCCCTGTTGTAGCCATAAGATCACTATTTATTTGAGGTCAGACCTGCTACAGCTGCGAGAGTCCCCCCTCTTGCAGGTATGGCCCTCTGCCCTTTCAAGGGCCCACCTTGATGACGGGTTCATTAACCCAGAGAGGTGGAGGAAGCGGAGAGCTAGGGTTTTTTTAATTAAATGTCTTTTAGCTGTTTTAGGGGGTTCCAGGGTGGGGAGGAGGGTCAACCAGGCCAAGAGTGTGATTAGTGCCAGGTGAACAGGTGTGGTCGAGAGGGGAGCGAGCAGAGTGGGGGAGGGGAGGGAGAATGATATTCCAGCAGAGGGCCTTCCTATACCAACGGTCGTAGGGAGGGGTGGATGCGAAGACAGACGAAAACCTTGCAGTCAGTTGGAGGACCACGGCTGTTGGACACGCGCGGTCATTTGTACCAACCCCCGCATTCTAGGTGGCCAGGATCTACAGAGCCAGGGCCTAAGGCTGATGTTATGTAACGCGAGGTCCGTTGTCAATAAGGCCCCCCTCATTAATGACCTGATCTTGGAGGGGGAGCCGGACCTCGCAGGAATAACAGAAACCTGGTTGGGCCACGAGGGGGGCTTACCCCTCGTGGAAATGTGCCCACCGGGCTACCGAGCATTCCATCAGCCGCGGGCCCTGGGTAGGGGTGGCGGTGTAGCGGTAATTATTGGGAAGGTCTGGAACCGAGAGAAGTCACTGTGCCACAGATATCCGGGTGCGAGTCTCTTGGCGTGAGATGGGGCCCAAGGAGGCAGTTGGGCCTGCTGATTGTATACTTGGCTCCTCGCTATGCATCAGCGGCCCTGCCTGAACTCCTCAAGCTGATCGCAGAGATGGCGGTTGAGACCCCCAAACTGTTGGTTATGGGGGATTTCAACCTGCCGTCGATGGGTGAAGCATCCGAGGTAGCTCGGGAGTTCATGGCTTCCATGACAGCCATGGACCTGACTCAAATAATTCAGGGCCCCACTCACGAGGGACGTCGCACGCTGGACCTCGTTTTTGTCTCTGGCCAGTGGACGAGTGATCTGGGAATAGGGGACCTAGTTATTACGCCCCTGTCATGATCAGATCACTCATCTCTCCGGCTTGACTTCCCTGGTGCTACCCCCACCGCGGGGAGGCGGAACCAGAACGTCCTGGATGGTTCTGCCCCAGGCGCCTGATGGAACCGGATAGGTTCCTGATGGAGCTTGGGCCACTTCCTGTAGCCCTGACCTGCTCCCAGATGGAGGACCTGGGGGCCGCATGGAACAGTGCGGCTGCCGGGGGCCTAGACTGGGTTGCGCCTTTGCGGCCTCTCCTGCGGCAACGAACCACCCTGGCCCCTTGGTTTACCGAGGAGCTAAGGGTGATGAAATGCCACAAGAGACGCCTAGAGAGCAGATGGAGATCCTCGCGCTCCGAATTTGACCGAACACAGGTAAGAGCCTATTTGCGGACTTATCTTGTGGCATTAAGAGTGGCCAAGCGTCGACATTGTGCCGCTCTTATTGCGTCTGCAGACAACCGCCCTGCCGCCCTGTTTCGGGTGACCCACTCCCTCTTGTCACAGAGGCCGCGGGAAGCCCCCTTACAGGGAAGGGCAGAGGAATTTGGGGAATATCTGCAGGACAAAATCGCTCAAATCTGGAGTGAATGGGTCCCCCTCAGCAGTCTAGAGGGGACGTCGGAGGTGGGTCTTGAGAGACCATTCTGGGAGGAGTTTGACTCTGTTGCCGCCGAGGATTTGGACAGGTTACGTGGGCGACTGTGAGCTACCACATGTTTATTGGACCCGTGTCCCTCCTGGCTTGTACTGGCATCCTGGGAGGTCACACGAGGCTGGCTCCTAGGGCTAGTGAACGCTTCACTGAGTGAGGGGTCCTTACCGGCTGCCTTGAAAGAGGCGGTTGTGAGGCCCTTACTCAAGAAGCCTTCTCTGGACCCAACTGAGCTAGCTAATTACCGTCCTGTCTCCAACCTTCCCTTTTTAGCGAAGGTTGTAGAGAGTGTGGTGGCACAACAGTTCCCACGTCACCTGGAAGAAACCGATTATCTAGACCAGTGCCAGTCCGGCTTCCAGCCTGGTCACAGCACAGAGACGGCCTTGGTCGCGTTGGTGGATGATCTCTGGAGGGCCAGGGATAGGGGTTGTTCCTCTATCCTGGTCCTATTAGACCTCTCAGCGGCTTTTGATACCATCGACCATGGTATCCTATTGCACCGGCTGGAGGGGTTGGGGGTAAGGGGCACCGTTTTGCGGTGGTTCTGCTCCTACCTCTCCGACTGGAGGCAATGCGTGTTGGCAGGGGAGCAGAGGTTGACCCTGAGGCCGCTCACTTGTGGGGTGCCACAGGGATCGGTCCTCTTGCCTCTCCTGTTCAACACATATATGAAGCCTCTGGGTGAGGTCATTCGTGGTTTTGGGGTGGGATACCATCTGTACGCTGACGATACGCAGCTGTACATCTCCACCCCGAACCACCCCAACGAGTCCGTTGAAATGATGTCCCGGTGCTTGGAAGCCGTACGGGTCTGGATGGGAGGCAACAGACTTAAGCTCAACCCCTCCAAGACGGAGTGGCTGTGGCTACCGGCCCTTCGGTTCAACCAGTGGATTCCATCTCTGGCCATTGGGGGTGAGCAACTGGCCCCCGTGGAGTGAGCGCGCAATTTGGGCGTCCTCCTAGACGCCCGGCTGTCGATGGATGACCATGTGGCAGCCATGGCGAGGGGTGCGTTCCACCAGGTTCACCTGGTGCACCAATTGCTCCCCCTATTGGACCGGGATGCCCTTTGCACAGTCACTCATGCGCTGGTGACGTCCCGTCTGGACTACTGCAACGCTCTCTACATGGGGCTCCCCTTGAAATGCACCCGAGGACTACAGCTGGTCCAGAATGCGGCCGCGCGGGCAATTATGGGGAGTACTAGATACTCCCATTTCCTGCGCGAGCTGCACTGGCTCCCTGTGGTCTACCGGGTGCGTTTCAAGGTGTTGATTACCATCTTTAAAGTGCTCCATGGCACAGGACCTAGTTACCTGCGGGGTCGCATCCTACCCCATACTTCCCTGCGACCAATTCGCTCTCACAGAGAGGGACTCCTCCGGGTGCCGTCCACTAAGCAGTGCCAGCGGGTGGCGCCCAGGAGTAGGGCCTTCTCTGTGATGGGCCCAGCCCTCTGGAATGACCTCCCCCCCGACTTTAGGACTATCACTGATCTCCGCTCCTTCCGCAAGAAACTCAAGACCCACCTGTTCCAACTAGCTGGCCTGGCTTAACTACAACTCTATTCTCTAATCCTCCTGGCAATTTTTTAAATTTTGGGGTAGTTTTTAAGGTTATTTTAATCCTATTATTATTGTATTATTTTATGAAATGTAATATTGTTGTTATGAGTTTTTATACCTCCTCCACGCAACATGTAATATATATCTTTGATTGTACGCCGCCCCGAGTCCCTTCAAGGAGAGGGAGCGGCTTATAAATCTAATAAAATGAAATGAAATGAAATGTCCAATAATTTTATAAGATACATCAACAAATTGTAGCTTCCTGCAATAACACCAGTGGAAATGCAAAAAAAAAATGCACTACTTGAAACATTGTATGTTTTAAGAAGGTACTTGGTTGATACCTAGGACGCTGGCAGCAACCCGTATCAAACATTAGCATCAGTGAATGGTATTTGTGATGCGTTTTTGAATATTCAGTTGACTGAGTTTCATGTTTAATGAATAAAGTATTAATAACAGTAACAGTAACAGTAACAGTAACAGTAAGAGTAAGAGTAACAGTAACAGTAACAGTAACAGTAACAGTAACAATAACAATAACAATAATATCGCTGTACCAGGAGATGCTAGAGTTGAAGAAAAAGAGCTAGAAAAAATCATGAAATACCACGATCTGGCCATCGAAACTACGTGACTATGGATGAAACGTGAAACAGTGATACCGATTGTCATTGGGGCACTTGGTACCATGTCCAATAATTTTATAAGATACATCAACAAATTGTAGCTTCCTGCAATAACACCAGTGGAAATGCAAAAAAAAAAATGCACTACTTGGAACATTGTATGTTTTAAGAAGGTACTTGGTTGATACCTAAGACGCTGGCAGCAACCCGTATCAAACATTAGCATCAGTGAATGGTATTTGTGATGCGTTTTTGAATGTTCAGTTGACTGAGTTTCATGTTTAATGAATAAAGTATTAATAACAGTAACAGTAACAGTAACAGTAACAGTAACAGTAACAGTAACAGTAACAGTAACAGTAACAGTAACAATAACAATAATATCGCTGTACCAGGAGATGCTAGAGTTGAAGAAAAAGAACTAGAAAAAATCATGAAATACCACGATCTGGCCATCGAAACTACGTGACTATGGATGAAACGTGAAACAGTGATACCGATTGTCATTGGGGCACTTGGTACCATGTCCAATAATTTTATAAGATACATCAACAAATTGTAGCTTCCTGCAATAACACCAGTGGAAATGCAAAAAAAAAATGCACTACTTGGAACATTGTATGTTTTAAGAAGGTACTTGGTTGATACCTAGGACGCTGGCAGCAACCCGTATCAAACATTAGCACCAGTGAATGGTATTTGTGATGCGTTTTTGAATGTTCAGTTGACTGAGTTTCATGTTTAATGAATAAAGTATAATGATAATTAATGATGATGATGATGAAGATGATGATGATGATGATGATGATGATGATGATGATGATGATGGAATAACAGAGTGGAAAGGGACTTCTGAGGTCTTCTAGTCCAACCCCACTGAGGATGCCAAAATCTGAGTGGAGGGCCTGAGAAAGGCATCAGAATAACAGAATAATACTTAGAAGGGACTTTGTGGAGGGCCCTATACCATTTCAGAGAAAGGGCTGTCCAGTCTTTTCTCTAAAACTTCCAGTGATAGAGCACTCAGAATGTCTGGAGACAAGTACTTCCACTAGTTAATTGTTCCCACTGTCAGGAAGTTTCGCCTTAGTTTTAGGTTGTTTTTCTCTTTGTTCAGTTTCTATCTATTGCTTCTTATTTTGCCTTCTGCTTCTTCAGAAAATATATTGCCCCCCTTCTTTTTGGCAACCTATCACACTCTTGGGCAAAGCATGTGAGCCATTTCCTCCTTTCAGTGGTCCATGAAAGTATATTTATAGTATGTAGATGCAGATAATAAAGTCAAAAAAAGTGAACAACATTTTTACAGAACTATAGATACGTTGAGGCCAGATGTGATAAGGAGTAACTGGGAGGGGAGGGGCCGGGCGAGGCACCTCTCAATGTGAGTAATGTTGAGTTGACCACACCCACCCACCTAGCCATGCCCACCAAGCATGGCCACCTAGTCATGCCCACCAAGCCACACCCACAGAACCGGTAGTAAAAAAATTGAATCCCACCACTGCACTAAACCCTTTACATTTTCTTCTAGTAACTCAATTAGTTTACATTTGGTACATATATAGTTTGGGTCTTCTACAGGCATAAGTGTATACATGGAACACATTTACCAAATCATAATAGTCTCAGTTTCTTTTTCCATGAGATTTCCAAGATTATTTTTTTTGTGAAAATGTAGAAGGTTTTATCACATATTTTTAAACGGGAAAAATATCCAATTTAGAAATTTGATATTTAACAGATCATTTAAAAAATTAGGGGAAAATATCTAGCTTTAAATTTTAAAGTTTTAGCAGTTCATTTAAAATATCAAGTTTTAAAATTTTCAGTGTTGAGTAGGGCTTAAATGCAAGGTTCCTTTCCTCCCTGCCTTTTTGTGACCCTTTCCCTCTCTGCCTTCTTATGAACTATATTTATCCCTTTCTTCTCTACCTTTATATGTTCTGACCTTGCTATTGTCTTTGATTTTTTTTGTCTTGTGTTCTGTAGTTGTTGACATTTTATTCTCTCTTCCTACTTGCTTTTTTCCTGCCACTACCATTGCCATTCGCAGTCACCAGCAGCAAACTGTGCTGCAATGCTCCACCGCCAACGACACCTCCGATTCATTGCTTTCCATGCTGCTTTCTGCACTGCTCTCAGGCTCTAGTTCACTGTACTGCCTCTTGCTGCTGGCTTGCCTTCCTGCTGTGCTGCTGCTGCTCTTTACTCCACAGCCATGTAGCTTCCACTTGCTGGTCCATCATGCCAGTATGCTGCTTCCACCAGTAAACAGGACCACATAGATGGTCCACAGTAAGCTGTCCTCTCCTCTCTACAGCTAGCTCTCCTCCTCCCTGCTCTGCCATTTCACCAGCTCTCCTCTTTGTTCTGTGCCAGTCATTGTGTTGCCCTCAGTCGGCTCATCTCTCTGGCCCATAACTGATTCTTCTCTCTGTTCCACAGCTGGCCCCACTTGCTCACTGACTTGCCTCTTTGTTCTCCGCTGGTGGATTTTTCTGCCTGAAGTCGGCTCACCTCTCCAGTCACCTCAGTTCAATGGGCCTTGGTCTCTTGGGTAGGTCTCTTGGATGCAGGTGGGATTCTCTCAACAGACAAAGTTCACTGTGGGATGCTGCCCTTGGTTGCATTTTCCTCCTAATTTCTCCTCTCCTTTTCCTTTCTCCAGTCTTTTTTCTTTTTCTTTAACTTATCTTTCCCTTTCCACCTCTCCTCCTACTATTTTATCTTAGTTTAATAGCAATTTTTCTCCATGCAATGTAACAATACTTTCTCTGTTGCCGCCATCTTGGCTGCTATATTTTCAGTCTTGACTACTATATTTGATTTATCATGGAAGACAAAGTTTGTGCATTCTACAAGAAAATCTCACTGTAGATAGGAAGAAAGAAAGGAAATATTGCATCATTTCTCAATGTGTCAGACTTTATTGAAGTAAATTCTGTTGTTGACATTGAAGACATTGACTGCCATCAAAAATCACTTGGAAAAATTGCACACCAAGTTTGCATTGTAGTTTCCATTTGTATCAAGAGGATGTGATGTTAGAATTCATTGGTTGCATTGCCTACATTATGGATAATGCTGTGAACTCTGACCTTTCCTCTCAAGAGCAAGAAGCACTTCTGGAATTGACATCAGATCACAATTTGAAGGAACTTTTTAATGAATAAACACTGATCGAGTTCTGGAGTTACATTGCAAAACTGTACTTGGAAGTGTGAGAAAAAGCTATCATAGAGTTACTGCCATTTGGTTCCAACACTTGTGCAAGAAGGCATTTTGTTCATTGACTTGTGTAAAAACTAAGGAAAGGAATTGTCTTCAGCTGGAATCTGACTTAATTCTACCAGCAAGCACTCAGTAAGCCACAATACTCCTGGTATCATTGCCAGCCTGATTTAAAATGCAGATGCGTTATTCCCTTCATGACTTTATTTTTACTTTCTTTTAACTAAAATTTATTTTTGAAAAATGTTTTTTTCTATTTTGTTTCATCTTGTAATTTTAACTATACATTATTAGATGTATTTCCACATTTTCCCTCCATTTTCCCCCCTCTTCTGATAACTTTCCCAACTAATATTTTTCTTATTTGTAATCCGGCATAATCATTTCACCTTCTATTATTGATATGTATCAGCTGGCCTATTATCTTTATTCACCTTACTTAATTTACTTATAATTCTTTTTTGCTTATAATCCTTTCTATATCATGCACACATATTTTTGAACATACATGCAATATAATCCAAAGCATGCCTATACATCTTAACAAACATGTTTTGAGTATTCAAAGTATATCAATTCTTTTTGCTATTAAGCCTCTTCAATTTTTATTTGCTCTTCTGCTTTCCATACACCATATTATAGTCTATTTCATCTTCAGCTCTCCTCTTCTTCTCTTCTCCTCCCTACCTTCTTCTTCCCTCTATCTTCTCTCTCTTCTCTACTTTCCCTTGCTCTTTCCCTCTCCTCTCCCCTCTTTCCACACCTTCCCTCTCTCCTGCTCTTTCCCTCTCTTCTACTTCCCTCTCTCTTGACTGTTTTCTCCCTCTTTCCCTCTCTTTATCTCCCTTCCATTCTCTATTTTATGTGGTATATTTCCACCTTTTAGCAAACCCCATTTAATATCAATGGAATTGATAATTATATTCCCAATGAAAGAAGTGGGGGGGGGGAATGTTTTCCATATTGCTAGTTTTTCTTTTAAAGGTATATCTTTATACAAATTCCAATTGTTTCCTCTCCCCTTCCCCCCTAACAACTTCTTTTTTGGATACAGTGCAAGACGGATTCAAACTTCCCACTATCTTCATCATGCTGTTACATATATTTACATCATTAAGCACCCCTATTTTGTTTCATCTTGTAATTTTAACTATACATTATTAGATGTATTTCCACATTTTCCCTCCATTTCCCCCCCTCTTCTGATAACTTTCCCAACTAATATTTTTCTTATTTGTAACCCGGCATAATCATTTCACCTTCCATTATTGATATTGCTGGCCTACTATATTTATTCACCTTACTTAATTTACCTTTAATTCTTTTTTGCTTATAATCCTTTCTATATCATACACACATATTTTATGTTGAATTCAAATTATTTTATTGCATGTTATCTTAATTTAATAAGTTGTGCAAACCAAACCTTACAGTACTGACAGGAAATCTGCAGAAAGAAATGCTTTGAAATAGTTCAGTCTATTTTACATCTGAATAAGAAGCTGGCAGAACAAACCAGGAGGTCAACAAAATTGCAAGTACTGGCCTTAACTCCGTAGATTATATTTCTTTCTTTAAACTTAAAAGGAACTTTTCAAAAAAATGGCGCCGGAGGAACAGAGGGTGTGTTGAAAATGAAAGTGAAGTGGGAAACTGATTAGCACTTAAGTGCCTGTTAGTGTGGCCGATAGACTTCAAAGAGTAGTTGGACTTTCTGGCCTGAATAAGTTGGCTGTCTGAAAGCCTGATCTAAATATTTTGAAATGGCCTCTAAGCAGACTAAATTCAATACTTCAAAAAGTGCGGGGAGTTCACCGGCACAAACTTCAAAGCTACAAACTTTATTATCTCCGGTGGAAACACAATCACAAACCCCGACACAAACCCTGACACTGGAGGCTTTGTAAAATAACTTACAAAATGCACTAAAAGAACAGGCAGCTGTCATGGAGGGGAAAATTACAAGTGCCTTTAAAGATGTCTCTGATGAAATATCTGGTATTAAGGATTTAATCCAAACAGGTAACCAAGAAATAAGGGAGGATATAGTCGAGGCATTTAAAGGATTATTGGGCTACGTGGCATCTCTTGATGAGAAGGTGGAAGAAATTAATGAGGCTAATATAAAGCTGGATAACAAACTTGTGGAGGCAGAAACTAAAATTGATAAGTCAGAGGCGGAGCTTACGATGATGCAATACAGAACAATGGAATTTGCCCTGAGGATAAGGGGGTTGAAGGAACATTCTCAAGAAGATTTAAGAGAGATTTTTGCTGACGCTCTTGTCCAATTAACTGGGGAACCAAAGGCCGAATGTCTCTGGCAAATGGACAAAATTTACTGTGTTAATTCATGGATTGCTAGACAAAGACAAATGCCAAGAGATATCATAATTTATTTTGTTACCAGAAAAATTAGGAATGAAATATTGCAAGCAACTTACAAAAACAAATTGCAAGTGGCAGGTCAAGATGTGATAGTACTGAAGGAAATCCCCCCCAAAATGTTGAGATCTAGAAAGGATTACGCATTTCTAGTGGACGAACTTAGAAAGCGCCAGATTCAATACAGATGGGAGACCCCAGCCGGATTGGTGGTGAACTACAAGGGAGAAAGACATTGTCTCAATTCTGTTTGGAAGGCAAAAGATTTCTATAGTATGGTACTAAAGGCAGGACGCCCTCCATCTCCAGGTCCCAAAGAAAGAAAAGAGACAGAGGATCCCAGACAGCAAGATAACCAGGAACAAATTAGGGTGGTGAGTTTACTGCAAGAAGCAGAAGAAATTATGGAACAGAGACAAACCTGCATGGCTACCAAACGTAAAGAACAAGAATTAATGTCCCAACAAGCCCAGATCGTAATTCAAGACAATATAAGCATGAGCACAGAAGCAGTGGGAGGAGCTAGACCGAAGGTGAAGTCCCAGCAAGATTTCCAGGCAGCTCTTAAAAAGCTCCAGTGTGCCAAAGATGACAACTAAATTTCTAACATGGAACGTCAATGGTTTAAATTCACCACAAAAAAGGAAAAAAATATTTCACTACTTGAAACAATTTAAAAATGATGTAATTTGCTTACAAGAAACACATATTAGAACGCAGGACAAGAAATATTTGGTGAATGCAAGACTGGTAGTTTTGTAGCATCGCCACTCCTGTTCAACACATATATGAAGCCTACTGGACCGGGACGCCTTACGCACAGTCACTCATGCGCTGGTGACGTCTCGCCTGGACTACTGTAACGCTCTCTACATGGGGCTTCCCTTGAAATGCACTCGGAGGCTACAGTTGGTCCAGAATGCAGCCGCGCAGGTAATTATGGGGAGTACTTTGTACTCCCATGTGACACCTTTCCTGCGCGAGCTGCACTGGCTTCCTGTGGTCTATCGGGTGCGTTTCAAGGTTTTGATAACGATCTTTAAAGCGCTCCATGGCTCAGGACCTAGTTACTTGCGGGATCGTATTCTGCCCCATACATCCCTGCGACCAATTCGCTCGCACAGAGAGGGACTCCTCCAGGTGCCATCCACCAGACAGTGTCGAGGGGCGGCGCCTAGGAGTAGAGCATTCTCTGTGGCAGGCCCAGCCCTGTGGAATGACCTCCCTCCGGATATTAGGACTACCTCTGACCTCTGCTCCTTCCGTGTAAAGCTCAAGACCCACCTATTCCAAGTAGCTGGCCTGGCTCAACCATGATCTAACTATATCGCTCCTGACGGGTTTTTTATTTGTGTAATTTAATGGAATTTATTTATTTATTTAGGGGTTTTTAAATATTGTGATTTTAATTGTTTTTATCCATCTGCCCACCTCCTCCTTGTACACGTCTTAATACACGTCTTTGTTATATGTATGTCTTGTCCAGATATGTATTTTATATGTTTTATTGTACGCCACCCCGAGTCCTTCGGGAGAGGGTGTGGCTAAGAAATAAATATTATTTATTATTATTATTATTATTATTATTATTATTATTATTATTATTATTATTATTATTATTATTATTATTATTATTTAAAAAGACGCAAATTTGGAAGAATGGCAGAAAGGTATTAACAACTTTGTTTGGGCATGAAGAAACCGAGAGTAAAACTTAAAATAATGCAAAATATATGTGAAAGAGGAGGCTTAAAAATGCCCAACTTAAAATTATACTATGAAGCAGCAGTTTTAGTAACAATTAGCGATTGGATCAACCTAACAGAGGATAGAATATTGAATATTGAGGGTTATGATTTGGTATATGGCTGGCATGCTTACTTAATATATGACAAGAAGGTTGATAAGATCTTTAAAAGTTATATTTTAAGGAATGCCTTACTGCGTGTTTGGAAAAAATATCAATATAGGTTAAACGACAAAATACCTATGTGGGGGGTGCCTAGACATGCTATAGAGAATATAAGTATAGAACAAAAACAAGATCTAACTACATATGCAGAACTCCTTAGTATGGATAGAGGTGCGCTGCAGCTGAAATCTTTGAATATATTAAGAGACAAAAGGATAATTCAAACCTGGTCCCAGTATGGTCAGTTACAGGCTAGATGGAAAAAAGACCAAAAATTCGGTATTATCCAAAGTTAGGATAACTTGATAAAACAAATTAGGGATCAGGGTCCAATGCATATAAAAAGGCTGTACAATGTATTGATAGAAATAGACTCAGAAACAGAATTAGTTAAAGATTGTATGATAAAATGGGCACAAAATTTCGAGGAACCAATAGTGATGGAAACATGGGAAGAGATTTGGGTAAGAAATGTAAAATTTACACAAGCTCAGAACTTGAGAGAGAATTTCTACAAGATGTTGTACAGATGGCATTTAGATCCAAAAAGGCTAGTCTGTATGTATCTGAATTTACAATCTAAATGTTGGAGATGTGATTGTGCTAATGCCACGTACTACCATATTTGGTGGACTTGTAAAAAGGTTAAAGCATTTTGGATAAAAATATGGTGGGCTATTCAAAATATGCTGAAAAAGAGGATAAAGTTTACACCCCAGTTGTTTTTGTTAGGTATAGTTCGAGACTGTACTGTTATAGAGACTAATCTGATATTGAACCTAATGACGGCAGCAAGATTGTTGGTGGCGCAATACTGGAAGAAGGAAGAGTTGCTTACTATCCAAGAATGAACGTTAAAAGTAGCAAAATTAGCGGAGATGGCCAAAATTTCAGCGTATTTGAAAGATCATTCGGATGAGAAGTACAAGCTGGACTGGACAAGATGGATTGACTATATTCAAAACAAATACCGGACTAAAAAATTTCAGTTAGCTTATGAATGAAGGCAAAAAGGACATTACAATTTATTCAAAGTTATTTTAATAAAGGGGGAGTTAAAGCACAAGAATAGTAACATGTTAAAATTAGTTAGCTTACGTTAGCGTATGGTTGTTAAATGTTTATACCCTGTACTTTGCTCTGGGAGGTCGGGGGGAGGTAGGGCGGGAAGAGGGAAGGGGTGATAATTGTAAAATTTATTTAAAAATTTAATTTAAAAAATAGTTCAGTTGATCTTTGAAATGGATTAGTTCATCTACTGAACTAGTCTAATCATGGACAATAGAAATGGAGTAAGCAGAATAATTGTTGCCTAGAGTTGGGCTTCATGCAAACAATGTCAGTGCCAGGAGTTTGCAAGTAATGTTCATAATATTTACTAGGACTGCATATTATTATTGGGCAAGGCATATCTTTTTCATATATGAACTTTGGAGCAAAAGTAACATCAGTAAAAGATTGTAGCTACTTTATAGGATGATTATGTTCATATAATATAATATGCTCAGAAATTAACTCAATTGCTACAATGCTCTAAATTACAAATTACTGAATGTCATTTTATTCAAATTCAGCACATTGTCAAAACCCAGCCTCCAAATCAGAAACCAGAGAAAAGAATCTTGGTGAAATCATATGAAAAAAACATATAAATACTTAAAGGTAACTTACCTATTCATGTAATTGGTTATCTGCACCCTGCTCAGAGATATCTTCACAATAAGAATTCTTGTGGTACCCAGAAATATTTACATCTCCCACCAAAAAGACCAGAAAGAGAAGCCTGGGAAAATGGAACAAGCTACTTAAAGGTCCATCAGTCAAACAAACATCATAATGGTAAGTCTTCAAAAGCAACCTGGTCTGTGGATCAGCACAGTTCTCTTGGGTATCAGCACTGTGGGAAGTGAGGATGAATAGCAGGAAATTGGCTTTGGGGATCCTTCTTGAACACTTTGACTGCAAAAAGCACAACAATACAGACCAGGAACACAAAGGAGACTGCAGTCAAGTAGATTACCAAATACTTGGTCAAGGTTTTATCTTTTTCTGGTTCTTGCACATTCACATCCACCTTCTTCAGGAAGAGATATGAAAAGCCATCCACAAAATGAACAATGCCATGTTGCTCTGTGGAGGAAGGCCATTGTCTCTGACCAGTATGACTAGCCTCTGCTTGTTTGTGTCTCACTCATTCAGGGCTCTCCTAATTTTTACTTCCACATCCTGTGCTCTCATCTATGATGTAGATTCGGACAATAACTTCTGAGTTCAAGGAAGGAGAACCACTATCAGATGCCCTCACAGTAACACTGAAGCCTCTTATCTGTTCATAGTCCAGAAATTGAAGGGCATACATTTTTTTCAGTTTCAGAGTTGAATGAGATGTAAGAGGGCACAAGGCCATCACTCTTCCCAGGCAAAAGTGAGAAAGTCACTTTTGCATTCAGCTTTGTGTCCAGATCCAGAGCATGGACTGAGCTGATGAGCAAGCCTGGACTATTATTCTCCCGGATCTTCATATCATATGAAGACTTTTCAAAAAGGGGAGGGTTATCATTGACATCAGAGATCTGAACATTAATCAATCTTGTTGGAGTGAGCCTAGGACAGCGATGGCGAACATTTTTGGCTCGCGTGCCATAAGTGGGGGGAGTGCAGGGGGGTTGTGTGTGGGCATGCCACACCCATAATGCAATGTGCGACACCCCCCCAGTGTGCATGTGTGCACTACAGGTGCTCCCCCCTTTTTTGCATGCTTTTTTTGCCCTCCCCAGGCTCCAGAGGCTTTATAGGAGCCTGGGGAGGATGAAAACAGCCTCCCCCGCCCCCCTTGGAAGCCCTCCGGAGGCTTGAGGGACCTTCAGGACACTTCCCTTAAGCCTCCAGAGCAGTCAAAACGACCCTCTGAGCAAACCGGAAGTGACTTCTGGTTTGCTCGGAGGGTATTTTTGAGTGCTCCGAAGGCTTGAGGGACCTTCAGGACGCTTCCCTGAAGCCTCGGAGCAGTCAAAATGACCCTCCAAGCAAACTGGAAGTGACTTCCGGTTTGCTCAGAGGGTCGTTTTGAGCACTCCGAAAGCTTGAGGAACCTTTAGGATGCTTCCCTGAAGCCTCCGGAGCAATCAAAATGACCCTCCGAGCAAACTGGAAGTCAATTCCTGCACTTCCAGTTTGCCCATAGGGCCAGTTTTTTGTGCTCCAGAGGCTTCAGGGAAGCTCATGAAGCCTCTGAGGGCCTCCGGGGGAGGAGGCTCTTTTCGCCCTCCCCAGGCTCCTATAAAGGCTCTGGAGACTGGGGAGGGTGAAAAATGGCTTTTAAAAAAGGTAAACTCAGCTGGCCAGCGCACACATGCCGCTGGCCAGCTGACAGGGCAGCGCCTCGCGTGCCCTGACAAATGGCTCCACGTGCCACCTGTGGCACGCGTGCCATAGGTTCACCATCACTGGCCTAGGAGATCCTCAGTCAATGGCAGTGATGGTGATGTTTGTACTCAGAGACTCTCTCTCTCTGTGTGTCTAGGGGACTTTGGAGCACAAGCTGATAAAATTCGTTTGTGGTGGCTTTCAGCACAGAAGGAAGGTTAATCTCTATGGAGCAGACCATTTTGCTGTTATCTCCAGAGTCTTGGTCTCTAAGAGGACCACCACCTTCTCCAAAGTTGAATCCTCCTTTAAGATGCTGGTTAGAGATATGATGGACACTTCTGGGGCATTGTCATTTACAGCTTCAACCTCTATAAGTATCTTGAGGTGCCCTGAAAGTCCTCCTCTGTCTGTTGCTCAGATATTTATGCTATAACTCCTTTCTTTTTCATAATCAATCTGTCCTCTAAGAATGATTTTTCAAGATCTTTCACTTAAATGGAAGAAAATTTATTCTTTCAGGTTTTCTATGGAATGAGTAGATGACTAGTGCATTTAAATCCAAATCAAGATCTGTAGCTTCTACTTTAGCCACCGCAGTGTAAGGCCTTTTGTAAGGCCTTGCCTCACCAATTTTCCCAAGAAAGCAGGACTCTTGAAACTGAGTCCCCCTTTGTTCCAAAAGGAGCTTTTATTGAAAAGCTTGTGATACCAAGAGGTCTAAGCAGGAATAAAATTTTCTCACTAAAAAAAGCAATTTAAAGCAGTGCAAACAAACCCCTCCCACAGTACAGCAATGCAGGAAACAGAAACTCACAGCACAGCAATATAGGAAACGGAAACAGAAACCGAAACCTACATAGCTGTCTCTCCAAGCAGGAAGCGGAAATAGAAACTTCATATAAAGATCCCTCCAATCTTCCCTCCACCCACCAGAATGCTAACATCCCAATAGAAATATTTATTTATTTATTTATTTATTTATTTATTTATTTATTTATTTATTTATTTATTTATTTATTTATTTATTTATTTATATTTGATGCTTCTAGACCGCCCCCTCTCCCAAAAGGGACTCGGGGCGGTATACAGTCCATACAAAATATAACAAAATACAATAAAAAAGTTAAATATGTACAGTTGGCATGGAGGAGGTTAAAATGCAATTAAAAGAACTGTACAAAGCTAATATAAATATAAGTTTTAAACCCCTAAAATAGACACAATAAATTAAAAAACCCCTAAAATAACCAGATGATAATACATTTGCCAGGAGGGACAGTTGTAATTATGCCAGGCCTGCTAATCGGAACAGGTGGGTCTTCAATTTTTGCCGGAAGGAGCGGAGGTCAGAAGTGGTTCTAATGTCGGGGGGGAGGTCATTCCAGAGGGTTGGGCCCATCACAGAGAAGGCCCTACTCCTTGGTGTCGCCCGTTGGCATTGCCTAGTGGACGGCACCAGGAGAAGTCCCTCCCTGTGTGAGCGAATTGGCCGCAGGGATGTATGTGGGAGGATGCGATCCCGCAAGTAACTAGGTCCCGTGCCATGGAGCGATTTAAAGATGGTAATCAGCACCTTGAAACGCACCCGAAAAACCACAGGTAGCCAGTGCAGCTTGCGCAGGAGAGGTGTTACGTGGGAGTACCTCGTACTCCCCATCACAGCCTGCGCGGCTGCGTTCTGAACTAACTGCAGTCTCCGGGCGCGTCCCAAGGGCAGCCCCATGTAGAGAGCGTTGCAGTAATCCAGGCGGGACGTCACCAGTATCATCAGCGTAGAGGTGATACTCAACCCCAAAACCACGGATGATCTCACCCAGCGGCTTCACATATGTGTTGAACAGGAGATGCGAGAGGACCGACCCCAGTGGCACTCCACAAGTGAGTGGCCTCGGGGTCGACCTCTGTCCCCCTGTCAACACACATTGCCTCCGGTCGGAGAGGTAGGAGCCGAACCACCGCAAAACGGTACCTCCGACTCCTATCCCCTCCAACCGGCGCAATAGGATACCATGGTCGATGGTATCAAAAGCCGCCGAGAGGTCTAATAGGACCAGGATAGAGGAACAACCTCTATCTCTGGCCCTCCAGAGATCATCAACCAACGCGACCAAGGCTGTCTCTGTGCTGTGCCCGGGTCGGAAGCCGGACTGGCGTGAGTCTAGATCAGTGATAGCGAACCTATGGCACGCGTGCCACAAGTGGCACGCGGAGCCATTTGTCACGGCACACGAGGCGCTGCCCTGTCAGCTGGCCAGCGCGCATGCGCACGTTGGCCAGCTGAGTTCACGTTTTTAAAAGCTACTTTTCGCCTTCCCCAGGCTCCAGAGGCTTTATAGGAGCCTGGGGAGGGCGAAAAGAGCCTCCCCCACCCACCCCCCGGGGGCGTTGTGCACACATGTGCACTGGGGGGGTCGCGCATTGCATTATGGGTGCGGCACGCCCGCACACGACCCCCCTGCGCTCCCCCCACTTGTGGCACACGAGCCAAAAAAGGTTTGCCATCACTGGTCTTCTCAACAACCTTCGCTAGAAACGGAAGGTTGGAGACTGGACGATAATTAGCTAGCTCCATTGGGTCGAGTGAAGGCCTCTTAAGTAAGGGCCTCACCACCGCCTCCTTCAAGGTGGTTGGTAAGGATCCCTCACCCAATGAGGCATTCACCAGGCCCAGAAGCCAGCCTCGGGTCACCTCCCAAGATGCCAGTACCAACCAGGAGGGACACGGGTCCATTAAACATGTGGTGGTTCGCAGCCGTCCACGCAACCTATCCAAATCCTCGGGGGCAACAGAATCAAACTCCTCCCAGGATGGTCTCACAAGACTCGCTGTTGGCGGCCCGTCCGGTCCACTGAGGGGGGCCCATCCACTCCGGATCTGAGCGACTTTATCCTGCAGATATTCCCCAAACTCCTCTGCTCTGCCCTGCAAGGGTGCCCCCTGCGTCCTCTGTGACAAGAGGGAGTGGGTCACCCTAAACAGGGCGGCAGGGCAGTTATCCGCGGACGCAATAAGAGCAGCGCAATATCTACGTTTGGCCGCCCTTAATGCCACAAGGTAGGTCCGTAAATAGGCTCTTACCTGTGTTCGATCAGATTCGGAGCGTGAGGACCTCCACCTGCTCTCTAGACGTCTCCTATGGCGCTTCATCACCCTCAGCTCCTCGGTATACCAAGGAGCCCGGGCGGGTCGCTGCCGCAGGAGAGGTCGCAAAGGCGCAACCCGGTCCAAGGCCCCAGCTGCCGCCCTATTCCAGGCGGCCGCTAGGTCCTCTGACCGAGCGTGGGTCAGGGCTACAGGTAATGGCCCAAGCTCCGTCTGGAACCTGTCCGGCTCCATCAGGTGCTTGGGGCGGTACCAGCTTGGACCATCTGGTCCCGCCTCCTCGCGGTGGGGGGTAGCGCCAGGGAAGTCCAGCCGGAGACATGAGTGATCTGACCATGACAGGGGTGTAACAACAAGGTCCCCTATACCCAGATCACTCGTCCACTGCTCAGATACAAAAACAAGGTCCAATGTGTGGCCACCTTCGTGTGTGGGGCCCTGAATTAACTGGGTCAGGCCCATGGCTGTCATGGAAGCCATGAACTCCCGAGCCACCTCAGACGCTGCTCCCATCGACGGCAGGTTGAAATCCCCCATAACCACAAGCCTGGGGATCTCAACCGCCGTCTCCGAGATCAGCTCGAGGAGCTCGGGCAGGGCCGTTGATGTATAGCGAGGAGCCAAGTATACAATCAGCAAGCCCAACTGCCTCCCTGGGCCCCATTTCACACCAAGGGACTCACACCCGGATATCTGAGGAACAGTGAACTCCCTCAGCTCTAGACCTTCCCGTATAACTACCGCCACCCCACCACGCTTACCCAGGGCCCGAGGCTGATGGAATGCACGGAAACCTGGTGGGCACATTTCCACGAGGGGTAAACCACCCTCGTGGCCCAACCAGGTCTCCGTTATCCCTGCAAGGTCCAGCTCCCCCTCAGAGATCAGCTCATTAATGAGGGGGGCCTTGTTGGTTACGGACCTTGCATTGCAAAGCATCAGCCGTAGGCCCGGGCTCTGTAGTTCCTGGCCACCTAGGTTGCAGGGGTTGGTACAAACGACCGGGCGTAGCCAACAGCCACGGTCTCCCAACCGACCTTGTGATCTTCTCTTGTCCTCGCATCCCCCCCTCCCCGCGACCGTTGTAATCAAACAACCCTCTGTTGGAATAACTTGTTCCCTCTCCCCCCCCACTCCGCTCACTTCCTTCCCGGACTCACCTGTCCGTCTGGCACTGGCACTGGCTCCTCTCCCGGCCTGGTTATCACACCCCCCCTCCCTGGAACCCCTTAATAGCAATAAAAAACATCTAGATAAAAAGCCCCTCAGCCTCCGTTTCTTCCACCTCTCGGGGTTCGCAAACCCGTCATCAAGGCAGGCCCTTGAGAGAGCCAAGGGCCATACCTGCGAGAGAGGGGCCTCCCGCAGGCGGAGCAGGTCTGACCTCGAATAAATAGTTCGTTAAAAGCCCCATGGGATCAGGATGCTAATAAAGGTTGATAGAAAGTTGATAAAAGTTGATAAAAGTTGATAGCTGATGAGTCGGGGTCTTAGAGGGAGGAAGGAGATGTTAAAATATTTAGATAGAGAAGAAGGGGGTGGGAATGATCAAATACCCTTAATTACATAGAATTACATAGAATGACGAAGATGACCACAAGGTGAAAGATTGTTCAAGATGTTCCATGGCAGGATGACCCAAAGGTGGGAGACTATTCGCACTGGTTCAGGATGGTTCCAGAGGCTCCCACCCGGTGTTCCAGGGTTCTCCAAAAATGCAGGGTGAAGTTTAGGGTAGTCCTCTCTAGAAATTTACCAAACTTCTAGAGGTCCACAGAGACTTAAAGTTAGTGTTTGGCATCCCCTGCTGGCATCGACAAGGCCTGGGGGGGGGCATAGGGGCATTGGGAGCAGCCAGGATATGATGGAAAAAAACAGCAGGAGTTCCTGTTTTTCTAGGGTGGGATCCGACATGCTGCCCACCCTAGAAAAACAGGAAGTTCTCCTGAAAGAAAACAAAAAGAGGGAAAGAGAGCCAAAGAAAACAAAATCAATGAGGTTTGTCATGGTAGAATTGATGAAATTTATGTATCAATTTAGGGGCATGGACATGTTTTTTGTGAACCCATTCATTGTGTGAGAAGGGGAGGTGTTTCCAAGCCACCAGGGACTGAGTAGCTCTGTGAAATTTTCTAGAGTCTAGAATTTCTTGAACTTCAAAATATTGTTTACCCTCTACCATACTAGGGGATGGAACGGGGTAGTAGCCGGATGAAGGTCAGAAGTGACTTCAGGCTTCAGCAAGCTACAATGGAAAATGGGGTAGACTTGCCATAATGATTTAGGGAGTTGCAATTTCCCCATGACAGAATTAATGATGAGGACAGAATAAATGATGGGGAAAGGCCCAATGAATTTAGGGCCCAGCTATTTAGACTGCTGCAAATATTTCAGAAATTGGTGGAAAGGTAAACTTTGTTCCCCAGTTTGTAACATCTATGTTCTATACATTTCTTGTCTGCTTGTGGTTTATAGGCAGCCTTGGCTTCATCCAAGGCTTTGCGGACCACTGGTCAAATGGTTTGCAAATGACTGATTCACTGTTTCAAGGAGGAGATTTCTGGTTCATGTGAGGGTAACTCAGGCATAGCATTAAATTCTTGCCCTGTGGCCACTCTGAATGGGGTAAAACCTGTGGTAGTGTGAACTGCATTATTAAAGGCCACTTCTGAAAAAGGCAATAGCTCGGTCCAGTTGTCCTGCTGACAGTTAATAAAACACCACAGGTACTGTTCCAGAACAGTTTGTTCATTCTATAGCCTCATTAGTTTGTGGATGATGACTAGAACTAAGTCCCTGTTCAGTTCCAAGTACCTCCAAAAAGGCTTTCCAGAACTTGGATGTGAATTGGACCCCTCTGTCCGAAATAATATATCATGGGGCCTCATGCAAGTGGTATATGTAGACCAAAAACAGCTTAGCCAAGGCTTTGGGTGTAGGGAACTTTTGGCATGGGATGAAGTGAACCTGCTTTGGGAAAATGTCTGTGAAAACCCAGGTCACTGTGTTTCCAGAACTCTCGGGCAATTCTACAATGAAAGCCATGAAGATATCTCTCCATGATGCTGAAGGGTTGACCACTGGCTGCAGTAGACCAGGGTTTTTCCTCTGCCTGTGTTTAGCAACAGCACAAATGGGGAAGCTTGCTACATAGCTTTCTATGGCTTATTTCAATGAGGGCCACCAGAATTACCGTTTCAGTAAATGTAACATTTTTACAAAACCAAAGTTACCAGCCAATTTGGAGTCATGACAAGCTTACATAGTTTTCAGCCTTTCCCTAGCTGGCACATACAGCTTATTTCCCAACCAAGCTAACCCATCTTTTATTATGCACGTATGTTTATGGACACTAAGCCACTCATCTGCTTCCAAGGCTTTTTTGAATTCTGTGGTGGTGGCATTGTCTAAGATGGAGGGGTCGTTCTTTGCCTGAGAGCATGTGACAACCTTAGCCACTAATTGGGAGGCTGGAAGCATTAATTACTTCCACCTTGACACAGTTGTTTTGTGGTAGTCTGGACAAGGCATCTGCCAAAAAGTTTTTCCCTCCCGGTAAATACTTCAATGTGACATTAAAGTGTTGTAAGTACTGTGCCCATCGGACCTGTTTGGGGACATTTCCATGGGGCTTTTAGTGCTTCCAAGTTCTTGTGGTCGGTCCATACTTGGAAAGGTATTTTACTTCCTTCTAAGAAATGTCTCCACATTAGGAGTTCCCACTGACTGCAAAAGCTTCCTTTCCCCATAATAGATTTTCTATTTTGTATATGGTTTTTTTAACTACTGTCTGTACACCGCCCCGAGTCCCTTCGGGGAGAGGGGGCGGTCTATAAATTCAATAAAATTCAAATTCAAATTCAAATTGACCATCTCAGTTTCAGTTTTTCCTAGAGGTGTATGTACATGGTTGTAATTTTCCTTCTTCATTCTCTTGGAGTAAAACCGCACTGACTGCCACAACACTGGCATCAGCCTGGATTACAAATGGTTTCCCTGGGTCTGGGTGTTTTAACAGAGGTTCAGCTGAAAAGAGCATTTTCAGTTTCTCAAATACCACTTGGCAGTCCATAGTCCACTTCAGTTGGATAGGTTTTGGTTTATCTACCCCCTTGGTTTTTAACAGATTTGTAATCGGCAATGCTATTTGGGCAAAAGAGGGGATAAACTGCCAATAAAAGTTAGTGAACCTCAGGAAGCTCTGCAATTGCTTGCGAGTGGGGGGGAAGGTTTCCCATTCGAGGACTGTTCTGACTTTTGTGGAGTCCATTTCCACCCCCCTGGTGAGAGATTCAGTACCCTAGGTAATCTATTTTATATCGACAAAAATCACATTTGGAGAATTTGGCAAACAACTTAGCTGCCCTTGGTTTCTTCAAGATCTCCCGCACCAATTTAACATGTTGGACATGGCAGGAGCCCCTTTGAGCCTGAATGGTAAAACCTTGAACTGAACACATCCCAACAAACAATTAAACACTGCTTTCCATTCATCCCCCTCCCAGATCCAGATCCAGTAATAAGTCTCCCTTAAGTCTAGTTTGGAAAAAAATCTCCCCTTTGCCAGATGGGCCAGCATGACCTTCAGGGGATAGAGATTCTCCTTGCAAATAGTATTTAAATTTCTATAATCCACACATAATCGTAATGAGCCATCCTTCTGGAACAGGACTGGAGTGGCCACCTTGGGTCTCGCTGGCCCAATGAACCCACACTCTAGGGTTTTTTTTTATAAATTGTTGCAGTTGCTGAGGAGTCATGGCATAAAGTTTTGACTTTGGTAGTTTGGTCCCTGGTAAAATCTCGATGGCACAATCTGTAGACTTATGGAGGAGAAGTTCATCTAAGACTGCTTCGCTGAAAACATCCATCAAGTCTCAGTATTCCCTGGGGATGCCCAGTAGGGGTCCATTCGCCTCAGTCGCAGCTACCTCCTCACTCTGTGGTATTCCAGTCTGGTGGGGTTCCTCACTCCAGATTAATTCATTATTAGGGAATTGGAGGGTCTCCTGTATCCAGTGCAGCCTTGGGTTCCACTTCTTTAACCAGGTTAGTCCCAGAATTAGGGGCCAGTCCATGCCTGGTGTCACAATGAAAGCAATGGTTTTGGAGTGATTTGCCATTGTTAGTTCGAGTGGTACAATGGTAAATGTGGCCGGGGCGCTTCCCCCTCACAATGGACCCATCAAGTTGGCAAAATGACACTGGGTTTTTTAGTGGCCTTAGTTGAATGCCTAGTTCTGCAACCAGAGTCAGGCTTATTAGGCTTCTGATGCACTCTGAATCCAGCAATGCTTTAAGTTTCACTTTTCTCCCCATTAATGGAATTAACAGTTCTATAGGGGTTGTAAGGAGTTTGACAACCCCACTTACCAAAGGGTCTTCATATTCACTCTCTTATTGATCAGGTTCCTCCACCGGAGGAGTCGGAGTTCCTCATACCATAATTAATTTTGGTGGGAACTCAACAAACGCATGGGTCTTTAGGGCGGTGTTTCTGGAATGCAGTGGTAGCTTTTAGGGTCTTCCTCTGACCTAATTCTTTCTCTCCTGGTTGGGCATCTTCACATGGCACTCAGCTGCACAGTGGCCTTCCTTTCCACAATTGAAGCAGGTGGCTGAGCACATTGGGGTAGAGCAAGGTTTGGTTCCTTCCCTTCTCCCTTCCAGTGGAGATCACTTCCAGGAGTGGCTTGCACGGTACTGGTTTAGAGTTTGGTCAATTTCAGCTTCATCAGCCAGGACACACCAGCCATGCAGGTGGACTGGGCCTTCACGGGAAACTTTGTACAGGTCATTGTTTAAGCCATCTTTGACCAACTCACAAGTATTTCATCTGGCCAATCTACATGGCAAGTCAGATTACAAAACCTGATGTACTCGGTGATTGGACTGTGTCCCTGTCTGATGTGACTTATGCAGTCTCTAGCCTTGCAGTTGGCTAGGAGGTTCTCAAATCTCCATCTCAGGACTGTCATGAAGCAGTTGAAGTTGCAGAGCTCCATTGCATCTGCATTATGGAGGCTCACCATCCAATGTGCAGCTGATCTTTCTAGAGCCAGTGTGACAACCCTGACTTTGGCCACTTCTGTAGGGAGGTACTTCCCATGCTCCTACATATAGGTCAGCCTGTATGTGAAGAAAAATTCCCATGTATGCTGGGAATTCCCATCAAATTTGATGTTATTCTAAGGGTGGAAGGTTCCTCCCATTGAGTTGTAGACCTTGCTTTGCATTGAGATGTCTCTTTTTGTACTCCTGCCTTGTTTGCAGCGGAAGCCAGGGCACCTTGTATCTGCATGCCATGGATGGCCTCCCTCATGAGGTTCATGCTTCCCTCAGGAGTTGTTTGGATTGGTCTGGGTTTCTTCTGGTTCTTTGTCATCATACAGCTCTTCCATCTCCTGCTTCCAGCCAGGTTGGTGGCTCCCACAGGTGAGAGTGGCATCTTTGGTCCTTCCGCCCTAGCCTTCCTTCTTCTCAACGCTGATGGACCACCTCAGCTTGGCAATGGTGCTTGAGGCAATGTTGGTCTTGATCCAGGCATTGAGGGCCTCCTCTCCTTGGTTTTTTTTTTTTTGAGGGGTTCTTGCCCAGCATTCAGCCTCTTTGTGGCTGTTCCCCTGGGCAGACTTGGTGTGCACAGTCCCCATGATAGGGCTGTTACCTCTCCAGGTTGACCAGTTTGCAGTTCCTGCCTAATGTAAGGTCTTACCTCACCAATCTTCCCAAGAAAGCAGGACTCTTGAAACCAAAGTTGTTCCAAAAGGAGCTTTTATTGAACGCTTGTGATAGCAGGAGGTCTAGGCAGGAACTAAAATTTCCCACTTAAAAAAACAATTTAAAGCAGTGCAAACAAAACTCCTCCCACAGTACAGCAATGCAGAAAACAGAAACTCACAATACACGACCCAGAAACAGAAACTTATATAGAGATCTCTACAAGCAGGAAATAGAAACAGAAACTTCATATAGAGATCCCTCCAATCCTCCCTTTCCCACTACATGCCAGTGTCCCAATAGAAATATATGGGACATGACACATTTAAACCCAAATCAAGATCTATAGCTTCCACTGCAGTGCCCGTAGGAAGGTTTTCCTTCATTTTTACCTTATAATCAGATTGGGAAAATTGAGGAGGGTTATCATTTATGTCGAGAATATCAATGTTAATTTGAACAGTGCCTGTTTTCTGTGGTACGCCACCATCAACAGCCATTAGGGTGATATTGAGACATGACACCTTTTCTCTATCTAGTTATCTCTTTAGAACAAGATCCACATTGTTAATTCTGTCTTTGTTCCTTTGCACATGAAGCCAAAATATTCATTGGTGCTGAGTGTATAGTTTTGGATGCTGTTTTCTCCTAGATCCTCATCATCTGCAGATTCTAAGGGAAGTACCATATTTGTAGGAACATTCTCAGGAATTTCTATCTCAAATTCATTTTTAGAGAATTTGGGAGCATTGTCATTTATGTCTTCTATTATTATTTCAATATTGTATGATTCCAAAGGGTTGTCAAGCACAATTTGAGATGTAAGTATGCAAGCATCTGTCTGGCTACACAGAATGTCCCGATCTACTTTATCATTTATCAATATATCCCCAGAATGAATATCAAGGGAGAAATACTGCTTAGTGCTTTCAGAAATGACATGGGTTCTGCAATCAATGAATTCCTGTACTTCCAGTTTGAAATCCTTCAACACATTAGCCACGTTAGAACCACTTTGGTTTGTTCAGGTGTAGAATAGTAGATTGAAATACATAATGCCCCAGGCAGACAAAGCAACCAAAAAAGATACATACCTTGTTTACTCCTAATGCATTGTTCCATCATTCAGGACTCTCCTTAATTCTTGAACAGAATATAAATCTCCTTACTTTCATCCAGTTTTTGTCTCTCACAAAGAGATAATTTCCTGCTGCTTTACCTGACAGTTTTCATCTTTTCGTTGGTTAAAATCTTCTTGTCTCCTTGCAGAACCCTACTCTTTGTTCTTTTCCGCTCAAACCAAAATTCTGAGTTCCCAATAATATGTTTGCCTATTCTGTCACCATGTGGCTGTTTGTGGAATCTGCCTCTAAGGACTACTTTCATGAATCTGTTCTAAAGGCAGTAAAGGCCTTACTGTTAAAACCAGTAAATCATAGTTTTAAAGGCTCTCTTTCTATTCAAAATATGAAGATTCCACAGGAAGATTCCTCTTAAGGTTGGTGAGATTCCAGTTACTTCATCCAAAAAAAATAATATTATTCTTCAACAGCACATTGAGAGAGAGAGGGATACAACTCTAGCATTGCAATATAATTTTCCCTGAGGGTGCCTAGAAATAAATTTTTAAATTATATCCGAACAGAACAATAAGAGGAAAGGATCTATGTTAATAGATTTAACATAGATCACATTTTACATTTAGATTTAACTAATTTCAGTCACAGAAAAATATGAATAAAGGTGACAGGGTATGTAGGGTAACCTTATTGTAAAATTATTAGACATTTAATTTTATTGAATTTTATTATTAGATTTTTAATGTTAAAAACAGTATTAGACCTCTAGGACTGCTTTCATGATCTTTTAAATGAAAGGCAATAAATAATAGTTTTGAAGGCTCTCTACCTATTCAAAATATGAAGATTCCACAGGAAATGATGTCTCTTAAGGTTGGTGAGATTCTAGTTACTTCATCCACAAAAAATAATATTATTGTTCAACAGCACATTGAGAAAGAGGGATACAACTCTAGCATTGCAATATAATTTTCCCTGAGGGTGCCTAGAAATAAATTATTTAAATTATATCGGAACAGAACAATAAGAGGAAAGGATCTATGTTAATAGATTTAACATAGATTACATTTTACATTTAGATTTAACTAATTTCAGTCACAGAAAAATATGAATGAAGTCCCTATAAGTAACTATAGGGAATCCTTATTTTGAAATTATTAGAGTTTAAATTTAAAAAAATATGAATCTGATCATAATATTAGATCTAGGAAGAGAAGATAGGATGGATTATTTCTGAAGTAAGAGTTACTTTATTCAAAGCTTCTATGCTCCCTATCTGTTGCACTTTTCTTTCAAAGTAATCTTTCACACTCAAAGAATCACATGAAATATGATTACGACTTCCTTAAAAATGGACAGGAATGGAGATTACAAAAGCAAAATACAGAGAAATAGTGAGGAAGGAAAAGAAAAAGGCAGCAAAGCAAAGCAAAGCAAAGAGATTTATTGAGAAATGCATACCAGACAAAGCAATCTTCTCACAGATAAATCTTTTGTAGAATTAATCACAAGAAAACTGTTCTATAGTTGATAACATATTCAAATAATAAAATATTATAAATTAAAATGTAAAACTGTTTGAAATGTTTTAATACTATTCCCACTTTGGTCATCAGTTTATCTTCCTTAATATGAGTTTTGATTTTATGGGAATCTGTCGAATTTCTTGTATGCATTTGGATGCAAACAGGATCCATTTAAAAAAAAACCTAGGAAACTGGATCATTAAAAATCAACCAGTGAAACCTACCTCATAGTTGTGTCAGAACTAGGATTGCCAACATTTTCTTGCAAATTGTGTTCCAAAATTCCATTAGATACAGAATTAGTGCTGCCCATGAATTTCTGCCATTTCTGAACTTAGAATGCAATAAACAGAAAGTATGAAAAATGGATGAGATAGCAACCAAGCAGATAATCAAATACAGTGTTAGAGTGTGATCTCCCTCCTGTGGGACTTCACCGGTGAGATTATCCATAATTTTCATGTAAGGATCAGAGAAACTGTCCACTAGAAGAATTCTTAGGATCGCAGAGGCAGACTGAGGAGGATACCCATTATCCCTAACAGCCACAATAAGAGTGTGTTTGAAACTGTCTTGGATGTTCACCGGCCTCATGGTTTTCACCTCCCCACTCTGAGTTCCAAAAGTGAAGAGACTTGGATCTGTGGCCTTTAGCAACTGATAGGAAAGCCAAAAATTCTGCCGTGAATCTCTGTCTATTGCCACCACTTTGGTGATTAGGCAGCCCGCCTCTGCTCCCCTGGGAACCAGATCATTTAACAGAAAGTTCAGAAGATGAAGGGGGCATTGCAGTGGTGGGTTTCTGTCGGTTCACACCGGTTCGGCCGAACTGGTTCGTGATCGGACCCAGAAGTAACCGGACCCGGAAGTAACTTCTGGGAACCGGAACTGGCCCTGTTGCTCGATCGCCCTTGCCATCCTGTCACAGCTCGCTCACTCCCCCACCCATCTGCACTAAACTAGGCTAGCACAGTCCGCCGCTCTGATTGGCTGGAGTCCAGCCAATCTTTGAGCGGGCTGGAGGTGACCCGTTTAAAAGCATGGCGCCAACAGCCATCATTCCTCCCTCCATTTCAAAACTCCCTTCGCCTTCCAGGAGCTTGCTGCTTCCCTCAGGTAAGCAACTAAGCACGAGGGGGGGTGGCGGGAGCCTAGCTTCCATGACAGAAGGCCTTCAGGCCTTCCCTTGCTAAAGCCGTGGGCTGGTGAGGGTGGCGTGGGCGGCGGGAGGCTGGCTGCCGCGAGTGAAGGCCTCCAGGCCTTCCCTAGCTAAAGCCACAGGCTGGCGAGGGTGGCGGGGGTGGCGGGGGCAGCGGGAGGCTGGCTTCTGTGAGGGAAGGCCTTCAGGCCTTCCCTAGCTAAAGCCGCGGGCTGGCGGGGGCAGCGCGGGGGGCGGGAGGCTGGCTGCCACGAGTGAAGGCCTTCAGGCCTTCCCTAGATAAAGCCGCGGGCTGGCGGGGGCGGCGGGGGCGGCGGGGGCGGCGGGGGCGGCGGGGGTGGCTGGCGTTTGGCTTCCGCGAGGGAAGGGCGAAAGCCCCCCTGCCCTCCCTCTGCAGCCTCACCTGGCTGGCTAAGCCTGCCAGGTGACCTGCTTAGTGACAACGCTGGCCTTGTCCCTCCAGTCCAGTGTCTTACCTGTCCTGCTGCCTCTCTGCCTGTCTGCTCCCTGTTGCATCCATCCATTGCATCGGAGTCACATCCATCACATCAGAGTGCTGCTGATTCTGCCTGCTAGTAAGTAACCCGTTTTTTTCTTTTGTTTTTTTAATGTATTTTAAAATAATATTTTATTTATTATGCATAGAATTTTTAAAAATAATTTTACTTAAAAGTACAGAATATTTTATAAATGGTTTACTTCAATTTATAGTGTGTGGATTCTTTTTTTAAATTGTCTTAGACTATTTAAAAAAAGATTCTATC
This sequence comes from Natrix helvetica, assembly GCF_964273705.1. Classification (NCBI taxonomy): domain Eukaryota; kingdom Metazoa; phylum Chordata; class Lepidosauria; order Squamata; family Natricidae; genus Natrix; species Natrix helvetica. The sequence goes on along the minus strand of NC_138550.1, from coordinate 67,338,306 downwards.
CAAAATAAATTAAAATAAACCATTTTTTAAAATTCTATACTCAATACTTTAAAATGTATTGTGCATAGAATTGTTTTAAATCATTTTATTGTAATTTATTGTGTATGGAATATTTTAATGGTTTCAATTTAATTTATTGTGTGTGGAATAGTTTGAAATGGTTACAGTATAAATTATTGCTGTACCCTTAAAATGGTTACAGTATAAATTATTGCTGGTGGAATACTTAACAATGGTTTTTAAGGATTTTTTTATTTATAGAATATCTTTTTTAAAAATTATTTTAGGGCATTTTTATTTTTAATTGTTTATAAAATATATTTACTACAAGAAATGTTATTCCTTTTTACAAATGTTTTCTTTGTGATGCAATATGTTGCTTTTAAGTGTTCAGACCAGGTTTATGTGTCTCAAAGTGGCTGCTTTTCTATGGGCAGGCCAGGTTGGTGCAAGGCAGCTTTGCCAGATTTTGTGTGTTTCACCCTCGTTGTTTAGGTAATTCTGAGGTGGTTGCTGGTTCTGTGATCTTCCTGGCACTGTCCTTTATAATTTCCCACAATGCCTTGATGGTTTTTATTCCAGTGGCTTTGTCTTTCCTGTCCTTAGGGTTAGGGGGAAAAAACTGGTTTCATTTGCAGTCTTTTGGGGGGGTGAATCTTATTTTTTGGTGTTTTCCTGGCACTGTCATAGTTTGTGTGGGTATGGGTGTGTAATGTCCTGCAGTTATCTACGCATTAATAATCATCTAGTAATATTTCCTTATACATTTTAGTGACCTTTCCTTACACAATTGGTGTTTTCTTTCATACTTTTGGATTTCTAATTTCTGTTTCTTTTAGTTAGCAATTGCTAAAACAAATCCCACATGAAAAAGCATTCAAAGCCTTCTTGATTTTAATTGTCAATTTATTTATCCCTGCACATTGTAATATTTATTCATTTTCATATCTCTGTTTTTCCACTGTTGTGCAAACACAATTCCAGCAGCTGCTAACATGTGTAAAATTAAATATATATTGTACTCCCTTTCAAATAGCCAGCAAAATATTTCTGGTTTTAATTCCATATCTTGCTTTACCATTGCTTCTAACCACTAACTTCTGAATAGCTACTTGGATTGACCTAATTCATATATTCCTGTTTTTTGGAACTGAGAACTAAATTTCAGAAAAGGAAATAAGGTGGTGTGCAGAAGACCGTCAAGCCAGTGAGATCCTTCCTCTGTAAGTAGCTGTATTTATTGCTGGGTGTGCTCTGTGCTGGGTTCATCCTTGAGATAGTAAAGTCTTGCTTTATGTGTCTCTCCTTTGTGCAGGTTATTGGAGCAAGGTGGTGAGTTGGTGGTGCAGAAGACGCAAAAAAGGACATTAATTCTCCTTTTCTATTATTGTTTGTGCTTGTTTCATCCTTATGCAGTGCATGCAATTAAAGTCTTGCTTTTGTGTCTCTCCTTTGTGCAGGTTATTGGAGCAAGGTGATGAGGTGGTGGTGCAGAAGACCAGCAAGGCAGTAATCTTCCCTCTGTAAGTAGCTGTCTTTATTGTTTTGAGTACTGGTTTTGATGCAGTGCATGCAATGAAAGAGTTCATTTCTGTGTCTCTTCTTTGTGCAGCCCATTCATTGGAGTCAGTTATACTGAAGACTGGTAAGAACAGTCATCTTCCTTCTGTAAGTAGCTCTTTTATTGTTTTTGTACTTATTTTAATCTTATTGTAGTTCATTCATTGGGGCAAAGAATTCAGTGACATCGTCTTGGCCACTCCCACCCAGTCACATGGGTGGCAAGCCACTCCCACCCGGTCACATGGCCAGCAAGCCACTCCCACCCAGTCACATGGCCAGCAAGCCACTCCCACAAAGCAGTCCACACCCACAGAGTAGGTTCCAAAAAATTTTGAAACCCACCACTGGGACATTGTCATTTTCATCTGTGATAAGAACTTGGACCATCATTTCTGAATTCAAAGGAGGTGAGCCCTTGTCTACAGCCCTAACCATCACCTGGAAATCTTGTATATCCTCATAATCCATAAATCTAATGTCATACAGATTCCCATTTTCACAGTTGACGGAGATGTAAGATGATACAGAACCATCCCCAATCTTCGTAGACAAAAGGAAATACATAAATTTTGGCATTTTGTTCTGTGTCACAGCAAGGACTGATCCAATGAGCTGACCTTGAATATTGTTTACTCATAAGTTCAAATCATGGAAGTCTCTTTCAAACATTGGAGGGTTATCAGTGAAATTTGAAAAATAAATATTATCATTAAAGTGAGTCTGGAAGAACCTTGGTCAGCAGCTGTCATGTTATATTGTGACATTTGTTCTCTGTCCAATGGCTGTTGTGTCACAAACTGGTAATATTTTCCTTTGTGGGTTTCAGCTGAAAAGCTAGGTTTGCATCAATGTTGCAGAAAGTTAGGCCATTGTCTTCAGACACTGAAGAAAGTCACCATTCAGGAGAGTTGTCTGATAAAAGGTTAGTTGAAGATGATATGATCACTTGTGGAGAATTATTCTCATCCTCAATATTCACAAGGACCTTACAATAAGCAGAGTCCTCCTCCAGCTATGGCTTTGATATTCAGTTTATAATTACTATATTTTTCATTTCTTCTTTTTTAAACTTTTCATTTTGTTTATGCAAACTTCACATCTTTGCAACACATTACACTTTTTTACGTATCTGTTGTGATTCTTTTATCTGTACATATAAGTCTTGTATAACTATAACTTTATATACTGTATGTGCATTTATAGGATTTCATACACGACTCATTTTGTATCCATTTCCTATTATTTATTTTCTACAGTCTATTTCGTATGTCTATCTTTTAATCATTTTCCGGTTTTGCAGTTGTTTTTTAATTTGTTGATCTTTCTTCCTTCCTTTTTTCCTTTCCTGCTTTTCCCCTCATTTCCTCTAGCCAATTATACCATAAATCCCATTTGGAATAATATTCAGATTCTTTATTCTCTTTTAATTCTTTTGTGAGCCTATCCATCTCTGCACGTGCCAATATTTTTTTATTACATTTTCTTCTGTTGGTGTGTAATTATTTTACCAGTTTTGTGCAAATGTAATTCTCGCTGCCATGATTATGTGTAGAATTAAGTATCTAATTTTTTTTTCATAATTTCCTTTTATAATTCCTAACAGAAATAATTCTGGTTTTAGGTCATTTTGGTGTATAGTAATCTCCTCCAGCCAATCTTTTTTTCCCCCAATATTTTTTCACAGTTGTGCATTTCCACCTCTTATGGTAGTATGTTCTGTGTTGTTGGTTGCATTTCCAACAGATAGGTGAGCACTCCAGGAACATTTTTGCAATTCTTGCTGGTGGGAGATGCCAACTGCAGAACATCTTTTTTTTTTTTTTTTGGTAAAAAATTGTATTGGTTTTAAAACATTTATGGGGAAAAGGTAAAAGGGTACATAGAAAATTTTGGTAGCTCCCATGTTAGTAGTAGAAATCCCTCCAAATCTCACGCTTCTACAATTTTAAAAATAATATATAAAAGATAAGCATAAACAGAATTCGTACTTTATATCAACCATTGTCAATCATCTCTTTCTTTGTCACTTTCTAGTATATCAACAATTACAATAATATTTCAGATATATTTATTTTTGTGACCTGAGCCTTTTCGTTATTGCTCCCTCCTCCCTGTCCCCAGGTGGAGCCATAGCCCTCCCCCTTCCCCATGTCTTGTACATTGCTGCCTTTTTCCCCACCTGCGCTATCTTTGTCCTCTGGGAGAGAAAAATATTTTTTAATAAAGGCTTCGGCCTCATCCACTGTCTTAATTCTAATTCAGCTTCCCTCCCAGAAAATCAGCATTCCTTCTGGCAATAATCATCTAAACCAATTTCCTCTATTGTATAGTTTCTTTGATAAGGAAGAATACTTCATCCTTTTTTCTCTTATCTTTTTTGGAATTTGCTTTAGAATGGTAATTTCTTTATCTTGATATTTTAAAGGTCCCTCCCTTTGGGCCCCTAGCACCTCATCTCTCGTGATCCTCCTGAGAAATTTAACATGTACCTCTCTTGGAACATTATGGGTTCTGGCATATGCTGAATTAATTCTTTAGACCAGGTCCATATCCCACCACATCTGTTCTTTCTTTCTCTTAAGGTATTCTGTTAAAATTGTGCTCATAATATCTTTAAGATCTTCATTTTCTGTCTCTGGTAGGTTCTGGAACCTGAGAAAAAAAGAAATTCTTTCAAATTCTATTTTGGCCATAAAATTTTCCAGTTCTAAATTTCCCTTTCGGACCTCCTTAACCTTTTCCCCCATTCCAGCTGCCCCCTCCTCCAGCACCACAATGCTTTGTCTATTTTCTGTTATGTTATGTTGTACCCCTCTGAGTTCGTCTTTAAGATCTGCCACTTCCTTCCTCAGTTCGTTTTGATCTCTCATAATTTCCTGAAACATTTGGTTGACAGATAATTTTTTTGAGCTCTCTCCAGCCGCTTCTTTTTGTAGCAATGAAGTACTTTTCGGCTGCTGGATACTTCGACTGGAAGTCTCTGAGGCGGGAGTCGATAGTGACTTGCCTGTTGGTGGTTTCTTAGATCCCATTGTCTAAGTTCAGAGATGGTAAATCTTTTACAAAGAAAATGGCGTTAGTGGAGCGCGCAGCCGGGCTGCTCCAAGGTAGCAGGCAAATCTGAAAGTAAAAAGTTAATTCTCCTTCACTGTTCCAAGACACAGAGGTACACCAGAAAGAGAGAAACCAAATAATCAAAATCCAGAAAGTCCACGTAGCAGAAGAGATCCAGAACACCCTCAAGGGAGCACTGTTCCCTCTAAGGTGCGTGGCTGCGCAGCCGCACACGTGGCAAGAAAACACTGCACAGCAGTTTCCAACTGCCGCGCAGTGATTTCTACTGTCACAGGCGCCGGAGGTCCTTTGCAGATGGCTAGAACTGGCCACCCGCAAAAGATCTCCCCGGACTTGTTTTGATGAGCGGGGGGGGGCGACTGAGTTCAGCAAAGCAAGCCCGGGGAGGTCCTTTGTTGGCGGCCAATCCTAGCTGCTTGCGCCCGGCGCTGCGGCTAAAGTAAACCCCCAAAGCCCCTGCCGCTACCGGAATATCTGCTGCCGCCGCCTCCTCCTCTAACACCACCACATTTGCTGTCCGACGCTGCGGCTAAGGTGAAAGCCACCAAAGCTCCCGCCAGCGCCCCCGCCCGTGGCAGCGGTGCCTCCCCCTCCGTTCAGAGCACCTGAGCTGGGCCCCGCGTTACCCCTGCCCCCTCCTCCTCTCCTGTGCTTTTGAGGAGCCATGAGGCCATGGGAGCCAGTAGGAAGGCAGCGGAAGGGGGCGGGAGCAGGGGGGAAAAGGCCTCATGGCTTCTCAAAAGCACGGCAGAGAAGGAGAAGGCAGCAGGGGTAACGCGGTGCCCAGCTCAGGTGCTCCGAGTGGAGGGGGGACGCACCGCCGCCACTGCCACGGGCAGGGGGCGCCAGCGGGAGCTTTGCCGGCTTCACCTCAGCCGCAGCGCCGGGCAGCAAATGTGGTGGTGCTGTTGGAGGAGGAGGAGGAGGAGGAGGAGGAGGAGGAGGAGGAGGAGGAGGAGGCGGCTGTTATTCTTGTGGCGGCAGGGGCTCGTCGGCATCTTCAGCAGCAGCCCTGCCCCCTGTGAAAAAAACCAAAGATGGAGCAGATCCACACAGATGACGTCGCCGCAACATGACTGGAGATGGAATTCTGGGAGTTGAAGTCCACAAGTCTTCAAGCTGTCAGGTTTGAAGACCAGTGCGTTTTTTTTTCTAAAGGGTTAGTGGTGCCAGGATCTTGCAACTTGACAGCTTTAAGACTTACATGCTTCAATGCCAGAGTTCCTGAGCCAACATGACTGGAGGAGGAATTCTGGGAGTTGAAGTCCACAAGTCTTCAAGCTGTCAGGTTTGAAGACCCCTTGGGGTTTTTTTCTCTAAAGGGTTAGTGATGCAAGGATCTTGTAACTTGACAGCTTTAAGACTTGCGTGCTTCAAATGCCAGAGTTTCTGACCCAACATTTTGGTTGCTAAGCAAGAGCGTTGTTAAGTGATACTATATAACACTTTTAATTAAGCGGGTACCTTGAATAAACATAACTTTGAGTTTCAAATAAAACTGATTTCGTTGTTGTCTTAGGTGACACCTGTGAAAAAAATTCAGGTGCTGCTCAGGCATGAAAATGTGCTGCTCAAACACTATACTTTTCTGCTCACACTGAAAAAAAATTAGAGGGAACATTGCAAGAAAGGTATTAAAAGATGCCAGAAATTATTATTTTTCCCCAAGGTGGTTTCAAAAGGCAGACTTCATTTATAAATACCAAAACGAGAATGGAGGGGAGCCATCTTGACTCCTCCTTTTCGCAGGGAGAAGAGCAAAAGTTTTGATTTTTAAAAACAGCTCAGCAAGCACTCTTGCAACTGTGATTTCAGTCTTTCTCGCATAGTTAATTCAAGTGGCAAGTCAGCCTTTGTTCTCTCTCCATTCCAATGTAGAGAGAGAGAGTATAAATGCCGCTGTGTCCGAGGGGGGTGGGGTAAAGAAAAAAAACTCCCCTCTCTAATCTTCGGTTTTAAATAGATTGAACAGGAACTTACAATAGTCTGCTGCTTATCCGTTACCGATAATTGAAGAGATTAGGAAGGATCCTCCATGACCAACATTTCAGCCACACTTCCTTTGATTAACTTATTCCTCCTGAAACCCATTCGGCGAAGGGGCAAGCATGCCCCCCCTTCTGCTCCCCGGCTCCTGAGGCGAAGCTGGAAACCCCCCCCCCAGCTGCTGCCGAGTCTGGGGGGTTCCAACAAGCCGCCCTATGGCAGGGGACCCCTCCAAGGCCCCCTGTGCTCCTGAACGGAGCCCACCGAGAAGACAAGCTGCAGACGAAACGTCCGTCGCCTGCAGGGACCGGAAGTCAAATCCCCCAACTGTAGAATATCTTGTACATGTTCTCTCTCATATGCCATTGCCATCGTTAATTTGTAATTTATTTCCCAAATTTTTTCCCATCCTTCTAATTCTATAGTATACCCAAAATTTGTCACATGTGTTATCATCGTTTCTTTCACCATTCCTTCTTCCATTTTAAATTTTAATAAATAGTGATATTTTTAATTCAATTTTTCTTCAGTTCCCTGTATAAATTTTATCCAGTTCTTGTGGATCCTTATAAAATCCATCCCTTTCTCTGTCTTTTTTATACCTTGTCTGTATTTGTAAATATGGCCACCAGCTTATGTCTATTCCCTTGCCTAGTTTTTAGTCTTTCTTGGTTATCTAATATGTCTTCATATCTTATTATCTTATTTATATCCAATACATTCGGGTATATCAGAGCTTCCATGGCGGATAGCCAGATTGGGATTTTGTTGTAACGTTTTGTTTTGATTTTTAACCATATTTGAAGTAGAACTTTTCTAATTAAATGTTTTTGGAAATAGCTATGGGTTTTGTCTTTCCCATCCCAGATAAAGGCATGCCAACCAGTGGTGGGTTCTGGATCCTGTTCCAACCGGTGTTGTCCACATGGATGCGCACAACGCGCGCATGCATCTTACCACTTCCGTGAGCCTCTGTGAAGCTCCAGCTGCTCAGTGGAGTGTCGCGCAGGTGCTGTATGTGCTGTGTGCAGAAGCACTGAAGACTTAAAAGATCGGTAAGGAGCTCGGGTGGGCAGGTGGGCCCTCCAGAGTACCGGAACGGAACGGGATCTGGGCAGGCTCCAGTACACACATACCGGGGCATATCATCTGCAACCCACCACTGATACCAATCCAATTCCAGATTGTAACCTTCTATTGTTAGTAATCTTCTATTTTTTAGATTGATCCAGTCCCTTAACCAGGTGACAATTTTAATTTAATTCATGGTTTTTTTCCTGACCAAATAAATTGTGCAATTAATTTGTTTAAATCTATGAAAAAGTTTTTCCCTAGGCTAATTGGTACCACTTGAAATAAAAATAAAAATTTTGGTAGGCTATTCATTTTAACAATGGCAATTCTTCCCATTAATGATACTTGTAGTTTCCTTTAATTTTCCAAATCTTTCTTAATTTTCTGAATCATTTTATCATAATTGTCTTCCTTAACTGTTGAGCATTTCCCTGTCAGCCAAATTCCTAAATATTTTACCTTTTTTACTATTTGCATTCCCATGTTTTCCTCTAATTCTTGTTCTTGTTTTTTGGTGAAATTCTTCATAATGATCTTTGTTTTGTTCTTGTTAATTTTAAGTCCTGCTACCCTACCGAATTCCTCTATTTTTTGGATAAATTTAATTCCTGATTTTAATGGTTCCTCTAATATAAGTACCATATCGTCCGTGAATTTATAACATTAACAATTTCAAAGTATCACCAATAGTTCATATATCATCTACACTCTCTCTTCCAAATACAATATGGTTCAATATAGTTCATCAATATTTCATCTCACCACAATTTAGTTTACATTTATATTTCTTCTTTCAGTGTCTTTCAATTTTTTTAAAATCTGATTTCGGAAACCACAAGTTGCTCTTGTCTATTTTTCAGCAGAAAATGGATGCTGATTTCTTCTCCGATGTTTCTAAGGGGTTTCTCTCATCTGGTAGGGAAGTTGCTTGCCTCCTCACCATCACTCAAGCTCCCCCTCTCTCCTGTTGATCCCTCCAGGTTCAATTTTGTCCTTTTTTCAGGATCTTCACCACAGAAACTCGAGCAAAGCTAGTGGCTCTACCATTCCTTCTCCCGCTCCACCACGACGTCACCGCAGGAAGTCTACTATATTTTTCATTTCAATTGTTCCAGCAAGAATAAGTTCTCAATATTTCTGTGTAACTGAAATGATGAGTACTCTTTCTGATATTTGGCCAAAAGAATATGTAATATGATATTGGTTTTGATGCCTGTGTTGCCAGCTTCCACTTTAGCAACAAAGATATCCAATTGTTTTCTCTTAATTTCACTTAGTAACCTGATTATTCAACATAAGGACAATTATCATTAATGTCTAAAACATCAAAAGCTATGTTGTTCCAGTGGAAAGCCTCTATCTACAGCATTAAAACCAACTGTGAAATATTCTTACGATCTAATGATTTGTCTAGTATCTAGTAGTATCTAGTACATTAGATGGCCATCTAATGTATTCAGAACTTTCTGATTAAAAAGGATTCTTCTCATTCAAAGAACTTGGGATTTGAGCTTTCAATCCCTTTTATAGTTAATGCATCAAAGGAAATTGCAAGAGAAAAGTTGATTGGATAAGACAAATGTAACCCTTCCTTAGCATAGAAGACCAGTGTCAGGCCTACCTCCATTCAAACTCAAGAAAGAAAACCCCCAATTCCATTGAATTAGAGAAGAGGTGCTTTTACTAAGTTTGAAATGATAGCAGCAAAAGCGAGGCAAGATCTGAATCAAAGTGCCTGAAAGTTACACACTGAAAGTCAACCCAAATCCTTCCCACCAGGGTTCAGCACAGAGAATCCAATCAATGTCCAGTATGATGTTACAGGAAAGCTCCTCTTCAGATATTTCTCGCATCTGAAATCTCAGGGTGGTCGGCCTTGACAGAGTATAAGCAATTCCTCTCAGCAGCACCATGAGTACAAACCTCCCTGCCAGTTTTCATGGGACTACTACACATCAGCTTGCTTCCCCATCCCAAATGTCTCCTCCTTGTTTCTATGACAGTGGATAGCAGACATGTTGCAGAAACCCATGCTGGAGATCTGGCTAACAACCAGTTACATGGTGTTAAACATATTACATGAGACCACACCAGAGATGGGTTGCTCCCGGATCAGCCCAGATCAGGTGAACCGGCAGTGGCAGTGGCGGGAGGCTCTGCACACCCACCCGGATGCTTCTGTGCATGTGCAGAAGCATCAAACGCACATGAGAGCGCCTGCATGAGTAAACCAGTTTAAAAAAATGAAAACCCACCACTGGACCACACATGTCCATCTACATGAAGTCTAATGTAAGCAGGGGTATAAAATTTAAGATGTTAATGAGGAAACAGTGTCATGTTAATAGAAGATGAACCAGATACCAATTAGCACTGACAGGTTATAAGGAGACAAATTCCAGATATTCCATCCTATCCTAACCTGGAAAACAAAGACATTTTTAAATTTGAAATTTAGGAATGTTAGAAGTTATCAATCAAACCATTAGCATCATGTAAAAAGAAAAAAATAAGTCAAATTGAAATACAAAATAACTGTTTGCAAGTACAATAATATTACAACATCCATGTTGGTACTACATGGTCCATCCTTTGTGACCTCAGCTCTCAATATAGCGTGTCTGTAGATTTGGGGAGAAGGGGTTGAAAGTCAAAATGGTGGCTGCACAAAAAAGGGGCTGGGTTTTGTTCAAGTTGTCATAGCTACTGTCAAGCCCGCCTCCCTCAGCAACCAAGAAAGAGACCACTTACTTCATTTTGGAGAATTAAGAGTACTTTTACTGGTTATGAAAAGATAGCAGCTAAGCAAAGCAAGATCTGAGGCAAAGCGCACGTAATCATTGATATCAATATGTGACCCAACTCCCTCCCCCTAGTAACCTCATCCCCCAGTCCAATCCGCACACCCCATAGGTGTCATGTGGGCTGCAGCTTCAAAACCCATCATCAGGTTGGTATGCTGGACAGTTGGCCTTGGCGGCAATTCCACTATGTGCAGCATGTGCAGTAGATGGTGAGAAAACCACTCTCTTCTTCATTCACTCCTGTGCTTAAGCTTCCCCTCCCAAATACCATGTTATCTCCCCCTCCCTGTTTCAATGGCAGCCAAAAGCAAGCAGCAAAGCAGAGGCTGATACCTATTATAGTCTCTCAGCAGGGGGGGGGGGTCATCATTATGCAGGGCATTTCATAATGTTCTCCAGCGCCATGGTAACAACTCTTTCCTTGGCGTCTTCTATGGGGAGATTCTGTCCGAACTGTTGCTTGAAATTCCAGACTTGGACCAGGAAAAATCCTAGTTCCTTTGGGTTACCTCCAAATTTCACACCAACCGGAGGAACTTTTGCCATCTGGCGTCTGTGGGGGGGCCCTCCTCCTCTTGGAAGGGCTCTCATTGCTGCTGCTGCTGCCGGGGCTTCCCCATCCTGATGAGCTCCACTGTCTGCCCCCAGGGCCCCCTTTGAAGGAACAGGGCTATTGCAGTTCTCTCTTCTAGGTCTGGGAGATCAGCTTCTCTTTCGGGACCGCTCTTGCGTAAACATCGCCTCTCCCAAGCCTCTTGAAAGAGTTTCATAGCCTGGGACATCATAAGGTTCTCCTCGTCGGTGTCCTGCCAAGCAGATGGAATTTCCTCAGAGTCATACTTCTGTCCCACTCCCAACGACCACCTGGGGCGGATGGATTATTCCTCCAAATTCAGATCTGCCATCCATTCCATCTCCAAGGGACACAAGGATGCAACCCCCCCCCACATGTCGTCCTCCTGGTCGCTGCCTGGGTAAGACATTCCTTTGAAGGTTTTGGTTTTATTTACACTCCCCTCAAAAGGTGTTAGCTCCGGGATGAGTGTGAAAGTGAGATCTTGCTTAATGTCAAGCCAGCCTCCCTCAGCAACCAAGAAAGAAACCACTTAACTCCATTTTGCAGAATTAAGAGTACTTTTACTGGTTATGAAAAGATAGCAGCTAAACAAAGCAAGATCTGAGGCAAAAGCGCGCGAAATCATACATATCAATATGTGACACCCCCCCCCCCCCGGTAACCCTCATCTCAGTGTCCAATCTGCAAATCCCTTAGGTGTCATGTGAGTTCCATCTTCAAGGAGCATCATCAGGTTGGTATGCAGGATGGTTGGTCTTGACTGACACCAAGCACTAATCTCCAGCATGCATGGTAGACGGTGAAACCAAAACTCCCTTTTTACAATCTCTCCTGTACTTAAACTTCTACTCCCAAATACCTGGCCCCCCTCCCCGTTTCAATGGCAGTCGAAAGCAAATAGCGAAACAGAGGCTGACAGATACCATCTAGACTTCTTGACACATATACCCCAGAGATAATCTTGTGGTGAGGGCCATTCCGCAGTGGATTATCAGTTGAGCACAGAATCAGCCAGCTGGGTAAAAGGACTCCTCTGACATTATTTTATCTCCAAAATGAAAAACTGAAACTTTCATACCACCGTGCTGATAAAAAGGAAAGGAAAACATTTGTCCTTAAGGTTATGGGAGAACAAAGTTTTGGATATTTAGTTCTTGCCTAAAAATGTCTTTGGATTTACTGAGTTCCAATTCAGTTAATTTCATAGTTATAGGCTGACTTCTGAATAGGTCTACTTTCTACAATATTCTTTGAGGAAATAATACTAATAGCAGGAAAAGCAGAAGAAGAAACAAATGTTTATGAAAGTTGCATATGCCCAGAAAGTTTCTGTTTGAAAATATCCATAAAACAATGTAACAACATACTACAATAAGTAAATATGATACGATGATATAAGTATGATTGTGATAATCACATATATTGTAAAATATAATGTAAATGTAAAATGAGATGTTCTGTATTAGACTGTGGTGTTATAATTTAAATTGAAATATAAACCAAACACTTTATGAATGGATGAATGAGGGGAATTAGTTGCCTCTTGACAAATATATAATTGTACACAAATATAGGCAAATATGAAGATTGTGATCAGATTTTATCAAGAATACATTATCAACAAAAGCCATTACCTCTACTGGATTTGAAGTCTGATTGCTGCATAGAGTAAAATCCAGTAGTGAACCACAAGGTGGCAGGCACCTTTCCTGACTTCACTAATCCAGTCATAATACAGCCGGAGGTTTACACTAATTGTAAAATAAGTCAATTCTCTTCTAATTTATATAAAAGTATTAAAGATAATCAACATTTAAAAATAGTAATTAGGAAAGTATTTTAAAGATGATTACCATTCTAGCTCTGAATTTGTGCTTATATTTTCTAGCATATAGTTTTCTAGTATGATTTGATTGCTTATTTAGTATCCTATGACTATCACTAAGTGTTGCATCTTATGATTCTTGATGAATGTATTTTTATGTACACTCAGACCAAAGATAAATTTCTCGTTCGTCCAATCACACTTGGCCAATAAAGAATTCTATTCTGTTCCGTTCTGTTCTGTTCCATTCCATTCCATTTCATTCCATTCCATTCCATTCTATTTTATTCTATTCTATTCTATTCTATTCTATAAAATAAGTTATGAGGGAACAACATGCATTTATTTCTGCTTTCTACAATTATATTTATTAAAAACTTTAGTTCCTTTAAGGAAAAACAGCAAAATAAAACTACAAAATTAGAACAAAGGAAAGGTGAGGGAAAGGTGCAGCTACTTTGGAAGGGGCAGAAAGGAGACCACTCAGTGGAGATGAAGTGAGGTAACATTCTCCTGCTTTTCCCAATTACTACTTTGCCAAACCCATTGTTTCTGCCCAGATACATCACAGTTATGTGCAGTACACAAAGAGATGTATTTTGTGATACAGATTGTGAGCTTGATGTAGTACAAGCAATTGAGTTATACAGAGAATACACATACACACATACCAGGGGTAGGTCCTGCCCGTTCTAACCTCTTCTATAAAAGAGGTTCCACAAATCTACAGTGCTGTTTAGAACCAGTTCCAGCTCCTTCCCCCCGCCCATCTGCACATCATCAAGATGAAGAGCGAGAGGAGGAATTATGGGAGTTGAAGTCCACAAGTCTTAAAGTTGTCAATCTTGAACACCCCTGGGTTTTTTCTAAAAGGTTGGGGGTGCAAGGGTCTTGTAACTTGACAGTTTTAAGACTTGCATGCTTCAAATGCCAGAGTTTCTGAGCCAACATTTTGGTTGCTAAGCAAGAGCATTGTTAAGTGAGTTTCACCACATTTTACAAGTTGGCCATGCCCACGCAGTTACATGACTGGCAAGCCACTCCCACCTGGTCTCATGGCCGGCAACCCACTCCCACCTGGTCACATAGCCAGCAAGCCACTCCCACAAAGCAGGCCACATCCACAGAAGAGGTTCTAAACATTTTTGAATCCCACCTCTGACACATACACACTTACACACATACACACACAGAGAGGTAGACACAGAGACAAAACAAAGACAAATATACAACAAATATACAATTTCTTTCAAAGTCATACTGGTCTCCTCCCTTTTACAACAAGCATTCTTACTCTCCATCCCACTCCCTCTCAGGATTGTGGAAGGCTGCAGCACAAGCAATGGGGCGGGCAGACTGATATGCTGCCCCCCTTCACAGGGACATTAGTCCTGGAAAGAGAGAGATAGAAAGTGGTTAGTTTGTGTTCCATGGTTTATGTGGATATTGGTTATGGAATAACCGACTCTGGAGTAGTTTAGGAGCGCCCACATGCTGTGCAGTGGTGGGTTTCTGCCAGTTTGCACCAGTTCGAGTGAACCAGTTCGTGACCCGACCCGGAAGTAACCGGACCCGGAAGTAACTTCTGGGAACTGGCACCGGCCCTGTCACTCGATTGCCCTTGCTGTCCCATCACAGCTCGCTCGCTCCCCCAGCCGTCCGCATTAAACTAGGCTAGCCGAGCCCGCCACTCACTGATTGGCTGGAGTCCAGCCAACCAGTGAGCGGGCTGGAGGTGACCTGTTTAAAAGCGTGGCGCCAACGGCCAACATTCCTCCCGAGCAGCTATCGCATCATGCTTGCTGACCGGGTCCTCCATTTCAAAACTCCCTTCGCCTTCCAGGAGCTTGCTGCTTCCCTCAGGTAAGCAACTTAGCGCGAGGGGGGCAGCGGGAGGCTAGCTAACTAAGCATGAGGGGGGGCGGCGGGAGGCTAACTTCCACGACGGAAGGCCTTCAGGCCTTCCCTCACTGAAGCCGCGGGCTGGGAGGGGGCAAGTCTTTGAGAGTGGACCTCTTGCCCAAGTCTTTGAGAGTGGACCTCTCCCAAAAGGCACTAGTGCCCAAGGAGCAGAATTATGGGCTTTAATCCGTGCATTAGAGAGGGCAAAGAATGAAAGGGTGAACATCTGAACTGACTCTGTATGCCTTCGTTACTTTGCATATCAATACTGCTGATTATAAGGAAAGAGGTCTCTTAACAGCCTCAAGAAAGAAATTAAGCAAATGTGTGAATCACACTGTTAAGGAAAAGATAAGGTGTGTTTTGAAACCCACCTTAAATGGGTAGACGCCTTACCCTTAGCTCTGTGGTCTGTGAGATGTACTCCATGTAAAGAACTTAAATTATCTCCTTTTAAAATGATGTTTGGACGGCCACCAGTTACAAGCCATAATTTGAAAAATAATATAAGGGACCTAGGACAGCTGGGGTCCTCATGGGTGAATCAAATGATGGGAGAATTGAATAAGTAAATACAAGAAATACAACAGTATTGTGTTTCCCTCACCCCACCATTTTTAACAACTTCCAGTCATAATATTCAGATGGGGGACAGAGTGTAGGTAAAACACTGGAAAGGAGAAGAATTTGAAACCTAGATGGAAGGGCCTGTATACTGTGGTCATGTGTTCTCCACTTGCAGTAAAAGTGTTGGAATCCAAGTTTTGGATTCACTGGACTAGAGTTAAGCCAGCTGCTGATGAGTATTGGGAGGCAGACCAGGATGAAGCCCGTCCTGTAGTGATATGCTTAAAGAAACGCCCACTAAAAACTGCCATGCCAGCAATGAACAGAATATATGGGGCAGAAGAGGCCCTACTGAAGTCACCCCCTGGAAGGTGACTTCTCGATGTATGGCTGAAGATTTGGAGGAGGAAGACAACATTCCATGTATTAGAAAGTTTGAGCACCTGTCAGGAAATGGCAAGCCAAGTATTCATAGTCATAACTATACCATCTCTCGCTTTAGTGAATGTACTTATTTGTTGTATTGCATATTCATCCCTCAGGAATTGTCCCCTCCAGAGGAAGACAGTTACTGAGGCTAAGATCATTAATTGGAAACAAGAGGAAAACAAATCATCTGATGACACTTATGTTTGAGGAACCATGGGAATGGGTTCTTTGCAGTATAATAGGAGTTTTCGGATTGTGGGTGTTTAGCAAATAAGATTTGGTTTTGTGGATTGCCCAAAGCTGATATTGCCATTCCTCAAACTATATATAACCCCTGCTTTCTCCCTGACGCGGTGATTCAGTAGGCTAAAAGAATTGTGTTAGGAGAAGTTTTGTGTGAGGGACAATTATGAGCCTTTTGTAGCTCTGGATGTTATTGGCAACGGGCATGCTAAGTGATAATGTCTTGAACAGTAGTTCCCAATGTTGCGAAAATACCCGAGCAACCCCCCTTGCTCTTGAAGAAAGATCTGACGATGTTAAAAATTCCAGAAGACAGGGTGGAATCACATTACAGGATATGGAACAGGTCTGCTCCCACCAATGGTGCATCATTTATGCTTGGGGATGGAACCATAAGCTAATCCCAACACCTAAAGTCAATTATCTGACAAACCCTATAAGAAAAAGGGCAAAGCATAGGGAAAATGGACCTTTGCAACAATTAAGAAAAGGGGACTATATGTTAAGAGTGCTCGAGTTAGGTCACAGCTTAATCAATCAGACTGACCCTGCCCTGGGTCAAAAATACTGGTTGTGTCTGTCTGCTGGACCTTTGCCTTATCACGCTATTTCAGTTGAGCCAGATCTTTGAAAAACAACAACAACAACAAAGCTACGATATTCTTTGACAAGGGAGGTAGACAGGGAACCAAAAGGGCAGAAGCCCAGCTACATGGCAATCTGTATGATGCACTTAAAAGACTGGGGAGGAGCCGTCTCCCCATCGTTGGCCCCATAGCAGTTGGTGTAGAAATTATAGGGTCACCCTCTTTGTGCATCAAACGATATCAGGAACCTGGCATTCCTGTGGGGTCACTATCAGAGGAACAATGCCCATCTGAAATGTACCTTGTCCCCAGGAAAACCCTTATAGACCTAAAATTGACTCGCAACATATCTCCCTCTGCTCACAAGCTCTTTCAACAGAAAGTCAATTTCTCGCTCCCACCTCCACATGTTTTTAACCGATGGGAGGGGAATCTGACTACTGGAAGATGCCCAAGGCCATTCCAACCACCCCAACTTCCCGTTTGGCTTTCAATACAATCCATTATGGGAGTTTGTGTTTACTTTCCCACTGGAAACACCAGTTCCCAATATCTCTTTGAAGGACCAGTCCTCAGGAATAAGCTAATGGACCCTAATCAAGAAATTCTATTACAGCCCCTGACTGGTATGTTCCTAGCAGGAACCTTACAATCTGGACTAATGAAAGGATCCTCCGAGCCCATGCCTTCTCCATGAACATTGGTGTATGTGTAGGAGAAAATTGAGTTTTCTTTCTATGTGGGAGAAATGCCTATCTGTGCTTGCCCACTAATTGGACTGGCACATGCACCCTAGTACACCTCCTCCCCAAAATGGGGATGGTAAGTGTACCCCTCATGGGACGTGTCCAGAAAAGAGTGCCGCTCCACTATTAGCAATCTTGGGAATAGGGACAGCAGTTGGAACAGGTGTAGGTGGAATGACCCATTCCATTACACAGTTCATGCAACTGTCGGAAGAATTCCAAGAAAGCCTGAACTAAATTGCTGGCACCTTGGTTGAAGTCCAGGACCAGATAAATTCCTTGGCAGCCATAGTGTTACAGAACCGGCGTGCCATAGATCTTTTAACTGCTGAAAAGGGTGGGCTATGTGTATTCCTGGGAGAAGATTGTTGTTTCTATATGAATAGATCAGGAGCAGTTTGGGGGGGGGGTCCAAGAACTACGAGATTGAGCTTCCTCTATTGGTCAAAAAATACAAGGAACAGATGTGTGGTTCTCTTGTCTACCGGGAACAGGTTGGATCAACCAAATGCTATTTCTTTTATTATGTGGAATCGCAAGTTTAGTCTTCCTCCCTTGCATAATGCCCTTGCTTAAACAATTCATTATGAGGTCTGTAAAAGAAATACAGACTGAAAAGGAGTTAATGTTAATGGAAAGCCTAATCCCACATACCCTCAAGAAAGATGAAGTTTCAGATACTAGCTCGTATATTCAAATTGCACTCTTAGAAGTAGAGAAAGTGATTTTGGAAGATAAGCCCTAAGATGTGTATTGCTTGTATTCTTGCTTTTTGCTATTCTGTATCCTGCATGCTTATATTGTTAATCTAAGAGGCTAGACTCAATTGTGGGCCTTAATAGAGTCTAGAAGGGGTGGGGATTAAGTAGAATAAAATATGGATTAAAACATAAGAATGAAGACGTGGCATAAAAGGGACAGGGAAATGTCAGCAGCCTTCAACCCCAACATGTTCCAGCAAACGTCCCTATGTCAAAAGTCCAAAACCACAAGGTTCAAATAAAGTTCATTAATGACATGTAGTCCATACCTGTAACGAAAGGAGAAGTAAGACCCCCATCTCCTTATAAGGCTTTTTCCTCAAGGTAACCAGTAAGAAATTAGTTTAAGTGTTTCTGTGTTATGCTGTCTTTGAGAATGTATAAGAATGTGTGCTTCGATAATGAAGGTTGTTCAGAATTTGCAATGTTAGCCATGTGCTAACTTTCTGAACCTGGCTGCCAAATAAACTCTTCCTGTATCCTGAGAAGTCTAAAGCCAGTCATTTTCTGCAACATAATTACCACAGCCAGAATCTCATTTGCCCAAAACTGGAAATAAAAAAACGATCCCTTCAAATGCAGAAATCATACAAAAGGTGCTAGAATACACGGAAATGGATAAATTAACGATGGAACTAAGGCAGTGATGGCTAACCTTTTTGCCATCACGTCCAAAAGTGGGGGGAGCACGGGGGGTCGTGCACACCATGCCTTGCCCCCACACCTGCACATGCAACCTCCCCCTGCCTCCTGCCCCCTGCTTTTAGCGCACGATGGCAGGGTGGACCCATTTTTTTACCCTCCTCAGGCTTCCCAAAAGCCTCTGGAGCCTGGGGAGAGCAAAAAAACAGCCTTGCCCACCTCCTGCAGGCCCTCCAGAGGCCAGAAACGCGACTTCCGGGCTGTCTGTTTTACGACTTCCAGGCTGCCCGTTTTTCTCTGGAGGGAGAAAAATGGCCCAATGTGCAAACTGGAAGTCCATTCCTAAACTTCTGGTTTGCGCATTGGGTTGTTTTTCGCCCACCGGAGGCTTCAGGGAAGCCTCCAAAGGGAGAAAAACAGTCAAAAATGAAGGGCAAAATCAGCTGGTCACCGCATGCATGCATGCTGGAGTTGACAGGACAATGCCTCACGTACCCTAAGAAATGGCTCCACAAGTGCCATGGGTTCACCATCATGGAACTAAGGGATAGAGAGGAAACAGAGTATTATAACATATGGAATCGGTGGTATAATTGGCTCCATGTGAAATTAATGATTGTATAGAAAATATATATATTCTAGGAGCCATCATGACAACCACTTAAATACGAGCTAACAGTGTCTTGCAGCTGCCAAAAAAGTCAATGCGGTCCTAATATGCATTAAGAGAAGAATAGAACCAAGATCTCATGAAGTATTAGTACCACTTTATAATACTTTGGTAAGACCACATTTGGAATGTTGCATCCAGTTTTGGTTGCCACGATATAAAAAAGATGTTTTGGTGCTTTGGAAAAAGTTTGATCACCTTATCTTTGCAGTTTACCCCTCAGATATTGGAACAGTGCTATCATGTCTCTGCTAGTCCTCCTCTCCATTAGATTAGACATACCCAATTCCTGTAACCATTCTTCATATATTTCAGCCTGCAGCCCCCTAATCATTCCTGTTGCTCTTCTCTGCACTCTTTCCAGAGTCTCAACATCTTTTTTATTGTTGCCAGAACTGGATGCAGAATTCCAAGTATGGCTTTTATCATTTAAATATATATTATTTATGTAAAGTTATATCTATATATTTAATTATTTAGGCTTGACCTGATTAAGAACTGGAAACAATGTATTCGGAAAACAACTGGCTCATCTTATCAGAAATGCTTTAAACTAAAATTGAGGGGGGATATCTTCACGACCTTTAGAACTTAATTCCAAGCAAAAACCACTAGATAACTAATCACATAAGGAGGAAGGGGGTAGAGAGAAAGAAGAAATGAAAAAGAAAAACATAATGAAGTAGAGAATGAAGGAAAGGATGGAAATCCTAGTTACAAAGTAGGAGATATAGCAAATATACTGTAAGGTCCTACCTACAGAGGTGGTATTCAGCTGGTTTAGACCAGTTCAGGCAAACCAGTTTTGAAAATTATGCGCAGTTCGGTGAACCGGCAAATTCCACCACTGGCTGGTCCCACCCCATCCACCCCTTGTCACCTGCCCCACCCAAACTGCCTCTCACCACCCCGCCCACCCCGCCTCTTACATCCACTTCTATTCTTGCCTCGTCTGCTTTGGTCGTTTGCTTGCCTTGCTCGTCAGATCACATAGGCCAGCGATGGCGAACGTTTTTGGCTCATGCACCATAAGCCGGGGGAGTGCAGGGGGGTTGTGCGTGGGCGTGCTGCACCCATTATGCAATGTGCAACCCCCCAGTGTGCATGCGCGCATGACAGGTAGTCCCCCCATTTTTTGCATGCTTTTTCATCCTCCTCACACTCCAGAAGCTTTATAGGAGCCTGGGGAGGGCGAAATCAGCCTCCCCTGCCACCCCGGAGGCTTTCCTGAAGGCTCTGGAGGACTAAAAATGACCCTATGAGCAAACTGGAAGTCCATTCCCAAACTTCCGGTTTCCCCTTAGGGCCGGTTTTTTGCTCTCCGGAGCTTTCAGGGAAGCTCCTGAAGCCTCCGAGGGCCTCCAGGGGGCGGGGGAGGCTGTTTTTGCCCTCCCTAGGCTCCTATAAAGCCTCTGGAGCCTGGGGAAGGTGAAAAATGGCTTTAAAAAAGGCTGAACTCAACTGGCCAGTGTGCGCGCACATGCTGGCCAGCTGACAGGGCAATGCCTCACATGCCCTGACAAATGGCTCCATGTGCCAGGCATGGTAGAGGTCATCATTTAGCCTGTCTTTAAACCAGTTCACCAGGATGTCTTCTGGCTGGCGAGGTCTCGGAACTCCTCAGTGTACTTGGCTACCGCCCAGCAATTCACAGTTCTGATCCAGTCATGGGTCTTCCAATCTGCTAGTGGTCTTCGAGGATGATATCTCCCACTATGAGACCTGACAGAAAGAAGGAAAGAAGGAGCTTCTCAGGCTCTCAAGTTAGATGAATTGACAGTTGAGTGAGAGAGAAAAAACCTGTCTTCAGAACCTAGCCTTAAATTGATTGCCAACCATTTGTCAGAAAAAATAAGTTGGGGTTCCAACTGGAGCTGGGGCTGTATAAAAATAAATTAAAAAGAGACTCAGACACCTGTAAGGAAAGAAGAAATATTTATTCCTAAAAGCAAAACAGTTTGCACCCAAGGGCAAGCTACAGAGAAATGGGGTACAGTAGCAGATTTTTATAGGGGGAGCTTGTCCACGGTGTCATGTCCTGATTCTAGAGTAATACTTCAGGTAGGTGTGTGCATGTGCGTGTGTGTGTGTGTTTATTCTTTGAACATGCAGTTTCTTTGGGAGACATAATTTAAGTAACTGTGTTTGCAGACATTACCCTTTGATAGGTGAATTAGGTCTGGATAACTTATTTGGGGGATTAAGAACATTTTGAAAAGGGATTTTCCCCTTTGCTATTTTTACTTAATTAATTTAATTTTAGCTTGACTGTCAATTTTCTAGTGGAAACATTGAGTCTCAGACCATTGTGGATTCCGTTAATATTTTAAGGGAAGATGGAAACAGTATAAAGAGTAAAATATATTTTGATATAAAATTTCTCACACACCTATTAAATCTTCTGGTCTGCTTATTAATGGCAACTGTGTGCTTAATATTTTTATTGCAGCCTTGCATTATTACTACTGCCTTTCCCTTCCTGTTCTGTTTTTCCTTAGGTGATCACTATTCACCTTTGACCCAAGCTAATTTCTCTCAACCAGCTAAGACTGCCTGTCTTAGTTTCTTTTTGCTCAGAACATTTTCCAATTATCTAGCTTGTTGCAGCTTCTCCCACTTTCTACTATGGGGAACTTCCTACTACGCATGCCCAAGATGGTGTCCTGCCGCATTTGAGGAGAGCTTCGGGGAGATGATTGTCCGTCTTGGGGCTTGCAGGGGTACCCTATTCCATCGTTGGTTCCAGGTCCAGCTATGAGAACTTCCTGGGACCTCGGGGGATACCCTTGAGCTGCAATGTCCTGCCTTATAGCCGGAACATTGTGAGTGAAATGAGGCGGTTAGCAGTGAAAGGAGAATGGAGAGCGCCAGCGGCTGCTGGCGTGGGTGTGGTCAGCAGCTGCGGCGGGACACACGGCCTGGGGTCTCTGCAGCTGGTGTGGGTGTGGCCGGCAGTGGCGGTGGGATGCCCGGTCTGGGGCCTCTACAGCTGCCGCCCCACCACGCCGTGGTGTTATCCCGGTTGCTCCCCCCCTCCTTGGTAATGAACATGATAAATTAGATCAGCGGGAAGGGGCTGAGGCAGCTGGCATGGATACTAATGCCAGTGGAAGATGGCTTCGGGAGTTGGCGTGGGCGCGGTTGGAGTGGGGGGGAGGTCCTTTGCTGTGCCCCCCCTGGTGTTGCCACTGTTGTCTGGGCCACCGTACTGTGCCATTTGGCCATTTGGCCCCCCCTCCTGTGATATTATGGACTGGGTCAATGGAGTGCGACCCTGGCGATGGATGTGAGTGGGCGGAGCTTAGCTGTTGGAGTTGAAGTTGGAGCAGCTGCCAATGCCGCCAGTGTCCTCGTTGCCGCCATCACTGGCCGCTTCACCACCTCGCAAGCTACCATCTGCTGCGATTTTGGACAGTTGTCCGTTACCCTTACATATTGTCCCCAACATCGACTATTTTTATGATGGACATAAGCTTCCTGCTACCCCCTTGAACACTGCCAGCTGCCGCCCCATGGACATGTCATCTCCTTGCTTCATCTCCCCATGATGTCATCCCATTTCGTTGATGCCAGACTCTTCTCTATGCTATACTGCGACAGAACTTTATTCCCTCCAGGAACTCCCCCTTTCCCGGGGATGGCCTTCTGACCTATCAAGACGCTTCCTTAATGACAGATCTTGGGATCCTGAGAGGTGGCATGCGAAAAAGAGACTTCTTAAGGGTTTTTTACAGGGGGTTTTAAACCAAATTTAAAGGGGGGGAGGGGGTTGATTCAGATGGCTCAGACAGGCTTGGGGGGGAGTCTGCCAGGGCACAGGCCAGAGCTAACTAATGGGCGTGGGTTGGGAGGGCTAGTAAGGGTTGGGATTCCGGGGGAGACATTAAGCCATTCCATTGGGGGGTTCACCATCTCTACTGTTTGTGGGAGAGGCAGATATGGTGGGGGCCGAGGTCCAAATGATGTTTGGAGGATGCAGGTTTGCTGTTTAAGAGCGATCGTGCGTTCCGACCCTCATCGCCCTTCTCGCACCCCCGGGTGCTCGGGATTACAGACCCTGGTCTCCGGCTGATGTCGCTTAACGCCAGGTCCGTGGTACATAAGGCTCCCCTCATTTACGACCTCATACAAGAGGGTAGAGCGGACCTGGCGTGCATTACGGAGACCTGGTTGGCCATGAGGGGGGGTGCCCCTTAGCGAACTATGCCCACCAGGGCATTTCACCAGCCGAGAGCCCAGGGCAGGGGCGGGGTGGGGGTGGCGGTGGTTATCAGGGAAAGTCTCAGATCTCAGGAGGTCACTGTGCCTCAGATAGGCGGGTGTGAGTCCCTTTTTGTGAAGTGGGGCCTTGGAGCTCAGGTGGGCCTTTTTGTTACATACCTGTCTCCCTGCTATGTTTCATCGGCCCTGCCGGAGCTGCTGGATGTATTAGCTGGACTGGCGTTGATTTCCCCAGGCTCATGGTCCTGGGGGATTTCAATCTGCCTTCCATTGGCGAGACATCCGAGTCAGCTCGGGAGTTCATGGCTTCCATGACAGCTATGGACCTAACTCAGTTAATTCAAGACCTCACCCATAATGGGGGACACACGCTCGACCTGATTTTTGTCTCTGGGCAGTGGATGAATGATCTAGATCTAGGGGACATTTCTATTTAACCCTTGTCATGGTCTGATCATTTCCTCATCAGGCTTGACTTCCATACCGCTACCCCTCGGCACAGGGAGGCGGAACTGACTAGATGGTTCCGCCCCAGGCACCTGATGGAACCCGAAAGGTTCCTGATGGAGCTTGGGACTTTTCCTGAATCCCTTGCTCACAACTCGACCGAAGCCCTAGTGGAAGCCTGGGATAGGGCTGCCGCTGGGGCTTTGGATTGTGTTGTGCCTTTGCGGCCTCTGACCTGGTGTAGATCCCGGATGGCTCCCTGGTTTACCGAGGAGCTCCGGGAGATGAAACGCCGGAAAAGATGCCTAGAGAGTGGCTGGAGGGCCAGCCGGTCCGAATCTGATCGAACACTAGTAAGAATTCATATTAAATCCTACTTAGTGGCGATAGAAGCAGCAAAACGGCAATATTTTCCCACTCTTATCGCATCCGCAGATAACTGCCCAGCCGCCCTGTTTAGGGTGACCCGCTCCTTACTTAACCAAGGAACTGGGGAAGACCCCTTGCAGGGTAGGGCTGAAGAATTTGTTCAGTATCTGCAGGATAAAATTGCTCAGATCCGGACAGGCTTGGACTCTGACTGGGTAGATTTGGGCGAGCCGACGGGGATGAATCTTGAGGAGACAATCTGGGATGGGTTTGACCCTGTGACCCCCGAAGGCATGGACAGGATTATGGGGAGGCTCAGTGCTGCCACTTGTGTGCTGGACCCATGTCCCTTTTGGTTAGTTTCAGCTTCCCGGGAGGTGACATGAGGCTGGTTCCAGGTGATTACCAACGCTTCATTGAGAGAGGGGTTCTTTCCCACCACCTTGAAGGAGGCGGTGGTGAGGCCCCTCCTCAAGAAGCCTTCCCTGGACCCAGCTTCTTTAGCCAACTATCGTCCGGTCTCCAATCTTCGCTTTGTAGCAAAGGTTGTCGAGAGTGTGGTAGCACGTCAGCTTCCCCAGTACCTGGATGAAGCTGTCTACCTGGATCCGTTTCAGTCGGGTTTCAGGCCCAGGTACAGCACGGAGACGGCATTGGTTGCGTTGGTCGATGATCTCTGGCGGGCCTGGGACAGGGGCTGTTCCTCTGTCCTGGTCCTATTAGACTTCTCGGCGGCTTTCGATACCATTGACCATGGTATCCTACTGCGACGACTCGGGGGGTTGGGAGTGGGGGGCACCGTTTTATGGTGGTTCTCCTCCTACCTGTCGGATCGGTCACAGTTTGTGTTGACTGGAGGGCAGAGATCGACCCCCAGGTGCGTCACTTGTGGGGTGCCCCAGGGGTTGGTTCTCTCACCCCTCCTGTTCAACATATATATGAAACCGCTGGGCGAGATCATCCGTGGTTTTGGAGTACAGTATCATCAATATGCTGATGATACCCAACTTTTCATCTCTACCCCAAATCACCCAAACAATGCCCTCGACGTGATGTCCCGATGCCTGGAGGCTGTGCGGATCTGGATGGGGAGGAACAGGCTCAAGCTCAATCCCTCCAAGACTGAGTGGCTGTGGTTTCCCTCATCCCGATTTGTACATCTTGTTCCATCTTTGACGATAGGGGGAGAAATTTTAGCCCCCTCAGAGAAGGCTCACAATCTGGGAGTCCTCCTGGATGCGCCGCTTAGTTTAGAAGAACACCTGACGGCCGTGACCAGGGGGGCCTTTTACCAGGTTCGCCTGGTACGTCAGTTCTGCCCCTTCCTGGATCGGGATGCTCTGTGCACAGTCACTCATGCCCTCATCCTTTCTCGCCTGGACTACTGCAATGCTCTCTACATGGGGCTGCCCTTGAAGAGCACCCGGAGGCTTCAGCTGGTCCAGAATGCGGCCGCACAGGTTGTCATGGGGGTACCTAGGTGCTCCCATGTTACACCCCTTTTAGGCGGCCTGCACTGGTTGCCGGTTGTTTTCCGGGTGCGATTCAAGGTATTAATTATGACCTTTAAAGCACTCTATGGCTTAGGCCCAGGGTACCTGCGAGACCACCTACTGCCACCAGTAGCTTCCCACCGTCCAGTACAATCCCACAGAGTTGGCTTCCTCAGGGTGCCGTCGGCCAGGCAGTGTCGGCTGGTGACCCCCAGGAGGAGAGCCTTCTCTGTGGGAGTGCCTTCCCTCTGGAATGAGCTGCCCCCGGAGCTTCGCATAATCCCCGACCTCCGGTCCTTCCGACGCACCCTAAAAAGTTGGCTTTTCCAGCAAGCCGGCCTGGCCTGTTTTAACTTATTTTAAATGTATTGTTTTTTTTTAATTCGGTTTGTTTTTTTGGATATGGATTTAATCTTTTTTAACTTTTGGGATGTGTGTTTTTTAATGTTGTACGCCGCCCTGAGTCCTTTTGGAGAAGGGCGGCATATAAATCCAAATAAACCAAACCAAATCAAACTTTCCCTGTGTCAATTTCAAAGAAACTGGGTGATTGATTGAGCTGGGGAAAGAACCAGATCATAGTACATGGCAAATGTTATTTGCATTAGTTTTGTTGGTTTCTGCACAAATCTATCTGAAGTTTTTTTACTGGTGAAATTTGACCCCCAATAAAAATTGCATATTTTTTCCCCACAATTATCCAGATAAATATTGGATGAGTTATAAAGAGAAATATTCTTTGTGTTTTAGTGGATAATGAAAAAGTATCACGGGAGGGAGGGAGTATTTGATAAATTGAATGTTAATGGCTTAAGCAGAGAATTACATTTTCAAAAAAATTGGATTATTATGTAGATTTGATGAAGAGTATATGCTGTTAAACAGCTAAAAATTATTATATTTTTAACTGTTGGCAGCTAAAATTTCAATTACTGTAAAAGTATTTGAATAATTTATCACTTACAAATGTTATAATAAAATGTGGACAGAACTCTACTCGAAAAAGTATTGAAAATTTAAGACTCTTTAAAAAAATTACAAAGAAATCCCCTTGCGGGAGGGGCTTTGTTTGGGGGCACCAAGGGCCAATTGGGTCTGATAGGATTAGGAAATTACTGTTTAAACCTGATCATGTCCAAAAGGCAGGGAGGAAAAGGTGCAACCTCCGTTTTGTTTCTGAAATGTACTGTATTATCTCCACTCCATCTGGTAGCTTCTCTTGCAATAGGAACCACCTATTTCTTATTTTAGATTAGTATCACTTTGGTGATATTTTAAAAATATGTTATGGTGTCAATAGGGCTTAGCACTGCACAAAATGAGTGGTTTTGATTAAAATTTCAAAGGAAAAACTATGTTGCTACACAAATCCTGTTCAGTTCTCACATTATTTTTTTTTTTAAAAAAAAAGATTTATTTTTGAACATACATGACCAAAAAAATAGTATAGGAAAACTATAGTAAGATTTATATAATCTGAAAAGAAACTAGAAACTGTATAAAATGAGAAAACTTTGCGATGGACAGGTGAGAAAAATCCCAAACTACCGGTATGCAGAATTTTATTTTTTTCCAGTGAGATTTGCATGAACATAGCCGGCAAGCAATAGCATATATGACAGATTGGCTCCATGTGCTGCAGTGATTAAAACATTGGAGGAAGACTTGTGTGACACTAGACCTCAAGTATGCACTCAACCCTGATCACCTTTAGGTTAATCAGTTTTAGTCCCTTGTACTGTAATTTCCTAGGATTGTTATAGTACTGTTACAGTGCTAAATTAGCATACATGCTGAATTGGGTTCCTAGAATACAGGTTGCTAATGAATGCAATAAATATGTATATACAACAATTACATCAGTGGTGGGTTTCAAAAATTTTTGCTACCGGTTTGGTAGGCATGGCTAGGTGGCCGGGGGGGGGGGGGCATGTGACTGAGTGGGAGTGACCAATTTAATGTCACTCAGGCCCATGTCCACTCAGCCATGTCCACAGGAAAAGGTAGGACATTTTTTGAAATTTTGCAAAGTAATTAACAACTTCTTGCACTCGCAAGAAGTTTTTATTTACTGTGCAAGGGCCGGGAGTTGCTCCAAGACTGCAGGCTCTGAGGCTGCAGGCACCGGGGGGAGTGGGGGGGAAACACTGCCCGATTGCCCCCTCCCAAAACAACCTTGGAGGTTTTCAAGCTCATCTGGAGAGGCGGTTTTTTAAAAAGAAAACCCCGAAAAAGTCACAAGATCCGGAGCTGCCAGTCTCCAATAAGATGCGCATCTAGTGGCCTATCCCACCCCACCCCATCCTGCCACCCCCAAATTGTGCTCCACTCTGAGAGTCTCTTAGCCATTGTGTGCAGAGAAAAACCTTGCACAATAAAGAAATATTTCTCACGAGTGTGAGAAGTTGTTAATTGCCTCACACTCATGAGAAGTTTTTCTTTACTGTGTAAGGTGAAGCGAGCAAGCAAAGAGATGGAGGAACTTCGGGGAGCCTCCCGGGTGCTGTACCCCATCCCAGCCTTTGCCCATGCCGCTGTGCCATTTTCAAGGACCCAGCTTGCCAGGCTGCCCTCATCCCCACCATGGCTGCAGCAGTGGCAGTTTCGGAAGATGCTATCCCGGCGGGGAGGGGGGCCGTCCGGCACAGCAAGCTTTGTAGCCATATGGCTGTGAAGCTTGCCGGGCTGACCCCATCCCTGCTGTGGCTGCAATGGTGTGTGTGGGGGGTAGGCTAGCAGAAATGCTTACCTGTGTGTAGGCAGGAGGAGGCAGTTCTGTGGATGCATGTGGCGAAGGCGAGGCAGGGCGAACATCCGAGCTGGTTCGGGGGCATGGCCAGCTTGCCGTCCCTACCGGTTTGGCGACCCAGGCCCAATTTCCATTACCAGTTTGCCCAAACCAGTGCAAACCTATAGGAACCCACCTCTGCATTACATATCCTCTAAGAATATACAATCACAGAGTTTGTGCAGATTTGGGGGACCATGTGACTGAACAGATTGATACTGAAAGGTTCAACTAATGTAAACATGTCATGTTGCAGTAGGTTATGTTGTTTATGTTATGTTTAAGTCCTCTGGTGGTCTATTGGATTCTGAGGAGCATTTCTGCCCTTTGAATGCCAGGGTCCTAATTTAAATTGGCTTCTCTTCAGCATGAAGATGCAATGGTATAGAGGAGCTCTAAAAGTTACAGAACTGTAACTATGATAATGGCACGATGTTAAATTACAAATACAATGTTATGGAAACTTTAATTAATACAAAGGATACCTCTCATAGAGTATCAACTCAGGTTATCTGAATTTGAAATCTTAAGTGAGGGGAAAAGAAAGCCTAGTAAGACAATTAAAGGAAACCTAAAAGTACTTCATTGTGGATTTGCTTAAACCAAAAAAGGAAAGTTGTAAGATGGCCAAATATAAAAATTCATTGCATGGGGCACCAGAGCCTATATTTAAATAAATAAATAATTTATTTTAAAAAACTTTTTTTGAAATGGCTAAATTAAATTTCAATTGGGTAGTAAAAATAGTTTGGTAAAATATATATCTAAAAACTGCAGGAAATGTTTGGTGAATGTGTTGGCTAAGAGAGGTATGGTTTCACCTATTGCTATCAATTATTAATAGACATGCACTTCTCTAATAGTAACAGTACAGGCAATCCTTGACCTACGATCACAACTAAGCCCAAAATTTATGTTGTTAAGTGAGAAATTCATTAACTGAGATTTGCCTCATATTACGACTTTTCTTGCCACATTTGTTAACCAAATCACTGCAATTGTTAAATTAGTAACACGATTGTTAAGTGAACCTGGTTTTCCCATTGACTTGACTTCTCAGAAAGTTGCAAAAGGTGATCACATGATCCCAGGATGTTGCAACTCATAAATGTGAGTCAGTTGTCAAATATCTGAATATAAAGCATGTGACCATGAGGATGCTGCAATGGTCAGAAGTGTGAAAAAGTGTCATAAGTCTACTTTTTTCAGTGCCATTATAACATCTAATGGTCACTAATAAACTGTTCATTGTAAGGTGAGGACTACCTGTATAGATTTCTCATATTTTATTAATGATATATTTTATAGAGTATTCTTGCCTTCCTTGTGGAGTTTTAGGCAGCTTTGTGTGCAGCATAATATCCAGGAAATTTATTTTGTTTGCTGTTTAGTTTACATAATAGTCACAGTTCATATAATGGTATAATGGTCTGAGCTCAAAATAATACCCTGCAACTTACTGATTTCTTGATTTAAGAAAGGTATTTTACTTGTGTTTCAATTCATACACAAAAACTGGTTACTAACAGTGCTTAAAAATATTAACGCTACTCCACTTGTTCACAAATGTACAAAAAATAATAGATTTACATTCAACTACTAAAGCTTAATGTCCACACTAGATAATAGTTGCATTGACATTCACATACATAAGCACAGAATAAATATTTTAGGATACTTATAAGAGCATGTTGCATACATACAGTACTTTAATTTTACATAATAAGCAATAATTTGAAGGGTCAGAAATTCATAAAATCTTAGAGAAACTAAACCCAAGATCATGTAGGCAAATACATCAAGACACTGAACAGAGCTAGCAGATTAGTAAAGTTGCTTGGTGAGAAAGAATTTATTTCCACTTCCCCTGATTATTATTATTATTATTTTTACAAAAGGAGTGTACTTGAAAGTGCAGAATAAGGAAAGCAAAATGAGAGCAAGAAAATCTTGTATTTCTTTATGCATGCAAGAGGCAGTCCCCATTCCCAATCTAGTGACCTGATATAATAAAGCGGTGATTGGCAGATATAATACAGTGTTTCAGGCATTTTTTCTAAAGCACTTTATTAGCAGCAATTATATTTTCTAATGGCTGTAAATTTACTTCGGTTTGAGGGTAAAGGACATCATATTTCTTCATTTACAGCTATTCTCCCTTTATAAATATATTAAATCACTAATAGCATGGATAAGACTACTTCCTTCTATATTTTTGCATATGTTTTATGGAAATACTCTGATATTTTCAGAGATGCTCTGTGCAAAGGAATGTTAAATAGAGTGGAAACAAGGGCATAAAGGAAACATCACAGTCATTTACAGTCCTGAGATGCCAGCCTTTAATTCCTTTGTTAAACTCTGAGAGCTTTTCAGCATGGTGGTTTCATAACAGCCTTGGACAATGTCCCCAGCGGGACATTCAGTTATCTGGATTATAGACACTCTATCCACACAGCTGCACACAAGATATGAATAAGGAATCCCCACTCACACACTCTTACTTGTGTTTTATTTTTTCCCCAAGAGGGAGATTTTCCACACACCTTGTTTAGCTCTACACTAGTGAGTTAAGGATATGGGAGGTTGCCATGTAGACGTTCCCTGAGGGACATCCTTGCTAGGAGATCAAAGGCCTTGTTGCAGCAATATGGTCAATGGCTTGGAAGCAGACATACCTCATGGTTTCTCATATGAGTTGTCTGAGTTAAACTTGGTTTTTTTTTGCTGGAGTGTGCATATAAAATATAGAAAAGCTTGCACTCACAACATACATGGATTCATCTGATGGAATACAAAATAATCACAAATTTAAGGTAGCTCTCCGGGCACATTGATTTAACAAGTAATTTGTTCATGTTTTATGAGTGCTTTTGCATCTTATTAACCTGACCTTGCATCACCTAGCCAGCCATCAGTGCACAGGCGTTTTCAATCAGCTACAGGGTGCACAATAACAAAACTGTTTAACTCTCCACCCACATATATGTCATCAGGATAGGATTACAGACTCCACTTTTGCTTGGGCTATGTTGTGAAGTTTCTTTTTCCAGAGTAGGAGAAAAGAAACAAATCTGCGTTTTTATAATCTGAAAATAAGACAGGGTAGAGAATAATAGTTAATGTCAGGTGTGATAAAGCTTTCAAGAAAAAAAACTGTTAAGCAAAAGACATTGTGAATTCCCTGCAGATTTTTGAAGTCTTGCACATACAGAAAATTTATTAACAGTAGGAAGAAGTTGGGAGTTGCTACATGGGAGAGCTCTTCCAAATTGCAAAAATTGGCTAAATCAATTGTTCAGTATAAACCCCTCATTGATCACTGTTGTCAGTGGTGTTGTTGGTCTTTTCTTTTTTATCCTGAGCCTTGTTTCCCTTCTTTTTTTTCTTTTTTTTCTTGGTCTCTTCCTTCTTGCCAAAGGTTATGAAGTCACTTTTATCAGTTTGGCTATTTGGTGGATCTTGACGAATGGAGATGATGGCAGGAGATCCTGGGATAATGAACTTGTCTGGCAACTCACTTGGGCCTGGCTGCTTGGAATTGCCAGGCCCATATTTGAAAGTCCAGCTGTTGCTGTTCACGCCAGCTCCCACTGGAGGGGACACTTCACCAGCTTCAGGTTCTAAGGGGGAAAAAATAAAATACAATAAAATACAATACAATAAAGCATTAAAATATTATTCAGCTAGAAATACATGCAGGTAACTTGCACCTGTTAGCACTATGTTCTAAGAATTATTTCAAATAAGGGTCAAAATGATGCTACAGGTACATATCAAGTTTTCACCGATGGGATTTATCTTCTCTAATCAAAAGAAACCACATTTCCTTAATGTTTTTTTCAAAACCCTGGAAATCTATAACTTGAATTGCCAAATTACAATTAAAAATGATATTTTTAATTTTATATTTATATTGATTTTATATTAATAACCACTTCATGCATCTATCAAACTGGATTCTAGCCCACAAAGGCTTGTGTCCAATAGGTTGAATATTACGGCACATTAAAACTACCTCACAAAGATCAAAGCTGTTTCATTTGAATTAAGAGCTGTGGTGGCACAGTGGTTAGAGTGCAGTACTGACTGCCGGCTGCCTGCAAGTTCAAATCTCACCAGGCTGAAAGGTGACTCAGCCTTCCAAGATGGGTAAAATGAGGACCCAAATTGTTAGATAGGGCAATGAGAAGGCAGACTCAGGCTTAACGCAACAACAGCTCTTTATTATATCAGTCAAGTATGTACAATCCAGCAACTGTTCGGTCTGACAGCTTTCCTTTTATAGGGAGCTGTCAGACCTCTTAGCCAATCAGATTAAACCTCTGTTCCCGCCGGAACAGAGGACCAGAGTGGAAACCATGGTAGCTAGTGTTATTATCTAACACCCCTCCCCTCTCGGTTGGGATGTTTCTATTGGTCACATAGTCCTTGAGGTAGGCGGGTCTTTGTTTTGCTCTACCAGACCTGCGCAGTTCATTTGGAACCAGTTCTTCAGGCAGGTCGGACGGACTGTCTGGAACCTGATGGAACTTATCCTTGGCTTTGCTCACTTGGAGCTTGCTGTGGGCCTGCAACAAACTCAGATAAGTTTTCTGGATCTTGCGGGTTTGAGCTGGCTGTGGAAGGAGTGAATGTTTGCTCCTTTTGGGTAGGGCCTTGACTGCTTTGTTCTGGAATTTCATCTGGTGCCCTAAGATTGGAGTGGGAGAGGCGACAACGGAGTTGGTCAATATGCCTCCTCCAATTTCTACCATTCTCCAGCTCTAATAAATAAGAGCGAGGCCCGGTGATGCCTATCACCGTAGCAGGAATCCATAGCGTTCCCCTGGCATAATTGTCGACGTATACTGAATCCCCTATGCTAAAGTTTTGAATTTTGCTTGTGGAGTCTGGGGGCAATGTGGCAGAGTAGTTTGGGTGTAGTCGGTCTAAGTGGGATCTTAGAAGGCGACCCATGAGAAGCTCGGAGGGGCTTCTCCCCGTGGTGGCGCTTGGCGTAATGTGTTGGATTAGTAAATAGTGATCAACCCGTGTTTGCCAATCACCCGGGGCCCATTCTGGCGAGGGCCTCTTTAGCCGATCGCACCATCCGCTCCACCTGACCATTGGAGGCCGGGTGGAATGGCGCGACCAGGCATGCCGAATTCCCTGGCTAGCTAAGTCGGTCTCGAATTGCATGGCCGTGAATTGGGGCCCATTGTTTGAGATCAAGACGTCAGGAAGGCTGTTCGTGGAGAAAAGTCTCTGTAGCACCTTGATGACCACCTCTGCTGTGGTAGAGGTCATCAGAGTTACCTCTAACCATTTCGAATATGCGTCCACAACTATTAGGAACGTTTGGCCATGAACGGGGCCTGCAAAGTCAATATGCACCCTAGATCAGGGTGCCTGAGGGCACTCCCACTCCTTAGCAGGCGGCTAAGGGGGAGCTGGTCTGGATTCCTGACACGGAGTGCATGGACAGGGAGATAGAAGTATCTCGCTGTCCATGTTAGACGTAGCTCCTAGCCAAGGACTTCATCCTGATGATGCCAGGATGCCCCACATGTAATGCCTCCAATACTGCCTTTCGCAGTTTGCTTGGAACAACCATCCGGTCCCCCCACAGTAAACAGCCCTTGATTACTGACAACTCATCATGTTTAGTAAAAAACATTTTAAATGTGGCCCCAACAGGCCCCTTGGGCCACCCCCTCCACACCCAGTACAGAATCTGCTTAATAACAGAGTCCTTAGCAGAAAAGCGGGCAACGTCATTGGATGAGACAGGTCCAGGCAGTCAATAAGAAGGACTGGTGTCTCGGGAGTGGGGTCGGCCAGCAGTTCGGGTAGGGGACAGCGGCTTAAAGCGTCGGCATGTCCCAACGTGGAACCAGGGCGGTGAATCAGTTTGTAGGAGTAAGCAGCCAGGAAAACATGGTCATGTGCAGAGACAAGGAAACTGGGGTAGGTCGGTCCCCAGCCAGTAGCCCCAGCAGAGGTTTGTGGTCCATCATAAATTCGAAGTCTTGGCCATAAAGGTACTTGTGGAACCGCTTGACTCCCAAAACAGCAGCCAAAGCCTCTCTGTCCATTTGGTTATAGTTTCTTTCAGCGGGAGACAAGGTTCGCGAGTAGAAAGTGATGGGGGCTTCCCTTCCATTGGGCATGCGGTCCAAAATTTGGTCGTCCACGGAAGTCGTGATATGTTGCTGCTTTTCGCAGGGCCGCAATGTATTGGTTAATGGACTCTCCTTCTTTTTGGTTCTGCACATCGAATTCATGGCGGCGAACGTGCATTGAAGGTTTGGGCGCATAGTGAGTTTTTAGAGTCTGTTTTAACGCCGCCCAAGGGACCGCTTGGATCGGAGTTGGCTCCGATAGATCCTTCACCGTTTCGAAGACCTCTCAGCCGCAATAGCCCAGGAAGAGGTTTTTCTTGTGGGAGTCGGGAACCCCCATGAGGTCGTTTGCCTCAAGGAAGCATTCGAACCTCATCATATACGATTCCCAGTGTTCGGCCACCGTGTCATACGGAGTTGGCGGGGTGTGCATGGCCATTCTTGTCTGAGGCGATTCGAATTTGCTGCTTGAAATGGTCGCTCGATGCCGCGCCAATGCTCCGGGCTGGATTTACTTGCTGGATGTCTCGTTGTTCGTTCTTAGCCTATCTGCATCTCAATCCCACCTTCGTCGCCAGTTTTAGATAGGGCAATGAGAAGGCAGACTCAGGCTTAACGCAACAACAGCTCTTTATTTTATCAGTCAAGTATGTACAATCCAGCAACTGTTCGGTCTGACAGCTCTCCTTTTATAGGGAGCTGTCAGACCTCTTAGCCAATCAGATTAAATCTCTGTTCCCGCTGGAACAGAGGACCAGAGTGGAAACCATGGTAGCTAGTGTTAATATCTAACACAAATTGTTGGGGGCAATTGCTGACTCTGCAAACCATTTAGAGAGGGCTGTAAAGCACTGTAAAGCGATATATGTCTAAGTGCTATTGCTATTATTTGTAATCTTCCATAGCTGATTAGTTAGAAATCAAATCAATACAAAATGCAAGACTGAAAGAAGTACAATTATTTGCCTTAGCTCTTTGTGCTTGACAGACTTGGATTAAAACAAAAAACTAAGTAGTTGCTCTATTATTTGTCATTAGGCTATAAATGGCGAGAATTAATTCAGGTTGTATCTTACATCCTGAACTAGTACATGATACAAACATGCTTTATTCCCCAGTGTTTATATATCTCCAATTTTTGTGATATGATTCTCTGATTTTTTAAAAATGTACATGTATACTATTTTACTGGATTATAAAAATGGAGGGTGGGAATATACCATTATTCTGGCATATTGTATATAATTTTGCCCAGTGGTTGGGATGGAGCAAGAGAGCAAGAAAAATGCAGCCAAATTGAAACCCAAGCATGAATGAGAATGATGATTATGTGACAACTATTCACTTAGAAAAAGGAATATTTATTTCAAACAGTTGTTTAAACATAGGTCTACTCAAACATACGAATAATAATGAAATGGAGTTGAATCTAAAAACATGATTTATTTGATTGATTTTAATAAAAGAGTGAAAAGATACAAAGGCGATGGAAAATTCTGAATGTAGGACAGATCATCTTTTGGGTTGTATGAAATGGAAGTCTTGTGGGGTTGAAAAATGGAACAGAAGAAAAAAAAAGAAAACTGTAAAAATAGAATGACTGCAGGAAAAGAAAATACAAGTCCTGTATGGAAAAATATATATATTGCAGAACGAATAAAAAATGAAAAAGAAACATGGAAGCTGCATGGAACAGAGTGAAATATGTGTTACAGAATTGCCACAAAACTACATAAATATGCTAATGAGAAATAAGAAAAAGGATGGTTTTCTAAACATTATAAAGACATGACTACAATATTTAAAATTTTGCATTCCTCTTGTAAGAGAATAATTGTAACTAATTCCTCTACAAATAAATATTATATTTCTTTTTGTGTTTCAATATGAATTTCTACAGAAATTCTTTTGTAATATAACATTTAATTTTTGCTAATATTACTTTCCAAAGAGTCCAGTGTTTCTGAACTTATTTTAATATTCAAATTATGTCATAATATATTCAGCCTTTGCTGTACATTGTTTCAATTCAATATTTTTCCATTGAAAAATATGACTAGTGATATTCGGAAAACCCAATATTATTTTTTTTTCTTATTGAATATAAACATCCATTCAGAAGATTAAGATGCAAAATTCCAGGCAATAACGGGGGTTAAAATAGAATGGAAACCTGAATTTTTTTTATTAGGAATAATGTCTGCGAAATACAAAAAAGAAATCCAGTATTTAATACTACATATAATTACGGTGGCAAGGATTGCTTTTGCCCAGAAATGGAATAAAAAACTAACTCCAAGTGAAGATGAAATAATAAGAAAGGTTATGGAATGTGCTGAAATGGACAAACTAACCAAAGAAATTCAGGGAAAAGAAGAATCAGAATTCTATCAGATATGGGATAAATGGTATAGGTGGATGGAGGAAAGAAACAAGAATAAAAAATAATAGTTATGAGTAAAATAAGAGAGTTATGAATGGTGAAATTCAAATGAAATACAATAGAAGGGGAAATAATATAAGGTGAGTGGTATCGATTGATAATTGCTATTAGAAAGAACAGGAAGCTCCTGTTTGTATTGCATTGTGTAAATGTGTTGTACGTCTACATTTTGTGTGTGTGTATTTTACATGTTTGTTAATAAAATTGAAAAAATTGAAAAAAAAAGATGCAAAATTCCCTCCACCATTGTTTAAGAAGAAGGGAGTGTCAGTAGGTGAACCAGACAGGAAAAACAACCACATAAGCTAAAAATACCTTATTGAAAAGCTACATTAACAGAATCTTGCAATTCTGAAAGTGTAATTGTTCCACTGTCATCACCTTTACAACTTGATAATGTACAGAGGGTCCCTCCTGAGCCCTTTGCTCCAGCCACTATGCACTAAGCTATGCTTTCTCTTATCTGACCGTTCCCTAAGCAGCATCTCTTTGCCTGGTCTCCCAGGATCATCCCCACATATAAGGAGGCCAGGGGTGGGTTTCAATTTTTTTTACTACCAGTTCTGTGGGTGTGGCTAGGTGGGGGCATGTGGCTGAGTGGGTGTGGCCAACTTGGCATCACTCACACACACTCAGTCACATGACAACCCCCCCCCCAAGCCACGGCCACTGAAACAGTGGCAAAATTTTTGGGGACTCCGACGGAGGGAAGGGGGGGAAGAGAGAGGGAAAACTCCCAAAAATAAACCTCCAGTGGATTTAGGGTATGGAAAAGCCATATGCTTCCTAGAAGGAATCGAAGCATTCAACTCTGCAGCCCAGAGGCCATGCCTGTGTTTAAATCCAGCAGGTGAGTGTGGAGGAGAAGAGAACAATGGGAAGGAAAGGATGGGAGATAGGAAAAAATTTAGGTGGATGCGTTGAACTGTGCAAGCAGGGCAGGAGAGAGGGAGGAAAGTTCGCCCGATCCTGGCTCGGGACAAGGGGGTAGGAGGAACCAGCTGCAACCCCCCAAAACACCCCCAGGCGCGATGGGGGCCAAGGGAAATTGCAGAGCCCAGATGTCAAAACTCCCCACCCCACTGATAGAGAAGTGCTGTCGGCATTTGCAGGCTCTCACTTTGCTCGCCGCCACGCATGATTGCAGGGCACAAGCAAGTGCGTGCAATCTGGTGTTGCCCCCACCCCCACCCCTGGGTTCCTCGTTTTGCATTCCATTTTTATGCCTTCAGGTGGAGGAAAGCGAGCCCTACATGGCATCCTGGCTCTGCCCTCTGCTCCATCCGAAGGTACGGAAACAGAATGCAAAAGGAGGAACCCAGGGTGAGGGCGACACCAGATTGCATGTGTGCACTTGTGCCCTGCAATCCTGCATAGTGGCCCCACCCCAGGTTCCTCCTTTTGCATTCCATTTTCATGCCTTCAGGTGGAGGGAAGTGGGCCCTGCATGGCATCCTGGCTCTGCCCTCTGCTCCATCCGAAGGCACGGAAACAGAACACAAAAGGAGGAACCCAGGGTGGGGGCGACACCAGATTGCATGTGTGCACTTGTGCCCTGCAATCCTGCATAGTGGCCCCACCCCAGGTTCCTCCTTTTGCATTCCATTTTCATGCCTTCAGGTGGAGGGAAGTGGGCCCTGCGTGGCATTCTGGCTCTGTGCTCTGTTTGAACCGAAGGCACGAAAATGGAACACAAAAGGGGGAACCCATGTGGGGTGGGGGCACCATGTGTGACTGCAGGGCACAAACGTGTGCATGCAATCCGGTGTTGAGTCCCATTGGCTGCAAAGTTGAATGCTTCAATTCCTTCTAGGAAACCTATCGCTTTTTCTGGCTCTGTACAGCTCGCCTGCACCCTCCTTGGCTGGGTGCCTCCCATTGCCACTGCTCAACTTACCCCTTGCAGGAATTTGATGAAGCTGAGCGGCTTCTTGGCGGGCCCCAGATCCAAACTAAATCCAGACATTTCCAGCGGGGAGCGAGCAGAACACAAGGGAGGTGTCTCTTCTGGTTTCTCATCCCAGAACTTGGGATGCCGCCCTCTCCTGCCACCACTGCCCTCTCCAGCATGCTGCCCCATCCCCGCCGTGGCTGCAATGGCAGTGGCTTTGGGAGACGCTGGCCGGTGGGAAGGGGGGGCTAGGCTAGTGGAAATGCTTATCAGTGTAGGCAGGTGGCAGTTCTGTGGCTGCATGTGGCGAAGGCGAGGCAGGGCAAGTGTCAAAGTGGGCTGGTTAGGGGGCGCGGCCTGCAAGCTGTCACTACTGGTTTGGCGATCCATGCCCAATTACAACTACCGAACCAGGAGCAACCCACCTCTGAAGGAGGCTTGATGAAATTGCTCACAATAGCTGAGATCATGTACCTGATCCTTCTTTTATGTGCCAACAACACATTTACTTTAGTATAATCTTTTTTATGTGGCAGATTCTAGCTAACTACTTTATTCACAAAATCAGCAGAAAAGATGAGGGAAGAATGATAGGAGAAGGGAAGGAATTAAAAAAAAAACAAGAATAGAAGATGAATAGATAGCACGGAATAGATAGGCTCTGTGAAAATGTAGTTCGTTAATTATCTGTTTTGAAAAAGTACAAATTGGGCAAAAGCAGGCAGCAAAGAGTTACAGACCTCTATGTCTCTTTGTGGCTACTTGATGCTATGTAGTCTCAATTTCTGCAACCCAGCCTTGGAAACCCTACCTCAAGATGGCTGCTTATCAAAGAAAGAACAAATGAAGAAGCAGAGGGTTAGCACTGCAGGGTTGTGGGAGCAATGCCAGAAATAGATTTTTTTCCCTGCTGCTCTCCCTCCCTCCTGAATCTGTCTCTTGGGGGTGGAACAGGGCATATACTTGTCATCTCTGCACAATCCTAAATCCAGTCTGTTATTTCCTAAATAAGGTGAGGCTGCAGCACATAAATTCTGCTTCAGAGCCCTCTGGTTTTCTATGAATACCTTTCTCTGTTAAAAAATTGAGCTTTTGAAAATCTGAAAGAATCAGGAACCATGTAACTGCCATTCCAAGCAGATATATTCTTTAGTTCATTGATTTTATTCCAGAATGCACGTCTCCACATCTTTTTTCAAGTCATTACATTGTATTCTCTTCTCTGTCTCTTATATTTTTGATATAGCTCCAAAAGGCTATCACCTTCTTACCAAGCTACATCTAGAATTATATTAGGTTAAACCATAACCATTTGAAAATATGCCAATTTAAAAGGCATTTTTAAATCACAGAGGAGGAGGCGAGCTGGCAGGAAATTGCAAGAACCTGATTTTCCTACCTTTTTATGTTATGCTGGTTGCTGTTTTTTCCTCTGACTGATATGATGAATATTTATTGTTCAAAGAAGTCATAGATTGTCTGCATTAATTCTGAAAAGCTTGCAGAGCATAAACATAGCTGTTTGTGTGTGTGTGTGTGTGTGTGTGTGTGTGTGTGTGTGTGTAGTATGTGGGCAATATGCAAATCGGTGGATGACTTTCTCTGCAAATATTAAAAATAGTCTTTTAAAAAGCCTTTTCTGGATTAAATTTTCCATAAAAACTAGTTTATAAAAAAGTATTGCAAATAACAGAAAAGTAGCTAAACATATTACACTGCAATCTATTCACTCAGCCTTCCTTTTTAAAAGCAAATAGTTTCTTCTCTCTTGTGATCTCATGTCTTGTTCCCTGACTGACAGATGCTCTGAGGTCATTTAGATGCTAATGGGATTTCATGGAATTTCTCCTCTGTAAACCATCTGGATCAGCTTTCATGGCAAGGATGGCAAAGGTTAGAGCCTGCCATCAGTTAGGTTTTCACTGTCCTCACGGAAGACCATCTTTGTGATGTTTCTATTTCAATAAATAATATTTGAAATAATATCTAAAATATTATGAAAATAATATTTCTAAACAGTTTCCAAGCCTCTCTTTGCCTCATTCTCTCCAAACAAAATGTTCTACTTATTTCATATTAGCAGCGTGCATTGGATTGGAATGAAGCTTAAGGTTCAAACTAGAGTGGCTTCTTTGGCACAGATTTTTATTAGGCATCACTCCATTTCAACTCTGGGGTTACAGAAAGGTCAGTCAGTTATCATCAAGATCTATATGGTGTTCAAAAAGGAGGAGAATACAAACTGAAAAGAAAAACGGTTTCCCTCAACCAAACCTTCTGAAATATCTGAATTATTGCTCACTCTAGGAAGCTATTATCATAGTAAATTCATTACACTCCATTTAATAATAATTCTTATAACAGAGATTTAGATTAGACTTCTAAAGCAAGTGCTTCAATACTTCCAGAACGATTACTTTGTAATTTGAAGTGATTATTCCTTTCATAATGATCAGGTTTTCCAAAACAATTTCCATCAAAAAAACAAAAGAGACATGGCACATTTAAACGTCAGATTGCTAGGGACTATCTCAATTTATTTTAATGGAATTTTATTATTTTATTTAGATTCCATCTTTATTATGTTCATAAATAGTTCAAGGCAGGGAGTTATCTCCCACTCCTTACTCCTCCTTTTTTTTTCAACAAAAATGGGGGAACTGAGAGTGACTGGCTCAAGATCACCTGGCCAGCTTTCCTAAAGCAGGATTAGAACTTGAAGTTCTCTGGTTTCCAGCCTAGTACCTTAAGTGCTAGAACAAACTTGCTCTCTTATTTAGCGGAACTGGCCCCTTACAATTTGCTCTTTCCTGCAAATTTCATTCCATTATGATAAAAAAACACCCAGTCCCTGAATTTTTCCCATGAATAAATTAGATATCTATAATACTTATCACCAAAGCCTCTGGGTAGGTAAATGAATTCTGTATCAGTACTGTTCAATAACTTCATAAATGAATCTTCATAAATTTTGATGAGGAAATGGAAGGGGAACTTGTCAGATTTACAGATGATACCAGGCTAAGGGGAATTGCCAACATTTTAGAAGATAGACTCAAGAGAATCTAGACAGACTGGACCATTGGGCCCTATCCAACAAGATGCCGTTCAGTGATGAGAAAGGTTTTGCACTTAGATAGGAAAAACCAAACATACAGGTATAAAGCAGATGGTACCTGGCTCAGCCTTAATGACTGTGAAAGGGATCTTTGTGCCACTTACGTGGAGCACCACTTAGGTAGGAGCTAGTAGAGTATGGCAGCTGCCAAAAAAGGCAATACTATCTTAGACTGCACCAACAGAGGGATAGCATCAAGATTATAAGAAACGATAACACTACTAAAGTCATTCTTGAAACAGTGTATCCAGTTTTGGTTGATATGATACAAAAAGATGCTGAGCTCTAGAAAGAATGCAGAGAAGAGCGATAAAGATGATAAGGTGTTTGGAGGCTAAATTGTATGATGAATGGTTGAGAATTAGATATGTCTAGTCTATTGAAGAGAAAGGTTGCAGTTACATGATAGCTATCTTCTAGTAAGGGGCTGTCACAGAGAAGAGGAGGATATTGTAATCTCCAAACCACCTGATGGCAGGGCAAGAATAACAGATGTAAACCAGTAG
Organism: Natrix helvetica; assembly: GCF_964273705.1. Taxonomy (NCBI): domain Eukaryota; kingdom Metazoa; phylum Chordata; class Lepidosauria; order Squamata; family Natricidae; genus Natrix; species Natrix helvetica. Next base: position 67,295,475 of record NC_138550.1, on the reverse strand, counting down.
TGGGTTCCTACTAGTTTGGACCGGTTCGACCAAACTGGTAGTGGTTTGGCAGCCTGGGTCGCTGGAACCGGCAGCGACCCAGGCCTGCCACGGCCCCGAACTGGTTTTCCAGGCAGCGACATCTTGTTTTTTGGTTCTGCGCATGCACAGAACAATTTTAATCATGCTGTGCATGCGCACATGGTGTGTGCACATGCAGCGCATGCACACATGTGACAGATGCAGTCATACTGGGACTCTCCTGGCTAGAAAAGTGGGGACCAACCATCTGGTGGCAAGGGGGTACCCGCAGACTTAGGATATCAAGGGGCCCCCAACCTCTCCCACACCAACAAACAGAAACACCGCCCATGCCAGAAACTCCCCAAAAGAGGCCACAAGAACAACTAGCAACCACAGCCGACAAAACCCCAGAGGCCGAACTGATTCCAATGGAATATCGGGACCTCGCAGAAGTATTCAGCGAGGCCGAGTGTGATGTTCTGCCTCCCCACAGACAATGCCATCGAAATCATCCCCGGGGCAAAACTGCCCAAGCCCAAACTGTACGTCATGACACCCCGGGAAATGCAAGAGATGCGCAACTATATAGACGAAAACCTAGCAAGGGGGTTCATTGAGCCAGCCAAGCCACGGGTCGCGGCACCAGTCCTCTTCAAAAAAAAAAAATGGCACCATGAGGCTGTGTGTGGACTTTCGAGGGACAAACGGGGTGTGTGTACACAACCTATACCCCCTCCCCCTCATGAAAGATATGCTATCTCATCTGGCCAAGGGAAAAGTCTTCACCAAACTAGATCTCAGAGAAGCATACTACCGAGTACGAATCAGTGTGAAAGATGAATGGAAAACAGCATTCAACTGCCCCCTAGGGAGCTTTCAATTCAAAGTGATGCCTTTTGGACTGCAGGGAGCCCCAGCGGTATTCATGCAGTTAATAAACGAGGTGTTGCACGAGCACCTCTACAAGAGGGTCCTCGTCTACCTAGATGACATCCTTATCTACACGGAGACCATGGACGACCACGTTCTTACTGGAGAAACTTCTGGCAGCCAACCTGTATGTCAAGGTATCAAAGTGCGAATTCCACCATGTACGGTTAGACTACCTGGGTTACCGAGTGTCAAATGAGGGAATAGAGATGGACCCAGCAAAAGTGCAAGCCATCCTAAGCTGGCATCCCCCTCGCACTCATAGACAGCTACAAAGCTTCCTAGGGTTCGTGAACTTCTACAGGCAATTCATTCCCGCCAAACAGATTGCCAAACCCCTGACAGACCTCCTGAAGACAGGAAGGCCAGGAACGAAACCCTGTCCAGGACAACCCCCACCATGGGACCTAACCTGCCAAGAGGCGTTCGAGACACTAAAAGAAATGTTTGCAAAGGAGCCAGTGCTGAAGCATCCTGACCCCAAGCAACCTTTCGTGATCCAGGCAGACGCCAGCGATGTGGCAGTGGGAGCAGTGCTACTCCAAAGAAACAACCAAGGAAGCTTGCATACCTGCGCCTACACCTCCCACAAGCTCACAGACACAGAGAGACGATGGGCCACATGGGAAAAGGAGGCTTTCGCAGTGAGATGGGAACTGCTAACCTGGAGACACCTGTTGGAAGGGAGCCATAAACCATTCAAAGTCTGGAGGCGCTTAGGATGCCACGCAAACTATCACCAAAACAAGTCCAATGGGCTCAATACTTCAACCATTTTGATTTTGTCTTAAAGCACATTCCAGGCAGGAGGAACTTTCTAGCTGACGCCCTCTCCCGCATGCCTCAGTACAAATGTGAACGGGAGCACATAGTGGACGCCATCATTCCTTCTACCCAACCCGCTGCCCAAGTGACCACCAGACGGCAACGCCGTGATGGGCAAGACCAACTTGCAAGTGACCTAATCATGAGGCTCAAAACTGAACTGCTGGCAGACCCCTGGTTCCCAACACATCTTGATAAAGAGAGATGACCTTGCATGGAAGGGGACAAAACTCTATGTCCCAGAATCCCTACGTACCATAGTTCTCCAGAGGAGTCATGATGCCAAACCAGCAGGCCACTTTGGGTTCCTAAAGACTTTACACTTAGCCCGGAGGCAATTCTGGTGGCCTGGAATGAAGAAAGATGTAGACAGTTACGTGAAAAGTTGTGCCATTTGCACCACAATGAAGAGACAACCAGGAAAACCCCCTGGACTACTGCAAACAGTAGCAGAGCCAACGAGGCCGTGGGAGGAGATCGCAATGGACTTTATAGTAGAGTTGCCAAAAAGTGGGGGAAACACAGTGATTTGGACTGCAATAGACCTGTTCTCCAAACAGACACACTTCATACCCTGTAGCGGACTACCCTCAGCTCACAAGCTGGCTAAACTGTTTGTGAAGCATATCTACCAACTGCATGGAGTAACTCGAAGAATTATCTCAGACAGAGGGGTCCAGTTCATGGCTAGGTTCTGGAGGGAGTTTCTGCGGTCCATTGGATCATCTCAGGGTCTTCGTTCAGCTTTTCATCCGGGCACCAATGGGGCAGCAGAGAGATTGAATGCCATGGTAGAGCAGTACCTGAGGTGTTACGTGAACTATCAGCAGTCCAATTGGGAAACCTTTTATCTTTTGCTGAGATCGCGTACAATAATGCTGTCCACAGTAGCACAGGACTCACACCATTCAAAATAATGAGCGGTATGGATTTTGTCCCAATGCCTGAGTATCCAAGGGATTCCCCCTCCTCAGTCAGCTTGGCTGACTGGATGTCGATGCTGAAAGTGACCTGGGAAAATGTCAAAAAGGCACTGGCTCAAGCGGCACAAACCTATAAGAAACAGGCAGACAAACACCAGGCTCCACAACGGCCATTCCGGGTGGGAGAGAAGGTTTACCTCTCCACAAAATATTTGAGATTAAAACTGCCTAACAAGAAACTGGGGCCAAAGTTTATGGGACCATTCCCCATAGTAAAGATCATCAACCCAGTCACAGTGCAATTGAAACTGCCTCGATTGTTGGGGAAGATACACCCAGTATTCCATAGCAGCCTCTTGAAACCCGTGATTGGATCCACTCTGAGACTACTACCCCGGGAGCCCCCGGGCCCTATGGTCATAGGAGGCCAAACCCATTATGAAGTTCAGTATATCCTTGATTCAAGGTGGCACAGGAGACAACTCCAATACTTAATCAAGTGGAAGGGCTACCCCTTAAGAGAGGCATCTTGGGTGAAAAGTAGAAATATCCAGGCCAATCGCCTTATAGCAAAATTCCATGCAGAAAATCCAAGAAAGCCTGGGGGAGGGACACACCCCTAAGTTATACACCTGTATTCAAATTGCTTTGTTTTATACAGGTTGCTTTCAGGAAGTGAGGGGAGCCGGATGTCAATGCCTAAGACGTTTCCATGACTACTATCAACTTGAGAAGGGGGGTGAAATTCCATGCATACTTTTAGCCAGAGTAAAAGTCTCATATTTCTGTACTGGGATGTGAATGTGCATGTCCAGAACCCTGCCATAACATCCTGTTGGAGAATGTGATTGATGACCTCAGCCAGTGGGGAGGGGACACAGGGGTAAAGGTCAGACGCCATTAAGTGTGATTTAGTTTCAGCTACAAGGAAGTCTGTGCTAAGATGTTAGTCCTAATAAACGAATGGGGTTTTTTTTAATTTCATCTTGGGGCTCGTAAATTAATTAGGGCAACTCTTGGAACCTTCACACCATCCCTGATGTAAACCTATCAAGCAGAGATACAACTTAGAAGTAAGGAGACATTTCCTGATAGTGAGAACAATCAATCAATGGAATGGCTTGTCTCTAGAAGCTATGGGTACTCCATCATTGGAGATTTTTAAGAAGAGATTGGACAGCCATTTTCCCGAAAGGTATAGGTTCTCCTGCTTAAACAGAGGATTGGAGTAGAAGTCTTCCACCAACCGTGCTATTCTATATTTTATGTTCTAATAAATTTCAAAGACATTTAAACAGATGTGTAATTAAATGAAGCAAATTTATAATTCTGATTAATGATTTTAATTCAGAATTATTAGATTCTTTGTTCTGATGTTATTCAGAGTTTTATAATTCCCTGGCTTTATTTCATCATCTCATTTACATGGTGCCAATAAATAGAAAGAACCACAGAAATTCTGAAACCCATAAGTGTATTTTCAAAAGATGCATAAATAGCATATCAGTAAAATTCCCTCAATTAAAGAAAAATAGAGTATAACATGCTGGATCTAACTTCCCATATTATTTCCAGTGACAACTACTGACAATTTGGCTTAAAAGATCCAAATAAGACATTTTTAGAACAAAGGTCTTCATCTTGCCTGTTCAAGATAAGGCAATTGTTTAATTGTTCTTTGCAATCATTCAGCCAATATTGGTCCCAGTTCAGCAGGAAATAAAAATGGCAGAAGGTGCATTTTAATGAGAGACAAATGACTGATCCACACTTTGCACAAGAACAGGCCACCATTTTGGGAGAGCAGATATGGATAACATTCTCAGCCTACCCCTAGCCCAATAAGAAGGCAATATTTACCCAGTTTTCTGGTTATAGACCAAACTGTTTTTTATCCTCTTCTGACATAAGCACAGCAATTTAGTTTACCCATTGTACTTCATTCTGTCATACACAAATTTCCCTATTCAGTGATGGGATTGTAGTAATTTAACAATTGGTTCTTCCTAATGAGTGGCTGGGTGGGCATGGCTGGGGGTGGGGGTGGTGATGGGACTGAGTGGGCATGGCCAACATTATGTCAGTCACGTGGGTGGTGCCTGTATGGGCCAGGCGGGGTTGGGAAGGGAATCCAGAGGCCTCCAGTGCAGGAGGGAAGAAAGAAAGATCCAACCTCTGTGCGTGTGTGTGTGTGTGTGTGTGTGTGTGTGTGTGTGTGTGTGTGTGAGAGAGAGAGAGAGAGAGAGAGAGAGAGAGAGAGAGCATACACCACCACCAGCCCTGATATAACTCCAAGATTGGATTGGATCTCTCTCTCTCACTCGCTCACACATACGCACACAGACAGAAAGTTTGGATTGAATCTCTCTCTCTCCCTCCCTCTTCCTCTCTCTTTCCCTCTCTCTTTTCCCCTCCCTCCTTTGCTCCCTCTCCCCCTCCCGTAGAACGTCTGTCAGGCTGAGGGAAAGTTCTTGTGCTATGACATGCTGTGAATGCCTTTCGCTCACCTCTTTGCCAGGCTTTCCTCTTCCCGCTGCTTGTGCTTTATCTTCCCAGTCTAGCTTGATGCAGGTGGAAGTTCACAATTGCCCTTTCTAAGCCCGCTGTTGTAGAAGCTAGGTGCCAGAGAGGACTGTTTTTTTGTCTAGGTTTGTCCAGCTGTCGGGGGTGGTAGTGGAATGGCTTCCTTCCCAGGCTCCTGTCCGTTTCCAGTGTGAAGAACAGGGCAGCAATGGCAGTGGCTTTTTCAGTGCATTCAGCCAGCTGCCATGCTGGGAAGCGGCTGGCAAAGAAGCGACAGCTGGGAGGCTTCTCACAGTTGCACCGAAAAAGAGAGCTTGCCTTCCAGAGTCTGGACCAGCTGCTGCGGGAGGAAGGTAAGCCTGAAGAAAGAGGTGGTTGTGGGGGAGGAAGCGGCTCTAGGGCCAGGGCCTCTGAAGGAGTGGAAACAGGACTGGCAAAGGGAGAGTGGGCAGCGTACCGGAGGAGGCCTCAGGAAGGCCAGAGTTAGGGAATGGCACATTCCCCGACCTGGCCAAGGCAAATGGCAAGCAGGTGAAGATTCCGGGACCTCAGGGAATGGTGAGTATCTGGACCCTGGCCCCCGAACCAAGGCAAAGGGCAAGCGGTGGCATGCTAACTTTTGGTGAGCTGAGCAGAGCGGATGAGGCGCAGAGGAGACTGGCAAGGCAATTAGCTGGGCCGCGTGGTGAAGGGAACATTTATAGGGCTGGGAAGGGTGGGGCAAGCAGGTGGGCAGGGCGAGCGAGTGGTGACCAGGTGGGCGGGGCCAGCTGGAGATCGCTATTGGTTCGGCGAACCAGATCAAATTTCCCCTACTGGTTTACCCGAAACCGGCTTAATACCACCTCTAAACTACACATCTAAATTTGAATCATCTCCAAAAATTGTGAAATGTCAATGGGGAACCTATGGTTCCCATATGACTGGATTCCAACTCCTACCTTCACATGACTACAGATTAAGGATAATGATAGCTAAACACTATATGTAGACCCATAATGCTCTAAAATGAGTTTAGGTTAGTAATGTTCAAATTGCCCTGTATTTATTTGAAACAAATCAAATTAGATTTCAATGGTAACATCACATTCCCTTGCCCTTAAATCTTTTCTAACATGAGAGAAATGTTTCCACCTGAGCTAATAAAACAAGAAAATATTTCTGTTCCATCCAATCCAAATTACAATTATTTGTAATATTGTATTATTTTGGCTCCTTTCACAAAATAATTTCACATTTAAGAAATGAAATGCTAATTTGTAGGAAGGGGGTCTTCAGTCAAAATAAGTTTACAACCATAAAAATGTTTCCTTCAAGCCAAAATTCCTGCCCTGAATCTCCCCAAATTATCACCTTAATAAGATAGTGAGACTTCATTCAGCCAGTATCTACTACCTATTATCTCCTACCCTGTTCCTTGCATTACAACCATTCATTTAGTGACTGTTCGAAGTTACAATGGCATGGAAAAAAGTGACTTATGACCATTTTTCACACTTACGACCCTTGTAGTATCTCCATGATCACATGACCAAATTCAGATGCTTTAACAGTTGCAATGTCCTAGGGCAGTGATGGTGAACCTTTTTTGGCTCATGTGCCACAAGTGGGGGGACCGCAGGGGGGTTGAGTGTGGGCGTGCCGCACCCATAATGCAACGCACGACCACCCCAGTGTGCATGCGCGCAAAAAGCGCAACCACCCCCATTTTTACATCTTTTTTTTTGCCCTCCCCAGGCTCCAGGGGCTTTTTAGGAGCCTGGAGAGGGCGAAAAGAGCCTCCCCCGACCCCCCCAGAGGCCCTCCGGAGGCTTCAGGGACTGTCCAGAGGCTTCCCTGAAGCCTTCGGAGCGCTTAAAACCACCCTCCGAGCAAACCCGAAGTGACTTCCGGGTTGATCGGAGGGTGGTTTTAAGCGCTCCGATGGCATCAGGGAAGCCTCGGACGGTCCCTGAAGCCTTTGGAACGCTTAAAACGACCCTCCGAGCAAACCCAAAGTGACTTCGGGGTTGCTCGGAGGGTGGTTTTAAGCGCTCCGAAGGCATCAGGAAGCCTTGGACGGTCCCTGAAGCCTTCGGAGCGCTTAAAACCACCCTCCGAGCAAACTGGAAGTGACTTCCGGGTTGCTCGGAGGGTCGTTTTAAGCGCTCCGAAGGCATCAGGGAAGCCTCGGACGGTCCCTGAAGCCTTTGGAATGCTTAAAACGACCCTCCGAGCAACCCGGAAGTCATTCCTTGTTTGCTCAGAGGGTCGTTTTAAGCGTTCCAAAGGCTTCAGGGACGGTCCCTGAAGCCTCCGGGGGGGGGGGGCGGGGGAGGCTCTTTTCGCCCTCCCCAGGCTCCTATAAAGCCTCTGGAGCCTGGGGAAGGCGAAAAATAGCTTTTAAAAAAGTGAACTCAGCTGGCCAGCGCGCGCATGCGCACTGGCCAGCTGACAGGGCAGCGCCTCGCATGCCCTGATAAATGGCTCCGTGTGCCACTTGTGGCACGCGTGCCATAGGTTCGCCATCACGGTCCTAGGGTCATGTGAACACCTTTTTCAATCTTTAACTTAATTAATTTAATAACCAATAATTATTAACTTAACAACTGAAGTGATTCACTTAACAACTGTGGTAAGAAAGATCATACAATTGTGCAAAGCTCACCTAATAACTCTTGATTATCAACAGAAATGTTGGGCTCAATTGTGGTTATAAATCGAGGACCACCTGTAGTTATTCATTTATGAACAAACAAGTGCGTGCTTTCTAAATCTGTTCAAAAGTACTAAATAAAGGGAGACTAGTATAGATCCATTTAGAGCTAATTAGCTCTCATCAGCTAGCCATACCCTTACTGGGATTTGAACCATACATAGTCATACCAGGGGTTGTAACACAAATACATACCTATTTCCCTGGCTCAACTGAAAAGGAAGAGAGCCCGTGGCTTAGTGGCTAAGACTCCTGCCTAAGATATATACAGCCCGGGTTCAAATCCCAGTAAGGGTATGGCTAGGTGATGAGAGCTAATTAGCTCGAAATAGATCTATACTAGTCTCCCTTTATTTATTTATCAGTACAAATACAACACAAATATAAAAAGGCAACATTAAAAAATAAAAAATATGGTTTTCTGCCTGCATGGTCTTCTGTGATAAGCCGAAGGACAGAAAGAGGGAGTAGTGACCTTCCTCCCATATTTAGGCATACCAGGGGTTGTAACACAAATACATACCTATTTCCCTGGCTCAACTGATAAGGAGGAGAGCCTGTGGCATAGTGGCTAAGACTCCTGCCTAAGATATAATACAGCCCAGGTTCAAATCCCAGTAAGGGTGTGGCTAGCTGATGAGAGCTAATTAGCTCGAATTAGCTAGGTTTTGTAGAGGTGAGCCTATGGAGCTGACTATGGGTCTGAGTGGGGTTCCTTCTTTGTGTATCTTGGGGAGACCATAGAGCTTAGGGCATCTGGATGATTTTTCTCTGGGAATGAATCTTTGCTGGATCTCTTTGCTGATGGGGGAGGCTTTTATTTTGGATCTAGTGGTTTTTTTCTAAGTAGGTGGTGGGATCCGTGCTTAGGGGTTTGTAAGTGGAGTCTTGGAGTAGGTTGGTTAATTTGGTTTGGTAGTCAGATGTGTTAATAACCACCGTGGCGTTCCCCTTGTCTGCTGGTAGGATTATTATGCTAGTGTCTTCTTTTAGGTTAAGTAGTGCTGTCTGTTCCTCTTTGGGTAAGTTGCGGAGTTGAAACCAGCCTGACCAAAATCAACCCCGATGACGCTAACAGAATCAGACTCGAAATCACCAACATCCTCTGCACCAGCAAGCCCCCCAAAAGCAACTTATCCAAAGAGGAACAGACAGCACTACTTAACCTAAAAGAAGATACTTCCAATTCTATGCGGGAGAAAACCCGAACAACCAAAGATGTACATACAAACACCCGCGAAAACCTCAGAAAACAAATTATATATATAATATATATATTTGTGTCTCCCCTTATTTTTTTATCAGCACAAATACCACACAAATAAATAAAGAGAGAGAGAGAGAGAGAGAGAGAGAGAGAGAGAGAGAGAGAGAGAGAGAGAGATCATATTGTTATTTCCTTACCTGTTGTTGCACTGGATACTGTTGGCCACTGTTGCTCAGGTCCTCCTGATCCAACACGCAAGCCTCCTGTCTCTTCCATATGTACAGCACTAAACAAATCACAAGGTTTAAATTATACAGTTCTCAGAAAAAGAGTTCCTTTTAATATAAATAACCAATTTGTACTCAGTAACTCTGTGAATCAACAGCTGATCACTTTCACCAAAGCTCTCTAGAGCATGTACAGAGCACATTTCCCAACTTGCAAGAATTATTCTCTCACCACCTTTTCTGACTCCTGGGATTCAGATCTTCAAATGGAAAGGTGCTTTGATTTGATAATTTCCCCTCACAAGAGTTAGTTTTGTATGTTACCAGACAAATGCATGCAATAAAAATGGGGAGGGAGTGTGCAATAATTTTCATTTTAGGTGGAGTGGAGCTGAAGGATTTTTCTCAGTGCAGGACCAGCAGTTCCAGAATTTAAAGAATGGCAGATTCAAAGGCTATTACAGATTATCTTCAAAGTGCTTTCAAGGAATTTGGAGCTGGAAGTGCACTAAATGGTGGTTCAATTAAACAGGCTGAAACAATTTCAAACTTCTTAAACTTCATCGGAAAATTAGAGAGGGAGAGACCTAGCCTGCATGCCAGCAGAAATAAAAGCTGTCAGACCACAAAAATAAAAATCTGTAAAACTGGTTTTCATTTATGAAAATACCATGTCTCCAAAGATCTGAAGCATTTCAAATTTCTAGCACAATATATTTCTTGTTATTTTTAAATTATTATTATTATTATTATTTTTATTATGCAATTTCCTTTGTTATATATAAAATTTCCATATCCATAATGGCAGTGTACTGTCTGGGTACAATCTCTTTTAAATACAAATAATAAATCTTATACACACAATAGTTATAACCATTATTCTCAAAGTCTATTCACCATTATCTTCACTTATCCTTATTAAACATTTTCTGTTATTTAATTAAATGCTCTGTTCCTTTTTGTCTATAATTAGTTAATAATATCAAACATTATAAACATCATATAAACATCACATTTGTAACCATTATCCTCTAAGTCTACCATGTTTTCCCCAAAATAGGACAGGGTCTTATTTTCTTTTGACCCCCGAAATAAGGGCTTGGCCTTATTTTCGGGGAGGTCTTATTATTTTTCAGGTGCAGGAGGCAGCAAGCCCACTGGCCCCACCCTCTCCATCTCACTACCTGCTTGCCTGCGGCTGCAATAACCCAGGTTCTCTGTGTGCCCTGGCCTTCACCTGCCCTGCTTGCTAGTCTTGCTGCTAGCTGGCTGCCGAACAGCTGACTGTGCTGCTCTGGCCTCATGGGGGCTCTTTGCTCTCCTGGCAGCACTGCTTCTCTATGAGGCCTCACAGGAGACACAACGTGCAAACAAAATAAAGTGCCGCGAGTCCAGATGTCCTTTCTGTTTGTTCCCCATTCCTCTCTCGCCCCTTCTCCCTCCCTGGGAACTGTGCAGGGGGAGGGGAAGGCTATCCCGTGGAAAGGATGAAGCAACCCCGCTGCCAGAACCCAGAATTTTATGGCAGGAAAGAGAGGGGGGGGGGTTTTCAAAGGACCTGGAGAAAAAGAGCAAAGCTCTTCTGTTTGTCATCCAAAGCGGATGCTGAGGCCAATCCTGCAGGAAGGAATCTGCTCCTCCACGCAAAACGTCACAGTGAAAGGAAGGAAGGGAGAGAGAGTGAAAGATCAAACCTCTGTGTGTGTGTGTGTGTGAGAGAGAGAGAGTACACTGCCGCCAGCCCTGGTATATGGTAATTCTCCGAGGTTGGATTGGACTTCTCTCTCTCTCTCTCTTACACCCACACACAAACACACATATCTCACATAACCCCACTCCCTCCAAGGCAGCCACCTCCCTTCACTAACTTGCTTTCCAGCCCCGTTCTCTGCTGCACGTGCAGGACAAGAAAAGTAGTCTGTGCGACTATGGTAAAAATACTTTCTTTTCCTCTACAGAAAATACTTTCCAACTTCTTGCAAAAAAAAGAAAGAGCTTGTGAAGTTGGAAGTAGTCCCATAAACCACTTTTCTTGCCCTGCACATGCAAGTGAAGAATGAAGCAAGCATCTTTCTTGTATCTTGATATTTCTTGATATTTTTACACAAATACAAAAGATTACACATAAAGAGAAAAATAAAGAATAAAGAGAAATAAAGAACAGCCTCTTTCACAAGGCTGTTGCTTGTACATTTTACAATCTATTGGTCATCTTCTATGCTCTTTGTTGTGCTTATGAAATGGCACTGTTTTTTAAACACTTTGTTTTATAAAATTTGCTACAAGCTATTCATCTGAAATGTACAGGATTAATCCATGCAGAATGGTATTTTGTAGCTACTTTTGTTTTAAAACTCAGGGGGGAAAACACTGTTGTTGACTTAAGAAGCAATCTTGTAGCACCTCCATCTGATTTTTTGCCACTAACAGGACTAACAGGACTCCCCTACAGCATTCTTGACTTCAGTGTTAACCAGCTGGAAGCACATAAATTCAGATTTCTTAATTCTGAATTAGGTGGCCTCAAATTAAAATATGTTTCCAAACTATTATATTTCACATTTGTACTGAATCTGATGATTGGTACACACTTCTAATTTTCCAAACTTTTCCAGAGAACCACAGATAGAAGAACTATCTAGAGAATTATTTCATTTAAAGCAACACAATAGCCCAAAATATTGTTATTGTACATACCCTTGTATTCCAGCTCGTAAAGATGCAGAATAACGCCAATCAGGATTGGTTGGTTTTGGCTGCAAAGTGAAAAGAACACACATATCAGTGTTAATTTTTCCTCAACATGCTTTAAAGGCCATGTACAGCACACTTCAAATTGATCACTTGTTTCAATTTTTCTTTGCCAAAAGATCAAACAAATGTACTTACTTAGTTGAATGCAGTAAAATCTGCAATCCCCTCATCCCCAATTCATTTAACAGAGAAAAACAGATGTTTTTAAAAATGCTTTTAGATTTAATTGGTTAAAAAAAGATGGAAAAGGGGGGGAAAAGCAACTTTTCTAATTTTTAAAATTCTTTATACAATACAATACAATAGCAGAGTTGGAGGGGACCTTGGAGGTCTTCTAGTCCAACCCCCTGCCTTGGCAGGAAACACTATACCGTTTCAGACAAATGGCTATCCAACATCTTCTTAAAGACTTCCAGTGTTGGGGCATTCACAACTTCTGGAGGCAAGCTGTTCCACTGATTAATTGTTCTAACTGTCAGGAAGTTTCTCCTCAGTTCTAAGTTGTTTCTCTCCTTGATTAGTTTCCACCCATTGCTTCTTGTTCTACCCTCAGGTGCCTTGGAAAATAGTTTGACTCCCTCTTCTTTGTGGCAACCCCTGAGATATTGGAACACTGCTATCATGTCTTCCCCTAGTCCTTCTTTCTTTAATTAATTAAACTATTTCTTTCCATTCTGAAGTGGTTTTCGAAGTACATAAAAAGAGTTACTGTAACAACATTTGAAAATGGACAGAATATTTAAAAGCGGGAATAACTTTAAAAAGGACAATCAGCATTTTGTCCTGTGATGGCGAACCTATGGCACCATATTTGCTGGCACACGAGCCATCAGCTCCAGCGCGCATGAATGGGCTGGCCAGCTGATTTTCAGCTTTCTGGAGGGCCGGGGGATGACATTTTCGATGCATTTCTGAACTTCCAGTTGGCCCATTGGGGCCATTTTACACCCTCCCCAGGCTCTGGGGAGGCCGAAAAAGGCCTCCCTCAGCTCCCAGAGGAAAAAGCAAGCTCAGCTTGGAGGCAAGCACTGTGGCTCGCATGGAGGGAGCATGGGGGAGTTTGTGCAGGCATGCACATGTGTGGGCAAGCTTTGCATTTTGGGCGCCAGCACGCACGCATGCTATTGCGAATGTGCCCTTGCATTTTTGGCACCCAACAATAAAAAGGTTCGCCATAACTGATCTAGCCAATTTAGCTGATCTTAGGGAAAAAAACAAGGTCAGACATGATTAGCATTTGGATAGCGATGACCAGCAGATTCCAAAATTGCACACTAAATGGACAAAAGGAAAAAGAAAACCCCAGGCAAAAAACATTTCCTTACTATTGCCAGAAATATTCTGCATGAAACTCAGTTTAGCTCTGGAGCTCAGGTCCCCCAAAGCGTGCCTTCAAGTTTTTATTTCTATGTGTTATGATTTTGTTTTCAGAAAGGAAGTTGCTAAGAGATCCAGGCAGATCTTTTAAAGTGGTAGGTTTTACTCATCAAGAACCTACATCAGATATACCATTTTATTTTGTTTGTTTGTTTCTTTGTTTAAGAAAATAATAAGAATTATACTCAAAGTATAATTTCTTTTTCTTTTTAAATCAGGGTCCTGTTTTGCAATTTGATCATAGGTACAGGTAATTCTCAATTTACCACAGTGATTGTTACATGACTGATCTGATATTATGACCTTGTTTGTGGCAGACATTAAGCAAATCAAACTTGTCAATTTTGCTGAAAATTAGAAGTAAATGCCACTTCTCAACAAAACACTTGTAAAACATGGTCATGTGACATGGAATGCCACAAACATTCAGAATACCATGGGCCCAAAAGTCAGTCACGTGACCATGGGGGCTGTGACCATCGTAATACTGAATCTGCGTTGTATGTAGACCCAAGGTAGGTCTGTCATAACTTTGAAAAGTTGCTAAGTAAACAGTTGTAAGTCAAGGAGTACCTGTAAGGTCTAGGATAAAGAGGAATAAAGACATAGAGTAAGAATTTAAAAATTTCTTAGAATTTTTTAGAAATTTAAAACATGCATAATCATCTGTAATGTCACTTCCTTTTCTTTTTCCTGTTGCAACATCATCTGTATTGATCTTTTCCTTCAGATAGTAAACACTGCCACTATAAAGAATCCAAGACTCTTTCCCAAACAAAGTTAACAGTTCTCTTTCCAAGTTCACTGCAATCTTTCAACTCCAAGCTTTTCACTCCACTCCAGCTACTGATAGTACCCAGTGGAGCACCTGTATAAACAATCCGTGCTCATCCCACCATCATTTTCAATAAACAAGCTCAGAGTCCTTGAAATGTCTTACTTTGCACAAAATTATCGAATGCTCAAACAAACAAAAGAAAAAAACAATATTTCCAAGCCTCCAAGCCTCTAAGTGGCAGTGTTACTTCTTTTCATCTGCTTTCACTTCCCTCTTTATATTTCAGGAAGGAAAGAAAAAAAATCTTTAAGAAGAAAATACTGTAAGGCATTGAAAAAAACAAGTCTTACAAAAAATAAAAATAAAATCAATCCAGTTTAAAAAAAATAAAAAGCATTTGTAGAAATTCCAGCAGTAAAAGGATTACAGAAAAATAACACACTAAGTTTGAGTCAGGTTTAATCTCACTGCTTGACCTCTTCTGTCTTCAATTTTAACTTTACTTTTAATCTTTTGGGGTGTTCTCTCATCTAATAATAAAAATTATCTCACCAATTCGACACACTTTCCCTCCAGCTTGCCTTCCATTTCTGGAGCTGTCCCAACTTTGAGCAGCTTCAAAGGCTGCTTCTCTGTTGCCGGAAAAAGGGCTTCTCCTGGATCTACCAAGGAGGTTGCAATGTCCCTGGGATCAGCAGAATGTGACCTTCTCTATCACCATCTCTACGGTACGGTTTAGGTCCAAAAGGACCATCCAGTGAAAGAGCGATCTTGGAGCTTCAAGATCGCACATTGTACCATCGCGACGTCAGCTCCGCCTCCTGGAACACAGGATTCAAGGTGGGGTCTGACTAATGCAAAATAGAATAGAATTATCACTTCCCACAATTTGGAAATGAGCCTTTAATTGAGACAAGCTTTTTAGTAGGGATGTTATATTGCTAACTCTCATTTAGTTACAATTCCAAGATCCCCTTCAAACATATTATTAATCCTATACAGATAGTCCTCAATTTATGATCACAATGGGAACTGGAATCTTGGTCATTGAACAAAGCAGTCGTTAAGACTCCCACATGACTGCTTTACTCAGCAATCCCAGTGCCTCTGGTTCTAGTCATTAAGTAATCTCCTAGGTCATTAAGCAGATAGAGTGAAAGGGCTGCCTGTTGTGTTCAGTTCCCCTCTGTGTGGATGCAGTGGGGTTGCAGGAATGGAACTCAGATCTTTGGATTCTCCACCCCTTTAGAGAAATTTGGCTTCCCTCTGGGTGCAGAAGACAACTGTTTTGAGAGGATCCAGGAACAGAGCTTGGATCTTCAGGATCTATTTCTTTATTCTACCAGAGGAATTTGGCTCCCCTGTGTGCACCAAAGAGAACTGCTCTGGTGGGCTACAGAAAAGCAAAAACCTTTAGGATCTGAGCTCCTTTTCTCCACATTGCCAGAGGAGTTCACTGTGGTCAGTAAGCAGCTGCTTTACCTAGCCAACAGAGAGAAGAGGGAGTTCTCTTGGCAGGCAGCAGCAGCAGCTTGAAACTTTCTCTGATGGCTTCCCCACTGGCACTCTTTGTGGAGGCCAAGAGAAAAGATTGCAAATAGCAATCAAGTAATCATAGGGTGCTTGGCAACAGGTTGCAAGTGCCAAACAGTTTGCCAAACATCCAGATTACAATAATGTAAGCATAGGATAGATGGCATCACATTTAATAAATGCTAGAAGTGCTTTACAAGCTGCAAAGCACCCCTTCCAAGGCCATACTTGTGAATTTGGTTTCTTTTTCCCAAGAATTGACCATATATTTATAGAAATTTTCATTCTGCAGCCTATCCGGATTTTTTATAATTTGTTTCTCTCGTCCAGAATATTAGCTATCCTGCTAATATTCTGCCATTGGCTGCTCTGACCAGTGTTTAATCAGACACACACACACACAAAGTTAGCAGTAGGTTCCTCACAATTTTCAAAGAGAGAAATTATTCTAGCCCCAGAATTTTTGGGAATTGGGCAGCCTATAAATTTGATGAATAAAATATATCTAGAGTGCTACTCTGCCAGTCTTGAAATAATTATTTCCTCAATTTATGACCAAAATGGAGCTCAAAATTTCTGTCACTACGGGAAACATTTGTTAAGTGAATTTTGCCTCATTTTATGACTTTTCTTGTCACAGTTATTAAGTGAATTACTGCAGTTATTAAGTTAATAACACGGTTGTTAACTGAATGTGGCTTCACCATTGACTTTGCTTGCCAGAAAGTCACAAACGCCAAGGCACTGCAACTATCATAAATATGATTCAGTTGCCAAACATCTGAATTTTGATAACATCCCCAACAGAAATATTTCTGGCTTTAAATCAATTTGCTGTTTTATCATATTTTCCAGCCATGTATGTCTTTTTGTACAATATTTTTTTGCTTCTGCACATGTCCACCACAAATGATAAGACCCAGGTATCTGGTGACACTTCCAACACTTAGCTGATTTATCTGTAAACATCTTTGCAACCTCGGTACAAAGTGCCATCTATAAAACATCTTGTGCAAATTTTCTTTATATGCAGTTAACATCGTTAATTTGTAATTCCTGTCCCACAATAGAATTTGTCTAATTCTATTGTATGTCCATTTTTTTTTTGCCCATGCTATCATTGTCTCCTTCACTTGTTCGTCTTCCAGTTTTATGCCCAATAGGTACTGTATCTGTACAATTTATTTATCAATCTTTCTTGTGTTCCTTGTGTATTGTATCTTGCGTATTGTGTATTGTATCTAATTTTGTTAATTCTTTATAGAAACCATATAATTTAGCATCTTTCTCATATCTAAAATGTATCTGCATTTGTGAATACCATACTAACAGAAATATATTTCTTTTTTTTCTTTTTTCTTTTTTTATTGTCCAAATTGTATTGATTTTAGAGGTTTTACAGGGAAAAAGGGTTAAAAGGTTATAGAACATTTTGACAGCTACATCGTGCGGGGGGGCAGAAGCCCCCCAAGGTCTCACAACTTTTACAAAAAAATAGAAAATTATCAACATTTACATAGGTATTAGCAGTTTTGAGTTTAACACAAAATCATCAATATGTTTCAATCATTTTGTTTTATATCACTTCCATAAAGGTACATTGTAACAACATTTGCAATAATATTTCGAATCAGTTTTGTGATCTGAGTCTTCTAGTTGTCGCATCCTCCCCCCCCCCCATCCACTGGCAGAGCCTCAGCCCCTCCCTCCTTTGTTTCTTGTGTAACATCTCCCATTTCACCTAAGAGAGCACTGTGTTTTTTAGTGAAAGCCTCTGCTTCCACAACTTTGTTGATTCTAATTCTACTGCCCTCCCAGAAAATCAACATGCCTTCTGGTAACAGCCACCTAAACCAGACCCCATTATTGTATAATTTCTTTTGCTAAGAAGGAATATTTCCTTCTCTTATCTCTTACTTTCTTTGGGATCTGTTTAAGAATGGTTATTTCTTTATCCCTATATTTTAATGGTCCTCCCCTTTGAGCTCCTAGAACCTCATCTCTTGTAGTTTTTCTAAGAAATTTAACATGAACTTCCCTTGGAACATTGTGTGTTCTTGCATAGGTTGAATTAATCCTATAGATCAGGTCAATATCCCACCAAACCTGTTGTTTATCTCTATTAATATATTCTGCTAATATTGTGGTCATAATCTCCTTAAGATCTTCATTCTCAACTTCTGGCAAGTTTTGGAACCTAAGGAAAAAAGACATCCATTCAAATTCCATTTTTATCACATGATTCTCAAATTCTACATTCCCCCTTTGGATTATCTTCAGCTCATCTCTCATCCCAACTGCACCCTCCTCCAATACACCTATCCTCTGTTCATTCCATATGGTTTGTTGTTTCGTCTCTCTGAGCTGTTCATTTAAGTCCTGCAGTTGTTTTTTCATTTCGTCCTGTCCCTTTAAGATGGATTGAAGCATCTGATGAATGGACAAATCCTTTGCACTCTCATCAGGGGCTTTAGGTTGTAAAAAAGATCCCAGTTGTGACTGGTGAGCAATAGGGCTGGATGTAGAAGATGTCGGGGCCGATGAGGCCTTACCAGGCAGTAACTTCTTTGAACCCATCATGAAGCTCAGAGATAGTTATTGTTCTATACAAAGAAATGGTGTCTGTGGGAAAGCACAGCCGGTAGGGATCACCAGGGAAGCAAGTCCAAAGGAGAATAAATCGTCTAATCCAAAACTAGAGCAGATAGGTGGATCAAAATATTCCAAATCCAGGGGAAAAACTTATTTGAAGAGGCTCCTGGAGGTCTCTGGGGTGGAAATTAGTTCAAAGCCATAAAGTTTTCCAAGGGAGGAGTCTCATTCATAAAGACAAGAAAGAAGGAGGAAGTTAGCCATATTGGCTCAGCCAGTACAGTTGGTCAGGAAACAACAAGATCAAAGTTCCCATGCATAGTTTAGAGAAGAATCAGTTCAACCATCCTTTCTCTCGCAGTTGTGGTCAAAAAAGAAAAAAAAATTTCCCCATTATTTAAGGGAAGTGAAAGTAGATTTTAAACTTTCTCTCTCTCCCATACAAGGGAGAGATTTTCCAAGTGCCGCTTTTCCAAGGGGGGTGGAAATTCCCCCCCCTCCAATCTTAACTCCTCCAAAGGTTGAAACAGAGTCCCCCCCAAAAAATTGCAGAACAGTCAATAGAGTAAAGACAGTAAAAGACCTGGGGAGACCCCTCACCTCACCGCACTTCAGCTGTTTCATTCAGATTGATCATTTCCTTCCAGGCTGCGTTCCGCGAAGCGCACGGTGGCATTCCGCGTGCTCCCTACGGCTCCTGGGGCAAAGCTGGAGACCCCCCCCCACAGCCGCCGCAATTCCAGGGGATCCCAACAAGCCGCCCCTACAGCAGGACGCCCCTCCAAGGCACCCTGTGCTCCCCCTAGACTTCAGGGGAGCCCACCAAAACAGCGAGAAGGCGGACGTACGCGACCGTCGCCTTCGGCTGCTGGAAGTCATCTCCAACAGAAATATATTTCTTATATAATGTCTTTGAAAGTAACCATGTCATGTCCTCCCAGAGTCAATAATCTTGTATGCCTAAATACAATCCATTCTTTCATCCATGTTAATACTGTGGCCTGGTAATATAATTCCCAATTTGGTAATCCAAAACCTCCTCTACTTCTTGAATCCTGCAACATTTTAAAGTTAATTCTTATTTTTTTTCCTTGCCAAATATATTTTAATATTATTTTGTTAAGTTCCTCAAAGTATTTTTTTCAATTTTATCGGAATTGCTTGAAATAAATACAATAATCTGGGCAATATGTTCATTTTGATTGTAGCTATTCTTCCTATCAACGATAATTGCAGAATTTCCCATTTTTCCAGATTTGTTTTAATTTGTTGCAACAATTGATCTTCCTTAATCGTTACACATCTTGCTGTCAGCTGAATCCCTAAGTATTTTACTTTCCTTGTGATCTGAATATCTATTCTCTTCATTAACTCTTTTTTTGCTTATCTGTAAAGTAATTTTCACTCTTAGTTTTCTCTTTATTTATTTTCAGATCTGCCACTTCTCCACAGTCTTATATTTTTTTATTAATTTAGCCCCTGTTTCTTGTGGATCTTCCAAGATTAAAACATCTGCAAATGCCTGTAATTTATACTTTTCCTTTTTTATTTCCATGCCCTTTATCTCTATATCTTGTCTGATATTTCTATTTAATAATTCCAATGCCGATACAAATAATAGAGGTGACAACATGCATCCTTGTCTGGTACCTTTCTTAAGGCTAGCTTTCTCAATCATATCTCCATTTACCATCAGTAAACTTTGCAGTTTATTTGTAATATATTGCCTTAATCATGTTCATAAATCTCTCTCCAAAGTCCATATCTTTTAGTTGTGCTAGCATAAATTGCCAATTGTCAAATGCTTTCTGTGCATCTAAGAAGATCAGTGCCATTTGCTTCTCTAGGTGCACTTCATAATAGTCCAATTTAAAATTATTCTGATATTGTATTTAATTTGTCTCTTAGGTAAAATACCATTTTGATCTGGATGTATAAATTGATTTAGAAATCTTTTTAGCCTTTCTACAATTATTGAAGCAAATATTTTATAGTCAGCATTCAAGATATTGGTCTATAGTTTTTAATCCATTATAAATCAGCATCTTCTTTCAGTATGAGAGTAACATATGCTTCCATCCATGAATTTGGTACCTTCACTTCTAACAAAAGTTAATTGAATACTTCCAACACTGGGGTACTTAAAGTACCTTGTAAGTCTTTATATAATTCTGCTGGTAGTCCATCTGGACCTGATGTTTTTCCATTTTTTTGCCTCTTGATTGCTTCTGTTAATTCCATCATTGATATATGTTCATCTAGTATTGCTTTCACTGTTTCAGATATTTTAGGTAGTTCTGTTTTTTCTAAATTTTGTTTTATTTTATCTTCTGAGATGAACTCTCGATTATATAGTTTCCCATAGTAGTTTTGAATCACTTTCTTTTTAATATCATTTTGATTGTTAAGAGTTCCTTCATCATCCACTAGTTCAGTGGTGGGTTTCAATTTTTTTTAGAACCTATTCAGTAAGTGTGGCCTATTTTGTGGGGGTGGCTCGGTGGTCATGTGACAGGGTGAGTCTGGCCAACTTGGAAAATGTGGTGAAACTCACTTAACAATGATCTTGCTTAGTAACCAAAATTTTGGGCTCAACTGTCATAAGTTCTCTTTTACTTACTTACTTTCTTTCTTTCTTTCTTCTTTCTTTCTCTCTCTCTCTCTCTCTCTTTTTCCTTCATTCCTTTTGTCTCTCTTTCTCTCTCTGTGTCTGTCTGTCTCTCTCTCTCTCTCTCTGTGGCTCTTTGTCTCTCCCTCCCTCCTTCTGTGTCTCTCTCTGTCATTCTTTTTCTGTGTCTGTCTGTCTCTCTCTCCTCCCTCCCTCTGTGTGTGTATGTGTTTGTCTGTCTCTCACTTCCCCCCTCTCTCTGTGCCTCTCTCTGTTTGTCTTCTGTCTCTCACTCACACACTCACACACAGAAACACACACACACACATACACACACATACTGTGATCACCTTGTTGAGTGTTCCAATCACATTTGAAACATTCAACAACTAGCCTGTATTTATGGTTTTTTGCAGAATTCTGTAGTCCTAGGACCAAAATATATGGTTCAAAGTACTTGACAGTGGTGTTTTTCCCTGGAGGGCTCCGTAGAACATCCCAAGACCAATGCCACCACATCTGACCTCTCAACAGGTCCTCTTCAGAAGGACGAGACCCCACTGGCCCCCCTCACGTTCCTTGTCTTGCGGCCGCAGTCCCACACTGTGGAAAAGATAGGCGCGTGCATGCCCCACACAATTACAGGCCTGGAGAGTGAAGCCTCTGCACAAGCCCGGGCGAGTGAGAACAAGTTATAAAGGCTCCGGGATGAGGGATGGAATCTTCTCCGCGGGACAGTAATGCTCCGTCTGCCAGAGGCAGCAGGACCAAAGGCCCTCTCCCAACTGGCCCTTCCTCCCTCTGAGGGCGAGGGACCCAGCTACCCAACTGCCTCTGGCTTCCCTCCGAGAGTCTCCGCTCTCCAGGGCTGTAATTGTGCAGGCTGTGTGCGCGCGCCTATGTTTTCCATTGGGGATTGCGGATGGGCTCCGGAGTCGCTCCACACCTTGGAAAACATAGGCGTATGCGCACAGCCTGCACAATTACAGCCCTGGAGAATGGAGACTCTTGGAGGGAAGCCAAAGGAAGCAGGGCAGCTGGGACAAGGCAGCGCGACCTGTGTGGCATGTACAAACAGCAAAAGAAGGAACAGGAGAGGAGCTCAGCTGTTTGAAAAGCCCTGCACGGAACTCCTCTCTTTTGCTGTTTGTACATGCCGCACAGGTCGCGCTGCCTTGTCTTTCACAGCCGCCTCCTTTCCAATTGGGGTGGGGATCCATGGAGAGGGATGGAAAAGATCGATTTCTTCCCCTCCTCAATTGGAAACAAGGTGGCGGTGAAAGACAAGGAAGCACGACCCACACAGCTTGTTCAAACAGCAGAAGAAGGAACAGGAGGGGAGGATTCATTGGACAAGCCCACGGACCTGCGCTGCTCTCTCCTCTGAAAGCCGCCTCATTTCCAATGAAGGGGGTGGGGAATCCATGCAATTTCCTACCTCTGCGATTCCCCACCCTCCCTATGTGCGGCTGCCAGCTTCTGCTGGTGGGAGAGGGGGGGCCAGGCCAGGGGAGGGTCCATTCCAGTACCGGGATCCCGGAAGCCCCAGTACGGGAAGGCATACTAAATTCTTTCAACCGGTACGTGCATACCGGACAGGACTGCCTGAAACCCACCTCTGCACTACTTAGTGAATCAATTTCTTTTCGCTGAAAAAAGGTAGCATCTAGGCACCCGAATCTCCAGCATTTTGGTTGAACATTTGGGTACATGCATGATAATTTTTTAGGATCTAAATACCATCTGTAAAACATTTTATAAAAGTTCTCCCTTAAATTCTGTTACTGTGTAAATTTAACATTCTGAACCCATATTTTTTCCCACCTATGCAACATAACCGATTCATCAAAATTCTGAGCCCATTTAATCATACAATCCTTAACCAATTCACTTTCTGAGTCTCTTTCTAACAATACATTATACATTCTTTTAACCTGTTTCGGGCCAGTCTCTTTTATCTGCTTAATCAGTTCCACTTCTTTATCCATAAAGCCGACCCTACGATCTTCTTTCCATCTCTTCTGTAACTGTATATAATGTAACCAATTTAAAGTAATTCCTTCTTCCAACAGTTGTTCCAAAGTTTTCAACTGCCATTCGTCCCCATCAGCAATAAGCACATCTTTATATAAACACCCCCCGAGTGACTTAGTATTCGTAATCCACATGGTGTCTGCAAGATCCAACCAAAGCGGTATTTTGTAATCCCAATTAGGCCGGTGATTCTTCTATATTCTCATCAAGGCACTTCGGAGAACATGATTGTTAAACACTTTATCCACCCTATCTTCATAAAGAAGATATGCATGCCATCCCAGAACAAGGTCATGACCTTCTATATTCAACAGTTCCGTTTTTGTTTTCCCAAACCAATCTGCTACATGTGTCAATACCACAGCTTCATAATACAATCGGAGGTTTGGGAGTCTGAGGCCACCTCTTTCACGAGTATCTTGCATAATCTTCATCTTTACTCTCGGTTTTTTATTTATTTATTTATTTATTTAATTTGACTTCTTAGTCGCCCCCTCTCCCCCCAGGGACTCGGGGCGACGTACAATAGCAACAATCACAACAATATAATATGGAGGAGGTAGAAAATGAATAAATAAATTACAGTACTTTAAGACAATTAAAACCCCAATGACAGTTAAAATGTAAAAATTAAAATTAACAATTAGAAATGCCCAAGAGGTGGAGAAGCTCTAAATTTAAGCCAGGCCGGCTAGTCGGAACAGGTGGGTCCAAACAAATTTATTTAATGTTGCTTGCCATTCTGACAAAATTTTATCTGATTTAAGCACCGGTATCATCTGAAATAAAAAAATGAATCTAGGTAGAATGTTCATTTTAATTGCTGAAATCCTTCCAAGCAAAGATAGTTGTAGCTTTTTCCATACTTGAAGGTCTTTCTGTATCTTTTGCCACAACACTTCATAATTATTTAAGAAAAGTTTTGTATTTCATTCTGCAATTTGTATTCCTAAATATTTGACCTTGGAAACTATTTCGAAGCCTGCCAAACTTACAAGTCTCTTTCTTTGAGTCTCTGTCATGTTTTTAACCATCATTTTCGTTTTATTTTGATTTAGTCTAAACCCAGACACCATGCCAAATTCTGCTATGATGTTTTTCATCTGGATTATTGAATTCAGAGGATGTGAAAGGGTAACAACCAGATCATCGGCAAATGCTCTAGTTCTGTATTCCTTTTGCCTAATAGCTATGCCACTTAAGGAGTTTGAGTCCCGAATTGTATTCAACAAGACTTCCAAGGTTAAAATAAATAACAATGGAGATAATGGACAACCTTGTCTTGTACCTTTTTGTATCTCGAAGGTTGTTGACAGATTTCCATTAATAATGAGTTGCGCATTTTGTTGCTGATAAATTGCTCCAATCGCCTGCCGAAATCGTGGTCCCACATCCATATTTTCCAAAGTCTTGGTTAGAAAGTTCCAATTCACTCGATCGAAGGCCTTCTCCGCATCCAAGAAAACCAGCACTGCTGAGATCTGCTTATTCTTATCAAGATAATCAATTAAGTCTATGAGTTGCCTTACATTCTCCTTCATGTGTCTGCCTTCAATAAATCCTGCTTGATCATGATGAATAACCTCTTGGATAACTGGCATCAATCTGTTGGCTAGTACTTTAGCAAATATTTTATAATCTGTGTTCAGAAGAGATATCGGTCTGTAATCCTCTGGTTTCTTAGGGCCATCTTTGTCTTTGGGTATCAATGATATAAAAGCCGCTTTCCATGAGAAAGGTATTTTACCTCCTTTCTGTATGTTGCAAAACAGTTCTGTAAGATATTCAATCATTTCCAATTGTAAAGTTTTATAGTACATTGCAGTCAAACCATCAGTCCCTGGAGCCTTGGCTAGTTTAAGTTGGTTTATAGCTAAAATAATCTCATCAGCAGTTATCAGACGTTCCAAATTTGCCTTTTGAAACACGGATATTTTAGTAACCCTTTTTCCTTCCAAAAAGTCATCTACTGACTTGTTCTGTATATTGTCCTGTACATATAACTTAGCATAATAGTCCACAAATGATTTTTTAATCAAGTCTTGTTGATATACCGTTTTCCCTCCATACTCGATTCTATCAATAATTCTGTCATTCATGATCTTTCTCAAGGTATAAGCCAACCACCTACCAGGTTTGTTAGCATTAGCAAAGGTGTTATGTTTGGCAAATTGTAAGTTGGTTGCTGTTTGTTCTGATATAAGCATTTGAAATTGATCTTTCAACAGCTTTATCGCCATCTGAAGTGCCTCGTCTTTTGGGGTTTCTATAAGTAACTGTTCCTTCTTTTTTATTTCATCTTCCAGTTCCATTCTCCTTTTCTGTCTGTTTTGTTTATGTTTAAAATTCATATGTATCAGGACCCCACGCATATAAGCTTTACTTGCATCCCAAACTGTTTCAATGGGAGTACCCTTATTCAGATTAAAACTAAAAAATTCCTTCATGTGTTTTTTAAGTTCATCAACATTTTTTTCATATCTAAATAAATTTTCGTTTACTCTCCAAGACCTTCTTGGCCTCTTCCCTAGCTCCATTTCTAACCACACCGGGCTATGGTCGATTAGTGTCCTGGAGAGTATCTTGGTTTTCTTAGCTTTAGGAAGTAAATCCGGTGTTAACATAAAAAATCAATCCTTGAAAAGGATTTACGTCTATCTGAGTAGAAAGAAAAGTCCATCTCATTTGGATGTTGTATCCTCCAAACATCTTTTAGTTTCAAGTCGTCTTGTAAATCAAAAAAAACCTTTGGTAATTTGGTAGTAAATTTAGTCATTGTTCTCTTTTCTGTCCTTGGATAAATCACTCCATTCCAATCTCCCATAATTAAAATACTCTTAAAATTCCAATCCAAAATTTTTAAATGAAGCATCTTATAAAAGCTTTCTTGTTGTTGATTAGGTGCATATATTCCTACCACCAAAATAGGACCAAAATCTGTATCAAGTTCAATTGCTATATATCTACCACTGTCATCTGCCTCTGTAACTTTAGTTGAAAATTTATATATATCACCACTCCATTTTTCTTTACCAAATTAGAGGCAGCATAAGATGTTCCCAATTTTGAATTCACTAAATACTTCTGGTCTTGCAACCTAATATGAGTCTCTTGAAGGCAAACAACATCATTATTAAATTGCTTCAAATAATAAAATATTTTTTTTCCTTTTTTGTGGAGAATTCAATCCATTCACATTCCAAGATAATAATTTAAACATCTTTTGGCCTGATCTGAAGCGTTGAAAGCATTTGCTGAAGATCTCTCTCCACAAGACTAATCTTCGGCCCTGCTCTTCCCATGGCTCCAATTTGCTTCTTACCTTCCTTCTTGGCACATTGTACTTGGGGCTTCCCCTGCTTCAGAGATTCTTGCATTTGTCTAGTCGTAGATCTAGTAACACGTTGTTCCACTGGCTTAAGTAATGGCATTTCAATGAGGGTGTTGGACGGTTCCTCCAAGAAAGAACTGAAAAGAAATCCAGAAGGGTCCACTTGTGATCCACCTACAGCATCCTGAGCTTCCTTCTCTTTTTGCGTCTGCTTTATTTGTTCTTCTGTCTCTTTCTCAAACAGCCTCTGCTCTAAGACATCCAAATCTGCTGGTGTTACTGTAGATGTACCTGGGGGCGTTGCACTTGCCTTCAGTATTCCATAATAAAAGTCTCTTGCTTTGTCTATAGTATTCAAACGGTACCTCACCCCATCATATCTGAATAGAACACCCATTGGAGCATCCCACCTATACTGTATCTCTCTTTTCTTCAGCTCCACTACCAAAAATCCAAAATCCCTTCTAAACTTTAACATCGCTGGTGGTAGCTCCTTGAAAACACCAATCATGTTCCCGTCTATTTGAAGAGAAGAATAAAAAGACTTCTGCAAGATGTCATTTCTAAAATTTCTCTCAGTAAAGTATATCACAACATCTCTTGGTAATTGCCTTTGTAATGCTATACGTGAATTTACTCTGTAAATTTTATCAATCTTAGCCGAAATCTCACGGGGATCATCCACTTTTAATAACGTGGCCAAAGCATCAGTGCAAACTTTTCTTAAATCCTCTCTAGGGTTTTCTCTTAAACCCCTCAGTCTGATAGCATACTCCATAGATCTAAATTGTATCATAATAATCTCATTATCCATCCTTTGCATATTCCCCTCCATTTCCACAAATTTCAGAACCGTTTCTTTCATTTTGGTTTCCAAATCCAAAACCAGTTGCTCCACCTTACTATCCACCTTAAGAACAACTTCTGACAGCCCCGTGGCTATAGCTTGCATGTTTTTATAAAGCTGGTCATAACTTTTTATGGTGTCCTGGACCATTTGTTTAACCTCTTTAATTTCTTTACCTATAAAGTCCTTCAAATCCTGGAGGTTTATTGTAGCGCCTGGAGGAGCCACCCCTTGTTCCGTTGCCATTCTTAATAGAAAAAAAAAGAAAACACTTCTTCCCAACTTTCTCACAAAATGCTCTTCCAAGTAGATCAGGTTATATAAACTAACTTTAGAGTTGTTAATAGTTATTTCAGCCGTTTCATCTTTACTGCTTTTCTGCCCCCAGCTTTCAGCAATCAGTTAACTTTCATTTTCTTTAGGTTTTCAGCTATAAATTAACGCCATTTTGAAGCCTTTGTTCTGAATCCTTTGTTCTAAGCACACGCCTTTCAAGTTCAGCAATACCGTTCTTTAACAAAATTTTTCAAACTTAAAACTTAAGATACTTGCAAATGTTTCCTTCTTGGGTTGCTCGGAGTTAAAGGCTGTTCACGGCGTCTTGCTCCGCTAAATCATTAGCGGAGGATCTCAGTAGACCGGAGCTTAAAACAGCTGCAAAGGGGGGGGGGGCTCTCCTTGCCCACACCCCAGAGGCTATAAATCCTTCTGGGGGGCTACACAAGTGGCTCTACCCGACAGCTGTATCTCTCTCCTAAATTCCTGAGGATTTCGGAGTGTCCAAGGCGTTTACGATCTTAAAAAAAACGCCTCTACAGGCTATTGAGTTGACAAGCTCAAAAGAAGCCTGCCCGCGACGTCCGTAGCACAACCCGGAAGTCTCGAGTTAGATAAAATTTTAATAGGTACTGATGAAAAAGTAATTTAAAAACTATATGGATATTTATTAGAGACTAAATTATAAGAGGAACAAGTTAAAGAAACTATGATAGCTTGGGGGAAAAACTTTGGGTATGGGATAAATTTAGAAAAATGGCAGAAATTGTGGTCTCAGAATTATAAAATGACAATGTCAACTGCATATAGAGAAAATTTCTATAAGATGCCACATCTACCCCCAACGAGAATTGCAAGAATGTCCAAGAATAAATCGGAAAAGTGTTGGAGATGTCATCAGATACCGGGTTCATACTACCACATGTGGTGGACTTGTATTGAAGCTAAAAGATACTGGATTAAAATCCACATGTGGTTGGAGAAAATGTTACACAAACACATAGACCTCAAACCAGAGATCTTTTTACAGGGAATCATACCAGATTGCAAACGTTTTAACAGCACCTAGAATTGTATTTGCAAAAAACTGGAAAAACTAAATGATACCAAAACAGGAAGAAGTTATTCGAAAGATAATGGAGTGCGCTGAAATGAGCAAATTGACATTTGAAATTAGAGAACAAGGAGACGAGCAATTTTATAAGATATGGGATTTGTTTTATCAGTGGCTGGAAAAAAGAACCTGGACATGAAAAATGTTTTACTTATGTTTTAATCGAAGGAGAAAAGTGAGAATACAATAATGTTGTTAAATAGACTAATAACGATACAATGTTTTAATTGAAGGAGAAAAGCGAAAATATAATTGTTAGATTAATAATAATACAATGAAACACTGACATATATATGAATAATTTAGAAACTTTTGTTATAAAATGAAAGACAAAGATAATAAATGAATTAATGTACATTTGATAGAGGATTGGTAATATAATATATAACTCTAAGTGCATACTATAAAGATATCCTGTTGAAAATAGTGATAGATATATAAACATAAACAGTTGGTAAATTCTTTTAGACTGTAAAAATATTTAAAATGAGACAATGATTGCATAAAGATACGTTGTTGTCAGTGACGTGCGGTCACTAGAGGCAGGGGAGGCAGGGCCTCACCTCTCTTCATGGAATAATAGTATATAATATTATATACTATATATAATATTATATACATCCGTCCGGCCGCGCCCGGGAGACGCGGAGGGAGCAATGTTGTCGGCGCCTCCGGATGACGAACCAGTCGCTTGCTTTTGTCATCGGGAGGCCGACAACATTTCTGCCTCCACGTCTCCCGGGCGCCGAAGCAGTCCGGCGAGCGAGCGAGCGAGGCAGCGAGATCTTCGGTCACTCGTCCACCGGACTGCTTCCGCATCTCCCGGGCGCGGATGGACGAAGGGAGCCAGAATGGCGCCGAAGCAGTCCGGCGAGTGAGGCAGCGAGATCTTCGGTCACTCGTCCACCGGACTGTCTTGGCACCATTCTGGCTCCCTTCGTCCATCCGCGCCCGGGAGATGCGGAAGCAGTCCGGTGGACGAGTGACCGAAGATCTCGCTGCCTCGCTCGCTCGCTCGCCGGACTGCTTCGGCGCCATTCTGGCTCCCTTCGTCCATCCGCGCCCGGGAGATGCGGAAGCAGTCCGGTGGACGAGTGACCGAAGATCTCGCTGCCTCGCTCGCTCGCTCGCCGGACTGCTTCGGCGCCATTCTGGCTCCCTTCGTCCATCCGCGCCCGGGAGATGCGGAAGCAGTCCGGTGGACGAGTGACCGAAGATCTCGCTGCTTCGGCGCCATTCTGGCTCCCTTCGTCCATCCGCGCCCGGGAGATGCGGAAGCAGTCCGGTGGACGAGTGACCGAAGATCTCGCTGCCTCGCTCGCTCGCTCGCCGGACTGCTTCGGCGCCATTCTGGCTCCCTTCGTCCATCCGCGCCCGGGAGATGCGGAAGCAGTCCGGTGGACGAGTGACCGAAGATCTCGCTGCCTCGCTCGCTCGCTCGCCGGACTGCTTCGGCGCCATTCTGGCTCCCTTCGTCCATCCGCGCCCGGGAGATGCGGAAGCAGTCCGGTGGACGAGTGACCGAAGATCTCGCTGCCTCGCTCGCTCGCTCGCCGGACTGCTTCGGCGCCATTCTGGTTCCCTTCGTCCATCCGCGCCCGGGAGATGCGGAAGCAGTCCGGTGGACGAGTGACCGAAGATCTCGCTGCCTCGCTCGCTCGCTCGCCGGACTGCTTCGGCGCCATTCTGGCTCCCTTCGTCCATCCGCGCCCGGGAGACATGGAGGCAGAAATGTTATCGG
The DNA here is from genome assembly GCF_964273705.1 of Natrix helvetica. Taxonomy (NCBI): domain Eukaryota; kingdom Metazoa; phylum Chordata; class Lepidosauria; order Squamata; family Natricidae; genus Natrix; species Natrix helvetica. Next base: position 67,265,157 of record NC_138550.1, on the reverse strand, counting down.
CCTCCCGATGACGAAAGCAAGCGACTGGTTCGTCATCTGGAGGCGCCGACAACATTTCTCCCTCCGCGTCTCCCGGGCACGGATGGACGAAGGGAGCCAGAATGGCGCCGAAGCAGTCCGGCGAGCGAGCGAGTGAGGCAGCGAGCGAGGCAGCGAGATCTTCGGTCACTCGTCCACCGGACTGCTTCCGCATCTCCCGGGTGCGGATGGACGAAGGTAGCCAGAATGGCGCCGAAGCAGTCCGGCGAGCGAGCGAGCGATGCAGCCTGATCTTCGGTTGCTTCCAGAGCCGGAGCGGGATGGAGCAGCCATCGCCTTGGAAGTGAGTCGCGCGGACGGAGCTTTGTGGCTGAGGAGAGAGGCAGGGACGGAGGGAGTGGGGGGAGAGGAGCCGCCCCCCTCAACCCCCAGGCAATGGGGAAAGCTTTCCCGAAATGGGGTGGGGTGTCGCGGGAAATAAAAAGGGCGCGCGCTGGGGGGGGACGAAGGAGGCTTTGGCGTGCCTTAGAGGCAGGCGGGCAAGCAACGAAAGGAGCAGTGAGGGCGGGCGGTGGCTGCAGGCGGCAAGGCTTGAGCGGGGTGAAAGGGACTGGTGCCGGTAGAGGAAGTAATGCTACGCCGCGGTCCCCTTAATGTTCACTCAGGAAGGCGGAGAACGAGACCACGTGGTCTGCACACGTGGTCTGCACACGTGGTCCCATTCCCCGCCTTCCTGATGACGTCACCAGCCTCCCCAGCCATAACCCTCACCGCACGTCACTGGTTGTTGTTAAGCAGACAATCAAGAATGTAAGAGAATTAAGTTTATTGAAAAGAAAGAAATATTAATCGTAATTGAATATATGCTGTACAATGAAAGTGAGGTTTTTGGTTATATTGGATGGAAAATCTGTGATTGTATATGTAATCGAAAATACGGATGCAAAAACACTTGTAACCAAACATACTGTATGCAATGGATGAAAATTTTTTAACGTTGTCTTTTATGATTAAATATAAAAAAAATATGAGAAAAAAGGAAGTAATCGATCTCTACTTAGATCATCACATCCTAGTCCCCACAGACTCTAAATGGAATACGCAAATCCTACCGAGAGAGTTCACTGTGCCGCAGATATCCGGGTGTGAGTCTCTGGGCGTGAGATGGGGCCCAGGGAGACAGCTGGGCCTGCTGATTATATACTTGGCTCCTCGCTATATATCAGCGGCCCTGCCTGAACTCCTCGAGCAAATCGCAGAGATGGCGGTTGAGACCCCCAAACTTCTAGTTATGGGGGATTTCAACCTGCCATCGAAGGGAGAAGCATCCAAGGTGGTTCGGGAGTTCATGGCTTCCATGACAGCCATGGACCTGACCCAATTAATTCAGGGCCCCACGCACGAGGGAGGCCACACACTGGATCTCGGTTTTGTCTCCGACCAGTGGATGAGTGATCTAGGAGTAGGGAACCTAGTCATTACGCCCCTGTCATGGTCAGATCACTCACTTCTTTGGCTCGATTTCCCGGGTGCTACCCACCTCCGCGGGGAGGCGGAACCAGATTGTCCTACATGGTTCCGCCCCAGGCGCCTGATGGAACCGGATAGGTTCCAGATGGAGCTTGGGCCACTTCCTGTAGACCTGGCCCACTCCCGGATGGAGGACCTGGTAGCCGCATGGAATAGTGCGGCCGCTGGGGCCTTAGACCGGGTTGCGCCTCTGCAGCCTCTCCAGTGGCAACGAACCACCCTGGCTCCTTGGTTTAATGAGGAGCTAAGGGCGATGAAACGCCACAAGAGACGCCTAGAGAGCAGATGGAGATCCTCCTGTTCTGAACTTGACCGAACACAGGTAAGAACCTACTTAAGGACTTACCTTGTGGCATTAAGAGTGGCCAAACGTCGACATTGCGCCACTCTTATTGCGTCCGCAGAGAACCGCCCTGCCGCCCTGTTTCGGGTGACCTGCTCCCTCTTGTCACAGAGGCCGCGGGAAGCCCCTTTGCAGGGCAGGGCAGAGGAATTTGGGGAATACCTGCAGGATAAAATCACTCAAATCCGGAGGGAATGGGTCCCCCTCAGTATTCCAGAGGGGACGCCCAAGGCGAGTCTTGAGAGACCATTCTGGGAGGAGTTTGACTCTGTTGCCACCGAGGATTTGGACAGGCTGCGTGGGCGACTGCGAGCCACCACATGTTTATTGGACCCATGTCCCTCCTGGCTTGTACTGGCATCCTGGGAGGTCACACGAGGCTGGCTACTGGGACTAGTGAACACTTCATTGAGTGAGGGGTTCCTGCCAGCCGTCTTGAAAGAGTCGGTTGTGAGGCCCTTGCTCAAGAAGCCTTCGCTGGACCCAACTGAGCTAGCTAATTACCGTCCCGTCTCCAACCTTCCCTTTTTAACGAAGGTTGTAGAGAGTGTGGTGGCTCAACAGTTCCCATGTCACCTGGAGGAATCTGATTATCTAGACCCGCGCCAGTCCGGCTTCCGACCTGGGCACAGCACAGAGACGGCCTTGGTCGCGTTGGTGTATGATCTCTGGAGGGCCAGAGATAGGGGCTGTTCCTCTATCCTGGTCCTGTTAGATCTCTCAGCGGCTTTTGATACCATCGACCATGGTATCCTATTGCGCCGGCTGGAGGGGTTGGGGGTAGGGGGCACCGTGCTGCGGTGGTTCCACTCCTACCTCTCTGACCGGACGCAATGTGTGTTGGCAGGGGGGCAGAGGTCGACCCTGAGGCCGCTCACTTGTGGGGTGCCGCAGGGGTCGGTCCTCTCGCCTCTCCTGTTCAACACATATATGAAGCCGCTGGGTGAGATCATCTGTGGTTTCGGGGTGGGATACCATCTGTACGCTGATGATACGCAGCTGTACATTTCCACCCCGAACCACCCCAACGAGGCCGTCGAAATGATGTCCCGGTGTTTGGAAGCCGTACGGGTCTGGATGGGAGACAACAGACTCAGACTCAACCCCTCCAAGACGGAGTGGCTGTGGCTACCGGCCCCCCGGTTCAACCAGTGTACTCCATCACTGGCCATCGGGGGTGAGCAACTGGCCCCCGTGGCGCAGGCGTGCAATTTGGGCGTCCTCCTAGATGCCCGGCTGTCTATGGATGACCATGTGGCAGCCGTGGCGAGGGGGGCGTTCCACCAGATTCGCCTGGTGCGCCAATTGCGCCCCCTATTGGACCGGCATGCCCTTTGCACAGTCACTCACGCGCTGGTGACGTCCCGTCTGGACTACTGCAATGCTCTCTACATGGGGCTCACCCGGAGACTACAGCTGGTCCAGAATGCGGCCGCGCGGGCAATTATGGGGCGAACGAGCTTCACCCATGTAACACCTCTCCTGCGCGAGCTGCACTGGCTCCCTGTGGTCTACCGGGTGCGCTTCAAGGTGTTAATCACCATCTTTAAAGCGCTCCATGGCACAGGGCCTAGTTATTTGCGGGATCGTATCCTGCCCCATACATCCCTGCGACCAATCTGCTCTCACAGAGAGGGACTCCTGCCGTCCAGTAGGCAGTGCCAGCGGGCGACGCCCAGGAGTAGGGCCTTCCCTGTGATATCAGGATAACGACGGATCTCCGCTCCTTCTGCACGAAACTCAAGACCCACCTGTTCCAACTAGCCGGCCTGGCTTAATCAGAACTTCTAACCTCCCTGGCAAATTTTAAACTGTATATTTAAATCTTTTGGGTATTTTAATTGTTTTAATTGTATTAATTTTATTGTTATTTATTTTAACTTTGTGGCTTTTACTTTTTGTATTGTTAATTGTTGATGTATTTACCTCCTCCATGCCACATACCTTTATATTTGATTGTACGTCGCCCCGAGTCCCTTCGCGGAGAGGGCGCGACTGATAAATTGAATCAAATAAAAATAAATAAATAAACCTATTCCAAAGGGAGAAGGCCGTTTCAGAATGGCCCAAGACCTGAGCCCTGTGAATGCAGCCACAGTCACAATTCACCCAACTGTGCCCAACCGTTATATTTTACTGGGCCTAATTCCACCGACAGCTAAGTGGTGTTCCATCATTGACCTCAAGGATGCTTTCTTCGCCATCCCCATACACCAAAAGAGTTGTCATTTGTTTGCATTTGAATGGGAGAGTCCTATTACTGGCCATAAACAACAATACACCTGGACCCGGCTCCCACAGGGCTTTAAGAACTCCCCTACTCTGTTTGGTGCTGCCCTAGCCACTGATTTGGAACTGTTGCAAATCCCCCAGCCTGATCTAGTGCTTCAATATGTGGATGTCCTGTTGGTTACCGGCGACACCCGGGAACATTGTCATTGGAACACCTCGGCTCTGTTGCACCTCCTCCAGGAAAAGGGGTACAAGGCTTCTAGGAAGAAGGCTCAGTTAGTCCAGTCAGAGGTTAGAAATTTGGGGTATGATATACAACAAGAACAAAGAATGAGGGTGCATGAGAGGAAGGACGCCATATGCCAACTGCCGATCCCCAAGAACCAGAAGGAACTTAGAGGGCTTTTGGGAGCAGCTGGTTTCTGCCGCATTTGGATCCCCAATTTTGCTCTACTGGCCAAGCCCTTATATGAAGCCACTAGGGGTCAGGAAAAGGAGCCCATGCAATGGGAAAGGAGGAACAGGCCAGCTTTCTCAAACTTAAGCAGGCCCTCACTCAGGCCCCTAGCTTGGGCCTCCCTGATTTAAACAAACCATTTCATTTATTTGTTGACACAAAGCACAACATGGCCATGGGGGTTCTGACCCAGAGGTTTGGGAATTGGCACCACCCGGTGGCCTATCTGTCAAAACAGTTGGACCCAGTAGCAAGAGGATGGCCGGCCTGCCTTAAAGCAGTGGCCAGCACTGCACTACTAACCCAAGAAGCCAACAAGTTGACGTTTGGCCAGGAACTGGACATCTATACTCCACACGCCCTCAAAGCTGTCTTGGATCAAAAAGGCCATCAATGGCTCACCAATCCCAGAATGCTCAAGTATCAGGGCCTAATTACCCACAACCCCTTGATCAAACTGGTCCAGTCCCACTCGCTGAACTCCACCACCCTGTTGCCGGAACCCGCCGTGCACACCACGTATGATTGTTTGCAGACCATTGCCGAGACTTATGCCAGCAGCCTGGATTTGAAGGATGAACCACTCTCCCGCCCCGATGTAGCCCTCTACATGGATGGCACCAGCTTTCTACATGAGGGAATACGGAAAGCAGCCTATGCTGTAGTCACCTTAGAGTAGGTATGGGAAGCCGAACCTCTCCCTCCAGGCACTAGTGCTCAACTCGCCGAGTTGCATGCTCTCACAAGGGCCCTTGAGCTGTCACGTGGCCTCAGAGTTAACATTTATACAGACTCAAAATATGCCTTTCTCACAGTGCAAGTCCATGGGGCTCTTTACAAGGAACGGGGACTCATAACTGCAGGTGGAAAGGACATCAAGTATGGCCCCCAAATTTTGAGGCTGTTAGACAGTGTGTGGGCCCCCAAGGAAGTAGCGATCATGCATCTGAGGGAACACCAGAAGGGAGCCACAGAGGCTGAACGAGGCAACAATAGGGCCGATCGAACTGCTCGTGCAGCAGCCTTCCGGCCCTTACAGATGCAAGCCACTTGCCTTACCTCAGCCACAACCTCCATCCTACACACCCCTAGAAAAACAACAGGCTGAAGCATTAGGAGGAAACCTTCAGGATGGGTGGTGGGTGCTGCCGGACAACTGTGTTTTTGTCCCTCAACACTTACCTTGGGACGCAGTATCCTCACTCCATAAAACCCTACACCTGGGTAAAACAGCCTTACAGAAGGCCTTGTCTAGGGAGGTCTGTCACTGCGTTAATTGTTTGCTAGCTGAACTGAATAGTTACTGCGCAGGTCATAGGCCTTATCAGCAATTATTTACTGTGCATGCTTCTTAACACGTTTCTTAATACATCACACATTCCAGAGACTTCTTTACTTTTTAATCTTCTGTTCGTCTGCCAAGAAGGTGGACGACAATTGCTCTTGCCAAAATGTAACAATTAGATAGATTTGTTTTCATTTTTATTTTCATATTAAAGTTTGTTTTTTAATTAGAACATGTTATCAGGTCTTATTTTCGCTTTTTCTGAAGATATGCTTTTTTAGGAAAGCTGACGGTCTAAACCTCATTAGCTCAGGATGAAATTTCCCCTGACAATAAATGGTAGCAGAAGGATGGTCATGATTTACGGCTTTTTCCTTCCTAGTTATCTTCAAGAAATAAGCGACCAGGCTAATTAGAAAGAATGAACTATAGCTACTGAGGTACGCTTAAAATCAATTTTCTAACCATGCCGAAGAAGAAAAAGAAAAAAGGCAGAAATGAAGCACGTTCTGAGGGTTCCCTTCCCTCTGACACAGAACTGGAAGATTTCTCAAGCTGGCTTCCAAAGCTCCGAATTTCTTCAACAGCCGGGCCAAAAGAAAAATCTGCTATGGGAGAAAGAGATAAAACTGCTCCAAGAGGTGAAATCTACGGACCGAGGTCAGTTAATTTTCCTTCTGATTATGCATGTTCCCAAATATCTCCAAGAGATTATGAAATGCTCAGGGCTAAACCAAAGCGTTCCACGTTGCCAGAGCAAATTCACTCCCAAACTCTTAGAGATTATGAAACAATTGATGTCTGGCCAAAGCTCTCGCAGCAACAGCTGGCAGAGGAATATCACCCCCACGCAGAAAGTGAAACTTATGAATCCTTCTCAGGCCTTGGGGAAGATATGAAAAGCTATCGTGACCAGATAGACTTTTTTGAAAAACAGGTTTTTCAAGCTAGAAAACACTATGAAAGATTAGAGGCAAGTAGGAGGGGTTTCCCCATTTCCAAAATGTCTGAGGATGCCATCTTGCCTTCATCTTCACAACCTAAGACACACACCCTAGAGGACATTGCCTCAGGCAAATCAGAACAGAGAGATATGTACACGTCACCGAGGTCACGTGATCTTCTTTGTTCTTCAGATTCTGCCACCTACACAGGTCTGTTACGGCTGAAAAGTGATGCTGCACTGCCATCTCATGGCGGAAGTAATTTATTAGAGCAACAATTAAAGAAATTGCAACAGTCTTGGCTATCAGTAGTTCGTCCAGATGGCCAAGCAACAATGCAAATGCCTCCAAAGGTTAAATCTTCAACTCCCCCTGGTGGTGTTGGATTTTCCCTAGATGGAACAAGGCAAAACCTAATGCGGCAAAGGCAAATGCCAGCCTCTCAAGCAAGCCAAGCTACAACTGCACCTGTAATACAGCCTCCTCTGGTTCAACAACAAGCTTTTCAACCTGCACAGCAAGTTGTTCAAATGCATATCCCTCAGCAGGCATTTTCTGTCACTCCTTTGACTGGTGAGTCAAAATTAAAAATGTCAGGACAGAATTATAAAGCCTGGGTCAGTAAGATTGCACTCTTGCTTCGCAGAGAAGGTACCCATTGCATAGTGTTTAATCCTCCTGCCCAACCATGGACTCCTGCAATAAGAGACCTAGAGACTAGGGCTTCCACAACATTGTTGATGTCCATGGATACTGAATTGCAGGTTACCTTTCCACCTGATGCAACAGCCCAACAAATTTGGGCTATTTGGGAAGATTGCTACAAGCCCATTTCAATTGAATCTTCATGTTTGCTCATGTGTGAGTTCCACGGTTCAAAGTTGAAACCTGGTGAACAAATTGGTGGACATTTGACCAAACTGAAAGGAATGAGAAGTGAATTGAGAGAAAGTGGCCATGTTATTGATGATATTCAAATGATCAGCGTCATCATTAACTCGTTGAATTATGAATGGAAAGATGCCATTGCAAAGATTAACCATGTGCTATTGCTCAACTCACTGTTAATCATGTATGCAGACTTTTAATTGAGGAGGAAGCTATCAAATTAGCTACACCATATCTGCAACGACCCCAGTGTCAAAAGCTCCAGCTAGACATCCCTTCCGAGGAAGAGGCTACGCTCCAAGGATGCCAAGATGCTACATCTGCAACCGTATGGGACATGACACCCGGGATTGTCCCCAACGAGTTCCAGCTCCCGTCACATACCAGCCCAGAGGAACAGACTCCAGAGGCAGAGGTAGAGGCGGAAGACAAGTTCGTCGTGGTCCAAGGCGTGATCCACAAGCTCCACTCGCAACATTGGCCATAACCAACGTTCCACAACCTGATCCAAAATACGACAGACGTCTTTTGTGGACTTTAGATAGTGGAGCAGCTTTACACGTTACCTGCAGAAAGGAACTTTTCACAGAGATGGGCGACCCGGAGCCCGAATATCGAGAATTGTACTCCTTCTCCAACCACACTTGCAAGGTCGTGGGAAAAGGAACTGTTTACATTGAAGAGGTCGATACATTCATCTGTTAGGGTTCTAAATACCATGCAGAAATAATTCATTGTCCAAGGCAAAACATCCTTAAAGGTCCAATTTATTCTACAAGCAATTTAGCACCTCTATGGAAAAATTCCAACTCTGAATTACATCCTGAAATTCCACCCAGTTGAATGTTCATGATCTATCCCCACACCCACAAATCCATCACATGTTCCAATCATCATCTTCCACGCTGGCATCTACACCCCTCTGGTTCCAGTCAGGTGTCGAGGTGCGGAGACAAAAGATGACTTTGGCTTCTATAAAAGAATGTCAACAATCCATACTACAATCCTACTCCTTTCTATTCCCCCCTCCCAACTACTACACTATTGAAACAGCATAGAAAATTATAAGAAAGTGTGGCAGGCCAAAGATCCTAAAAAGAATATAACTACAGGCCTGACACATCCCTGATGTTTATTACATACCTTCAGCAACCAGTAACTTGCTTAGTCAAAGTCACTTGTCTAGAGAGTTAAAGTTCCAGGTTCACCACCTCGAGAAAGCAAGTTACATAGTTAAAGATGGAGATGTTGTTGCTGAAACCATGCTGATTGGTGGTGTTTATTACTTAAAGCCAAAAGCACAGGCAAGTATGCAAACTCCAAAAAGGGACAGCACGGGCCCAGAGAGAGTTGGTTCAGAGAGAGAACCCATTACTGTTCCAAAGGCTCCTAAAGCCAACAAACAGAGAAAAACAACAGGCTGAAGCATTAGGAGGAAACCTTCAGGATGGGTGGTGGGTGCTGCCGGACCACTGTGTTTTTGTCCCACAACACTTAGCTCGGGACGCAGTATCCTCACTCCATAAAACCCTACACCTGGGTAAAACAGCCTTACAGAAGGCCTTGTCTAGGGAGGTCTGTCACTGCGTTAATTGTTTGCTAGCTGAACTGAATAGTTACTGCGTAGGTCATAGGCCTTATCAGCAATGATTTACTGTGCATGCTTCTTAACACGTTTCTTAATACATCACACATTCCAGAGACTTCTTTACTTTTTAATCTTCTGTTCGTCTGCCAAGAAGGTGGATGACAATTGCTCTTGCCAAAATGTAACAATTAGATAGATTTGTTTTCATTTTTATTTTTATATTAAAGTTTGTTTTTTAATTAGAACATGTTATCGGGTCTTATTTTCACTTTTTCTGAAGATATGCTTTTTAGGAAAGCCGACGGTCTAAACCTCATTAGCTCAGGGTGAAATTTCCCCTGACAATCTGTCTCGTATAGCAGCCAGTGTGTGTGCCTGGTGCCAGGTTTATGCTGCTAACAATCCCTGTCAGGGACCCCTGCTTCCCCCAGGGTCACCAGCCAAAAGGGGCCTACCCATTTGATTCCCTTATGATTGACTTCACTGACATGCCACGATCAGGTCCATATACAGCCATGCTGGTCATAGTCTGCACGTACACAGGGTGGCTGGAATGTGTCACTACCAGGACAAAAAAGGCTTTTGAGGTAACCTGAGCTCTACTGTGTCTCGTTATCCCTCAGTATGGCCTGCCTTACCACATTTTGTTGGACAATGGCCGTGAATTCATTCACAAGACCACCCAAAAGGTAGCTACAATCCTGGGCAACACCTGGAAGCTGCATTGTACTTTTCATCCGGCTTCTGGTGGGAAAATTGAAAGGACGAATCGCACACTTAAAGAAAAAATAGCTAAAATTTGCCAAGGTGCCCATCTAAAATGGCCATATGCTCTCAGTATGGCCCTCCTGGTGGTGCGTTGTGCACCGAGTAAGGATCTTGACCTCTCGCCCTTTGAACTTTTGTACGGGCGGGTGCCTAACCTCCTTGCTCTGCAAATGAATCCTACCCCTCAGATAGCTGACTCGGTTAAATTTAAGCAGTTACAGGCCCTAAATGCCATAGTCCTAAAATTGCAAAAGTATGTACTTTCATGTCGACCCCATGTCGTTGTCACTCCGGTCCAGTTTACCACACTGACTATATGCTATTATGTAATATTTGAACTTTATGCAAATGTATACTATGAGTCGGGAGGGGGGGGTGCACCTACCGCATTTCGCGGCTGCCAAAATTTGTAATCTTTCCCATACCTTTTCCCTTTGTAAAATATTAAAAAACCAATAAAACTTTGTTTTTTTTTAAAAAAGGATAATATGTAAGAATAACGGCCAGCTGTCAAAATCATAGCCGAGGCTAACTTGTGATGTGGTGAAGCTGCCAGTGATGGCGGTGGTGAGGGCAGCGGCGGCATTGGCAGCTGCTCCAACTCCAACGACTCCAACAGCTAAGCTCCGTCCACGACAACTGCACTCATATACGTCACCAGGGCCGCACTCCATTGACCCAGTCCATAGTGTCACAGGAGGAGGGGCCAAATGGCTAAATGGCACAGTACGGTGGCCCAGGCAACGGTGGTGATACCGGAGGCCACAACGAAGGACCCCCCCCCACTCCAACCACGCCCATGCCAACTACTGAAGCCATCTTCCACTGGCGTTAATATCCATGCCAGCTGCCTCAGCCACTCCCCACTGGTCCAATTTATCATGCCCATAAGCAAAGTGGAGGGGGGGAGCAACATCACGATGTGGGGAGCGGCAGCTGCAGAGACCCCAGGCCAGGCATCCCGCCGCTGCCACCAACCATACCCACGCCAGCTGCAGAGACCCCAGGCCGGGCGTCTCGCCACAGCTGCTGACCACACCCATGCTGGCAGCCGACGAAGCTCTCCATTTTCCTTTCACCGCCAACCGCCCCATTTCACTCATGATGTTCCGGCTACAAGGCAGGATATCGCAGCTGAAGGGTATTCCCGAGGTCCCAGGAAGTTCTCATAGCTGGACCTGGAACCAACGATGGGATAGGGTACCCCCTGCAAGCCTCAAGAAGGACAATCATCTCCCCAAAGCTCTCCTCAAACACGACAGGACACCATCTTATGATCCAGTCTGTCCAGTTCAGCTTGTGTCCAATTAATGATTTCAGCAGTGCATCACATCACATATATAATGCAGATAATCCCTGCGTTACAAGTTTTCCCTTAGTGAATGATGGAAGTTTCATGATTGGAGGAGGAGCTTCCTGGAGGATGGCGGTCGGCCTCTGAGCTCCGTGTTTTCTCGGGGCTCTTTTTGACCTGGGCTGGGTGCTGCTGGCCCTTGGACGAACTGGAGGACCACAAATCTGCCCAATGACCACCCTGGCTTATTTCTGGACCCTAGTGGACCCCCAGGGTGGCCGGACGGCACAGAGGAGCGGAAGAAAGTAAATCGGTTTTTGAAAATCTGAAGGGAGCTGGGAAATGGCGTTCGGCGTTCGGGCGTGTCGGCTCACTCCGGGGGATTGCAGGCGTCGACGGCTGCTGGAGCTGGCGCCTTGGCGTTTTGATATTTCGATCTATTTGGTCGGCGTTTGCGGGCGTTAGTGACGGGGACACGATGGCGTCCCATACGAGAGAAGGCGGAGGGAGGCGTTGGTTGGCAGAGGCGGCCCGGAAGACCATCGGGGGCTTTAAACATCAGTCCCCCGACCCGCTGGACCCGCCGGGAGCCCCGAGCCTTCTAGAAGCCCAGTGGAGATCGTGGGAGATTGGAGCTGGGCGTGAAACATCTGAGTTGTGAAACATCTGAGTCGCCGGAGTTGTTGGATTTGTTGGAGGGCGCCGGAGTGAATAACAGAGGCCTCTTGAAATGGTGCGGAGGCGACGCTGGAGCTTGAAAGGTGCACGGTGAGCCGTTGACACCCCCCCTCCCCATTAGGGATTATCCACTTGCCTTCGTATAGACTCTGAGAACTCTTACCATCTGGGGCTTGGAAGAACTGCGGGGAGCTATTTGAACTCCCCCCCCCCCGCCGCTATGAATCATCTGCTCACCCTCTTATGGATTTTTAAGAACTGCCTAACCCCCTACTATGGGCCCTATTTATTTTTAGCTACTTCTACCTATTTCTTTCCCCATCCCTCTCTCTCTCATTTTGTTATCTTGGTTGCCGTTCTGTTATGATTTTTACGGGTAGACTTATTTAACACCTCAGCACCCAGAATCCATCTTTAGCCCGGTGTATTTACTATTTATCATTTGTCATGTATGCGAGGTCTGACCTTATTTTATTGCGGGAGTCCCCCCTCTCGCAGTTATGTCCTCCTGCCCTTTCTAGGACCCACCTCGAGGACGGGTTTATTAACCCAGAGAGGTGGAGGAAGCGCACATTGAGGGGTTTTTTAATAAATTCTTTTTTAAAAATTGTAAGGGGTTCCAGGGGTGGGGGGGGGGAACCAGTCAGGAGGGATGGAAGAGCCAGGCACCTAGGTGTGGTCGAAAGAGGAGGGAGCGGAGTGGGGGAGGAGAGGGAAGATAGCATTCCTGTGCAGGGCTCCTTAATACCAACGGTCGTGGGGAGGGGCAGGTGCGAGGACAGTTTAAGAGCGCGTAGTCGGTTGGGAGACCGGGGTTTTTGGTCATTCCCGGTCGTTTGTACCAACCCCTGCATACTAGGTGGTCAGGATCTACAGACCCAAGGCCTGAGACTGCTGTTATGCAATGCGAGGTCCGTTGTTAATAAGGCCCCCCTCATCCACGATCTAATTTTGGAGGGGGAGCCGGACCTCGCCGGAATAACCGAGACCTGGTTGGGCCACGAGGGAGGTCTACCCCTTGTGGAAATGTGCCCGCCAGGTTATCGAGCATTTCACCAGCCTCGGACCCAGGGAAGGGGCGGCGGGGTAGCAGTGATTATCCGGGAAGACTTAGAGCCGAGAGAGTTCACCGTGCCGCAGACATCCGGGTGTGAGTCCCTCGTCGTGAGATGGGGCCCAGGGAGGCAGTTGGGCCTGCTGATAGTATACCTGGCTCCTCGCTATACCTCAGCGGCCCTGCCCGAACTCCTTGAGCTGATCTCATCGGTGGCGGTTGAGACCCCCAAACTTTTAGTGATGGGGGATTTTAATCTGCCGTCGATGGGAGAAGCGTCTGAGGGGGTGCGGGAGTTCATGGCTTCCATGACAGCCATGGACCTGACCCAGTTAATTCAGGGCCCTACTCACGAGGGAGGCCACACCCTGGACCTTGTTTTCGTCTCTGGCCAGTGGATGAGTGATCAGGGAATAGGGGATCTAGACATTATTCCCCTGTCATGGTCGGATCACTCACTTCTCCGGCTGGACTTCCCTGGTGCTACCCCCCGCCGCGAGGAGGCGGAACTGGAAGGTATTAGATGGTTCCGCCCCAAGCACCTGATGGAACCAGATAGGTTCCAGACGGAACTTGGGCCACCTCCTGTGGACCTGACCCGCCCCCGAGTGGAGGACCTGGTAGACGCATGGAATAGTGCGACTACCGGGGCCCTAGACCGGGTGGCGCCTTTGCGGCCTCTACTGCGGCGACGAACCACCCTGGCACCTTGGTTTACCGAGGAGCTAAGGGTGATGAAACGCCACAAGAGACGCCTAGAGAGTCGTTGGAGATCCTCCCGTTCCGAATTTGACCGAGCACAGGCACGAGCCTATTTGAAGACGTACCTCGTGGCATTAAGAGCGGCCAAACGTCAACATTGTGCCGCTCTTATTGCGTCTGCAGATAACCGCCCTGCCGCCCTGTTTCGGGTGACCCGCTCCCTCTTGTTTGAGAGACCACGGGAAGCCCCATTACAGGGCAGAGCAGAGGAGTTTGGGAAATATCTACAGGACAAAGTCGCTCAAATCCGGATGGGATGGGCCCCTTTCAGTGGTTCAGTAGAGACGCCCGTGGCGAGTCTTGAGGGACCGCTTTGGGAGGAGTTTGACTCGGTTGCCATCGAGGATTTGGACAGGTTGCGTGGACGTCTGCGACCCACCACATGTTTATTGGACCCGTGTCCCTCCTGGCTTGTACTGGCATCCTGGGAGGTTACGCGCGACTGGCTCCTGGGCCTGGTGAACGCCTCGTTGGGTGAGGGGTCTCTACCGGCCGCCTTGAAAGAGGCGGTGGTGAGGCCCCTGCTCAAGAAGCCTTCCCTGGACCCAACGGACCTAGTCAATTATCGTCCAGTCTCCAACCTTCCTTTTTTAGCGAAGGTTGTAGAGAGTGTGGTGGCACAGCAGTTCCCACGTCACCTGGAGGAAAATGATTATCTAGACCCGCGCCAGTCCGGCTTCCGACCCGGGCACAGCACGGAGACGGCCTTGGTCGCATTGGTTGATGATCTCTGGAGGGCCAGAGATAGGGGTTGTTCCTCTATCCTGGTCCTATTAGATCTCTCGGCGGCGTTCGATACCATCGACCATGGTATCCTGTTGCACCGGCTAGAGGGGCTGGGAGTCAGGGGCACCGTTTTACGGTGGTTTGGCTCCTACCTCTCTGATCGGACGCAACGTGTGTTGGCAGGGGAGCAGAGTTCGACCCGGAGGTCACTCACATGTGGAGTGCCTCAGGGATCGGTGCTCTCGCCTCTCCTGTTCAACACATATATGAAACCGCTGGGCGAGATCATCCGTGGTTTTGGGGTGGGATATCATCTGTATGCTGATGATACTCAGCTATACATTTCCACCCCGAACCACCCCAATGAGGCCGTCGAAATGATGTCCCGGTGTCTGGAGGCCGTACGGGTCTGGATGGATGGCAACCGACTAAAACTCAACCCTTCCAAGACGGAGTGGCTGTGGCTTCCGGCCTCCCGGTTCAACCAGGTGCTTCCATCTCTGGCCATCGGGGGCGTCCAACTGGCCCCCATGGAACAGGTGCGCAATTTGGGCGTCCTCCTAGATGCCCGGCTGTCCATGGATGACCATGTAACAGCCGTGGCAAGGGGGGCGTTCCATCATGTCCGCCTGATGCGCCAATTGCGCCCCTTATTGGACCGGGATGCCCTACGCACAGTCACCCATGCGCTAGTGACGTCTCGTCTGGATTACTGCAATGCTCTCTACATGGGGCTTCCCTTGAGATGCACTCGGAGACTACAGTTGGTCCAGAACGCGGCCGCGCGGGTGATTATGGGGAGGACTAGATACTCCCCTGTAACACCTCTCCTGCGCGAGCTGCACTGGCTTCCTGTGGTCTACCGAGTGCGTTTCAAGGTTTTGATTATGATCTTTAAAGCGCTTCATGGCACAGGGCCTAGTTACATGCGGATCGCATCCTGCCCCACACATCCCTACGACCAATTCGCTCACACAGAGAGGGACTTCTCCGGGTGCCGTCCGCCAAACAGTGCCGGGGGGCGACACCCAGGAGCAGAGCCTTCTCTGTGATGGGCCCAGCCCTGTGGAATGACCTCCCCCGTGACATCAGGATTACTTCCGATCTCCGCTCCTTCCGTATACAGCTGAAGACCCACCTCTTTCAATTATCTGGCCTGGCTCAATCGCAATCGTAATTTCTCTTATTCCTCCTAACTGTTTTTTAAATTGTCTTTTAAATGTCAAATTTTTAATTGCATATTGGGTTTTTTACAATTGGGGTATTTTAATGCTGATTTTTAACTGTCTAAATGATGTAATTTGTTACCTCCTCCGTGTATGCGTATATGTGTGTTTTGTATGTATGTACGTTTATGTGTTTTGATACATTTTCTATGTTTTATATGCTCCATTGTACGCCGCCCCGAGTCCTACTTGGAAAGGGAGCGGCTAATAAATTCAATTATTATTATTATTATTATTATTATTATTATTATTATTATTATTATTATTATTATTATAAGCACTCCCTAACGCTTATGAATAAATGCCGGAGCTACAAATGTTGCAGCATCACGGCAGCTGTTCACCATCACAAATGACCACAGAGGCTCTGCAACGTTCACCCTGCCAATTCTCCTCCCCCCAGCAAGTGAATACTGTGCTCATCTTGTGAATATCTAGAGATCCTTCAGTTTCTTGACTTGTTTTGATGCTTCAGGCCTTTGGTGTGTATACAGAGAACGGAATCCTAAAGTACTGCAAGATCATATGTGATCAGTAGCGTGAGATCTCACACTATTGATCTTTCATGGTCTCATGGTACTTTAGGCCTCTGTTCTCTGCAAACAGATGCCTGCAAAAGATCAGCAGCAAAAGGTTTTGCAAATGAAGGGAAGGCCTGAAACATTGAAGCTTTTCCTCCATTTGCAAAGCCTTTTGCCTTCTCTGCAAAAAGCCTTTGCAGCCCCAAAGCTCCGCAGCTCTGTTTTGGTGTGTGCAGGCCTCAAAGACATTTAAATGCTGTACCTGCAACAAATGTTAATGCAGAATATCCTTGTTTAGGATTTCAGCCAACCAGACACCAAGATACTCAGTTTCATTCCCACTCCATCCATTAGTTTTCAAGGTTTTCCACACAGAGTGCCCTATGGCCAAAAAATTTAAGTTAACTTTTTTGGGGGGTTGCTTTTAGGTTTTGTTTTGCTTCCTGAGAGGTTTCCTCAAATATTTATTGTATTTCTGCAAATGTTAAACTTCCCCTGAGTCTTTTAATGTTCCTGTTTTGCAATATTTACTTTTTTTCAGATCAACAAGTGTTGAATCATTAGTTGTGACAGGAATTGGGAAACCAGTTTGTTGCCTGATCCTGATGTTATGGAATAAGAGACTGGCCCAAAATCTCCCAGCCATGCCTAAGGTGGAATTAAAACTCAGTCTCCTGGTTTCTAGCCTGGTGCCTTAACCACTAGACTGGGGGTCGGAAACCTGCGGCCCTGGAGCCTCATGTGACTCTTTAGCTGTGGCTTTCTGCTGTGGCTCCCTGTTGGGTGATCCCATCACTGGCTGGCTCTGCCCCTCGCCCTCCCCTCCCAGTCACTCTTGCCTGGCCTGAGAAGGTAAGGATGACAGTGGGGGATGGAGAAGCAGTTGGAGCTGATTCTCTGGTGCCTCACTGTTACTGGAGCTTTTTCCAGCCCTTGTTGGTGCTGGGTATGCCTCAGTCACTTGGGGTGATGCGCAACCTGCTCTCTGCCCCGAGACACTGGCCCGACCTGGCCATGATCAACACCGACCTCACTAACACGAGGGTTGGCAGGGTGGCAATGGGATCCAGGAGGACGGAATGACAGAAAGGGGCCTGCAGCACCCAGCCACGGCTTTAAAACATGCTTGGGGGACTCACTGCCCAGAGGACGCTTTTCAATGTAAGCGCTCTGTGTGTGTGTGTGTGTGTGTGTGTGTACCCCCTGGCCGGCTGTGGGGGGGCCAGGAGGGTGCGCACAAGTGGATAGACCCTCCTCAAGCGAGTGCACACATGCTCTGCGCACGCCTTTGCTGTGCTTTGGCTGAGCCTGGTTGCTCACTTGAGGAGGGTCTCCTGGTCGTGCGCACCCTCCTGGCCTCGCCACAGCCAGACAGAAGGTCGTGAGAAGAGAAGGAGGGGGAGGAGAGAGGAGGATCACTGGAGCCTTAATGCAGGAGCGAAGTGGCCCTGTACTTGCCTTTATACATGTTCAAGGCAACCCTCACCGCCCGCCGCACAAGGGGGAAGGGGAGAGATGAGAGAGAGAAAAGGGATTTCTCCCGTTTTCTCTCTCACCTCTCTATGTTTCATGTGTGCGCACGCGCGTGCACACACACACAAGCAGGATACCCTCCTGGAGGTGACAATAGCGAGTCCTCCTCCCACTGCCATTACTGCATGCTCAGATGAGTAGCTAGCCATGCTGCACAGGAGAGCCAGAGCTCTTCCCTTCCTGTATTCAGCAGCAGCGGCAGCTGCTCCACCCTTCCTGAGGCAGCACGAAGAGGACCACAGCTGGCACTTAGCTGCCCGCAAAGGACGCAAAATCGCAAAAAGCAGCTGATTGCAGGCAGTTTTCTCTGCAAACCCCAGGGGCACTAGGGTGCAAGAGAGAAATGAGAAAATGATGAAGGGAATGAATGAGAGAGGAAAGAGAAACAAATGAGAGAGAGAGAGAAGGGGAGTGGGAGAGAGAAATGAGAGAGAGCAGGAAGGAGAGAATGAGAGGAAGAAGAGGGGAAAACAAATGAGAGAGAGAAGGAAGAGAAAGAAAGACGAAAAACAAAAACAAATGAGAGAGATAAATGAGAGAAAAGGGAGAAAAAGAAAGAGAGAAATGGGAAAATGATGGAGGGGGAGAATGATGGAGGGGGAGAGGAAAAAGAGAAACAAATGAGAGAGAGAAGAGGAAGCGGGATGAGAGGGATGAGAGAGCTGAAGGGAGAGAAAGAGAGAAAGAGAAATAAATAAGAGAAAAGGGTGAAAGAAATAAAGAGAAATAACGAAAGAATGAATGAAAGAAAGAAAGAAGAGGGGGAGGGGGGAAAAGAGAGAAAAACAGAAATGAGATGGAGGGAGGGAGAGAGAGAGAGACCTATTTTCCACATAAAACACCGGGAACCACAAAGCTGGGTAGGCATGACTGGGGGATGTCATGTGACTGGGTGGGAGTGTTGTTGAATTAGCGGTGGCGACCCAGGTTCTGAGGCTCCCTATGTTTTCTGTGGTAAATGGGACCAAATGGCTCTTTGAATGTTTAAGTTTGCAAACCCCTGCATTAGACCAAACTGGCCCTCAGTATAGTTTGGGTATATGTGCGTTAAATTATTTTTTAAAAGGAAGTTTTCTTAGAAAATGTGCCACAATGATACAATTTCATTACAGAATATTTAATTTGGAGAGTTGTGGACAAGGAACTTACTTTTTTGTAGACTGCTAATTTTCAATTGCATTACTTTTATTGGTTCTATAATTATATAAAATATTGATATTGAACAGACTTTATTTTCTACTACGTGTAAAAAAACGGGTTCTAAATAATTAATTATAAACAATTGATTGACTATAATCCTATAGTCTGTTCTAAAATAAATGCCAAGTATTTCAATGATCCTTATATTTTAATAAGTGACTGTAAGACTTCAGCCTAAAATCAGTGATTATCATTCCATTCACTGAACTCAATGCTACAGTTGTAACAACAAACGTTACTGTTTAGTATCGTAGAAACAGAAGAAGACTCTTTAAAATGGAACTGCTGTAGAAAGTGTAGTATATATTGTCAAGAATTAAATTCACCAGTACGTATCACTGCAGAAGAGCTCGATCAATTAATGACCAGCTGTTGGTATTAAACCAGAATAACAGTTTCAAGTTACTATATGGCATAGGACTCACCAGCACAGATGCTGAAATATGTGATTATTTTGAAAGGAACATGAAAGACAAGAGAAGAAAAATGATATGCACCAAGTTGAATAAATGCATTAGAATTCAGGATCATTTAAATACACAACCACAAAGCCTAATCTGTCCCTATTGTGACCTAGAAACCAAAATTTGAAATAAATAACCAAGGCTATACTGCTATGTACATATCCCTAGAAATAAACCCTGCTAGTAAATAGTTTATACTGTAGATTCATTATACTGCATATTCATTGCCTGGCTGTTCCTGTATTGTTTTCCTTTTACCTATATGTTACACTGCTGAGAAGTCATTTCTCTGAGCTAACATATTAGAAGAAATTTAAACCCTGACAAAATTTTGCTTACCAAAATGATGAAAGGCAATCTTAATTTTTTTTCCACTTTCCAATTTTCCCACAACTCATTAAATCCTGAACATTCATTTTTAATGTTTCAAAGGAAAGTGATTTAATTAAGAAAATATCATATATATCTTTAAACCTCACCTCATTTGGAGCAATGAGATCACTTTTAAAAATGATAAAATTTGGAGAGCTCAGTCCACTTTCTCCAGTTAGGTGTGTCTCTTAACATTACAGCATGAGGGTTAATTCCTGTGGCCTCCCCTGGATGATAAAACATGAAGGTGTCACTTTCTGAGCCAGCTGACACATAGGTTTTATATAGCGGTAAGTCTTGGAGAGAGACCCATTGCCTCTCACTTCAACCAAATGAGATTGTGGCATTCCAGTAGTAACACTGCTGTTTGTCTGCTTGTCTGCTTCAAATGGACACCTTCCCTTAGAAGACCCGCAGAAACCTGCACAACAAGGGCTAATATATAGACTGTCTTTGTGGCACTTCATCACAACAAGAACAAAGTTTTTTCAGAATAATTTTTGGAACCTGTAATGTGTCTTCCAAAGTCAGGAATGATTTGGGAAGCCCTGTTCACTGCAATGATGACTGACACAGAGGAAGATACAGTAAGGGTGGCTCTCCATTGTCCCTCACTATGATGGTAAGATTGAATGTAGCATCTGTTGCCTCCCTCAGTTTTTCAGTAGTCCAAATTTCCCCACTGTGAACCTCTAATCTAAAGATGTCTGGAACAGATGTTTAGGCTAGACGAAAAAACAGCCATGCATTTTGTCCCGAGTCTCCATCAATGGCTATCACTTTAGTGATTACGTATCCAGAACTGGCTGAGTGAGGAATCATCTCTATGGCTGTTAAATTATTCATAGAGATGGGATACCCAATTTGTGGCACATGATCATTTTGATCCAGCACATAGATGTGTACAGTGGCTGTGCTGCTGAGAGATTGCATCCCTGAGTCTTTAGCCTGCACAACAATCTGGAATTCCCTCAGTGTTTCATAGTCAAAGGATAAATGTTGCTGCTTTCAGACTGAAGAGAGACATAGAAGGACACAGGTAGCCCCTGGATTTCTTCCATTATCAAAGAGTAGGAAATGTAGGCATTTGCATTAGCATCACAATCAATGGCCTTTGTTGAGCATAGAGTAGATCCAGGAGCATTGTTCTCAGGTATATAAATAGAATAAGAGAGTTCTTCAAACTGTGGTGAGTTGTCATTGATATCAAAACATCTATTTTAATTATTTTATGGGAAGAGATTGGAGGTGTTCCAGCATCGGTGGCAGTGATTGTAATGTTGTAACTAGAAGTCCTCAGTGACAAGAGTATAAGAATTTTTGAAAGAATTAAGTTTAAAAGGAAGGTTGGCAGGAATGTTTATATTGATTTGCCTGTTTAGGCCAGAATCCAAGTCAATAACATTCAGCACAGCTACTACAGTTCCAACCTGAGCATCTTCAGAGACTGGGCTGTACAAGGAAGACAGCACCACTTCAGGGGCATTATCATTGGCACAATGTTAATGAGCACCTTGCAGTGACCAGTCATAGGAACAGAGCCCTTATCCATGGCTTGCACATAGATTTCATAGGAGATGTCTTCCTCATAGGAGGAGGAGGAGCTTCCGGGGCGAATGGCGGCTGTCGTGTAAGCTCCGCAGAATTGCGGAGGGGCCTCCCAGTTGGGAGAGGTGCTGCCGACCCTCAATATCATTCTGAGGGTCGGGCTTTGTCGGTGACCACCCCCCGGCTCTGCCTAGCTATGATGGGTCGGGCAGGGCACTTGGGTGGTCGGCTGGCCGGCAGGAAACCGGGAACGCTGAGGACGCCGAGCTCAGAATGAATGTGAGAGCGCCGAACGCCGTTTGCCTTTCGCTGAGCGCTCGGCGGAGAGCGGAACGGAGAAGCGAGAGGCGAGCAGAGGTGTGTAGTGGGGTGTTCGTCTGGCTGGTGGGAGCGCCAGACGCTGAGCAGAGCGCTAGGCGCTGAGCGGAGAGACAAATGGCGAAAGGCGAAAGCGGAGAGACAAATGGCGAAAGGCGAGAGGCGTGGAGAGGTGGAGAGACGTGCGGAGTCACGATGATGGTGTCTGGCGTGTTGGTGTGTTGGCCGGGGCGCTGGTCGGAAAGCCGGAAGACCGCTTCGTTGTGTGGATGGAGTTGAGGAGAGGAGAAGAGAGGAGAGCTAAACGAAGCGGCTGGTGGAGGGGGAGCTGAGTGAACCACATCAGAGCAAAGACAACTGGAATGGAAAGCTTGAAATCTAAGGTTGTGGAACTTAACATGTTTAACATCTAACATGTCTAACATCTAACAATAGCCCCTGCGAAGATGAGCAGCAGGGGTCCCAAGAAGGCAAGTGTCCATCTTTTCCTGGGCCTGGTCATGGAGGAGAGACACCAGGGGGATAGGTGGACAGTTGCTGAAGGTGTGACTTTTTCCTTCCTGCCTTTATCGAGTACTGATTCTCTTGCCACAGCTTCAAACCTCATTAATCTATTTTACCATCGACTAGCCCACTAACTTACCCTTTCCACCTAGGGTTAGGACAATATCTACGACAAACCAGGATACATCTTCAGCATCTGTAACTAACTAACTTTGCCCCTATGATTTTTTCTATATGATCTTTATGTACACGAAGTCGGATTTACTGCAGCTGCGGGAGTCCCCTCTCTCGCAGGTCTGGCCTCCAGCCCTCTCGAGGGCCCACCTTGAGGACGGGTTCATTAACCCAGAGAGGTGGAGGAAGCGCACGTTAAGGGGTTTTTTAATTAAATGTTTTTTAAAAGTTGTAAGGGGTTATAAAGATGGGGGGGGGAGGGGTTGTAGGGATGGGGGGGGGGGAACTGGTTAGGAGGGATGGAAGAGCCAGGCACTTAGGTGTGGTCGAAAGAGGAGGGGGCGGAGTGGGGGAGGAGAGGGAAGATAGCATTCCTATGCAGGGCACCTTAATACCAACGGTCGTAGGGAGGGGCAGGTGCGAGGACAGTTTAAGAGCACGTAGTCGGTTGGGAGACCGGGGTTTTTGGTCATTCCCGGTCGTTTGTACCAATCCCTGCATACTAGGTGGTCAGGATCTACAGACCCAAGGCCTGAGACTGCTGTTATGCAATGCGAGGTCCGTTGCTAATAAGGCCCCCCTCATCCACGATCTAATTTTGGAGGGGGACCCGGACCTCGCCGGAATAACCGAGACCTGGTTGGGCCACGAGGGAGGTCTACCCCTTGTGGAAATGTGCCCTCCAGGTTATCGAACATTTCACCAGCCTCGGGCCCAGGGAAGGGGCGGTGGGGTAGCAGTGATTATCCGGGAAGACTTAGAGCCGAGAGAGTTCACTGTGCCGCAGACATCCGGGTGTGAGTCCCTCGTCGTGAGATGGGGCCCAGGGAGGCAGTTGGGCCTGCTGATAGTATACCTGGCTCCTCGCTATACTTCAGCGGCCCTGCCCGAACTCCTTGAGCTGATCTCATCGGTGGCGGTCGAGACCCCCAAACTTTTAGTGATGGGGGATTTTAATCTGCCGTCGATGGGAGAAGCGTCTGAGGGGGTTCGGGAGTTCATGGCTTCCATGACAGCCATGGACCTGACCCAGTTAATTCAGGGCCCTACTCACGAGGGAGGCCACACCCTGGACCTTGTTTTTGTCTCTGGCCAGTGGACGAGTGATCTGGGAATAGGGGATCTAGACACTATTCCCCTGTCATGGTCGGATCACTCACTTCTCCGGCTGGACTTCCCTGGTGCTACCCCCCGCCGCGAGGAGGCGGAACTGGAAGGTATTAGATGGTTCCGCCCCAAGCGCCTGATGGAACCGGATAGGTTCCAGACGGAACTTGGGCCACCTCCTGTGGACCTGACCCGCCCCCGAGTAGAGGACCTGGTAGTCGCATGGAATAGTGCGGCTACCGGGGCCCTAGACCGGGTGGCGCCTTTGCGGCCTCTCCTGCGGCGAAGAACCACCCTGGCACCTTGGTTTACCGAGGAGCTAAGGGTGATGAAACGCCACAAGAGACGCCTAGAGAGTCGTTGGAGATCCTCCCGTTCCGAATTTGACCGAGCACAGGCACGAGCATATTTGAAGACGTACCTTGTGGCACTAAGAGCGGCCAAACGTCAACATTGCGCTGCTCTTATTGCGTCTGCAGATAACCGCCCTGCCGCCCTGTTTCGGGTGACCCGTTCCCTCTTGTTTGAGAGACCACGGGAAGCCCCTTTACAGGGTAGAGCAGAGGAGTTTGGGAATTATCTACAGGACAAAGTCGCTCAAATCCGGATGGGATGGACCCCTTTCAGTGGTTCAGTCGAGACGCCCGTTGCGAGTCTTGAGGGACCGCTTTGGGAGGAGTTTGACTCGGTTGCCATCGAGGATTTGGACAGGTTGCGTGGACGTCTGCGACCCACCACATGTTTATTGGACCCGTGTCCCTCCTGGCTTGTACTGGCATCCTGGGAGGTCACGCGTGACTGGCTCCTGGGCCTGGTGAACGCCTCGTTGGGTGAGGGGTCTCTACCGGCCGCCTTGAAAGAGGCGGTGGTGAGGCCCCTGCTCAAGAAGCCTTCCCTGGACCCAACGGACCTAGTCAATTATCGTCCAGTCTCCAACCTTCCTTTTTTAGCGAAGGTTGTAGAGAGTGTGGTAGCACAGCAGTTCCCACGTCACCTGGAGGAAAATGATTATCTAGACCCGCGCCAGTCCGGCTTCCGACCCGGGCACAGCACGGAGACGGCCTTGGTCGCATTGGTTGATGATCTCTGGAGGGCCAGAGATAGGGGTTGTTCCTCTATCCTGGTCCTATTAGATCTCTCGGCGGCGTTCGATACCATCGACCATGGTATCCTGTTGCACCGGCTAGAGGGGCTGGGAGTCAGGGGCACCGTTTTACGGTGGTTTGGCTCCTACCTCTCTGGTCGGACGCAACGTGTGTTGACTGGGGAGCAGAGTTCGACCCGGAGGCCACTCACATGTGGAGTGCCACAGGGATCGGTGCTCTTGCCTCTCCTGTTCAACACATATATGAAACCGCTGGGCGAGATCATCCGTGGTTTTGGAGTGGGATATCATCTGTATGCTGATGATACTCAGCTATACATTTCCACTCCGAACCACCCCAATGAGGCCGTCGAAATGATGTCCCGGTGTCTGGAAGCCGTACGGGTCTGGATGGATGGCAACCGACTAAAACTCAACCCTTCCAAGACGGAGTGGCTGTGGCTTCCGGCCTCCCGGTTCAACCAGGTGCTTCCATCTCTGGCCATCGGGGGCGTCCAACTAGCCCCCATGGAACAGGTGCGCAATTTGGGCGTCCTCCTGGATACCCGGCTGTCCATGGATAACCATGTAACAGCCGTGGCAAGGGGGGCGTTCCATCAGGTTCGCCTGATGCGCCAATTGCGCCCCTTATTGGACCGGGATGCCCTACGCACAGTCACCCATGCGCTAGTGACGTCTCGCCTGGATTACTGCAATGCTCTCTACATGGGGCTTCCCTTGAGATGCACTCGGAGACTACAATTGGTCCAGAACGCGGCCGCGCGGGTGATTATGGGGAGGACTAGATACTCCCCTGTAACACCTCTCCTGCGCGAGCTGCACTGGCTGCCTGTGGTCTACCGAGTGCGTTTCAAGGTTTTGATTATGATCTTTAAAGCGCTCCATGGCACAGGGCCTAGTTATATGCAGGATCGCATCCTGCCCCACACATCCCTACGACCAATTCGCTCACACAGAGAGGGACTTCTCCGGGTGCCGTCCGCCAAACAGTGCCGGGGGGCGACACCCAGGAGCAGAGCCTTCTCTGTGATGGGCCCAGCCCTATGGAATGACCTCCCCCGTGACATCAGGATGATTTCCGATCTCCGCTCCTTCCGTGTACAGCTGAAGACCCACCTCTTTCAATTATCCGGCCTGGCTCAATCGCAATCGTAATTTTCCCATTCCTCCAAACTGTTTTTTAAATTGTTCTTAAATATTAATTTTATTGGGTTTTTACAATTGGGGTATTTTAAAGCAGATTTTTAACTGTCTATTGATGTACTTTGCTTCCTCCTCCGTGTATGTATGTGTGTTGTGTATGTATGTACGTTTGGTGTTGTTATATATGTTTCATGTTATATGCTCCATTGTACGCCGCCCCGAGTCCTACTTGGAAAGGGAGCGGCTAATAAATCTAAATTTATTATTATTATTATTATCATAGTCCAAAGATCCATTGACCCTCATCTCTCCTGATACTGGATGCACAGTGAACAGTTGACACACTTTTTGTGGAGTGTAACTGCTGAAAGAATACAGCAAGTCACCATTGGAGCCCTCGTCTGGATCCAAGGCCTCCCATTTTACAACTAGCATGCCTGGCTCTATGTTTTCTAACAGGATCACCATATAAATGCTAAGATCAAATTCTGGCCTGTTGTCATTGATATCTAGAACCCCCACAGAGATTTGAGCAATGGCAGATTTAGCAGGATTGCCTCCATCCAAGGCAACCAGCATCAACTGCTGGTGAGTGCTCTGTTCTCGGTCCAAGGGTTGGAGCAGTACCAGCTCTAAGAGTTTGCTGCCAAGCTTCAAGTTCTGCAGATCCAGCCCGAAATGCTCGCTGGGGGTGAGCTGGTAATTTTGCACCGAGTTGGAACCCACGTCGGGATCTTACACGCTCTCCATAGAAAGGCGAGACCCCGGCATAACAGATTCACTGATCTCCAAGCTGTACACCTGCCGGGGGAACCTGGGGGCGTTGTTATTGATGTCCAGCAGCTCCACTTCTACATCGTGAACGTGTACAGGCTGCTTGATCGCTAACTCCAAGCTAAAGGAAGCAGGAAGCCCTGAACTTCCCGGTCGATTCGTTCCTTCACCACCAGGAGTCCGCGGCCAGGATCCAGAGATAAGTACTGCTTCCCACTTCCCGAGGTCAGCCGACGCCAGACGTCGAGGCTCCAGGGCCAAATATTCTCCTACCTTGCTTACCACAGCGCCTCGCAGCAGCTCTTCCCTTACCTGGTAGACGAGCTGCCCAGCAGCGAGTTTTAGGTGCAGCAGCTGCGGCAGCAGCAGGATAAGCCTACGCGTTTCCGCCCGACGGCGGCACCAGGAGCCGGACATCATAAAAGAGAGGAAGGCGCACTCTCAGCTGCCCGGGAGCAGCGGGAGGACGACATTACCGAGCCCCGTCTGCAGCCCCTGGCGCCGCCGCCAACGCCGCTCTGCGCTGATCCGCCCAGGTCTCTCAGTCCGGCCCGCAGCTGTAATAGCCTCTAATCCCTCGAGGACAGCCTGGCTGCTCTCCGTTTCCTTCCTTCCTCGGCGGGTGACGCGATCGCTGGCTTGTTCTTTTGCTGCTGCTGTTACCGCTGGGTTTATCAGGAGTGTGCGGAGAGGTGGGGTGAGTCGGCTGACTCCGTTTCAGCACTTGGTCTGGGAACAGCGACCGAGATCCAGACCGGCAGTGCGCAGTCGAGACACGCGGAGGAAAGGCAGGCGAGGCACTCTCACTCTCAAAAAAATACTCGACATGATCTATAAGATGCTGTCTCTCCGCTCACTGCACCTCACAGGCCAAATTATTCCTAGCCTTGGTCCTGGGAAGCTTTTAAGCTACAAACAGCAAGAGTTGAAGCGGAATCCTTGCCTACCGAGAGCTTTAGATATAGCAACTCCCTGCCCCGGACCGCGAAAGCCACCCCCTAGCACTTAAACTGCAAGTATTTGAGATTTGTATTCTGTCAGAATACAAAAAAACTGACATATTCAAACTGAATGTCTGCTTTACTATATACTTGGGAAATAGATTCCTCTCCTCCCAGATCTCATTTACTCTCTTAATAATCCTGAAATCTATAAAAGATAAACAAGTTTGTTGTTTTCTACTGCCATTCTAACTTTTCTATGATCATTTTAAGATTTTTCCACATTTTTATTTGGTTTGTATAAAGAGGTAGAGTGGTGCATATCAATCCTGCAAGTGATACAAAAGTGAGTGGGAGAGTTAATGTTCTAAAACACAGAAATATTTTTATGAAATTAAAATAGGTAAGGGCAAATAGAAAGAGGTAGATTTTTATAGGTTTACAAACTGCATTATCAACAGGAATAGCATTCCTAATAATTGGATCATTTTTTAAAAATAAAACCTTATTAAGATGATGAAGATTATCATCCTATTAATATTATCTTATTAAGATAAGAAAACCTTATTAAGATCAATGATGCATCCTCAGCAAAGTAGATGGAGGTATATCTGGATGCTACAATCAAACATTTTCACTAATTATTTGGATTAAAGATGGAAACAAATGTTCACAGTTTGTGCTGGCTGGTGTAACTAATATTTTTGAAATTAGAAATAAAATGGGAAGCAATCTTGATGAATTAGAGAAACGGCTGAATATAATAGAATTAGATTTTTATAAAGAAAAATGTAATACTCTTCATTTAGGAAATCAAATTCACAGGTACAGATCAGGGACAGGGGATTCCTGGTTTCATATTTCTACTGAACTTCTACTGTAAAAACTGAACTGATTCTGTTGATCACAAACAGAGTGTGAGTCAACAATATAATGTGGCTTCCAGAAATGCAAATACTAGTACAATCAATGTAGTTAATAGGAAATACAAATTCATTATTTGTAAATTATTTGTCTATTGTGCATGGTCCTCCCAAAGTATTTGACCAGTTATGGGCCCCGTGTTTTAAGAATTCAGAGAAATCAAAATTATCTAGTTCAGCATACTGTAGTGGCAAACAAAGTATCATAACAGCTTTCTCCCAACCAAATTTCTATCAACTGATATTGAGAATAATGCAGTCCAAATATATTCATTACATGTAGCAACCATGTAATTTTTATAAATAACATTTTAAAAGTACATTATTTATGATGTTATTAAAATGCTAATTATCAATGAATATTTTTTCTAAAACAAATTATTATATTTATAGTTAGCTCCTATAATATACTTGATTATTTTCTCTTTTTCCCTATATGTACTTTATCAGAAATGAGAAGCAGCTTGTGAAGAAGCAATTCTTGGCCATATACTGTTTTACAGGGAGTAATATTGCACATTTTATGATCTAGTTGACTGGTACTACTAGTCTAAAGGGTTAGAGGATTCAAGATGGCTGCACACATGGATGCTGAGGCTGGGCACTCCTTTTTTCAGTGTATAGTGTGATTGATTGAACCCTGTGGGGCAAGGGGCATCTGTAGTCGGCAAGCCTTTATTTAGCCTTTGGAAAAGCTGGCCACAACATCATCCTTTAATATCTCTAGAAGAAGAACACACAGAAGAGCTTAATGAAGTTAAGTGAGTTCCAACTGCCATTCAAGATGCCTGCGCACATGGATGAACCCTGTGGGACAAGGGGCATCTATAGTCAACAAGCCTTGTTACAAATTGGATTGAAATGTAAAAAGACTATTACAGGCAATTTTAAACATTCTCATAAAATACCGGAGAAGGCAGCTAGGCCTCTGGGGGAGCCATGGATTACTATCCCTGCAGGAAGGAGGAGGAGGAGGCGGAGAAAACGGAGGGACAAGAAGAGAAAGAGAGGATGTCATGTTCTTTTTAAGCTGAGTAGGTTTCCACACAAGCCTTCAATTCCAAGTATATTTCTTACTAATGCAAGATCTCTTACTAACAAAATGGATGAATTAAGGCTACATATTGCAAATACTAAATACATCGAGAACTGCTATGTTTTGCTAATCACAGAAACCTGGCTTCATTCACTCACTCTGGATGCAGCTGTTTAGCTGGAAAGCTACATAGCTCATGGACAGGACAGGAATAGTGAATCCAGAAAGAGCAAAGGGGGAGGTTTAAGCCTTTATGTGAACAAAAACTGGTATATCAATATAAATACTGTAAACAGCACTGCTCCATGGAGAAATCTGGAGTACGTGACTCTTAAATGTAGACCCATATATCTTCCACAGGAGTTCACCGTGGTTTTGATTACTGTTCTATATCCCACTTGATGCCAATACTACCACAGCTTTGGGATTCTTGTATAACATTGTTAGTAATCAGCAGAATAAGTATCCTGATACTGTGCATATTATAGCCTGGGAATTTAATCAGGCTGATCTAAAAGCAGTGCTCCCTAAATTTGATCAGCATGTTAAGTGTGCTACTAGAGGAGCAAACATATTGGACAAAGTATATACCAACATTACACATGGCTATAAGGTTATACAATTACCACATTTGGGACAATCAGACCATACATCACAGCTTTTAGCACCAGCATACATCCTTCTTGGGAGACGGGCTCTGCCTATAATAAAGACAGTGAAATTTTGGCCAGAAGATGCTTCCCAACAACTTCAGGATTGTTTTGAGAACACAAATTAGGACATCTTTTACCACCCTGACCTAGAGGAGCACACTGCAACTGTTCTGTGCTATATTGAACACTATCACTGTATATAAACCTATTAGGATCTATCCCAATCAGAAGCCCTGGATGACCAGGGAAGTCCAGCACCTTTTGAGTGAGAGGACCAAGGCCTCTCACTCCAAGGTAATGGGGCAAGATACAGTGTTCCAAGAGCTAGTCTGAAGAAAGGTATTCGGAAGGCCAAGACTGATTATAAGAGGAAGATTGAGGATAATTTTTATAGTAATAAGGCAAGTGTGGGGAGGGATTCAACAAATTACCAACCATCAAACAACCATTGGCATTCCTGCTGAAGGGGATGCTTCATTGGCAGAAGTGCTGAATCATTTCTTTGCTTGCTTTGAAGTGAAGACATCCGAGACAGCTATAATACAGCCACCAGCTCATTGTAGCCCCCACCTCATTGTGGAGGAAGAGGAGGTGAGGAGCATTTTGAGGGCTGTGGACACTGGAAAGGCTGCTGGTCCTGGCCAAGTGCTTAAAGACTGTGCTGATGGACTGTGCTGGAGTCTTTACCAAAAGCTTCAATCAGTCTTTATTTCAGTCCACTATTCCATCTTGTTTGAAGACTTCCACCACTGTTCCACTACCAAAGAAGTTCCCTATCAATAATCTCAACGATTACAGACCAATGACACTCACTCCTATCATCATGAAGTGCTTTGAGAAATTTGTCTGCTGGCACATCATTTCTGGTCTTCCGCATACATTTGATAAATAGCAGTTTGCATACAGAAGAAATAGATCTATAGAGGATGCTATAGCCATCACTCTTCACCTTGCTCTTGACACGTTTGGAACAGTGGGGGGAGGCTATGTGAGGATGCTTTTTGTAGATTTTAGCTCTGCATTTAACACAATAATTCCACCTAGACTAGTGTCTAAACTTATGAATCTTGGGCTTTCTTATTCAATCTGCCTTTGGATTATGGATTTCCTGTCTGGCCGCTCTCAGATCATATTTCTTCAGCCCTTATTCTTAACACTGGTACACCACAGGGTTGTGTGTTGAGTCCCTTACTCTATAGTCTTTATGTGCATGACTGCATTTCCACTCACGCTAGTAACGCTATTACTAAATTTGCAGATGATACAACCGTGGTGGGACTAATCTCTGACAGAGCCAGGTCAATGACAGAGCCAGGTCACCAGGTGTGGTCATGAGCAGAAGGAGCGGAAGGGAGGAGGAGGGGGAGGATATCGATCCAATACAGGGCTCTTTGATTCCAACGGTCATAGGGAGGGGCAGATACGAAGACAGATTGAGATCTCGCAGTCGGTTGGGAGACCGTGGGTGCTGGTTACACCCGGTCGCTTGCACCAACCCCCGCATTCTAGGTGGTCAGGAGCTGCAGACCCAGGGCCTGAGGCTGTTGCTATGCAACGCGAGGTCCGTTGTTAATAAGGCCCCCCTCATTTACGATCTAACCTTGGAGGGGGAGCCGGACCTCGCGGGAATAACGGAGACCTGGTTGGGCCACGAGGGAGGTTTACCCCTCGTGGAAATGTGCCCACCAGGTTACCGAGCATTTCACCAGCCCCGGGCCCAGGGAAGGGGCGGTGGGGTAGCAGCGATTATTCGGGAGGATTTAGAGCTGAGGGAGTCCACTGTGCCACAGACGTCCGGGTGTGAATCCCTTGTCGTGAAATGGGGCCCTGGGAGACAGTTGGGCCTGCTGATAGTATACCTGGCTCCTCGCTATACATCAGCGGCCCTGCCTGAACTCCTCGAGCTGATCGCATCGGTGGCGGTTGAGACCCCCAAACTCTTAGTGATGGGGGATTTTAACCTGCCATCGGTGGGAGAAGCATCTGAGGGGGTTCGGGAGTTCATGGCTTCCATGACAGCCATGGACCTGACTCAATTGATTCAGGGCCCGACACACGAGGGAGGTCACACCTTGGACCTTGTTTTTGTCTCTGGCCAGTGGCTGAGTGATCTGGGAGGAGGGGACTTAACCATCACTCCCCTGTCATGGTCAGATCACTCACTCCTCCGACTTGACTTCCCTGGTGCTACCCCCCACTGCGGGGAGGCGGAACCGGAAAACACTAGATGGTTCCGCCCCAGGCGCCTAATGGAACCAGAGAGGTTCCAGATGGAGCTTGGGCCACCTTCTGTAGCCCTGACCCGCCCTCGGGTAGAGGACCTGGTGGTCGCGTGGAACAATGCAACTACCGGGGCCTTGAACCGGGTGGCGCCTTTGCGGCCTCTCCGGCGGCAACGATCCACCCTGGCCCCTTGGTTTACCGAGGAGCTAAGGGTGATGAAGCGCCGCAAGAGATGCCTAGAGAGTCGTTGGAGATCCTCCCGTTCCGAATTTGACCGAACACAGGTACGAGCCCATTTAAGGACGTACCTTGTGGCACTGAGAGCGGCCAAACGTCAATGTTGTGCCGCTCTCATTGCATCCGCAGAAAACTGCCCTGCCGCCCTGTTTCGGGTGTCCCGCTCCCTCCTGTTTCAGAGGCCGCGGGAGGCCCCTTTACAGGGTAGGGCAGAGGAATTTGGGAAATACCTGCAGGATAAAATCGCTCAAATCCGGAAGGATTGGGTCCCTTTCAGTGGCCCAGTGGAGACGTCCGTGGCGAGTCTTGAGAAATCAATCTGGGAGGAGTTTGACTTGGTTGCCATCGAGGATTTGGACAGAATGCGTGGACGACTGCGACCTACCACATGTTTACTGGACCCGTGCCCCTCCTGGCTTGTACTGGCATCCTGGGAGGTTACACGTGACTGGCTCCTGGGCCTAGTGAACGCTTCGTTGAGTGAGGGGTCTCTTCCGGCCGCCTTGAAAGAGGCGGTGGTGAGGCCCTTGCTGAAGAAGCCTTCCCTGGACCCTACGGAGCTGGCCAATTATCGTCCTGTCTCCAACCTTCCCTTTTTGGCGAAGGTTGTAGAGAGTGTGGTGGCTTATCAGTTTCCACGACATCTGGAGGAAAATGATTATCTAGACCCGCGCCAGTCCGGCTTTCGCCCCGGGCACAGCACGGAGACGGCCTTGGTCGCGTTGGTGGATGATCTCTGGAGGGCCAGAGATAGGGGTTGTTCCTCTATCCTGGTCCTATTAGACCTCTCGGCGGCTTTTGATACCATCAACCATGGTATCCTGTTGCACCGGCTGAAGGGGTTAGGGGTCCGGGGCACCGTTTTGCGGTGGTTCGGCTCCTACCTTTCCGGCCGGACGCAACGTGTGTTGGCAGGGGAGCAGAGATCGACCCTAAGCCCCCTTACTTGTGGGGTGCCACAGGGGTCGGTCCTCTCGCCACTCCTGTTCAACACATACATGAAGCCGCTGGGTGAGATCATCCGTGGGTTCGGGGTGGGATACCATCTGTACGCTGATGATACTCAGCTGTACATTTCCACCCCGAACCACCCCAACGAGGCCGTCGAAGTGATGTCCCGGTGTGTGGAAGCCGTATGGGTCTGGATGGATGACAACCGACTCAAGCTCAACCCCTCCAAGACGGAGTGGCTGTGGGTTCCGGCCCCCCGGTTCAACCAGCTAACCCCATCCCTGGCCATCGGGGGCGTACAACTTGCCCCCGTGGAGCGGGCGTGCAATTTGGGCGTCCTCCTGGATGCCCGGCTGTCTTTGGATGACCATGTGACAGCCGTGGCAAGGGGGGCGTTCCACCAGGTTCACCTGGTGCGCCAATTGCGCCCCCTACTGGACCGGGACGCCTTGCGCACAGTCACTCATGCACTGGTGACGTCTCGCCTGGACTACTGTAACGCTCTCTACATGG
Organism: Natrix helvetica; assembly: GCF_964273705.1. Classification (NCBI taxonomy): domain Eukaryota; kingdom Metazoa; phylum Chordata; class Lepidosauria; order Squamata; family Natricidae; genus Natrix; species Natrix helvetica. The sequence continues at coordinate 67,231,163 of NC_138550.1, read as the reverse complement.
GGCTTCCCTTGAAATGCACTCGGAGACTGCAGTTGGTCCAGAATGCGGCCGCGCGGGTAATTATGGGGAGTACAAGGTACTCCCATGTGACACCTTTCCTGCACGAGCTGCACTGGCTTCCTGTGGTCTATCAGGTGCGTTTCAAGGTCTTGACAACGATCTTTAAAGCGCTCCATGGCTCAGGACCTAGATACCTGCGGGATCGTATTCTGCCCCATACATCCCTGCGACCAATTCGCTCACACAGAGAGGGACTTCTCCAGGTGCCGTCCACCAGACAGTGCCGAGGGGCGGCGCCTAGGAGCAGAGCCTTCTCTGTGGCGGGCCCAGCCCTGTGGAATGACCTCCCCCCGGATATTAGGATTACCTCTGACCTCCGCGCCTTCCGTGTAAAGCTCAAGACCCACCTATTCCAAGTAGCTGGCCTGGCTCAACCATAGTTTGATCATATTGCTCCTGACGGGTTTTTTAATTTTGTGATTTTATTTAGGGGATTTTAAACTGTGATTTTAATTGTTTCCATCCATCTGTCTACCTCCTCCACGTATATGTCTATTTTGTTTATGTATTGTCCATATTTTGTATTTTATATGTTTTTATTGTACGCCGCCCCGAGTCCTTCGGGAGAGGGCGCGGCTAACAAATAAAATTTTATTATTATTATTATTATTATTATTATTATTATTATTATTATTATTATTATTATTATTATTATTATTATTATTAGGATGAGTCTGCCTATTGTGATGAGGCGGAACAGTTGCTTTCATGGTGTGGAGACAATAACTTGATCCTTAACACAAATAAGACCAAAGAGCTTATAGTGGACTATAGAAGGAATAGATCAGACATCCAGTCCTTGCTTATCAATGGAGACCGAGTGGAGCAAGTGGGAAGTTTTAAGTTTCTGGGTGTTATCTTAAAAGAGGACCTGACCTGGGGTACTCACATTGCAGCACTGATCAAAGGGGCCCAGCAGAGAATATACTACCTGAAACTTCTCAGGAAACAACAACTGAATGAAAAACCATTGACTTTCTACCGCTGCACCATAGAGTATTTGAACTTACTGCATCTTTTCCAATTGCACAGTGGCAGATAGGACAACACTCCAGAGGGTCAACATCATTGCCCAGAGGATCACTGGCTGCCCTCTCTCCTCTTTGGAAGAGCTTTATAGCTCCCACTGTCTTAAGGAAGTTCAAAACATTCTCAAAGATCCATCTCATCCTGGGCACTTTCTACTTTTGAACTATTACCATCTGGCAGACGGTGCAGGATAATAAAAACAAGGACAAACAGGCTGAAAAACAACTTCTATCCCAGGGCAATAACCATACTGAATTCTACAGTACAGTGCAATATCGAGTTTTCAATTTCAATTTTATGGAATGTAAAGGATGTATATTTGTGTTTTTATTTTTATAATTGTAATGTACACTGAAGATGGCATTTAATTTCGTTATATCATGTGCAATGACAATAAAGTAAACTAACTAACTAGTTCCTACTATGATGGCATACAGTATCTGCACCTATCTTATCAAGGTTTTGTTAGGTAAAACCACACAGAAATGCTCTTCCACTTAGAAAATAGAATGAGATATATGTTAGCTTTTCCTTGGCAATATTCTTCCTTTCTCTATTGTATTATTTACTTCATTACTATATCAGTAATGAATTGTTTGCATGCCATTATTTTCCAGGTTCCTTTCTACATATATCTGAAACAAAGGTTTACACTTCAGAGAAAAAATGGAGAAAAGTCTGTTTCCCAATGAATCTAAATAGCTTCAAAGTGTCGTAAATAATGATGGTTTTCATTAAGATTGTGTTTAAGAAGTTATTGTAGAGTACAAGATTCAGCCATATTAAGCAGCACAAATTAAATTTGGAACTAAAAAGTTTCTTATATTAGCATTATAGAATCGTTGCATCATTCCCCCCCCCCAAAGTATCTGATTTTAAAAGTTTTTTATTTTTCCCTTTCAAATTCATTCATAAATATACATTCTTATAATTACTATTTAACATTTGTCTATTCATCATAGTCTCTATATTCATTTTTACACACACACACACATATATATATATATAATATTTGGATCACTTTCTTGCCACCCCGTGCCTCCATCTTGTTTTGCAACACCCTTACTTTCTCTGCTTTACCCTTTCTTCTTTTCCCTCTTCATCCCCTCTCCTTTTTGTTATTGTCCTTGCTTATTTACTTTCTCTGATGGGTTCTCGGGGTGGCATTTCAGCAATCCCAACTTTATCTTTTCATATAAATATGTTTTATATATTTTATTTCTAATATTAGTTCCACTTATGTCATTTTTCCATGAATATTTACATTTTAATGTTTTCTTATTTCCACTCTCCCTAATTTAATAATGTGTCATCTGAAATATTTATTTCATATTTTGTTCCTTTCTCTTTCTATTTATATCTTTTTTCAACCCTTTTCCCTCAAAGTATCTGATCTCAATTCTTTCCTCTTAAATTGTGGATTAGCACTAATCTCTTACTCTTTATTTTTTTATCTCAAAGCTCATCTTTACTTATTAAAGTTGCAATGAACCTGAAAACAAATCACTAGTTACAATGTAAATTATTCATTTTGGGAAATCCTTTTATAGTTTAAGTATGGCGATTCCATGCTCTTGTCCTTACATGTATCAACCCTTATGTTTAGCATATATAAGGTTTAGCTTAACCACTAACTATAAATTAAGCGTTCAGTTATAAGCAATAGAATCAGAATTTATAAAATATAAGCCTGTCATGAGTTGCAATGCTGCAATAAAAAGCATTTGAAAGAGAAGATAACTATCTCTAAAACTCTACTGTCTTACTGTTCCTTTCTTCAACCTATTTCTCACATATCTTGTTCAGGTCATGTGGTGCTCTACATTCATTTTCTGGTTGCATTAAGGATAAAACATAGCTTATTGGAACTAAGTACAGAAGGCAATAGTAGTTTCGGTCATGAGACATGAATTGTTTAAATTATGAAAAACAATTACAGTAATTTTCCTAGTCAAAAAGTACCAGTAGAATATTACAAATAAATGTACTGTTTATTTACAAATTTAAATGTAATCATAAAACATCAAATATTGCCATCAAATATTGCTTAACAATTTAGTTTCCCGTACCGTTCTTTTGTCTTTCATTGGCAGAAAGATTACTGAGAATACTATAACAATAATCTGAACAAGCCTCAGTTATGATGGCTGTTTTTAAATCCCTGCCTTGATTTCTATACAATCTAGAACCTTTCCACTCTCATAAATATCTTACGTAAAAATCTTTCTTGCAGATTTCATCTCCTGTTAGCAAGATTTCATCTCCTGCCCTTCCTGATACCTATGCGGAGTTCGCAACAACAGGCAAAAAAAGACTATGGAGGTAGAGTATTCATAAACCAGATCGTAAAGAATGAAATTCAAAACCTCTGCATTTATTTTTAGGACATCTGAAATTGTAAATTTACCTGGTGATAATCTAAATGATAAAAATATAAATTATTCTTTGAACTGAGCCTTACTACTGGTGATTTCGATCCTAGGTAGTGGCAATTATTTCTCTCTCTGGGCACAGTGAATAATTGCGAACTCTGCATTGGCGACAGGAACAGCATCCCGCCAGTAAACACTCAGCTCCATTCAGCTGCCCTGACTCCAACCTAATGTAAGGGATTATGGGCTCATTAAAAGACCCAAAAAATTGCCTTGAAAACCCACTACATTTCTCAAGTATTTCAACTTAATTTTAATTAAATTGTATTATTTAAAATAGCTTCCTCTTTGATATCAATGATGAAAAAAGGCAATATTCTCAATTTTTGTGGTCTATTGCTACATATTTAAAAACATTGATATATCAAAATGTCCTATTAATATTTTTCTGGAAATATACTCCACTAATCTCTTTAGATATTATTAAAAGATTTGATAGAATGGAAGCTAATTGTGTTTTTAAAAAACCTAGAGGGGGATTGAATATAAATTAACTTTTATAAGGGATTTGTCCTAGAAGACTTCCAAGGTCCCTTTCAGCTCCATGATAATATGTAAGCTCATTTATAATAAAATTAACTATATTGCTGGAGATGATTATGATAATGATGATTATATTGACATTTCTGCTTTGTTCCTTTTTATTGCTTTATTGTATCTCCCAAACTGTTTCTATGTCTTGTTTTTCTTGAAAATGTCAGCTTCTCTGGAATATGCAATTTTTCAAATAGTTTCTTGATGTCCATACTAGCCTTGAATATATTAATTTCAGTACTTATTTGTTAGTAACCTTCCATTGTGTTTCTGCTCTAGATCTCAACTTATCATTGGCAGGAATCATACTAAGTCTGTCAGATCCCTAAAAGTGATACTGCCATTCAATTGGGAGAAGGGGAGGGGGCTTGGATTCAATTCATTAATATTGCCTGTGACAACTGGTATTTTATAACTTCTATCCTGGCGCCGAAACACCCTGAGATCTTCTCACCTCTTGGGGAATGTATAGGAGGGATGGCCATCTGGGTTGTTTCACTTTGATAGCCAATGAAAGATAGCCATGGGAATGCATGCTTATTCTGTTTCTCAGGGTGGCTGGTCGGAGGCATCTTCACACCTGTGGATTGGCTAAATTTGCATTTGGCTAAAGGGAGGGGTCTCTACTGCTTTAATTCTACTTGTCTAAGGGGATTCAGATGTTGCTTTGAATCCATTGCTGTCACTTCTGCTTAATAAAAGGTTCCTTTTGAAATACTTCATTTTAAGAGTCTTCACTCTCTTAAGTTAGGAGGCGAGGCAATCCTTACAGAAAGCAACATCTGCAAAATGGTCAACTTGGAAAAGCAATCTTCGTTCTACCGAGGGGATCTGGCAAACCATGTCTGAGCAAAACAGTGAGCAGGGAGAAGCCAAATGCTGGGGGGAGACATCAACCACCACCCAGCTGAATGTCTGCTTCCTGTACCCCATCGGAAAAGATGAGGTGAACCTGGAGGACCCCAAAAAGCCCTGCTGGTAGATTGGCATCAGAAAGAAAGACAGCTGGGATGGTTACCTGCGGTAACCGAAAACTGGGGTGGAAATTGGAGCTAGAAGCCCTCACTGACCAGGAGGAAGTAAATGAAGCATCACTGAGAGAGGATCGTCTGAAGAGACATATAACCCAGTTGGTGATGGAGACTTTGGAAAATCTCAGCATCCGAGGGGGACAAGAACGGCAGCAAAGGAGTGCTGAAAGGGCAGCAACCATGGATGATGCCGCGGGGGCACTCCCTTCCGGGATCTGCCGATCAAGCAGATGGTGCAGCAGCAGCAACAGGGCCCCCAGCAACCCCTCCCATGGGCAGCACACACACTGGGGCCCATTCCCCATGAGCCCTGCAACTCAAAAGAAAAACTGCCCCCCTTGGAGTGAAGTTTGATGGGGATCTGCAACATTTGGGATTTTTTGTGGCATACATGCTCACCTACATGCAAGAGTACGGGCGTGATTTCCAAACCCAAGGATCCTGAGTGCAAGTTGTTATCCTAGCCCTGGAGGGAACCGCTGCCAGATGGATGATGACCCTATATACTCTGCCAGAGGTAGAATATACGGAAGAATTCTGAGATCTTGCATGTCGGGTGAACTGGCCCAAGGATATCCTGGTAAGCTGTTTGAAGGGTGGGCTGAATGATGACCTCTACAATGCCTGCATAGCCCGAGGTGCACCAAATCACCTACATAAATGGTACCCCACCACCGAAGAAGCTGAGATCGATATAGCCAGAAACCAGTACTGAGCAGGACGAGTGTGGAAGAAATCCCCACCCCAGTGGAAGGAAGAGCCATTCAACCACAATTTCACCGAAATCCTCAGCCTGTTTCAAGTGTGGAAAGGGGGGCCACCAAGCTGCAGAATGTCATTCTCAAACACCTGCCCAGAAACCAGAATGCCCATCGGGGGAGAAACCTGTAAAACCTGGCAAGCACGGGAAGGAGATTGCCCTGAGGAGCAGGGAGACCATAGAGTTTCCATCCCCTCAACATCTTTGGGGAGGAAACTCTGGCACCTCAGCAGGAAGAACCAAACTCATTCGGGAGCGATTCAGAGGATGAATCACTGGTAAGCAAGCCAATTAAACCGCTTATCTTCCCCTTAAGACTGTTTATCCCCAACAGGGACAGGGAGATTTAAAAACTCTGCTTTAGTGGACTCAGGATGCACCCGCTGTTTGATCAGCCCAAACCTGATAAGAAAGTTGAGAATTAACATGAGGAAGCTTTTTGTCAACTAGATGAGTCAATAACAGAAGGGGAGCCAGCTTCTTTTGCCACTGAGCCTCTACAGATAGGCATTGGGAGCCACGAAGAAATACTTACATTTATAGTGGCTCCTGGCATGGAATGGCCGCTCGTCTTGGGGTTTGCATGGCTGAAAAAATGGAACTCCAAAATTAATTGGAAGCAAGGCACCATAAAATTCCAGATGCATGTGATTTTTGCTGAGAATCTACATAAAGAAACTGATGGAGCAGAGCACCAAGAAACAGCAATGCCTGGTTACACCATGCCAACCCAGGGCATACCTAACGAATACCAGGACTTGGCTGAGGTTTTCAGTGAAAAAGTCTCTGATGAGCTCCCCCTCCCCACCGCTCCACTAACTGTGTGATAAAAATTCTACCCAGCGCCAAACTCCCTAAACCCAAGATGTATAGCATGTCCCTGCATGAGCTGGAAGAACTGAGGGCATTCATTGAGAAAAACCTAGCAAGGGGTTTCATTGAGCCAGCCCGATCAAAATCGCAGCCCCAGTTATTTAGAGAGAGAAAAAAGATGGCTCAAAATGTCTCTGCATGGATTTTAGAAAGTTAAATACAATCAGTGTGGAGAACATGTATCCTCCCCCCCCCCTATGAAATATATGCTACCACACCTCGCTAATGGGAAAATGTTCTCAAAGCTGGACTTAAGGAAGGCTTACTACCAATCAGAATTAAGGAGGGGGACGAGTGGAAAACGGCCTTTAACATTCCCCTTGGGTGCTACCAATTCAAAGTGCTCCCATTTGGGCTACAAGGGTGCAGTGTTTATGCAATTAATAAATGAAGTGATACATAAGCATTTGTATAAGAGAGTCCTAGTTTATTTGGGTGACATTTTAATATATACCGAGACCAAAGCAGAACATGTAAAACTAGTCCGGGCTGTTTTAAACAAACTCCACTCCACTAAACTTTATGCTAAACTCTCTAAATGTGAATTTCACCAAGAAAAAATTGACTATTTGGAGTAACAAGTTGTTCACAGCAGGGCGTAGAAATGGACCCTCAAAAAATACAGGCTGTACATGGTTGGGAACCACCCCACACACGTATACAGTTACAAAGCTTCCTGGGATTCGCCAACTTTTACCGCCAGTTTATCCCCACTTTTGCTCAGATTGCCCTCCTCATTACCAACCTCTTAAAAACGAAGGGGGAGGGCAACCCAAAACGGAAACAGCCTTTGAACTGGACAATGGAATGCCAAGCTGCATTTGAAAAACTTAAACAGCTGTTCTCAGCAAATCCAATTCTAAAGCACCCGGACATAGAGAAACCATTCATCATACAAGCAGATGCCAGTCATGTGGCAATAGGGGCAGTCCTGCTTCAGGAAAATGAGCAGGACCAACTATAACCATTCACTTACACATCCAAAAAGTTGAATGAAATTGAGCAAAGGTGGCCATTTGGGAGAAAGAGGCTTATGCAGTTCGGTGGACACTTTTAACTTGGAGGCATTTCCTAGAGGGGAGTAAATTCCATTTCGAAGTCTGGACTGACCACAAAAATTTAGAAGCCCTCAAAAAACCACAAGGAAACTCTCCCCCCCAAAAATACAATGGGCTCAGTACTTTACACAATTTGATTTTATTCTCAAATACCTCCCTGGGGGGAAATTTTTTCTGGCAGATGCACTATCCAGAAAACTGCAATACAATAGTGTGAAGCCAGATGTAATGAAGCCCATAGTACAAAACAATCAACTGGCTGCTAAAGTAATCACCAGATCCCAAGCAAAACAAGAAACATTGACGGACAATGACACCACCCAACTTTTTAAAAAGCTTTGGCAAACGATGAATGGTTTGTGAGCCACAAAGCCAGTTGTCTGATGAATTTGGTGCCACAACTCTAAATTAGCTGGGCACTTTGGTTTTGTGAAAACCTTACACCTAATTAAAAGACGTTTTGGTGGCCATCACTAAAAAAGGACATAGAGACCGAGGTAGCTAGCTGCCCCATTTGTGCTGCAGCAAAAAGACAACAGGGGGAAAACCCCAGGATTCTTACAGAAGGTTGTCGAACCTTCAGCATCTGGAGAGAGATTGCTTTGGACTTTATTGTAGAACTGCCAGAAAGTGCAGGGAAAACTTTCATTTCAGTCATGATGGACCTGCTTTCAAAACAGGCACATTTTATACCTTGCCAAAAGATCCAAACTGCCAAAAGTCTAGCCAAATTATTCCTAATACACATTTATCATCTTCCTGGAGCCCCTCAAAGAATCATCTCTGACAGAGGGGTCCAATTCACCTCCATATTTTGGAGGGCATTTTTAAGCTTACTTGGCACCGCCCAATGGTTGAGCTCATCACATCACATGTGTACTAATGGCCAATCTGAGAGGACTAACTTGGTGCTAGAACAATGTCTAAGATGTTTTATTACTTTTCAACAAGATAACTGGACTGAACTTTTACCTTTTGTTGAAGTTGCATTCAATAATTCTGTACACTCAAGTACTGGTTTTACCCCTTTTAGAGTAGCAACAGGCCAAGATTTCATGCCTGAACTACCCACAGAAGAACCCACTGTCCCCTCACTCAAGGAGTGGATGGATACTTTACAAAACACATGGCCAGTAGTTAGATTAGCTTTAAAGGAAGCTAGGGAGTCTTTCAAAATTCAAGCTGACAAGAATGGAACCCAACCCTTTCCAGGTTGGAGATAGAGTATTCTTATCTACAAAATCTAATTAGCTTCCTTTGAAGCTAATCTAATTAGTTTTAATCTAATCATTACAGCCATCAAAGAAATTAGGGCTGAAGTTCATTGGACTTTTCCCTATCACTAGTATCATCATTCCAGTAACAGTAGAACTACTCCTTCCAAAGACACTCAGGCATGTCCACCCAGTATTTCATGTTAGTTTATTCAAAGGAGAGGTAATCTCATCCCTCAGACCACCTGCATCTACACCACCTGTTCCCATCATAATAGAAGGTGAACAAAACTTTGAAATTAAGGAAATCCTTGACTCTAGGATCCATAGAGGAAAAACCCAATACTTAGTTGCTTGAAAACATTTACCCTCATCCCAAAATGAATGGGTTGCTAAACACCATATTAGGGCTCCTACCTTACTGGAAAAAAATCCATTCCAAATAACCTAACAAACCTTTTTAATATACTATAATGGATTTTTTTTGTTTCTATCTTTTCACAGGTGGATCTTTTTTTTCTAAGGAATGCAGCATATCATATCCCTAAGTGATACTGCCATTCAATTGGGAGATGGGGAAGGCTTGGATACAATTCATTACTATTGCCTGTGACAACTGGTATTTTATAACTTCTATCCTGGCTCTGAAGCACCCTGAGATCTTCTCACCTCTTGGGGAATGTATAGGAGGAATGGCCATATGGGTTGTTTCACTTTGATAGCCAATGAAAGATAGCCATGGGAATGTATGCTTATTCTGTTTGTCAGGGTGGCTGGTCGGATGGCATCTTCACACCTGTGGGTTGGCTGAATTTGCATTTGGCTAAAGGGAGGAGTCGCTACTGCTTTAATTCTACTTGTCTTGTCTAAGGGGATTCAGATGTTGCTTTGAATCCATTGCTGTCACTTCTGCTTAATAAAAGGTTCCTTTTGAAATACTTCATTTTAAGAGTTTTCACTTTCTTAAGTTAGTAAGGAAAAGCAATCCTTACAAAGTCACTAAAATATGCCATTTCAATTTCTTCCCCTCCCTCCCCCCCCCCGCAAAATAACCATTTTTGGAAAATTATTAATTTTTACAGTCCTATTTCTGCACAGTTCCTGAATATGATTACAGTAGATAATAAAAGGTGAATAAGTGAAAGTGCTTTATATACAAAACAAGATTAGCATTTTAATCCTTTACTCATCAAAAAAGTATACATTATGACCCAGCTTTTTCATAATAGGTGCATACTATATCGAATGAGATATATATTCATTTTGAATGTAATCTTGTTTTTATGTAAATAAGGACATCTATACAGGTGTTGTGTTTGCTAGTGTACATAATAGAAGGAGAAAAGTGTGTTTATAATTCACCTCCTCAAGTTATTTGTAAAAATAATAAAGGAGGGATATCAATCAATCAATAATAAACACTGAAATAAAATGTCTGATATGCAGTTCAGAAGAAATAGTTCAAACTTCATGAAAAAAAACCCCTGCAGGTTAAAAACGTTCAATTTATGCAAGCAGTGTTGCAAGTTCAAAATCTATCCAAGAGTTATTGTTCAATTGTTTAAAACTTCCGTCCAGAAGAAATGGAAACCCCAGACTACTTAATTCTTTTTATTTGATATCTGGAATAAATATGCTTTATTCTTCCTTCATACAGCTATAAGGAAGTCTAGCACTGAATAAGGTCATAAATTGTATCTGGACATTTAAGTGCAAACATTGAAAACCTCACTATGAATTGTTTAGAGGCACCAAAAAAAAAAAAGGCAAGGAACATGCTCTATCAACAAAACTCATTCTTTTTATTTATAGTTCTTCAAATGGCATGTTTAATAATATTTATTTATTTATCTGTTTATCATAATTGTCTTTTGGCAATGAATAATAGCAAGAATAAATCAATAATTCATCTAGAAATATATGGTCTGTAAAGGTATAAAAACTGTACAATCCATGCAAAACAAAATGCATTTCCCATTTATTTTCATGGAAGAGAAGAGCACATGCTAAAATCTGCCCCACAACGCAATAAAAAATAAAAATAAATGAATACCCTGATTCTTGGAGAGATTTAAATGTACATGACCACATAGCTCATCAGTCAGATTCAAAAGATTTATTTCAATCACAGACTATAACAAATGTAAACAAACACAATTGGAATTAAACAAGAAATATAACAATACATAAAGTTATTAATCTAAAATATATAAATTATAAATAAATAAAGTTATCTGTATCATTTCAGTGCCAGATATCTATAATGATATAGCAACAAAGATACTGAGTAGCGGCAACAAAAGACACTTGGAATCTTTATTACTTGAATACCTTTACACAGATTTACTGTACCACCATCATGATTCACTGTATTTGCTATTAATGACTATAATAGAGACTACTATTATCTTGCAATAATATCAGCATATGGCAGTGATGGCGAACCTATGGCACGCGTGCCACAAGTGGCACGCGGAGCCATTTGTCAGGGCATGCGAGGCGCTGCCCTGTCAGCTGGCCAGCGCGCATGCGCGCGCTGGCCAGCTAAGTTCACCTTTTTAAAAGCTATTTTTCGCCTTCCCCAGGCTCCAGAGGCTTTATAGGAGCCTGGGGAGGGCGAAAAGAGCCTCCCCGCCCCCCCCGGAGGCTTCAGGGACCATCCGGAGGCTTCCCTGAAGCCTTCGAAGCGCTTAAAATGACCCTCCGAGCAATCCAGAAGTCACTTCCGGGTTGCTCGGAGGGTCGTTTTAAGCGCTCCGAAGGCTTCAGGGAAGCCTCCGGACGGTCCCTGAAGCCTCCGGAGGGCCTTCGGGGGGGGGGGGCGGGGGAGGCTCTTTTCACCCTCCCCAGGCTCCTATAAAGCCTCTGGAGTCTGGGGAGGGCAAAAAAAGCATGTAAAAATGGGGGGGGGGTCGCATGTTGCATTATGGGTGTGGCACGCCCGCACACGACCTCCCTGCACTCCCTCCCTTGTGGCACGCGAGCCAAAAAAGGTTCGCCATCGCTGGCATATGGCCTTTTATGTTGCTCTTATTATCTTGTTAATCTTGGATTAGCCTTAAATCTACAATTGAAGAATAGAAGTGGGTGTATACTATTTTAATTTAACTGCAATCAGTTAAACAAATAAATAAATCACCAAGAACATATTAAAATGTCTTATATGAGTAAATAACAAGTGCAATACATGTTAAAAACAAATTTATGAGTCAAATCAATTATGAATTTTCTTGGAAATCTATTTTCTTTGCCTAAGTTTATAAAATGTGGGTGGGCATTAATTTTGACCAGTTTTTATGACTGCAGTAGTAAGGATTATTAAGATTTTTAAAAATCCTATCTTTATTATTAAAGTAGCAAACATATCTAATACACCTTCCCATTTTCGCCATAACAACTTCCCTGGGAGGTGAAGTGAGTCACCCAGCCAGATTTCATGCCTAAGGCTAAACCAGTTTCTAGCCTGATGTTTTAATCACTAGGCCAAAGTGGCTAACTTTGAATGAAAATTTGAATGAAATGTATTATAACACCTTCATTTCAATGCTACAACAGTACTGAGGATAATTCTTATTGTTAGTGTAATCTAGTATCATATTTTGTGTGAATATTAACACAAACTGATTTCAGTTGTATGGACTGTGATTATATCAATTCTCTTGTTCAACAAGATGACAATTTCAGTGGATGTCACAAAACAGACTCTTTAAGGAAGTCTGAGAAACTAAGAGTATTAATTATTAGATTTTATTTAAGTTTTTATCTCTGTTGATGGATGAAAACTCAAACACCAATCTTAGATTGGTGCAAATGTGGAAAAGCCCTGATTTTTATCTTAAACTATGTTTTAATTTTGTAAAGTTAGTGTTAGTAGACATGATTTTACCAAGACAACACAAAATTGAAGGACAACCAATTTTTGTTTTATTCAAGCCCTTTATTGATGAAACATATTTTACCTTTTGTCCAAAGTTTTAGTAAACTCATTCCCATTTCTGGAACTTAAATTTAGAAAAATGCAGCCTTGTCCTTGCTGGGAGGATTCTTGACATATAATTTAAAAAAACCCATCGTCCCTCAGAGCTCTTTCTTTACATTATTCTTCAAGAGAAATTATTGGAGCCCAGTTGCTATATGCAGTCATATACTCGTACCCATTTTTTTAAATTAGGAAAAGTCTTCTAAATCTTCAGCATGAGTGTTGCACAATCTCTCATAACATCTTGTACTGAAATATTTCCTTGCTCTTTGGCCACAAGAACTAATACGCTTGAATCACATCCACAACCTTTTCAAAGCAATCAGTAATTGTTTGAGTGCAATTTGACTGGTCTTCTGAAAGGTTTGCTAGTTGATCTCCTGTACTACCCAATATCAATTCTATTATCAAAATCTCACCAGCCATCCTAAAGGTCTGAGTTACCCAGACCCAGGCCTGCCATTCCCCTGAACCAGTTCCCTCGCCACCGCTGGGCTGCTGCCATTTTGGATTTTAGTCACGCGCACAGATTGTGAACTGGTAATAAAAGAGGCAGCAGCCCGCCCCTGCCTTCCCACCAAGGAATTTTGATAAACACATACCAAAATCTTCATGTTCTCCCTTTTCAGAGTCCTGTAGCACCAGAAAAACCAAAGTTATCATGCACAAGTTTTTTTTTATTGGGGCAGGGCAAGGTGTCATTTGTTTAGTCACTGGACAGTACACATTTGTTCTGAATTCAGGCTTTGTCTTAAGGCCTACAAATACCCAAAGTCCCTCAAGGAATTGCAAGATGCCTGATTTGTGCTAGAATATATCTAGGGTTTTGGGGGAAAGGAAGGGAAGGACGTAGGTTTACAAACAAAACCCAGGCAATGTTTTTGGGAGTGGCATACCCTTGCTTTCTTCCTAGGGCAGAGGGAGAGTTATTGGCTGAAAATCACCCAGATGGTTTCACGCATAAGGCAGGACTAGAACTCAAGTTTCCCATTTTCTAGCCTGATGATTTAACCCACATATCAAACCAACTCTCTAAAGAATCTGTGGTACCTATGGTATATTCATTTTGTAAATTTTATTTAAGAATACACAAACATTTTACGCAACTATAACCATCAATTTTTATATAAAATGGCATAGAATACAGCTTTTTCAGTAAAAACCAAGGCAAGAACAGCCTGGATGGACTAGAACGAGGTTTCATTTAAATTAGTATTTCAAATTGCAAGCCAGATGGTATATGGCAGCGATGGCGAACCTTTTTTGGCTCGCGTGCCACAAGTGGGGGGAGCGCGGGGGTGTGTGTGCGGGCGTGCCGCACCCATAATGCAACGCGCCCCCAGTGCGCATGCGCGCACAACGCGCCCATTTTTGCATGATTTTTTCGCCTTCCCCAGGCTCCAGAGGCTTTATAGGAGCCTGGGGAGGGTGAAAAGAGCCCCCCGCCCCCCCCGGAGGCTTCAGGGAACGTCCGGAGGCTTCCCTGAAGCCTTCGGAACACTTAAAACCTCCCCGCCACCCCCAGAGGTTTCAGGGAACGTCCGGAGGCTTCCCTGAAGCCTTCGGAACACTTAAAACCTCCCCGCCACCCCCGGAGGTTTCAGGGAACGTCCGGAGGCTTCCCTGAAGCCTTCGGAACACTTAAAACCTCCCCGCCACCCCCGGAGGTTTCAGGGAACGTCCGGAGGCTTCCCTGAAGCCTTCGGAACACTTAAAACCTCCCCGCCACCCCCGGAGGTTTCAGGGAACGTCCGGAGGCTTCCCTGAAGCCTTCGGAACACTTAAAACCTCCCTGCCACCCCCGGAGGTTTCAGGGAATGTCATCGCAAGGATTAAGGCGAAAGGGGGCGGGGGCGGGGAAAGCGAAGGGGGCTTTGCATGATTTTTTCGCCTTCCCCAGGCTCCAGAGGCTTTATAGGAGCCTGGGGAGGGCGAAAAGAGCCTCCCCCGCCCCCCCGGAGGCTTCAGGGAACGTCCCGAGGCTTCCCTGAAGCCTTCGGAACACTTAAAACCTCCCCGCCACCCCCGGAGGTTTCAGGGAACGTCATCGCAAGGATTAAGGCGAAAGGGGGAGGGGGCGGGGAAAGCGAAGGGGGCTTTGCATGATTTTTTCGCCTTCCCCAGGCTCCAGAGGCTTTATAGGAGCCTGGGGAGGGCGAAAAGAGCCCCCCCCGCCCCCCCGGAGGCTTCACGGAACGCTCGAACGCGGCACCGGGGCCCGGCAGGCAGCGAACGAGTCGGAGCCTGCCGACTGGAGGAAGAGGGTGAGAGGGGGGTCCTGTGAATGGCGGCAGCAGCGGCGACAATAGTCGCAACTCGGCTGCCTGCCGCCTTTCCCCTCCTTTGTCTCCCAGCCGGGGCGGCCAGCCGGCAAGTTACGACTATTGTCGCCGCTGCTGCCCCTGTTCACAGGACCCGCCTCTCACCCTCTTCCTCCAGTCGGCAGGCTCCGACTCGTTCGCTGCCTGCCGGGCCCCGGCGCCGCGTTCGAGCCGGTGGGGGAAAGGAGGAGGAGAAGGAGGACAACAAAGCCCCCTTCGCTTTCCCTGCCCCCGCCCCCTTTCGCCTTAATCCTTGCGATGGCGCAGCTAGAGGAGGAGGAGGAGGAGGCGAGGGCGGCGTCCTAGCGGCGGTGGCGGCGGCGGCTGCGATGTGAAGGCCGGGCGCAAGGACGCCGAGCCTGAGGCGCCGCGCAGTGGAGGCGATCCGGGCCCGGGCGATGGAAACGCACGTCTCGTGCCTGTTCAGGGACCGTCCCGAGGCTTCCCTGAAGCCTTCAGAGCGCTTAAAACGACCATCCGAGCAACCCGGAAGTCACTTCCGGGTTGCTCGGAGGTTGGTTTTAAGTGTTCCGAAGGCTTCAGGGAAGCCTCGGGACATTCCCTGAAGCCTCCGGGGGGGGGGGAGGCTCTTTTCGCCCTCCCCAGGCTCCTATAAAGCCTCTGGAGCCTGGGGAAGGCGAAAAATAGCTTTTAAAAAGGTGAACTCAGCTGGCCAGCGCGCACACGCGCGCTGGCCAGCTGACAGGGCAGCGCCTCACGTGCCCTGACAAATGGCTCCGGGTGCCACTTGTGGCACGCGTGCCATAGGTTCGCCATCACGGGTATATGGCAATTCATAAACAGCATGTGAATAAAATGGTTCCTCCACTTTTCTAACCAGCTGCTATTCCTTTGAGATGGAATCAGTTAATATCCTAAACAGTACTATCATGAAAGGGGGGAGAGGAATATAAAGGAGCATATTATAATCATGAAAAGGGACGCGGTTACTCAGTGGCTAAGACACTGAGCTTGTCGATCAGAAAGGTCGGCAGTTCAGCGGTTCAAATCCCTAGTGTTGCGTAACGAAGTGAGCTCCCATTACTTGTCCCAGCTTCTCCCAACCTAGCAGTTCGAAAGCATGTAAAAAATGCAAGTAGAAAAATAGGGACCACCTTTGGTGGGAAGGTAACAGCATTCCATGCACCCTTGGCGTTTAATCATGTTGACCACATGACCATGGAGCATCTTCAGACAGCACTAGCTCTTCGGCTTTGAAATGGAGATGAGCACTGCCCCCTAGAATTGGGAACGACTAGCACATATGCGCGAAGGGAACCTTTGCCCTATTCTATTCATCACTGGGTCAGTAGAGTAATGATAACATTAGGCCCTACATTTAATGATCTTATTCCAGTTTGCTTTTTTCATTTGCAAATAGACACTTTTGTTGCAGAAAGAATAAATATTTAAAATGAGCATTTTTCATTATAGAATAATCAAACGTAAATATTGGAAGAACATCTACTCCAACTCTTTGCCCAGTGAAGGAACCCCATACTATAGCATTTCCAACTGACAATAATACAACCTGGGTTTAAACATCTCCAGGAAAAGAAAATTCCAGCATCTCAAAAAATACCCCCCCCCCAATACTATTTTTTATTTTATAATTTAAAGCGATTGGTTTTTTGTTCTCTTGGAATAACTCTGAACAATTATACCCCATTTTCAATATGATAAGAAACTTTCAGAAACAGAAAGATGGCTATTAGGTTTCTCCAATTTTCTTGTTTTCAAGTTCACTGTTCATCATAAGCTTTTCTTTAATCACTCTGTTTTTGACCCTCCCCAATACCCAGCCCTTTCCTATGAAACATTTCTAAAAATAAGAAAATATACTGAGGGAAAAGTTGCACTTCCATCATGACTCGTCAGCTCATAGGCTGTACCTATGTCCATCCTGTTTCCTGGATTATCATTTTAGGTATTGGTTACTGCAGAACATTGGACTTCAAGCTACCCCATTTCATTTATTTTGTTTTTAAGTTGGGAGGACAAACCATCTTCCTTTTGCGAATAAAATGACAGCCATTCCAGGCTTTTTTTCTCTAAATCATTTTCTTAATTTTCATTGTTGGATCAAGGCATACTTTTTAGATTTACTTTCCCATCCCACCCAATACCAAGAAAGACAATAGATATTTGAAAGAGCTGCTTACCACCAGAATGGCATTAAAATGGTCACTCTTCACCTTCTGTACTTGAATGCAGGATGCTGGCACTTGCAATAATCCCGCCCCCTTGGAAAGGTTCCCGGCATCTCTGTTGGATATCAAGTTGTTATTGCTAGTCCCTACACCTAGGGCTGCCCTATATAAATAGGTGTGCGTAAGTTTCCCCATCCCTGCAATCTCAACCATCTCTGGGGTAAAATGAGAGCTTGGGAGCATGCGCACATTGTACCGGTACTTTTCATACTCATCTGTGGGGCAACAACAATTGCAAGAGGGGCTAGTCCTACAGTGGAAAAGTCGAACAGCAAAAAGGAAAATGATAAATCCAAAAAAGACAAGGAAAAGGCAGCCCAGAGCAATGATCAAGTAGACGTTCAAGCTAGACAGCTGCTGCCCATGTGTTTCCAGGCTGTCATCAAAGTCTGGGAGTGCTTGTGGAAAAGTGTCCGCTAGTAGAATGCCCAAAGTTACAGTAGAGGAGAGGGAAGGATCCCCACTGTCTGTCACCAAGATCACCACTTTGTGCTTGATGGGGTCACTAGATCTCATTGAACGACTAGTCCTAAGTTCCCCGGAATTTGGTAAAACCTGAAATAGGCTTGTGTCAGAAGAGTGCAGAAGGTGGTAACAAAGCCAAGCATTCTGTCCACTGTCTGGGTCATGGGCTACCACCTTGGTCACTAAATAGTTCGCATCTGCCAAGCGTGGCACAATTTCAACTGCCACTGAAGCATTTCTCACATCTGGATACAAGATGACTGGGGCATTATCATTTTGGTCTAAGATGGTAACACTGACAATAAAAGTAGCAGTCAAAATTGGGAAGCCATTGTCCTTTGCCTCTACTTGGAAATGAAAATTTTGGAGTTGCTCAAAGTCAAAAGTGTCTTTTGCATAGATGATTCCATTGTCTGCATTAATGGCTAAATATCTGGACAAGGAGCTGCCCTGGATGTCAATGTCCCTGAGAAAGTAAGATAATCGACCATTCTCCCGGAGGTCTGGATCAGAAGCTGACATCTGGAAAACAGATGCCCCAGGCTTATTGTTCTCTGCTATGTAGATTTCACGCATCTGGTTGAGGAATTTGGGAGGATTGTCATTCACATCTGCAATCTGCACCCACAGTGCTTTCTGAGTGGCAATGGGAGGGGAACCCAGATCAGAGGCAGTGACTGTAATGTTGTATTCACTGACCTGTTCTCGATCAAGAAGACCACTTGTGATCAGGCTGTAGTAATTATCAAAAGAGGACTTGAGTTGGAAGGGGATGTCAACAGGAATCTTACAAATGATTTTCCCATTCTCACCAGGATCTTCATCAGTAATACTCAAAAGAGCCACCACCGTGCCCAACAAAGAATCCTCTGGGATGGGGCTGGACAGCGAAGTGAGTGTAATCTCTGGGGCATTGTTGTTCACATCAGTAATTTCCACCAACAGTTTGGCTACAGTGGACATGCCAAAGACTCCTTTATCCCTTGCCTCAATGAACATCTCGAGCAGGGGCTTTTGGACATTTAAAGCACCGTTGACTTTTATCTCCCCATTCTGGGGGTTAATGCTGAACATCTTCTGTAGCTCGGGGGATGTGCTGTTGCTAAAGGAGTAGAAGACCTCTCCATTCTGACCTTCATCTAAGTCTGTGGCTTGTACCCTAGTGACCAGAATGCCTCTAGGAGAGTTTTCCAACACACTCGCCCTGTAGACAGAATGCTCAAAAGTAGGGGCATTGTCATTTGTGTCCAGAACAGTTACCACAACCTGGGTGTCTCCAGACCTCTGGGGGCTTCCTCCATCTTTAGCTGTGATAGTAAGCCTGTGTGTGACCTGCTGCTCCCGATCCAAGGGCTTTTCTAGAACCAGTTCAGGATATCGGCTCCCATCCCCGCGAGTCTGCATTTCCAGTCTGAAATGCTGGTTGGGGCTTAAAATGTAACTCTGGACACTGTTAATGCCTTCGTCGAGATCTTGGGCGACCGGGAGAGTAAACCGAACTCCCGGAGCCAGGAACTCGGCAACATTCACATGATATTCCTCTAGCAGAAAAGTAGGAGTGTGATCATTCACGTCCAATATTTTAAACTGCAGTTTATAAAGTTCCAGGGGGGTTTCTAACACGAGTTCGTAATTCAGAGAGCAGGTAGGTTCTTGTGCACAGATTTCTTCTCTGTCGATGGGCTCGTTAACAGACAAAGCTCCGGTGCTCGCATTCAGGTTGAAATATTGCTTACTTGAACTGGTGATCATGCGGAATCTGCGGGAGGGCAGCCTAGCCGCATCGATACCCAAATCCTGTGCTAGGTTCCCGACGGGCGCGCCACGCTCAGTTTCTTCGGCGATTGAGTACTCTACTTGTCCACGCACGGTGTAGAAAATAAGGCAGCACACCATTAAATAGACCCGCATTCTTTTTCCCTGGCTTCCTTCCCGCTCACCTCCCTGCAGATCGTCTCAGTCGTAACATAATCTCCCGTTTTCAACAAAGAGCTGAAGTAAGCGATGCCGCAGCTGACGGGAGAAAAGGCCAAGCCATGAAGCCCGCTTGCTTAAACGCAAGAAGAATGCAGGGGCTCTTCCAGGCGCCGGCCGAAGACATGGCTCGCCCTTGGCCCTCCCGTGCTGATCCGGCTCGAACTAGTCCTCCGCCAAGGCAGCCGCCGCTGACGCTGCCGGCTCGAAATGAGATCATGTGCAAAGAGGATCTGTACCGGAGCCGGCACCACCCTGGGACACAGCGCCGCTTAGAGGCCTCTTCCACAACGGCGAGATCCGTAGCCTTCTACTGTATATCACGAGGTCTCCAGGAAATGGAGAGGCTCCAGAGCAGAACGGGGGGAGCGGAATCGCCAAATCTGCAAAATCATGGGCTGCGGGAGAGAACATCTTCATCTTCTTCTCCGGAATTGACCGAAAATGGAGCCGTTTTAGAAAAGGAAAACATTTCTCCGACCGTGGCTCCTAGTTGCTTCCTCAGCTGGAAATTGACCAGCCAAAGCAGGCGGAGCGGCATGTAAAAGGGACGCTTATCTCGAAGGAGCAGTGGCGCGAAAGAGATCCAAGATCAGCCTTCTGAACGGGCTTCGTTCAGAAAACCTGCCTGAAGAAATAACGGATTTTTAAAATAAAGAGTCTCTCTGTTTCCTCCACTGTCTGCGGCATATAGTTGACGCCTAAGTAATTACACGTTAAGCTTGAAAGCCAAAAAAGATCATAGGAAATAATAGCAGCTGGGAAAAATAGTCCACTCATTTTAACTGCCAAAAATGAACTGCTGATAAAACATAAACATGATTCTGAAATGGGTTGAAATTATCCACAGAAATAAAATTAGTTGGATTGGATTGCTACTTTTGCTGTATTATTTAGAAAAACAGATTGTATTGAGTTAAAAATTGTCCCTTTAAGCCACTGAATTCAGCTCAAGCATCGAAATTGAAGTGTCCCTGACAGATGACTGTCCAGACTCCAGTGTTTCCAGACACAGGAGGTTCCAGCCCAGTGATTCTGTATTTTATGAGTCTACATTTATAAGCACATCCAGCCAATGTTCAATCACAGTCTATCGTTCTGTAACTTAAAATACATCATTCTATATCCTACCAAACAAAATGAAACAGAACAAGTTTTGGGGTCTTTTCCCACTTCCACCTAACACAGCTTCTGCAAAGTGTTATTTTTTTTTCTGCTGACATGAAACTCCTCTACTTGCTCTTCCAGATGCACTTACACACACACCAAAAAAACACAGAAAAAAACATTGGCACAGAACCAGAGTAACTCACCAATGTGGCCATTCATCAAAACTTAGCCATCCTGTTGCAGAAAATGACAGGCATTAGATTTCTCAGTATACAGGAGTAGTTTATTTGGCAGCCAGGTTTAGAAAAGTTAGCCCATGGCTAACGTTGCGAATTTCTGAACGACCTTCATTATCGAAGCACGCATTCTTATACATTCTCAAAGACAGCATAACACGGAAACACTTAACTCATTTCTTATTGGTTACCTTGAGGAAAAAGCCTTATAAGGAGATGGGGGTCTTACTTCTCCTTTTGTTACAGATATGGACTACGTGCCATTAACGAACTTTAATTGAACCTTGTGGTTTTGGACTTTTGACATAGGGACATTTACTGGAACATGTTGTGGTTGAAGGCTGATGACATTTCCCTGTCCCTTTAAGCAAGCTTCTAACTGTCCCTTTTATGCCATGTCTTCATTCTTATATTTTAATCCATATTTTATTCTACTTTAATCCCATGCTAAGCAGAAAGATATGGGGAATATTTTCCAGCTAGCTGGTGAGTTTAATATGAGGAAAGTGAAACAAAGGCAAAGAAAGTCACCAATGTCTGTCCTTAATATGCCCTGCACAGAGCAAAGAAGAACAATACATTTTGTTGGTTTATGCTGTGAAAAGATAGGGATTGCCAGTGGAGTAATGAATATTATGCCAATGTAATTTTTGGCCAGCTTAAAGTTAGCATTTTTCAATCAATTCATGAGAAGAGTCCTTAGTCTTCTAAGTGGCATTGTCACTTGTACTTGAAGACCATCATTCTGTGTCCTGCACTCTGAAATAGGTCATTGAATTGAACAGGTATCTCAGCGATGTCAAACTCAAGGCCTGGGGGCCAGGTCTGACCCATGGGGTGCCTAGATCTGGCCCATGGGGATGCCCTGGAAATAGCAAAGGAGCGGTCCGCAGTGCCTCTGCCAGCAAAAATGTGGGCAGCCCTCCTGAGCTCCATTTTTGCTGGCAGAGGGTTGTAAGGCACCATCGCAGCCAAAAATGGAGCTCGGGAGCAGAGTGCTTAGCTGGCCATGCCCCTCCCCCCTCCCCCGAGGTCATACACAACCCTGATGTGGCCTCATTGAAATTGAGTTTGACAGGTATCTCATCTCAAATTTCATCTCAACATTGTTTCCTAAATATTCTCATAGCAACTGGTTGTTAAATTGCTGACACACTATCATCTTACTTTCATAGTTTGCAAGAGATTTTAAATGCAGGAGGGATGGATGTTTAAGACATCCATCCATCTTCCTTTTTTACTTGACTGAGGGTGTGTTTTTTGTTTCTGTTTTTACAAAGCAAATAAATGGACATATTGTTATCAGAAACAAGAACTGGAAGGACAGATACTAATTTTTTAAATTCTCTTCGTTTCTGCTGCTTCAAAACTAGATTGGGGTGGAACACTAACTAAATGATATCCTTTGCATTTTCCTGTTGGTTAGCTCAATAGAACATTGTTTGGCTCATATTTCCAGATTGGTAGGAAAGAAGATGGCTGTAGTACAGTTTTAATTTCATTTTGAGGAACTCAGACTGTAAGTAATAGTGTGTGGATGCACCTTTACTTTCCAGTGACTAATGATCTTCATTACCTTTTTTTGCATTCAGTTTATCTTAATCCCTCTCAATATGAAATCCTTAGAAGTGGCCACAGTATTTGAGATAATCTAATTAATGAAAAATAGTGTAGAATTATTGGTTCCATAATTTGGAAATCATATTTATTTTAATGATGCCTAAAACTCCATTTGTCTTCACAACTACAGTATTCAGTTTACAATCAATATTCAGTTTACAATCAATTACAACTCCAAAAGGTTTTTCACATATGCAGGTATTCTCCTGTATTTCTGCATTCTCTTAGTTAAGAATTTTTATTTTTCTCTATAAAATTTCATTCTCTTACTTTATTTCACTTTTAAAAACTTACAATTGGTTAAATTAATCAAATGAAGATTTTATTTCTGTCTCCACAGAATTAGTTATACTGTTCAGTTTTGAATTATCTGCTCCTTGATATGCATTATTTTCACTTCCTTACCCACTATGTCAAATATGGTTCCATATTTGATAGTGCATTCAAATTCAGTTAAAATCCATTGATAAACAACCTGTACAAATGTTTTTTAAGCCAGTGAACTGATCTAATTAATAAATATTAATAAATATGTCCACAGTGAATGTTAGATGTGAGCACCACAAATGTTAGGATGGCTCTGAGAATAGAAGGATGGGCAAAAAATTGTAATGCAATTTCCCTGGCTGGAACAATGTATTATATATATGCATAATAACAGGGAGATAGCTGCCTGAAAGTCCATTTCCACCTATCACTGTGAGGTTACTTTTAAACAAGCATGGAAAAAATGTTACTGTGTAGTGGAAATGCACAACAAAAATATTTGCAAACCATATTAATCCTGTGATTAATTTATAAAAAAGAAATAATCAAATCTCTTCTGGTAATTTGCATGCATTGTTTAAGCTAGAGGAAGTTAAAAGAACATTCAGTTGATTATATTTTAGATATGTTAGTTATCTTATTTCTCTGTTTTGAAAATTTATCTCTAAAAATTTATGTTAGTGACATAACAGGCACCTTTATTTATGTTATATTATACTTTTGCTCCAACATTTTATAAACAAAAAAAAATTATTATATTTTGATTTTGAGTTGTATAAATGTAGTTCCTGTTCATATTTTTAAATCTCATCCATTAAAATTTTCTCTTTAGTTTTACAGGTGCTCAACCTTTTCTATCCCAAGGGCTACATGCAAGACCAGGTGATGGAATAAGGGTAGCAAATAGAGAGCTTTCTGCTAGTATCTCAGGTTAAGTGAATTGGTTGGGAAGTGAAATTTTACATATTTGTTGTAGTGAGATTCCTAGAACAGAGTACTTTTATTTTCAGAGCAAACAGGAACAAAATCATATGGAGAGGGAGATGCATGAGGAAGGAGAAATATCTAATCTGAATGGCTTTACCAGGAATCCCATTGTTTTTCTGGTGCAATAACCTCTCCAGCAGTTCATCTGATTGTATTTAGGGCTATCCTCTTGTCCTATAATTTGGCTTATTTATGACTATCAATATCTAATTATTTTTATTAACTCTTTTCATTTTTTTTCATTTGGTGTTTTGATGCAAAATCCTTTGCACTGCTTTGAGATGAGTGAGTTAGCAATTTTTCTTTCCTGAAAATTCAAATATTTTTTTTAACTTCCTAAAAATGTTGGAACAGATGTTAATATTGGCACTAAGGTTCATATAAGAAGGAAATGGGTTTTTTTGTATCATTAATGCAATTAATTACACATGAATATCACAGAACAGAGACAGGCTGTCATTAAACAAGGGCTGCTATTCTAATTGCAGAGCTAGATAGAGAAGGGATTTCCATCCCTTCCCTATCATTGCAGTCCAAGGGGCCAGCACTCCAATCCCACATCTATTCTTCCATTTCAAAGATCTATTTAGTATTCTAAATAATATAACAGAAGAAGCAACATATTCAAATAATTTTAAGGCCACTACATTTTCTATTTTCTTTCACAATCATTTCCAAGTCTAGTTTTACATGGGCTTGAGTCCAGTAATTGTATATTATGTCCAATGGCTGTTTCTTGTTCTCCCTTGTAGAATGATCTTTTGATAGAAGAAAAAAAACCATCCTGCTTAAACAAAGCAGTATTTTAGTCCATTAAATGTTTTTTTTTTTTACTTTAAGATAAATTTCAAATTATAGAAAAATGTTTCCTGGGTATGTTTTGAGGATGTTAGATATAAATCCAGGTTACGAGGTTAGAGACTTATGGGCAGCAGAGTAGGAACATTTTTCATAGAAAAAAAATTCTTAAAGCTTCACATTGGATTTCACATTTTTTTCCAGGCATATTTTTAAAAAGTAACCATGTGAAACTGCTGTTCTTGATTTTGAAAGGAAATTAAAACTAAGGGTAGTTAAACATGGATCTTGGAGCTCAAGAAATTGAATTTTAATATAGTCCGAACAGTAGGATTCTGTGGCAGCAGATGCTAATAGGAAAAGGAGCTCAAACTGGGTGCAAGCTTCTAAAAAAGAAGAGAATAATTAAAAGCCCAAATGCCAACGTCCCCCCCCGGAGGTATTTAAGCATATGTCTATATTTGTTATTTTCAGCTGGTTTTTCTCTACTATCAAATTCATTTTGAATTTTCTTTCTGACTTCTAGGGTACTACCTATCTCACCCAATAATGTTTATCTCCATTTGTTTATCAATGATATTAATAAAAATATTGAAGTATAAAGAACTCAGAGCTAAATCTTGTTGCTCTCCACACGTTAACTCAGTTCAGTTCAATGGGGTGATGAAAACTTTTTGAGTATTGTTTTTGAACCAGCTAATTTTCCATTTCAGGGTTATGTTGTCCAGCCACCTATAAGACAGATGAAATACCAGATATGAGGGTCATTACCCCTCATATCAGTGGTGGGTTGCAGGCAGTACGCCCCTGTACGGGCGAACCGGAGCCTGCCTGGAACACCGGGTACCATTCCGGTACGGTGCTCCGGAGGGCCCACCCGCCTGCCCAAGCTCCTTACCTATCCTTTAAAGCCTTCGGTGCTTCCGTACATGTGCATGGTGCATACAGCGTCTGCGCGATGCTCCACCAAGCAGCTGAAGCGTTGCGGAGGCTTTCGGAAGCATTGCTGTCAGATACAATGCATGTGTGTGCCACGCGCATGTGTGGGCATGCTGCATGCGTCCATGTGGGTGACAATTGGAACGGGATCCAGAACCCACCACTGCCTCATATATACCACAAATCTGGCCTTCATGCTCAGCCTCTTTGCATTCACCATAATTATTGTTGTGCCAGTGGCATGAGTGATTTGGGGAAAATACAACTATCAGATAAATACCAACTTACATAGAAAACCTACTGATTGTTATACATCTTTTCTTATTGTAAATCATACCATAAAATCTATCATGGTCAGTTAGGCCCTTTGATTAAAACCACATCTCTATAGTCCAAACCGACAGGGATATACTAAAGCAGGGGTCTGCAAAGCCGGAAATGTTGGGGAACTCTGTACTAAAGGATTAAAATTTACATTTATAGGTATATTTATTTATTTGCTTATTATCTAATTCTATTAACTATTTTTAAAAGTATATAAACAATACAAAATGAAATAAAGTCATAAGTAAATTTTAAAAATTGCTAAGAAAATATTCAAAGAAAGATATACAAAAAAAGGAAAAAAATGATAAAGAAGCAGTTTCCAATCTTAATAGCAGTGACAAATACATTTACCTTTTACCTTCTCTTTATACTTTCTAATCAAATCCATAAATCACAAGTTAATTTGTGATATAGAAAAAAAATTCCATAACAGGTTTTCAGTCTTATAATAATAAGGCTTGGTGACACAGTGGTTAGAGTACAGTACTGCAGACTACTTCTGTTGCCTGCCGGATGCCTGCAGTGTGGCAGTTCAAATCTCACCAGGCTCAAAGTGGACTCTGTCAGAGTTTGTTGCAGAAAAATCAAATCCAGAAAGCACATACAGACAACTGATTCAGCTGGATTCATTAACTTCTTTATATACATAGATTAATAAATGTACAATACCAATAGTAGATTCTTTCAATGTGGTAGAAGTTACAAGCAGAACACAAGCAGGAGAGAACAGTTTGTTTCCAGAGTTCAGAGCGGACAGGATCTTAAGTTTCTGTTTCAATTCTTTGCACAGACTAAGAAGGTTGCAGGGTAAACCACGCCCTGGTCCCTAGCTGTTTCAGCTCCCATTGGCCCCTTGTGGCTATGCCTAGTCATGGGCTGACCTTATCATGTCTCTCCCAGGCATGAATATTCTAATAGACTCAGCCTACCGAGGTGGGTAAAATGATGACCCAGATTGTTGGGGGCAATATGCTGACTCTGTAAACCGCTTAGAGAGGGCTATAAAGCACTGTAAAGCAGTATATAAGTCTAAGTGCTATTGCTATTTATTATTTATGTATTGTACTTATAATGAAAGTTATTTATTTTTCTTTCCGTAATCAGACAACTGAATTTTGCCATCTCTGCTAATTACGTCGTTTTCACCAATCATTTTTCTGTTATAACAATAATAATAATAATAATAATAATAATAATAATAATAATAATAATAATAATAATAATAATAATAATAAAATTTTTATTTGTTAGCCGCACCCTCTCCCGAAGGACTCGGGGCGGCGTACAATAAAAAACACATAGAATACAGATGTAGACAGTACATACATAAACATATAGACGTATACGTGGAGGAGGTAGACAGATAAATGGAAACAATTAAAATCACAATTTAAAATCCCCTAAATAAAATTACGAAATTAAAAACCCGTCAGGAGCGATATGATCAAACTATGGTTGAGCCAGGCCAGCTACTTGGAAAAGGTGGGTCTTGAGCTTTGCACGGAAGGAGCAGAGGTCAGAGGTAGTCTTAATATCTGGGGGGAGGTCATTCCACAGGGCTGGGCCTGCCACAGAGAAGGCTCTGCTCCTAGGCGCCGCCCCCCGACACTGTCTGGTGGACGGCACCTGGAAAAGTCCCTCTCTGTGCGAGCGAATTGGTCGCAGGGATGTATGGGGCAGGATACGATCCCGCAAGTAACTAGGTACTGTGCCATGGAGCACTTTAAAGATCGTTATCAGAACCTTGAAACGCACCCGATAGACCACATGAAGCCAGTGCAGCTCGCGCAGGAGAGGTGTCACATGGGAGTACCTTGTACTCCCCATAATCACCCGCGCGGCCGCATTCTGGACCAACTGTAGTCTCCGAATGCATTTCAAGGGAAGCCCCATGTAGAGAGCGTTACAGTAGTCCAGACGAGATGTCACCAGCGCATGAGTGACTGTGCGTAAGGCGTCCCGGTCCAATAGGGGGCGCAATTGGCGCACCAGGCGAACCTGGTGGAACGCCCCCCTTGCCACGGCTGTCACATGGTCATCCATGGACAGCCGGGCATCCAGGAGGACGCCCAAATTGCGCACGCGCTCCACGGGGGCAAGTAGTAAGCCCCCGATGGCCAGAGATGGAATTAACTGGTTGAACCGGGGGGGCGGAACCCACAGCCACTCCGTCTTGGAGGGGTTGAGCTTGAGTCGGTTGTCATCCATCCAGACCCGTACGGCTTCCACACACCGGGACATCACTTCGACGGCCTCGTTGGGGTGGTTCGGGGTGGAAATGTACAGCTGAGTATCATCAGCGTACAGATGATATCCCACCCCGAAACCAAGAATGATCTCACCCAGCGGCTTCATATATGTGTTGAACAGGAGTGGCGAGAGGACCGACCCCTGTGGCACCCCACAAGTAAGGGGGCTTAGGGTCGACCTCTTCTCCTCTGCCAACACACATTGCGTCCGGCTGGAAAGGTAGGAGCCGAACCACCACAAAACGGTGCCCCGGACCCCCAACCCCTCCAGTCGGTGCAACAGGATACCATGGTCGATGGTATCAAAAGCCGCCGAGAGATCTAATAGGACCAGGATAGAGGAACAACCCCTATCTCTGGCCCTCCAGAGATCATCCACCAACGCGACCAAGGCCGTCTCCGTGCTGTGCCCGGGGCGAAAGCCGGACTGGCGCGGGTCTAGATAATCATTTTCCTCCAGATGTCATGGAAACTGATAAGCCACCACACACTCTACAACCTTCGCCAAAAAGGGAAGGTTGGAGACAGGACGATAATTGGCCAGCTCCGTAGGGTCCAGGGAAGGCTTCTTGAGCAAGGGTCTCACCACCGCTTCTTTCAAGGCGGCCGGAAGAGACCCCTCACCCAACGAAGCGTTCGCTAGGCCCAGGAGCCAGTCACGTGTAACCTCCCAGGATGCCAGTACAAGCCAGGAGGGGCACGGGTCCAGTAAACATGTGGTGGGTCGCAGTCGTCCACGCATTCTGTCCAAATCCTCGATGGCAACCAAGTCAAACTCCTCCCAGAACCAATAAATATAGCTAGCAGCTTCAATCAGTTGACCCAAATGTTCTCTGAGCTGGAAGTTGGTGATGTTTAGCTGGTTATCTTACCATATTCATAAAACCACACCACAAATTGACAGATGATTCCCCCCCCCCCAGCAATTTTATATACATATTGAAAAGCAGGAGGAAGAGGATTAAACCCTACTGCACTTTGCATTAGGGTGGCTGCCTGGCCAACTGCTTCTCTCTCCTCTCTCCCACCCCCACCATCACTGGAACTGAAGCAGAAGCACTGCAGAACAGTGTCTTTTATCATCAACCCTAATGGATGAGCTAGAAGGATACTTTATTTGATCATGCAAAATGTTGTTAAAAGGTCTAATATAACTAAGAGGTCCTATCCTGGGCATGTAACAGCAGAGGTTACCAACCCATAGTACCTCAATCCAATGTCCATTCTTTAATCATGACTGAAAAGAACCAAATAATCCTTTTAGCTCATTACCATCTACCTCTAAAATGTTCCCTCAATAGAATGACTGCAAAAACATCTGAATCCAGAGATAGCTTCTTCTATGGAAATTATTGAACCACCCTTTTCAATACTATAACCAACACACCCTCTTCATGGAGAGATATAATTCAGCTAATTCACTCCCTCTTCCAGCCCCATAAGTATCCAAGGAAGGCAGGGATCAAGTTCACAGGTGGCAATGGTGATACTTGAAATAATTCTTTCCACTTCTGTAGGCCCTAATTATAGGTAGTCCTTGGTTTACAACAGTTTGCCACATTTGTTGTCACCCACACAATCAAAGGCTTTAGCAAAGTCAATGAGGTAGAAGCAGATGTTTTCCTGGAACTCCTTAGCTTTCTCCATGATCCAGGGTATGTTGGCAATTTGATCTCTAGTTCCTTTGCCTCTTTGAAATCCTGCCTGTACTTCTGGTAGTTCTCGATCCACATACTGCTGGAGCCTAGCTGATAGGATTTTGAGAATAACTTTGCTAGCATGTGAAATTAGTGCAATGGTGTGATAGTTTGACCATTCTTTGGCATTGCCCTTCTTTGGAATTGGAATGTAAACTGAATTTTTCCAATCCTATGGCCACTGTTGAGTTTTCCAAATTTGCTGGCAAATTGAGTGTAGCACTTTTACTGCATCGTCTTTTAAGATTTTGAATACCTCAAATGGAATAGTGTCACCTCCACTAGCTTTGTTGTTGCTCAGACTTCCTGAGGCTCATTTGACTTCACATCCCAGGATATCTGGCCTGAGGTCATGGTTATCAGGGACGTTAAGTTCATTCTTGTATAGTTCTTCTGTATAATTTTGCCATCTCTTCTTAATTTCTTCTATCTCTGTTATCATGCCCATCTTTGCATGAAACGTTCCCTTCATATCTCCAATTTTCTTGAAGAGATCTCTGGTCCTCCTCCCTATTCTATTGTTTTCTTCTATTTCTTTGCACTGTTCATTTAAGAAGACATTCTTATCTCTGCTAGCTATTCTCTGGAATTCTGCATTCAATTGGGTGTATCTTTCTCTTTCTCCCTTGCCTTTTGCTTCCCTTCTTTCCTCAGCTATTTGCAAAGCTTCCTCAGACAGCCATTTTGCTTTCTTGCATTTCTTTTTCTTTGGGATTGTTTTAGTTGCTACCTCTTGTACAATGTTGCAAACCTCCTTCCATAGTTCTTCAGGCACTCTGTCTATCAGATCTAATTCCTTAAATCTATTTGTCACCTCTACTGTATATTCATCAGGGATATGATTTAGTTCATACCTGAGTAGTCTAGTGCTTTTCCCTACTTTTTTCAATGTAACCCTAAATTTTGCAATGAGAAGCTCGTGATCTGAGCCACAGTCAACTCCTGATCTTGTTTTTACTGACTATATAGAGCTTCTTCATCTTTGGCTGCAGAGCATATAGTCCATCTGATTTCTGTGTTGACCGTCTGGTGATGTCCATGTGTAGAGTCATCTCTTGGATTGTTGGAAAAGAGTGCTTGCTATGATCATCATATTCTCTTGACAAAATTCTACCAGTCTGTGCCTTGCTTCATTTTGTACTCCAAGGCCAAACATGCCTGTTATTCCGGTTATCTTTTGGCTTCTTACTTTAGCATTCCAATCCCCATGATGATAAGGACATTATTTTTTGGTGTTAATTTTAGAAGGTGTTACAGAGCTTCATAGAACCAATCAACTTCATCCTCTTCAGCACCAGTGGTTTGGACATACACTTGGACTACTGTGATGTTGAATGGTTTATCTTAGATAATCCATTCGAACTGAGATCATTCTGAAATTTTGGGGATTGTATCCCAGTACTGCTTTTCCTACTCTTTTATTGACTATGAAAGCTACTCCATTTTTTCTGAGGGATTCTTGCCCGCAGAAGTATACCTGATGGTCATCTGAATTAAATTCACCCATTCCTGTCCATTTTAGTTCGCTGATTTCTAAGATGTTGATATTCAGTCTTGTCATCTCTTGTTTGACTACATCCAGCTTGCCTTGATTCATGGATCTTATATTCCAGGTTCCTATGGAGTATAGATCTTTACAGCATTGGACTTTCTTTTCACCACCAGATACATCCACAGCTGAGTGTCCTTTCAGCTTTGATCCAGTCACTTCATTCTTTCTGGCACTACTAGTACTAGTCTTCTGCTCTTCCCCAGTAGCATATTGGACACCTTCCAACCTGAGGGGCTCATCTTCCAGCATCATATCTTTTTGCCTTTTGGTACTGTCCATGGAGTTTTCATAACAAAGATACTGGAATGGGTTTGACATTTCCTTCTCCTTCCTGATCATGTTTTGTCAGACCTCTCTGCTATGACCTGTCCACCTAGGGTGGCTCTGCATGACATAGCTCATAGCTTCATTGAGT
The DNA here is from genome assembly GCF_964273705.1 of Natrix helvetica. Taxonomy (NCBI): domain Eukaryota; kingdom Metazoa; phylum Chordata; class Lepidosauria; order Squamata; family Natricidae; genus Natrix; species Natrix helvetica. The sequence goes on along the minus strand of NC_138550.1, from coordinate 67,199,026 downwards.
TATGCAAGCACCTTCAGCATGACAAGGCAGCTGATCCATGAAGGGGTTTTTATGATTAGGCTGGATCAATTTTTATGTATGACACTCAAGTGTCAATCCATGGAGTGTTATACATTGTGCTGCTGGTCTTTGCCTAACATAGCCTTAAACTTTGTTAACAAATTGTAAGATATATGTTAATAGTATTATAAATGTCTCTTGGATGAATAGGAGGTATATATTTCCTTTTGGGTTAAAGGAGATGATCACTCAAACTTATCTTAAGGAACTTTTCAGAAATGGGCAACTATAGATAATCTCCAACTGCCTATGTTGGATAAGGTGATCTTGAAATTGGTAATTTTTTCTTTTAGAGGCAACCCTGGAGAAAGCAAATAGACCCATTCCAAAATGGTATTGGAGCAGATTTTGGGATTCAGATTACAGCCTGGTGGATTATTTTTATCTGGAGTTCAGTGTTCATTTATTTATTAAACTTATATATTATATATTTCATATATTTATTAAACTTAATTACAATGACTCTGGCATACTTCTCTTCTTGAGCTTTTGGTGGCATTTAGTATAACTAATTGTGCTATTCTTCTGGATTTCTGGGAGATATGTGTATGAGATACATTACTTTCCAGGGGTTCTCTTTTTCCCTTTCAGAGCATATTCACACTACCAAGTTATCTTGCTACAAGCATTAGACACCACTGTCAACTTAAGACACTCAAATGCATAATCAATTATCTACAGCCCATTCTAAATAATAACATCATTTTTTCACAGGCTGGCCTGTAGTTGCTATAGAAATTCCCTTTCCTGATACTTCACCTTATTGCTGTGAAAGTACAATATCTTTATTGGTTTTACTGCCAAAAATTCATATTTGTAATTCATCTGATGTAGATATTTTTTGAATACATTTTTTTAAAACCTTATTAGTAACATTCAGTTTTTACAATTTTATATTAATTTTATCCTGAGATAATTGTTGTCAAGTATTCATAAATACTTGGTGAAAACCTAATTGAGTCAAATGAAATGAATATAATATCACAGAATGTAAAGGCTTGGAATTGGAGACAACCTAGTCCTACCTCTTGCCCAGTGCAGAAATATACTATTACTGTAATCGATAAGAGAAATGTACTGTACTACTATTACTACTACCACTAACATTTCCTCTTCTTCCATTCCAGCAACATTTCTGAACTTGTCATATTGTAGAAAATACAGTGGGCCTCCCAATGTTGTAGATTCATGTTTTAGAGAAACAGGCACTGAATAAAAGGACATCCATCCATTGTCAGCTCCAGCGAGCCCACAGGCCTGGAGCTGCCATTTGGGGGTGGGGTGGGGTGGAGCTGTGGGCACTGCTGCCAGGAATTGTGCTTACCAATTGGGGATCTCCCTTCTCCACATGCAATCCAGCTGAGAACTCTCCATAACTGATAACTGACTGAGAACAAGCCATGACTGATTGCTGGGTGGTTTTCACTCTGGTTCATGAGGTGATGGATGTGCGTGTGTGCAGGGATGGGGTTTAGTCTAAATACATAATAAAGTATAAAAGGAGGTGGGGAGCACCTGATGTCAGCTCTGACAATTCATTATTTGCCTTAAGTGCTTTGTTGGTCAGTTTGTGCCAGAGGAAGATAAATTACATTTTCAATCCGTCTCTGTGTTTGGCTGTTTTCCTTAATCCTTCAGAACCTGACATCCATATTATTACTAGTAGCCCCAAATTTAGGACAGACATTGTTACTCAATGGGACCAAAATTCTCTGGGTCTAATTTTAATTTTTAATCTTTATTTATGTATTTATAAAATCTGTATGGCTTTCCATCTCAAAATACCAAAACCTGGGCAGCTAACAATATTCAAAAACAGAGTAAAAGCAATATAACAAAATTGTACAAGTAGTTCACACTTAATGATTGCCCTGTTTAGGGATGGTTCAAAGTTATAAGAGCACTGTAAAAGTAACTTTACAACTGTTCTTGCACTTGCAACCATTGCAGAGTCCCATGGTCCCATGATCAATGTCATACAATGCTTTGCCCAATGACTGCTTCATTTATTTGAGGCCTTACCTTCACTGGAGGCTTTCAAAAAGAGATTGGACTGCCATTTGTCACAAAGAGTGTAGGGTATCCTGCTTGGGTGGGGGGTTGGACTAGATGACCTACTCTGTTAATCTGTTAAAAAGCAGTTAAAAACTCATGAATGACCGATAACAGCTTTTGAGATATCAGAAGCTATAAAAAAAATGAAGCCAGGCAATGCCCTAGGCCCAGATGGTCTTACAAGTCAATATTATAAGTGCTTTCAGGATGAACTTCTTCAACCACTGAAAGATACAATGAATGGTATATTACAGGGCGGAAATACAACCCAGACATGGAAAGAAGCTAATATTGTGTTGCTCCCAAAGGAGAGTTAAAATGTTACAAAGACAAAGAATTATAGATTGATTTCATTATTAAACAATGACTATAAACTTTTTGCTGCTATCTTGGCAGAAATACTAAAGAAGATTTTATAGGTATACGTACATGAAGATCAAAGAGGCTTTCTGCCAAAAAGAGAGTTAAAAGATAATGTGAGGACTGTTTTAAATATCATTGAATATTTACAATATGATAATGAGAAACATTGATTTTTCTGGATGCAGAAAAGGCCTTTGACAATCTGAATTGAGGTTTTATGTTTAAGTGCTGGAAGAAATAAACTTTGAAGTGAATTTTATTCAAGAAATTAAAGTGATCTACACATCACAGAAGGCTAAAATTGCCACAAATGGTGATTTAATTAAATCACGTGAAATTCAAAAGAGTACAAGACAAGGTTATTCTTTGTCCCCTTTGTTGTTTATTTTGACTTTAGAAGTCTTGAATAGAGATATTAGACAGAGTGATAAAATAAGGGATATAAAGAAAGAAGTTTATAAATTGGAAGTCTTTGAGGATGACTTGTTTATATTTCTACAGAACCAAAAATAATATAGAACATGTGATGAGGAAACTGAATGAGTTTGGGGCCCTGGCAAGTTTTTAAATAAATAAACAGAAAACAAAAATGTTGATTAAGAATATGCCCTTTCAGGACAGTGATATATTGAATAAAAAGTCAGGTTTTAGGTAAAGAAAAAGTTATATTAGTTATATTGACAAACACAAATATAAAACTGTTTGAAAATAACTAGATGAATATTTTACCAAAAATGCTTTTTTTCATTTCAGATGTTACCAATACTCATATTTGATAACCCATTTAAACAATGGCAGAAGGATATCACTAACTTTATATGGCAAGGAGAAAAACCAAGAATTAAATATAATATTTCAAGATGCCAAGCATGCACGGAGGCGAAAAATGGGGCCCATGGAGGCGGTGAAAGGCAAATGGCGATGATGGACATCAGTCCACTTTTGGGGTGGAGGAAAGTGTGTCTTACAAACCAAAAAATATGGTACATTAAATTATAATCTAAAAGAGAATTTTTCAAGAGGATGTATCATTGGTATTTAACACCAAATAAGTTATCTAAGATGTATAAAGGTATGTCAAATGTATGTTGGAAATGTAAAAATAAAGAAGGGACCTTTTACCATCTATGGTGGACATGTGATAAAGCAAAAAATATTTGGATTATGATCCATATCTTAATACAGAAAATGGAGATAAATATGAAACCAGAACTTTTCCTCTTGGGTGTAATGGAAAAAGAATTGGGGAAATAATTGGAACTTTGTTATGATATATGTTGACAGCAGCAACATTACTGTATGCACACAAATGGAAGAACACTTCGATTCCTACTATAGAAGAATGGTTGCAGAAACTGATGGAGTTGGCTGAAATGGCAAAATTGACTATTCTGCTCAAAGAAAAGAACATAAGTACTTTCGTTTCCACATGTAAACCGCTTCTGAACTTCGTGCTTGAGGTGGATAAGAATGAAACTTTGATTCTGGGTTTTACAGATTAGGCTGATAGACTTTTCTAGAAATGACTGGCTCGTACTACAAAAAGTATGGATTTGTTGTTAATGCCTTATTCCAGCAGTGGGATTCAAATACTTTAACAACTGGTTTTGTATATAATAATAATAATAATAATAATAATAATAATAATAATAATAACAACAACAACAACAACAACAACAACAACAACAACAACAACAACACTTCGCCGTTGCCGGTCCCAAGCCCAGATGAGAAAGGAGGAGGGTTGTTAAAAACAACCCATACAATATGGTGAAAGAAACGACTAAAAATTCTATACCGCATTGGTCGTTGCGCAGGTTAACAAGGGCCACAGCAGATGTTGAGGTCCCTGGGCATCCGTCGACAAGTGGGTTACAAGTGGACCAGCCAACAAAACGACAAAAACATAGTGCAGATGAAAATCGTGCCATAATGGCCTGTTATTACAACTCAGAGCCAAAAAAAAAAGAGGCTACTTAAAGCGAATGTATGATTTATGGAAACAACAATATCCAGATTTAAATGTTAGTGAACAACGACTAGCAGATCAAAGGCGATTTATTATTCGGAATAAAGTGTTTAGCGAAGTTAAACTTGAGGAAATTCAGGCAAATTGCAAAACAAAAAAGCCAACACCACAAGAGGAATTAACTGATACTCAAGACACAAGTAAAGAAATAGTAGTAGAACTCCCAGAGGAAGCTGTCAGAGAGGAAATAACAACACTACCACCAGAACCAGTTACCATTGAACCAACTGATGAACCAACTCAAAAACAAAAAGAACTGAAGGACAAGATCATGGAGCATTTTCTGGCTAGTGAGGAAAGGCAACGTTTACCATCATTAAAAACTTTCCCTAAGAAAATTTTGGGTCCTATCATGAAAATGGTTAATGCAGTGCTTTTAACAATTGAATCGGGATCCATCTTGGAAATGAATCAGTTAATGTACAGTGCAGCTGTAATAGTCACTAATGAACTAGGCATTAAAATCAAAGCACCTAAGCACACAATGGAAAAAGCATCAAAGCCAAAGTGGAAAATCCGATTAGAACAAAAAGTCAAAAAATTAAGGGCAGATGCTAGCAACTTAAAGAACATGCATGAGCAATGGCTTAAAAACAGCAAAATCATAGATCAGCTGATCAGAAGATATAGATTGGATACAAGAAACATCAATGAAGCTGTAGAGATTGTAAAACAGCAGATAACAGCAACAGCTAGAAAAATTGAGAGATATGAGGCACAAATCATCCAATACAAACAAAATCAACAATTTCGATCAGACCAATGGCGTTTATATCAAAGTCTTAATGTGAATGGTGACACCAAAAGTGAAAAACCAGAAAAGCAGGCCACAGCTGAATTCTGGAAAGGTTTGTGGGAGAATGCAAAGGACTACAATAAGGAAGCAAAGTGGATACATGACTTTGAGAAAAGCATTGGTAACAAACAAATGCAAGTATTAGAAATAACAACTGCGATGGTCAAAAATCGAGTAAAAAAAGTAAAGAATTGGATATCACCTGGAAATGACCAATTACATGGTTTCTGGCTCAAATATATGACCAGTTTACATGCAATATTGGCCAGGCAACTGAATGAAATTTTACAAAATGGTCAAATTGATGAATGGTTGACAACTGGAAAAACATACTTGATTCAGAACAATACCTGAAACCTACAGACCAATAACATGCTTGCCAACAACCTTCAAATTACTCACAGGCATTATTGCAGATAATACTATGGATTATTTGGAAACAAACAACATCTTGCCAGTAGAGCAAAAAGGCAATAAAAGAAGGAGCAGGGGTACAAAAGATCAGCTCTTGATTGATAAAATGATATTAGAAAATTGTAAGAAAAGAAAAACGAACTTGAATATGGTCTGTCATCAGTCAAATGCAAAAAGCTGCACTGCTTGGATCCGCACGTATATTATGAAAATACGTTACGTTACGATGTCCTAGGCCCCTGGGTGGGGCCCGACTAGTAATCAATGCCAAATCCGGCGAAACAACTGGCCACTGTGATACAATATTATAATAATAATAATAATAATAATAATAATAATAATAATAATAATAATAATAATAATAATAATAATAATAATAATAATAATAATAATAATAATAATCTGTTAATGGCTTGGATAGATTATAAGAAAGCGTTTATTCAGTTCCCCACAGCTGGATCAAGAAATGCCTGAAAATCTTTGGCATTAGCAGCAACATACAAAAATTCATGGAAACTTCAACAAATGTCTGGAAAACGAAGCTTATGGCTAATGGAGAAGAACTGGGTGAAGTTGAAATTAAATGAGGTATTTTCCATGGTGATTCCCTTTCACCCCTACTTTTTATACTCTCAATGCTACCACTGACAACCATTTTGAAGAAAGTGAATTGTGGACATGAACTTGCAAAGAAAGGATTGAAAATTTCACTATTTATTTATTTATTTATTTATTATTTATTTATTTATTTATTTATTTATTTATTTATTTATTATTTATTTATTTTTTTGAACTTATTAGTCGCCCCCTCTCCCCACAGGGACTCGGGGCGACGTACACAAGCAACTTGGTGTACGTGGATGATTTGAAGCTGTTTGGTAAAACAAAAGCTGAACTGAATTTATTAATTGAAAGCACAAAAGAATTTAGCCAAGACATTAGTATGCAGTTTGGAATTGACAAATGTGCAACAATGGCAACCAAGGCAGGCAAGATCCTAGAAGATGATGGAATACAACTTGATAATGAAGAAATGATAAAGGCAGTAAAACCAGAAGAAGGCTACAAGTACTTGGGGATTTTAGAGGCCTGTGACTTAATGCATAATAAAGTCAAGGAATTACCTCTGCCAAGTACATTTGACGAATTCGCAAGATATTAAAGTCCAAACTGAGTGGAGGAAACATCATAAAAGCCATAAATACCTGGGCTATATTGTAATTCGATACTCTGCAGGAATAATTGACTGGACCCAGATGGAGTTGGACAATTTGGACAGAAAAACAAGGAAGTTTATGACAATGAATCATGCTTTGCACCCTAAAAGTGATGTTGACCGATTGTATCTACCAAAAGCAAAGGGTGGTCGAGGACTCCTACAAGTAAAGCAGACTGTGGAAGAAGAAAGACACAGCTTGAATGATTACATCCAGAAAAGTGAAGAACCAATGATTAAGGAAGTAAATAAAGGAGGCCTTTTGAAGACAACTAAGTTAAAAGCTGAATATAAGAAAGAAGTAATTGAGAAGCGAGCTGAAAATTGGAAAAGCAGAGCTATGCATGGCCAATACTTGAAAAGTATTGAAGACAAAGCTGACCAAAAACTAACTTGGAACTGGTTAAGATCAGGAATATTGAAAAAAGAAACAGAAGGTTTCATTTTGGCAGCTCAAGAACAAGCCTTAGCCACAAACTGCACGAAGGCAAAAATTCTACATGTTACCACCAACAGCAAATGCCGCCTCTGCAATGAGAAAGATGAGACAGTCGACCACTTGATCAGCAGGTGCAGCAAAAATTCACAAACTGACTACCTACAACGCCAAGACTGGGTTGCTAAGATTATTCATTGGAAATTGTGCCAAAAGTTTGGATTTGAGTACAGCAAAAAACACTGGGACCATCAGGTTGAGAATGTTTTAGAGAATGAGAAAGGCAAAATCTTGTGGGACTTCAGAATCCAGACTGACAGGCACTTGGCCTACAACACACCTGACATAACAATAATTGAAAAGAAAAAAGTATGGTTCATTGACATTGCAATATCTAGTGATGCATGAATTGAAGATAAAGAGCAAGAAAAAAATCACAAAATACCGGGATTTGCAAATTGAGGTTGAGCAACTGTGGAAAAAGAAATCATGTGTTGTCCCAATTGTAATTGGAGCCCTTGGATCAATACCTAAAGGGCTACCTAGCTATTTGAAAATTCTAAATTTACCTGACTTGAACATTCTGTCTCTACAAAAAACCACCCTACTTGGAACAGCTTATATCAGTGATGGCGAACCTTTTTTGGCTCGCGTGCCACAAGTGGGGGGAGCGCAGGGGGGTCGAGTGCGGGTGTGCTGCACCCATAATGCAATGCGCAACCCCCCAGTGCGCATGCGCGCACAACGCGCGACCCCCCATTTTTACATGCTTTTTTCGCCCTCCCCAGGCTCCAGGGGCTTTATAGGAGCCTGGGGAGGGTGAAAAGAGCCTCCCCCGACCCCCCGGAGGCCCTCCGGAGGCTTCAGGGACTGTCCAGAGGCTTCCCTGAAGCCTTCGGAGCGCTTAAAACCTTAAAAGCGCTTAAAAGTGACTTCCGGGTTGCTCGGAGGGTGGTTTTAAGCGTTCCGAAGGCTTCAGGGACCATCCGGGGGGGGGGGAGGCTGTTTTCGCCCTCCCCAGGCTCCTATAAAGCCTCTGGAGCCTGGGGAAGGCGAAAAATAGCTTTTAAAAAGGTGAACTCAGCTGGCCAGTGCGCTGGCCAGCTGACAGGGCAGCGCCTCGCGTGCCCTGACAAATGGCTCCGCGTGCCACTTGTGGCACGCATGCCATAGGTTTGCCATCACGGGCTTATATCCTTCAACGTTACCTTAACAGTTCCTAGGTCCTTGGTTAGGACTCGAGCTGTTAGGCTACCAACCAGCCCCAAAGGCTGTGAATCTCACCAAAGATTAACCTAATAATAATAATAATAATAATAATAATAATAATAATAATAATAATAATAATAATAATAATAATAATAATAATAATGTGTGTGTATACATACATACATACATACATACATGGCTGTGTGTGGGGGTGTCAAAGATTTTTACTACTGGTTTAGTGGGCATGGCTAGGTGGGGGGCATGTGACTGGGCATGGCCAACTTGACATCACTCACGCACACTCAGTCGCATGATCCCCACCACCAAGCCACACCCACTGAAACAGTGGCAAAAAATGGAGGGGGCGCCAGGCTGGAGCTCTTTGCTGTCTCCCGGGTAGCGCTGGGGGCGAGCTGAACAGCCTGATCTTGAAGTGGTGGCTGTGGCGGATGAGCTTGGCCCTGGGCTCTCACTCCATCTACCCAGGAAGCTCCGTTTGCTCCATATGCCTGGGAGATGGAGCTGGGAAAGAAGGAAATGGCCATTCAGGCAGTCTTGGGGTCCTGGAGCGGCCCATGTGTGCAGGGCACTCGGCTTGCTCTGGTAGTGCCTGAGCTGGAGGAGGCGGTTGTTGTGAAGCCTCGGGACTCCCAGAGCGGCCCATGTGCGCAGTGCGCTTGGCTTGCTCCAACACTGCCCGAGCTGGAGGCAGTGGTGGTTGTGAAGCCTTGGGGCTCCCAAAGAGGCCCAGGTGTGCAGGGCACCTGAGCTGGAGGAGGTAGTGGTTGCAAAGCCTCCGGGCTCCTGGAATGGTCGATGTGCGCAAGGCACCCTAGCTGGAGGAGGCGGTTCATTGCGGCAATGCCTCTGGGCGCAGTTGAAGCCAGCCGAGTGCCCTACACACATGGGTGGCACCAGGAGTCACAAGGCTTCGTAACCACTGCCTCCTTCAGCTTGGGCACCCTATGCACATGGGCGGCATCAGGAGCCCTGAGGCTTTACAACCACTGACTCCTCCAGCTTGGGTGCAGCCAGAGCCAGCTGAGCACCCTGCACACATGGGCTGCTCTGGGAGCCTGAGGTTTCACAACCACCACCTCCTCCAGTTCGGGCACAGCTGGAGCCAGCTGGGTGCCCTGCGTACATGGACCATTCCAGGTGCTTTTCGGGCATCCAACTTTCCAGGCTGCCCCCATGTCCATCGCAGCTACAACAGTGGTGGCTTTGGAAGATGCTGCCCAGTGCGGAGGCATGGGTGAAGGCTAGCCCCTCTCTGCAACAGGTGGGAGGTTCCACACACTTCCTTGGTTCATCCGGCTACAGCTGAGCCCGCTGCCCTGAGCCAGCGGATGGAGGCACTGCAGGGTGCAGCTGGGAGCACACTAACCTTGCCCTCCCTGCCGCCACTGCTCTCTCCTCCTGCCACCACTGCTCTCTCCTCCTGCCACCACTGCTCTCTCCTCCCACCGCCCTCTCCAGCATGCAAAGCTTGCTAGGCTGCAATGGCAGTGGCTTCGGGAGACACTGGCCAGGGGGGCTAGACTAGCGTGATGCTGCTTACCTGTGTGTAGGCACGATGAGGCAGCTGTGTGGATGCATGTGGCGAAGATGAGGCAGGGCAAGTGTCCAAGTGTACCAGTTTAGGGGTGTAGCCAGCCAGCCATCATTACTGGTTCGGTGACCCATGCCCAATTACCACTACCAGTGATTTACACACATGACTTACTTTCTGGAAAAAAATACTGTGGGGATAAGACACCCTTAAAACCCCTCGGGGTGTGTGTTCTGTTAAGATACAGCCAGTTGTGCCTTCAAATGACTTCTTTACCTTTACCTTTACCTTTATTTCGATTTTTATACCGCCCCCTCTCCCCAAAGGGACTCGGGGCTCTACTGTACTGCCTTAAAATGACTTCTACTGTGCAGTGTAGTGGAGTTGCCATGGTAACGGCTTCACAGTACTCCATAAGGAGTACTCCACAGTTCCCCCTCTGGTATGGCGGAAAATCCAACATTAGAAATTACGTTTAGTCCGGACATTTTCAACAAGGCTTTGATTATTCTTGAAGACAAATGTATGGCCATGATCAATAAAACATTACTGCAACTCGGCAGTAAACATTTTACTTTATAATTTGTATACTCTTCTTATACTTTCAAATGCCTGTAAATAAGATTACTTTGATTTGACACTATACATATAATTCATTTCTTTTTCTGTCTAATACAGGATTGGGATAAATAAATACCCAGGAAATGCCGGGTTATCAGCTAGTAACCTAATAAAAACATATTTTAAAAAAAGGAATACTGCATCCAGTTCTGATCATCACAATACAAAAAAGATATTGAGACTCTGAAAACATTGCAAATAAGAGCAACAAAAATGATTAGGATTAAAACATATGAAGAACAGTTATAGTAATTGGGTATGTAGTCTAATGAAAAGAAGGAGTAGGGAGGACATGATAGCAATGTTCCAATATTTGAAGGTCTCCTATAAAGATGGGGGGGGGGGGTCTAACTATTTTCCAAAGCACCAATAAGCAAGACAAGAAACAATGTTTGGATACTAACCAAGGACAGAAGTAACCTAGAACTAAGGAGAAATTTCCTAATGGTGAGAACAATTAAAAAATGGAACAATGTATCATCAGAAGTTGTGGGTGCTGCATTACTGAAGGTTTTCAAAAAGAGACAAGACAACCATTTGTCTGAAATGATATAGGGTCTCCTGCTGAAGCAGAGGTTTGAACCAGAAGACTTCCAAAGTCCCTTCCAACACTATTATTCTGTGTTCTATGTTCTATGTATCATGCAGTTCAAAGCCCAATGAATCTTAATAACACAACTCCAAATGATGTCAATGAATTATTTTTAACAACATGCTTCAAATATTAGTATGCATAGTTATATAAAACTAGTTCTTTTAAATTGTAACTCATATTCAATTAGTTATTTGTATTATTTACTTAGCAAAACGATTGTGTATTGCATGAAGTTTAAAACACAACATTTATAATAAAGGGCTAATTTGTTAAAAAATAAATCAGCAAACCATTGCTGATACATATGCTTGGATCCAAACTTCATTACCCTAGTCATTGCTAGAAAGTTTACTGAGAAGCCAAGAGAGATTTTGACAATCTTTCCTTTTCAAATAAGAAGGGTTGAGGATATGACCTGGAACACTGGAAGATAAAAAGAGATCTCTCCTTTTATCAGTTTGATCCTTCCTATAGCTTAAAAACTTTCCATTTGTAATAGGTTCAATTATTCATGAATAAAATATATTCAGTAACTGAAAATTAATTAGTCAGTTAATGACTTGTTGCAGTTTGACTTAGTCACATGTGATTGAGTAAGGTGACTCAGATAAAGAAAGACACAGAGACAACTAGGAGGAGACTTGATTCTAGATACCAGGTTAAAGATTCAGTGATATCCATGAATATCGCTTTCTCTTAAGGGGAAAGGTATGGGCTGGCTTTCATTAATAAATGTTTTATAAAAGCATACAAATGATAAGGTCCAGTGACTTGAAAGGAAATAGCGCATCATTTTCCCCACCTGCTGGTTCTTCTATACTTGTCATTCCTCTATTCTTTGATGACAACATAATTTTCATAATTTCTCATCATCCATCATTGATACAAGAGTATTGTCTATATTTAGACAATATTTAGACATTGATACAAGAGTATTGTCCATGTTTATCAGCTTTTAAGTCCCTATATCTATATCAGGAGATGCTCTAACAATTTATATATTTTTTAGGAAAGGAAAAGCTTGCTTAAGCTTGCATTCCCATCCCCATCAAAGACATATCTGATGGCATCACTTTAATAACATTTTTTACTTACCAACATAAAGGTAATATGTACCCACTTCCCTGCATGAAGGACATGCTGGCCCACCTCTCTAAAGGAAAAATATTTTCAAAGATAGATTTATGAGAGGCATACTACTGCATCAGAATTAGGAAAGGGGATGAGTGGAAGACTGCTTTTAACACCTTGCTGGGGTGTTACCAATTTAAAGTACTCCCTTTCGGACTCAAGGGCCCCCTGCTGTGTTTATGCAACTAATTAACGAGATGCTCCATGAACATTTATACAAAGAGGTCCTGGTTTAAACATCCAGACCCAGAACAACCATTTGTCATCCAAGCAGACGCCATTGATGTGGCAGTAGGAGTGATCCTACTGCAAAACAATGAACAGGGACAATTGCAACTGTGTGTATACACCTCCACAAAAATTGACAGAAACCGAGCAAAGATGGGTCATATAGGAGAAAGTGGCTTATGCAGTACGATGTGCCCTCCTCACATGGAGACAATTCTTAGAAGGGAACAAAATCCCCTTTGAAGTCTGGACTGATCATAAAAACCTAGCAGTTCTGAAGACCCTACAAAAACTCTCCCCAAACAAATACATTGTGCACAGTATTTTAAACATTTTAATTTTACCCTCAAATATCTCCCAGGAGGGAAAAACATCTTAGTTGATTCCCTATCCAGAAAACACCAGTACAACAACAAAAAGACTGAAATTGTTAAACCTATGCTCCAAACACCCCAGCTAGCCACCAAAGTAATTACCGAGCACAAGCCAAAAAAGAACCGCTTGCTGACAATGCAACAGTCTCCAAATTTAAGGAGGCTCTTCTTAAGGATGACTGGTTCCAAACACGCAAAAACATTTATTTGCTCAAAGATGACTTAGCCTGCGTAGAAAAGAAACTTTACATCCCTGCTAGCCAAATATTGAATCTCATGAAGCGATGTCATGATTCCAGGATAGCTGGACATTTTAGATTTGTGAAAACTCTACACCTCATCAAAAGACAATACTGGTGGCCATCCCTTAAAAAAGACATTGAGAGCTATGTTGCTAGCTGCCCCACCTGCACAACTGCAAAAAGACAGCATGGAAAATCACCAGGACTTTTACAAATGGTAGCAGAACCTTCAGCACCCTGGAGAGAGATTTATATGGATTTTATAGAGGAGCTGCTTGAAAGCATGGGAAACACAGTTATTTGGATTGTAACGGACCTCTTTTCAAAACAGATTCATTTCATACCCTGCCAGAAGATCCCAATAGCCAAGGCACTAGCAAAAATGATTTTAGTCTGCATTTATCGCCTCCATGGAGCTCCCCCATGGATTATCTCAGACAGGGGTGTCCAATTCACCTCCAAATTTTGGTGGGCTTTCTTAAACCTGTTAAGCTCCACCCAGGGAGCTATCCTCTTTGCATCATCCCATGACAAATGGTGGGGTTGAAAGGGCCAACAGTGTATTGGAACAATATTTAAGAAGTTTTATTAACTACCAACAGGACAACTGGACTGACCTGTTACCTTTTACTGAAGTAGCTTACAACAACTCTGTACACAGCAACACTAGCTTTACCCCATTTCAGGTTGCCACAGGACAAGAATTCAACCCCATGCTAGAGCTACCAGCTAAGGAACCTGACATCCCCTCCCTTAAGAAGTGGATAAACAATCTACAATCCACTTGGACAGTGGTCAGACTGACTGTACAAGAAGCTAGAGCAATTTTCAAAGTTCAAGCTGACAAGAAACACTGTGAACACAAACCATTCAAAGTGGGGGACTGTGTATATCTATCCACAAAGTTTCTACAGTCCTTACAACCGTCTGGGACCAAAATTCATTGGCCCATTCCCCATCACCAGAATCATTAACCCTGTCATGTAGAACTCCTTCTTCCTAAAACAATTAGGCAGGTTCACCCAGTGTTTCACTGCAGCCTACTCAAACCAGAAATCATTTCAAAGGTGAGATCTCCTTTGCCCACACCCCAACCCCCATTATGATGGAAGGAGAACAACATTTTGAAATTAAAGATATACTGGACTCCCACACTCACCACGGCTCCAAGCAATATTTAGTGGCATGGAAACACCTACCACCCTCTCAGAACAAGTGGGTAGCCAAAAAACATGTAAAAGCTCCCACATTATTAAGGAAATTCCACCTGAAATACCCTCAAAAACCATCCTAAGTCGTAATGTATTATACGTTTTATGTCTTTCCAGGCGGACTTTCCATTTTTCTGAGGAGGGCAATATGTCAGATCGTGTATCTGCCATTCTTCAGAGGACAAAGAGAGGGGGGTTGGATTTGATGCATTATATTCTTTCTCCTTTCTATCTCTTGCCTTGCCTCTTTATATAACCTTTTGCCCAATTTATAACCATTGCTGGTACCTCAAAGGTCCGGAAAATCCTCACCTCTTGGAGGATAAAGGAAGGGGGGAAGGAAGCCATGTGGTTTGAAACTCCAGAAGATGATCCTTGAGAATCCCTGCTTATCTTTTTCTCAGAGAGGCCAATACAAAAATATCTTCACACCTGCGGATTGGTGGGAATCCACATTGGGAGGGGTCCCTAAGTCCCTTTATCGTGGATTGTATAGCCTGAGGGTCTTAGAGCCTGTTTTGAATGTTGATTTTCTTTCATTCCTTTTCAATAAAAGATTCCTTTTGAAATACCAGGTTTTCAAGAGTCTAGGCTTTTTGAAGGGGGAGGGTCTTAGAGCCTGTTTTTAATGTTGATTTTCTTTCATTCCTTTTCAATAAAAGATTCCTTTTGAAATACCAGGTTTTCAAGAGTCTAGGCTTTTTGAAGGGGGAGGAGGAGGCAGGTCCTTATACGGTGTCTCTTTAATGATTCCATGAGGAGGAGATCAGGAGGGTGGAGCTCTGCATCTTCAGCCTTACTTAGCTATTCATCTTTTGATATTCTTTCATTATTTTAATACAACTATTACAACCATTTTATAATACTTATAAATGTTGTAAACTTTTCAAGTAATAAGATTATGCTAATGTTATGCAATATATTTCATTTTATACATCTTTCTTCTTCACTTATATTAATTTGTCTAGTTCATTGTCTTACATTAATGCAGCATTTTGACATTTGCTTAATGTTTCCATTGTCTCTTTTCAATAAGATAATATTTTTCATGTCTGCAAAAGATTTACAGGGCCAAAGTTAGACCTCTAAGTAATTAATTTTTCAGGCGAGATTTGAATTTGAGACAACAGTTCCAATCAGTTAAAAGCAGTTCATATCTATCTCCAGAGTTCCCAATTAGTGATACCAGTCTTTCATGTTCTGATCAGAAGAATGGTAACTTGCAGTGGCATAAAGGTTTTGAAAATTCTGGACAGGAACCATAGGAATTCTCAGTTGCATTGCACTTTTGATTGGAGGTTAGTAGTGCTTTAGTTCTTATCTTGCTGTAGTTGTTACATTCCTACTGGACTTCTCCAAAATATATAGATACAAAAATGCTTCTGAATGATTCAGAAGCAATCTGAATAAGACAAATAATAGTTGAACTGGGTTTTGTGGCAATTTGATTGAGACTCACCCATTTGTATGTGCATCAATATGAAACACAAGTACAAAACAAATTGGGGTTCAATTGCACTGCCGTGACCACCAGCTTCACTTTATTGAAACCCCCTCCCCAAGGTTACTGCTACAGTCAGTTTAATTGGAATAGTTAGGGGGTATTGGGAGGAGAGTGCTTGTTTGTTTGTTCCAACTGATCATTAAACCTTGGTACAAGCTGTTTATTTGAAATCTACTCTTATTGAAATCCAGACAGCATTTTTTTTAAAAAAAGATACAATTTTAAAATGCTCTGTTCCTATTTTTTTTTGTTTACAGATCTAAATACAAACAGCTCTAATAGGTTTTACCATGGTCTCCCCCCCCCCCCCCCCACTGTATCACTCAGGTACTGGAGCATGGAGAAAGTCCTTCCATCTCATGTAAATTTTAAAAAGGTTATCCTAAGCCACTTTTGACTGCATCTACTTCATGTTTTTAATGAACTATTTTTAGAGTTTAAATGTCATAACATGGCCTCAAAACCTCTAGAGATTTGCTGTTTTATCATTGCTATAACTATTGTATACTGCTACTTTCAAAGAGAAATTCTTGTTTGGGACCAAAGATGAACAGGTGCTAGAGCAGTGATGGCGAACCTTTTCAGCATCAATTGCCCAAACTGGAACTCATGCATGCATGCGCACGCTGGAGCACCAGAAACCTGAAGATCATCTGACCGGTGCACATAAGTGCGCTGGAAACCAGAAGAGCAGCTGGTTGGTGCATGTGCCCACAGAGAGGGCTGTGCGCCATCTCTGGCACATGTGCCTTAGGGTCACCATCACGGTGCTAGAGGCATAATCAGACAACACTGATTAATATTATATTAATCTTTAATATTGTTCAAAAAGTACTTTAATTACTTTATCTTCTTGTAAGCCACCCAGAGTCATTTTCTGTAAGATGAATAGCCATATAAGTTTGATATATAAAAAAATACCCAAGGATAACTTACAGTATGACAAAGAAACAACAAAGCCAAGTTATGTAAATAATTCTATGTATTTCAGAGCAAAATATTGAAATAAAAATGTTCTAACTTCTGAACTGCATTTACAACAATATAAGCAATATTTACTAAATAAACCTTCTACTTAAAAGAATCCCAATGTGTTATTTTAAAGTTCACTTAAATAATTAATACCACTTTAATTTACTTCTTTTAATTTCTATTTCAGATTAGTAAATAGTTTAATACAATATTTTAATACAAATAGCTTTGCAAAAGAAGCAACGATGAGAGCCAAAGAGTCTAAGTAATGTAGTACTTACAATAAATAAATTATTAAGAAGTATTCTGAAGTAACGCATTTTAAATTCTAACTTTTTAAAAAATGCTTCTAATATAGCACTAGACTATATTAATAAAATCATGAAAAGCTATTCCAAAGAATATTTTACCAACAACTTTCTGATTCTCTATTATCTTATGTCAGCTTTTCATGTATAATATTTTTCATACTGATCTATTCTATACCAATAGGAACGTAGTGAGAATAACAACCATAGATATCCAGAGGGTGGGAGGAGCTAACAAAACATGGTGTCACAATGGAGACTGACCCTTCCATACTTGCATGTGACATCATGGCCCAAGTATGAAAGGGTGGAGCTTGCATCACAATGTCAAGACACATGCTTCATCATTATAATGACATTTTGGTTAGGAATAATGCCTATGGGAATACATAAGTAAATTAGCAGAGCGTAAATACTTCAGCAGCCTCAGAACCTGAGAATGTAACAAGAAAAATGAAACACTAACGATAGTGCCTTAGACCACAAAAGATTTATTTTTAATGTAGTAAGCTGCCTGGAGCTGCCTTTCAGCGAGATGAACAGCAAACAAATTTAATAAATATATAATTTTTCATCATCAATGTATAACTTGAAATATTTTGTTTTTTTCATGGTCAAACAATTGTTTTTTTTAACTAAGTTGTTTCCATATCCTTTTTCTCCAGATAATAAGCCCAATCGGGCTTTTGAGCGCATGCACTAAAATAAGTCCTTCCTGAAAATATTGCAACACAGCAGCAGCCATGAGGTGACCATGTTCGCCGCCTCCTGCACCTCAAAAATAATAAGACCTCCCCGAAAATAAGGCAAGTGCTTATTTCTGGAGTGAAAAGAAAATAAGACCCTGTCTTATTTTCTGGGAAACACGGTAGTTCATTTATATCAATTTATAGTTCATTTATGTAAACTCATTTTTAAATCATGTAAATTCTGTAGTTGACTGTGGGAATGCTGGTAATATAACAGTTTGTCTTCACTTAACAGCCATTCATTCAGCAACTATTCAAAGTTACAACATTGAATGAAATGACTTATGACCCAGTCCTTGAAACTCCAGTTGTTGCAGTAGCTCTTCTTTCTTGCTGC
Organism: Natrix helvetica; assembly: GCF_964273705.1. Classification (NCBI taxonomy): domain Eukaryota; kingdom Metazoa; phylum Chordata; class Lepidosauria; order Squamata; family Natricidae; genus Natrix; species Natrix helvetica. The sequence continues at coordinate 67,180,624 of NC_138550.1, read as the reverse complement.
AGTGACTGAGGACTTATTTCACATGCTAGTCTTCTTTTGCAAAAGAAGGCCGGCTGGCATGTGACAGAAGCCTCAGCTGCACTAGTCGAAAGAAGGACACAGCTATAACAGACCTTCTTTTGAACTGGTGCAGCCAGGATCTTCTTTACCTGACAGCCTTTTTGGGAAAGAAGGTCCTGCCTGGCGTGCAAATGGAGGCCTTGGAAGGGCATGGATGAAGGTCCTCAGCACAGCATGAACAAAGGCCTTGTTAGGATAGGAATGGAGTCCCTGGCTGGTATGTGAGAGAAGCCCTAACTGCACTGATGCAAAAGAAAGCTATACAAAAGAAAACTCTGACTGGTACAGTAGTGATTTGCAGTGTGGGGGGCACAGTGGCAGCAGGTAGGGCTGGGCAGTGAAGGCATCTGGTGGGAATGGGCAGGCAGGTGGCCAAAAAGGCAAAGATGGGGGAGTTCAAGACAAGAAAGAGGAGGCAGACTCTTACCTTACTTAGGCTTGGGGTTAAGAGTAACCAAGATTGACGTGAATTAGGATAGGTCCTTGCCTAAACAACCACTGGGATTTCTATTGCTAAGTGCTCACATGATGTCAGCCTCTCAAGTACTGGAAGGAAGCTACTTTGTCACCTGTAGTTCTTGTCTTTGTTAGGCTACACATACCTAATTCCCTTAACTATTCATCATACAGTTTAGCCTTGAGACCACTTATCAACTTTGCTGGTCTTCTCTGCACTCTTTCTAGAATCTCAGTATCTTTTTCTATTGTGGTAATCGGAACAGGACAGTAACCCTGTGGTACTATCGCTTCTCATGATCTTGCTGTTATTACTTTGTTGAGGTAACCTAGGACTGCATTGCTTTTTTGGCAGCTATAGTACACTGCTGCTCATACTTATATACTTTGATAATTTCCTCTTCCACTCCTCATCTAGATCATTTATGAAGGTGTTGAAAAGCACTGGGTCCAAGACAGAACCTTGAGATACTCACTGCATGTCTTCCTCCATGAAGTTGTAGTTCAGTTGAGGACTACATGATGAATGTGATTGATCAGACAGTTTTTAATCCATCTGGTACTGGTACTTGTACTGTCTATCCCATACTGTTCTTTCTCACCAAGAAGTAGGATGCAGTCTACTTTGTCAAATGCCTTATTGAAGTCCAAGTAAACTATACCCCCAGCTTCATCAAAGAAGAAAATAAGATTTGTCTGGCAGGATCTGTTTTTAACAAACTCATTTGCTTGTTCATTTGTTTACTTCTAGGTGCTCACAAATCTGCTGCTTGGTAATCTTTTCCAGGATTTTCCCAAGTATTGATGTCAAGCATTTTAACACTATTTGGTTTGGTGGTAGCAGTACCTCAGACAGAAGGTCCATACAGAGAATGGTAAGAACAGTTGAGAAGATTACAGAAAGCTCATTTCCCTTTATTTGGGATACTGCTTATAAGTGCTATGTGTTTAGAGCTCAAAGCATTATTAGAGACACCACACATCCACTTCATGATCTGTTTCTGTTGCTCCCCTCTAAGAGGAGGTTTCATAGTATTTATAGCAGGATTAAGGAGACGTGGTGGCTCAGTGGCTAAGATGCTGAGCTTGTCAATCAGAAAGGTCAGCAGTTTGACGGTTTGAATCCCTAGCGCTTCGTAATGGAGTGAGATCCCATTACTTGTCCCAACTTCTGCCAACCTAGCAGTTTGAAAGCATGTAAAAATGCAAGTAGAAAAATAGGAACCACCTTTGGTGGGAAGTTAACAATATTCTGTGCGCTTTTGGCATTTAGTCATGCCAGCCACATGACCACGGAGATGTCTTCGGACAGCACTGGCTCTTTGGCTTGAAACAGAGATGAGCACTGCACCCTAGTGTCGGGAATGACTAGCACATATGTGCTAGGGGAACCTTTACTTTACTATAGCAGGATTACTAGATTCTGTAACAGCTGTGTTCCTTATGTTATCCATCTTGTAAATTTGCAGGATTCTTTTTTTTCACCATGTATATGTATACATTCGAACTAGACAGTAATGTTTCTCTGTGTCATATATGTGTATGTATGTGGGTATATGCATAATGGTTATCCTTTGAGAGCTGAATGCAATGAAATTTCATTTTAATGTATGCTGATTAGTGTACATTTAGAGTGACAAAATTCTCTTCTGTTCTAATTCTATTCTATTCTAATTGGTCAGCAGTTTCCTGATTCCACTTTTTTCCCCTTCTTGAAGATTGTAACCTGATCAGCTCTTTTCCAGTCCTCTGGAGTTCCCTTGTATTTCAGGAGCTCTGGAAGATTTTGTCTTAAGATCACATTTGCCAGTTCCTTAAGCACTCTGGGACACAAAGCATGTGGTCTATATGATTTGAACTCATCTAAAGTGGATAGGTGTTCTTTTACAAATTTCTTACCTATTTTGATCTGCATCCCTGTTCTGTCTTCCAAGGTGCTGCTTTTGATAGGTTGGGTTACAGATGCAAGAGGGAATGAAACAGTTCCACTTTCTTCATGCTGCCAGTCATCTTTTTTGTCAGGGGAAAAACACCCTGATGAAAAATGAGGTCTATGGACCAGGCTGATTCCCAGCAGCATATCATTAAGATGTTAAGAAAAGAAAAGAAAAGTCTTTGAGAAGTATATTCTAATTAATAAACAAACTTTAATACGAAAATAATAAAAGTAAATAAAACAAAACTAACTAATGGTTACATTTTGATAAGAATGTTCCGTCTGCCAGTTTTCTGGCAAGCGGACAAAAGATCAGAAGGAAAGTTCTGGAATGTGTGAAGACATGCGCAATAAATCACTTTCAGATAACTTTTTTTTATGACCTGCGCAATAAAGCTTTCTCAGTTTAACTCTTCAGTGTCAGTTTCAGTCAGTTCATGTCTAGCAAACTTTTTAACATCGTGACATTTTGCTGTTTTTTCCCATTAGTGCAGCGGTTCCCAATCTTCCTGGCTTCACGGACTGCTGGTGGTGGAAGCAAGGGGATGATTTTGCACATGTAACCTAGATCCCATGCTTACACAAATGAAGCTTCATGTACTCACCAACCACTTGCATGACCCGATTCCCAACAGGCATAGACCCATACTGATCCGCAGATCAGTTATCGCCATACCTGGGGGGAAGGGGGGAGAGGCAGAAACAGCTGTGGGAATGGTGTGGGTCCAGTGGATGGTGTCCTGGTTGCTCCCGTGATGTGGCTGATGGCTGCTTGCTGATTGTTGAAATAACAGCATGCCTCATCCAACTACAGCTGACTGATGCTAAATGTGAGGTGGCAGGAACAGCTGACTGGTGCCAGTTGCAGCAAAGCAGCTAGTCACTGGGAGAAAACTGGAAGGAGGACTGAAAGATGCCAGAAACTGGCTACGGGGGTGGGGCTTGGCCTTTGGCATGACTATTGCTATTTACAGTGGTGGTAGGTGATAGCTCCCAGCGCTGACTTTGCAACTGCTAAGGACTCATTCATGACGGACCTCAGTCTCATTAAACTTGTATCAAGCAAGCTTGTTTCTGCATTTTCTTGGCCTGGCTACAGACACATGAGAGGAGTCCCCTTTGGGGAGAGGGGGCGGTCTAGAAATCAAATAAATTGAATTGAATTGAAACGCAGGTGACTGGGGATGGCGGAGGGGTTGGAGCCCATGACAGATGTAGGCACTGAGGGAGAGTGCCGGAGAGACCCGTGCCAGTGAAGGGGCCTGTGCCAGAGGCGGGGGAGGTCAGTGGGCAGCCCATGGTAAGGCCAAACATACAGGACACACAGGCCATCATGCAGCCTGCTGAAGGCCGGCCAGCCCCGGAAGTGGTACCAGAGTCCTGTGTTTCCGGAGATTGGTGGCACAGCTCTGCCATCGCAAGGGGAACTGCTTGTAAGCCACCTAACCCCATGGTGCTAAGCAGTCAGAGTGGAGGGAGAGGAAGCTGACAAATGATGACAATGGTCAGTGGAATTATTCAATGGCTTCATGAAATTACACCATGGTGTTACGGGAGCGGTTCGGAGAGGCCAGCTTCTGGGATCCTCCTTCCTGGTCTGTCTCCTTCCTGGTCTGTCCTTCCTGGGAAGCAGTTCCTGAAGTGGCTGGGAGTTGGCAGGGCCAGTGGCTGGGTTCTCAGTCAGGCTTGGTGCCTCAGACCTGGTTCCGGCTGGCTAGCCCTGGACTGCAGTGGGACGCTGCACCTTGGTACATCTAGGAGCCTCTGCAAGTGAAGATATTGGATTAGAGCTCAGGACCACCATGGACTGGGACTGCACCAGTGGGGGATGCAGCATCCAGAGGAGGGAGGCCTGGTACAGTGGCCCATCCATTAATTCAGCCAGGTCCGGGTTACAGGAGCCCGAGGAGGCGTGAGGCACCAGCAATAGTGAAATACCCGGAGACGCTCTACAACAGCAAGGACGATGCATCTGAGGACCTAATGGTAAACAGTCCTATCCATCCCTTCATCATTCCCGTGATTATGACAGGTCCCCAGTCAGGTCAGTGCAAGAAGTACGGCGCCTTAATAGATACAGTTTGCACAAGGTGTTTAGTCAACTAGGCAGTGACTGATGAGCTCATGCTACCAGTGAAGCGGCCCATCCCATCAAATTCGAGCAGGTTGACGATTTCCTGTTGGAGGGGGCTCCTGCCACTCACATAACCGAGCCTGGAGATGGGTGAGCACTGGGAAATGATCCGTTTGATAGTAGTGCCAACGATGACCAAGTCCCTCATCCTGGGTTTGGCCTGGCTGGACAAGTGGACCCTAAGATCTGGTGGGAGGATGGGTATAGGAAGATGTGCATAGGAGTCAGGCCAAGGAGATGGCTACCATATAAATTGAAAGAACAGACAGAGAAGAGATGGATTAACAAATTACAAGAGGAAGAGGGGAATATACGTTATGAAAACAAGGAGAAGAAAAATATAGACCAGGAATTTTATGAGAAACTATACAAAGAGACCAATTGCCAGGTAGAAGGGAAAATACTACAATGTCTTGAGAAAGCGGAATTGCCAAAAATCCCAGAAGAAATATTGCAAATATTGTTATATTTAAATAAATACTGGTGGTTTTTAAGTGAAAAGCATAAGCTTTTTGCAATTTGGTGCTGTTTGGATAGGGATTGTGAATTTTCTTGCCTGCTTACAGTGACTATGAAACCGATAAACTGATGCATACCCACTGGCATATGTGTTGCAATTACTAAGGCTGATGCTAGTGTTTTATTAACATTTTTATTGTTTGTGGCCCTGAAAAGGACCGTTTAGGTAACCAAACATGGTTACTAATATGAAATTGCCCAGCCCTTATTGCATATCATCAGGCAGCATCATTTTGGCATAGACTGTATAAATCTTTGCACATGATCTTTGGTGACAATGTGGTGCAGGCTGCAATAATGGATTCAATCAGCTCCTGCTTGGTCTTTGGATGCTTCTTCAATTCAATTTCAATTTATTAGCGCTTATAGACCACCCCCTCTCCCGAAAGGGACTCGGGGCGGTGTACAGTCCATGTCAAAGAACAAAATTAAAACAATTAAAATTACTAAATGGACAGTATACATATACAAATATAAAATAGATGGATAAGAGGAGGATAAAAGATGTGCAGGACTGTATTGCTAATAAATAATTAAAATAAACAGACATTAAAATCCCAATACCCAATAAAATTAAGTCTACAAAATAATCCCCTTAAAAACCAGTAAAAATATAAATGCCAGGAGATAGGCGTTGAAATTATGCCAGGCCAGCCAGTCGGAACAGGTGAGTCTTTAGTTTCTGCCGGAAGGAGCGGAAGTCGGTGGTGGTTCTAATGTCGGGGGGGAGGTCATTCCAGAGGGTTGGGCCCATCACAGAGAAGGACCTACTCCTTGGCGTCGCCCGCTGGCATTGCCTAGCGGACGGCACCAGGAGAAGCCCCTCCCTGTGACAGCGAATTGGCCGCTTATTTCATAACCAATCTTGGCCCACAAGTTCTCAACTAGGTTCAAATCCGGGCTCTGAGCTGGCCAATCCAGGAATCGAACACCATGCTTCTTCATCCATTGCTGGACGGACTTGGCTCAATGACAAGAAGCATTGTCATCCTGGAAGTAAAAGTCCTTCCCTACAAGTTGCTGAGCTGAAGGAAGCATGATCTTTTCCAGGACTTCAACATACTGCTTGGAATTCATGATTCCCTGCACAATTTGTATCTGACCAATACCAGAAGCAGTGATACAGCCCCAGATCATCACGTGCAATGGATGCTTCAAATATAGAATTTAGGCAGTACGGCCTAAATTCTTCAGCTGGAAATCTTCTAAGATACTTATTGCACTGATTCCCAGTCAAGTAGAAATTGCTCTTGTCACTGAAGATGACCTTGGCACACTGTTCATTGGTCCACTTGGCATAATTCTTGCCCAACGCATGTTGACAAGAGCAGTGAGTGTCTGTGAGCAAAGGTTTACTTCGAGCCCTGCAGCTTTTGAGCCCTCTGGCAAGCAGTCTGTGATGCACTGTGCTTGTGCACACTTTTACATCACATGTTTCATCCCAAATTCTTGTAATCTGAGATGAGGGGAGCTTCCTGTCAGCCATTGAAATGCATTGCAGAACAAAATATTGCCATTTTGTTGACTTTCTTGGTCTTCCAGAGTGGAGCCTGTCATCAATTGAATAAGTTATTTGGTATTTTTCAACCACTCTGCTCACTGTGGTGCGATGGCATTTCACTCTCTTGGCTATTTCTGTACAGGAGTAACCCTCTTCATGAAGCACAATGATGCGATGCCGCTGCTCAGTACTAGTGAAAGCAAAGGTCTTCATCCTTGTCTACAGCCAGAGCTAAATTAAATTTCTTGATGCTTTTCATGCCTAGTGTATAACAACATTGATTGGCTCATAGATTTAGCCTCTGTGCATATTGATTGGCTGTCAAAGCTTGCTGCTGATTGGCTACTTTCAATCCTAACATTCTCAAAAATTCAAGTTGTGTTTGTTTTAGCACATAAACTCACTCAAACCCTTAAAAAGACTTTGGTTATATTAATTAAAATTATGCATCTCAATCCGACTACAGAAATTTTCACCAAAGTACTAATTTTGTGTGGTTTCTATGAGTGCAAAGTTGATTTAACATGTAAATACAGCTTAAAACTGAAAGCGTGCAGGATTTTTTCACACAGCTGTATATCTCTTCTAAATCCTACCGCATACATCCCTGCGACCAATTCGCTCTCACAGGGAGGGACTCCTCCGGGTGCCGTCCACCAAGCAATGCCAACGGGCGGCGCCTAGGAGTAGAGCCTTCTCTGTGATGGGCCCAACCCTCTGGAATGACCTCCCCCCTGATATTAGAACTACTACTGACTTCCGCTCCTTCCGACAAAAACTTAAGACTCACCTGTTCCAATTAGCCAGCCTGGCCCATCTATAGTTCCATTTTACCTCCTGGCGGATATTTTATCTGGGATAGTTTTTAAGGGTTAATGTATTTTAATTTTTTAAAATTTTAATCTAACTTAAACTAATTTGTACAGTGAACTATTGTTACCTCCTCCAGCCCTATATTTATTCTATATTTATACTATGTAAATTTATTATTTTATTGTTTTAATATGACTGTACACCGCCCCAAGTCTCTTCTGAGAGAGGGGCGGTCTAGAAATTGAATAAAGTTAAGTTAAGTTAAATACAGACTATAAGATATTCACATCAACAATAGCCGAATGTTTTAAAAGATTCCTAAATAAGTTTATACACACTGACCAAACTGGTTTTTTACCAAAAAGACAAATGAAAAATAACATGAGAATAATATTAGATCTCTTTATATATTATGAGATACACAGTGGAACACAGGTGGCATTGTTATTTTTAGATGCCCAAAAAGCTTTTGATAATGTTAAATGGGAATTCATGCTACATCAATTAAAATACATGGAATTTGGCAACAAAGTTTTAAATATTTTCCAGCCAATATACTCTAAACAAGAAGCCAAAGTAATAGTGAATGGAGAGGTGACAAAAAAGTTCAAAATACAGAAAGGTATGTGAAAGAGCGTCCCTTATCCCCATTGCTATTCATATTGACTTTAGAAGTGTTAACAAGGATAATACGGAAAGAAACACAAATTAAAGAATTGGAAAATTGGACACAAATTGGAAATTAGTAGAGAAGTTTATAAATTGCAAACATTTGCAGATGACTTTGTTTTTATTCTTGAAGAACCACTAATTTTGGGTTGAGGCTTATGGAGGTATTAGAAGATTATGGAGAAACAGCCAGATTTAAAATTTAAAAAGATAAAACTAAAACAATAATTAAAAATATGATGGATAAACAGGAGGAGGAATTGGCCAAGGGAATAAACATACAGATTGTGAAGAAAATGAAACATTTAGGAATCTATATAACTGCAAGATGCACATCAATCAAAGAGGATGATTATGTTAAGCTAACAAATTATATAAAGGGAGATTTGGAGAAGTGGAAAAATTTGAGACTTTCTTTAATGGGAAGAATAGCGGTGATCAAGATGAATATTCTACTGAATATGAAACTCTTCTTGTTTCAAAATGTCCCTATTAAATTGGATAAAAAGTATTTTGGAAAACTGAATAAAATGACATCAGAATATATTTGGCAAGGGAAGAAACCAAGGATTAAATTTAAACTTTTGCAAGATGTAAAAGTAAGAGGAGGATTTGGCATACCAGATTGGGAGTTATATCACCAAGCAACAATGCTTACTTGGGTAAAAGAATGGATAGAGTTAAAAATAAAAGATTGCTAATGTTAGAGGACCACGATTTACATCTAGGATGGCATGCATTTTTGTGGTATGGGAAACAAATAGCACATCAATATTTTCAAAGACATTTTATAAGATAGGTGTTATTGGAGATATGGAATAAATTTAAGCAAAAAAAACTATAGCAAGGTTCCAATTTAGTTATCTACATTAGAAGTGTTAGTGCATCCAAACCTTATCAATCAGGGAAAACAGGTTACCTATAAGGATATAATAAACAAAGAAGGGAGACTGAAATCGAGGCAAGAATTAAAAGAGCAAGGGGTAGAATTGGAATGATAGGGTCAGCCTCTGCTTCGCTTGCTTGCTATCGGCTGCCATAGAAATGGGAGGGGGCATGGTATTTGGGATGGGAATTATATGGTACTGGAGGAGATATGAAGAAGAGAGTTTTCTTCTCACCATCTTTTGCAGGTGCTACTGGCTGGTGTTTGGACCTGGTCAAGGCCAACCGTCTTGGATACCAACCTGATGATGCCTTTTGAAGATGCAACCCACATGACACCTTAGGAAGTTACAGATTGGACACTGGGGTGGGGTTGTTGGAGGGAGGAGGCTGGGTAATCATTTGATATGTACTTGTTCATGCTTTTCTGGCTCAGATCTTACTTTTCTTTCGCTGCTATCTTTTCATAACCAGTAAAGTATTTTAATTTCCATTGAGAGTTTTCTTTCTTGGTTATTGATAAGAGGCATGCCTGACATTAAGCAAGATCACCTTTTGCACTCCTCCCGGAGCTAACACCTTCTGAGGGAAGTGCACATAAAGAAAAACAAACCTAAGAACCCTCCAACAATGTCCAATCCAGGGAGTGACCAGGAGGACATGGGGGCTACCAGATCCTCATACCCCCTGGAAATGGAACAGGTGGGAACTGGATTTGGAGGAAAGATCTATCCATCCCAGATGGTTGTTGGGAGTGGGACAGAGGAGTGATCCTGAGGAGGTTCCTGTCGGAGTTACCACCAGCTGACACTGGCGACCTGAGACTGCCTGGCAGGAAGCCAAACAAGAGGACCTCATGATGACTCTTGCTTTGAAATAGAATTTAAACTAGAATTATTTCTGTTGGGAATTAAAAATGACAAATATAACAAGGGGGTAATCTACTTAACAATACATATTATAATGGCATCAAGAATGGTCTTTGCCCAAAACTGGAAAAACAGGGAAATTCCACAAGAAGAGGAAGTGATTAGGAAAATTTTGATTTGCACTGTAATGGATAGACTGACATGGAAATTGAAGAATAAAGACGAAATAGAATATTACAAGATCTGGGATAAATTTAATCAATGGTTGGAACAGAAAAGAGGGACCCAAAATAAGAAATGACTAGGATCTATAGAATGGAAAATTAGAAATGACTAGGATCTATAGAATGGAAAATTAGAATTACGTATGTAACTATAACAGAGTAAAAATGTGTAAGACAAGATCAAAGTAATATGAATGGAAGTGAGATGCCTTTATATTTGTAAATGGATGGACCAAATGCAAATAAGCAAGGTGGTGATGATATTTAACTTTATATTTTAGTATGCCATCATTGCCAGGACAATTACACTGTGTCTGATGTTTTATTGTGTGTTTAATAAAAAACATTTTTTTAAAAAGGAGTCGGGCCTAGGCTTCCACAATAGGAGGAAATCGGGGGGGAGGGGGGTCCAAGGCTGATGGGGTCAGAAAGGAGAGTGTCCCCTCCAATCCCTTGGTCTATGTACCCTAGAGGAGGTCTTTAGTGAATGGGAGTGCATCATCTATTCACCCCACCCCACCAATTGTGCTATCGAACTCATCCCTGGGGTGAAATTGCCGAAGCTGCGTATGTACTTCATGATGCCAAAAGAGATGGATGAGTTGCGGCATTACATCGACAAGAACCTGGCCAGAGGTTTCATACAGCCAGCACAGACAAGGGTCACGGCTCCAGTGCTCTTTAAAGAATAGAAGGATGGGTAATAAATCCAGTTATGGTGGAGCTACAGTTGCTTCACATGTTGGGACGTATTCATCCTGTCTTCCATAGCTATGAAGCCGGCCTCCCTCAGTAACCAAGAAAGAAACCACTTAACTCCATTTTTCAGAATTAAGAGTACTTTTACTCTGGTAAAAGTAAAAGGTAACCTTCATCCCACTGTCCAATCTGTAAATCCCTTAAGTGTCTTGTGAGTTCCATCTTCAAGGAGCATCATCAGGTAGGTATGTGGACGGTTGGCCTTGACTGAAACCAAGCGCTAATCTCCAGCATGAGCAGTAGACGGTGAGTCCAAAACTTTCACTCTGCAATCTCTCCTGTACCAAAGCTTCCCCTCCCAAATACCAGCCCCCCTCCCCATTTCAATAGTAGCCGAAAGCAGATAGTGAAACAGAGGCTGTCATCCGTCCCTCCTTCAGGAAAAGAAATCATCCTTGCAAGAAAATAAAACAATAGAAAAGAACATAAGACATGTATGATGCAAATATGATCAAGGTTTAATAGGGTACTTAGCGTAAAACTTCTGTAAGAGTCTAGGAGCTCTAACATGAGATTTATCCACCCACTCAGCCTGGGAGGGGGGGGGGAATGTTTCCAGGATACCAATAATGAATTCAATTCCTATGTTTCCTGGAATCCAAGATTTCCTTAACCTCAAAGTGTTGCTCTCCCTCAATAAGAAGAGGGACAGGGGGTGGAGGTAGGGACGCACGAAAAGAAGAAGTGTCTCTGGTTTTAACAGGTTGACATGAAACACAGAATAAATCTGTTTAAGATGCTTTGGTAACTCCAAACGTACAGAAACAGGATTAATGATTTTTACGATAGGGAAAGGACCAACATACTTCGGTCCCAGTTTCTTGGATTGCTGCGTGGTTTGTAGAAACTTGATGGACAAAAATACTCGATCTCATACTTTGTACTCCCTTTGCTTCACCCTCTTTTTGTCAGCCTGTTTCTTGTGCGCCCGGTGAGCAGCCTCCAATGTCTGGCGGGTCATGGGCCAAATTTGGCGAAGCTGGTCACTCCACTCAGAGAGGGACAAAATTTGCGGTTTTTCTCGAGGCAACTCAGGAAGCGCTAATCAAAGACCTGTCCAAACACAACCCTAAAAGGGGTCAAGCTGGTACTCCTGTGCACCGAGTTGTTGTATGCCACCTCAGCACATGGTAACAGTTCAGCCCAGTTATCCTGTTGATAATTTTATTATTTATTTATTTATTTATTTATTTATTTATTTATTTATTTATTTATTTATTTATATTTCTAGACCGCCCCCTCTCCCCGGATTGATGAAACACCAGAGGTACTGTTCCAGAACAGAATTAGTCCGATCACAAGCCCCGTTAGTCTGAGGATGGTGGGCAGAGCTTAGGCCCTGGGCGGAGCCAATTAGCTTCAGAAACTCCTTCCAGAAAGGGGAGGTGAACTGGACCCCCTATCCAAAATTATGCATTCAGGTACTCCATGTAACCGGTATGCATGTGAAATAAACAACTTAGCTAACAATTTAGCTGATGGGATTTTGGAACAGGGTACAAAATGAACTTGTTTGGAAAACAGGTCAGTAATTACCCAAATCACGGTGTTGCCTAGACTCTCTGGCAATTCGACAATGAAGTCCATCAATATCTCCTTCCATGGGGCCTGAGGGCGGGACACACCTTGGAGAAGGCCCTGGGATTTTCCCGGTGGGCGCTTTGCGGCAGCACAAATGGGACAACTGGCTATGTAGGACTCAATGTCTTTTTTCAATGAAGGCCACCAAAATTGTCTCTTAACCAGATGTAAAGTCTTTACAAATCCAAAATGGCCTGCCATTCTTGAATCGTGGGCCCGTTGAAGAACAATAGTTTTCAGGTCAGCAGGAACATATAATTTAGCTCCTACCCAAGCCAGTCCATCCTTCATAGTGCATTCGTTTCAATGTTCCCTGAACCAGTCATCGGACTCAAGGCCCTCCTTGAATTTGCACATGAGGTCCGTCGTGACCTCTAAATTCGAAATGCCTTGGCTTCTAGTAACCACCGGGGCAGCTAGACTTTGAGCTGGGATGACTGGGTGAACTACGCTCAGCTTAGAGCTGTTGTATTGGGGAAGCCTAGACAAAGCATCAGCCATGAAATTCTCCCCCCCCCCTGGAATGTACTTGAGGATAAAGTTGAAAAGGTCGAAATGTTGTGCCCAACGCACCTGTTTAGGAGATAGCTTACGTAGGATCTTCAAAGCTTCCAAATTTTTATGTTTAGTCCATACTTCGAAAGGGTGTTTCACCCCTTCTAGGAAATGTTGCCAGGTCATCAAAGCCCATCTGACCACAAAAGCTTCCTTTTCCCATATAGCCCATCATCTCTCCATCTCTGTCAGTTTGCGAGAGGTGTAAGCGCATGGCTGCAATTTTCCATCAGCGTTCGGTTGAAGTAATACTGCCCCCACCACCACATCACTGGCATCAGCTTGAATGATAAATGGTGCCTATCTGGGTGTTTCAAAACAGGTTCAGCTGCAAAGAGCCGCTTTAATTTCTTGAAAGCGGCTTGACACTCCATAGTCCAAGTCAAAGGCTTACCCGGTCTAGGCTTGGCCTTCGCTTTTGACTTTAGGAGATTTGTAATGGGCAGAGCAATGCTGGCGAATGAGGGGATAAATTGACGATAAAAATTTGCAAATCCCAAAAAACTTTGTAATTGTTTGCAGGTGCGAGGAGGTGCCCATTCAGTTACAGCCTGTACTTTTGCTGGGTCCATCTTGATGCTATTGTGGGAGATGCAGTAGCCCAAGTAATCAATTTTCCCTTGATGAAATTCACATTTAGACAATTTGGTAGAAAGTTCTGCGGCCCGGAGTTTCTTGAGTACTGATCGTACTAAGGTTACGTGTTCATCACGTGTTTGCATGTAGATAAGGATGTCGTTAAGGTAGACCATCATGCCCTTGTACAGGTGTTCATGTAAAACTTCATTTATTAATTGCATGAAGACAGCTGGCACCCCCTGTAGGCCAAATGGGAGTACTCTGAATTGAAAACTACCAAGTGGCCAGTTAAAAGGAGTTTTCCATTCATCTCCCTCTTTGATTTTGACTCTGTAGTAAGTCTCTCTTAGGTCCAATTTCATGAAGATCTTCCCTTTACCCAATTGGGCCAGCATATCCTTCATCAGAGGGAGGCGGTATACATTTTCCACACACACACTATTAAGATTTTTATAGTTAACACAGAAATGAAAGGAGCTCTTTCTTTTCCCTAAACAACACTGGGGCGGCCACATGTGGCCTAGCAGTTTCAATAAACCCCCTTTTCAAATTTTTGTCAATAAACTTCCATAATTCCTCCATCTCGCATGGGTCATCGAGTCAATCTGGGGTTTTGGAACTTTTACTCCTCAGAGGATCTCAATGCTGCAATCCGTCACGTGGTGAGGGAGTAATTTATCAGAGGATTTTTCACTGAAAACGTCCTTTAGGTTCCAATATTCTTTTGGGATTTTCTCCTCCCCCACAATTTTTTCCTGCACCATGGCCGCTATGTTAGATTCAGTGTTGGTAATATTGGAAACCCTCCCATCCCCCTCAGGGGGTTTAGCAGATTGGATGCGCAACCACCCTTTCTTCCAGTTGATGTGTTGGTTCCGTTTATGTAAGCCCAGTTACTGGGTAAGCCCAGTATGAGAGGTCGGTTCATCCCTGGTGCCACAATGAAACTTAATGTTTCCTGGTGATCTCCCATCCACATGTCTATAGGTTCAGTCACAAAATGGGCAGCCCCCACCCCAGCTATAGACCCATCTAGCTGGCAAAAAGCAATGGGAAATTTCAAAGTTTTCAGTTTCAAACCCAGTTTTTCCACCACTTCCGGGCTAACAATGCAACGTGTGCATCCCGAGTCTAAAAGGGCCAGCATTTTTGCTTGGGCACCAGTAGAAGGCACTTTAAGTTTTACTGGGATGGTCATGGGACCCAATCAGGAAGTTACCAGACAGTCGTCATCGGATTCGGTTTCATTTTCCCCCGATGAGGAGGACGGGTCTTCTTCTCTTTGGATGGGAGGGAATTGCGCAACAGGTTCCACCCCTTCTCTTCCTGGGTTGTTTGTCTGGCTTCCTCTCCTCCCCCCCTGGTGCCCAGTGCCCTTCCTTTCCATAATGGAAGCAGGTGGTAGACCGGGCTTGCTTGTAGACCAAATTTTTCTTCCTTTTGGAGTTTCTTTGGGGGGGTGGTTTGGGAGGGGTAGCTTTCTCTTTCTCACTCTCTTCGCGGTACTTGTCCCTGGCTAGATTGATCTCCACGTCTGCTGCTAATTTGTACCAGCATTGCAAGTTACGGGGGGGGGGGCATTTACACAGTTTTGGTATATATCTTTGTTTAAGTCATCCATAAAACTGTCCAAGCTTCTTCCGACCAACCCCCGCATATAAACAGACAATTCACAAAACTCTTGTATGTAATCAGCCACTGGGTTCTTCCCCCGGGTAAGGGTTTTCATTTTGGTTCTGGCCTTCCGCTCCTTGAGCAGGTCATCAAAGCATTTCCTCAGGGCGGCCATAAACCTATTATAGTCTCTCAGCATGGGGGAGTCATTGTTGTGCAGGGCAACCATCCATGCCGCTGCCTTGTTCTCCAGCACCATGATAACCACTCTTACCTTGGCTTCTTCTGTGGGGAGATCCCTTCCAAGCTGTTGATGAAATTCCAGACTTGGATCAGGAAAAATCCTAGCTCCTTTGGGTCACCTCCAAGTTTCACACCAACCGGAGGAACTTTTGCCATCCGGCATTTGCGGGGGGGGGTCCTCCTCTTGGAAGGGCTCTCGTGGCCGCTGCTACTGCCAGGGCTTCCCCATCCTGATGAGCTTCACTGTCTGCCCCCAAGGCCCCCCTTGGGTGGAACAGGGCTTCTGCAGTTCTCTCCTCTAGGTCTGGGAGATCAGCTTCTCTTTCGCAACCGCTCTCATGTAAACATTGCCTTTCCTAAGCCTCTTGAAAGAGTTTTATAGCCTGGGACATCATAAGGTTCTCCTCGTTGGTGCACTGCCAAGCAGCTACCGGCTGCCGATGTCGCCTTGTGGTAACTCCAGCTGAAATTTCCTCAGGGTCATACTTCTGTCCCACTCCCAACAACCACCTGGGACGGACGGATTGTTCCTCCAAATTCAGATCTGCCATCCGCTCTGTCTTCAGTGAGATCTTTCTTAATGTCAAGCTGGCCTCCCTCAGTAACCAAGAAAGAAACCACTTACTCCGTTTTGCAGAATTAAGAGTATTTTGACTTGTTATGAAAAGATAGTAGATAAGCAAAGCAAGATCTGAGGCAAAAGTGCGCAAAATCATACATATCAATATGTGACCAATCCCCTTCCCCTGGTAACCCTCATCCCACTGTCCAATCTGTAAATCCCTTAAGTGTCATGTGAGATCCATCTTCAAGGAGCATCATCAGGTGGGTATGCGGACGGTTGGCCTTGACCGACACCAAGCGCTAATCTCCAGCATGCACAGTAGACGGTGAGTCCAAAACTCCCATTCTACAATCTTTCCTGTACTAAAGCTTCCCCTCCCAAATACCAGCCCCCCCCTCCCCGTTTCAATGGCAGCCGAAAGCAAATAGCAAAACAGAGGCTGACAATAGCACTCTGCTCAAGTCAGTAGATGACACTCACTGTTGGAAGGCAAAGGGAATACACCTTCTCAAGAATATATGTTATTTTGGGAGGTATAAGGGCACAATTGGAATATATTGTATATCTAAGAAATATAAGGGGGAGAAAGGTCTCCAGGGGGATGGGTTGCACTATAATATGTGTTTTTTCCCTTTGTCTTTCTTTTTTATGTATTCGGTTGTATATGTACTGTTTGTATTATTTGTGTTTAAAAAGGTTTTTTAAGTTTTTTTAAAAGCAGTAGATGACACTCACATTAGGACATCACCACAGCCGCCCGGACCTATTAGTGGCAACCACTATGAGATTGTATACTAGATTCCTGGGGCCACAGAGACCAGATACAATACCTCATGGAAAGGGCATCCCTCGACAGACGCCACCTGGGTGGCAAAGAAAGGCATGTAGGCTGCCCAGCTGATCCGCAAATTCCATAAGGCCTATCTCCATAAACCAAAAGGGAGGGGCAGGACCTAAGAACCTGTGGCTTACCATAATTAACATATATCTGTTTACTGTCTTCCAGGTGTGGCCCTGGTAGGGGGAGCAACCTGTCTTGACCGGCTTGCCATACCTGGGGGGCAGGGGGGAAAGACAGAAATGGCTGCGGAAACTGTGTGAGTCCAGTGGATGGCGTCCTGGTTGCTCCTGTGACATGGCCAATAACTGCCTGCTCGTCCATACCAGCATGCCCTCGTCCAACTACATTTTACTGGTGCTAAATTAAGATGGCCGGAACAGCTGACTCACACCGATTGCAGCAAAGCAGCCAGTAACTGGGAGGAAAACAGAAGGAGGACTGAACGACACCAGAAGCTGGATAACAGGGGTGGGGCTGGGCTGTAGGCATGACGATGGCTATTTACAGCACTTTTCAACTGCTAAGGTCTCATTCATGTAAGACCTTGGTCTCATTAAACCTGTATCTGTGTTTTCTTGGTCAGGCTACTGATGCATGAGATATATTGTCTTAATCATATTCATAAACTTCTCACCACACTCCATACATTCTATTTGTTGTAGCATGAATTTGTCTTTTGGTTAAAATCTGTTTTTATTTGAATGGATAAATTCATTCAAAAATCTTTTTAGTGTTTCTGTGATTATTGATGCGAATATTTTATAATCTGCATTTAATAGTGATATAGACCTGTAGTTCTTTACCTGTGTTAAATCTGAGTCTTCTTTTGGTATTCCGATAATATTTGCTTTTATCCACAAGTTTGGCATTTTAGCTTTCAATAATACTTCATTATAAACCTCCAGCCTTGGCAAATTTAGTATATCCTGAAGGTATTTATTCATTTCTGCAGGTAGCCCATCTGGCCCTGGTGTTGTATTATTCTTTTGTCTATCTATTGCCTTTGTTAATTCTATCATCATTATTCTTTCATTTAACATCGCTCTTATGTTTTCAGATATTTTTGGTAGTTTAGCTACTCTAGATATTGCTTTATCTTTTCCTCTGAATTTTTTTCTTGATCATATACTGTAATTTCCCATAGAACTCCTGAATTATTTTCTTTTTGGATTTGTTTTGGTACTGTAAAGTTCTTCTCTCATTTTGTAGTTTACTTATCAGTTTCTTCTCTTTTTCTTTCTTCAGTTTATATACTAACCATCTTCCTGGTTTATTGGCATTTTCAAAAAAATTGTTTTGCTCTTTTGATTTGTGTGCCAATTCTTCTTTTTCCATTAGATTTAATTTGTGCTTTAATATTTCCATTTAATTTTTTAAATTTCCATAAGAGGATCCTGATTAGTTGGCCTAGTGTCAGAAGTTACAGTGATTTTTATTTTTATTTTACTGTGGTTTTCAAAGCAAAGAAGATTTGAGTAATCCTTAGTGCATTTTTTAAAATAGCTATGGCCCCTGATAATGTTCTTTATTTCTGATTTTTTAAAAAAAAACCTATATCAGTGTTTTTCAACCTTGGCAACTTTAAGATGCATGGATTTCAGTTCCCAGAATTTTCCAGCCAGCTATGCCTGATTCTTTTTCTCTTACACCTGGTGAGATTGCAAAGGAAGGGATTATAAAAGAGTGGGTTATGCTGGCTGGAGAATTCTGGGAGTTGATGTCCATAAGTCTTTGAATTGCCAAGGCTGAGAAACATTGTTCTATAACATTACAGTGGGAAAAGTTTGGGACATTTAAAAAAAAATGTGTACTAAAAATTCTGTTGGAACTTTGTTAAAAATGAAGAAGACGACCTTCCTTTAATCTGGTGCCCACCAGGCGGGTTGGAGAAGCTTCTATCATCCCCCATCGGTTTAGGGCCATTGTAGTAGCCCAATCCATCTCACGGGCACCAGGTTGGAGAAGACTGAAAGAAGCTGTATGCTGAGAACTATCCTGTGTTTGTGCCAGGATGCAATGAAAACAAGCGAACAAACCTTTTTCATCAAGCTAGATGCGAAAAATTGATGCAATGCATCTCAAGAAAATCAGTTTGTACTTAAGGAGAATATACTTTAAATCTGTACCTCTGAGTATTTTTTTTTGAAAAGTTAATACATTTGGATCAATTTTAAAGCTGTTGGACTTTTTAAAAATAAAACAATAAAAAGTTACAAGTTAAAAAAAAGTTTAGAAAGAAGAAAAGACAATAATCCCAATAATTCCAAAGAGCCCATCCAGGCCACAATGCTCTAGCAGTCCAGAAAGCTAAGGCACCAAAGAGAAAGCACCAAAGTCCAATTCATTCAGTCACTAAGTATTTCTTCAAAGCCAATTATATTTTGTAATCCATAAAATCAATCTGTTAAGGGAGTAGAAGAAAAATTCCTTTGAACTCAGCAATTATATCCTTGGCAGTTTTTTAAAAATTACTATTATTGATTCCCTAGCTACCAACTAAAAAGCTTGGTTCTTTTCTTTTCTCTTTCTTTTGTTTTCTTTGACACTGATACAATGTTTCATCATTTTTCCATTCATGGGAGATATCCAATAAGAGCTGCTAGCAGATATCAAACAAAGAGCAGGAATCTTCCAGATGGAGGCTTGATATTAAATTGGTTAAGCCAATTTAATATCAAGCCAGCTTAAGTAGTTTAAGAATGCCTTGTTGGAAACATTCAAATGAAACTTGTTGCATTTCCACCAAAAGTGGAACTAAATTTAAATGTCTCAGAACAAGAAATTTTGTAGGAATCATTGCACTGGACATTTTTAAAATAAAAAACAACACAAATGATACACTATAAATTTATCAGAATTATTTCTAGGATCTATTAACATCAATACAGATTTCTCTCAATTAATATCAAAATCAAACTAGTATTAAAAAATAAGGTTAGGTATGGAAACTTCTATATTATGTATGAAATATAAAGCAACATAAAGTTGCAAAAATATTTTATACTCTTATTTCCTGCACTAAGATACTATATTGTATTTGAAATTTAAAATAGCATAAGGAAGACTAAAATTTTTAAAGGTTAAAAAAAGAATAATATAAAAGGCATCATTGACATGTACCATATCATCAAATAAAAAAGAAAATGCATTGTTAGTAATCACTTATGACTTGAAAGTTCAATAAACGGGAGCTATTTGAAATATAAAACCACTTTTTGATAGAGACAAACTGAATTCTTCAACTATTAGATTAAAAAAAGAATGCAGAAATAAGATCTGAGGATCTAAGGCAAGGGTGTCAAATTCGATCCCGTCACAGGCTGGATCGTAACGTATTGTGATTGTTTTGCCTTTGCGAAGCTGGGTGGACATGCCAGTTTGACAAGCCTGATCTAGCTCTGAAACTGAAGACAACAATAATATTACAATAGTATATAAATAGTTTTTTCTTTATAGGATATATAAATATGGGCGTACAGTGGTACCTCAGTACTCATTGTTCATTGATTCTGGGAGGTGCAATGAGTTCCAAAAACAATAAATACAAACATATTTTTGGTAAGAATAATGTAGTGAGTCACAAGGCAACTGACAATGACAAGTTCTAGCTTCTGTATTGAGTACCAAACAAATGATGAGTACCTGGGCAAAAATTTTATATCAAAATGCATTGACTACCAAATTTGATGAGTTTCAAAACAGATGAGTACCAAGGTATACTGTATTTCAGAGAGCCATCTAGGTAAATCATGATTTACATTGGATTTCTGCACAGGAAGGGGGATTTGATGACCTGAACTACCCTATCCAACTTTACAATTCTATAGTTCCAAACTACCTTTGTCACTTGACCCAGTACCTAGAGTTATGATATTTATTAATTTATTAAAAATAATAATTAATAATAAAAATAATAATTAATAATAAAAATAATAATTAATAATTTATTATTAATAAAATATTATTCTTTATTAATGATAAAGAAGAAGTAGGGGGGACATAATAGAAGTATTCCAGTATTTGAGAGGCTGCCATAAAGAGGAGGGCATCAATTTATTATCCAAACCACCATAGGATAAGACAAGAAACAATGGATGGAAACTAATCAAGGAGAGAAGCAATCTGGAATTAAGGAGAAACTTCCTAACAGCGAGGATAATTAACCAGTGGAACAGCTTGAAATTATGGGTGGACCATTACTGGAGATTTTTAAGAAGAGATTGGACAGTCACTTGTCTGAAATAGTACAGGAACTCCTGCTTGAACAGGGGGCTGGACTAGAAGACTCCAAGGTTCCTTCCAGCTCTATTCTGATTCTAATATTAACAAACAAATCAAAATGCTGTACTCCCAATTGCAACTCATTCACAAACACTGCGTAAGTTAAAAAGAAATCATAAACAGTAATGTACAATGCTATATTTTAGTTACCCGTGTATTTAAAAACTTTCTGTTACAAATCTAACACTTCATTATGAAAAAAGTAGTGATTCAAAATCGGAATCAGAGAAATAGAGTGTGGACTGAATGTCAAGCACTAATAAAAGGACCAAAACTCACCTCTTTATATGCATTGGGAGACAGTTCTGTATCATTTTGAAGTTCTCCATTATTTGCAAAAACAGGAGCGTTGGGACTGAAAATCATGAGGTCACTCTTGGCACCACATTCTGTATTTACTCCTGCCAGAATATGGTTGTGGCGATTGGAATAGGACCAACTTTCCACTCCACTGGTACAGACCAGGGTGGCCATACCAGGGCCATAAACCATGGTTTCCTTTGCCTTGCAGTGGCATCGCAAGGCCACATAGATGAGAATAGCCAGCAAAAAGAGGCTGGAAACAGAGCAGATGGCAATGATCAGATAGACGTTGATTGAGTCCACCAGGGCCACAAAGCTCTCCCCTGATCGGTGGACATATATATCTGTCCTGATGGCCTGGGAATTTGTCAACAATGAAACACTCAGGGTAGCTGTGGCTGAGAGCTGAGGCATCCCATGATCCTTCACCAGAACTAACACACTCTGGATTTTGCTTCCTTCTGACTCATCCAGAGAATATTTGGTACTCACCTCAGCACTATACTGCCCTACAGTCCATGGACCATTGCTTTCTTCAACCAGTTCATAACTTAGCCATGCATTGTATCCAGAATCAGCATCCAAGGCATGGATCTTGCCTACAATATGCCCAGGCATCACAGGGACCACGAGAAGAATCAGGTTCTCTTCTGATGATCCTGACACAACAGGTGCATTATCATTCTCATCCATCACAAAGACTTGAACAGTTGCATTGCCACATAAGGAGGGAAGTCCAGCATCTTTGGCTCTCACCTGGAACTCCAGCAGTTTCAACTCCTCATAGTCCAAGGACTGCAAAGCATAGAGTTTTCCACTCTCTGAATGTACAGAGATGTAGCTTGACAATGGCCAAAGCTTCTCATCTATCCAATAAGTGATCAGATCATTCTCAGCTATGTCTGGGTCTGCAGCAGATATTGTGAAGATGTGAGCACCAGGGGGATTGTTCTCCTTCACAAAGATTGTGTAGAATGACTGTGGGAAAGCAGGTGCATTATCATTTATGTCACTCAAAGGCACCAAGAGGGTGATGCTAGAAGATAGTGGCGGAATGCCTTGATCTCCCACTGTCACAACCATCCTGTACTCAGCCACTTGCTCCCTATCCAAAGGTGTTCCAACAATCAGGGAGTAGTAATTCTTGAATGTGGATTCGAGTTTGAAGGGTACTCCGGTGGGCCAGAGGAAACAGTTTATTTGTCCATTGTTGCCAGAATCTTTGTCAGAAGCACTGATGATGGCTACCACAGTCCCTGGAGGGGAGTCTTCTGGCAATGGCACAGAGAGAGAATTCACAGATAATTCTGGAGTATTGTCGTTTATGTCCAATACCTCAATGAGAACTTTACAATGTGCAGATAAAGTACCCTTATCTTCTGCCACAATTTGAAGTTCATAGAAACTAATATCTTCATAATCCAACTTTCCAATTACTATGATTTCCCCAGTATCATAATTTATACTAAATGTATTTCTGACATGTTGTGGTAGGTTATTACTAAAAAAATAATAAATTTCTCTATTAACCCCTTCATCTAAGTCTGTTGCATTCAGAGTAATAACTAATGATCCTCTGACTATATTTTCTAGCAACTTTACCCTGTAAACAGATTGGTTAAACACAGGAGGGTTGTCATTGACATCCAGCACATTGATGACTAGCTGAACAGTTCCTGTGAGTTTTGGTTCACCCCCATCAGTTGCTGTCAGTACTAAATGATGCACAGGGCTCTCCTCTCTGTCAAGAGGAACCTTCAATAGAAGTACTACAGATTTACTCTCATCTTCATCATTTCCTGAATCAACAGCAAAATGGTTGTTTGGGCTGAGCTTGTATGTTAACTCAGCATTAGTACCAATATCTGCATCAGAGGCTTCCTCTAAGGAGAATCGGGTACCTGTTATCAGTTCTGATATGCTCAGTATCTTTTCCATGGTAGAGAAGATGGGAGCATTGTCATTCATGTCTTTGATTTCAACCTCCACATGGAAGAACCTCAGAGGTTTCTCCACAATCACCTCCAGATGAAGGATACAGTCTGCATTTTTGGCACACAGCTCCTCCCTGTCTATCCGGGAATTTACAAACAAGATCCCATTTTGCAGGTTTACCACAAAATAGTCCTTCTCTCCTTTGGACTGCATCCGGAACAGACGAGGCACCAGCTCACTCACCTCCAACCCCAGATCCTGGGCGATGCGGCCCACAAAGGTGCCGTGTTGGGATTCCTCCAGCACAGAATAATGGAGCTGGCCGCTCCCCATTTTCCAGGCGGTGTGGAGCAGAAGCAGCTGCAGCAGCCGCTTCGGCCAGGTAAGCATTGCAGACACTGGCACAATACCAACAAGCTCTTCTCTTTTTCCCTAAATATCTTGCCTTAAAGGTGTCAGAAGCAGAGCCCCTCTACCCCAGCCATAGTGGCAATGCATTCACAGGTTGAATCTTGGCTTGTTGAGTTTTTTCTGTTGTTTGATATTTTTTTCTTTTAATATTCCCATTGTGGATCTGGATAGCAGGAATCTCTGTCTCTTTAAGGGAGGGACTCTGCGTTTTCAGTTTCACTTGGAATATTTCGTTAGGAAACAGCGACCTCTTGTGACTGAATTGCAAAATGTAGAAGCAGATTTCCTTCTGTATTCATGACAAATTTCTAATAATCATTCCATCTTCATTCTCAAGTAAAGAGACTTTTACATAGAGTTTATAGATCTCATACATGCATTTATTCTGCTTTCACTGAGTACACATTATATTAATTCACCTTGTAGGTTTTTTGGATAAGTATTTTCATTTCTATATATAGTGATGGCAAGTGTACTTGTTCCCTTCTCCATTGCTCAAGTGACTGTGATGCCATTAAAAGAAGATTGGATTGGCTTGAAACATTTGAACCATAGTTTCAATCAAGATGAGGAAGAATCTATTGATAGTGCCAAATCCAAATTAGTCTCAGGCTTCTACAGGAAGTGTAAAAAATGATCAGGTCACTTGTCTATGCATATGGATTCATTTCCTTCTTACTTACCATAGTACTTAGATATGTGACAAATGTTACATAGAGATCTTATGTTATACATTATCAAATAGGCTGATATATCCTTTTGAGCATATGCACAGTGTATAAATATTATATATATATTGGGAAGAAATGTTTTGGATCTTGCATGAGCTCTGTGCCACTAAATAAACTAGCATATCTTTATCTGGCTTCCGAGCTAGCCTTAGGAAATAAAAGTTGCTTCACAAATCACATTTCTGATGATGCTGTGTTAATACATTTTCCAGGCAAAAATACACAAGAGGTTTAGGGTTAAGTTTATAGTGGGTTACAGTTCTCCTCAAATAGGAGCTAACAGCTTAACTAATCAGCAGAAGTAATGAGTAGCTTTTTTTATACATCTCAATGTATATTTTTCCACTGCTGTAAAACGTGTGCTCTTCATTTGGAAAACTGACTGGATTATCTGAACTAAAAAAATCAATTCTGAATTATGACCTGCCTGATCATATCTCTTTTACCACTCATGTATTTCCAAGGTTTTGGGTGGAACCGTTAGAATGTCAATATACAAAAAAAAAATAGAAACAACAATTTCTAACTATCACCCACTTAGCCTCCTAAGTATAATTCATTGTTTTATTAAACTTGTATGTTACTCTACTCCCAAGATTCTAGATGGCTCACAAATAAAAACATTAAAACAAGAAAAAAAAAAGAGGCAAAAGAGAAAAAAAGGTTGGCAAGAATGACGAAAACCAGACAGGAACAAAAGAGAAGCAAAGCCACACAATACAAGTCTGGGCAGAGGCAGGTCTCCCGTCTGGCCTCTCAGCCCTCAGGACCTACCTCGATTCTCTGTGCTTCCCCCTGAAGCCCAGGCTTAAGCAAAACAACCCCAAAAAATAGCATCCACACCAAGAACTCAGGTGTCATAGTTAGTAAACTATATGCAAAGATCTGAGCCACATATTAGCAGATTGTCTGGAATTTAAAAAAATGTACACTTGGGAAGCAACCAGCAAGATTTAGCTAGGAACATTCAAGCAATATATTAGTTGTGAATTATTTTGTAGAAAAAATGTTTTGTTTTGTTTTTTTTAAAAATTAACTTGTAGATGTATATCCAGATGTGTTTTTACATAACTTTCCCCAGTTTCAAATTCAAATTTGATTCAATCTCTAGAGTTATTCTGTAGGAAAACACAGTTACCACAAATGACTTATTCTTTTTAAGACAGAAATTGCACACGAATGCAACCTTGAATTGAGATGTAACCCCCCAGGGGTTTCTTTCAAGATCAATTTCATCAAATCAAAAAGTTATGCAAGGATGTATTTTGGGACCCTTATTGCTTAATTTTTATATTAATTCCTGACTACCATTCACTGTTATGGGTGAAGAAAAAATGTTTTGCAATTTCTATATGTGGATGATGCAGCTATCATCTCTGTCCCAATACAACTTAAAAATATATTGTAAACCTATTGCAGAGAACACAGTCTAACTATTAATTTCCAAAAAAACAAAGTAATGTTTGCAAACAGAACTAAAAAAATACAACTAAATAGTGGACAGCAAACAAGATAAATCAGCAATATCATTTCAAATAACAAGGAGATATACTCCACTGTAATGGGATCTGGAGCACCCATACATATTCAGACAACTATATAAGCAACTATATCTAAATCTGCTATCAAGATAAAGATTTTTTTATTTATAACAGGTGAATAGTTTTAGCAGCTGACAATTTTTTATGTCAAATGTTTGGCCTAAATTATGTATGGAAATTGGAATATGCCATTATCAGGATGCAATGTCTCAATTATGGCCTTGAGCTATAGGAAAACCTAAACCTCCTTAAGGTTAAACTTTACCCACATTCTTCAATCTTTCCTCCTAAAGTCTTCTTTCAAGTCTCTTGATAATTCTCATTTACATTATTTGCACAAATTTGATACCATATCTTTCAGAGTATAAGACGCACCGGAGTATAAGACACACAAAGGTTTTCAAGAGGCAAATTTAAAAAAAAAGTTTTTGCACTTCACGAAAACGGGCCCATTCCACCCCCCAAAGGCATGAATAGCCTTTAGGAGTCTTGCAGAGTGCTCCTGGGGGGTTGGGGCCCCCAAAACGAGCAAAAATTGTCCATTTTTTACAAAAACAGGCCCGTTTTTTGTCAAAATAAATTGCATGCATAGCCTTTAGGAAGCTTATAGAGTACTCCTGGGGGCTGGGGGGGGGCAAAATTGAGCAAAAAAGGCCCGTTTTTCACTCGTTTCTGCCCTCCCCAGTCCCCAGGAGCTCTCTGAAAGGCTTCTACAGGCTCTGCATCACCGTTTTGGTGAAAGGGGGCGGGGTTTCGGGAGGCAAAAAATGCTGTATTCAGTGTATAAGACGCACCCAGTTTTTCAGCCTTTTTGAGGGGAAAAGGTGCATCTTATACTCTGAAAAATAGGGTAAGTGTTTTCTACAGAACTACATACAGTAGTCCTTGAAGGGGGTCTGACCAATGCAGAATAAAGTAGTATTACTTTATAACTTGAAAACTAAACTTATATTATTGCAGTCTAAAATTATATTTCTCTTTTTGTTCTGACACACTATTATCTCATGTTCACTGATCACATTTTTGACCTCTAATATTCACTTGAATCATCTACAAATTTTATTGTTTTCTTTCACCCCCTTGTTCAGATCATTAACAAAAATGTTGAAAAGTAGTAGACCCACATTCAAACTTGGTGTTACTGTACCATCCTTCATGTGAAAAGCCATATTTCAGCATTTCTTAGGGCTGAGTTGAAGTTATATAAATATCTACAACAGTTGACTGCACAGCTTTATAGATCATTATTATTGTCTGCAATTAAGTTCTTGTCTAGATGAAATGTGACTGATGCTTTTGTTAAGTTCTTTCCTAGGAAATAAGTATAGGAATTTTTACTTGATAATGGTGATATATCAAATTTAGGAACAGGGTCCTCTATGGGTTTAGGGAGTTACTTCCTTTTGTCTGTCTTTCTTTAAATTACCGCTCTGTAGAGATAAATTTAGGACCTGAAGTTAAGAAGAGAAATAAAATAAAAGTCATTCCATTCATCCAAGAGCATACAAACAGTTGGAATTGAAAGAAGAAATATATGGATAACTTCTAACTCACAACAGAACATAAGAGAGTTACACAGAAGTAAACTGTGTAACTCTGTATAGAGTTACACAGAAGGAAACTGTATAGAGCCGCATACGTCTGTAAAAGTTGTTTCTGCTTATTTACACTCTTTGAAAAAGACAGAATTAATGCAGATAAAAACTGTACTGGATAAGGGAAATATTGTTTTGTAGATGAAGCAAAGAATCCTTTCACATAATGGCAGAATTAAGTTTTAAATTAAAAAAAGAAATCATACATCTCAATGCTTCTGTAGGCAATATGTCACAATTGAAAATAAATAAATGACATATTTACAATGATAACTTCCCGGAAATAATTTATTATTTTAAAATATTCCTTACAATGCCAACCAAGATCCATCTATAATTATCATGTAGGAATTTCTATTTCTTTTCACTTACAACTAGAATACAAGCTGGGAATTGAAACTGCTTATTAGATATATGTCTGCTTCCATTTGTACAGAAACACAGCTTTATTTGGGATAGATTTTTAAGATCTATAATATGGGATCATATCTTCTTTCTAAGAAAGTTGGAACTTTCAGTAAAATTTAAAGATGATGATTTTTTTTCAGCAATCCAGGACTTAACAAAACGTGTAAATATATCAAACATATATTTTTCTCTATTGATTATTGTTTATTCCTGGATTCTGAAAAGGTTGTTCTTTGTCCAGAGCAGTTTATTGGTCTCAGCCATTGCAATAAAAAAGAGCCCCCTGTGTATTAGACTACCTGGGTAGTCGCAGGGAGGGTTTCTACACTATATATTCAATATATTTGAAGTCAATGTAGAATTAGTTCTTTGGTTTTTAGCTTCTCTCTTTGGTTTATGCTTTGCATTTTTTTTGTATTTTTAAGACTTACTACCACATATTTTTCCATGTAAGAAAGGTATCAATAACATTTGACTATTACACATTTCCAAGAAACCAATATTCCTCAACTAAGATATGATTTTAAACTTATTAACTAAACTTATTAAACCTAGCAACTCAATAATATTTTAAAAGTATGTAATCCTCCGCATCTCACATTGTGACCACCTGACTAATGAAGAGGTATTACAACCAGCAGATTTAGAACGCCTATTGAGAAATGTGAATGAATTTCAAATGCAGCTTATTGGCCATATCTTAGGCATGCCTAAAGATTGGCATCCAAAAATTGCACTATATTGGATACCTTCTAGAAAAAGGAGGAAACCAGGCTAGCCTTGGAAAACCGGGTACCAAACACTTAAGGAAGATATTAAGATTATTAATGTCCCTGGGGCAATGCTGAGGATGCTGTGAATGACCAAAATAACTGGAAAACACTTGCTACCCAATGTACTTCACACATGACCTAATGGCAATGATGAATCCATGTCCAGATACAAATATTGTTTTAAAAAGAGGCATTATTGTCTCTGAAGAAGTATCTTATCTGAATGAACTATCTATGGCACATATGTCAAACGTGCGGTATCACACTACCATCATGACGTATCATGAAGTTTTTCCCCTTCGCAGAGCTGGGGTATGCATGACCTGAGTGTGACGTATCTGGCTCGCAGGCTGCCAGTTTGACAAACCTGATCTATAGCATTACTG
Source organism: Natrix helvetica (assembly GCF_964273705.1). Taxonomy (NCBI): domain Eukaryota; kingdom Metazoa; phylum Chordata; class Lepidosauria; order Squamata; family Natricidae; genus Natrix; species Natrix helvetica. The sequence continues at coordinate 67,151,457 of NC_138550.1, read as the reverse complement.
GGAGTTCGTAAAGAATTGAAAGAAGAAAGGGTATTATTACTAATATCCCACCTGTTTATTAAAGGAAATATAAACAGAAGAATGATTATTAATGTACAAATCAATTTCTTGATTTAGAAAAGAACTGATACACCCAATTTTGGCTATTTGTTTATTATCAAGACTTTATACAAATGTGTACAGGTAGTCCTTGTTTAGCAACCAAATTGGGACCAGCAACTCAGTCATTAAATGAAGTGGTTGCTAAGTAAAACTTACTGTGCTTATGATCTTCCTTCAGTTTTCCTTTCCTTACAGACCTGTGAAAGTCATAAATGTGAGGACTGGTCACAAAATTACTTTTTCATCACTGTTGTAACTGCAAATGGTCATTGCATTTGACAGACACCGAGGACTCCCTGGAGGACAAAACCAGAAACTGTGTTCCCATTTGGATTGAAAAGGATTGGGTTTTTTAATTTGAAGGACTTTAATGTATTAAAAAATACTTTAATTACTTAAACATATTAAAATTATCTAATTTATTTTTTTAAAATTATAAAAAAATAGAAATGATAATTTAAAAAAAGAAATTAATGATGCATCATCTGTTCAGTAGGTGAATTATAAACAAAAAATTAAAATAGCAGTGAAGATCTTATTTACTTTTTACTCTTTTGAAAGACAAAACTAGTCACTGTTAAATAAAATACACTTTTGAAAAGGTTCTTTTTCTACCATCCCATTCAAATATGTTTCCCTGGAAATAAGAATTACCTATCCATTTACTTATGTATTGTGATTTTAAGGATAACATTTATCAAAAGAAATGCTTTGTATAGAGATGTTCCAAAATTGTTAGCCCAAAAATATGATTTGAATAAATGTCAAAAACTCTAAAACAAGTCCAACTCACCTCCATAGATGCATTTGGGGGCATTTCTGTCCCACCCTTAAGTCCCCCATTATTTGCAAAAACAGGAACATTGGGACTGAAAATCATAAGGTCACTCTTGGCACCAGCTTCTGAACTCACACCTGCCAGAATGTGGCTGTGGCGATTGGAATAGGACCAGTTGCTCACTTCACTGGCACACACCAGGGTGGCCATGCCGGGGCCATAAACCATGGGTTCCTTTGCCTTGCAGTGGCACTTCAGAGCCATGTAAATGAGAGAGGCTAGGAGGAATAGGCTGGACACAGAGCAGATGGCAATGATCAGATAGACATTAATTGAGTTCACCAAGGGCATGAAGCTCTCTGCTGATATTGAATGTTGATTATAGTTTTTGATGCCCTCAGTACCTGTCAACAATGAAACACTCAGGGTAGCTGTGGCTGAGAGTTGAGGCTTCCCATGATCCTTCACAAGAACCAACACACTCTGGATTTTGCTTCCTTCTGATTCATCCAGAGAATTTTGGGTACTCACCTCACCACTATACTGTCCCACAGTCCACAGACCATTACTTTCTTCAGCTAGTTCATATCTTAGCCATGCATTGTATCCAGAATCCGCATCCAAGGCATGGATCTTGCCTATAATATGCCCAGGCATCACCGGGACCACTAAAAAAATCAGGTTCTCTTCTGATGATCTTGACACAACAGGTGCGTTGTCATTCTCATCCATTACAAAGACTTGAACAGTTGCATTGCCACATAAGGAGGGAAGTCCAGCATCTTTGGCTCTCACCTGGAACTCCAGCAGTTTCAACTCCTCATAGTCCAAAGACTGCAAAGCATAAAGTTTTCCACTCTCTGAATGTACAGAGATGTAGTTTGACAATGGCCAAAGCTTCTCATCTATCCAATAAGTGATCAGACCATTCTCAGCTATGTCCGGGTCCGAGGCAGATACTGTGAAAATGTGAGCACCAGGGGGATTGTTCTCCTTCACAAAGATTGTGTAGAATGACTGTGGGAAAGCAGGTGCATTATCATTTATGTCACTAATAGGCACTAAGAGGGTGATGCTAGAAGACAGTGGTGGAATGCCTTGATCTTCCACTGTCACAACCATCCTGTACTCAGTCACCTGCTCCCTATCCAAAGGTGCTCCAACAATTAGGGAGTAGTAATTCTTGAACGTGGATTCGAGTTTGAAGGGTACTCCAGTGGGCCAGAGGAAACAGTTTATTTGTCCATTGTTGCCAGAATCCCTGTCAGAAGCACTGATGATGGCTACCAAAGTCCCTGGAGGGGAGTCCTCTGGCAATGGCACAGAGAGAGAATTCACAGATAATTCTGGAATATTGTCATTTATGTCCAATACTTCAATGAGAACTTTAGAGTGCCCTGATAATTGAGAACTGCCTTTATCTTCTGCTACAATTGGAAGTTCATAGAACTTGCTTTCTTCATAATCCAATTTTCCAATCACTCTAATTTCCCCAATATCAGCATTTATACTAAATAGCTTCGTGACATCTAGAGGTGCTTTATTACTAAACAAATAAGAGATTTCCCTATTAATCCCCACATCTAAGTCTGTTGCATTTAGATTAATAACTAATGACCCACTAGTTATATTTTCTAGCAACTTTACCCTGTAAACAGATTGGTTAAACACAGGAGGGTTGTCATTGACATCCAGCACATTGATGACTAGCTGAACAGTTCCTGTGAGTTTTGGTTCACCCCCATCAGTGGCTGTCAGTACTAAATGATGCACAGGGCTCTCCTCTCTGTCAAGTGGAACCTTCAGTACAAGAACTACAGATTTACTCTCCTCTTCATCATTTTCTGAATCCAGAATAAAATGCTTGTTTGGACTAAGCCTGTGCGTTAACAGAGCATTAGTACCAATGTCAGCATCAGAAGCTTCCTCTAAGAAGAATCGGGTACCTGTTATCTGTTCTGATATGCTCAGGATCTGTTCCCTGGCTGAAAAGATGGGAGCATTGTCATTCATGTCTTTGATTTCAACCTCCACATGGAAGAACCTCAGAGGTTTCTCCACAATCACCTCCAGATGAAGGACACAGTCTGCTTTCTTGGCACACAGCTCTTCCCTGTCTATCCGGGAATTTACAAACAAGATCCCATTCTGCAGGTTTACCTCAAAATAATCCTTCTCTCCTTTGGACAGCATCCGGAACATACGAGGCACCAGCTCACTCACCTCCAACCCCAGATCCTGGGTGATGCGGCCCACAAAGGTGCCGTGCTGGGATTCCTCCAGCACAGAATAATGGAGCTGGCCACTCCCCATTTTCCAGGCGGTGTGGAGCAGAAGCAGCTGCAGCAGCCCCTTCGGCCAGGTAAGCATTGCAGACAGAGGCACAACACCAGCAACCTTTTCTCTTTTTCTCTAAATATCTTGCCTTAAGGGTGTCAGGAGCAGAGCCCACCTACCCCAGCCATACTGGCAATGCGTTCATAGGTTGAATCTTGGCTTGTTGGGCTTTTTCTGTTGTTCGAAATTCCCTGTGTGGATCTGGCTGGCTGGAATGTCTGTCCCTTTAAGGGAGGAGCTCTGCATTTTCAGTTTCACTTAAGAGAGTTTCCTTAGGAAACAGCGACCTCTTGTGATCAAAAGTCAAAATGAGATGCAGACTTCCATTCTTTATTGATATCTGATACTTTTTCCTTTGAGGGCAATGACCAGAATTACTTTTCTAGTTTTGCTTCTGAGTTGTGGCAGCTCTTGAACCTTTTACGCCCGTGGTAGTCAACCTGGTCCCTACCGCCCACTAGTGGGCGTTCCAGCTTTCATGGTGGGAGGTAGGGATTTGCTGTAACTCTGCTTTATAAATTTTATAAAGTAAAGTTACTTCCCTACTTTTTAAATCACCATTACTGTGGAACCGGTGGGAGGTTAGAAAATTTTACTACTAACAGAGATACAAAAGTGGGCGGTAGGTATAAAAAGGTTGACTACCCCTGTTTTAGGCAAATGATAAATAGGGCAAGTTCTCAAACTCATGTGATATCTTAACTGACATATATTTTTCATATTAAGACAAAAATCTGGGTCTGGTTTAGTCTTCCATTGAAAACCGGATTTGTTTTAACTAAGTGCACTTTTCTGAATTTAGAGGTGCATTTCCATTTTTTTGCAATAATCCTGTGAATAATATTTCACAAAGGCAAGTATCTGATAAGCCTTAGCAATGTGACAAATTTTAGAACAAGGAGCAGTTTTTCCTGATACAATTATATATACTAGTGAAGTAGATAATTAATTTCCTGCACTAGTTTGTGTTTCCAAAATGTAGTGATTTTTTGTTCTTTCCATTGATTAACCTGTTACAGCACTTTTTTTTACCATCATCCAGCTATTGCTGGGTCTAAAAAATGTTAGAATATTCCTTGCCACTATTATATTACTAAAATGATTTTTAGGTGATTCTAGTAGACATTCTAAATCACTAATCAGTAAGTTTCTTGCAACAATTGCAAGTTTCTTTTACTGTTTCCTAATAAAATTAGAGCTACCGTATTTTTCGGCGTATAAGACACACCCTTTTTCCTCAAAAAAGAGGCTGAAAATCTGGGGGGTCTTATACACGGAATACAGCATTTTTTGCCTCCTGAAACCCCGCCCATTCACCAAAATGGCAGTGCATAGCTTTTAGGAGGTTTCCTGGAAGCTGGGAAGGGCAGAAATGAGCAAAAATGAACCACTTTTTACTTTGTTTGTACAAACTTCACATCTTTGCAACACATTACATTTTTTTTACATATCTGTTGTGATTCTTTTATCTATACAAATAAATCTTTATAACTATAACTTTATATATGTGCATTTATATTATTTCATACTTTTTTTCATTCTATATATAATATTCTATATATTCTATGTATAACAGCCTTTACTACATTTGAGTCATTTTGTATAATATTTATTTGCTACAATCTATCTCAATACCAGGAAAGATTCTGGAAAAAATAATCAAGCAATGAATTTGCGAACACCTAGAAGCAAACAAAGTAATAGCCAAAAGTCAACATGGATTTGTCAAAAACAGATCATGCCAGACTAATCTTATTGCATTCTTTGATAATGTGACAAAATTAGTGGACCAGAAGAATGCCGTTGATATAGTTTACTTGGACTTCAGTAAGGCTTTTGATAAGGTAGACCATAACCTACTACTAGATAAAGTAGAAGAATGTGGGTTAGACAGCATCACCACCAGATGGATTCGTAACTGGCTGACCAACCGCACTCAACGTGTAGTCCTCAATGGAACTGCATCTACATGGAGGGAAGTATGCAGTGGAGTACCCCAAGGCTCTGTTTTAGGCCCAGTACTCTTCAACATCTTAATCAATGATTTGGATGAGGGAATAAATGGGGAACTCATCAAATTTGCAGATGACACCAAGCTGGCAGGAATAGCCAACACTCCAGAAGATAGGCTTAAGATACAGAAGGATCTTGACAAACTTGAACATTGGGCACTATCTAATAAAATGAAATTCAATGGTGAAAAGAGTAAGGTTCTACATTTAGGCAACAAAAACGGAATGCACAGGTACAGTATAGGTGGTACCGTGCTCAATAGTAGTAACTGTGAGAGGGATCTTGGAGTTCTAGTGGACAACCATTTAAATATGAGCCAGCAGTGTGCAGCAGCTGCCAAAAAAGCCAACACAGTTCTAGGCTGCATCAACAGAGGGATAGAATCAAGATCACGTGAAGTGTTAATACCACTTTATAATGCCTTGGTAAGGCCACACTTGGAATACTGCATTCAGTTCTGGTCGCCACGATGTAAAAAAGATGTGGAGACTCTAGAAAGAGTGCGGAGAAGAGCAACAAAGATGATTAGGGGACTGGAGACTAAAACATATGAAGAACGGTTGCAGGAACTAGGTATGTCTAGCTTAAGAGAAAGAAGGACTAGGGGAGACATGATAACAGTGTTCCAATATCTCAGGGATTGCCACAAAGAAGAGGGAGTCAAGCTATTCTCCAAGGCACCTGTGGACAGAACAAGAAGCAATGGGTGGAAACTAATCAAGGAGAGAAGCAATTTAGAACTGAGGATAAACTTCCTGACAGTTAGAACTATTAATCAGTGGAACAGCTTGCCTCCAGAAGTTGTGAATGCCCCAACACTGGAAGTCTTTAAGAAGATGTTGGATAGCCATTTGTCTGGAACGGTATAGGGTTTCCTGCCTAGGCAGGGGGTTGGACTAGAAGACCTCCAAGGTCCCTTCCAACTCTACTATTGTATTGTATTGTATTGTATTGTATTGTATTGTATTGTATTGTATTGTATTTCTATCTTTTAATCATTTTCCGGTTTTGTAGTTGTTTATTAATTTGTTGATCTTTCTTCCTTTCTTTTTGCTTTCCTACTTTTTTCCCTCTTTCCTCCAGCCAATTATACTATAAATCCCATATGGAGTAATATTAAGATTCTTCTTTCTCTTTTAGTTCTTTTGTAAGCCTATCCATCTCTGCACATTCCAATATTTTTTTTATTACATTTTCTTTTGTTGGTGTATAATTATTTTCCATTTTTGTGCAAATGTAATTCTCGCTGTCATGATTATGTGTAGAATTAAGTATTTAATATTTTTTTCATAATTTCCTTTTATAATTCCTAACAAAAATAATTCAGAAGCACTCTATAAGCCTCCCATTTTTTGTCAAAAACGGGCCCGTTTTCATAAGAAACGGGCCATTTTTTGCTCATTTTTGCCCCCCCCCCACCTCCCAGGAGCACTCCACAAGTCTCCTAAAGGCTATCTATGTCCTTTTTAAAAAAAAACTGGCCCGTTTTTGCAAAAAAACCTGGCCTTTTGGGGGAGGCTTGCAGAGTGCAAAAACTTTTTTTTTCATTTGCCTCTTCAAAACCTTGGTGCGTCTTATACTCTGGTGCATCTTATACTCTGAAAAATATGGTAATACTTCTGGGTATGCTTCTTATCTGGATTACATTGTAAGAATGACATATCTCTTGCAAGTCTGAAAGTACAATCTCTCCCCCCCTTGCCTTTACAATCCAAGAAATTTGAGGGGATCCCTTCTGAGACATTTGTCATGGCCCCATTTCTTCTGGGAACTCAATTGGTGTTTGTCTGACCTTTGTCTAATCTATAGCTCTTCTATCTGTCTCCTAAGATTATTCCCACACACTATCACAATGGCATATTTTTTCACTGCATATTTCTTTTTGTTAATAGTCAGTCCTAAAAGGTTAAAGCTACCCCCCCGTGTCAAAATCTTCATTATCAATTCCAAGCCTGGTTAATGTACATGTCATGGTATTCTTTATATTTAACTATAGACCAATTTTTTCAATCTGATTTTTATTGCCAGAATTTTCAGATCATTCAGCTGTTTAGCTGTTGAGTAAGTATCATCAGCATAATACAGGTTATTGATGTTTCTTCCTCCAGTTTTAAAACTGCATTCGTGTTCTTTCAGTCTGGTTCCAATAATAGACACTCAGTCTATAGATTTTAAAAAGAAGGGGAGAATATACAGGTTTGTCTCACTTCTTTGCTACTCTGGAATGACTCTGTTTCACCAATGCTCCTTCCAGACTGTGGCTTCCTGACCTGTATAGGTTTCATATGGCTAAAATATTCCCATTTTCTTAAGCACATTCCACAGGTAAACATAACGTAAGGCTTTTACTATGTTCAGTGAAGAACGTGTTTGTTGTGTACTGAGCCGATCCACCAGCCTTGGAACACAAAAGTGTTGCCTTTTTAAAATATATTTTCTGCTTTCTCATTTATCCAGAGTGTATCAGCAATAATGTCTCTCTTTTTCAGCCTTTTCTAAAGCCATATTGAACATCTGGCATCTCCCTTTCCATTTAAGATTCTAATCTGGGTCAGATTAGACTTGTTTAAGCATGATTTTCCTAACATGTGAATTAAATGACATTGCACAATGGTTTGCCCACTCTATTAAGTCTCTTCCCTTTGGCATTGATAAACAGACTGCTCTCTTCCCATTTCTTGGCCATTGTGTCATTCTTCAGAGTTGCTGCTATAGTTTTGTTAGAATCTTTATATATTCATCTTCTGTCACTTACTGTATTTCTGTAGACTCTTCAAATATTTCTGTAACCTTCCAAATTTGTAATGAACGGATTGCTGATCTAACTACATTTTCTAATACTAGAGATTCTTAGAAGTAAAGAATATCTTGGATGTAGACATTTCTCTTGCAAGAATGTCAATAGACTCTTTCCATCTTTGTTTGATCTTCTATGAATCAATTTCTCACTGTTCATTAGTATCCTTTAGTATACCAATTCAATGTTAGAACTTCCTTTTGAGTTTAAAAAACTTTTGGAAGACTTTCTTGTTTTTCCATATCTCTTTCCATCTTCAACATATTTGCAGGCATTGTTGTAATATGGCTTGTGTCTTTTAATAGTTTTTTGAAATTCGTTGTTAAGTTCCTTCCTGACATCTTTGTTTTTCTTATCCTTGACGTCTCTTCCTTTTTTGGCAATTTCCAGAGTTCTGATATCCATATTTTCTCATATTTCTTGGTCTTTGGTGGTCTCTTTCCACATTCATCTTTAACCACTTCTTTGATTTCATTCAAACAGTTCATCTGCTTCCTTATCAATGAAGTTTTTGAAGTGATTCTGGATATTCTTCTTGAAATGGTAGGTTATGATAATATTATGGAAACTGGTTGACTTTCTTCTTCTTTACTTGGAACTTGAATTTTGCTTGGAGCTTGCAATTTTCATTCTGTGTTATCCATGGAATGATATTCATGTATATAAGCATCATTTAACTGCTAGAAGACTACATTAGCCAAGAAGAAGTATTTTTATTGGCAGAAATTGAAAAGTTGCTCTCCTGCATCATTTTGGTTTCCTAGGCCACATAGTCCAGTTCATTGATCTCCTTATTTCCAGTTTAGTATTCCAGCATTGCCCAACCATAGGCAACACATCTTACTAATACTGTTTTATTTCAGTCTGAACCTGACTATAAAACTGATCATCATCCTTTTCTTCTGCATTAATACCTGCAGCATAAAGTTGGATAACGATCATATTAAAAAGTTCTCCACAAATCCTAATTATTCAGTTATTGTGACTGCTTTGTATCCAAGTACTTTTCTTACTATAACCTTTCTGATTATGAAAGTAATATCATTCCTTCCTTGTTTTTCATGTTCTGAGCAGTAAATAGTATGATCTTCTGATTGAAAGTGTCCAATTCTGATTTATTTCAATTATCTGGTCCTAAAATGTCAATATGTAGTTGACTAATTTCATCTTTCACTATCTCAAGCTTTCTCATGTGTATGACTCCTATACTTCATGTTCTCACTATAATTCTATCTTTGCACCTTCAGATTTTCTTTTCCTGCATAGCAACATCAGCAATTAGATATTCTGAAAACTTTAATCTAGTTATGTTATGAACACCATTAATGTTCTAAAAGATTCTCAGCTCTTCCTCAGTAGCCTGTTGAATGTCACTCATTAAGGCATCTGGGATTGTATTGTCTATTACTTTATACTTTATATCTACATGGTTATTTTGGTAGAATACTAGAGTGATATATTCCTGCATAGTATGTAATTAGGCCTTTGTCCTTATCATTAAAGTAATTAGCAGCCTCCTGCAACTTCCTACTGTACATCATTGTTGCCCTATATGGGAGCCTGCTTACTTTAGCTGGGCAAATGGGATTACCTTCACACCTTAGTGACCTGACTGGGATTATATATCCTTGGAATAAACTGCTAGTGTTCTTCACTTCTTCTCCCAAGAGCAACTTCTTAACATGATGAGGCAGCACAGAGAACTTGAGGGGGCAAAGGCTTGATACAAGAATAGAGTGTAAAGCTTTGGAGGAATTCTGATGGATGAATCTCAAATGTCTATTTCAAAATTTCTATCCAGTACCATAATTCATACTTTCAAGGCCTCTTCCAATTCTGTTATTCTGTTAAATAATCCATATAAAAACATTTATTTCAAGAAAGCCATTTAAGTGCATTAAATTCATTGAAGAAAAATTGACTTCCTGTGCAACGTAATCTTGGATGACTTTTATTCCAGAGATATGATAGTCTGGTCAACAGATATAATGTGAGTATTGTTGGTATTAATCATTTTTTTCAGTCAATGATGACTTTTGCAATATTGGTAGTATTTGCTTAACAGTGGTAATTGGGAAGCAACTCCATCACTATGCATGATAGTCAGAAAGGACAATGTCACATGTTCACATCACCTTATGATACCAGTTGCAGTTGTTCCAATTGCTGTTGTTAAGCAAATCCTATTGTGTCATTAAGCACAATGTTATGTGATTGCCATTAGCAGCTTCCTGCAAGCTTTCCCATTGTCTTTGTCAGAAGCCAACAGTGAAGATCACAAACAGCAAACATATGACCTCAGGATATTGCAGTCATCATAACTGAGAGCCCATTGCGAAGTGCAAGATATGCAATCAAATCACAGCAGAGATGCTACAATGGCCACAATTATGAGGACCGGTGGTTAAGTCTCCTCCTTCAGTGATACCATAACTTTGAATGGTCACTAAATGAATGGTTAACTGGTGGTCTAAGTGAGGACTACTTGTATTAAAAATTATGTTTTTAAAGGTACAAACAACCATGAGAAATTTTTAAAAACATGGAACAACAAATGTTTTAACCATTTTTAAACAGTATTTATTAAAAATATAACTGAAAATTTGCATTCCATTCATTAAAGAATCAGTATCGATAAAAAGGAAAATCAATACAAACTACAAATTAAAGAATCAGGGAAACAATGAACATCTTTCTTTATATCGGAGTTGAACAAAAGACAAATTTGCTAACTGTAAAAAAAAATATAAGATCAATTTGTGGCCATTCCATTTCAAAAATATTTAATCAGAAAGACTAATAGGTATACGTAAAGGAATGGCTTAAGTTAGGAAACCATTACAGCAATGAATTACTATAAAAATTATATATGATAAAATTTTGGAACATATACTGTAGTAACAATGATGCAAAATTGGCAGCAGCAAAATATGAAGATGAAAGAATTTCAAGCAAGATAACATACCTCTTTGGCTGTATCTGGAAACAGTTCACTTCCATTTCTATTTTTCCCAATATCTGTAGAAACAGGAATGTTGGGACTGAACATCATAAGATCACTCTTGGCACCAGCTTCAATGTTCACACCTGCTAGGATGTGGCTGTGGCGATTGGAATAAGACCAGCTGCCCACTTCACTGGAACACACCAGGGTGGTCATACCAGGGCCATACACCATGGATTCCTTTGCCTTGCAGTGGCATTGTAGAGTCATATAAACAAAAACGGCCAGCAGGAACAGGCTGGAAACAGAGCAGATGGCAATGATCAAATAGATATTGATTGAGTCCACCAGAGGCATGAAGCTCTCTCCTGACATGGAGAGATGAACATCTGTTTTGATGGTCTGGAAATTCGTTACAAGTGACAGACTCAAGGTAGCTGTGGCTGAGAGCTGAGGCTTCCCATGATCCTTGACAAGAAGCAGAACAGCATGGAATTTTCCTCCTTCCGATTCATCCAGAGAATATTTGGTACTCACCTCACCACTATATTTCCCCACAGACCATGGACCATTGCTTTCTTCAATAAGCTCATAGTTTAGCCATCCATTGTATCCAGAATCTGCATCCAAGGCATGGATCTTGCCTACAATATGCCCAGGCATCATTGGAACCACTAGAAGAATCAGGTTCTCTTCAGATGATATTGACACAACAGGTGCATTGTCATTTTCATCCATCACAAAGACTTGAACTGTCACATTGCTATATAAGGAGGGGATTCCAGCATCCTTGGCTCTCACCTGGAACTCCAGCAGTTTCAACTCCTCATAGTCCAAGGACTGCAAAGCATATAGCTTTCCACTCTCTGAATGTACAGAGATGTAGTTTGACAATGGCCAGAGCTTCACATCTATCCAATAGGTGATCAGACCATTCTCAGCTATGTCTGGGTCTACTGCAGACATTGTGAAGATGTGAGCACCAGGGGGATTGTTCTCCTTCACAAAGACTGTGTAGAATGACTGTGGGAAAGCTGGAGCATTATCATTTATGTCACTAATAGGCACCAAGAGGGTGAGACTGGAAGACAATGGTGGAATGCCTTGATCTTCCACTGTCACAACCATCCTGTACTCAGTCACCTGCTCCCTATCCAAAGGTGCTCCAACAATTAGGGAGTAGTAATTCTTGAATGTTAACTCGAGTTTGAAGGGTACTCCAGTGGGCCAGAGGAAACAGTTTATTTGTCCATTGTTGCCAGAATCCCTGTCAGAAGCACTGATGATGGCTACTACAGTCCCTGGAGGGGAGTCCTCTGGCAATGGCACAAAGAGAGAATTCACAGATATTTCTGGGAAATTGTCATTAATGTCGAATACTTCAATGAGAACTTTACATTGTCCTGATAATGGAAAATTACCTTTATCTTTTGCCAGAATTGGTAGTTCATAGAATTTACTTTCTTCATAATCCAATTTTCCAATCACTCTGATTTCCCCAGTATCAGAATTCATACTAAATATCTTTGTGACATGAAGAGCTAAGATATCAGTAAAAAAATAAGTGATTTCCCTATTAATCCCTTCATCTAAGTCTGTTGCATTGAGAGTAATGACTAATGACCCACTAGTTATATTTTCTAGCAACTTTACCCTGTAAACAGATTGGTTAAACACAGGAGGGTTGTCATTGACATCCAACACATTGATGACTAGCTGAACAGTTCCTGTGAGTTTTGGTTCACCCCCATCAGTGGCTGTCAGTACTAAATGATGCACAGGGCTCTCCTCTCTGTCAAGTGGAACCTTCAGTACAAGAACTACAGATTTACTCTCCTCTTCATCATTTCCTGAATCCAGAATAAAATGCTTGTTTGGACTAAGCTTGTAAGTCAGTAGAGCATTAGTACCAATATCAGCATCAGACCCTCCCTTTAATGGAAATTGTGTAACTAATGTTACAAATTCAGCCATGCTCAGGATCTGTTCCATAGTAGAGAAGATGGGAGCATTGTCATTCATGTCTTTGATTTCAACCTCCACATGAAAGAACGCCAGAGGTTTCTCCACAATCACCTCCAGATGAAGGATACAGTCTGCATTCTTGGCGCACAGCTCCTCCCTGTCTATCCGGGAATTTACAAACAAGATCCCATTCTGCAGGTTTACCTCAAAATAATCCTTCTCTCCTTTGGATAGCATCCGGAACATCCGAGGCACCAGCTCGCTCACCTCCAATCCCAGATCCGGGGCGATGCGGCCCACAAAGGTGCCGTGTTGGGATTCCTCCAGCACAGAATAATGGAGCTGGCCGCTCCCCATTTTCCAGGCGGTGTGGAGTAGAAGTAGCTGCAGCAGCCCCTTCAGCCAGGTAAGCATTGCAGACACAGGCACAACACCAGCAAGCTTTTCTCTTTTTCTCTAAATATCTTGCCTTAAGGGTGTCAGGAGCAGAGCCCACCTACCCCAGCCATACTGGCAATGCATTCATAGGTTGAATCTTGGCTTGTTGGGCTTTTTCTCTTGTTCGATATTTCTCTTGTGGATCTGGCTGGCAGGAATGTCTGTCCCTTTAAGGGAGGGGCTCTGCATTTTCAGTTTCTCTTAGAGAGTTTCCTTAGGAAACAGCGACCTCCTGTGCCTGAACTTCAAAATGAGAAATAGATTTCCATTGTTTAACTATTAGATTGATTTAGATCTTATATTGATTCCTTGGTGCTGCCATGAAATTGCATTATAAGGAATGTATATTTGTCTGCTTCTCTGGCCATATTTCCCATTGCTCCCAATAGATGAGCACCAGACAGATGGTGGGAAATTGAAATAGTTGCAAACCATTTAAATCAGACTTTTGACCAAGATCACAAACATTGGAACATTAATTCCAAAGAAACTCATAATGGTATTCCAGTGCTATGAAAGCAGAATCTCACCCATGCATCAGAGTGCATTTCCAGTGGGTAGTAACTCTTGTTTTTTTCCCTGATTAATCTGTTGCTTTCAGTGCCATCACTAAGTCTATAAAATGTCATTCTTTACCAGCATTATGTTGCCAAAATTATTTTTAGGAGACTATACATTTTTTTCCTTTATAGGTTTTTTATCACATTTTTCCACAACTGATTTTCATACAACCCCTTTTTAACATGTACTATTTTGTATTAAATGTTGTGAGAAGAAAAAAAGTACAGAAATTCAAACATTTACTCTTTTACATTTCATTCTAAGTTACAAAGAGTCTTTCATTGAGTAAACTCACATAACAATTTTCATTAGCCCAGAAAGAAAATTTCATGAACACAATCACCATTAGTCAATGTTGAATTAAGAGGGTCTGATGTTTTTTTTTCCACACAAACTTTTACTGTAGTTTTTTATTGCTTAGGTAGAGTAGCCAGAATATAGAAGCCAGCTGCCTTCTATAATGTTTGTTTGTGCATTTAACAGATAGCAATTGTCCACTGTTAAAAAAAAAGATTAATTATTGAAGGGCATACATATACTGTCCAGGTTTTAGACTTGCCTCATTATTATTGCATTCTAGTCTAACACTTGTAACTTTGTTACAATGGTTCTGGAAAGTGAAATATGGTTTGAAGATATTTAGAATTATAGTGAAAAAATTGAATTCATCACCATATTAAGAAATATGGATTTATCCTCTTTATTTACATAATATAAAGACTGCTCAATATTATGTAATTCTATATCATGCCGCGTCACATTGCTGTCACGTTGCTGCTTCATGTTACCATAATGTGATGTATCACAACGTTTTTCCCTTCGCAAAGCTGGAGTGGGCATGGCCTGCATGTGATGCATCCAGCCTGCAGGCCACCAGTTCTATATGATCAAGGATTAATTATTACACTTGAAGTACAGTTAAGCTTGTTTCCCTTTCTCCATTTTTCCTTTGTTTTTAAGTATTCTTTTCTGATGTGTTTCCCACTTCCCTCCTTTCCTCCCTTAAACTGACAAAAAGGAAAATAAATATAGGTATGTAAAGTTGCAAGCCTTGGAATCTACTATATTAGTCATAGAAGCTTCACTCTATATACTTGCCTTCAGTTGATGATTTGGTAACAATAAAAGGATCTTGATAGACTTGAGCACCAGGCCCTACCCAACAAGATGCTGTGAAAAAAGTAAGGTCCTGCACTTAAAAAAAAACCAAATGTACAGGTTTAGAATAGATGATACTTGACTCCACAGTACTAACTGTGAGAGGGATATAAGTGTCCTAGTGGTCCTATCCAAGTATGAGCCAGCAGTGTGCCAAAAAAGCCAATATAGTCCTAAGATGTATCAAGCAGAAGGACAGCATCAAGATCACAAGAAGTGATAATACCACTTAATACCACGCTAGTAAGGCCATACTTGGAATACCGCATGTCACTATACTATAAAAAAGATGTTGTGACTCTAAAAGGAGTGAAAAAGAGAGCAACAAAGATGATTAAGATACTTGAGAATAAACCATATGATGAATGGTTGAGGGAACTGGCTATGTTTAGTATTTCTTTCAAAATATAAATTTTCAACATTTCTTTCAACAAGTGAAAAACAAGAAAAAAAAGTCAAGAAAACAATTGGTCCATAAATGGGAGATGGCAAGGAGATGATGGATAGCAGGGAGAAAGGAGGCCATAGAATATGATGAATGATACCAGGGACTGGGTATGTCTAGTCTAATGAACAGAAGAACTAGGAAGTATAGGTGGAAACTTATTAAAGATATATTCACCTAAGGAGAAATTTCCTGACAATGAAAAAAATTAATCAAGGGAAAAGTTTGCTGTCTGGAGTTGTGGGTGCTCAATCACAATAGCATTTCAGGAATAGAACAACTATTTGTCCACGGTAGAATATGATCTTTTACCTTGAGCAACTGGTTGGAATAGAAGGCCTCCAAGGTCCTTTGCAGTCCTATGAGTCTATCAGTTTTTGATCAGCATTCTTTCAATACATATTTCAAGTCAGCTATAGATTCATTGAATTGACAAGGTATCAGGTTCACATTTAACAAGCTTCTTAATCAGAAAGTTACAGTATACTTTGTCAAATGCCTTGATGGAATCAGTATGTAAGATGTTCATACCAGTCCTACAATTTAAATAAGTTGATGCAACACCCAACTGACCTTGGCTAATCTCAAGAAAATTGAACTGTGAGTACATAGCTAGGGAAACACCAAGACATCCCAGGCGTATAACAATAGCAATAGCACTTAGACTTACTGGTATATACCGCTCCACAGTGTTTTCCAGCCCTCTCTAAGCGGTTTATACAGTCAGCATATGGCCCCCAACAATCTCATAAATGAGAACCCAATCTCATATGGGTCCTCATAAAATAGATTGTTAAGATAAAAATACATCACAGAATTAAAGGACTGGCAAAGCACATCTATACTGAGAAAAATGTCTCATTAAAAAAATAACGTTCCCATTTGACATGTTCTTGAAAAATCCAAGCAAATATTTAGCATTTACTGCTTAACAAGAGAGATCAGAGTAGCAAAAAGAAGCTACTCTGAAAAGCTAAGGAATCAGTTCTCAACAAATGAATCAGCAAACATGTGGAAAACTCTTTAAAATATCACCGGTTATGGCAAACCTCCTTCCCAGGCTGAAGGAAATCAACAACTCTCAGATGACCTGAATGTGTTTTACTGCTGGTTTGAAAGGAAACTACAGCCACCTATCTCTACAACCCCCACCTCAAGTACACCAACAACAGCCAAACCTCCTACAACTGACCTCATCCCATTGGGTTCACAACCCCTGGGGATCACAGAAAAGGAAGTGCAAGATCTATTTCACAGACAAAAGCCAGGAAAATCATCAGGCCCAGACAAGATAACTCCTTGCTTAAAAGTTTGTGCTGACCAATTGGCCCTCATCTTCACCCGAATCTGCAATAAATCATAAGTGCTATGTTTCTTCTTGCTTCAAACACTCTACTATCATCCCAATGCCAAAGAAGCCCTCTATCAAGGAACTGAATGACTACAGACCAGTTGCTCTAACATCTGTAGTTATGAAAACCTTTGAAAGGCTAGTGCTGTCCCATCTGAAAACCATCAAGGATCCACTTTTAGATCCCCTGAAATTTGCATACCTAGCAAATAAATTGACAGATGATGATGTTAATATGGCTCTGCACTACATCTTACAACATATTGAATCTCCAAAGACCTACACAAGGGTCCTCTTTGTAGACTTTAGTTCAGCATTCAATACCATCATTTCAGACATTCTTCTAACTAAACTAAACCAACTAGCACTACCGGAACACACTTGTAAGTGGATCATAAGCTTCCTAACAGTTAGGAAACAGCAGGTGAAGCTAAGCAGAGTCACATACCTGTACGATTAGCACTGCCCTCCCCCCAGGCTGTGTGCTCTCTCTCCACCTGTCTTCTCTCTATATACCAATGACTGCATCTCAAATGATCCATCTGTTAAACTACTGAAGTTTGCAGATGATACAACAGTGAATGGTCTCATTCGAGACAACGATGAATCCGCATACAGACGGGAAGTTGAACAATTAGCCTCATAGTGCGATCGGAACTATCTGGAACTGAACACTCTCAAAACCGTAGAAATGGTAGAATACTTTAGGAGAAACCCTCCCATACTACCACCTCTTACAATAATAGACAACACAGTATCAACAGTAGAGACCTTCAAATTTCTAGATTCTATCATATCTCAAGATCTAGAATGGACATCTAACATAAAAAACATCATCAAAAAAGCACAACAAAGAATGTTCTTTCTGCGCCAACTCAGAAAGCTCAAACTGCCCAAGGAGCTGCTGATAGTTCTACAGAGGAATTATTGAGTCTGTCATCTGCACCTCTACAACTGTATGGTTTGGTTCTGCAACCCAACAAGACAGACACAGGCTTCAGAGGATAATTAGAACTGCAGGAAAAAACAATTACTACCAACCTGCCTTCCATTGAGGACCTGTATACTGCACAAGTTGAAAAGAGGGCTGTGAAAATATCTACAGACCCCTCACATTCTAGATATAAATTGTTTCAACTCCTACCCTCAACACGATGCTATAGAGCACTGCACACCAGAACAACTAGACACAAGAACAGTTTTTTTCCCAAACAACATCACTCTCCTAAACAAATAATTCCCTCAACACTGTCAAACTATTTACTAAATCTGCATTACTATTACTATTAATCTTATCATCATTCCTATCACCCATCTCCTCCCATTTATGACTGTATGAATATAACTTTGTTGCTTGTATCCTTAGGATTTAAATTGATTGTTTCCTAGTATTGATTTGATTGCTTATTTGTACCCTACGACTATCATTAAGTGTTGCACATTATGATTCATGAGGAATGCATCTTTTCTTTTATGTAAACTGAGAGCCTATGCACCAAAGACAAATTCCTTGTGTGTCCAATCACACTTGGCCAATAAAAAATTCTATTCTATTCTGTTCTGTTCTGTTCTGCTCTGTTCTATGCTGTCTGTGAGCTTCTCAGAATACAACAGATATTCCTTAAGCTCCATCATTTTCAGCTATGTAGATTTGCAGATTCAGAATTCCCTGCCAGCCACCCTTTGCTAAGAATTCTGGAAGCTCAGGACCACACATCTACAACTTGACAAGGTTGGGAAACGCTGCTAAACCTCCCCAGTATCAATGTCAGGCTGTCAAAACTATAGATCCCCTAATCTTATTTTGTTGAAGGTTGCAAGGATTTTCCTCCAACAATTCCCTCATATTTCATCTATTATCTCAGATTATTCATTCAGCTACAGTATATAACATAAAAACCTGGGCTTTCATATACTGTAATATAATCCTTCCCCACTCTCAAAACACATGCTAACTTGACACCATTCTCAAAGATTTGATTTATAGAATGTAAGGATTGGGAAAGACTTTGGCATAGGAATATCACTTGGTTCCGAATTCCAAACTCAAAAAGTGTGACACTGCAGATGTTGCAATATAAACAGGATAAAGGGATCCACCTAATGGCTATTAGACTGACAAGGCCATTCCCGTTTGGAGTAGATACAGTACCTCTAGTACAAGGTGATACTTCATCATTCTAGGAATAGGACTACCCAGGTATCAGATAGAATTTCTGTATTACAATTATATTACTGCTATCCGATTGTTAACACAATACTATACTTTCTATTTCTAAAGTTACAATATATGAAAAAAACACTGTAAATATCAGTGTATCTAGCAGATTAATAAAGTTTAAAGAGTTTCCAAACCATGCAGTAGACATAAATATTGTCACAAAAGAGGCATCACACTGAGAATTGATTCATCAAATAACAAAACTATCCACAAAAGAAAAATCATTCATTAATGTCCCTTGTAAACAAGGCAAAGATCAGGAATAGCTTGGCAGGGCAAAATGATAATATCAGGTGAAGAGCCTACTTATCTTTACTGTCATTATAGGACAATTTTACTATCAATTAAACTAGAAATTATAGCTTCTCAATTTGGTAAAAAAAATAATAAAAAAAGTATCTGTGATTTATAATTAAATTTTTGCGTCGGAGTTTAAACCTAACAATTCAAAAACAACATTGTCCCAAGACAAATTCAAAATTGTAAGCATAGAAATGAGATGCTGAATAAGATGACAAGGACTGCAAGAGCTGGACTCACCTTTTTAGCAAAATCTGGAGGCGCATCCACCCCATTGATAAGTTCCCCATTATCTGCAAAGACAGGAATATTGGGACTGAAAATCATGAGATCGCTCTTGGCACCAGCCTCTGCGCTCACACCTGCCAGGATGTGGCTGTGACGATTGGAATAGGACCAGCTGCCCACCTCACTGGCACAGACCAGGGTGGCCATGCCAGGGCCATAAACTATGGGTTCCTTTGTCTTACAGTGGCAACGCAGGGCCATGTAGATGAGAGTGGCTAGCAAGAAGAGGCTGGAAACAGAGCAGATGGCAATGATCAGATAGACGTTGATCGAGTCCACCAGGGGAACAAAGCTCTCCCCTGACCTTTGAAAGTTAATATCCGTTTTGATTGTCTGACCACTTGTCACCAGTGAAACACTCAAGGTGGCTGTTGCTGACAGTTGAGGTTTTCCATGATCCTTCACAAGAACCAACACACTCTGGATTTTGCTGCCTTCTGAATCATCCAGAGAATATTTGGTACTCACCTCACCGCTATACTGCCCTACGGTCCATGGACCATTGCTTTCTTCAACCAGTTCATACCTTAGCCATGCATTGTATCCAGAATCAGCATCCAAGGCATGGATCTTGCCTACAATATGCCCAGGCATCACAGGGACCACGAGAAGAATCAGGTTCTCTTCTGATGATCCTGACACAACAGGCGCATTGTCATTCTCATCCATCACAAAGACTTGAACAGTTGCATTGCCACATAAGGAGGGAAGTCCAGCATCGTTGGCTCTCACCTGGAACTCCAGCAGTTTCAACTCCTCATAGTCCAAGGACTGCAAAGCATAGAGTTTTCCACTCTCTGAATGTACAGAGATGTAGCTTGACAATGGCCAAAGCTTCTCATCTATCCAATAGGTGATCAGACTATTCTCAGCTATGTCTGGGTCTGCAGCAGATATTGTGAAGATGTAAGAACCAGGGGGATTGTTCTCCTTCACAAAGACTGTGTAGAATGACTGTGGGAAAGCAGGTGCATTATCATTTATGTCACTCAAAGGTACCAAGAGGGTGATACTAGAAGACAGTGGTGGAATGCCTTGATCTTCCACTGTTACAACCATCCTGTACTCAGTCACCTGCTCCCTATCCAAAGCTGATCCAACAATTAGGGAGTAGTAATTCTTTAACGTGGATTTGAGTTTGAAGGGTACTCCGGTGGGCAAGAGGAAACAGTTTATTTGTCCATTGTTGCCAGAATCCCTGTCAGAAGCACTGATGACGGCTACCACAGTCCCTGGAGGGGAGTCCTCTGGCAATGGCACAGAGAGAGAATTCACAGATATTTCTGGAATATTGTCATTTATGTCCAACATTTCAATGAGAACTTTACAGTGCCCTGATAATTGAGAATTGCCTTTATCTTCTGCTACAATTAGAAGTTCATAGAACTTGCTTTCTTCATAATCCAATTTGCCAATCACTGTGATTTCCCCAGTATCTGAATTTATGCCAAATATGTTTGTGACATGAAGAGCTAGGCTATCAGTAAAAAAATAAGAGATTTCTCTATTAATCCCTTCATCTAAGTCTGTAGCATTCAGAGTAATAACTAATGACCCACTAGTTATATTTTCTAGCAACCTTGCCCTGTAAACAGATTGGTTAAATACAGGAGGGTTGTCATTGACATCCAGCACATTGATGACTAGCTGAACAGTACCTGTGAGTTTTGGTTCACCCCCATCAGTGGCTGTCAGTACTAAATGATGCACAGGGCTCTCCTCTCTGTCAAGAGGAACCTTCAATAGAAGTACTACAGATTTACTCTCATCTTCATCATTTCCTGAATCCAGAACAAAATGGTTGTTTGGGCTGAGCTTGTAAGTCAGTAGAGCATTAATACCAATATCTGCATCAGAGGCTCCCTTTATAGGGAGCTGGGTTCCAGATGCTGTTATTAATTCAGCTATGCTCAGGATCTGTTTCCTGGCTGAAAAGATGGGAGCATTGTCATTCATGTCTTTGATTTCAACCTCCACATGGAAGAACCTCAGAGGTTTCTCTACAATCACCTCCAGATGAAGGACACAGTCTGCATTCTTGGCACACAGCTCCTCCCTGTCTATCCGGGAATTTACAAACAAGATCCCATTCTGCAGGTTTACCTCAAAATAGTCCTTCTCTCCTTTGGACAGCATCCGGAACATACGAGGCACCAGCTTGCTCACCTCCAACCCCAGATCCTGAGCGATGCGGCCCACAAAGGTGCCGTGCTGAGATTCCTCCAGCACAGAATAATGGAGCTGGCCGCTCCCCATTTTCCAGGCGATGTGGAGCAGAAGCAACTGTAGCAGCCCCTTCGGCCAGGTAAGCATTGCAGACACAGGCACAACACCAGCAAGCTCTTCTCTTTTTCTCTGAATATCTTGCCTTAAGGGTGTCAGGAGCAGAGCCCACCTACCCCAGCCATAATGGCAATGTGTTCATAGGTTGAATCTTGGCTTGTTGGGCTTTTTCTGTTGTTCGATATTCCCTGTGTGGATCTGGCTGACTGGAATGTCTGTCCCTTTAAGGGAGGGGCTCTGCATTTTCAGTTTCTCTTAGAGAGTTTCCTTAGGCAACAGCGACGTCTTGTGCCGGAATTTCAAAATGGGAAACTGAGCTCCATTCTTTATTGACAGTCTGTGATACTTTTTCCTTTGAGGGCTTACTATTCCTTCATGTATCTCTAATGTGTAGTTTTCCTTCCTTTCTTCTTTGAATATTATATAATTTAAATCTTGTATTGATGCCTTGGTACTTCCTGGGCATGTTTCCCACTGCCAATAGATGAGCACTAGATAAATTTTTTGTGCGCTGAACCCACAGTAATGCCGATAGCAATCTACCCCTGAATCTAAACCATGTATTAGAGTGCATTTCCAAAGGATAGTAACTTTTGGTTCTTTCCCAGATTAATCTGTTGCTTTCCGTGCCATCACTAAGTCTATAAAATGTCATTCTTTACCAGCATTATGTTGCCAAAATTATTTTTAGCAATCTATATAAGACATTCTATGTCATCAATAAAGTCCCTGCCCCAGAATCAATAAATAATTAGGTGGTGAAACCAGTTTCAAAATTCTTTTTGTGTGAGCCCTTGTAAATTATATTCTATTGGTATAAAAATTATGTATCTATGTCTCTGTTTTGGTACTAGCATACTCTTTTTTTATTTAGTTCCCTTTGTTATTCGGCATCACTTTTTTACTTTCATAGATTTTTTTTAATTGAAAAGTTTTAATAGAATTTACAGGTATTTCCCCTTCCCCTCCCCTCCCTCCCCCCAGCTTCCCAGAGCAAAATACAGGGTATAAACATTTAACAATCATACACTATCATAAGCTAACTAACTATAACATCTTACCTCCCTCTTGTACTTTAACTCCCCTTATATTAAGCTAAGTTTGGATAAAGTATAACATTCCTTATTCATACATAAACAAATTGAAGTTCCCTAGTCCAATGTTTATTTTGAATACAGTTAATGCATCTTCTCCAATCCAACTTGTATTTCGCCTCTGAATAGTCTTTCCAATATGCTGAAATTTTAGCCGTCTCTGCTAAATTAACTACTTTTAACGTCCAATCTTGAATAGTAAGCATTTCTTCCTTCTTCCAGCAGACTTGTTGCCATTATCAAATTCAGAATCAAATTAGTCTTTATAATTGTACAATCTGTAATTATACCTAGCAAAAACAACTGAAGAGTGAACTTTATCCTCTTTTTAAGAATATTTTAAGTAATCCACCATATTTTTATCCAAAATGCTTTAGCTTCTTTGCAAATCCACCATACATAATAATACATAGCATCAACACAATCACATTTCCAACATTTAAATTATAAATTGGGATACACACAAGCTAACTTTTTAAGATCTAAAAACCATCTATAAAACATCTTATAAAAACTCTCTATCAAGTTTTAATCTTGCGTAAGTTTTCCATTTCTTACCCAAATCTTTTCCCATATTTTAAAATCTTGGTATCATTTAAAGAAAAAATAAAAACTCAAACAAGACTGTCATTTTACTGCTATTATCCTTCCCAGCAAAAACTATTATAAGTTCTCTCATTTATCCATCTTTATCTATATTTTGTGCCATAATGGTCATAATTATACTTATGTAATCTCCCATTTAAAATTGTAATATAGAGTCCTAAGTGGATAACCTTTTTTACTATCTCACATCCTATTATTTTTCTGATTCTTCGTTTGGATTTATCCTGGAGATGGTGGGAATCCAGCCTTTAGTACATTACTATAAAAATCTTTTGCTTTCCAAACTGAATTAAGACGATATCTTTCTTCTAAATAATTCACCACCAATCCGGCTGGGGCCTCCCATCTATACTGCATCTGGTGATTTTTAAGTTCATCAACTAGGAATGCATAATTTTTTCTGGATCTCAATATTTTAAAAGAAATTTCCTTCAGTACTGCCACCTCCTGTCCTGCCACCTGTAGTTTGCTTCCATAAGTCGCTTGTAATATTTCACTCCATGTTTTCCTGGTGACAAAGTAGATTACACTATCTCTTGGTAGTTTTCTTTGTCTGGCAATCCATGAATTAACACGATAATTTTTTTCAATCTGCCAATTATATTCTGCTTTTGGTTCCCCAGTTAACTGAGTGAAAGCTTCTGCACAGGTTTCTTTCAAATTTTATTGGTTAACTTCTTTCAAGCCTCTTATTCTCAAAGCAAATTCCATCACTCTGTATTGTATCATTGTAATCTCTGCCTCTGATTTTTCAATCTTGATTTGAATCTCATCAACTTTATTCTCCAAATTCACATTAGACTGAGTAATTTCTTCCACCCTGTCATCCAATGATGTTACAAAAGCAAACATACCTTAAACGCATCCACTGTATTGTCTCTTATTTGTTGATTGCGGGCTTGAATTAAGTCCTTAATTTCAGACATTTCATCAAACACATCTTTAAGGGCAAATGTAATTTTTTCTTGCAGAAACAAGGTTTGTGCCTTTAAAGCATCTTGGAGAGCTTCAAATGTCACTGTTTGTGTATCCATTAAAGATAATAAAGACTGCAATTTAGGTGGCTGGGCCGGGTGACTTCCAGCACCAGAGGCACTTATTTTAATTTGTTTTGAAGGCATTTCCGAATATTCAAATCACACTTTCCAACAGCCAAATTATTAAATTCAAAAAGTCCACTTAGTCCCCAAACTTGTTAAAACTTATAGCTCATTAGTAAACCAAAACTGTTTTCTTTAATCTTCAGCTCTTGAGTTTTCTAACGACGTTAGCAAACAATTAACAAATCGAGGGAACCTGACTTCCTACCTGCCCTCAGGATTCGTTAGCGGCTGCTAACGAGCCTCCCGGTGGTACCTGAACCGCAGTGGGCGGAGAAGGTCACAGCGCTCTGAGCACCTGTCCCGCGCTTTCACAATTGTACTTTTTGCAGAATTAAACAAAATAATCCTAAAACTAGTGCTAATACAAAAATAATTAAAAAGAGGCTACACTAACTATATGGAGAGTTCAATTTTCTGCTCAAGGTCTGGAGACTCTCCAATTGCATCCTTTTAGGGCGACTGAGTTTTTAAAACTGAGCTCCTGGAGGGAGCAGGAGGCGTGGCTACACAAAGATTTGAACTCAGTCCTTGGGCAGCAAGCTGAAGTTAACCCATGCTTGGACACTCCAAGCAGCGCCTAGGAGAAACTTTCCTTTTAAGTTTCACTTTGATCACACCCTTTGACTTGCAGACATCATCTTTATTACCCTTTGTTCTCCTCAATCTTCACAGAAGGAAGTGATACAGCATCGGAGTTAAAGTTTTATACTTGCAATTATAATCGCTCCTGCCTTTCCTCTGCCTGCTTCTTATTCCATTGTAGATTAAAACATTGATTGCAGGGGTGGTCGTGGCGTTTGTTTCTGCTGCAGCAGAAGGGTCTTGAGATGCGGAGCCTTGTCGGGCTGCTGGGGGGCTCTCACCCTTCGAGCCCCAGAATTGCTCTTGGGGTCTATGGGGAGCTCTACCCTTGCCCGACTGCTCTCCTCCCCCTCTTTTCCCAAGGGGAGAGTTTTCAAGCTGCTTGACAGCTGATTTACGCTGTTCTAGCAGCTTAAACGCAATCACGAGGTTGGCGTTCCCAAAGGAACGTCCTTCAACACCTACGGTGCCACCGGAAGTTCACTTTCATAGATTTTTTAAATCACTTTTTTCCACAACTTATTTTCAGATGTTTAATATGTACTGTCCTGTACTAAATCTTTTCAGAAGGAAGAAAGTACCGACATTCAAGCTTTTCAATTTCTATATTTCACTTCAAGTAACAATGAGTCTATCAGTAAATAACCTTACATAAGATTTTTTTCACTGCTGTTTCCTTTATACACATAAATATACAGACCAGTGGTGGGTTGCAGACGGTATGCCCTGGTACGAGCGTACCAGAGCCTGCCCGGAGCACCGGATACTGTTCTGGTAAGGTGCTCCAGAGGGCCCACCCGCCCGCCCATGCTCTTTATCTGTCATTTAAAGCCTTTGGCACTTCCATACATGTGCATGGCATGTGCAGCGCCTGCAAGACGCTCCGCTGAGCAGCTGGAGCATCACAGAGGCTTGTGGAGGCATCGCTGGAAGGTATGACACATGCACGCAGTGTGCGCATTCATGTGGAGGACACCGGGCCCTGTTGCAACCATACTTGTTGCAATGGGATCCACAACCCACCACTGATACAGACACACTGAATATCTAACCATCATAAAGGAAATTGTACCTTTATTTTTTATAGCTCAGAAGAAAACAATGGTAAACCTGTTAACCTCATTAGCCTGGTGGAAAAAATCATGAATTAGTCAATCCACTAGTCAACCTTTAATCTAGGGGGTCTATCTGGGTTTGTTTTCACAAACCTTTACTTTTTTATTTCTTAGGTAGAGTAGCCTGAATATAGAAACCAGCCAATAAGAAATGTTTGTCCATGCGTGTAAAAGATAGTAATTGTCAGATCCATGAATCTGCCATTCTTCAGAGGAAGGGGGGGGAGGAATTGCAACGTCTTACATTTATGTGCAATTCTCTTTTAGATGTATCTTATGTTCTGCATTGCATTCTTGTATAACCTTTCACCTGATTTATAAGATCAGGAAGTGGCCCCTCCACTTCCTGGCTATTTCTCACCTCTTGGGGAATGTAAGGGATGGGTGGGCCATGTGTACAGAAGAGCCAAAGATGGCCCTAAGAAAGCTTTCTTATCTCTTTCTCAGAACGATCTGGAGAATAACATTTTCACACTTGCGGATTGGCTGAATCCACATCGGACTATTGGGAGAGGTCTTTAATTCCTTTATTTCTAATTGTATGCCCTGAGTGACCTCAGAGCCTGCTTTGAATTCACCCAATAAAAGGTTTCTTTTGAAATGCTAAATTTCAAGAGTCTTTACTTTGTTGAATAAAGGCTGGGCCTTACAGTAATTGTTCACTGTTCTATCTCCTCCACCCTGTGATCAAGAAAACAAGTTAAAGGTTTCACTATACTACCTGTGAAAAATAAGCCAACAGCTAATGTTGGTACTTACGTTAAGACTCAACAATCAGTTGGTTGCTCCATAGAGCTGAGCTGGAATGGGAGTGTCTGCCATTTCAAACACGTCACATTGAATAGTAGTTGGGATCTCTATGGCTCCACCTTTGTAATGTAATTTGTTTAATGGGAGCTGCTTTACAGATTGGTAGGCAAAATCATCCCAAAATTTGTTAATGCCTTTCTGAGCCACCTCAATATCCTTCCAATATTGGGTGAAATGCTCTCCCATTGCTTTTAACAAGTGTCAATATTCTTTTGCATCTGCAAATACTTGTTTGTTGTGTATAGGTCCAAAACAAGGAAAGGGACATCCACTACCTGAACAACTGCACTACAAGCCATGTTACCTTCCAGCTGTGGACCCACCTTTTCATACTTCTTAACCAATTGACTGCATCCAGATGGTGTTGCTCTATGTTCATGCTAAAAATGAATTTCAATTCTTTTGGCTCCTTTAGTGCTGCTGTTTTGCCTCCCTGATCACCTTTTTATCATCTGCCTCTCTGCACATACTTATTGCTACATCTTGAGGCTGGTGCAGCATAACCCTGGATTCTCTGTTAAGATCTCCTTCCAACCACAGCTCTAAAGCATGGGCTTTGCTTTCTGCTTCTCTGCCTTCTCTTCCACAATCCAAGGCACATGGTCTCCTTTCTTCACTTTTTGTTTTGCTCAAGTCTTGAAGCACTTGGAGGTATGCTTGTCCTCTCCAGCTCCATCATCTCAAAAGCACAGCATGAATCCACCTCAAAGGTCATGACAGTTCTCAGTAAAGCTATATATTCTTATGGCATTTGCATTGCTTGCATTATCTAAAAATTCAGCAAAGGCTTCAAACAAGAATTCATGAATGGTTTGTCTGTCAGCCCCGAAGACAGCTTTTCCGCTTGGGCACATGGATGATTTAAGGGGCTTCAATTACTGAGATTCTGCTCCCAACAATCAGCTCCCAACAATCAACTTGGAGGCCACCAAGAGCTACACAAAGAACTTGTTAGTTCATGAGAAGGGGAAAGCTAAGTATTTGCAACACTGTAGATAGAAGACAAACTTGCTTCCATCAGGTGCTTCATATAACTTAATTAATCTTTGTAATGTCTATGGAAATTCTCAATCATCCAGGTCATGGTTGTCCCAAAGGTGCTTTTCAAAAGACCATATGACATTTAAAATTAAAATAAAATAAAGAAATAAAGTTTAAGTATATTTGTAGACCATAATACTATCCCAACTCAGTTTTAGTGTCCTACATGGAAAATATTACAAAAGCATATGATGGAGTTCCATCTGACAGATATATGGTGATTTTTTCATCTGTCCAAGCAAATAAATGCATAATAAATAATTTGTAAAAATAAAATCAGGCTTGTTCTTGGTTATTCTTTAGTAGTCCTATTCTTAAATCATTGAATAGATAAAGATGTAGTAATATCTGATCATGTTCCAATAGCATCAACAATTATTATAACACAACAATTACTTTTCTTTCAACGTGGCATCAAAATAGATCTTACTAAAGGAGCTGTTTTTAATGAAACAATTTCTCTCCCTCACTGAAATTATCATGTACAATGCTTCGAGGATGTACATTCAAAGTTACTACAATATTGCATGCAGCAATCATATCCCAAAAAAGGATAAAATATTGAAGAGCACATATAACCCACATGATTTAGGCTTGTCCCACTATTATCGCATTTTGGTTTAATACTTGTAACTTTCTTACAATGGTTTTGGAAAGAGAAATACGGATAAAAAATAATTAGAACTATATACAAAAAGCTGAATATATCACCATATTAAGAAATGTGGATTTATCATCTTTATATACATAATATAAAAACTGGTAGATTTTATATACTATATAATTGAGGATTAAGTATTGAAGTTTCAACTATATTGTTTCCATTTTCTTTTTTCCTTTGTTTTAAATATTATTTTCTTCTGGGCTCTCTCTTTCACCCACTCCATCCCTCCCCTAAAGTGTCAAAAAGAAAAACTATTTTAGCCAGATAAAGTTGTGAGCCTTGGAATCTACCAGCAAATATAAGCCACAGTAATTTGATTCAACATACCCATATTTTTCGGAGTATAAGACGGACCAAGGTTTTGAAGAGACAAATAAAAAAAAGTATTTTGCAATCTGCAAACCTCCCAAAAATGGCCCATTTTTTGCGAAAACGGATCTTTTTTTTTCAAAAAAAGGGCATGAATAGCTCTTAGGAGGCTTGTAGAGTGTTCCTGGGGGAGGGAGGCAAAAACGAGCAAAAAACAGGCCCATTTTTTGTCAAAAAAGGGCATTAGGAAGCTTATAGAGTGCTCCTGGGGACTGGGTGGGGGGCAAAATTGAGCAAGAAATGGCCCATTTTTTGCTCATTTCTTCCCTCCCCAGCCCCCAGGAGCTCTCTGAAAGCCTCCTACAAGCTATGCAAGCTATTTTGGTGAAGGGGTGGGGTTTCAAGAGGAAAAAAATGCTGTATTCAGTGTATAAGATGCAGCCAGATTTTCAGCCTCTTTTTTGAGGGAAAAAAAGTACATCTTATACTCTGAAAAATATGGTACTTGTCTTCAGTTTGATGAGTTGCTAACTCTTTGGAAGATAAATTCAAGATTCAGGATCTTGACAGATTTGAGCCATGGGCCCTATCCAGTGATGGGATTCAAATAATTTAACAACTGGTTCTCTGCCCTGATGACCAGCTGGGTAGGTGTGACTCGGTGGTCATGTGACTGGGTGGGCATGGCCAACTCAATGTCACTCATGTCAATGGATGCTTCACCTTAGCTGTTACAATGTAATAAGGGTTAACTGGAGAGGCAGATTCTCTAAGCAGGGCAATAAAATTAGACTAGAAACAACACCAGAATGTTTCTTTCCTGCTTTCCTTACAGGATTAGCCATGTAAAGTGGGGAAAAAACAAAATGAGATTTCTTCCAACAACCAGTTCTCTGAACTGCTTAGAAAGTTAATAATTGGTTCTCCTGAATAGGTGCAAATTGGCTGAATCCCACCACTGGCCCTATCCCACAAGATGCAGTTCAGTGGTGAGAAAAGTAAGATTCTACACTTGGGCAGGAAAAACCAAATGCACAGGTATGGAATAGTCAGTACTTGGCTCAACAGTAGTAATTGTGAAAGAGATCTTGGTGTTCTAGTGGGCCATCACTTAAGTATGAGCCAACATTGTATTGCAGCTGCCAAAAAAGCCAATGCAGTTCTAGGCTGCATCAACAAAGGGATAGCATCTACACTGTGAGAACTGATAATATCAAACAGAATAACAGAGTTGGTAGATCTTGGAGGACTTATAGTCTAACCCCCTACTCAGTCACATGACCACCCAGACTTGCCTGCCCAGCTGGTCTTTAGGACAGAATACCGGTTGTTAAATTATTTGAATCCCACCACTGTTTATGAGCATTTTAGAATTCAATGGTTATTTCTTGAGCTCCATCATTTTCAGCTATGTAGGTTTGCAGACTCAGAATTCCCTGCCACCTGCCCTTTGCTGACACAAGGTTGGAAAACACTGCTGAGTCTCCCCAGTACCAATATCAGGCTTTCAAAACTATAGATCCCCTAATCTTATTTTGTTGAAGGTTACAAGGATTATTTCATCTATTCTCTCAGATTATTCATACAGCTACATAACATAAAGACCTGGGTTTTCATAAAATACAATTCTTCCCCACTCTCAAAACACATGCTACGTTGACACCATTCTCAAAGATTTGAAGAGAATTATAGAATGTAAGCAATGGTGGGTTGCCAATATTTTTACTCCAGGTTCGGGAGCGCTCCTGCGCATGCTCATGCACAGAAGCATCCAGGCAGGTGGGCAGAGCGTCTCACCACCACTACTACCATTTCGCCCGATCTGGGCTAAACCGGGAGAAACCCACCTCTGAATGTAAGGATTGGTATAACTTTGGCTTAGGAACCATACATGATTCTTTCCAACCTCAAAAAGTGTAAAACTGCAGATACTGCAATAGAAAGAGAATAAAATAATCCACATTGGTTGTTAAGGTGACAGGACCATTCTAGTTTGAAGTAGACAGCTGCAGTACAAGGTGATATTTGATCATTTTAGGAATGTGACTATCCAGTTACCAATTAAAATTTATTATATTATATTATAAATGTATTAATTCTACCCAGTTGTTAACCCCTTTACAATATTATATTTTCTATTTTTAAATTTAACAATATATTAACAAGATATAAACTTCCACAAACAAACTTAAAAGGAAAGTTCTGTGTCATCTAGCAGATTAATAAAGTTGTAAACTTTATGTTACCCATAAATATTGTCACAAAAAGGGGCAACATACTAATTGATTCCTCAAATAGCAAAACTATCAACAAACAAAAATCATTCTATAACTTACCTATAATTTACTATCAAAGATTTACTATCTTTGCCCATTTCTACACTACAGCCCCTCAAATTGGAAAAATACATTTATTTAAAAAGTATTGATGATTTGTAATTCAATTTATTTTCTATCAGTGCCTAAACCTAACAATTCAAAAACAACATTGTCCCAAGACAAATTCAAAATTGTAAGCATAGAAATGAGATGCTGAATAAGATGACAAGGACTGCAAGAGCTGGACTCACCTTTTTAGCAAAATCTGGAGGCGCATCCACCCCATTGATAAGTTCCCCATTATCTGCAAAGACAGGAATATTGGGACTGAAAATCATGA
The DNA here is from genome assembly GCF_964273705.1 of Natrix helvetica. Taxonomy (NCBI): domain Eukaryota; kingdom Metazoa; phylum Chordata; class Lepidosauria; order Squamata; family Natricidae; genus Natrix; species Natrix helvetica. The sequence continues at coordinate 67,119,494 of NC_138550.1, read as the reverse complement.
GATCGCTCTTGGCACCAGCCTCTGCGCTCACACCTGCCAGGATGTGGCTGTGACGATTGGAATAGGACCAGCTGCCCACCTCACTGGCACAGACCAGGGTGGCCATGCCAGGGCCATAAACTATGGGTTCCTTTGTCTTACAGTGGCAACGCAGGGCCATGTAGATGAGAGTGGCTAGCAAGAAGAGGCTGGAAACAGAGCAGATGGCAATGATCAGATAGACGTTGATCGAGTCCACCAGGGGAACAAAGCTCTTCCCTGACCTTTGAAGGTTAATATCTGTTTTGACTGTCTGACCACTTGTCACAAGTGAAATACTCAAGGTGGCCGTGGCTGACAGTTGAGGTGTTCCATGATCCTTCACAAGAACCAACACATTCTGGATTTTGCTGCCTTCTGAATCATCCAGAGAATATTTGGTACTCACCTCACCGCTATACTGCCCCACAGTCCATGGACTATTGCTTTCTTCAACCAGTTCATAACTTAGCCATGCATTGTATCCAGAATCCGCATCCAAGGCATGGATCTTGCCTACAATATGCCCAGGCATCACTGGGACCACTAAAAAAATTAGGTTCTCTTCTGATGATCTTGACACAACAGGTGCGTTGTCATTCTCATCCATTACAAACACTTGAACAGTTGCATTGCCACATAAGAAGGGAAGTCCAGCATCTTTGGCTCTCACCTGGAACTCCAGCAGTTTCAACTCCTCATAGTCCAAGGACTGCAGAGCATAGAGTTTTCCACTCTCTGAATGTACAGAGATGTAGCTTGACAATGGCCAAAGCTTCTCATCTATCCAATAGGTGATCAGACCATTCTCAGCTATGTCTGGGTCTGCAGCAGATATTGAGAAGATGTGAGTACCAGGGGGATTGTTCTCCTTCACAAAGACTGTGTAGAATGACTGTGGGAAAGCTGGAGCATTATCATTTATGTCACTCAAAGGTACCAAGAGGGTGATACTAGAAGACAGTGGTGGAATGCCTTGATCTTCCACTGTCACAACCATTCTGTACTCAGTCACCTGCTCCCTATCCAAAGCTGATCCAACAATTAGGGAGTAGTAATTCTTGAACGTGGATTCGAGTTTGAAGGGTACTCCGGTGGGCCAGAGGAAACAGTTTATTTGTCCATTGTTGCCGGAATCCCTGTCAGAAGCACTGATGATGGCTACCACAGTCCCTGGAGGGGAGTCCTCTGGCAATGGCACAGAGAGAGAATTCACAGATAATTCTGGAATATTGTCATTTATGTCCAATACTTCAATGAGAACTTTAGAGTGCCCTGATAATTGAGAACTGCCTTTATCTTCCGCTACAATTGGAAGTTCATAGAACTTGCTTTCTTCATAATCCAATTTTCCAATCACTCTAATTTCCCCTATATCAGCATTTATACTAAATAGCTTCATGACATGTAGAGGTGCTTTATTACTAAAAAAGTAAGAGATTTCCCTATTAATCCCAACATCTAAGTCTGTAGCATTCAGAGTAATAACTAATGACCCACTAGTTATATTTTCTAGCAACTTTACCCTGTAAACAGATTGGTTAAACACAGGAGGGTTGTCATTGACATCCAGCACATTGATGACTAGCTGAACAGTTCCTGTGAGTTTTGGTTCACCCGCATCAGTGGCTGTCAGTACTAAATGATGCACAGGGCTCTCCTCTCTGTCAAGTGGAACCTTCAATAGAAGTACTACAGATTTACTCTCATCTTCATCATTTCCTGAATCAACAGCAAAATGGTTGTTTGGGCTGAGCTTGTATGTTAACTCAGCGTTAGTACCAATATCTGCATCAGAGGCTCCCTCTAAAGGGAATTGGGTTCCAGATGCTGTTATGAATTCTGCTATGTTCAGGATCTGTTCCCTGGCTGAAAAGATGGGAGCATTGTCATTCATGTCTTTGATTTCAACCTCCACATGGAAGAACCTCAGAGGTTTCTCTACAATCACCTCCAGATGAAGGACACAGTCTGCATTCTTGGCACATAGCTCCTCCCTGTCTATCCGGGAATTTACAAACAAGATCCCATTCTGCAGGTTTACCTCAAAATAGTCCTTCTCTCCTTTGGACAACATCCGGAACATCCGAGGCACCAGCTTGCTCACCTCCAACCCCAGATCCTGGGCGATGCGGCCCACAAAGGTGCCATGCTGGGATTCCTCCAGCACAGAATAATGGAGCTGGCCGCTCCCCATTTTCCAGGCAGTGTGGAGCAGAAGCAGCTGCAGCAGCCCCTTCGGCCAGGTAAGCATTGCAGACACACCACCAGCAAACTCTTCTTTCTCTAAATATCTTGCCTTAAGGGTGTCAGGAGCAGAGCCCACCTACCCCAGCCATACTGGCAATGCGTTCATAGGTTGAATCTTGGCTTGTTGGGCTTTCTCTGTTGTTCAATATTTCTGTTGTGGATCCAGTTGGCAGGAATGTCTGTTCCTTTAAGGGAGGGACTCTGCATTTTCAGTTTCACTTAGAGGATTTTCTTAGGAAACAGTGACCTCTTGTGACTAAATTTCACAATGAGAAACTGTAATATTCTTTCCTTAAGGCTTCAAGGGCTGTTCCTTCCTGTATCTCTGGTGTGTGGTTTTCCTTCTTTTGGTCTTTAAATATTATATTCATTTAAATCTTATACTGATGCCTTGGTACTTCCTGGCCATGTTTCCCATTGCTCCCAATAGGTGAGCACAAGACAGATGGGGGGAAGTTGAAGTAGTTGCAAACAATTTGAATCAGACTTTTGACCAAGATGAGAAACATTGGAACATTAATATTATTGGAACATTAATTTGAAAGAAATTATGAAAGAAAGACTCATAATAGTATTCCAATGCTATGAATGCAGAAGTACTTTTCTAGTTTTATTTCTGAGTCTTGGCTGGATATGCAGCTCTTGAACCTTTTAGGCAAATGACAAGCAGGGCAAGTTCCCAAAACTCATGTGATGTCTTAATTGGCTTATTCCTGAAATAGATTATATGTTACAATTAATCTAACCCATGTATTTCATATGATCCCTGTTTAGCTTATATAATTTTGTACTAAATCTTTTGAGAAAGAGAAGATACTGAAATTCAAACATTTACCCTTTTTATTTTATTTCAAGTAACTTAATGAGTCTGTTGCTAAATAACCTCACATAAGAATTTTCCATGTTTTCCTTTATGCACACACTCCTACAGAAAAGCTGAACATCTAACCATCATAAAGAAATATTTGCCTTTCATTTTCATATCTCAGAAGAAAACAATAGCAAATCTATTAACCTAATTAGCCGGGGGGGGGGGAATTCATGAAGTCAGAACCCACAGTACTATTTCCTCCACCGCGGGATCAATTAAACAAGTCAAAAGTTTCTTCTGCATGATATTCCTTCAGCTTCTTTAAAGATACTATTAAATGCGCCCACAATCAAGTTTCTTATCAAAGAGAAAGGAACAAAGCACAAAACAAATAACTCAGACAACACATTATTAAATCAGGGGGAGGGGAAATAAGAAAGTATGAAAATGTAAATATACAGGTGGAAAAATGATATGACTTAACAAATGTTATATAGCAATTATAAGGATATATATTTAAGAATGAATTTGAAAGGAAAAATAAAAAAACTTTTTTTAAAAAAGCAAGTTTCTTATCTCAACATTAAAATCATTTTTTAATTTCTCTTTTCTTTCCACCCAATAATCCTTATTGTCTTTATTAGCACTTTTTGAATTTATCAGGTACTAGTGTTATGGTTCTGAGTAATGGCCCAATCAATTCAGAACTTTGAGGCTGTGGCTTTTCTCAAAGATCCATTTTATTGGGTATATCATATCAGCACGGTTCAAATGTGAAACCAACTCTAAATATTTCCCATGTTTTCAGAATAATAAAATGACTAAATATCACCCACCCCCCTAGTGTCACTGGTCACATTAACCAACCAGGTAGATGGCAGGCTGCTCAGCTACTCCCTCCAGCCATTTCGAGCTTCTATTGGGACAACCTTGATTCCCATGGGCCTTATTGCTGTTATGTCTGGCACCTGGGAGGAAATTATCCCACACCTTGCATTTCCCCCTCCCCTCATGCAGAATGTATGGTAACTAAGAAACGAGCTAAAAAGAATATGGCGTCAGCTAAACTCATTTTGAGAGTTGACAACTATATCGCCCAACATTGGCTATAGTACTTGAGAGGGCTTTAAATGTAATGCAATTATTACTTCCTATATTTAGAATTTTTTTTTAATGCAGAAGAAACTTTCTTTTACCTTTTTGGCTGGAAATCTACCTGGCACTGAAACAACTTTGTGGTACTCTACATGATGTGAAAAGTAATTCAGCCATAACCAGAATCTATTCCCTGGAAACATTGTCATTAACGTCTTTGACTTCAACTTACACATGGAAGAATTTCAAAGTTTCCTCTACAGTCGGTTCAAGAAGAACAACACAATCTGCATTCTTGGTACACAGTTCCTCCCTGTCTATCCAGACATTACAAACAAGTTCCATTTCTTCAGGTTTACCTTAAACTGGAAAAGAGCTGATGTGATACCAACGTACAAAAGGGGGTGTGTGTGGACCCAGGAAATTATAGGCTAATCTTCTTGATACCAATACTGGGAAAACCTTGGAAAAGATAATCAGGCAAAGGATTTGTGAGCATCTAGAAATGAACAAAATGATTATAGGTTTATTAAAAGCATATCATGCCAGTCAAACCTTGTTGCCTTCTTCGATCAAGTGATTAATTTACTGGACCAGCAATGTGCTATGGCTGTGGTATACTTGGACTTGTGAGAAAAATATAGATGTGCTAAAGGACCACAACTTAAGTATGAGCAGGCTGCCAAAAATCTAATGGAGTCCTAGGCTGCATTAACAAATGTACATATAGTATCAAGATCACGAGAAGTGATAATGCTACTTTATAATGCACTAGTGCACTAGTGAAACCAGACTTTGAATACTGCAAACACTTCTAATCACCACCACCCCCAAATCCAGTGTGCAGAGAAGAGCAACAAAGATGATAAAGGGTCTAGGGGCTAAATCGTACAATGAACAGTTGAGGGAGTTAGGGATAAATAGCCTATCAAAGCTGATTTGGGGGGGGGGGGGGACATGATACTGTAACTGTCTTCCAGTACTTAAAGGGTTGTCACAAAGAAGAAGAGATTGACTTATACTCCAAAGCAGCAAAGTGCAGGATAAGAAGTAATGGGTGGAAGCTTGTTAAACAGAGATCCAAACTACAGGGAGAAATTTTCTAGAATAGCTTTTCGCAGACTTGTGAGTGCTCCATCACTGGAGGTTTTTAAAAATAGACAGCCATTTTCCAGGACAGTATAAGGTCTCCTACCTTGAGCAGGGGATTGGTCTACAAGACATAAATATAAATAACAAGAAAAAAATTAAGGAAACAGTCAGTCCACTAAAGAGAGAAGAGAGCAAGGAAGTAAAAGGCAGCAGAGAGAATACAGAGTTGCTTAAATCAATCATTCTTTGCATCGGTCTTCACGCAAAAAGGAATAGTAGTCCAACCTACCAAAAACATAACTGTAAAAGACAGACTAGAAATAAAAGTTAAAATAAGCAAAAAGATGATAAGAGAACACCTGTCTTATCTTGATGAATACAAATCACCAGGACCTGATGGATTACATCCCAGAGTTCTAAAGGAGCTGGCAGATGTCATCTCAGAATCACTGTACCACATCTTTCAAAAATCCTGGAGCACCCGGGAACTACCAGACATCTGGAAAAGAGCTGATGTGGTTCCCATCTTCAAAAAGGGAACTACAAACCAATCAGCCTAACATCAATACCCTGGAAGATACTGGAAAAGATAACTAAAAATATCTGCCAACATCTAGAAACTAGAAAAGTAATAAATAGCAGTCAGCATGGATTTGTTAAAAACAGATCATGCCAACCAATCTATTTCATTTTTCAACATAATGACTAAATTAATAGACCAGCAAAATACTGTGGACACAATAAACTTAGACTTCAACAAGGCATTCGACAAAGTAGACCACAATCTACTTCTTTGTAAGCTATAAAAAAGTGGGATAGATAGCATCACCACCAGATGGATTCGTAACTGGCTAACAAACCATACTCAACAAGTAGTCCTTAATGGGTTCTACATCTACATGGAGGGAAGTAAACAGTGGGGTACCACAAGGTTTGGGCTTAGGCCTAGTGCTCTTCAATATATTCATAAATGATTTAGATAAGGGAATAGAAGGGGAACTTACCAATTTTGCAGATGATGCTAAGCTGGCAGGAATAGCTAACACCCTAGATGATAGACTCAAGATCCAGATAGATCTTGACAGACTTGAACACTGGGCCCTAGCTAACAAAATGAAATTCAATGTATAGAAAAGTAAAGTCTTACACTTAGGCAAGAAAACCCAAAAGTACATATATAGACTGGGTGAAACCAGGCTCAATAGCAGTAACTGTGAGAGGGATCTTGGAGTCTTAGTGGACAACCAGTTAAATATGAGCCAGTAGTGTGTGGCCGCAACCAAAAAAGCCAATAGAATCCTAAGTTGCATTAACAGAGGGACACAATCAAGATCAAGTGAGGTACTAATACTACTCTATAAAGCCTTAGTAAGACCACACCTAGAATACTGCATTCAGTTTTGGTCACCATACTATAAAAAAGATGTTAACACTCTAGAAAAAGTCCAGAGAAGAGCAACCAGGGTGATTAGGGGATTGGAGACTAAAATATGTGAAGAACGTTATAGGAACTGGGCATGACTAGTCTAGTGAAGAGAAGGACCATGGAGACATGATAGCAGTGTTCCAATATTTGAGGGGTTGCCACAGAGAGGAAGGTGTCAAGCCATTTTCAAGGCACCTGAAGGCCAGACAAGGAATAATGCAGAGGTGGGTTCCTGCCAGTCCTGTCCGGTATACCAGAAGAGGTAGTGAAAATCTGGCATACTGGACTGGACCGGTAGTAATGGTGGCTTGGCCATGTCCCCGAGCCTCCATCAGAAGCTTTTTTAAAAAAGCTCTTTTTCCTTGCCGGTTCAGGCAAGGGAAACGAGGTTTTAAAAACTAAAAGGGGGGGGGAGGGGGAAGGAAGGGAAGGGAGAAAGAAAAATAAATAAAAAGAAAGAAGGAATCTCACTTTTTAATCAGGATTCAGCAAAGTAGAAAAAATGCTGTTGCTTTAAATTGGAACCGAGCATGCCTGGCTGTGGAATTCTGGGAGTTGAAGTCCACAAGCCTTAAAGTTGCCAAGGTTGCTTTGCTGGCTGTGGAATTCTGGAAGTTGAAGTCCATAAATCTTAATGCTGCAAACTTTAAATTGAAATCTGCTTTAAATTGAAAAAGGAAGTTTGAAAAGTGACATTTAGCAGTTTGTTTCTGGGTCAACTGAACAACAAACTGGATAAAAGGTAGGATTCCTATATGGTTCTATATTTTTGAAGTTTTGGGGTTTGTGCAATATAGGCTTTGTGTTTCTAAAAGAGTTTGGATCATTCCCTGCTTGTGAATGGAGCCAAACTTTATATAGGCTCATTATCTCATTATCTATCTGGCAGGCATGTGAAATGAGCCTTTCTGGGAGTAATATTTTATTGGGGGGGGTTTGCTTCCCCCAGAGGGAAGGGAGAAAGAAAGAAAGAAAGAAAGAAAGAAAGAAAGAAAGAAAGAAAGAAAGAAGAAAGAAAGAAAGAAAGAAAGAAAGAAAGAAAGAAAGAAAGAAAGAGAAAACAGCATGGCAATTTAGGGCTAGAAGGCTATTCAGAGGTCATCTAGTTAAACCCCCTGCTGCAGCAGGAAACCTTACATTGTCTGGATTATTTTGATGCTTCTAACAGAGAGGAAAATTGCCAGAAAGGAGAAGGAGTTTACTAGGACAAGGCTGCCAGAGGAAGATAGAGATAGTCCTTGACTTTCTGGGAGGGGGGTAGAGTGAGAATTAATACAATAATGGAGGCAGAAGCCTTCATGGAAAAACATAAGAACCTCCTAGATGAAACAAGAGACACTGCACAAGACAGAAAGGGGGAAGGAGCCATGGCTCAGCCAACAGACAGGGGAGAAGAGACAGCAATGAGACTTAGGTCACAGAAATGATTTAAAAACACATCGCAATTGCCAATTGGGAAGACCAAATCCCCCTATAATTCTAGGTTCCTGCATCATTTTCAGTTTAATTCTAGGTTTTTTACCTTGCCAAATAAATTTTGAGACGGCTTTATTCATTTCATTAAAGAATTTCTTTTCCAATCTTACAGGAGCCAATTGAAATAAAAATAGCCATTTGGGGAGAATACACATTTTAATAACTGCTATTCTCCCCATAAGGGAGAGTTGTAGGTTCTTCCATCTTGGACCATCTGTTTGTAAAGGTGAACATAGTTGTCCTCCTTTATGGAGCTACATCTCCCTGTCAGCCATATTCCTAAATATTGGATTTTTTTTTACGGACTTCAGACCCACTAGATGTTCAAGTTGGTGGTTCTGTCTTGTGGTCATGTTTTTAACCAACATTTTGGTCTTATCTTCATTAAGAAGTAGACCTGCAACGCTCCCAAATTCCCTAATTAGTTCTAACAAATGCGGTCCTGATTCCCTTGGTTCCTCTAGAATGAAGGCCAGATCATCAGCATAGGCTTGCACCTTAACCTCCTCCCATCTAATCCTCATTCCCTTTATCTTGCTTTTTCGTCTTACTTCTCTCAGTAGAGGTTCCAAAGTCAAGACAAATAAGAGCGGGGATAAGGGGCAACCCTGTCTTGTACCTCTGTGAATCTCGATCTTCCCTGTTTGATCTCCCTCAATCAATACCTTTGCTGTTTGTTTTTGATATATGGCCTGAATTGCCCCAATAAATTTTGTGCCAAAATCCATATATTCCATCTGGGATATCATAAAGTCCCAGGAGACTTTATTTTGATATATATAAAATAAGAGAGAGATGTAAGACTCCGGGGAGGTACCAGCTTCCTTATGATGTAGCTGTCAAAAATTTTCTCCACATTTATGTACCCTTTTCCCCAAAATATTTGAAAAAACCAATAAAACTTTTTAATTAAAAAAAAATAGGTAGCAAAGAAATTTGAAACCCACCACTGGAATAATGGAATGGATGGAAACTGATCAAGGAGAGCTTCAACCTAGAAATAAGGATATTTTTTCTGACAGTGAGAACAATCAACCAATAGAACAGCTTGCCTTAGGAAGTTGTGGGAGTTTCATCACTGGAACCTTTCAAGAAGAGACTGGACTGCCATCTGTCAGAAATGGTGTAGGGACTGTTTGGGTAGGAGTTGGACTAGATGACCTACAAAATACTTTCCAACTCTGTTAATCTGTAATCTGTATCTGAACCTCTGAGATCCCTTCCAGCCCTATGATTCTGTTTGGTGTTCCATGTACAAATCTGCCCAATAATACCAGCTGGGCAGAAGCCAAGAAAGACAATCATACTATGAATGCCATGAAGATATTTACAGGTAATAACCAGCACCTTGGATTAAGCAGTCCTTATACAATGTAACCAAGGATGAGTGATTGTCTCAAGAACTTCCCACTCCAGGTAATTGGCACACAAATTGGATTTCTCCTAAGGTGTGCATCTGCCACCAGATCCTTAAGCAGGAGCCATGAGCCCTACAAACTCCCAAATTGTGATTCAGTCCCAAAGGGTAAAGGACTACTGGTGGTTCTTTATTTACTACCATAACTGAGACTGGAATCTGTTGAGTGAAGCAATCATTAAGGTAGACATCATTACAACTTTTTCTTCAACAGTAATCGTGGCAGTCATGCAGTTATAGTCATAAAACAATCTTGTGGGTCATCAAATGAAAAGAGACCCTGGTAATTAAAGACAGCATAGACTATGCACAAGTGTCTCACAGTTTCAGAGCTAAAAATCCCTATTAAATCCAAGCAGAATTTTCAACCAAAAGCAGAGAGACACTTGCATGCGCCTTGTGACAGACCTGTGCCATATCTCCCAGGGTCTCTCCCTAGGAGGAACTCTGCATTCCATATCTTACTACCAGTTTCTCCCCTCTGGGGCTGAAAATCCTCCATGGTTGAAAATCCTGCTTGGCTTTGGGATGGACCTTTTTCAGCCAGTCCAAGAAAAAAGAGGGAGTCCTCTTGGCCAGTAGTAGAAGCTTGCAACCTTCCCTGCTGGCTTCCCCATTGAATTTCTGGAAAGCCAGCAGGAAAGATTGAAAATGGTGACACTCCATAGTCCAGTTCAAAGGTTTCCCTGGCCTAGGTTTTGCTTCTCCTTTAGATTTTAGAAGATTTGTAATGGGCAGAATGATATTAGCGAACGAGGGCATAAATTGATGGTAAAAATTTGCAAATCCCAGAAAACTTTGCAATTGCTTGTGGGTGCAAGGAGGCACCCAATCAGTAACAGCCTGGACTTTTGCCGCATCCCTCTCGATGCCTTTGGGGGAGATATGGTATCCCGGTAATCGATCTTCTCCTGATGAAATTCACATTTAGACAATTTTGCATAAAGTTTAGCAGCTCGAAGTTTCTTGAGGACTGAGCATACCAAAGTCACATGTTCCTCACATGTTTTCGTGTAGATAAGGATGTCATCAAGATAGACTAACACGCCCTTGTACAGGTGCTCATGCAAAACTTCATTTATTAATTGCATGAAAACTGAACAATACAGGTGGCCTAGCTGGTTTTATGAAACCCCTTTTAAAGTTTTTGTCAATGAACTTTCGTAATTCCTCCATTTTACGTGGGGTCATCGAGTATATCTGGGGCTTAGGGAGTTTCTCCCCTGGGATGATTTCAATGCTGCAATCAGTGGCGTGGCGGGGGTAGTTTGTGGGAGGCCTTTTCACTGAAAACCTCCCTGAGGTCCCAATATTCTTTGGGGATTTTCTCTTCTCCTTTAATATTTTCCTGCACCGCGGCAGCTAGGTTCATTTTGGCATTGGCTATGTGGGATGTCCTCCTCTCCCCTTCAGGGAGTTTTGTGGAATGAATGCACAACCACCCTTTCCTCCAGTTCACGTAAGGGTTCCATTTCCGTAGCTATGGTAATCCCAGTATGATGGGCTGATCCATCCCAGGTGCCATGATGAAACTCAAGGTGTCTTCGTTGACCCATCCAACTGGCAAAAGGCAATGGGCACTTTCAAAGTCCTCAGTCTTAAACCCATTTTCTCCACCACCTCCGGGCTCATTACACATCGGGTGCATCCAGAGTCTAAAAAGGTCAGCATCCTCCCCTGGGTTCCACTTGATGGTACTTTTTAATTCTACTGGGATGATCATGGGGACCGATCGGGGACTCACCGAGTAGTCATCATGTGAATCATTTTCACTTTCTCCCATGAAAGAGGAGGGTTCCTTCTTCTCCTGGCCTGGAGGAAGGACATCAGCACCTTCCATGCCTTCCAGGGCAGTTTCACAGCATCTCCCTAGCTGCCAGCCAGGTTCCTCCCCACCAGCCGGGGTCAGGATATGCACAAACAGCTCACAAAACTCCTGTGTGTACTCAGTCTTAGGCCTCCCCTCCTGGGTTAAGGGATTCATCCTGCTTCTTGCCTTTTTATTTAGGAGGGGGTCATCAAAATGTTTCCTCAGGGCAGTCATAAATTCCTTGTAATCCCTCAGCAGAGGGGGAATCATCATTATACAAGGCTAACATCCAGGCAGCCGCTTTGCCTCCCAAAGCCATAGTAACACTTCTCACTTTGGCAACTTCCGATGAGAAAACTTCCCCATACTCTTGCATATAATCCCAAACTTGCAGTAAAAAAAACCCCAGTTCTTTGGGATCTCCTCCATAGTTCACTACAAGTGGAGGAATCTGAGGCATTTGGTGCCTTTGGAGGTTTTCCCCCCTCCTTGGGGGAGCTCGAACTACTGCTGCTGTGGCCCCTCCCTCTTGCCCAGCTCCGGGATCTGTTCCCAGGGACGTTTCAGGACTAACCAGGACTTCTGCTCCCCCTCTGCCTGCTCGGCTAATCCACTCTCCCTTCCAGTGAGACTTACACGGACGCGGCATCGTTCCCAAGCCTCCTGAAGAAGGTGTAAAGCATGGGTCATCATGAGTTCCTCTCTTTCCGCTGCCTGCCAGTCATCTTCTGGTTTTTGAATGGTTGAGACCCTTGCCATTCTCTTCTCCTGCTTGTTGCAGGGGTTAGACATTTGGGTGTTCCCCCCATGGAAGCTTTTAACTCCGGGATGGTTGCGAAGTGTGATCTTGCTTAATGTCAGGCATGCCTCCTTCAATATCCAAGAAAGAAAAACCTCAACTCCATGTTAATAGAGATAAAATACTTTTACTAGATATGAAGTGAAAGCAGCTAAAAGGAAAGCAAGATCTGAGCCAGAAAGGGAGGGGAACATATACATATCAAATGTTTACCCAGCACCCTCCCCCCAATTCCCCAATCCAGTGTCCAATCTGCAACTCCCCAAGGTGTCATGTGGGGTGCATCTTCAAACAGCCTCATCAAGTTGGTATGTGAGACGGTTGGCCTTGACCAAGTCCAAACATCAGCCACCAGCATGCGCAGAAGATGGTGAGAACAAGACTCCTCCAGTACAATATTATTCCCTTCCCCAATACCATGCCCCACCAGTTCCTATGGCAGCCGATAGTAAGCAAGCGTAGCAAAGCAGCAATAAGCAAGTAACCAAAACAGAGGCTGACAGAGAAAATGAATGAGTACTGTGTTGAATGTTATTGAATATTTACAATTTCATAATAAGAAGCAAGCAGCTCTAATATTTATGGATGCAGAGAAAGTTTTTAATAACTTAAATTGGGTCTTGCTGTTTAAAGTTTTGGAAGTCATGGATTTTGGAGAGAAATTTATCCAAGGGGTTAAGGCAATATAACCATCATAGCAAGCAAACATTATAGCAGTAACAATAACATGGTTGAAGGACTGGATGGAGTTATAAAATAAAAGAATCTTGACCTTAGAAGTCCATGATTTGCAAGGATATTGGCATATGTTCCTATGGGATGATAAAAACAAAACACACAAATACTTTCAAAAACATCTAATTAGAAACGCACTATTGCAAAACTGGCTCAAAATTTAAAAAAACACTATGTGAAAATCCAGAATTGGCTATCCCCGACAGAAAGGACGACGCACCCAAATTTTACTGATATGAATAAAGTGCTAAGATACAGAGACTTAATTAATGGACAGGAAATTTAAAAACAGTCGAAGAATTGGCAGAACAAAACATGAAATCAAAGCTAAACACAATAACGATACTAAACTATACCGCATCCAAATGGAACCACACGAATTAGACAAAATAATTCAAAGCACAGAAAGAAAGATGATAGGGAGAATATATAAATTTCTTCTGAAGTATAAAATGGAAGACGAAATTGTGAAAGAACAAATGGTAAAATGGGCACAGAACTTTGGCTACAATATTGAATTAGATAAATGAGAAAAATTTTGGGGACAAATTTAAAAATGACACTATCAGTTGCATACAAAGAAAACCAGTACAAAATGTTTTACAGATTGCACCTAGCACCAGCAAGTCTAGCAAAAATCTCAGCAAATATTTCACCAAAATGTTGGAAATGTGAATTAACACAGAGAACGTATTATCACATATGGTGGACGTGTGAGGAAGTTAAAAAGTATTGGAAAAAGATTAAAAATTGGCTAGAATCAATAACAGGAGTCAAAATTGATTGGACACCAGACGTATTTTTACTAGGAAAATTGACAACGAAATATAAAAAAGAAATCCAGTATTTAATTTTACACATAATTACGGTGGCGAGGATTGCCTTCACTCAAAAATGGGAAAATAAATTGATACCAAGCGAAGATGAAATAATAAGAAAGGTCATGGACTGTGTCGAAATGGACAAATTAACAAAAGAAATCCAGGGAAAAGAAGAAACAGAATATTATCAGATATGTGAAAAATGGTATAGGTGGATGGAGGAAAGAAACAAGGATCAATGAAAGAAGCCAATATAACCCAAAAATAGAAGTTAAGGAGAATATATATGTGTGTGTGTGTGTGTGTGTGTGCGCGCATACGTACGTACGTACGTACATACGTACATACATGTTCTGACCCCCCTTCCTCCGTTGCCCACACAGCACACACACTCCGGAACAGTACAAGGGAACAAGGTTTATTACACGAACAGACAAGAGGTTTCGTGGCAGCAAGCCACCAAGACAGAACTCACAGGGACAGAACACAAAAGCAGCTATCCAGCTTGCCAGGATCCCAGACTAGAGTTGCTGGCATAAGTCCTTCGTTGACTGCTACGCAGAGCCTCTCCAGAGTCAACCCTTTTATAACCTAAAAAGGGCGTCTCCCAAACAGCACCTGAGAGCTCTTTACTGCCTATAATTACGCCCACGCTCCTTGCGTCTGTGGACGCGCCGGAAACGGGCATCTAGAAACGCCCTGCTAAGTCCTGAGTCACTGTCCTCCCCGCTGCTCCAAGGCAGGGCATCGGGAGTCCTCCTCCTCTGGCTCTCACCGCTGCTCCATGCCTCTGGCGCCACCTGGTGGCCGACCAGACTCTCGGATTCCTGCTCAGCCTCCGAATCCTGTCCAGGATCGCCCATCTCCTCTGGAGCTGACTCGTATGGACTATCACTCTCGGAGTCTGGTGGCAGCGGCACCGGCTGGGCCACAACACATACATATGCATGTATGTATACATACATACATACATACATACATACATACATACATACATACATACATACATACATATATATATATATATATATATATATATATATATATATATATGTATTTGTGTTACAACCCCTGGTATGCCCAAATCTGCCTAATATGCAATACAGCCCAGGTTCAAATCCCAGTAAGGGTATGGCTAGCTGATGAGAGCTAAATAGCTTGAAATAGATCTTTACTACCGTGTTTCCCCGAAAATACACCATGTCCTGCTAATAAGCCCACGCCTGGTTTTTGCCTGGTTTTTGAGGTGGGTGTAAATATACGCCCTTCCCCGAAAATAAGCCCAAGTGAAAGGGTGCCATGGCAAGTACAGAAGGAAGCCCTTCCCTTCCCTAGTCACCTCAGCGCTTCTCAGCTCCTTAATCGGATCAGTTGAGCTGATCCGGCTTCCATTCAAAAAACAGCTGATTTGCGGGTGCTGCTCAGGCCGTGGCCTCCGGCAGGTGCAGCTGCCTTTGCCATCGATTGCGGCCACAAAAGCAGCAGGAGGCCAATAATGCACCCGACGCTCCTCGCCCCGGCCTTCCGAAGGGTACTGTAGCAGCAGCTATCCACAATTTTTAAATCATTATTTCGTCCCGACCCACGTGGCCCAGTGAGCCACGTGGATCGGGACAAAATAAGGGTAAAAAAATTGTGGATAGCTGCTGCTACAGTACCCTTCAGAAGGCCGGCTTGAGTCTCCTGCTGCAAAAGTGGCTCCGCCCGAGATTGCTTTTGGGAGAGGAGGCAAAGGGGAAGCAATCAGCTTCATCTCGCCCTTGCCCTCAACCCCCCCTTCGGCTGAGCTCAAGCAGAGAAGTGGCCCGCAGGGTTTCAGGAGCAAAGTTGAGGCTGACAGGAGTCAGGGCAGGGGGGAAAGTCCAGCGCTCTTCTTTCCTTGGAAACGGAATCTTGGGACTGGGAAACGGCATTCCCAGGAAGGGTGGGTATGTCGGTATGTGTATAAAAAACACAAAGCGAGGGAGCCAACAGCCGCGGATTAAGGAGCTTTGTGAAACGTTACGTCTACACTCAAAGTTTGGCAAGGAAGGGAGAAGAGATACTTCCCTCTCTTGGCAGTGTTTTGCTTGAAAATATATGAGAATCGGCCAAAGAGAAGGAAGAATGAGACCTGCGAGGAGATACTGCTGCCTGCAGAGGCACAGACAGAGCGAATTTCATTGAAGACTTCTCCGGCCAGCCCACAAGACTATCTGAAGGGGGAGGGGGAGGAGATTTCCTGCATGTTGGCAGCAGCGTCTTCTCACAAGGCTTCTTCTGACATCCCCAGTTGTATGGATTTCCATGCCTTCCTTTATGGGATGTTGCTTCGCCCCTGGGACATCGGGAGAAGCCCTGTGAGGAGATGCCACTGCCAATGTGCAGGAAATCCCCCCCCCCGCAGATCATCCTTTAAAAACGTAGTTTCACCAGGATGAAGAGGTGGCTGGAGGCGGCGTTTGCATCGGGTTGGGCTTTCTTGGCAAGGCGGACAATCTGGGGAGCAAGAGATTTAGGAAGCCTGGGCTGGCGTGTGTCCGTTTCTCCAGTGAAGCATCTGATTCATCCCCAGGGGTGAACGTTTCACCCTTTGTCATCTCTCTGCCCTGGCTTGGAAGCTGCAGAGGAAGCCTGCTATGCCCGGGGAGGGGAGGGAGAAATGACAGCAAGAGGAGCACATCTCGCTCCACACCTCTCACTTCTCCCCCACCCCACCTGCCACCCGTCTCGCTAAAAAGATGGTGGGGAAAGGAAGCAGCCTAGATTCTGTTAGCATTGGGGCGGGGTGGGAGGAGTTGGGCTGCGAGACATGTGTCCTGCCCGAGACTTGCAGCTCCGTCGTGTTCCTTGCTGTTTTGCCCAGGGAAGTTGAACTCGCGAGATTTTTTTTTACAGGGTGCTTCCCTGGACAAAACAGCGAGAAACACGACGGAGCTGCAAGTCTTGGGTAGGACGCGTATGTCGCAGCCCAACTCCTCCCACCCCGCCCCAATGCTAACAGAATCCAGGCTGCTTCCCTTCCCCACCGTCTCTTTAGCGAGAGGGGTGGCAGGTGGGGTGGAGGAGAAGTGAGAGGTGTGGAGCGAGACCTGCCTTCTCTTGTCGTCTCTTCTCCCCCCCTCGCCGGGCATGGCAGGCTTCCTCTGCAGCTTCCAAGCCGGGGCAGAGAGGAGGCAAAACGCTCACCCCTGGGGATGAATCAGACGCTTGACTGGCCCCACGCCAGCCCCGGCTTCCTAACTCTCTCACTCCCCAGATTGTCCCCCTCGCAAAGAAAGCCCAGCCCGACGCAGGGCGGTAACAGGACACATCAGAGCAGTGCCGGCCACTCGCTCGGCTGGCGCAAATAAGACTCCCACCCCACCCACCCCCGATAATAAACCCAAGGCCATATTTCGTGGGTCAAAATAAAATAAGCCCCTGGCGTATTTTCGGGGAAACACGGTAGTCTCCCTTTATTTATTTATCAGCACAAATACAACACACACACACACACACACACACACACACACACTCAAGAGAGTTTAAATTTATTAGAGGTACTCACCCAATATATCCGATAGATGAGTAAAATAAGAGGGTTAAAAATGGTGAAACCCAAATGAAATATGTTAGGGGAAATAACATGAGAATTGTACCGATTTGAAACTGCTATTAGAAGGAACAGGAAGTTCCAATGTATTGTGTAAATGTAGTGTACGTCTAAGCTCTCTGTGTGTATTTTGTATGTTTGTAAAAAGCAAAAAAACATCATAGCAAGCAAACATTATTGTTAATGAAGATTTAACTAAAATGTGAAATTCAAAAGAATATGAGACTATCTCTCCTGTTATAAATATTAGTGTTAGAAGTTTTGAATAGCAACATCTGACAAGATGAGAACATAACGGGCATAAAAATCAGAAAAGAAGTTTATAAATTGAGAATGTTCACTGATGAGTTAGATATATTATAGATTGATTGATTAGCTTATAGGTCATACAACGTACAAGGTTCAAATACATATTACCAATAAAATCCTGTACAAACGATTTAAAATAAGAGTAGGATACAATACAGCAAAATACAATAATTTAATACATAGATATGTAAAATAGAATAAAATGACATAAAATTATATTTCTGTATCACCCCTGCAATCTACCCCAATCAGATCCACATATGCCAATCTCAGTCGGACCATTTTAGTCAGAAATTGTGCTTATTAAATCTCGTTTTCAAATTCTGATCACACATGAGGTATGTTGTTCTAATATGGGCCTCCCAGTGGGCCTTATGTTTAATATGTGGATCATGGTACTTATCTCTCAGCCCCTTATACAGACAGCAATCAAATAATATATGAGTCAGATCTTCTAACTCTTTCCACTCCACAAATATATATCCATTTATTGTATGGGATAGAATGGAATCTCCCAAATCTAACCATTGTATCAAGCTGTTCAAATCTTGCTCAGGTAAATCTCTCCCTGAGATGTTTTGGCAATTGTGATTTTAAATAGTTGTCCATTTGGAATATTTGCTCAGCCATTTCAGACTACCAGCCTTACTAAGTGTGGCTAAGTTGTTTTGAGCTTCTATATCCCTGATTCTTTGGGCAACTTTTTTTGTGTTCTCCTGTTAACACAGGGGGAAGGAGGGCCACAACTCTTTATATATTTTAGTAACCCAGAGGGTTTGTGATTGCAATTTTATCTGCTCCAGTGGACATAGTTTAGGAAGATTATCTGTCTCCATTTCCAAAAGGTAATTTCTAAGGGTCTCTTTTCCTAGATTTTCTTCTTCTTTTCTTTAAGTTTAGGGACTAAATACCAAAAAAGAGGGATCTTCTCACCCAGCTCCAGTCACTGTTCACTAACTCCGCTCCAGCACCAGTCTTAGATGTTCGTCAGCTGCCCCAGCTTTCTGGCAGCCACATTTAGGCTGCCTCTTCTCCTTGTCATGGCTGAGAGGGAAAGAAAAGCCCTGGGTCAGGCAGGAAAGTTGCGACTCTCCAGGACCTCACAGGGCACCCCTCCTTGCTTCGTCTCTCCTACAGGGAGGCTTTGCTCCTTTCAAAGTCCACCAATGGGAGAATTCGGCACAGGAGCATGGAGATTCACCCCGCATGTCAGATCTCGCTGTGACATCAGCTGCTTCCCTTCCATTTCATTAATTTTGAGCCAGTACCATATTTTTGGAGTATAAGATGCACCTTTTTCCCTCAAAAAAGAGGGTGAAAATCTGGGTGCATCTTATACACTGAATACAACATTTTTGGCCTCCCAAAACCCCACCCTCTTTGCAAAAATGGCCATGCATAGCCTTTAGGAGTCTTTCAGAGTGCTCCTGGGGGCTGAGGAGGGCAAAAATGAGTGAAAATGGGCCATTGTTTTGCCCATTTTTGCCCTCCCCAGCCCCCAGGAGTACTCTATAAGCCTCCTAAAGGCTAGGTATCCCCTTTTTTTGACAAAAATGGGCCTGTTTTTGCAAAAAAAGAGGGCCTTTTTATTCATTTCCCCCCCCCATCCCCCAGGAGCACTCTATAAGCCTTCTAAAGGCTATGTATGCCTCTTTGTTTGACAAAAAACAGGTCCGTTTTCACGAAAAATGGGCCATTTTGGGGAGGTCTGCAGAGTGCAAAAACTTTTTTTTAATTTGCCTCTTCAAAATCCTGGTGCGTTTTATATTCCACTGCGTCTTATACTCTGAAAAATACGGTAATTATTAGCTCTAATTTTAGACAGTGTGTGAATTGTGTAAATTCCCAATACAGGTCTGACTGCTGCAGCAGATGTCTTAGGGTCCACACCCAAAATACATCTTAGGTGCTGACACTGTTTGTTCTAAAAATGTACTAGAGTGTAAAACCCAAACCTCAGCTCTGTATAGGGCAGTGGTTCTCAACCTTTCCAATGCCGTGATATTTTAATACAGTTCCTCATGTTGTTATGACCCCCAACCATAAAATTATTTTTGTTGCTACTTCATCTGTAATTTTGCTATTACTATGAATCATAATGGAAATATCTGATATGCAGGATGTATTTTCATTATTACAAATTGAACATAATTAAAGCATAGTGATTAATCACAAAAACAATATGTAATTATATATTGTGAAATGGTTTGCCAATCAATATAATATATATAATATAATATAACCACTAACCTTGTTACAAAAAGTCCATGAAACATTTCAGTTGATAACAAAATAAAAATAAAATAGAGAAGACAGACAGTAAAAAAAATGAGTCAAAGAGAAATACAGTACTAGGTTGGATATCCACTCCTATTTTTCATCTTGGCCTACTGGTTCTTTATGATTTATCAATTGCTGTTTGTAATTAATGATTGTAACTATTATTATGACCTATGACCTATTACTTGCTGTTTATATGTACACTGTGAGTTGGTGCACTGGAGACAAATTCCTTGTGTCTCTTATCACACTTCACCAATAAACATTCCTATTCCTATTCCTATTCCATTCCATTCCATTCCACTCCACTCCATTCTATTCTATTCTATTCTATCTTATTCCTATTTCATTCCTATTCCCATTCCATTTTCCTATTCCATTCCATTCTATTCTAAGCATGGAAGCTTAAAACCTAAAACTAATAAGATGTAGTGCTTTATTTTTTTTCAAAGCGGCTCCTGAAGATGTTTTGTGATGGCTACCTTTTTTCCCCTCCACCCCTAAATTCCTGGAATCCTCTTGCCCCCAAGTTTTCCAACCACTCATTCATTCATAGATATCGCCGGAAGGAAATGAAGAGGTCTCCTTGTGAATGGACAGAAGTTTTTACAGAAAAGGGAAAACCGGAACGTCTGGAGCCAGCTGCTGCAGAGCACCCACATGAACTTCCGAGTCTCTGAGGAGGAGGAGGCTGCAGACTGAAGGGACATTGTCGCCATCCTTCCCGCCTTGGTTCTCGACTCCTTCTTCCCAGCATCCCCTCCCCTCACTGCTGGGAGACCGAGCTCTGCCCGGCCACCTCTCAGGGCGCTGCCTCGCTGGTGCTCAGGCACTCCATTCTCCCTCCTCCCCTCCCCTGCCCTCATCAAGCACAGCCATCCGATCTGCCCACCAGTGCCCCTCATGTCGCAATTGGCTGGGTGCCGGTTGTCCTCACACCACCACTCCTGTCAGGTAGCCCCTCCCTTTCACAAGGCAGCACTTGCCGCTGCCCACTGCCGCCACTCTCCTGGCTCCAAACACTGGCACGCAGGTCCTAAGACCATCAAAAATATGTGTTTTCCGATGGTCTTAGGTAGACGCCTGTGAAAGGGTCATTTGACCCCCAAAGGGTTGAGATCCGCTGGTATAGGGGATTACCTTAGCTTTATATGCTTTGATTAGTGGTACTAGGAATCCTAGGTAACTGTGTTCTTTAATTTAAGTAATAGATTCAAGCAAGCTTTGAAACTAGAATCTAGGCTCATTGGCATGTGCATCATAGGGTCTTTCATTAATCCTGGCAAGTCATTGATGTATAAATTATATAGTAATTGGGCTAAAATATGCCCCTACCCCTGTTTTTTTCACACCCTTTGCTTGTGTGAATCCTGTTAGTCAGGGCTCCATTAACCCCATACCACACTTTCAAACAAGTATTTGAATATAGGGCTTTAATCAGGGTTAGTAGTCTAGGTTCAATTTTAAGAGCTATCAGTGTACATCTCTACTTACCAAATCAAATGCAGCTGTAAGATCTATAAAGGCTACAAATAGGGGTCTCCTGATGTAGGCATATCTGGCAATTAGATGGTTCAGAACAAAGCAGTTGTCAATGGTACATCACCTTTTTCTAAAACCTGCTTGTTCTTCTACAAAAATATGGTTTTCCTCTGCCCAGATTTCCATTTTGTTCAGAAGGAACCTTGCATATATTTTTGCTACAATATTGATCAAGCTAATGGGTCTATAATTACTAGGATCCTTTTTATTCTCTTTTTTTGTATATGGGAACCACTATTGCCATCTTTAGCCAACTGGAATGTGGCAGGTGTTATTTATATATGTGAAAAGACCTGCCAATAATGGACTCCACAATCAGCAAAGTTCTTAAATATTTCTGCTGGTAGAAAATCCTCACCTGGGACTTTGTTGCTCTTTAGACATTTAATAAGAGATTGTATCTCTTTTACAGAGACTGACAGCTGAGGGGGAAGGATTTCAGGGGTACTTGTTCATTGCTTAGAGGCAGTTTCTCTACTTATTCAGTACAGGCAAATAGACTTTGATAGTAGTTCTCATATTTTTCAGCAGAGATTAGTATATCAAATGCAAATCTCCATTCCTTTAGAACTCCTGCTACTGAATGCCAGAATATTGCTGAGCTATGACTTTTAGCAGTCAATTCAAGTTCTGTCCAAATTAAGGTGGCAGAACTTTTTTTCTTTAATTTTATAAAATTTTTGTATTCTCTTCTTGTGTGCTCAGCAGTAGGATTCCTCTGTGCAAACCTTGGAGGCAAGGTGGTCTGGCTTAGTTGGTTGGCTAGGTAGTAAGAATGCAGATGTCAACTTGACTTTGGAGCAGGGTTGATATTAACTATGCTTCCTGTATAGACACAGTTATTGTGAGGTTTGACATTTCTCCTCGTGAGATGCAATTCTTCTTGTTGTTGTTCCTCTTTATCTTGATTGCCTGTGTTCCTCTGCTTTTGCTCTAAGATTGATATTTCTTCAAGTGGGTGGGGACTCTGGTTTTCCTTCTCCTTGTATAGTTGTCCTACTGGATAGTTAATTTGAAGTTGTACTGTTATGTCCTGTTGGATGTCCCTTTCCTTTTCTTTTTGTTTTAGACTGGTACACCTTCTCTTTTTATTTATTGGGGCTTGAGTACTTTCAGAAGCCTAACTTGATAGCAATTCCACAAGGAAGCAAAACATTCAAGATTTCTGTTGCACTAGTTGCCAATTTCAATATTAGACTAATTATTTCAATCTTCTTTAGTATCAGCTCTTGGTCTCCTGGGCAAATGTTGGCAACCTGGTGGACTAGCTCTTCCTCATCATCCATGAACTGAAACTTTCCGTTGTGTAGATTTAAATATTCTTTTTTATTGTCCTCATCTTCTTCTAACCTTGTTAGCTGAGGGCTTGGTTTCTTTGGCCGTTAGTATTTTGGAATTCCCAAGATTGATGTTGACCTCTCTCTGTCTTGCCTCTCTGCCCAGACTTTAATAGGGACTGAATTTGGGTGGTGTGAAATACTTGGCCAAATACAAGTTTAAAGTTTATAATGACAGTTATAAACTGTCATTGGAATTGAATTTGGAGAACGAATATGTGAACCAATGCATGATTTAATGGGCAAAAAAATTGTGGCATAATATAATGCTTGAACAATGGGAACAAATGGGAATAAAGGTTTGAAATTTACATTGAAAAAAATAAATTGAACACCCACCTGACTTTGGCTGATCTCAAGAAAGTTGAACTGTGAGTACATAGATGGGGAACCAACAAGACATCCCAGGCTTATAAAATAGATGGCGAAGATAAAAAAAAATACCTCACAGAACTAAAGGACTGGCAAAGCACATCTATACTGAGAAAATTGTGTGATTAAACAAATGAAGTTCCCATTTGATATATTCTTGAAAAATCCAAGCAGTGTTTTAGTATTTATTGCTTAATTGCTCTATGAGCTAATCAGAATACAACAAGAATTCCTTGAGCTTCATCATTTTCAGATTCGTAGGTTTGCAAACTAAGAATTCCCTGCCAGCTGCCCTTTGCTGAGAATTCTGGAAGCTCAGGACCACACATCTACAACTTGACAAGGCTGGAAAACACTGTTGATACCAATGTAGTATCAGTACCAATGTCAGGCTGTCAAAACTATAGAACCCGTAATGTTATTTTATTGAAAGTTGTAAAGTTTGGCCTCCTCCAATTTCCTCATATTTCATATATTTTCTTGGCTTATTCATTCAGCTACATAAGATAAAGATCTGGGTTTTCATATAACATAATCTTTTCTCAGTCCCAAAACACATGCAAATTTGTCACCATTCTCGAAAATTTTAATTATAGAATGTAAGGATTGGAAGGGACTTTGATCAAAATTACATGATTCCTTCCAACCTCAAAAAATGTAACACTACAGGTGTTGCAATAGAAAAAGTATAAAAGGATCCACCTAATGGTTGTTAGACTGACAAGGCCATTCCAGTTTGGAGTAGATATCTCTAGTATAATATGATATTTTATCATTCTAGGAATAGGACTACCCAGGTAACAGTTAGAATTTCTGTATTGCAATTACATTACTGTTATCCAATTGTTTACCCCTGTATAATAATATACATTCCATTTCTAAAGTTATCAACAATATATGAAAAAACGTATAAAGATCTGTGTGTCTGACAGATTAATAAAGTTTAAAAAGTTTCCAAACCATGCAGCAGACATAAATATTATCACAAAAGCGGCATCACACTGTGAATTGATTCATCAAATAACAAAACTATCCACAAAAGAAAAACCATTAATTAATGTCTATCTGTAAACAAAACAAAAATCAGGAATAGCTTGGCAGGGCAAAATGATAATATCAGGTGAAGAGCCTACTTATATTCTTTGCAACTTTTTATAGCTTCTCAAAATGGTAAAATATTTTTTAGAATATTTGTGATTTGAAATTAAATTTATTTTCCATTGGTTTCTAAACCTAACAATTCAAAAACAATATTGTCCCAAGATTAATTCAAAATTATAAGCATACAAATAAGATGCTGAACAGATGACAAGGACTCCAAGAGCTGGACTCACCTTTTTAGCAGAATCTGGAGGCAAATCCACCCCATTGATAAGTTCCCCATTATCTACAAAGGCAGGAATATTGGGACTGAAAATCATGAGATCGCTCTTGGCACCAGCCTCTGCACTCACACCTGCCAGGATGTGGCTGTGACGATTGGAATAGGACCAGCTGCCCACCTCGCTGGCACAGACCAGGGTGGCCATGCCAGGGCCATAAACTATGGGTTCCTTTGTCTTACAGTGGCAACGCAGGGCCATGTAGATGAGAGTGGCTAGCAAGAAGAGGCTGGAAACAGAGCAGATGGCAATGATCAGATAGACGTTGATCGAGTCCACCAGGGGAACAAAGCTCTCCCCTGACCTTTGAAAGTTAATATCCGTTTTGATTGTCTGACCACTTGTCACCAGTGAAACACTCAAGGTGGCTGTTGCTGACAGTTGAGGTTTTCCATGATCCTTCACAAGAACCAACACACTCTGGATTTTGCTGCCTTCTGAATCATCCAGAGAATATTTGGTACTCACCTCACCACTATACTGCCCTACGGTCCATGGACCATTCCTTTCTTCAACCAGTTCATACCTTAGCCATGCATTGTATCCAGAATCAGCATCCAAGGCATGGATCTTGCCTACAATATGCCCAGGCATCACAGGGACCACGAGAAGAATCAGGTTCTCTTCTGATGATCCTGACACAACAGGTGCGTTGTCATTCTCATCCATCACAAAGACTTGAACAGTTGCATTGCCACACAAGGAGGGAAGTCCAGCATCCTTGACTCTCACCTGGAACTCCAGCAGTTTCAAATCCTCATAGTCCAAGGACTGCAAAGCATAAAGTTTTCCACTCTCTGAATGTACAGAGATGTAGCTTGACAATGGCCAGAGTTTCTCATCTATCCAATAGGTGATGAGACCATTCTCAGCTATGTCTGGGTCTGCAGCAGATATTGTGAAGATGTGAGCACCAGGGGGATTGTTCTCCTTCACAAAGACTGTGTAGAATGACTGTGGGAAAGCAGGTGCATTGTCATTTATGTCACTGATAGGCACTACAAGGGTGAGACTGGAAGACAGTGGTGGATCACCTTGATCATCCACTGTCACAACCATCCTGTACTCAGTCACCTGCTCTCGATCTAGGACTGCACCAACAATCAGGGAGTAGTAATTCTTGAATGTGAACTCGAGTTTGAAGGGTATCCCGGTGGGCCAGAGGAAACAGTTTATCTGTCCATTGTTGCCAGAATCCCTGTCAGAAGCAGTGATGATGGCTACCACAGTCCCTGGAGGGGAGTCCTCTGGCAATGGCACAGAGAGAGAATTCACAGATAATTCTGGAATATTATCATTCACGTCCAATACTTCAATGAGAACTTTACATTGCCCTGATAATTGAGAACTGCCTTTATCTTCCGCTACAATTGGAAGTTCATAGAACTTACTTTTTTCATAATCCAATCTTCCAATTACTCTAATGCCCCCAGCATCAGAATTTATAGTAAACAACTTTGTGACTTGTAGAGGAGCACTATCATGAAAAGAATAAGATATTTCCCTATTGATCCCTTCATCTAAGTCTGTTGCATTTAGACCAATAACTGTTGACCCACTAGCTGTATTTTCTAGCAACTTTACCCTGTAAACAGTTTGGTTAAACACAGGAGGGTTGTCATTGACATCCAGCACATTGATGACTAGCTGAACAGTTCCTGTGAGTTTTGGTTCACCCCCATCAGTGGCTGTCAGTACTAAATGATGCACAGGGCTCTCCTCTCTGTCAAGAGGAACCTTCAATAGAAGTACTACAGATTTACTCTCATCTTCATCATTTCCTGTATCAAGAGCAAAATGTTTGCTTGGGCTGAGCTTGTATGTTATCAGAGCATTCGTACCAATATCTGCATCAGAGACTCCCTCCAAGAAGAATCGGGTACCAGATGCTGTTATGAATTCTGCTATGCTCAGGATCTGTTCCCTAGCTGAGAAGATGGGAGCATTGTCATTAATGTCTCTGATTTCAACCTCCACATGGAAGAACCGCAGAGGTTTCTCCACAATCACCTCCAGATGAAGGACACAGTCTGCATTTTTGGCACATAGCTCCTCCCTGTCTATCCGGGAATTTACAAACAAGATCCCATTCTGCAGGTTTACCTCAAAATAGTCCTTCTCTCCTTTGGACAACATTCGGAACATCCGAGGCACCAGCTCGCTCACCTCCAACCCCAGATCCTGGGCGATGCGGCCCACAAAGGTGCCATGCTGGGATTCCTCCAGCACAGAATAATGGAGCTGGCCGCTCCCCAATTTCCAGGCGGTGTGGAGCAGAAGCAGCTGCAGCAGCCCCTTCGGCCAGGTAAGCATTGCAGACGCTGGCCCAACTCTTTTTCTCTAAATATCTCGCCTTAAGGGTGTCAGGAGCAGAGCCCACCTACCCCAGCCATACTGGCAATGCGTTCATAGGTTTAATCTTGGTTTAAGATTTCTCTGTTGTTCGATATTTCCCTTGTGGATCTGGCTGGCTGGCATGTCTGTCCCTTTAAGGGAGGGGCTTTGCATTTTCAGTTTCACTTAGAGAGTTTTCTTAGGAAACAGCGACCTCCTGTGACTGAATATCAAAATGGAGCAACAGACTTTCCTTCTGTATTCATGACAGATCTTTAATAATTATCCAATCTTCATGCACAGATGCATATACCTTTTCCATGCAGTACTTGAGTAAATTCATGACCATACATATAAGAAACTAACCCAAATATAAGAGGTTAATTCCCTGCAGTCAGTAAAAAAGTGTTACTAAATATTATATTAAGCCACCCCATATATTTATTGTTTAGTACTTTTATTTTTATGGACAGGAATGAGACCTGTAATTATCTCTAACTTTTGTGATCTCATGTACTATGGTGCCATTGAGGGAACAATGAATTGGCTTCAAACCATCTGAGCTAGTTATGAGCAAAATGAAGGATAATAAACATCAGTGTCAAGTAAAGTTAAGAGATAAATATGAAAAAATGTCTGTGTTATTTTTTGTTTCTTGCCTAGCATATGGAGTTATAATAATTCATATAAAAGAAAAGCAGTGCAACATATGAATTTCCAATATAATTAGTTCTATGTCCAAATGAGTCTCATTAGGAATATTTTTTAAATTATGAAGCATTCAATAACCATATAAATCTATTCCCTTTTTCCTTGCCATAATAATACTGACATGATACTGACATAATTTCACTAGCAATGCACATTAAGCAACTTTATTGACGATACCAAGAACACTGTCATTACTCAAAATTTACAAAATTTGCCTTGGATCAATGGATTCTGTATTTTTTTCCTCTTTATGTATATTAAAATAATTTTAAAAATGGAGACTAGTTTAAACCATATAAAATCAGGAGTGCTCTTATTTTCCTGCCAAGTAGTGGTCATGGGAGCCTAACCTTTCATATTTGTCTCCAGTCAGATGAGTTGCTGTTAATCAATTTGTTTAAATTAAAGGTTTCAAGCCAGTTACAGGACCACTTAGTAGGCAGGCCATCAAGTTCACATTTAGGTAGTTTGTCAATTAGCCAGTTCAGTGTTACCAGTAGCTGTATTGGATGCCTCCAAATCAACAATGGTGATGAAGCGCCAGAGGAGACGTCTAGAGAGCAGGTGGAGGTCCTCACGCTCCGAGTCTGACCGAACACAGGTAAGAGCCTATTTACGGACTTACCTTGTGGCATTGAGAGCGGCCAAACGTAGACATTGTGCCGCTCTTATTGCGTCTGCGGATAACCGCCCTGCCGCCCTGTTTAGGGTCACCCACTCCCTCTTGGTGCAAGAAACGCGGGGGGCACCCTTACAGGGTAGAGCAGAGGAGTTTGGAGAATATCTGCAGAACAAAGTCGCTCAGATCCGGAGCGGATGGGCCCCCTCCAGTGGTCTGGATGGGCCGTCAACAGTGAGTCTTGTGAGTCCACTCTGGGAGGAGTTTGACTCTGTTGCCCCCGAGGATTTAGACAGGTTGCGTGGAAGGCTGCGACCCACCACATGTTCATTGGACCCGTGTCCCTCCTGGCTGGTACTGGCATCCTGGGAGGTGACACGAGGCTGGCTTCTGGGCCTGGTGAATGCCTCGTTGGGTGAGGGATCCTTACCTACCATCTTGAAAGAGGCGGTGGTGAGGCCCTTACTCAAGAGGCCTTCACTCGACCAAATGGAGCTAGCTAATTATCGTCCAGTCTCCAACCTCCCTTTTTTGGCGAAGGTTGTTGAGAATGTGGTGGCGCAGCAGTTTCCGCGTCACCTCGATGAATCCGATTATCTAGACCCACGCCAGTCCGGCTTCCGACCTGGGCACAGCACTGAGACAGCCTTGGTCGCGTTGGTTGATGATCTCTGGAGGGCCAGAGATAGAGGTTGTTCCTCTATGCTGGTCCTATTAGATCTCTCAGCGGCTTTTGATACCATCGACCATGGTATCCTTCTGCGCCGGCTGGAGGGGATGGGAGTCGGAGGCACCGTGTTACGGTGGTTCGACTCTTACCTCTCCGGCCGGATGCAATATGTGTTGACAGGGGGGCAGAGATCGACCCCGAGGCCACTCTCTTGTGGGGTGCCGCAGGGGTCGGTTCTCTCGCCCCTTCTGTTCAATGCATACGTGAAGCCGCTGGGCGAGATCATCCGTGGTTTTGGGGTTGAATACCATCTGTACGCTGATGATACGCAGCTGTACATTTCAACCCCAAACCACCCCAACGAGGCTGTTGCAGTGATGTCCCGGTGTCTGGAAGCCGTCGGGGTCTGGATGGGGGACAACAGACTCAAACTCAACCCCTCCAAGACTGAGTGGCTGTGGCTCCCGGCACCTCGGTTCAGCCAGCTGACTCCATCGCTGGCCATAGGGGACGAGCTACTGCCCCCTGTGGAACGGGCGCGCAATTTGGGCGTCCTCCTTGATGCCCGGCTGTCAATGGATGACCATGTGGCAGCCGTGGCAAGGGGGGCGTTCCACCAGGTTTGCCTGGTGCGCCAATTGCGCCCCCTACTGGACCGAGATGCCCTACGCACAGTCACTCATGCGTTGGTGACGTCTCGCCTAGATTACTGTAATGCTCTCTACATGGGGCTTCCCTTGGGACGCGCCCGGAGACTGCAGCTAGTCCAGAACGCGGCCGCGCGGGTTATCATGGGGAGGTCTAGATACTCCCACGTAACACCGCTCCTGCGCGAGCTGCACTGGCTACCTGTGGTTTTTCGGGTGCGTTTCAAGGTCCTGATTACTATCTTTAAAGCGCTCCATGGCTCAGGACCTAGTTACTTGCGGGATCGCATCCTCCCACATACATCCCTGCGGCCAATCCGCTCTCACAGAGAGGGCCTTCTCCAGGTGCCGTCCACTAGGCAATGCCAGCGGGCGGCGCCGAGGAGTAGAGCCTTCTCTGTGATGGGCCCAACCCTCTGGAATGACCTCCCCCCGACATTAGAACCACCTCGGACTTCCGCTCCTTCCGTCAAAAATTGAAGACTCACCTGTTCCGACTAGCTGGCCTGGCATGATTATAAATGTTACATCTATGAACTCCTGGTAGTATATTCTCATCTGGTTATTTTAAGGGTAATGTTTTAGTTTTAATTGTTTTTAGGGCTTTTAGCTTCATATTTATTTATTCTTCTGTACAGGACTCTTAATTTTAACCTCCTCCACACACATACATACATACATATATTTATAACCCTATTTATATTTGTATTTTATCTGTGATTTATAGTGGACTGTACACCGCCCCGAGTCCCTTTTTGGGAGAGGGGGCGGTTTAGAAATGTGAATAAATAAATAAATAAATAAATAAACAATGTGGCCAATCGATTATGACCTTTATCGTTTTACCTTGCTGCACAATTACTATCTTGGAACATAGCAGACTGGCAAGCTAAATAAAGTGAGCCCAATTTCATCTGTACAAGTTTGATTTAAAACTCTTGGAACTGGGTAACCTCTATACATTTTTTTCTCGGCAACATGCAAGCAGAAAACTAGACAAGCCCTTGGAAAGGTCAACATTCCGATTTCCTCAAAAATCTGTACCTGATCTCTATCCAGCCATCCAAGCATGAATACATTTATTCATTCATTGTAATTCTTTAATGCTGGTTGTTGACTTAAAAAATTGGGGCCCTAAATATTTTTCTAATCAACGTATAACTTCCCACCTCACAGAAAGATTTCTAATAGCTATTATACCTGTGATTAAAAAGCCATAGAAAACCATGGCTCATAAAGCTGGAAGGGACCTTGATGGACTTCTAGGTCAACCCCCTGCCAAAGGCAGGAGATGTTATTGCATCCTGGACAAATGGTCATCCAATCTTTTCTTGTGTATCTCCAGTGATAGAGCGCCCACAACTTTGGGGTGGAGGGCAAACTGTTCCATTGATTAATTGTTGTCACTGTCAGGAAATTGCTCCTGAGTTCCAGATTGACTTTCCCTCCAATGACCTTCCATCCATTGCTTCTCATCCTATACTCAGGTGCTTTGTAGAATAAGTCAACCTCCTCATCTCGCTGACTGCCCCACAAATACAGTAACTGTCCAAACGGAAAGTCCAGTGCACAAACTCAGAAATAATAGCATCCAGTAATTCTCATTTTAGAAGGGAATTCAATGTCTGTTCTTCAACATTTGAACATCCCACTTTCTTTTTATATCATTAGACACTTGTTTTATTCTACAATGCTTCAAGACATTAGCCTGAAAGCTGGAGATTATTCCTCCCGGAGGTGATATTTGGGCCCTAGATACTAACAGGCTTGACTCCAGGGGAGACATTGAGAGAATTTACTTCCAGCCAGCAGAGCGGCAACTACCTTTGATTGTATGTTAATATGATAAAGACTGATTGCCTATTATGGAGATTTTATTATTGATTCCCATATAGACAGTGACTATCTTCCATCTTCCATCATTTAATCTTCTCCTGAAGGCAGATAGTCAGCCTCACCAAGACATGGCTGAACTTTTATCTGAGAGGTACCTCTGACTATAGTCTGGCTAAGGAATATTCAAGTCTTCCAAGAGGCCCTCCTTTATGTCAGTGTTTCCCAACCTGAGTAACTTTGACATCTGCCATCTTCAACTGATAGAATTCTCTACCCATAGCCATGGCTAGAGAATTCTAGAGTTGAAACCTATGCATCTTAAAGTAGTCCAGATATTTCAAATACTCTTTTATCCTGCCTTCATCAACCAGAAAGTTTCTTTTTGTTCAGTTTTCAAGAGTGAGTGTCAAGAGTGAGTGTTGCTTTATCTGCAGACTACTATCTTTCAACAGAAGAGAATATGCTGGATGTATAGCAACATATCACAATGTTTTTCCTTTGCAGAGCTGGGGTGGGCATGGCCTTCACATGATGCCGGTTTGACACCCATCCTAGGTCGTTCCTTGATTAAGATATTGTTTTCTGTTTCATTCTCTGGTGTTAATTCCTGCTTATTGTATCTGGGTGTGTTGGCTGTTGGAGAGAATGTGTTTTAGGCTTTTTCCTTCTGTACTTTTTGTTGTCTCTTGTGATGGTGTGTAATTGTGGTTTATCTCTTTGTCTGTCTGTTGATGACTGATTTGTCTGAGTGCTAAGCTTCCACAAATTCTGTAGCATTTTTGGATTTCACTTGGTTTAAGTTCATAGTTTCCCAGTTGAAGCTATGGTTGGGTCTGTCCATATGTTGTGAAATTAAGAACTTTTCATCCTCTATTCTGACTACTGGTTGGTTTTTATGGATGTGCTCTGCTAACCTTCTGCCTATCTGTCCTACATAATTTACTGTCTTCTGAGGCTGAAAATGCTGTTACGTGATAATACCTTTATGCAAATCAGATGCAGAAGCACTAAGCAATATCCTGCCCATTTTATCTTTAAAGAAGCTAAGCAGCAATATATTTTTGCTTCTCTACTGTGTTACCAGAGATATAGTCCTGCCTCTTTCTAAATCTAATTTCCATCTTCTATCCTCATCCACCAGCCTATTTTTGTTCTATTCTATGCAGAGGTTGCTGCTATTTTTTCTCCATCCAAAGTCGGCCTTCACAGATGTCTAGATAGAAGCCTTAATTCTATTTGTTTAAGAAAAAATAGAAATTGGTTTTGTAAAACAGAAGTCCCAACTTTCACCAAAAAGCATTTAATTTTTTTTCCATAATTGAAATATTAACAATAGATCTATTGAGCAAATGCTGGGATTTACTTCCAAACATTGGCCTTCTGTAGTCATCAAATAAATGAACTTCTGACAAAAGGCACAACAAATTAATTAGATTTGCAAACCATAAAGGTAATACTTCCATATCTGCCTCAATTAACTGTTGAAGGCCAAGATCTTAAGCCTCCTGCTGTATGGTACTCAATTCATTATGCGTAAGGATTTGTCTATTTAAGAAATGATTCAATCCACGTTTTTGAGAACTTTTTTTCTCCCTCAGTCTTTAGGAGATATTTTTGAAACTGTATCTCCCAGAGAATTTACACATTTTCTTTTGGAAGCCTAAGGGTTCTCCAATTATTACATCTGCATATTTTGAGTATTTGGTTTAAGGACTAACTGGAGACATCTGGGTTTTTGGCTAAATTGGGAGACTAAGAAAATGTAGCCAAAGACAATGGCAGAACATATCTATATTGTTCTCAAGGAAACCTAATGGAACATTACCTATTCCCACCAATTTACTGAGGAAGTTATTTAATTTTTTAAAAAAGGTTAGCCTGATAAAAATTGTCCTGAAAAACTCAGCATGGACTTCTAGAATGTATTGGTTGACTCATGAGCTACAGATGAGTATTTCAGTTCCCTGTCTTGACAGCTTAAAAGCGTAGGGGCTTCATTTCCAATAATTCCTGTTGCTGAGAATACTGGGAGTTGAAGTCCACATATCTGAAAGTTACAAAGTCTGAGAAACATTGCTAGAATCTGCATAGAATTAATATAAGAACATTAGAATAAATTTTATTTATATTTACCCTGTTTTCCTGAAAATAAGACCTCCCCGGATAATAAGCCCAATCGGGCTTTTGAGCACATGCGCTAAAATAAGCCCTTCCCCCAAAATAAGCCCTCCCCCAAAAATATTGCAACACAACAGCAGCCACGAAGTGACACTCACCACCTCCTGCACCTCAAAAATAATAAGACCTCCCCAAAAATAAGGCCAAGAGCTTATTTCCAGGGTCAAAAGAAAATAAGACCTTGTTTTATTTTCAGGGAAACACGGTATATCATACAGACTATTAAATAAAATATGATTTTGAAACATATCTTTGAATACCATTATTGTTCCTAACATATTTCCTTACAAAAAATATTATAGATTTGCAATCCTGATTTAGCCTATGCATTATAAGCTCATACTTGTATGAGTTTATAATGCATAGGGGGAAGTGGGGAGAGATAGCTATCTATAACCAGTGAGCAAATGTGGATGTACTTTAAATTTTGCCTGGGGAGCTTTATGTTTGTTTATTGGACTCACTGTTTGAGCAGCTTGCTATTTGTGTTATGGACTAATTAGCCATTGCCTGGGGAATTAATCTGCGCTAGTTCGTGGCTGCCTTTGGTCGGGACTGTTATAAAGCCGGGTGAAGAGAACTGTTGGGAGAAGACAAATGAAACCTCCTGTAAACCACACAAATGTGTAAGTGTGAATGAGTAAGGCAACACAACATGAATTTTAGCTCTGGTGTCTCCCATTTATGTTGATCATTGATGACACGTTTCTACACCTTGATTGTAGTTGACCTGTGGTAAGTTAAATTGATTGGACATGATTTGGAAAGGCACACACCTCTCTATAAAAGGCCTCACAGCTGACAATGCTTACTGTAGCAGAGCAAAAGCCATG
Organism: Natrix helvetica; assembly: GCF_964273705.1. Classification (NCBI taxonomy): domain Eukaryota; kingdom Metazoa; phylum Chordata; class Lepidosauria; order Squamata; family Natricidae; genus Natrix; species Natrix helvetica. The sequence goes on along the minus strand of NC_138550.1, from coordinate 67,085,120 downwards.
AGGTCAAAGGATATGCCTGCAGAGCTCAGGGACAGGATTATTGCAATGCACAGATTTGGGGAAGGCTATAATAAAATTTCTGCTGTAAGTTCCTAAGAGCACAGTGGCTTCTATAATTCTCAAATGGAAGACGTTTGGCACAACCAGGACTCTTCCAAGAGCTGATCACCTGGTGAAACTGAGCAATTGAGCAAAAGGGCCTTAATAAGAAAGATAACCAAGAACCTGATGTTCAGTCTGAGCTCCAGAGATCCTGTGTGGAGATGGAACAAATTTCCAGAAGAACAACCATCACTGCAGCCCTCCACTAATCTGGGCTTTAGGGCAGAGTGGTTAGACGGAAGCCTCTCCTCAGTGCAAAACACTTGAAAGCCCACTTGGAGTTTGCAAAAAAGCACCCGAAGGACTCTCAGACTGTGAGGAACAAGATTCTCTGATCCAATGAAACCAAGATTGAACTGTTTGGCCCCAATTCTAAACATTATGTCCGGAGGAACCCAGGCACCATTCATCACCTGCCTATTACCATCCCAATAGTGGAGCATGGTGGTGGCAACATCATGCTGTGGGAGTGTTTTTCAGCAGGGACTGGGAGACTGGTGAGGGTTGTGGAAAAGCTGAATGGAGCAAAGTACATTGGGGATGTCCCCAATGAAAACCTGTTCCACAGTACTCAGGATCTTAGAGTGGCAAAAGGTTCACTTTCCAACATGACAACAATCTAAACACACAGCCAAGACAACACAGGAGTGACTTAGGAATGACCAGTGGTGGATTGCACATAATTTCACTACCAGTTCACTGATCACGCCTGCATGTGTTCCGTTAGCATGCGTGTCTGACTCACAATGCGTGCGTGTGCACAATCCACTGCCCTTGCGATTGTCGGGGCTCATGCAGCCACCGCACACGATGCGTGCATGTGCAATTTGCCTTTTGCCATAAAAACAGGTATAGAGCACGAGTGGGCAGACCAAAAGAGCCACCATACCAGTTTGCTCTCAGCTGCTACAGGCCACTACTGGTTTGGCTGAACCAAGACAAACCGGCAGCAACTGACCTCTGGGAACGACTCTGTGGGTATCTTAGAGTGGCCAGTCAGAGCCCTGACATGAACCGCATTGAACATTTCTGGAAGGACATGAAAATGGCTGTCCACCGATTGTCACCATCCAACCTGACTGAGCTTGTGAAGATTTGCAAGGAAGAATGGCAGAAAATGCCCAAATGCAGGTGTGCAAAGCCTGTTGCATCATACTCAAAAAGAATCTTGGGAATAATTGCTGTCAAAGGTCCTTCAAAAAAGTCAAAGATCTAACTACTTATGCCAATCTTTTAAATAAATTTACAGGCATTTCTAAAATTCTATTTTCACTTTGTCATTATAAGATACCAACTGTAGATTAATGAGGAGGGGAAAAGAATTTCAACAACTTTAGAATCAGGCTGCAGCATTGAAAATTGACAAAAGTGAACGGGAAAACTGATCGAGCTTGTGAAGATTTGAAGGAACAATGGCAGAAAATCCCCCAATCCAGATGTGCAAAGCTTGTCATGTCATAATTAAAAAGATTTAGGCTGTAATTGCTACCAAAGATGCTTCAACAAAGCACTGAGCAAAAGGCCTGAATACTTATACCAATGTGATATTTCCGTTTTTTCTTTTTAATAAATTTACAGATATTTCTAAAATTCTGTTTTCATTTTGTCATTATAAGATACCAACTGTAGATTAATGAGGGGAAAAAAGAATTTCAACAACTTTAGAATCAGGCTGCAGCATTGAAAATTGACAAAAGTGAACGGGATCTGAATACTTTCTGAATATATTGTACATAGAGAAATATCAAAACTGATCCAAAAGTGATAAAGCAAAAATACAATTTTGAATGACTATTAACTTCAAAACCAGAAACTCACCTCTTTAGCTGAATCTGGGATCAATTCTGTCCCATTCCTAATTTCACCATTATTTGCAAAAACAGGAATGTTGGGACTGAAAATCATAAGGTCACTCTTGGCACCAGCTTCTGCACTCACACCTGCCAGGATGTGGCTGTGCCGATTGGAATAGGACCAGCTGCCCACTTCGCTTGCGCACACCAGAGTGGCCATGCCAGGGCCATAAACTATGGATTCCTTTGACTTACAATGGCATCGCAGGGACACATAGATAAGAGTGGCCAGCAAGAAGAGGCTGGAAACAGAGCAGATGGCAATGATCAGATAGATGTTGATTGAATCCACCAGGGGCACAAAGCTTTCCCCTGACCTGGGGAGGTTAATATCTGTTTTGATTGTCTCACCACTTGTTACAAGTGACACACTCAGGGTAGCTGTGGCTGACAATTGAGGTTTTCCATGGTCCTTCACAAGAACCAACACACTCTGGATTTTGCTGCCTTCTGATTCATCCAGAGAATATTTCGTAATCACCTCACCACTATACTGCCCTACAGTCCACGGACCATTGCTTTCTTCAACCAGTTCATACCTTAGCCATGCATTGTATCCAGAATCCGCATCCAAGGCATGTATCTTGCCTACAATATGCCCAGGCATCACAGGGACTACTAGAAGAATCAGGTTCTCTTCTGATGAGCCTGTCACAACAGGTGCATTGTCATTCTCATCCATCACAAAGACATGAAGTTTTACACTGCTACACAAGATGGGCATTCCAGCATCCTTGGCACTCACCTGGAACTCCAGAACTTTCAACTCCTCATAGTCCAAGGACTGCAAAGCATAAAGTTTTCCACTCTCTGAATGTACAGAGATGTAGCTTGACAATGGCCAGAGTTTCTCATCTATCCAATAGGTGATCAGACCATTCTCAGCTATGTCTGGGTCCGAGGCAGATACTGTGAAGATGTGAGCACCAGGGGGATTGTTCTCTTTCACAAACACTGTGTAGGAGGGCTGTGTGAAAGCTGGAGCATTATCATTTATGTCACTAATAGGCACTAACAGGGTGATGCTAGAAGACAGTGGTGGAATGCCTTGATCTTCCACTGTGAGAACCATCCTGTATTCAGCCACCTGCTCCCTATCCAAAGGTCCTCCAACAATTAGGGAGTAGTAATTCTTGAATGTGGACTCTATTTTGAAAGGCAGCTCAGAAGGCTGTAGTACACAGGTTACTTGTCCATTGATTCCAGAATCCTTGTCTGAAGCACTGAGGATAGCTACCACAGTCCCTGGAGTAGAATCCTCTGGCAATGGCACAGAAAGAGAATTCACAAATACTTCTGGAATATTATCATTCATGTCCAATAAGTCAACAAAAACTTCACAATGTCCTGATAATGGAGAACTGCCTTTATCTTCTGCAACAATTTGAAGTTCATAGCAATTAATATCTTCATAGTCCAATTTCCCAATCACTTTGATTTCCCCAGTATCAGAATTTATACTGAAGAGCCATGTGACATCTAGAGGGAGGCTATTACTAAAAAAATAAGAGATTTCTCTATTGATCCCTTCATCTAAGTCTGTTGCATTCAGAGCAATAACTGATGACCCACTAGCTGTATTTTCTAACAACTTTATCCTGTAAACAGATTGGTTAAACACAGGAGGGTTGTCATTGACATCCAGCACATTGATGACTAGCTGAACAGTTCCTGTGAGTTTTGGTTCACCCCCATCAGTGGCTGTCAGTACTAAATGATGCACAGGGCTCTCCTCTCTGTCAAGTGGAACCTTCAGTACAAGAACTACAGATTTACTCTCATCTTCATCATTTCCTGAATCAAGCATAAAATGGATGCTTGGGCTGAGCTTGTAAGTTAACAGAGTGTTAGTACCAATATCTGCATCAGATGCTCTCTCTAATGGGAATCGGGTACCAGATGCTGTTATGAATTCTGCTATGTTCAGGATCTGTTCCCTGGCTGAGAAGATGGGAGAATTGTCATTCATGTCTTTGATTTCAACCTCCACATGGAAGAACCTCAGAGGTTTCTCCACAATCACCTCCAGATGAAGGACACAGTCTGCATTCTTGTTACACAGCTCCTCCCTGTCTATCCGGCAATTTACAAACAATATCCCATTCTGCAGGTTTACCTCAAAATAGTCCTTCTTTCCTTTGGCCAGGATCCGGAACATCCGAGGCACCAGCTCGCTCACCTCCAACCCCAGATCCTGGGCGATGCGGCCCACAAAGGTACCGTGCTGGGACTCCTCCAGCACAGAATAATGGAGCTGGCCGCTCCCCATTTTCCAGGCGGTGTGGAGCAGAAGCAGCTGCAGCAGCCCCTTCGGCCAGGTAAGCATTGCAGACACAGGCACAACACCAGCAAGCTCTTCTCTTTTTCTCTAAATATCTTGTCTCAAAGGTGTCAGGAGCAGATCCCATCTATCCCAGCCATACTGGTTTATAGGTTGAATATTGGCTTGTTGAGATTTTTCTGTTGTTCAATATTTCCCTTGTGGATCTTGCTGGCAGTAATGTCTGTCCCTTTAAGGGAGGGGCTCTGCATTTTCAGTTTCATTTAGAGAATTTCCTTAGGAAACAGTGACCTCTTGTGATCAAAATTCAAAATGAGGAAACAGATTTCCATTCTTCATTGAGCCTCTGTGATATTATTTCCTTAAGGCTTCAATGGCTTGCTTGAAGCCTTCATGTATCTCCGATGTGCAGTTCTCCTTCTTTCGTTCTTTAACTATTATATTAATTTAGATCTTATATTGATCCCTTGGTGCTTCCATGGAAATGCATTATAATGGAATGGATATTTGTCTGGTTCTCTGGCCATCTCTCCCATTGCTCCCAATAGATGAGCATCAGATAGATGGGGGGGGGGGGCGGAGTTGAAGTAGTTGCAAACCATTTGAAGCAGACTTTTGACGAACATCACAAGCATTGGAACATTAATTCAAATGCTATGAAAGCAGAAGTACTTTTCTAGTTTTATTTCTGAGTCTTGACTGGATATGCAGCTCTTGAACCTTTTAGGCAAATGACAAGCAGGGCAAGTTCCCAAAACTCATGTGATGTCTTAACTGGTTTATTCCTGAAATAGATTACAATTACAATAGATTACTTTACAATTAATCTAATTGTTAGATTAATTGTAACGTATATTACAATTAGTTCTAACATGTATTTCTTATGACCCCTATTTAATTTTGTACTAAATCTTTTGAGAAGGAAAAGATACTGAAATTCAAACATTGTCTTTTTTATTTCATTTCAAGTGACTTAATGAGTATGCCATTAAATAACCTCAAATAAGAATTTTTAATTGTTTTTTCCTTTACACACCCACACCAGTTGTGGGTTTCAATTTATTTTACTACTAGTTTGCTTGTGCATGCGTGCAATGCTTCTGCACATGCATTATGTTAACATTCAACAATCAGTTTCATGAGAAGTGGGAAGCTAAGCATCTGAATCACTACAGATAGAATACCAACTTACATTATAGGCAGACTTTGAATACTGCAAAAAGTTCTAGACATCCTGATACAAAAAAGTTGCTGAGACCCCAGAAAGTATGCGGAAAAGAGTAACAAAGATGATAATGGGTCTGGAGGTTAAATTGTACAATGAACAGTTGAGGGAGGTAGCTATAACTAGCCTATCAAAACGAATTGGGTGGACATAATAACTGCCCTTCAGTACATGAAGGCATGTCACAGAGAAGAGGGGATTGACTTATTCTCCAAAGCACTAGACAACAGAATAAGAAGTAATGGGTGGAAGCTTATTCAACCTAAAAGGATAGATTTTCTGGAATAGCTTTTCCCAGAGTTGTGGGTGCTCCATGACTGGAGATTTTCAAAATAGACTGGACAATCGTTTTCCAGTATAGTATAAGGTCTCGTGCCTTGAGCAGGGGGTTGATCTAGAAGACCACTGCGGTACCTTCAAGCCTCATGATTCTGTGTTTGATTTTCTATGTTCAAATCTGTGTAATGATATCAGCTGGATAGAAGACAGAGAAAATGACCAGACCATGACTGTGATTAAGATATTTACAGGTAATAACCAGCACCTTGGATTGCAGCAGTCCTCATGCAAGGCAACCAGGTATGAGCAATTGTCTGAAGAACTTCCCAATCCAAGTGTGATGTCTCCCTTGAATGACTCCTCAGATTCTTCCTCAGCTCAAGGGAGGATGAGATCATTCCTGGCACATCAGGAACTAAATTGATTAATGGCTCTGAACAGCCAAGAGAATTGGAGGAGGCTTCAGCTGGGGAACTCTTGCAGGGGCAGATGGCCAGTGAAGAGGAGAAGGAACTGCCTTCTGTACCTAATCTGAGAGCACACAATGCAGAGAAAAGGCAGGGGCAACGGAGGTTAACTAGACTACTTGGGAGGAAAAGGCTCTGCCCATCTTGATGGGCTGTACCAGAAAGCTGGCTATTTATGACAGCAGGCAGGGAGACGCGTTGCTGGGAAGAAGATGTTGGTTTGCTGGCTGTTTAATCATCGTGCTTCCTGTTTTACCATGTTTGGAATTGTGCCTTGGACACTCTAAACTTTTCTTGCCAAGTGAGATTTTGTGTGTGCATTTAAGTTTTGCCTGGTGGATTTAAGTTCGTTTGGCAGAGCTGTTTGTTTGAGCAATTTGTTTTATGGACTATTGACCCATTGCTTTTTGGATTAATCTTGGCCTGCTTGTGGCTAGACTTATTTGGGGCAATTCTGAGTCTTGGTGAAGGGGAATTGATGGGGAACATTAACAAACTCAGTAAACCACAGTTACATGTGTGTGTGAGTGAGTGGGGCAGCACACCAGGTAATTGACATACAAGTTGGATTTCTCCTAAGGTGTGCCCCTGCCACCAGATCCTTAAGTAGGAGACATGAGTCCTAGAAATTCCCCAAGGGGTAAGGACTACAGGTGTTTCTTTATTTACTACCACAATTGGGTCTGGAATCTTTGTTGTTGAGTGAAGCAATCATTAAGCAAGACATCATGACACCATTTTATTCCACAACAATAATCTTGGGATCCCAGTTGCAGTCATTAAGCAATCTTGTGAGTCATTAAGTAGTAGAGGTGAAAGGCAATAAGGGGGGAAAATCAAGAACTGGGAAAATACGAAGGGTTTTTTTTCTGCCGGAAGAAGAACAAAGGATCACTTCTCTTAATCTTCACCTTAGCTGAATTAGCTAAATTTAAAGCGGACCAGAACCTTGAAATAAGAACTGTATAACTAACTGTAACTTTGGAACTGGACATTAAGGTAACAAGGGGAGAATAAAATTAAGAGCTGGGAAAGTACGAAGCTTTTTTCGGGGTTTTTTTTTGGTTGCCAAAGGAAGAACAAAAGATCAAGATGGCTCCCGTCTCCCTTTCTCTCCACATCAGCTGAACTTTAAGGTGGACCAGAACTCTGAAATAATAACTGTATAACTAACTGTAACTTTGGAACTGGATATTATGGAAAGGTGGGAATTTGAAGAACTACATGAAATTATTAAAAATATGCATAAATCATTAAAATCAAATCTAAATAGAATTTTGAAGTCAGATATTGAGGAAAAGCAGGAAATGAAGGAAGAAGTGAAGAAAGTAATGGGGGGATAATGAAGGGGTAGAAATGGTGGAAAATAAAAAGCAGACAAAAATCTTCATTGGGTTTGACAGTGGCATAGGAAAAATTGAAAAGGGGATAATGTGTCTCAACAAAAAGAAATAAAAAGCAGACAAAAGATCTTACTGAGTTTGACAATGGCATAGGAAAAACTGAAGAGGGGGGTTATGCCCCAGCAAAGGGAAATACAAAAGATTTCACTGGGTTTGACAGTTACTTGGGGAAAATTGAAGAGGGTGGACATGTCAAAACACAGAAAAGGGAGAAGACAAGAATAGAGAAGTGGGACAAAAGACTTACTAGGAAAAATCAATCAATTAGAAATTGCTATATGGGAAATATAAAGCTAAGATATGTGGTTTACTCCTATACATGATAATAAAACTGAGTTGTTAAGTGATTAAATATGATAATGGAAAGATAATAAAATAAAGGTTAAAATATATGGAATAGGGACAAATATGAAACTGTTATACGGTGAAAGTAAAGCAGAGGTATGTGATTCCTTTTATACATGATAATTAAACTCAGTTGCTAATTGATTGAATATGACAATGGAAGGACAATTAAGTATGGGTTAAAATATATGAAATATGGACACATATAGAACTCCTAAGACGATGAACAAAGTGAGATGCGTATCGCTTGTTATTCTATATAGTAGATTAAAGGAATTGTAATGAACATTGAACAGTAAGGATTTTTATTTAAAGACAATTAAGGATAACCTAAGGTAAGATATGGAAAATTGAGAGGGAACATGAAATATACTTACAATGGGAAAGTATTGAGATTATAAAGACAGAACTACAAATTTGGGGCACGTAAGGATGCATAATTATATAAATATAATGATGAGAATAGCTGGGAATTGTAACCAGGTCTATATCTCAGCCGAAAATAGGCTGAGGGGGAGATGTTTAAAAATATAATTACTATATATGTATACTTTTTTCTTTTAAAAAAGAAGGAGGAAGATACATGTTAAAATTAAATATGTATATTGAAAAGGAATTACAAATACCATCAACATAAAATGGAGCTCACTCAGAGGCTGAAATACACCAAGTAAATGAAGAGTGTGAAGTAGAGAGGAGAGGGAAGGGAAGAAGAGAGGGATAGGAGAGATGGCAGGGGGGAGAAGAGGAGAGAAAGAAGGAGTGGAAAGAAGAGAGAGGAGAAGGAGAGAGGAAGGGGAAGAGAGAAGGATGACAGAGGGAAGAAAGGAGGTAGGGAGGAGGAGAGAGGGAGAAGAAAGTGATGGATAAGGTACAAATATGGTGTAGGAAGAGCAGAAGAGCCAATAATTGTTTTTGGGTGTTGATGGTAAGATGAATTGATGTAAATATTTAATAATATAATATGATGTTGGTTGCGTAATAGTATACATGTGGTTATTTGTTATGAAAATGAAAAAATTAAAATCTTTATATAATAAAAAAATCCCCATTAAATCCAAGGAGAATTTTCATTCCCTCAGCGGGGAGATATTCACATGCCACCAGCACTAGACCTGTGCCATATCTCCCAGGCCCTCTCCCTGTGAGGTACTCTGCATTCCTTTTCTTACTACCAGTATCTCCTCTCTGGGGCTCTAAATCCTCCATGGCTAAAAATCCTACTTGGTTTTTGGGTTAGACCTTTTTTCAGCCAGTCTCAGAAATGAGAGGGAATCCTCTTGGTAGGTGCAACCTTCCCTTCTGACTTTTGCATTGAATTTCTGGGGGAGAGAGCAGGAAAGATTGCAAATGGTGATGACATGTTCATGGAGCACTTTGCAATCAGTTGTAAGTGTGAATGTGTTACCAAGCACCCAGATCACAATCATGTGACTGTGGGGATGCTACAATAACTAAAATTTTCAGCATGGGTTGTAAGTCCCCTCATTCAGCACCATCATAATTCTGAATGATTGTTAAGTGAACACTTGTAAAAATGAAACATTTGCAGCTTCAGGTTGTCCCCAAACTCTTAGCTAAATAGTTTTATCAGGGTTGAGCCTAAACTTTTTCTCCCCATCCAGTCTCCCACAGCCTTCAGACCATAGTGCCTGATCAATCTGGGGTCATGTTAAATAATTGGCTTTTATCTATGTATTGATGATATCTGACCACTAATCAGCAGAGGACCTCACCCAGTGCCTTCATTAGATGTTAAACAAAAGGGAAAAAGAGTAAACAGTAGAGTTCTGAGGTACCCAATCTACCAAGGACTTCAGATTCAATTTCACCTCTCATGTCCATACCAACTGAACCCAACTATAGGAAAAGGAGGAGACACTTGCAACTTGTACCTCCCAGTGCCAATCCCTTCAGGCAGGCCAGAAGGATGCTATGGTTGATGCTAGCAAAATGTAGTGAGAGTTCAAGAAGAATCAGTGTGATTCTAGTAACTACCTTTGAAATATAATGAAGCTATTAAAAAATGAAAATAGGTAAATCTCCAGGTCCAGTTGACCTCAAAAGCCAGTATAATAAATATTTTGAGGAGCAACTCCTACAGCCACTAAAGGGTTTAATGAATTATGTACTACAGGATGTAAAGATGCATCAAACTTGGAAAGAAGTTAATATTATGTTATTACCAAAGGAGAGTCAAGATGTTCTGAGGATAAAAAATTATACACCAATTTCAATATTAAAACAAGAATTGTAAACGTTTTACTGCAATACTATCAGCAGGATTGAAGAAATTTCTAGTCTTACATTCACAAAGGCCAATGTGACATTTTGCCATGAAGACAATTGAGAGACAATGAGTGAGTGAGTGAGTACTGTTTTGAATGTTATTGAATGTTTACAATATCATAATGAAAAGCAAGCAGCTCTAATATTTTTGGATGCAGAGAAAGCTTTTGATAACTTAATTGGGACTTTATGTTTAAAGTTTTGGAAGATATGGATTTTGGGGAGAAATTTATTCAAGGGGTTAAGGCAGCGGTTCTCAAATAGTGGGGTGCGCCCCCCTGGGGGGGCGCGAGGCTCCGTAAAGGGGGGCGCAAAGGCTCCCTTTCCATCTGGGTGCAATGGCGGCGGCGGCGTGGGCGAGGCATAATATATCCCGCCTGGAAGTGGCAGCACTTCGGACTGTGGATTTTCATTGGAGCTGCGGGCTGGAGCTGTGCAAGAAGCCTGCTCGGGCGGGGGTGGGAGGGAGGGAAGCATGGCTGTCCCAGGCTTCCCTCCCTTCCCCCCCCAGCCCAAGCAGACTTTTTGCACAGCTCCAGCCGCGGCTCTGATGAGTCTCTGAGCAGTCCCCAGCGCTGCCACTTCAAGCCGGGATATATTCTGCCATGCCCTCGGCGGCGTCTTTATGCAGGTAGCTCGCCTCCCCGCCAGCAGCTCCACCGCCAGCATTCCGTCTGGAAGCGGAAGCGCAACAGCCGCTGTTGGGGAAGGGACAAAGGGGCGGCGGTCGCCCGATCTTGCCACCGCCACCCCTTCGCCCCTGGTAACGGCGACCGTTGTGCTGCTGTTTCCAGCTGGGATGCTGGAGGAGCTGCTGGCAGGGAGGGAGGGGAGGAGGGAGTAAGGATAGACAAGCAAGAGGGAAAGAGGAAAGAAGGCAAGTAGGCAGGAAGGAGGCAGAAGGAAGGAGGGAAGAATGGAACTGGAAGGGAGGCAGGGAAGGAGGGAGGGAGAAAGGAAGGATAGGAGGATAGGGAAAGAGGAAAGAAGGCAGGCAGGCAGGGGGAGAGAGGAAGGAGGGAACTGGAAGGGGGGCAGGAAGGAAGGGAAGGAGGAAGGGAGGGTGGAAGGAAGGATAGACAAGTAAGAGGGAAAGAGGAAAGAAGGGAAGCAGGCAGGAAGGAGGCAGAAGGAAGGAGGGAAGAATGGAACTGGAAGGGAGGCAGGGAAGGAGGGAGGGAGAAAGGAAGGATAGGAGGATAGGGAAAGAGGAAAGAAGGCAGGCAGGCAGAAGGGAGGGAGGTGCAAGGAAGGAAGGAAGCATAGATAAGCAGGAGGGAAAGAAGGCAGGCAGGCAGGGGGAAAGAGGAAGGAGGGAACTGGAAGGGAGGCAGGAAGGAAGGGAAGGAGGAAGGGAGGGTGGAAGGAAGGATAGACAAGTAAGAGGGAAAGAGGAAAGAAAGCATGTGACTATGGTGGGAGACGAGGAAAGACCGGTGTGCTATGTTATGCAGAGGTGTACTTATAACAATTTTATAGACAAATTATACTATTTACAGTCGTGGGGGGGGGGGCGCGAAATGTTTTCTTCTTCCTAGGGGGGGCATGACAGAAAATAATTGAGAAGCACTGGGTTAAGGCAATATAACATCATAGCAAGCAAATGTTATCATTAATGGAGATTTAACTACAACATACGATATTCAAAAGAATGTGAGACAAGGATGCCCTCTATCTCCATTGTTATTTCCACAAGTGTTGGACGTTTTGAATAATGGTGTCTGAGAGGATAAATGCATAACCGGCATAAAAATCAGAAAATAAGTTTATAAATGAAGAGCTTTCACTGATGACTTAGTTATAGATTCTTGCAAGACCTCAAAGCACTTGATGAAAAAGCTAAATGACTTTGGAAGTTTAGCAGGCTTCAAAATAAATATGCAGAAAACAAAAATGCTTGTTAAGAATATGGCTTCTCAAGAACATGAAACATTGACAAAAGATTCAAGTTTTAAGGTGGAGAAAAAGTCTAAATACAATTAGGTTACATTGACAAATACAAACACCAAACTGTTTCAAAACAATTTTGTACTTGTATGGAATTATATTAAAAAGACCTTATTAAGATGTGATATTTTCTTACTGATGTCTTACCAACGACGTTATATTTATTTTAGATTTTACCAATATTATCACGCATCACTCCATTTAAACAGTGGCAAAAATATATTTCTGCATTCATATGGCAAGGGAAAAGTTAGTAATTTGATGAAAATTTCTGTAGTCAGATTGAGATGCATAATATTTATTAACATAACGAAAGTCTTTTAAGGTTTTGAGTGAGTTTATGTGCTAAAACAAATACAACTTGAATTTTTGAGAATGTTAGGATCGAAAGTAGCCAATCAGCAGCGAACTTTGGCTGACCAATCAAAATACACAGAGGCTAAATCTATGAGCCAATCAATGTTGTCATACTCTCTGACTATAAATAAGAATGAAAAGCATCAAGAAATTTAATTTAGCTCTGGCTGCGGACGAGGATGAAGGCCTTTGCTTTCACTAGTACTGAGCAGCGGCATTGCATCATTGTGCTTCATGAAGAAGGTTACTCCTGTACAGGAATCATGCATTCCAAGCAGTATGTTGAAGTCCTGGAAAAGATCATGCTTTCTTCAGCTCAGCAACTTGTAGGGAAGGACTTTTACTTCCAGGATGACAACGCTCCTTCTCATCGAGCCAAGTCTGTCCAGCAGTGGATGAAGAAGCATGGTGTTCGACTCCTGGATTGGCCAGCTCAGAGCCCGGATTTGAACCCAATTGAGAACTTGTGGGCCAAGATTGGTTACGAAATAAGCAAGAAGCATACAAAGACCAAGCAGGAGCTGATCAAATCCATTATTGCAGCCTGGCACCACATTGTCACCAAAGATCATGTGCAAAGGCTTATACAGTCTATGTCAAAGTGAAGCCGCCAGTTGATAAGCAATAAAGGCTGGCCAATTTCATATTAGTAATCATGTTTGGTTACCTAAATGGTCCTTTGCAGGGCCACAAACAATAAAAATGTTAACAAAACACTAGCATCGGCCTTAGTAACTGCAATACCTATGCCACTGGGTTAACCTATTTTCATAGTCATTTTAAGCATGCATTGTAAGCATGCAAAAAAAAATGCAAGAAAATCCAAACAGCACCAAATTGCAAAAAGCCTCTGCTTTTCACTTAAAAATCACCAATATTTATTTAAACATAACAATATTTGCATAGCAGTTAGCATAAAATATCATAAAATCAATGGCATATCCAAAAAATGTCATAAACCGTAAACCGTAAAGCGTGCAGGACTTTTTCACACAGCTGTACCTCCGACATTCAGGGCTTCAAAGCAATTCTGTTCTACTTTTAAATAGGATAGTCAGCCCCTGGCCAAGTCTTTGTTCTTATAACTGAGCTTTTCCACCTCCTTGTACCAATTCAATTTCAGCATACTCCATCGGGACATGTCAATGTATATAGGTGTGGAGGTGGTGAAATTGGAATGCAGTAAAGGTTTCCCTGACCAGTCTTGTCAAAACTAAGATGCAATGCTTCTCTCCATTTATTGACAGGGGGAGCTAGCATACTGAGTCACAGTGGTACAGTGGTTAGAATGCAGTACTGCAGACCACTTCTGCTGGCACATGGAATCTCACCAGGCTCAAGATTGACTCAGCCTCCCATCCTTTCGAGGTCGATAAAATGAGGAGCCAGATTGTTGGGGGCAATATGCTGACTCTGTAAACCGCTTAGAGAGGGCTATAAAGCACTGTGAAGCAGTGTATAAGTGTAAGTGCTATTGCTATTGTCCTAAGTCATTTTCCGCTGCTGGCATGGCTATATACCAAAAGTGCAAGGAATGTTATTACCTTCCCACCAAAGTGACCAAGTCTTTGTTTTGATAATTGAGCTCTTCTATCTCCTTGTATCTATGATATAGTCAATTCAATCTCTGCATACTTCATCTGGGAAGTATGAATATAGTGTTAGGAATTTTTTTACTGTTGTTGGAAGATGATATTAGCAAGGGAAAAAAATCTTTGGACTGACAGAAATTGATAAAATCTGGCTCTCCTACTTCATTTCCGATTTCTAGGCCATACAATCCAACCCAATTTTCTTCCTTAATTTTTCCAACTTTGGCATCCTAGTTGTCTGGCCTGCAGCCATTTTTTCTCTTGGATCTCAGGCCTGCCATACTTTGTATTATTCCACTATGCATTTTCTATTGTGGGAAAATGGAAGAATGGGAGGGGAGATTATACGGAATTGGATGATATGTAGCCATAACAAAATTCTTTCTAGAAAGCCAAGGTCTCCTTTGTCTCTGCACCTGGCTGGAACTGGATGGGTGGAACTGCCAGCATGGCAATGGAAGATTGGACCATGTGATGGACTTGTGGGTGTGGGGCAAGATCTTGAACTTTCAACTGGGTGGGAAAACTAGGAAGCTTCCCAGATGTGTCAATATGGCTCTCTCAATAAATTGGAACTTTGAGAAATCTTTTCCCTCGAACTCTGATTTACTTTTGAATGCTATTTGGAACCCTGACATTAGTATTCACAAGGAGCACATCTTGCTTGCAAGTTCTATTGAATGTTCAAATTGAATGTGCCCATAAAACTTGTTAACCTCCCCTTTTTCTGCATCAGTTTTGTGAGCATAAACATGAGTAATCATCAATGGGAAACAATGGGGAACCTATGATATATCTTCAAAGATGACACACATAATTTTGGTTGACATATCAGCAATTACCAATTCATGGCAACAATTATTTTTGATATTTTGGGGGGCTGTGGAGGTTGCATGAGAATGGGGTGTGCTCCTTTATGACTTTTGAACCTTCCAGAAGTGTGAGAGGTAAGTGCACTTGTGCAACCTTTGGAAACTCCAAATATTGCATAAGAATTGGGCATGCTTTGGTGTGGTTTTTGGAGTCTGGAGAGGATGCAGAAAAACATTTTCTGAAATCACCTCAAGAAAGAAGCTTTGTGTGCCTGAAACAGCCTTAGGCAGCCACAGGGTCCTGTCAACAGAAAGAGAACACTGATGGAAGGTACACGGCACATGGCAGATGTTGGGAAGTGCTGGGTCACAGGGCAATCATACTGTTCCCCAAGTTTTGATCACCTTAGGGACAGCACGAGACAGCTTTTTTGAGTGGCATTGATGGTGCCAGAATTGAAGTTGAGGCCCTGGCCTCTATTTCAAGCCCAGCCTTGGCACTGCTGCAAGGTGTTACTGTTCAGGGTGGCCTAGATGAACCACAAAGATAGACTATTTTTCTCTTTTGTGCGGTGGGGGGAAGGGGAACAGTCCTGTCAAGTTGGACATTTTCCAAATGTTGACATACCTGAGCATTGAACAATTGTCCATGACATTTAATTGATGTTATTTGATCATTGGTTGCAGTATAATTAAGTAATATTCTTCTTATATTCTTCCTGATTATGAAAGCAACTTTCTTTTTCTCTATTTTGCATATCCTTAGTAGTAAGCTGCATGATTTTGCTGACTGAACATGTTCAATTGCAGTTCATTTCAATTCTCTATTACCTAAAACCGTGATGGCGAACCTATGGCACATGTGCCGGAAGTGGCACGCAGAGCCATCTCTCCGGGCACGTAAGCCATCGCCCATTGCACTTCTGGTTTCCAGTGCGCTGGCCAGCTGGTCTTCTGGTTTCCAGCATGTCCATGCACACTGGCCACCTAGTCTTCCAGTTTCTGGTGCACATGCGAAGAACAGCTGGCCAGTGCACATCCATGCACCAGAAACTGGAAGATCAGGTGGTCGGTGTGCATGCATGCACTGGAAACAGGAAGAGCAGCTGCCCGCCTCATGCATGCGCACTGGGTAGCTGCTCTTCCTGTTTCTGGCACATGCGCATGCATGCTCCCGTTTCGGCACCTGATGCCAAAAAGGTTACTATTTTTTTTCTCATGTTGTATGTTCCCATTGTAAGCTTCTCTTTAGACATTGGATTTCTTTTCCTGCATAGCAATATCAGCAACTCGATATCATGGATTCTTTAATCTAGTATTCCAAAAGATCCTCAACTAGCTAAGTAGTTTGCTGAGTGCCATCCAACATAAGGGGCACAATAAACGGCACTATATCATCAATCACTTTTGGCCTTTTTTTATAACGCCATTGTAGGGAAGAATGAGCAATCATATATAACTTGGTACCAAAGTACACATGATTTGAGCTTACCCCACTATTATTGCATTTTGGTTTAATGTCTGTATGTATGATACAATAGTTTTGGAAAAAATAGTGGCCTCAAGATGGCTAGAATTATGTGGGAAAGATAAATTCATCATCATATTAAAATATGGATCTATCATATTTATTTGTATAATATAAATGCTGGTCAATGTTATATTTCTGATGGTATCCCTCTCTCCTTCCTTCCCTGGCTAAGGGGAAAAAAATTTAATGATGTAAAGTTGGGAGATTTGGGATTTGTTGCAAGTATAAGCCACAGACGTTTGACTGCTCATACTTGCCTACAGTTTGATGAGCTTTTGATGATCATGCTTTGAATATACATTTCAAATCAGCTATAGATTCATTGAATTGGCAAGGTATCAAATTCACATTTAACAAGTTTATTAATCAGAAAGTTACAGTATATTTTGTCAAATGCCTTGGTGAAATCAGTATGTAAGATGCTCATATCATCCCTACAATTTCAGTAAGTTGATGCAACACCCAGCTGACTTTGGCTGATCTCAAGAAAGTTGAACTGTGAGTACATAGATGGGGGACTACCAAGAGATCCCAGGTTTATAAAAGAGATTGCAAAGATAAAAATACCTCACAGAATTAAAGGACTGGTAAGGCACATCTAAACTGAGAAAATTGTCTTATTAACAAATAAAGTTTCCATTTAACATGTTCTTGAAAAATCCAAGCAGATCTTTAGCATTTACCACTCTTTGAGCTTCTCAGAATACAAGAGAAATTCCTTGAGCTACATAATTTTCAGCTATGTAGGATTGCAGACTCAGGGGGCAGCTGGCAGAACTCTCTGCCAGCTGCCCTTTGCTGAGAATTCTGGAAGCTCAGGACCACACATCTACATCTTGACAAGGTTGGAAAACACTGCTAAGGCTCCCAATGTCAGAATGCCAAAACCTTAGATTCCCAAATCTTGTTTTGTTGAAGATTGCAAGGATTTCGCTCTTCCAATCCCCTCTACTATGCAGCAGACACAAATATTTTCACAAAAAGAGGCATCACATTGAAAACTGATCCATCAAATAATAAAACAATCAACAAAAGAAAAATCATTCATTAATGTCCTTCTGTAAACAAGACAAAGATTAAGAAAAGCTTGGCAGGCCAAAATAATAATATCAGGTGAAGAGCCTACGTATTTACTTTCATTATAAGACAAATTTACTTACTGTAAATTACAAACTTTCTTTGCACTTTTCCATAGTTTCTCAATTCAAAAAATATTTCATCATAAAAAAGTATGAATGATTTGTAATTCAGTTTATTTACCATCAGTGTCTAAGTCTAACAATTCAAAAATAATATTGCCCGAAGACTAATTCAAAATTATAAGCATAGAAATGAGATGCTGAGTAGATGACAGGGACTCCAAGACTTGGACTCACCTTTTTAGTAGAATCTGGGGGCACATCCACCCCATTGATAAGTTCCCCATTATCTGCAAAGACAGGAATATTGGGACTGAAAATCATGAGATCACTCTTGACACCAGTCTCTGCATTCACACCTGCCAGGATATGGCTGTGCCGATTGGAATAGGACCAGCTGCCCACTTCACTGGCACACACCAGGGTGGCCATTCCAGGGCCATAAACCATGGGTTCCTTTGTCTTACAGTGGCAACGCAGGGCCACGTAGATGAGTGTGGCTAGCAAGAAGAGGCTGGAAACAGAGCAGATGGCAATGATCAGATAGACGTTGATCGAGTCCACCAGGGGAACAAAGCCCTCCCCTGACCTTTGAAGGTTAATATCTGTTTTGATTGTCTGACTACTTGTCACAAGTGAAACACTCAGGGTGACTGTGGCTGACAGTTGAGGTTTTCCATGGTCCTTCACAAGAACCATAAAACTGTGGATTTTGCTTGCTTCTGAATCATCCAGAGAATATTTCGTACTCACCTCACCACTATACTGCCCTACAGTCCACGGACCATTGCTTTCTTCAACCAGTTCATACCTTAGCCATGCATTGTATCCAGAATCAGTATCCAAGGCATGGATCTTGCCTACAATATGCCCAGGCATCACAGGGACCACGAGAAGAATCAGGTTCTCTTCTGATGATCCTGACACAAAAGGTGCATTGTCATTCTCATCCATCACAAAGACTTGAACAGTTGCATTGCCACACAAGGTGGGCATTCCAGCATCCTTGGCTCTCACCTGGAACTCCAGCAGTTTCAACTCCTCATAGTCCAAGGACTGCAGAGCATAGAGTTTTCCACTCTCTGAATGTACAGAGATGTAGCTTGACAATGGCCAGAGCTTCTCATCTATCCAATAGGTGATCAGACCATTCTCAGCTATGTCCGGGTCTGAGGCAGATACTGTGAATATGTGAGCACCAGGGGGATTGTTCTCCTTCACAAAGACTGTGTAAAACGACTGTGGGAAAACAGGTGCATTGTCATTTATGTCACTGATAGGCACTACAAGGGTGAGACTGGAAGACAGTGATGGAACACCTTGATCATCCACTGTCACAACCATTCTGTACTCAGTCACCTGCTCTCGATCTAGGACTGCACCAACAATTAGGGAGTAGTAATTCTTGAATGTGGATTCGAGTTTGAAGGGTACTCCAGTGGGCCAGAGGAAACAGTTTATTTGTCCATTGTTGCCAGAATCTTTGTCAGAAGCACTGATTATGGCTACCACAGTCCCTGGAGGAGAGTCCTCTGGCAATGGCACAGAAAGAGAATTCACAAATACTTCTGGAATATTATCATTCATGTCCAATATATCAACAAAAACTTCACAATGTCCTGATAATGGAGAAGTGCCTTTATCTTCTGCAATCATTTGAAGTTCATAGCAATTAATATCTTCATAATCCAATTTTCCAATTACTCTAATATCCCCAGTATCAGAATTTATACTAAACATCTTTGTGACATGTAGAGCAACACTATCATGAAAAGAATAAGATATTTCCCTATTAATCCCCTCATCTAAGTCTGTAGCATTCAGAATAATAACTAATGACCCACTGACTGTGTTTTCTAGCAACTTTATCCTGTAAACAGATTGGTTAAACACAGGAGGGTTGTCATTGACATCCTGCACATTGATGACTAGCTGAACAGTTCCTGTGAGTTTTGGTTCACCCCCATCAGTGGCTGTCAGTACTAAATGATGCACAGGGCTCTCCTCTCTGTCAAGTGGAACCTTCAGTACAAGAACTACAGATTTACTCTCCTCTTCATTATTTCCTGCATCCAGAACAAAATGGATGCTTGGGCTGAGCTTGTATGTTATCAGAGCATTAGTACCAATATCAGCATCAAATGCTTTTTCTAAGAGGAATCGAGTACCAGATGCTGTTATGACTTCAGCTATGCTCAGGATCTGTTCCCTGGCTGAGAAGACAGGAGCATTGTCATTAATGTCTTTGATTTCAACCTCCACATGGAAGAACCTCAGAGGTTTCTCCACAATCACCTCCAGATGAAGGACACAGTCTGCATTCTTGGCACAAAGCTCTTCCCTGTCTATCCGGGAATTTACAAACAAGATCCCATTCTGCAGGTTTACCTCAAAATAGTCCTTCTCTCCTTTGGACAGCATCCGGAACATCCGAGGTACCAGCTCGCTCACCTCCAACCCCAGATCCTGGGCAATGCGGCCCACAAAGGTGCCATGCTGGGATTCCTCCAGCACAGAATAATGGAGCTGGCCGCTCACCATTTTCCAGACAGTGTGGAGTAGAAGCAGCTGCAGCAGCCCCTTCGGCCAGGTAAGCATTGCAGACACAGGCACAACACCAGGAAGCTCTTCTCTTTTTTCTCTAAATATCTTGTCTGAAAGGTGTCAGGAGCAGATCCCATCTATCCCAGCCATACTGGTTTATAGGTTGAATCTTGGCTTGTTGAGATTTTTCTGTTGTTCAATATTTCTCTTGTGGATCTTGCTGGCTGTAATGTCTGTCCCTTTAAGGGAGGGGCTCTGCATTTTCAGTTTCACTTAGAAGGTTTCCTTAGGAAACAGTGACCTCTTGTGACTGAATTTCAAACCGGTGAAACAGATTTCCATTCTGTATTCACAACAGATTTCTAATAATTATCCTGTGTTCATGGACAGATACATATACCTTTTCCATGCAGTGCTTGAGTACATTCATGATCATACATATAAAAAGCAACCCAAACATAAGGGGTCAATCCCCTGCAGTCATTAAAAAAGTATAATTAATTATGATATTAAGTCACTCCATGTACTCATTGTTTAGTATTTTTATTTGTAAGGATAGGAATGAGACATTAGGAAAGGGATATTTCCATGTTTATATGGCAAAGGGAAAATCCTAGAATTAGATACAAGTTAGTGCAAGATGCTAAAGTAAGAGGGGGCTTGGGTTTACCAAACACAATTTTGGTACGATTTGTAATTATATTTTGATGCATGCTGTCTGGCCTGGTTAAAAGAGTGGGTGAACCTCCAGAACAAGAGGCTACTTGATTTAGAAAACCATGAATTAAGTTTGGATGGCATAGTTATCTATGGTATGAGAAAGTTAAAGTTAATGTTGATTTTAATAATCATTTTGCTAGATATTACTATACTAAGAGTTTGGAATAAATATAAAACAGGGTTTTCTACAAAGTTGCCTCTTTGGGTTTCTCTCCAGGAAGCTTTTTTTTTAAAAAAATGGTGATGAAGACAGACTGGTGGATTTATGGTAAAATAATATCTTTCAACTCTGGTAATCCTACCCTAAAGTTGAGGAAAGAGCTAGATTTAGAAGGTTACATTTGCTGTTGATTTACATATCAACAACTGGAAAAAAAATTAAACTAGATAAAAAGCATCATTGGCTTGATTTTATTAAAAATGAATTGGAAATCTTACTGTGTGGTAGTGATGAGCATATTATTGCTAAAGTTTACAAAATGTTACTGAAACTGAATTTGGAAAGTGAACTTATAAAACATTGTATGATTCAGTGGGCAAGAAACTTTGGATATAATGTGATGCTTGAACAATGGGAATGTCAGGGTTGCAAGTAACACCCTCAACCGAAGAAGACTCCAAGGCTTGAAGTTCCTCAAAGTTCCATTTTATTAGAGATGTCGTGTTGGCACATCTGGGAAAACCCAACTCTGAAAGCTTCTGGGTTTTCCCCACCGAAATCCCTTCCCCTGCACAAACATGTCCATCACATGGTCCAATCAATCCACCGTCCCAACTAAAGATGCCTCCTAGTCATGCCACTCCAGCTGCAAGCTAAACGTCCTTGACTCCCAGAAAAAAGAAGGTTGTTATGGCTCGATATCTCTACCGCTCCATGCAATCCCCCCCTCCTAGTTTCCCACAGCACTAAGTGTGGCAGTCCTGAAGATCCAAAGAAAAAGATGGCCTCCAGGTTTCCACAGGGAAAATATGTGGACGAAAGGTTTTCATCTTAAGTGACTAATAGGAGAAAAAAATTAACAATTTGCAATGTAGTATTCTCTTTTTAAAGAAATATGGTACTTTGATTTGGTTCAGTTTACAAATCTCTGTAAGCAAGCATTCCACTGTTCTTAAAGTCTAACACAATTCACACTAAACTATAATTTAAAAGAAAAAATATATAAGATGAGGTATCACTGGTATTTAACACCGAATAAGTTATCTAGAATGTATAAAGGTATTTCAAATGAATGTTGGAAATGTAAAAGTAAAGAAAGGACCTTTTATCATTTATGGTGGACATATGATAAAGCAAAGAAATTTTGAAGATTCATATTTTAATACAGAAAATTCTTTAAATGAAGATAAGGCTGAAACCATAAATTTTCTTTTGGGTTTAATGGAAAAAGACTTGGCAAAATTTTTTAGAATTTTGATCTTATATATGTTAACAGCAGCAAGACTACTATATGCACAAAAATGGAAGGACACTTCAATTCCTATCATGGACAAATAGCTACAGAAGATGAGGGAGTTGGAAGAGATGGCTAAGTGGGCTGTTTTAAAGAAAAGAATATAGGTACTTTTGTTGCTACGTGGAGATTACTTCTGGACTTTGTATTAGAGGTGGAAAAACTTTGATTATAGGTTTTACAGTTAGTTATAGAAACGGCTAGTTTATATTACTATGGAAAAGTAAAAAATTGAGGTTTGATGTTAATTGCTTTATTTTACTGCAACAGAGGGAGTTGGAAGTCAATGCTTTTTCTTCTTTTCTCCCTCTCCTCCTCACTTTTCTTTTGCCTTTTCCTCCCCATTGTGTCCTATTGTTTTGCTTTTTATTTTTGTATTTTATTCTATCATATAATAAAATGTTTTAAAAAGAAAAAAATGAGGTTTATATTATCTGTAATTTTTGTGATCTCATCCATTGTTCACAGATGCACAGTACCATGGTGTCATTGAAGGAACATTGAATTGGCTTCAAACCATGTTAGCTAGTTATAAGCAAAATGAAGTAGAATAAACATCAGTACCAAGGAAATATATAAAAGGTAGAAATACATATGAAATACTGTCCATCTTACTTTTTTTGTTTCTTGCCTAGAATATGAAGTTCTTAAATAATTTAGACAAATGAAAAGCAGAAAAACATGAATTTCCAAAACATTTTATGTCTAAATGAATCTTTCATTGGGGATATTTTTAACTTATTCCCTTTTTGCTTGCCATAATCATACTGTCATAATTTCAATAGCAATGCACATAAAACAACTTAACTGAGAATACTCACTATTGGGGACACTATCAGTACTCAAAATTTACAGACTTAGATCAGTGGATTTTATATTGTTTTTCTTCTTCATGTATAGCAAATGAATTTTAAAAATGGAGACTAGTTTAACCCATATAAAATCAGGAGTGCTCTTTTTTCCTGCCAAGTAGTGGTCATGGGAGCCTAATCTTTCATACTTCCCTCCAGTCTGATGAGTTGCTGTTGATCAACTTGTTTAAATTAAAGGTTTCAAGCCAGGTATAGTCACTTAGGTAGACAGCCCATCAATCTCACATTTAAATAGTTTGTCAATTAGCCAGTTCAGTGTTACCGGTAGCTGTATCCGATGCCTTCAGATCAGCCATGTGGCTAGCTCCTATTATGACCTTTATTGTTTTACCTTGCTGCACAGTTACTATCTTGAAACATAGCACACATGCAAGCTAAATAAAATGAGCCCAATTTTATCTGCACAAGTTTGATTTAAAACTCTTGGAACCGGATTACGTCTGTACATTTTTTCTCTCTGCAACATACAACCAGAAAAGTAGACAAGCTCTTTGAAAGGTCAACATT
Source organism: Natrix helvetica (assembly GCF_964273705.1). Lineage (NCBI taxonomy): Eukaryota > Metazoa > Chordata > Lepidosauria > Squamata > Natricidae > Natrix > Natrix helvetica. Next base: position 67,061,401 of record NC_138550.1, on the reverse strand, counting down.
CTTATTTCCTCCAAATTCTGTATCTGATCTCCATCCAGCCATCCAGCCATCCAAGCATGAATACATTCATTCATTCATTCATTCATTCATTCATTCATTCATTCATTCATTCATTCATTCATTGTGATTCTTTAGTGCTGGTCATTGACTTAAAAAATTGAGCCCCTAAATATTTTTCTAATAAACGTATATCTTCCCACCTCACAGAAAAATTTCTAACAGCTATTGTACCTGTGATTAAAAAGGCATAGAAAACCATGGCTCATAAAGCTGGAAGGGACCTTGGTGGACTTCTAGGTCAACCCCCTGCCAAAGGCAGGAGATGTTATTGCATCCTGGACAAATGGTCATCCAATCTTTTCTTGTGTATCTCTAGTGATAAAGCGCCCACAACTTTGGGGTGGAGGGCAAACTGTTCCATTGATTAATTGTTGTCACTGTCAGGAAATTGCTCCTGAGTTCCAGATTGACTTTCCCTCCAATGACCTTCCATCCATTGCTTCTCATCCTATACTCAGGTGCTTTGTAGAATAAGTCAACCTCCTCATCTCGCTGACTGCCCCAAAATACAGTAACTGTCCAAACGGAAAGTCCAGTGCACAAACTCAGAAATAATAGCATCCAGTAATTCTCATTTTAGAAGGGAATTCAATGTCTGTTCTTCAACATTTGAACATCCCACTTTCTTTTTATATCATTAGACCACTCATTTTATTGTACAATGCTTCAAGACATTAGCCTGAAGGTTGGAGATTATTCCACCCGGAGGTGATATTTGGGCCCTAGATACTAACAGGCAGACTCCAGGGGAGACATTGAGAGAATTTACTTCCAGCCAGCAGAGCGGCAACTACCTTTGATTGTATGTTAATATGAGAAAGACCTATTGCCTATTATGGAGATTTTATTATTGATTCCCATATAGACAGTGACTATCTTCCATCTTCCATCATTTAATCTTCTCCTGAAGGCAGATAGTCAGCCTCACCAAGACATGGCTGAACTTTTATCTGAGAGGTACCTCTGACTTATCGTCTGGCTAAGGAATATTCAAGTCTTCCAAGCGGCCCTCCTTTATGTCAGTGTTTCCCAACTTTAGTAACTTTGACATCTGTCATCTTCAACTTATAGAATTCTCTACCCATAGCCATGGCTAGAGAATTCTAGAGTTGAAACCCTGCATAAAGTAGTCCAGATATTTCAAACACTCTTTTATCGTGCATTCATCAACCAGAACATTTCTTTTTGTTCAGTTTTCAAGAGTGAGTGTCAAGAGTGAGTGTTGCTTTATCTGCTGACTACTCTCTTTCAACAGAAGAGAATATGCTGGATGTATAGCAACGTATCACATTTTTCCTTTGCGAAGCTGGGGTGGGCATGGCCTGCACATGATGCCAGTTTGACACCTGTCCTAGATCATTCCTTGATTAGGGTGTTGTTTTCTATTTCATTCTCTGGTGTTAATTCCTGATTACTGTTGGCTATTGGAGAGAATGTGTTTTAGGCTTTTCCCTTATTTTTTGTTGTCCCTTGTGATGATGTATAACTGTGATTTATCTCTTTGTGGCTGTTGATGATTAACTTGCTTGAGTGCTAAGCTTCCACAAATTCTGTAGCATGTTTGGATTTTAATTGGTTTAAGTTCATAGATTCCCAGTTGAAACTATGGTTGGGTCTGTCCATATGTTGTGAAATTAAAGAATTTTCATCCTCCATTTTGACTACTGGTTGGTGTTTATGGATGTGCTCTGCTAATCTTCTGCCTATCTGTCCTACATAATACTGTCTGCTGAGACTAAAAATGCTGTTACATGATAATACCTTTATGCAAATCAGATGCAGGAGCACTAAGCATTAGCCTGCCCATTTTATCTTTAAAGAAGCTAAGCAGTAATATATATATATATATATATATTGCTTCTGTATTGTGTTACCAAATATATAGTCCTGCCTCTTAATAAATCTAACTTCCATCTTCTATCATCATCCACCAGACTATTTTTGCTCTATTCTATGCAGAGGTTGCTGCTATTTTTTCTGTACTCCATGTTTGCCTTCACAGATGTCTAGAAGCCTTAATACATTTGTTTAGGAAAAAATAGAAATTGGTTTTGTAAAACAGAAGTCCCAACTTTCACCAAAAAGCATTTTAATTTTTTCCATAATTGAAATGTTAACAATGGATCTATTGAGCAAATGCTGGGATTTACTTCCAAACATTGGACTTCTGTAGTCATCAAATAAATGAATTTCTGACAAAAGGCACAACAAATTAATTAGATTTGCAAACCACAAAGGCAATACTTACATGTCTGCAACAATTAACGGTTGAAGGCCAAGATCTTAAGCCTCCTGCTGTATGGTACTCAATTCATTGTGTATAAGGATTCATCTATTTAAGAAATGATTCGATCCACCTTTTTTAGAACATATTTTTTAAATTTTCCTCAATCCTCAGTCTTGCAACTGTAACTCTCAGAGATTTCACATATTTTCCATTGGAAGCCTAAGTGTTCTCCAATTATTACATCTAAATATTTTGAGTATTTGGATTAAGGACCAACCGGAGACATCTGGGGTATTGGCTAAATTGGGAGGCTAAGAAAATTTAGCCAAAGGCAATGGCAAAACATATCTATATTGTTCTCAAGGAAACATAATAGAACATTACCTGTTCCCACCAATTTATTGAGGAAGTTATTTTTTTTTAGTTTTTTAAAGAGGTTAGCCTGATAAAAATTGTCCTGAAAAACTCAGCATGGACTTCTAGAATGTATTGGTTTAGAGGTTTGTAAGTGGGGTCTTAAGAGTAGATTGGATAGTTTGGCTTGGTAGTCAGACTATCCACCCTACAGACTATCCAACTATCCAACCTACTCCAAGACCCCGCTTACAAACTTCTAAACACAGACCCCACCACCTACCTGGAAAAAAACCACCAAATCCAAAATAAAAGCCTCTCCCATTAGTGAAGAGATCCAGCAAAGAATATCCCCAGAGAGAAATCATCCAGATGCCCCAAGCTCTATGGCCTCCCCAAGATACACAAAAAAGGAATACGACTCAGACCCATAGTGAGCTCCATAGGCTCACCTCTACAGAATCTTGCCAAATTTGTTGCCAAACAACTTCAGCCCTACACAGAATCCATCACCTCACACGTACAAAACTCATTCCATGTCATAGAAACAATAAAGAAACAAAACCTACAACCCAGCAACCTCCTTGCGAGCTTTGATGTCATATCCCTCTTCACCCAAGTGCCTATTAAAGAAGCCTTGGCAACTATCCAAAACAAATACAACCCCCCTAAGCACATGCTAGATCTGACCAACCACTGCCTAACCAATACATACTTCATCCATAATGGACAAAGATACAAACAGATAGAAGGAGCACCTATGGGATCACCCCCTCACCCTTCATCACAAACCTATACATGGAACATATTGAAACCAACGCCTTGGATAAATCTGAACACAAACCCAAACTCTGGCTTAGATATGTAGATGACACTTTCGTAATTTAGCCACACGGGAAGGAAAAACTGGACAACTTCCTCAACAGCCTACACCCCAAAATACAATTTACTATGGAAATAGAAGCTAACAACCAACTTCACTTTCTGGATGTCCTAATCTACAAAAAACCCAATGGCTCCCTAGGACACACCATCTACCGGAAAAAAACACACACCAACCGCTACTTAAACGCACAATCCCATCACCACCCTGCACAGATCAACTCCGTAGCCAAGACCCTCCTCTCCAGAATCAAACGCCTAGCCAACAAAGACCACCTGAAAATTGAATTACATTCTCTCACTAACGTATTGATTTCCAATGGATTCCAAAGAAACACAATTACTAACCTAATCCAAAAGGAGACACTCCCCAAGAACCGAGACACAGAACAGGACAACGGCATCACCCTCCTCCCTTACATCAAAGGTACCACAGATAAAATCAGCAAAATTCTCCACAAACACAATATCAAGACAGCCTTCGGCACTGACCAAAAAATAGCCAACATCTTAAGAAATCCCAAAGACAAGATCCTGCTAGAAAACCAAGGAGTCTATGAAATACCATGAAAAATCTGCCCAGCCACATACATTGGACAAACTAATAGGATAATAAAGGCATGCATCGCAGAACACAAGAATGCAGTCAGAAAAGAAGAAAGAACTTCCTCCCTCTTCCAGCACCTTAAAGGACATGAAATTGATTTTGAAAGAACCAAATTAATCTCCAAAACTGAATACTTCAACAAGACAATAATTATGGAAGCCATCGAAATAGAGAAACACCCCCACAACATGAATAAACGTGATGATACCTCCCGCCTACCAGACATCTGGAAATTAGCCCTAGTCAACAAACGAGTCCCAGCCATGAAAACCAACACCGGACCCAGAACAACACAGGACACAATCACCAATCACCCTCACCAGACTCAAACCCAAATCCATCCCATAGACCAAATGCAACCACCATCCAGAAGCCAAACCACAATGGCATCACCAACTACTGCACCTCCCTCCGACCCCCACACAAAGCAAACTGACACATGCCACGAACACATGGCCAGACAGCAAACTTGGAGCCAAACCAAAGCCCAGGATTTTACACCACAGCCATCTGCTCAGGACATTACATCACAGAACTCAGGAGGTTACAACGCAAAGACTCAGGATGTTGCAACACAGCCAACCCCTCCCCCAGGAGGTTGCAGCACAGGACTCAGGATATCACTATAATAGAGCTCAGGATGTCATCACACAGCCCATTACCCAGGTCATTACAACACAAAAGAACAATAGGCACACAGCCAGTATCTCAACCACACAGGATGTTACAAAACAGCCAACTAATCTGCAAACATCAACTCCATCAATTAATCAAGATGTTACAACATAGCCAACCAATTCGCTTACAGCAGCGGTTCTCAAATAGTGGGGCGCGCCCCCTGGGGGGGCGCGAGGCTCCGTAAAGGTTGGCGCGAAGGCTCCCTTTCCATCTGGGTGCAACGGCGGCGGCGGCGGCGTGGGCGAGGCATAATATATCCCGCCTGGAAGTGGCAGCACTTCGGACTGTGGATTTTCATTGGAGCCGCGGGCTGGAGCTGTGCAAGAAGCCTGCTCGGGCGGGGGTGGGAGGGAGGGAAGCATGGCTGTCCCAGGCTTCCCTCCCTCCCCCCCCAGCCCAAGCAGACTTTTTGCACAGCTCCAGCCCGTGGCTCTGATGAGTCTCTGAGCAGTCCCCAGCGCTGCCACTTCAAGCCGGGATATATTCTGCCATGCCCTCGGCGGCGTCTTTATGCAGGTAGCTCACCTCCCCGCCAGCAGCTCCACCGCCAGCATTCCGTCTGGAAGCGGAAGCGCAACAGCCGCTGTTGGGGAAGGGACAAAGGGGCGGAGGTCGCCCGATCTTGCCACCGCCACCCCTTCGCCCCTGGTAACGGCGACTGTTGTGCTGCTGCTTCCAGCTGGGATGCTGGAGGAGCTGCTGGCAGGGAGGGAGGGAAGAAAGGGAGGAGGGAGTAAGGATAGACAAGCAAGAGGGAAAAAGGCAAGCAGGCAGGAAGGAGGCAGAAGGAAGGAGGGAAGAATGGAACTGGAAGGGAGGCAGGGAAGGAGGGAGGGAGAAAGGAAGGATAGGAGGATAGGGAAAGAGGAAAGAAGGCAGGCAGGCAGGGGGAAAGAGGAAGGAGGGAACTGGAAGGGAGGCAGGAAGGAAGGGAAGGAGGAAGGGAGGGTGGAAGGAAGGATAGACAAGCAAGAGGGAAAGAGGAAAGAAGGCAAGCAGGCAGGAAGGAGGCAGAAGGAAGGAGGGAAGAATGGAACTGGAAGGGAGGCAGGGAAGGAGGGAGGGAGAAAGGAAGGATAGGAGGATAGGGAAAGAGGAAAGAAGGCAGGCAGGCAGGGGGAAAGAGGAAGGAGGGAACTGGAAGGGAGGCAGGAAGGAAGGGAAGGAGGAAGGGAGGGTGGAAGGAAGGATAGACAAGTAAGAGGGAAAGAGGAAAGAAAGCATGTGACTACGGTGGGAGACGAGGAAAGACGGGTGTGCTATGTTATGCAGAGGTGTACTTATAACAATTTTATAGACAAATTATACTATTTACAGTCGCGCGGGGGGGGGCGAAATGTTTTCTTCTTCCTAGGGGGGGCATGACAGAAAATAATTGAGAAGCACTGGCTTACAGCAACAAAGCCAGCACTCCGCACACACACACTAATATTTATAGAAAGACAACAGCTCCGATCACGCTTTGCTCACATAAACACGAAGCCGAAGGCACCAGCCTGAAGATGGTGAGTGGGACCTCGTCGAAACATCACCAAGATACTCTCAAACTTACCCGAATATGCCAAGACCTGCATACCTGTACCCGTGAAAATCTACGAATATATATATATGTTGCGTTTGTGCTGATAAATAAATAAAGGGAGACTAGTATAGATCTATTTCAATCTATTTAGGTCTCATCAGCTAGCCATACCCTTACTGGGAATCGAACCAGGGCTGTATTGCATATTAGGCCGATGTAATTGCCACTAAGCCACAGGTTCTCTTCCTTATCAGCTAGGCCAGGGAAATAGGTATGTATTGAGTTACAACCCCTGGTATGCCCAAATATGGGAGGAAGCATACTGCTTCCTTTCTCTCTCTAGATAGACAGAGAAAGGAAGCAGTATGCTTCCTCCCATATTTGGGCATACCAGGAGTTGTAACTCTCTCTCTCTCTCTCTATATATATATATATATATATATATGTATGTAGGTAGGTAGGTAGGTAGGTAGGTAGGTAGGTAGGTAGGTAGGTAGGTAGGTAGGCAGATAGATAGATGATAGATAGATAGATATGATATAGATATAGATATAGATATAGATATAGATATAGATATAGATATAGATAGATATAGATATAGATATAGATATAGATATAGATATAGATATAGATAGATGATAGATGATAGATAGATAGATAGATAGATAGATAGAGATAGATAGATAGATAGATAGATGATAGATAGATATATAGATGATATAGATATAGATATAGATATAGATAGATAGAGATAGAGATAGATAGATAGAGAGAGAGAGAGAGAGAAAGAGGGGGGGAGGAGGGAGACGGAGGGGGGGGAGAGACGGAGAGAGAGAGAGAGAGAATTCTGAAAGTATCCTGACCCCCTTCACTTTTATCACATTTATCAACCTGAATCTACAGTTGTTGAAATTTGTCAAATGCAGGCCACACCCACCCTGGCTCCGCAAAGGCAAAAAAACATTGTGATACCTCAGGTGACGTTACCTGACCTGTGATCTACACTCAGTACCCCATAATGACAAACACAATTGTAAAAATACAATTTTAGAAATGCCTGTACATTTATTAAAAAGAAAAAACTGAAATATTACATTGGCATAATTATTCAAACCCTTTGCAAGTTGTGAAATTTAGCTCTGGTGCCTCCCATTTCCCTTGATCATTGGTGATATGTTTCTACACCTTGATTGGAATCAATCTGTGGTAAATTGATTGGACATGATTTGGAAAGGCACACACCTCTCTATAGAAAGCCTCACAACTGACAACGCATATTGTAGCAGAGCAAAAGCCATAAGTACAAAGGAACTTCCTGCAGAGCTCAGAGACAGAATTATTGCAAGGCACAGATCTGGCTACAATAAAATTTCTGCTGCACTGAAGTTTCCTAAGAGCACAGTGGCCTCCATTATTCTCAAATGGAAGACGTTTGGCACAACCAGGACTCTTTCAGGAGTTGTTCATAAGGTGACCAACTTTTTTACAATGAAAAGGAGGACAAATAAATTGGAAAAAATATATCGTAAATAAAAAAAAAATATTTTATTCATTGCAACAATAATACACTAAAATATGATATATGCATAATAAAAACATTTGCAACATTTTATATTGTAATTATGCTTACATGCCTCTTAATTATTATTTGAATGAGTACTTTTCCATTGAATTAATATTTTTTGTCAATGTATCATCTTCTAATAATATGTTGGAAATATCTGAACAAGAAATATCCTTCATATTGAATTTTACGGCAAATGCTGTAGGTAGAGTATCAACATTCAATCTCGATTTCTCACTTGTCGAAAAATCATTGGCAATTGAAAAAAAAACTCTTTCAACTGCTGCATTAGTTCCAGGGCAGCACAACGTTAATTGAACAAGTATAAATAAATGTTCACATGGAATATGTTCATTTTTGAAATGGCTGAAAATATCCACCCATCTTTTATCAATTTACACATGTTGATTTTCCCATTGTATTAATTTTTCAGAATTTAAATATACATTCAGTCTTCTAATTTCTTCAAAGAGACAATTGTCGTCTATTTTAATGTCTAGCATTTCTTTAGATAAAAATTCAACACAAGATTCAATATCTGTTCAATATACTTGCGATGAAGTAAAAAAAACACCATTAAAAACTGTTTAATAAAACGTGAATTGTACTTACCTTTGTATAATTGAATATTCACTGAGAAAGAAATAATTACCGTGAGTCATTCAATTGCCGACGTGCCGTGAGTCTACTGTGTGCGTATGTGCCGTGTTGTGTTTCGGTAAAAAGTAAACGAAGCCACTTGCATGCGGCGCTCTCTCTCAAGGTCTCCCGTGCGGAGCGCATGCGTCTCATAATCGCGTCTTATACCGCACTATACCGAGTCTTGACGAATTGTCATGTCAAATACAAATACGTCACATAACGCGCAACAGATTAGTCTTCAAATATCGAAAAGGAGGACATGTAGGAGGACACTTTTCGAGGGAGGACAGAACTTACAAAAGAAGGACTGTCCTCCCTAAAGGAGGACGGTTGGTCACCTTATTGTTCATCCAGTAAAACTGAGCAATCGAGTAGAAGGGCATTAGTAAGAAAGATGACCAAAAATTCGATGGTCACTCTGACTGAGCTCCAGAGATCCTGTGTGGAGATGGAATAGATTTCCAGAAGAACAGCCATTACTGCAGCCCTCCACCAAACTGGGCTTTAGGGCAGAGTGGTTAGACGGAAGCCTCTGCTCAGTGCAAAATACATGAAAACCCACTTGGAGTTTGCAAAAAAAGCACCTGAAGGATTCTCAAGCTGTGTGGAACAAGATTCTCTGATCCAATGAAACTAAGATTGAACTGTTTGGTCGCAATTCTAAATGTTATATCTGGAGGAACCCTGCATCACTCATCACCTGACTAACACCATCCCGAGAGTGGAGCATGGTGGTGACAGCATCATGCTGTGGGGGTGTTTTTCAGCAGCAGGGACTGAGACTGGTCAGGGTTGAGGAAAGCTGAATGGAGCAAAGTACAGGGATGTCATCAATGAAAATCTGTTCCACAGCACTCAGGACCACAGACTAGGCCAAAGGGTCATCTTCTAATGATCCTAAGCACAAAGCCATTACAATGCAGAAGTGGCTTAGGAATAGTCTGTGAATGTCCTAGGGTGGCCCAGCCAGAGCCCAGACTTGAACCCTATTGAACAGCTCTGGAGGACCTGAAAATGGTTGTCCACTGACTGTCACCATCCAACCTGATCGAGCTTGTGAGGATTTGAAAGAACAATGGCAGAAAATCCCCCAATCCAGATGTGCAAAGCTTGTCATGTCATAATTAAAAAGATTTAGGCTGTAATTGCTACCAAAGATGCTTCAACAAAGCACTGAGCAAAAGGCCTGAATACTTATACCAATGTGATATTTCCGTTTTTTCTTTTTAATAAATTTACAGATATTTCTAAAATTCTGTTTTCATTTTGTCATTATAAGATATCAACTGTAGATTAATGAGGGGGGGAAAGTTTTTCAACAACTTTAGAATCAGGCTGCAGCATTGAAAATTGACAAAAGTGAATGGGATCTGAATACTTTCTGAATATATTGTACATAGAGAAATATCAAAACTGATCCGAAAGTGATGAAGCAAAAATACAATTTTGAATGACTATCAACTTCAAAACCAGAAACTCACCTCTTTAGCTGAATCTGGGATCAATTCTGTCCCATTCCTAATTTCACCATTATTTGCAAAAACAGGAATGTTGGGACTGAAAATCATAAGGTCACTCTTGGCACCAGCTTCTGCACTCACACCTGCCAGGATGTGGCTGTGCCGATTGGAATAGGACCAGCTGCCCACTTCGCTTGCGCACACCAGAGTGGCCATGCCAGGGCCATAAACTATGGATTCCTTTGACTTACAGTGGCATCGCAGGGACACATAGATAAGAGTGGCCAGCAAGAAGAGGCTGGAAACAGAGCAGATGGCAATGATCAGATAGAGGTTGATTGAATCCACCAGGGGCACAAAGCTTTCCCCTGACCTGGGGTGGTTAATATCTGTTTTGATTGTCTCACCACTTGTTACAAGTGACACACTCAGGGTAGCTGTGGCTGACAATTGAGGTTTTCCATGGTCCTTCACAAGAACCAACACACTCTGGATTTTGCTGCCTTCTGATTCATCCAGAGAATATTTCGTAATTACCTCACCACTATACTGCCCTACAGTCCACGGACCATTGCTTTCTTCAACCAGTTCATACCTTAGCCATGCATTGTATCCAGAATCAGCATCCAAGGCATGGATCTTGCCTACAATATGCCCAGGAATCAGAGGGACCACTAAAAAAATCAGGTTCTCTTCTGATGATCCTGACACAAAAGGTGCATTGTCATTCTCATCCATCACAAAGACTTGAACAGTTGCATTGCCACATAAGGAGGGAAGTCCAGCATCCTTGGCTCTCACCTGGAACTCCAGCAGTTTCAACTCCTCATAGTCCAAGGACTGCAGAGCATAAAGTTTTCCACTCTCTGAATGTACAGAGATGTAGCTTGACAATGGCCAGAGCTTCTCATCTATCCAATAGGTGATCAGACCATTCTCAGCTATGTCCGGGTCCGAGGCAGATACTGTGAAAATGTGAGCACCAGGGGGATTGTTCTCCTTCACAAAGACTATGTAGGATGGTTGATTGAAAACTGGAGCATTATCATTTATGTCACTAATAGGCACTAAGAGGATGATACTAGAAGACAGTGGTGGAATGCCTTGATCTTCCACTGTCACAACTATCCTGTATTCAGCCACCTGCTCCCTATCCAAAGGTGCTCCAACAATCAGGGAGTAGTAATTCTTGAATGTGGACTCTATTTTGAAAGGCAGCTCAGAAGGCTGTAGTACACAGGTTACTTGTCCATTGATTCCAGAATCCTTGTCTGAAGCACTGAGGATAGCTACCACAGTCCCTGGAGTGGAATCCTCTGGCAATGGCACAAAGAGAGAATTCACAAATACTTCTGGAAAATTATCATTCATGTCCAATACGTCAACAAAAACTTCACAATGTCCTGATAATGAAGAACTCCCTTTATCTTCTGCTACAATTTGAAGTTCATAGCATTCAATATCTTCATAGTTCAATTTTCCAATCACTCTGATTTCCCCAGTATCAGAATTTATACTAAAGAGCTTTGTGACATGTAAAGGTACTTCATTACTAAAATAATAAGAGATTTCTCTATTGATCCCTTCATCTAAGTCTGTTGCATTCAGAGCAATAACTAATGACCCACTAGCTGTATTTTCTAACAACCTTATCCTGTAAACAGATTGGTTAAACACAGGAGGGTTGTCATTGACATCCAGCACATTGATGACTAGCTGAACAGTTCCTGTGAGTTTTGGTTCACCCCTATCAGTGGCTGTCAGTACTAAATGATGCACAGGGCTCTCCTCTCTGTCAAGTGGAACCTTCAATAGAAGAACTACAGATTTACTCTCATCTTCATCATTTCCTGAATCAAGCATAAAATGGTTGCTTGGGCTGAGCTTGTAAGTTAACAAAGCGTTAGTACCAATATCTGCATCAGATGCTCTCTCTAACGGGAATCGGGTACCAGCTGCTGTTGTCAATTCTACTATGCTCAGGATCTGTTCTCTGGCTGAGAAGATGGGAGCATTGTCATTCATGTCTTTGACTACAATCTCCACATGGAAGAACCTCAGAGGTTTCTCCACAATCACCTCCAGATGAAGGACACAGTCTGCATTTTTGGCACACAGCTCCTCCCTGTCTATCTGGGAATTTACAAACAAGATCCCATTCTGCAGGTTTACCTCAAAATAGTCCTTCTCTCCTTTGGACAGCATCCGGAACATCCGAGACACCAGCTCGTTCACCTCCAACCCCAAATCCTGGGCAATGCGGCCCACAAAGGTGCCGTGCTGAGACTCCTCCTGCACAGAATAATGGAGCTGGCCGCTCCCCATTTTCCAGGCGGTGTGGAGCAGAAGAAGTTGCAGTAGCCTCTTCCGCCAGGTAAGCATTGCAGACACAGGCACAACACCAGCAAGCTCTTCTTTTTTTCTCTAAATACCTTATCTCAAAGGTGTCAGGAGCAGAGCCCATCTACCCCAGCCATACTGGTTCTTAGACTGAATCTTGGCTTGTTGAGATTTTTCTGTTGTTCAATATTTCCCTTGTGGATCTTGCTGGCAGTGATGTCTGTCCCTTTAAGGGAGGGGCTCTGCATTTTCAGTTTCATTTAGAGAATTTCCTTAGGAAACAGTGACCTCTTGTGATCAAAATTCAAAATGAGGAAACAGACTTCCATTCTTCATTGAGCCTCTGTGATATTATTTCCTTAAGGCTTCAATGGCTTGCTTGAAGCCTTCATGTATCTCCGATGTGCAGTTCTTCTTCTTTTGTTCTTTAACTATTGTATTAATTTAGATCTTATATTGATCCCTTGGTGCTTCCATGGAAATGCATTATAATGGAATGGATATTTGTCTGGTTTTCTGGCCATCTTTCCCATTGCTCCCAATAGATGAGCACCGGGTGAGTTGAAGAAGTTGCAAACCATTTGAAGCAGACCTTTGACCAACATCACAAGCATTGGAACATTAATTCTAAAGAAACTCATAACGGTATTTTAATGCTATGAAAGCAGAAGAACTGCAAGATATATGTTATGTTTATATTCCTGCCTGTGGAGGATTATACCTCAAATTATACCTGAATCCAATGTAATTTGATGGGATTGCTAGAGGAGAAAGTGTATAGTCTAGAGCAGTGGTTCCCAAACTTTTTCAGTCCACCGCCCCCTTGGTGCTGCAAACTGATCCTCAGTGCCCCCCACCCAGTGGTGGAATTCATTTTTTATGACCGGTTCTGTGGGTGTGGCTTGGTGAGCGTGGCTGGCGGAGTCATGTGACTGGGCGGTTTGCACGATGGAAGGAAGATAGTAACAGTAAAATTCAAAACTGTAACAATTAATTGCACATTTATTCAAAATCCAATTTAAAAACCTTTGTAGTTAATGTTAATTCAACAAAATTGTTGAACATGATCCAGTGATAGCAGGTTTTCAAAGTCTGATAGTCATTTATCAAGAAACTTAGTAACTAGTAACATAGTAAACTTAGTAAAATTTAGTAACTACTTCACTGTTCAGTAAATTCTTAATGTGATGGGCTTGATAAAGTGATACCAGTTTCCAATGTCTGGTTTTAAGTCACTTAGCAGGAGTCTTAAATCACCACGTTCAGTAATCTGGAGTCAATTTCTTTGCTTGGAGAGAAGTTGGATGACCACACTGAAGCCACGTTCCACTAAATATGATGTTGGAAATGCAACAAGGATCTTCTTAACTACTGTCCATAGCGCAGGATAGTGATCAGAAATTTCTTTCTGTAACCAAAACTCTTGGTACGATTTCTTGAACTTTGGCTTCAGCTCAATGTCACCAATATTTGCTTGAATTATTTGATGAGATTATTGCATGGTACCTAGGGATTCCCAATATGGAAAGTGAGAATGGGAACATTTTAACAGATCTATATGTTCTTGGGTTATAATTTTCACTAAAGAACCATGGGGATGGAAAGGGAAATATAGACAATGGAGTCCAATCCCCTTTCTCAACAGTTTGGAAGCAAAGAATAACTCTAGCAAAATGTAGCCTTTTACCTCTTTGGGGAATCATTTTCTTTTTTTAATTATTATTATTATGATTTTTTTAATTTTTCCCAATACAACTCATGCAAAGGATCATCCACAACTACATTACATTTTCCACACTCATATTTGTGATTCCTTATAACTTCTTTAAGCTAAACATTTGTAGTACAAATCAACGCATTGACATATATATCACTAATGCAGTTTCCTATCTCTTCCATTGACATAATTAACACCTTATGTATTGAATACAAGTATATCAAGTATAGGTTATCATGAATTGAAAAATATCTAATTCAAATGTATAAGCTGTGAATTTATTATATAATCACAGGCAAACATTGCACGTATGCCTAAGTCCTCTACCCACACACATTATAAGACATATAAAACTATCTTAGCTGGCTGTTGTAAATATTACTCTGCTAATTCAACAAGAAATGCTACTACATGAATCCTTAATGCAGAACACAGCTAAAAGTGATTTTAGCAATTTTCTTTCCAAGTTAATTCAAAATGTATATCCAAATGTTCCTCTTTTTTTCCTCAAGCACTAGGGAGGAGTATATTCAAAACCAGACACTTTTGCTCTCTCTCTCTCTCTCTCTCTCTCTCTGTGTCTATGTGTGTGTGTTTGCTTCTGGTCTCCAGAAAGAATTTCACCTGTTTTTCAAATTTTGGTTCCATTCACATCTCCCTTAGGATTCAGCAGCCTTGCAACGATCCCTGGATTGCTTATAGCACAGGGCTGCATGGCTGCCTGCAAGCATAGGCGCGGGGGTGGGAACGGTGGCGGGAGCTTACCACCTAGTGCTGGCCGCACTGCGCAAACCACCGCCCATCACCCTGGGGAGGGGAGGTCTGGCTGCCAGCAAAGGGCTTCTGCTGAAGCGCCCCATGCAGGCAAAATAGCGAGTGAGCGAAGGAGGATCAGGCAGGGCACCGAGGCCCCTTCGCCTCCCGAAGGGGCCTCGGTACCCTGCCTGATCCTCCTTTGCTCGCCCTCTCTGGCCGCTCTGGCTACCTCCGTCCGTTTGCGCCCGGCAGCTGCAGCAACCTCATCAAGACAAAATGGGAGTGAAGGGAGGCAAAGGGGCTCTCTTTGATCACTCGCTCCCCCCGCCCGTCTGCACTTTGCTAGCCCCGCCCGCCTCTAAGAGCCCTATCTATAGAAGGCCAAGCAGAAAAAAAGATAACTGGGTTTAGATAGGGCTCTTAAGCAGGCAGGGCGATTGGTGAGCCAGCTAATCAGTGAGCGGTGGGCAGGAATAGCATAGTGCCGATGGGCGGCACGAGCAAGTGATCGAGCAGCTTCTGGATGGGCGGGGGTGAGTGAGCGAACTGGTTCTAAATGGCTCACTAGAGGGGGGCACCTCCAGCACTCCTCTGCTGCCCCCTTGCCTCTTAGCGCCCCCTGCTGCCCCCTTGCCTCTTAGCGACCCCCTAAGCCATCTCACTGCCCCCCAGAGGGCGGTACCGCCCACTTTGGGAAGCACTGGTCTAGAGGCACATCTAGCCACTTGGAGTTTCATCCATGAAAATGAGGAATTCAAAAGTCTATATTTAAACAAAATACAGCAAAGAAGAAACAACAACAAGGAAAAATAATGCCTAGAGAAGGCCTGATGGCAACATGTCACTCAGAGGACAAAAAAATCCAAGAAGAGTATCAACACTGGGGTCAACCATAAAGGGCTCAAATGTCTAAATACCAATGCTCATACAATAGGGAATAAACAGGGAGAGCTTGAAATCCTAGTATGTGAAGGCAAACATGAAATTGTAACTATTACTGAAACTTGGTGGGATACAACCATGATTGGAATACACAATTAGAAGTATATAAATTGCTCAAAAGAAACAGGCCTAACAAAAGAAATGTGGGAGGAGGGAGGGAGAGGGGGAGTACCAAAAAGTGACTTTGATATACATATGTACTAGAGGCCAGCCAACCAATTAGAGGAAATAGATGGGGAATTCTGTTTCAGCTTATTGGTTAGCTGAAGTATGCAGGAAACACACCTCTATAGTAATGGGGGATTGTAACTACCCTGACATTAATTGGGAAAGAAACTCTGCAGGGAGTGGGAGATTAAATGGTTTCCAAGTGTGCCTAGCTGACAAATTTGTCACAAAAAGGTAGAAGAGGGAACTAAAGGGACAGTTATACTGGACTTAATTTTTACTAATAGGGACCATATGGTTAAGGGAATGGAAGTTATAATAACTTTTAGGGGAGAGCTACATATTATACTTGAATTCACCATAATACAACTGCTGCACAAGGAAATGAACCAAGTGAGACTACTGCTTTAGATTGTAAAAGAGATAACTTCAACAAGCTAAAAGAGAGACTAGAAATAATTCCCTGGATGGAAATCCTAAAAGAAAAAAACAGGGAAACGCTGTTTCCTGTCTGGGAAACCCTGAAAAATGAGTTAATGAAGGGCCAAGCAAAAACACCACCACAGAGAAAGAAAAACAAAAGACACCATAAAAGACTAGTATGGTTGCACAAAGAGCTCTTTGACAAACTAAGGGTAAAAAAAAATCAAATATAAAAAAATGGACACATATAACTAAAACAATAAAGGAAAATATTTGTAGCTCAGGGTTGAAATGTGGTGTCCTTGGTGCTCACTGAGCTTGCTTGTTTTCTTGCATATGGTTCACTACCCTAACTAGATAACATCATCAGTGCTAGTAATCAGTGCTGTTTGCTGTCAAGTTTATATTCTAGTGACTTGCCGCTTCAGTGTTGGTGGGGGAAGTCTTAGGCATTCTAATCTCATCAGTCCACAAAACCTTTGAAAAATCTGTCATCAGATATTTCTTGGCCAGCCTTGCAATTTCAATTTTTATGTCTTGTTCAGTGGTGGTCAGATTTCAGCGTTCTTTACCTTGGCTATCTCTCAGAGAACTGAACACTTGTACTTCTGGGCACTCCAAGTAGGTTGCAGTTCTGTAGCTTCACGTTTGATTCTTCTCAAATCTTTGGCAGTTAATGTATGCCTTTTTTTCTCAGCAGGTTTCTTGCGAGCCTGTTGACTATTTGCAACAAAACATTTGATGGTTCTCTGATCATGCCCCAAAATCTTAGCAAATTCCAGGAGTGCTAAATCCCTCTGAAAGACTTTTAAGGTTTTTGTCTTTTCAGAGTCAGTTAAATCTCTTTTTTGGCTCAAAGTTGCCTAATAATTATGCACACCTTGATATAGAATGTTGATCTTCCTAGGCAACACTGTCCCTCATTACACAAATATACTTCACCTGATATGCTTATATCCACTAAGCATTCAAATTTACACAGCTTGGAGATGAAAAATATGCATAAAAATGATGATATTGTTAAAATGTTCACTTGCCTAATAATTGTGCCTACAATGTAGGTTGCTTCTCTCCTTGATTAGTTTCCATCCACTGTTTCTTGTCCTGCCTTCAGATGCTTTGGAAAAAAGCTTGACTCTCTCTTCTTTGTGGCAACCCCTGAGATATTAGACTGCTATCATGTCATCCCTAGTCCTTTTTTTCATTAAACTAGACATACCAAATTTTAGCAAACGTTCTTTATATGTTTTAGCCTCCAGTCCCCTAATCATCTTTGTTGCTGTTCTCTGCACTCTTTCTAGAGTCACAACATCTTTTTTAGATTGTGGCAACCAAAACTGGATGCTGTATTCCAAGTGTGGTCTTACCAAAGCATTATAAAATGATAACACTTTACTTGAACTTGATTATTTTTTTTAATCAAATTTTTATTTTCTTATATTCTTTATACATATCATTGTGTGAATGGTGTGGTAATTGGGTAATATATATTTCAGTACACATAAACATAGTCTTATTATTCCTAAATATTACATTTCATTTCCATTGTTTCATATTATTTATATACATTTATATAGCGTATTTTTCGCTCTATAAGACGCACCCAATTTTAAAGGAGGAAAATCTAGGAAAAAAAGATTCTGAACCAAATACTGTAGTAAAATATTTTATATCAACTGTATAAAGTTAACAGCAGTTTAAGAACAATTTTATGTCAACCATGTAACATATTAAGAACTATCTTTACTCTCATTAACAGTCAGTAAAGTCAGTAAACAGTGAAAGTAACAAAAATAAGGCTGTAATGTTTTTATTCGAACCCCAAGAATTCCTCTTCTTTGCTGCTATCAGAAATGAGGAAGGACAGATCCACGCAGTCATTGTCATCGCTTTCTTCCTCACTGGTGTTTGCCTGCCCCATTTTTAGATGACCCAGGTGGCTACATTTGGTGTATAAGACGCACCCAGATTTTCACCCTCTTTTTTGGAGTAAAAAAGTGAGTCTTATAGGGCAAAAAATACAGTACATGTCTTTTATTATCACCCTTCCTTTCTGAACCATCTTTCTGTCCTTTTGTATATCTTAACATATTAATATATAATTATTATTTCCCCCCACTATTTTCTATCCCTATTTTATATCATTATAATATTCAAAGACATTTTTCCACCTATTTTGTTGTTCATATTTCCTTAGTTAAATCAAAGCTCCATCCTTCATTCTTCCATTTTTCAATAACTCCTTATACAGTTTTAATATCAATCACGATCATTTATACATTTAGGGTATTTCTATTCATATTCTTTCAATTCTTCAATCCATATAATTCTATTATTAATACACATGTTTAGATTAACATATATTTATATATATTTTCCTAATATCCCATTGTTAAATTTTAACCTTCCACTGTTATTCATATTTTTATATATATTTAGTAGTACAGTCATTCAAAATCTATTTTTCCTATTCTTCATATCCTTTTATTGTACAATATTATCCTGATATCTATCACACTGCTAAAATAATAATCCAACCTGTATAGTTCTGATATTAATGCACATTACTGAAATATATTCATGAAAATATTATTTTACTCTATTTTCCCTTATCCTTCATCTTTTACCCACTTCCGAAGCTTTAATCTTATTTTCTTTTTAGTTTTCCTCCCATATTTGTCCATTAGGTCTTTTATTCCCTCTATTTGACTATGCAATCTAACTTTTCCCCTCAACTCTACCCTTTCCCACTGTCTAATTCCAGAACTATCCATTCTACTTCCTATCTCTTTTCCTCAGATCTCTTCCTGTTTCCCCCATTCCCTTTTTAAACCTTTTACATTATTTCCCTCCTTTTTTAGTTCCTTAATCACTATTCATTTTGCCAACTTCTCATCTTTGTTATCTTCTTCTTGCTGATTTCTCACCACTTTCCCCTCTGTTTCTTCTGGTTAGCTCCATTCTTTCTTCCTTGTCCTGATCATTGTCCATTATTCTTTGTATTAAATTTCCCAATTTTTGGTCTACATGATCAAATATTTTCTCAATGCTTTGAAAAAGCTCTATTCTGTTTAGGTTCTCTTCACTTCCATCTTATGTTGCATCTGTGTTTGGTCAATCTCTTTTTTTAATCCACTGTCCAGAGTTCATTAATTCAAAAAGCCAAAACTTCCAAGTCACAATTTTAAATGTCTCATCAATAGTCAGTCCAAACAATTTGAATTCATCAGGAGGTTGATCTTCAACCTCTTCAAATTACCGTATATGTTAAATAATATTCAATGATGTTCAGGGGCTCTTAACTGAAGTCCTTAGTTAATAATCAAATCTAAGACCAAAGTGGTCTTAGAGTAGGTCTGTATTTAACACATATTTCCAGTCTTTTTGAATAGTTATTTCCAAGTTTTCATATTTCCCTTTTCGTCAGCAAATGTCACTCTTGCTTCTATTTGCTTCAACTTCTTTGTGAAATTATTAACAGTTTTGATTTCAATTATTTTTCAATTATTCAAATAATTTTTTAATTATAAATCCGATAATTGAGTAATGTTTGTAAGGAGAAATTTGGGATTTTAATTCCAGCATTTTAAAATGCTCTCAATATCACACCTTTTAGCTTTGAGGAACCAAGTTTCTATTTATTATTTAAAAAGCAATTTTTTCCTTCTTCAATTCTTCAGTATTTTTCCTATGTGCCCATTTGTAGCTTCAACAAATAGGTTTAAATATGCTTCCTCCTTGGATTTCTGGGGTCAACTTCCAATAAAAAGTATTTTCTCACCCAGATCATACTCCATTTACTTTCTCCTCACCAGCAGAGTCTTGGGTATTCAGGCTATTTCCAGCTTCATGGCAGCCATTTTGGCTGCCGCTGCTCCTTGTCTTCAGATGAGGGGGCTTTCTCAGTCAGGGAGGAGAGATGCGGTTCTCCTCCACCTGCCAGGTGGTCCCACCTTACTTCACCACCCCTTCAGGGTGGCTATTGTCCAAAATTGGACCCTCTGACAGGGAGAGGTCGGAGCTGACTGTAGAGCTTGCAGATCAGGCTTCCAAGGGCGCCAGAGGTACAACCAGAAGTCCTACTTGATCTTTATTCTATTCCTCTGTTAATGCAGCCTAGAACTGTGTTCGCTCTACTGGCTCATATTTAAGTGATTGACCATTAGGACTCCAAGATCCCTCTCACAGTTACTATTATTGAGTCAGGTACTACCTATACTAGTGAATTTGATTTTTCTTGCCTAAATGTAGAATTTTACTTTTTTCACCATTGAATTTCATTTTGTTAGATAGGGCCAAATGTTCAAATCTGTCATGATCGTTCTGTATCTTAAGCCTATCTTCTGGAGGGTTGGCTATTTCTGCCAACTTGGTGTCATCTGCAAACCTGGTGAGTTTCCCCATCTATTCCCTCATCCACAACATTGATCATGGTATTGAAGAGTACTGGGCCTAAAACAGAGCCTTGGTGTGCCACACTGCATACTTCCTTCACGTAGTGCCTTCATGTAGATGGTAAACCCAAGGGAAAAGAGTACACAGCAGAGTTCTGAGGTACCCAATCCACCAAAGGCTTCAGATTCAATTTCATCTCTCTTGTCCACAGCAACTGAACCCAACTTCAGGGAAAGGAGGAAACCCTTGCAATTTGTACCTCCCAACATCAATCCCTTCAGGCAGGCCAGAAGGATGCTATGGTTGATGCTAGCAAAATGTAGTGAGAGTTCAAAAAGAATCAGTGTGATTCCAGTAACTACCTTTGAAATATCAGAAGCTATTAAAAAATGAAAACGGGTAAAACTCCAGGTCCAGATGGCCTCACAAGCCAGTATAACAAGTATTTTGAGGGGAAACTCCTATAACTAATAAAGGATATAATGGATTATATTAAGGATATAATGAATTGTGTACTACAGGATGTAAAGACGCCTCAAACTTGGAAAGAAGTTAATATTGTGTTATTACCAAAGGAGAGTCAAGATGTTCTGGGGATAAAAAAATATACACCAATTTCAATATTAAAACAAGAATTATAAACATTTTACTGCAATACTAGCAGAAGGATTGAAGAAATTTCTAGTCTTACATTCACAAAGGCCAATCTGACTTTTTTTTGCCAGAAAGACAATTGAGAGACAATGAGTGGGTGAGTACTGTTTTGAATGTTATTCAATATTTACAATTTCATACTGAAAAGCAAGCAGCTTAATATTTTTGGATGCAGAGAAAGCTTTTGATAACTTAAATTGGGACTTTATGTTTAAAATTTTAGAAGATATGGATTTTGGGGGAAATTTATCCAAGGGGTTAATGCGATATAATCATCATAGCAAGCAAATGTTATCATTAATGGAGATTTATCTACAACATATGATATTCAAAAGAATGTGAGATACGGATGCCCTCTATCTCCATTGTTATTTGTGCAAGTGTTGGACTTTTTGAATAATGGTATCTGAGAGGATAAATGCATAACCGGCATAAAAATCAGAAAAGAAATTTATAAATAAAGAGCTTTCACTGATGACTGAGTTATAGATTCTTGCAAGACCTCAAAACACTAGATGAAGAAGCTAAATGATTTTGGAGGTTTAGCAGGCTTCAAAATAAATATGCAGAAAACAAAAATGCTTGTTAAGAATATGGCTTCTCAAGAACATGAAACATTGACAAAAGATTCAAGTTTTAAGGTGGAGAAAAAGTCTAAATACAATTAGGTTACATTGACAAATACAAAAACCAAACTGTTTCAAAACAATTTTGTACTTGTATGGAATTATATTAAAAAGACCTTATTAAGATGTGATATTTTCTTACTGATGTCTTACCAACGACGTTATATTTATTTTAGATTTTACCAATATTATCACGCATCACTCCATTTAAACAGTGGCAAAAATATATTTCTGCATTCATATGGCAAGGGAAAAATTAGTAATTTGATGAAAATTTCTGTAGTCAGATTGAGATGCATAATATTTATTAACATAACCAAAGTCTTTTAAAGGTTTTGAGTGAGTTTATATGCTAAAACAAATACAACTTGAATTTTCGAGAATGTTAGGATCGAAAGTAGCCAATCAGCAGCGAACTTTGGCTGACCAATCAAAATACACAGAGGCTAAATCTATGAGCCAATCAATGTTGTCATACTCTCTGACTATAAATAAGAATGAAAAGCATCAAGAAATTTAATTTAGCTCTGGCTGCGGACGAGGATGAAGGCCTTTGCTTTCACCAGTAATGAGCAGCCACATTGCTTCAATGTGCTTCATGAAGAAGGTTACTCTGGTACAGAAATAGCCAAGAGAGTGAAATGCCATCACACCACGGTGAGCAGAGTGGTTGAAAAATACCAAATAATTGGTTCAGTTGATGACAGGCTCCGCTCTGGAAGACCAAGAAAGTCGACAAAACGGCAAGATCGGTCTCTGCAACGCAGGAAGCTCACCTCAGATTGCAAGAATTTGAGGTGAAACATGTGATATAAAAGTGTACACAAGCACAGTGTGTCGCAGACAGCTTGCCAGAGGGCTCAAAGGCTGCAGGGCTTGAAGTAAACCTTTGCTCACAGACACTCACCGTGCGTGAGCCAAGAAGTATGCCAAGTGGACCAACGAACAGTGGACCAAGGTCATCTTGACAAGAGCAATTTCTACATGACTTGGAATCAGTGCAATAAGTATGTCAGAAGATTTCCAGCTGAATAATTTAGGCCATACTGCCTGAAGCTATCTGTGAAGCATCCACTGCATGTGATGATCTGGGGCTGTATCGCTGGTATTGGTGGGATACAAATCATGCAGGGAATCATGAATTCTAAGCATTATGTTGAAGTCCTGGAAAAGATCATGCTTTCTTCAGCTCAGCAACTTGTAGGGAAGGACTTTTACTTCCAGGATGACAACGCTCCTTGTCATCGAGCCAAGTCCGTCCAGCAGTGGATGAAGAAGCATGGTGTTTGACTCCTGGATTGGCCAGCTCAGAGCCCAGATTTGAACCCAATTGAGAACTTGTGGGCCAAGATTGGTTACGAAATAAGCAAGAAGCATCCAAAGACCAAGCAGGAGCTGATTAAATACATTATTGCAGCCTGGCACCACATTGTCACCAAAGATCATGTGCAAATGCTTATACAGTCTATGCCAAAGTGAAGCCGCCAGTTGATAAGCAATAAAGGCTGGCCAATTTCATATTAGTAACCATGTTTGGTTTCCTAAACGGTCCTTTTCAGGGCCACAAACAATAAAAATGTTAACAAAACACTAGCATCGGCCTTAGTAACTGCAACACCTATGCCACTGGGTTAACCTATTTTCATAGTCATTTTAAGCATGCATTGTAAGCATGCAAAAAAATGCAAGAAAATCCAAACAGCACCAAATTGCAAAAAGCCTCTGCTTTTCACTTAAAAATCACCAATATTTATTTAAACATAACAATATT
This sequence comes from Natrix helvetica, assembly GCF_964273705.1. Lineage (NCBI taxonomy): Eukaryota > Metazoa > Chordata > Lepidosauria > Squamata > Natricidae > Natrix > Natrix helvetica. Next base: position 67,037,613 of record NC_138550.1, on the reverse strand, counting down.
TGCATAGCAGTTAGTATAAAATATGATAAAATCAATGGCCTATCCAAAAAATGTCATAAACTGTAAACTGTAAAGCGTGCAGGACTTTTTCACACAGCTGTACCTCTGACATTCAGGGCTGCAAAGCAATTCTGTTCTACTTTTAAATAGGATAGTCAGCCCCTGGCCAACTCTTTGTTCTTATAACTGAGCTCTTCCATCTCCTTGTACCAATTCAATTTCAGCATACTCCATTGGGACATGTCAATGTATATAGGTGTGGAGGTGGTGAAATTGGAATGCAGTAAAAGTTTCCCTGACCAGTCTTGTCAAAACTTCTCTCCATTTATTGACAGGGGGAGCTAGCATACTGAGTCACGGTGGTACAGTGGTTAGAATGCAGTACTGCAGACTACTTCTGCTGGGACATGGAATCTCACCAGGCTCAAGATTGACTCAGCCTCCCATCCTTTCGAGGTGGATAAAATGAGGACCCAGATTGTTGGGGGCAATATGCTGACTTTGTAAACTGCTTAGAGAGGGCTATAAAGCACTGAGAAGCAGTATATAAGTCTAAGTACTATTGCTATTGTCCTAAGTCATTTTCTGCTGCTGGCATGGCTATACACCAAAAGTGCAAGGAATGTTGTTACCTTCCCACCAAAGTGACCAAGTCTTTGTTTTTATAACTGAGCTCTTCTACCTCCTTGTATCTGTGATGTAGTCAATTCAATCTCTGCATACTTCATCTGGATCTCAGGCCTGCCACACTTTGTATTATTCCACTATGCATTTTCTATTGTGGGAAAATGGAAGAATGGGAGGGGAGATTATACGGAATTGGATGATATGTAGCCATAACAAAATTCTTTCTAGAAAGCCAAGGTCTCCTTTGTCTCTGCACCTGGCTGGAACTGGATGGGTGGAACTGCCAGCATGGCAGTGGAAGATTGGACCATGTGATGGACTTGCGGGTGTGGGGCAAGATCTTGAACTTTCAACTGGGTGGGAAAACTAGGAAGCTTCCCAGATGTGCCAATATGGCTCTCTCAATAAATTGGAACTTTGAGATATCTTTTGCCTCGGACTCTGATTTACTTTTGAATGCTATTTGGAACCTTGACATTAGTGTTCACAAGGAGCACATCTTGCTTGCAAGTTCTATTGAATGTTCAAATTGAATGTGCCCATAAAACTTGTTAACCTCCCCTTTTTCTGCATCAGTTTTGTGAGCATAAACGTGAGTAATCATCAATGGGAAACAATGGGGAACCTATGATATGTCTTCAAAGATGACACACATAATTTTGGTTGACATATCAGCAATTACCAATTCATGGCAACAATTATTTTTGATATTTTGGGGGGCTGTGGAGGTTGCATGAGAATGGGGTGTGCTCCTTTATGACTTTTGAACCTTCCAGAAGTGTGAGAGGTAAGTGCACTTGCGCAATCTTTGGAAACTCCAAATATTGCATAAGAATGGGGCATGCTTTGGTGTGGTTTTTGGAGTCTGGAGAGAATGCAGAAAAACATTTTTTTTAAACAAAGTTGTATTGGTTTTTTAAAAAATAAGAAGGAAAAGGGTATTGGAGTAGGTTACAAATTTTGGCAGTTACAATGTGTGAAGGGTGTCCCCGCCCCCCGTACTCATAGTATTCATTTAAACAAATAATTCAATATTACATAGTGGTAATTTGTCAGCATGTAAATTCATATAAAAGTTTCAATTTGTATAAAGCTGATTTCCTTATTCATTTTTGTGATCTGAGTTTTCTTGGTATTGCCCCTTCTCCCCCCGGCAGCAGAGCTCCGGCCCCTCCCGTGTCTTGTATGTCGGGTATAAGATCATCAGGTATATCTAGGAGTGCTTAATTTTTTTCCATAAAGGCCTGAGCCTCTATGATTGTGTTGATTCTAACTCTAGTATCCTCCCAGAAAATTAGCATACCTTCAGGCATCAACCATCTAAACCACACCCCTTTCTGGCTAATTGCGAATAATTTTTTCTTTTCTCTCTCACTTTCTTGGGGATCTGTTTCAGAATGGTTATTTCTCTATCTTGATATTTCAACACTTGCCCTCTTTGTGCACTCAGAATCTCATCTCTTGTGGTCTTTCTGAGAAATTTAACATGTACCTCCCTAGGAACATTATGTGTTCTAGCATATGCTGAGTTTACTCTATAAACCAGATCCAGTTCCCACCCCATCTGTTGTTTTTCTTTCTGTATATATTCAGCCAAGATGTTTGTCATGATGTCCCTTAAATCTTCATCATCTGCCTCCACTACATTTTGGACATTCTTTCAAATTCTGTTTTCATTTGGTGGATTTCAATCTCCTGATTCCCCTTCTGCACCCCTTGCACCTCCCCCCTCATCTCAGCCGTCCCTCCCTCCAAAAGATCCAATCTCTGTGTATTTTTACTCGTCTGGTCTTGGTTCGCTTTCAGCTGTTCGCTCATCTCCTTTAGTTCACTTTTTATGTCCTCCTGTCCCTTTAAGATTTGTTGGAACATCTGTTGAAAGTCCGTCTCAGCAGGTTTAGGCTGCATCAATGATGTTAACGTTTGTTGTCCGCTCGGACTTGAAACTGTAGATGTGGGGGTGGAGACAGCAAAGCCTGGCTTCCCCGGAGGTGGTCTTTTAGGTGGCATTATATTGAGCAGTAAAAGTTCAAAGTCAATACAGAGAGGAAATTAAGGAGGGAAACCGCCGAGAGAGTTCAGGAGGCTAGGAGTCCAAGCAGAGAGGAAATTGTTCTAATTACTTCTGGCAGTAGAGTAAAAAAGCCCTTTGTTCCAGGGAAATGCAATTCAACCGGAGATTTGTCTGAGTGTCACAGAGGACAAAGACAGGAAGCCTGAACTTCTATAGGTGGAGTCAATTTTCAATGTTTATAAAGACAACGGAAGTGTGCCATCTTGCCCTGCCAGCTTCGGGGTTTAGAGGCATAACAAAAAGTTTCCAAAGTTTCCAAAATTTTCAGATCATCACCTCATTTATAAAGTTAAAATCCAAAATCCGCCTTTGTTATGGGCGTGAAATCATTAGTTGGCTCTCTCCCTTCCTCCTCCTCTAGGGCCGAGAGCAAAAGGTTTTAAAGCCGCCTGTCCGAGGGGGGGAAACCCCCCTCCCTCCAGTCACGCCTCTCCAGCCAAGTTGAAAACGACTTTAAAAACAGCTGGCAGTTTTTTCTTTCCTTTTCTTATGAACAAGCAAGGGAACGGGGGGGGGAGTTTCCGCCTCACCACACAGCAACCGCGTCCTTCAAATCGCACGTTCTTCCAGCTGCCTCCTCCCGAAGACGCCGCAGCGCCTCCCCATCATGCCTCCCTGTGCCTAGGGTGATGCGGGGCCCCCCGGCTGCCGCTGACTCAGGGGATCCCCCGCTACGCTGCCCCTTCGGCAGGAGCCTCTATGGGGCATCCTGTGCCCCCCAAGCGGTGGGGGGCCCACCAGAAGAGCGTGGGGCGAGCAGAGCCTGCCCGTCGGGTCAGCAGCTGGAACCGGAAGTCCAGAAAAACATTTTCTGAAATCACCTCAAGAAAGAAGTCTTGTGTGCCTGAAACAGCCTTAGGCAGCCACAGGGGCCTGTCAACAGAAAGAGAACACTGCTGGAAGGTACATGGCACATGGCAGATGCTGGGAAGTGCTGGGTGACAGGGTAATCATACTGTTCCCCAAGTTTTGATCACCTTAGGGACAGCACGAGATAGCTTTTTTGAGTGGCATTGATGGTGCCAGAATTGAAGTTGAGGCCCTGGCCTCTATTTCAAGCCCAGCCTTGGCACTGCTGCAACGTGTTACTGTTCAGGGTGGCCTAGATGAACCACAAAGATAGACTATTTTTCTCTTTTGTGCGGTGGGGGGAAGGGGAACAGACCTGTCAAGTTAGACATTTTCCAAATGTTGACATACATGAGCATTGAACAATTGTCCATGACATTTAATTGATGTTATTTGATCATTGGTTGCAGTATAATTAAGTAATATTCTTCTTATATTCTTCCTGATTATGAAAGCAACTTTCTTTTTCTCTATTTTGCATATTTTTAGTAGTAAGCTGTATGATTTTGCTGACTGAACATGTTCAATTGCAGTTCATTTCAATTCTCTATTACCTAAAACCGTGATGGCGAACCTATGGCACATGTGCCGGAAGTGGCACACAGAGCCATCTCTCCGGGCACGCAAGCCATCGCCCATTGCTCTTCTGCTTTCCAGTACGCCGGCCAGCTGGTCTTCTGGTTTCCAGCACGTCCATGCACACTGGCCACCTAGTCTTCCAGTTTCTGGTGCACATGCACATGCGAAGAACAGCTGGCCAGTGCACATCCATGCACCAGAAACTGGAAGATCAGGTGGTCGGTGTGCATGCATGCACTGGAAACAGGAAGAGCAGCTGCCCGCCTCGTGCATGCGCACTGGGTAGCTGCTCTTCCTGTTTCTGGCACATGCGCATGCATGCTCCCGTTTCGGCACCTGATGCCAAAAAGGTTACTATTTTTTTTTCTCATGTTGTATGTTCCCATTGTAAGCTTCTCTTTAGACATTGGATTTCTTTTCCTGCAGAGCAATATCAGCAACTCGATATCATGGATTCTTTAATCTAGCTACACCATAAACACCATTAGTATTCCAAAAGATCCTCAACTAGCTAAGTAGTTTGCTGAGTGCCATCCAACATAAGGGGCACAATAAACGGCACTATATCATCAATCACTTTTGGCCTTTTTTATAACGCCATTGTAGGGAAGAATGAGCAATCATATATAACTTGGTACCAAAGTACACATGATTTGAGCTTACCCCACTATTATTGCATTTTGGTTTAATGTCTGTATGTATGATACAATAGTTTTGGAAAAAATAGTGCCCTCAAGATGGCTAGAATTATGTGGGAAAGATAAATTCATCATCATATTAAAATATGGATCTATCATATTTATTTGTATAATATAAATGCTGGTCAATGTTATATTTCTGATGGTATCCCTTTCTCCTTCCTTCCCTGGCTAAAGGGAAACAAATTTAATGATGTAAAGTTGGGAGATTTGGGATCTGTTGCCAAGTATAAGCCACAGACGTTTGACTGCTCATACTTGCCTACATTTTGATGAGCTTTTGATGATCATGCTTTGAATATACATTTCAAATCAGCTATAGATTCATTGAATTGGCAAGGTATCAAATTCACATTTAACAAGTTTATTAATCAGAAAGTTACAGTATATTTTGTCAAATGCCTTGGTGAAATTAGTATGTAAGATGCTCATATCATCCCTACAATTTCAGTAAGTTGATGCAACACCCAGCTGACTTTGGCTGATCTCAAGAAAGTTGAACTGTGAGTACATAGATGGGGGACTACCAAGACATCCCAGGTTTATAAAAGAGATTGCAAAGATAAAAACACCTCACAGAATTAAAGGACTGGTAAGGCACATCTAAACTGAGAAAATTGTCTTATTAACAAATAAAGTTTCCATTTAACATGTTCTTGAAAAATCCAAGCAGATCTTTAGCATTTACCACTCTATGAGCTTCTCAGAATACAAGAGAAATTCCTTGAGCTACATAATTTTCAGCTATGTAGGATTGCAGACTCAGGGGGCAGCTGGCAGAAATCTCTGCCAGCTGCCCTTTGCTGAGAATTCTGGAAGCTCAGGACCACACATCTACAACTTGACAAGGTTGGAAAACACTGCTAAGGCCCCCAATGTCAGAATGCCAAAACCTTAGATTCCCAAATCTTATTTTGTTGAAGATTGCAAGGATTTCCCTCTTCCAATCCTCTCTACTATGCAGCAGACACAAATATTTTCACAAAAAGAGGCATCACATTGAAAACTGATCCATCAAGTAATAAAACAATCAACAAAAGAAAAATCATTCATTAATGTCCTTCTGTAAACAAGACAAAGATTAAGAAAAGCTTGGCAGGCCAAAATAATAATATCAGGTGAAGAGCCTACTTATTTACTTTCATTATAAGACAAATTTACTTACTGTAAATTACAAACTTTCTTTGCACTTTTCCATAGTTTCTCAAATTCAAAAAATATTTCATCATAAAAAAGTATGAATGATTTGTAATTCAGTTTATTTACCATCAGTGTCTAAGTCTAACAATTCAAAAATAATATTGCCCGAAGACTAATTCAAAATTATAAGCATAGAAATGAGATGCTGAGTGGATGACAGGGACTCCAAGACTTGGACTCACCTTTTTAGTAGAATCTGGGGGCACATCCACCCCATTGATAAGTTCCCCATTATCTGCAAAGACAGGAATATTGGGACTGAAAATCATGAGATCGTTCTTGACACCAGTCTCTGCATTCACACCTGCCAGGATATGGCTGTGCCGTTTGGAATAGGACCAGCTGCCCACTTCACTGGCACACACCAGGGTGGCCATTCCAGGGCCATAAATCATGGGTTCCTTTATCTTACAGTGGCAACGCAGGGCCACGTAGATGAGTGTGGCTAGCAAGAAGAGGCTGGAAACAGAGCAGATGGCAATGATCAGATAGACGTTGATTGAGTCCACCAGGGGAACAAAGCCCTCCCCTGACCTTTGAAGGTTAATATCTGTTTTGATTGTCTGACTACTTGTCACAAGTGAAACACTCAGGGTGACTGTGGCTGACAGTTGAGGTTTTCCATGGTCCTTCACAAGAACCATAAAACTGTGGATTTTGCTTGCTTCTGAATCATCCAGAGAATATTTCGTACTCACCTCACCACTATACTGTCCCACAGACCATGGACCATTGCTTTCTTCAACCAGTTCATACCTTAGCCATGCATTGTATCCAGAATCAGCATCCAAGGCATGGATCTTGCCTACAATATGCCCAGGCATCACAGGGACCACGAGAAGAATCAGGTTCTCTTCTGATGATCCGGACACAACAGGTGCATTGTCATTCTCATCCATCACAAAGACTTGAACAGTTGCATTGCCACATAAGGAGGGAAGTCCAGCATCCTTGGCTCTCACCTGGAACTCCAGCAGTTTCAACTCCTCATAGTCCAAGGACTGCAAAGCATAAAGTTTTCCACTCTCTGAATGTACAGAGATGTAGCTTGACAATGGCCAGAGCTTCTCATCTATCCAATAGGTGATCAGACCATTCTCAGCTATGTCCGGGTCTGCAGCAGATACTGTAAAAATGTGAGCACCAGGGGGATTGTTCTCCTTCACAAAGACTATGTAGGACGGTTGTTTGAAAGCTGGAGCATTATCATTTATGTCACTAATAGGCACTAAGAGGATGATACTAGAAGACAGTGGTGGAATGCCTTGATCTTCCACTGTCACAACTATCCTGTATTCAGCCACCTGCTCCCTATCCAAAGGTGCTCCAACCATCAGGGAGTAGTAATTCTTGAATGTGGATTCGAGTTTGAAGGGTACTCCAGTGGGCCAGAGGAAACAGTTTATTTTTCCATTGTTGCCAGAATCTTTGTCAGAAGCACTGATGATGGCTACCACAGTCCCTGGAGGAGAGTCCTCTGGCAATGGCACAGAAAGAGAATTCACAGATAATTCTGGAATGTTGTCATTCATGTCTAAAACTTCAATGAGAACTTTACAATGCATTGATAATGGAGAGCTGCCTTTATCTTCGGCTACAATTGGAAGTTCATAGAACTTGCTTTCTTCATAATCCAATTTTCCAATTGCTCTAATTTCCCCTGTATCAGAATTTATACTAAATAACTTTGTGACTTTTACAGCTACACTATCATGAAAAGAATAAGAGATTTCCCTATTAATCCCCTCATCTAAGTCAGTAGCATTTAGATTAATAACTAATGATCCTCTGACTATATTTTCCAGCAACTTTATCCTGTAAACAGATTGGTTAAACACAGGAGGGTTGTCATTGACATCCAGCACATTGATGACTAGCTGAACAGTTCCTGTGAGTTTTGGTTCACCCCCATCAATGGCTATCAGTACTAAATGATGCACAGGGCTCTCCTCTCTGTCAAGTGGAACCTTCAGTACAAGAACTACAGATTTACTCTCATCATCATTTCCTGTATCAAGAGCAAAATGGTTGTTTGGACTGAGCTTGTAAGTTAACACAGCATTAGTACCAATATCTGCATCAGATGCTCCTTCTAATAGGAACTGGGTGACAGATGTTGAGAGTTCTGATATGCTCAGGATCTGTTCTTTGGCTGAGAAGATGGGAGCATTGTCATTAATGTCTTTGATTTCAACCTCCACATGGAAGAACCTCAGAGGTTTCTCCACAATCACCTCCAGGTGAAGGATACAGTCTACATTCTTGGCACACAGCTCCTCCCTGTCTATCTGGGAATTTACAAACAAGATCCCATTCTGCAGGTTTACCTCAAAATAGACCTTCTCTCCTTTGGACAGCATCCGAAACATCCGAGGCACCAGCTTGTTCATCTCCAACCCCAGATCCTGGGCGATGCGGCCCACAAAGGTGCCGTGCTGAGATTCCTCCAGCACAGAATAATAGAGCTGGCCGCTCCCCATTTTCCAGACAGTGTGGAGTAGAAGCAGCTGCAGCAGCCCCTTCGGCCAGGTAAGCATTGCAGACACAGGCACAACACCAGGAAGCTCTTCTCTTTTTTCTCTAAATATCTCGCCTTAAGGGTGTCAGGAGCAGAGCCCACCTACCCCAGCCATACTGGCAATGCGTTAATAGGTTGAATCTTGGCTTGTTGAGATTTCTTTGTTGTTCGATATTTCTCTTGTGGATCCAGTTGGCAGGAATGTCTGTCCCTTTAAGGGAGGGGTCTGCATTTTCAGTTTCACTTAGAGAGTTTTCTTAGGAAACAGCGACCTCTTGTGACTGAATTTCAAAATGGACAAACAGATTTTCCTTCTGTGTTCATGACAAATTTCTAATAATTATCCAGTCTTCATGCACAGATCCATGCAGTGCTTGCGTACATTCCTGACCATACATATAAAAATCAAATCAAATATGGAAGGTTAATTAAATAGCATATAGTCATTAAAAAAGAATAAGTAAATTTTATAATGTGACTGCATATATTTATTGCTTAGTGCTTTTATTAGTACGGACAGGAATAAGATGTGTAATTATCTGCAACTTTTATGATGTCATCCATTGTTCAAAGATGTGACTATGATGCCACTGAGGGAATACTGAATTGGCTTCAAACCTTTTGAGGAATTTTGAGCAACATGAGGAATAATAAAATATCAGAAGCTCAGAGGTACATAAAAGAAATAATTGATAGATGAAAAGCAGATTTCTAAAATATTTAATTTGGTGTCTAAATGAGTCTCCCATTGAGTACATTTTAAAATGACGAATAGAATAATCATAGAAATATATTCCTTTTTTGATTGCCATATGTTACTGACATAATAATTTCAACAGCAATGCACATAAAGCAACTTATTTGACAAGATTTAAGACAACTGATGAACTGTGTTGCCCTAAAAATTGAATTTGTTACCACTAACTACTATGGTTTCCCATTCGTCATCAGTTGTGTATAATATATTTCTGCACGAACAACTTATTATATTAATAATTAATAATTAGAGCTACGGTATTCACACTTCAAAAATGTTTGGGAAGAAGTCCCATGTTCTAAAATAGTTACCATATTTCTTGCAGCCAATATTGCTCTGAGAAAATTGTCTAGCAATCTTAATAATTTATTTTTCATAAACTGAGTCATATTTTTTTCTTTTTATGCTCTTTACATATTCTCCTGTTTTAATATGTGATATGTTTTGCTTTGTATACTTCAACTTATAATCATTTAAACTGTCACAATGTTCAAATTTTCTCTTTTCCCCTTTGTTTTCAGCTGTCTGAAATGGACTTTATTGTGTTATAATTTAAAATAATAATCTGAAAATCTAATTTAGAATCACAGGATTGGGAGGGACCTTGGAGGTCTTCTAATTCAATCCCCTGCCCAAGGCAAGAGTTTTCATATCATCTTCTTTATAGGTTCTATCTAAGCATAGTACACAAAATTGTCTGCTGTAATGTCTTGCCTGTCCACGACTTCTTCAGCTTCAACCACAATAACACACGGGAAAACAATCGATACAAACTCATGGTAAACTGCTTCAAACTCGATTGCAGAAAATATGACTTCAGCAACAGAGTGGTCAATGCCTGGAATGTTCTACCTAACTCCGTTGTTATTACCTCAAACCCTCACAGCTTCAGTCTCAAACTGTCTACCGTGGACCTCACCCCATTCTTAAGAGGTCCGTAAAGGATGTGTGCATAAGCGCACCAGTGTGCCTACTGTCCCTGTCGGACTGTCGCCATTTATCTGTATTTACTTCCTTTGTTCATGTTTATGTTCATACTTGTACATGTTTGACAAATGAATAAATAAATAAACCTTGGACAAAGGGATGTAAAATCTATTCCTCTATACCTCTGCTGGTATTGCTGATGGAGCACCCTCAGCTCCAGGAGGGACGCTGTTGATGTCAACTTCTAAAATGTTGCCATGACTATTATCAGGCTGGCATGGAGGGGGAAAATTCCATGCATGCCTTCAGCCCGAGTCAGATCTCATGTCTACAGCCTAGTTGGAGAATATGAGTTATGACGCAGGACAGAAGGTGGGGGATACAGGGGTAAAGTTCAAACGCAATTAAGCGAAAGCAGTTTTGGCTCCACAGGAGTTCACACCAGAATGTCTATCCTAATAAATGATTGGATTTCTTTTGAACTTTGTCTCGAGGCTCGTAAATTAATTAGGTTGTCTTCTGGGAACTTCACAGTTACACTGCTTAATAGTTCTCATTGTCAGGAAATTCCTTTTTATTTTCAAGTTGGCATCCTCCCTTGACACAGTATTTTGCATTTTGTTTTAATATCCATATTTTATCTAATGTGGCTTTGAGAAAGAGTAATTTCAGGACGGTGCGGTTCAAGACCAAGCACTGTGTGATGGGGTGAGTTCCCGCTACTTGCCTCAGTTCCTGCCTGCTTAGTAATTTGAAAGAATGCAAATGCAAGTAGATTAATAGGTACCACTTCATGGGAAGGTAACAGTGTTTCATGCACCTTTGTCATATAATAGTGCTAGTCACATGGCCACAGAAATTTCTTTTAAAAATGTTGGCTCCCTCACTTAAGAAACAGATGAGCACTGCCCCGTAGGGTCAGATATGACTGGATAGGGGAAACCTTTAACTTTATTTTTAATATGGTTTTAGTATCTGATTTTCCATTATACCGTCTTTTGATAATTTCTTTTCTTTTTTTTTCAAAAACTTTTAAATTTATTTTTAATTTACAAAACAAACATAAAGATCCTCCTTCTTTACATACTGTAGAAAGTGTATCAGTTGGTAACAAAAGGTTTTTGTGCATCTCTTCTACCGTCATCAAGTATAATGATGGTATATATTAACTCTAGTATCTTAACTCAAATGTTTATACATATTACCATCATCATACCTCCACTTTTATTTGACTATAATTGTTTAAACATCCTTCATCATATAATATAGCAAAATTTAGTACATAATTGCATACTGGCATTTCATTTACTTATTTATAAAATCCTCCCTTAACATTAAATCCTTATATCCAGGAGTTGACTTCCGGTCCCTGCAGGCAACGGACATTTCGTCTGCTGCTTGTCTTCTTGGTGGGCTCCGTTTGGAGCACAGGGGGCCTTGGAGGGGACCCCTGCCATAGGGCGGCTTGTTGGAACCCCCCAGACTCGGCATCAGCTGGTGGGGGGTTTTCCAGCTTCGCCCCAGGAGCCGGGGAGCAGAAGGGGAGGCACGCTTGCCCCTTCGCTGAATAGTCTCCGGAGGAAATAAGTTAATCAAAGGAAGCGTGGCTGAAATGTTGCTTGTGGAGGATCCTTCCTAATCTCTTCAACTATCGGTAACGGACAAGCAGCAAGATATTGTAAGTTTCTATTCAATCTATTTTAAACCGAAGATTGGACGGGGGAGTTTTTCTTTTCTAACCCCTCCTCGGATAAAGCGGCATTCAAACTCTCTCTCTCCATTTCGGAATGGAGAGAGAACAAAGGCTGACTTGCCACTCAAATTAACTATATGAGAAAGACTGAAATCACAGTTGCAAGAGTGCTTGCTGAGCTGTTTTTAAAAATTAAAACTTTTACTCTTCTCCCTGCGGAAAGGAGGAGTCAAGATGGCTCCTCTCCATTCTTGTTTCTGTACTTATAAATGAAGTCTGCCTTTTGAAACCACCCTGGGGAAAAAATGATAATTTCTGGTATCTTTTAATATCTCCCTTGAGGTTGCTCCGGATCTCTTCTGCTTCGTGGACTTTCTCGATTTGATTATTTGGTTTTTCCCTTCCTGGTGTACCTCTGTGTCTTGGAACAGTGAAGGAGAACTAACTTTTTACTTTCGGATTTGCCTGCTACCCTGGACCAGCCCGGCTGCGTGCTCCAGTGACGCCATTTTCTTTGTAAAAGATTCACCATCTCTGAACTTAGACAATGGGACCTAAGAAACCACCAACGGGCAAGTCACTTTCGGCTCCTGCATCGGCGACTTCCAGCCCAAGTACCCAGCAGCCGAAAATTACTTCATTGCTACAAAAAGAAGCAGCTGGAGAGAGTTCAAAAGAATTATCTGTCAATCAAATGTTTCAGGAAATTATGAGAGGACAAAACGAACTGATAAAAGAAGTGGCAGACCCCAAAAATGAACTCAGAGGGGTACAACATAACACAACAGAAAATAAACAGAGGATTGCGGTACTAGAGGAAGGGGCAGCTGGGATGGAGGAAAGGGTTAAGGAGGTCCGAAAGGGAAATTTAGAACTGGAAAACTTTATGGCCAAAATAGAATTGGAAAGAATGTCTTTTTTTCTCAGGTTCCAGAATCTACCAGAGACAGAAAATGAAGATCTTAAAGATATTATGAGCACAATTTTAGCAGAATATCTTAAGAGAAATTTAGAGCAGATGTGGTGGGATATGGACCTGGTCTATAGAATTAATTTAGCATATGCCAGAACTCATAATGTTCCAAGAGAGGTATACATTAAATTTCTCAGGAGGACCACGAGAGACGAGGTGCTAGGAGCCCAAAGGGAGGGACCTCTAAAATACCAAGATAAAGAAATTTCCATTCTTAAGCAAATTCCAAAAAAGATTAGAGAAAAAAGGAGGAAGTACTCTTCCTTATCAAAGAAACTATACAATAGAGGAATTTGGTTAAGATGGTTATTGCCAGAAGGAATGCTGATTTTCTGGGAGGGAAGCTGAATTAGAATTAAAACAGTGGATGAGGCAGAGGCCTTTATTAAAAAACATTTTTCCCTCCCAGAGGACGAAGATAGCGTAGGTGGGGAAAAAGGCAGCAATGTACAAGATATGGAGAAGGGAGGGCATGGCTTCACCTGGGGGCAGGGAGGAGGGAGCAATATCGAAAAGGCTCAGGTCACAAAAATAAATATATCTGAAATATTATTGTAATTGTTGATATACTAGAAAGTGACAAAGAAAGAGACCTTTATTGACCTTTATATATAATCCAAAAGGATTTCTAGCCTTCCCTTCACGGGTATCACTCAATATTCATATCCAATTATTGCTTATCATAACACTACACATTGTATACAGTATTATCATTATCAATTTTTTGTTTAACTATACCTATTATCACTAAATTTCAGTAGGTTTAGCTAGTAATTTTAAATTATACTCTTCCATCTATCAACCTGTAATAACAAAACAATCTTATGTCCTCTGCCATTTGTGGTATGAATCTTCTGAGCTTCTTCTTAATCAGCTTTGTATGGACTACTCCTAGCAACTCCTTGCTTGTAAGATCTTTCATATAATCCTAATGCCCTCTTTCTGTTTCTTTATTCCACTTATCTTTAATTGTCAGCAGTGTTATCCATATTTTTGCTGATAGTTTCATAGTCTTACTTACTTACATAGCCTTGGCTAGATTTTTTGTCATCAGCTTGAAGAAATTTCCCTTGCTTCTTTTGGGGATTTTGCAATTTCCCTGAGATCAGCAAGATGTATTCTTCCTGTTCACTGTCTCTTCGGGACAGTTTAGATCCGTTTGGACCCCCCAGTGGCAAAAGTGTCAACTGCGATCTCAGAGCATTGAGATTGCACATCGTGCCATCGCGACTTCGGCCCCTCCCCTCCCGTCTTTTGATAATTTCTATATGTACAAAGAATTATAGATTTTTAAAGAGATTACTCTTTTACAATGGCAAATACTCAAAATTAACAACTATTCGATCAGTGTATTCTGTATTTTTCCCTTCTTCAGAGAATACTAATACTATTTTCCTGCCAAATAGTGATCTAGGAGCCCAACCTTTCATATTTGCCTCAAGTCAGGTGAGTTGCTGTTGATCAACTTATTAAATTAAAGGTTTCAAACTAGCTAGTCACTTAGGTAGGCAGCCCATCAAGCTCACATTTAAGTAGTTTGTCAATTAACTAGTTCAGTGTTATCAGTAGCTATATCAGATGCCTCCAAATCAACAATGTAGCTAACTCCAATTATGACCTTTATCATTTTACCTTGCTGCACAGTAACTATCTTGGAACATAGCAGACTGGCAAGCTAAATAAAGTGAGCCCAATTTTATCTGTACAATTTTGATTTAGAACTCTTGGATAACCTCTGTACATTTTTTCTCTCTGCAACATACAACCAGAAAAGCAGACAAGCTCTTGGAAAGGTCAACATTCTTATTTCCTCCAAATTCTATACCTGATCTCCATCCATCCATCCATCCATCCATCCATCCATCCATCCATCCATCCAAGCATTCATTCATTCATTCATTCATTGTGACTCTTTAGTGCTGGTCATTGACTTAAAAAATTGGGCCCCTAAATATTTTTCTAATCAATGTACCGTATTTTTCAGAGTATAAGACGCACCTTTTTTCCTCAAAAAAGAGGCTGAAAATCTGGGTGCGTCTTATATACTGAATACAACATTTTTTGCCTCCCAAAGCCCTACCCCCTTCACCAAAATAGCCGTGAATACCCTTATGGGGGCTTTCAGAGAGCTCCTGGGGGCTGGGGAGGGCAGAAATGAGCAAAAAACAGGCCGTTTCCCCTGCACCCCCTCAGGAGCACTGTGCAAGCCCCCCCGGCTATTCATGCCTTTTTTTGGGAAAAAAAACGAGCCCATTTTCGCGAAAAACGGGCCATTTTGGGAGGTTTGCAGAGTGCAAAAACTTTTTTTTCCTTTCAGGAAGCTCTTTAGTTAAAGTAATTGATGAAAATTAGATTGATCAAGTGCTGTGCCAGCAGAAACAAAGTCTTAGGTGCTGCTAATTGTCAGCAATTTCCTTCTCCAGCACATGGATAAATACACCTAAAAACATCTACCTACCTACCTACTCTCTCTCTCCCTACCTCCCTACTGTATTTCTCTCTCTCTCTCTCCCTACCGACGTACCTACCTATTCTCTTTCCCTCCCTCCCTATCTACTGTATTTCTCTCTTTTTTCTCTATCTCTTCCTCTATCTATCTACCTACCTATCAACTCTCTCTAGCTCCCTATCCATCTACTGTATTTCTCTCTCTCTCCCCCTCTATCTATCTATGTACCTACCTACTGTCTCTCCCCCTACCTATCTACTGCATTTCTCTCACTCTCTATTTCTCTCTATCCCTCTGTCTACTACCTACCTACCAACCTACCTACGCTCTCTCTCCCTATCTACTGTATTTCTCTCTCTCTCTCTCTCTCTTTCTATTTATCTCTCTCTTTCCCTCTACCTACCTACCTACCTACACCCTCTCTCCCTCCCTCCCTCCCTACTGTATTTCTCTCTATCTATCTCTCCCTCTATCTACCCATGTACCTACTATTCTCTCTCCCTCCCTCCCTATCTACTGTATTTCTCTCTTTTTCTCTCTATCTCTTCCTCTATCTATTTACCTACCTAACTACTCTCTCTCTCCCCCTATCTACCTACTGGATTTCTCTCTCTTTCTCTCCCTCTCTATTCCTCAATCTACCTACCTACTTTTTTTAAAATTTGCCTCTTCAAAACCTTGGTGCATCTTATATTATATGGTATATCTTCCTACCTTACAGAAAGATTTCTAACAGCCGTTGTACCTATGATTATAGAAAACCATTATAGAAAACCATGACTCATACGGCTGGAAGGGACCGGAGGTCTTCAAGGCAAGAAAACCATGACTCATACGGCTGGAAGGGACCTGAGGTCTTCAAGGCAGGAGATGTTATTGCATCCTGGACAAATGGTCATCTGATTTTTTTCTTGCATATCTCCAATGATAGAGCACCCACAAATCTGGGGGACAAACTATTCCCTTGATTAATTGTTGTCACTCAGGAAATTGCTCCTTAGTTCCAGGTTGACTTTCCCTCCGATGACCTTCCATCCAGTGCTTCTCATCCTATACTCAGGTGCTTTGTAGAATAAGTCAACCTCCTCATCTTGCTGACTGCCCCACAAATACAGTAACTATCCAAATGGAAAGTCGAGTGCACAAACTCCGAAATAATAGCATCCAATAATTCTCATTTTAGAAGGGAATTCAGTGATTAGTCTGTTCTTCAACATTTGAACATCCCATTTTCTTTTTATATTATTAGACCACTCATTTTATTCTACGCAGAGCGGCAACTACCTTGATTGTATATTAATATGAGAAAGACTTATTGCCTATTATGGAGATTTTATTATTGATTCCCATATAGACAGTGACTATCTTCCATCTTCCATCATTTAATCTTCTCCTGAAGGCAGATAATCAGCCTCACCAAGACATGGCTGAACTTTTATCTGAGAGGTACCTCTGACTTATCGTCTGGCTAAGGAATATTCAAGTCTTCCAAGAGGCCCTCCTTTATGTCAGTGTTTCCCAACCTGAGTAACTTTGACATCTGCCGTCTTCAACTTATAGAATTCTCTACCCATAGCTGTGGCTAGAGAATTCTAGAGTTGAAACCTATGCATCTTAAAGTAATCCAGATATTTCAAATACTCTTTTATCCTGCCTTCATCAACCAGAAAGTATCTTTTTGTTCAGTTTTCAAGAGTGAGTGTCAAGAGTGAATATTGCTTTATCTGCTGACTACTGTCTTTCAACAGAAGAGAATATGCTGTATGTATAGTAACGTATCAAAATGTTTTTCCTTTGCAGAGCTGGGGTGGGCATGGCCTTCACATGATGCCGGTTTGACACCCATCCTAGGTCGTTCCTTGATTAAGATATTGTTTTCTGTTTCATTCTCTGGTGTTAATCCTGCTTATTGTATCTGGGTGTGTTGGCTGTTGGAGAGAATGTGTTTTAGGCTTTTTCCTTCTGTACTTTTTGTTGTCTCTTGTGATGGTGTGTAATTGTGGTTTATCTCTTTGACTGATTTGTCTGAGTGCTAAGCTTCCACAAATTCTGTAGCATTTTTGGATTTCACTTGGTTTAAGTTCATAGTTTCCCAGTTGAAGCTATGGTTGGGTCTGTCCATATGTTGTGAAATTAAGAACTTTTCATCCTCTATTCTGACTACTAGTTGGTGTTTATGGATGTGCTCTGCTAACCTTCTGTCTATCTGTCCTACATAATTTACTGTCTTCTGAGGCTGAAAATGCTGTTACGTGATAATACCTTCATGCAAATCAGATGCAGAAGCACTAAGCAATATCCTGCCCATTTTATCTTTAAAGAAGCTAATCAGCAATATATTTTTGCTTCTCTACTGTGTTACCAGAGATATAGTCCTGCCTCTTTCTAAATCTAACTTCCATCTTCTATCCTCATCCACCAGCCTATTTTTGTTCTATTCTATGCAGAGGTTGTTGCTATTTTTTCTCCATTCAAAGTCGGCCTTCACAGATGTCTAGAAGCCTTAATTCGACTTGTTTAAGAAAAAATAGAAATTGGTTTTGTAAAACAGAAGTCCCAACTTTCACCAAAAAGCATTTAATTTTTTTTCCATAATTGAAATATCAACAATAGATCTATTGAGCAAATGCTGGGTTTTACTTCCAAACATTGGCCTTCTGTAGTCATCAAATAAATGAACTTCTGACAAAAGGCACAACAAATTAATTAGATTTGCAAACCATAAAGGTAATACTTCCATATCTGCCTCAATTAACTGTTGAAGGCCAAGATCTTAAGCCTCCTGCTGTATGGTACTCAATTCATTTTGTATAAGGATTTGTCTATTTAAGAAATGATTCAATCCACCTTTTTTCAGAACTTTTTAAATTTTATTTTCCTCAATCATCAGGAGATAGTCTTGGAACTGTATCTCGCAAGATTTCACACATTTTCTATTGGAAGCCTAAGGGTTCTCTAATTGTTACATCTGCATATTTTGAGTATTTGGATTAAGGAGCAACTGGAGACATCTGGGTTATGGGCTAAATTGGGAGGCTAAAAACTTTTTAGTCAAAGGCAGTGGCAGAACATATCTATATGCTGAAGAAGTTATTTAATTTTTTAAAAAGGTTAGCCTGATAAAAATTGTCCTGAAAAACTCTGCATGGATTTCTAGAATATATTGGTTGACCGTTTCATGAGCTACAGGTTAGTATTTCAGTTTCCAGCCTTGGCAGCTTAAAAGAGTAGGGGCTTCATTTCCAATTTCTGTTGCTGAGAATAATGGGAGTTGAATTCCACATATTTGAATGTTGCCAAGTCTGAGAAACATTTCTTGAATCCGTATAGAATTAATATAAGAACATTAGAAGAATAAAAATTATTTATATTCATATCATGCAGACTATTAAATAAAATATGATTTTGAAGCATCTCTTTGAATACCATTATTGTTCCAAACGTATTTCCTTACAAAAAATACTATAGATTTGCAACTCAATATCCTGATTTAGCAAATGTGTTAAAAGCTCACATTTTTAGGTATTACCGACTGTTATTGTAAATGTAAAATGAGAGATAGATAGATAGATAGATAAATAGATAGATAGATGATAGATAGATGATAGATAGATAGATAGATAGATAGATAGATAGATAGATAGATAGATAGATAGATAGCATTAGGAAAGTATTCAGACCCCGTTCAGTTTTGTTATGCTGTAACCTAATTCTACAGTTGTTGAAATTCCTTTTTTTTTCTTATTAATCTACACCAGCGGTGTCAAATTGACTGCCCTTAGCCCAGATGCATCAAACACAGGTCACACCCACCCTGGCTCCGCAAAGGCAAAAAACATTGTGATACCTCAGCTGCCGTTACCAGATGTGATTGAGTTTGACATCCGTGATCTACACTTAGTACCCCATAATGACAAAGTGAAAACAGAATTTTAGAAATGCTTGTACATTTATTAAATAGAAAAACTGAAATATTACATTGGCATAACTATTCAGATGCTTCGCAACATGTGAAGTTTAGCTCTGGTGCCTCCTTTTTCCCTTGATCATTGATGATATGATATGCACCTTGATTGGAGTCGACCTGTGGTAAATTGATTGGACATAATTTGAAAAGGCACACACCTCTCTATAAAAGGCCTCACAGCTGTCAACACATATTGTAGCAGAGCAAAAGCCATAAGGACAAAGGAATTTCCTGCAGAGCTCAGAGACAGAATTATTGCAAGGCAGAGATCTGGTGAAAGCTACAATAAAATTTCTACTGCACTGAAGGATGCTAAGAGCATAGTGACCTCCATAACTCTCAAATGGAAGAAGTTTGGCACAACCAGGACTCTTCCAAGAGCTGATCGTCTGGTCAAATTGAGTAATCTGGCAGAAGGGTCTTAGTAAGATAGGTGACAGAAAACTCAATAGTCACTTTGACTGAGTTCCAGAGATCCTGTGTGGAGATGGAACAGATTTCCAGAAGAACAACCATTACTGCAGCCCTCCACCAATCTGGGCTGTAGGGCAGAGTGGTTAGAAAGAAGCCTCTCCTCAGTGCAAAACACATGAAAACCCACTTGGAGTTTGCAAAAAAAGTACCCGAAGGATTTTCAAATTGTGAGGAACAAGATTCTCTGATTCAATGAAACCAAGATTGAATTGTTTGGCCCCAATTCTAAACATTATGTCTGGAGAAATCCAGGAACCGCTCATTACCTGCCTAATACCATCCCAACAGTGGAGCATGGTGGTGGCAGCATCATGCTGTGGGGGTGTTTTTCAGCAGCAGGAACTGGGAAACTGGTCAGGATTGAGGGAAAGCTGAATGGAACAAAGTGCAGGAATGTCCTCAATGAAAATGTGGTGCACAGTACTCAGGACCTCAGACGGGGCCAAAGGTCCACTTTTTTTTTTAAAGAACTTTTTTATTTTAATTAAACAAAAACACAAAAAAGAATCATCCTTCAATACATCTTGTAGAAAGCGTGTCGATTGGTTACAAATAACTTTCGTGCATTTCTTCCATAATCATTATTTGTAGTTCATAATAGATTATAGACTTAAAATCAAAAATCTTTATATATTTTACCAGCAATATATCACAATTTTCATTTGACTAGAATTATTTGAACGTGCTTCTGCCTGAACTTATTCATACTTAAAAACACAACCACATAATGGCACTTGTTAGCTATTTCAAAAATCCTCCAATAACATTACACTTTTATGACATATTCTGAGTAAAAAAAACAATTAATAAAGTTTCTAAGCTTTCCCCCTCCCTCCGCTGTTTAGAATATTATATTCAAGTTGCTTTTACCAATACCAAAGCATGTATATATTATTAAACAATATCCATTAACATTTCCTTGTTGTTATTATAATTAGCTAAAAGTCCTTTACTATTTATATCCCAACTCCTCTCGTCACAACCAAAAAATAAAAAAAAAATAAAAACATTACACCTTTATGACAAAACCTAAATAGAAGTTTGTTGATAAAATTTATAGGTCTTTTTCCCAGGTCACAATTGGCAATCTATCTCCAGATTTCTTTTACTAGTTTAACAGTACATAATATATATCATTAGGTTCTATCCATTATCATTCCATTATTGTTAATTATAGTTATTTAATTGTTAACAATTAAACATTTAATAACAATCTAAAACAATATAAAAATTACTAAATTCCTACTTATTGCTCAACCAAGATTAATTAATTTTTTATTAAGAACTTTCATTGTCAACCTGTATCTTTCCAATAAGAAAACAGTCTTATCTCTCTTGCCAATTGTGGTGTCAGTCTTCCTTTTATCTCTTTTATAAGGTTTTTATAGATTTCTCTCCACACTTTGTTGCTTAGAAGATCACTCAGGTAATCTCGTTGCCCTCCAATTATTTTTAAAATTAGCTTGTGTTTGGTTATGAATCGTGCTTCTGAAAGAGTTTCTTTTCTTAAATCCATTATCATTACCCTTTTTTCCTCTTCTGTATCTTGAAATCTGGGGTAGAGCTCCAATTCGTCGAAATCCCTCTTCCATGTTCCCTTCATTCCACTTTCACCCACATTTGCTCCATTAATAAAATCATCAGTTGTCTTGTTCTTATCTTCTATATCTTCATTCTCCCCTTTAATTTTTGGGGCTCCAGCCCCTTAATCTTTTGATGTGAGAAATACTTGTTTTTCCAACTTCTTCTCAATTCTCCCGTATCCTTCCAATAAATTTAGAATTCCAGCCAAAATATTTTGAAATTTTAAGGTTTCTTCCTCTGAACGTTGATCCATGTTTCAAAAGAAAAAAGAAAAGAAAAGAAAAACTAATAGCCACTGCCACTCTAGTCTTCCAAGCCTCTTTTATTTTTAAATTTTAGGTTGATTTAAGCACAAATAAACATAAACAATTTACAAACCCTTCTGCTACAAAGTCAGTGAAAACAAAGAGAAAAAAAAGAGAGATTCATTGTTTCAAAAACTTCAGCTTCCGACTTCCGAGTGGCTAGTTGCTACTTTCCACTTTCACTATCTCAGGCTTAGATGAAATAAAGTTCTTTAATAAAATTTAATAACAAGTAATAGGAAGGATTGTTAAAGACAAAAAGGAAGGTTTTAGTCCAGAAATCTAAAAATAAAGTAACAAAGAGCAGAGGGGAAAAAAAGATTGATCCGTTCACTTTAAGAGAAGAAACCAACAATGTTATGAGCATTTCAATCCACAAAATATGGTTACAAGGAAAAAAAACTTTCCAATGCAATCCAGTATTAATTAATTTTGCAGCTTAATTCTTGTTTGAGGATCTGATTTGGCTTTTTTTAAAAAAGATTTCTTTGGGCAGTTTTTCCAAAATAGAAAAAAGGTCTCACCAGATGGACTCACATTCTCTTTTCACTTCCTTCCAGAGCATCCCAACTTCATCAACCTAGGGGCTGCCTGTTTACCGCCGGCTTGAAGAACTTCCCTTGGGTCAATCAGGGACTTTGCTATGTCCCTGAGACCAGCAAGGCTTTGTCTTCATGGTCACTGTTTCTACGGGATGGTTTAGGTCCAGCTGGACCATCCAGCGGCAAAAGTATCAACAGCGGTCTCAGAGTGTCGATACCGCACATTGTGTCATCACGACGTGGCTCCTCCTTCCCCCCAAAGGTCTACTTTCTAACATGACAATGATCTAAACACACAGTCAAGACAACACAGGAGTCACTTAGGAGCGACTCTGAGTGTCTAGAGTGGCCAGCCAGAGCCCTGACTTGAACCCTATTGAATATCTCTGCAGGGACCAGAAAATGGCTGTCCACTGATTGTCACCATTCAACCTGACTGAGCATGTGAGGATTTGCAAGGAAGAATGGCAGAAAATACCCAAATTGAGGTGTGCAAAGTTTGTTGCATTATATTCAAAAAGAATCTTGTCTGCAATTGCTGACAAAGGTCCTTCAACAAAGTACTGAGTCAAGGGTCTGAATACTTATGTCAATGTGATATTTCAGTTTTCTTTTTAATAAATTTACAGGAATTTCTAAAATTCTGTTTTCACTTTGATCCTAAAGTGATAAAACAAAAATACAATTTTGAATTACTATCAACAACTTCAAAACCAGAAACTCACCTCTTTAGCTGAATCTGGGATCAATTCTGTCCCATTCCTAAATTCCCCATTATTTGCAAAAATAGGAATGTTGGGACTGAAAATCATAAGGTCACTCTTGGCACCAGCCTCTGCACTCACACCTGCCAGGATGTGGCTGTGACGATTGGAATAGGACCAGCTGCCCACTTCACTTGTGCACACCAGAGTGGCCATGCCAGGGTCATAAACCATGGATTCCTTTGACTTGCAGTGGCATCGCAGAGTCATGTAGATGAGAGTGGCCAGCAAGAAGAGGCTGGAAACAGAGCAGATGGCAATGATCAGATAGACGTTGATTGAGTCTACCAGGGGCACAAAGCTTTTCCCTGATCTTTGAAGATTAATATCCATTTTGATTGTCTGACCACTTGTCACAAGTGACAGACTCAGGGTAGCTGTGGCTGAGAGTTGAGGTTTTCCATGGTCATTCACAAGAACCAACACACTCTGGATTTTGCTGCCTTCTGATTCATCCAGAGAATATTTGGTACTCACCTCACCGCTATACTGCCCTACAGTCCATGGACCAATGCTTTCTTCAGCTAGTTCATATCTTAGCCATGCATTGTATCCAGAATCTGCATCCAAGGCATGGATCTTGCCTACAATATGCCCAGCCATCACAGGGACCACGAGAAGAATCAGGTTCTCTTCTGATGATCCTGACACAACAGGTGCATTGTCATTTTCATCCATCACAAAGACTTGAACAGTTGCATTGCCACATAAGGAAGGAAGTCCAGCATCTTTGGCTCTCACCTGGAACTCCAGTAGTTTCAACTCCTCATAGTCCAAGGACTGCAAAGCATAGAGTTTTCCACTCTCTGAATGTACAGAGATGTAGCTTGACAATGGCCAAATCTTCTCATCTATCCAATAAGTGATCAGACCATTCTCAGCTATGTCTGGGTCTGCAGCAGATATTGTGAAGATGTGAGCACCAGGGGGATTGTTCTCTTTCACAAACACTGTGTAGAACAGCTGTGGGAAAGCAGGTGCATTGTCATTTATGTCACTGATAGGAACTACAAGGGTGAGACTGGAAGACAGTGGTGGAATGCCTTGATCTTCCACTGTGAGAACCATCCTGTATTCAGCCACCTGCTCCCTATCCAAAGGTGCTCCAACAATCAGGGAATAGTAATTCTTGAATGTGGACTCTATTTTGAAAGGCAGCTCAGAAGGCTGTAGTACACAGGTTACTTGTCCATTGATTCCAGAATCCTTGTCTGAAGCACTGAGGATAGCTACCACAGTCCCTGGAGTGGAATCCTCTGGCAATGGCACAGAAAGAGAATTCACAAATACTTCTGGAATATTATCATTCATGTCCAATACATCAACAAAAACTTCACAATGTCCTGATAATGGAGAACTGCCTTTATCTTCTGCAACAATTTGAAGTTCATAGAAATTAATATCTTCATAGTCCAATTTCCCAATCACTTTGATTTCCCCAGTATCAGAATTTATACTGAAGAGCCGTGTGACATCTAGAGGGAGGCTATTACTAAAAAAATAAAAGATTTCCCTATTAATACCCTCATCTAAGTCTGTAGCATTTAGATTAATAACTAATGATCCGCTATCTGTATTTTCTAGCACCTTTATCTTGTAAACAGATTGGTTAAACACAGGAGGGTTGTCATTGACATCCAGCACATTGATGACTAGCTGAACAGTTCCTGTGAGTTTTGGATCACCCCCATCAGCGGCTGTCAGTACTAAATGATGCACAGGGCTCTCCTCTCTGTCAAGTGGAACCTTCAGTACAAGAACTACAGATTTGCTGACATCTTCATTATTTCCTGAATCAAGAATAAAATGGTTGTTTCGGCTTAGCTTGTAGGTTAACAGAGCATTTGTACCAATATCTGCATCAGAAGCTCTCTCTAAGGCGAATCGTATCCTATATGTTATCAATTCTGCTATGCTCAGGATCTGTTCCCTGGCTGAGAAGATGGGAGCATTGTCATTCATGTCTTTGATTTCAACCTCCACATGGAAGAACCTCAGAGGTTTCTCCACAATCACCTCCAGATGAAGGACACAGTCTGTATTCTTGGCACACAGCTCTTCCCTGTCTATCCGGGAATTTACAAACAAGATCCCATTCTGCAGGTTTACCTCAAAATAGTCCTTCTCTCCTTTGGACAGCATCCGGAACATCCGAGGCACCAACTCGCTCACCTCCAACCCCAGATCCTGGGCAATGCGGCCCACAAAGGTGCCGTGTTGAGATTCCTCCAGCACAGAATAATGGAGCTGGCCGCTCCCCATTTTCCAGGCGGTGTGGAGTAGAAGTAGCTGCAGCAGCCCCTTCAGCCAGGTAAGCATTGCAGACAGAGGCACAACACCAGCAAGCTTTTCTCTTTTTCTCTAAATATCTTGTCTCAAAGGTGTCAGGAGCAGAGCCCATCTACCCCAGCCATACTGGTTCATAGATTGAATCTTGGCTTGTTGAGATTTTTCTGTTGTTTGATATTTCCCTTGTGGATCTAGCTGGCTGGAATGTCTGTCCTTTTAAGGGAGGGGCTTTGCATTTTCAGTTTCACTTAGAAGGTTTCCTTAGGAAACACTGACCTCTTGTGACTGAATTTCAAATGGATGAAACAGATTTCCGTTCTTAATTCACAACAGATTTCTAATAAACTTTCAGTATTGATAAGCATATATGTTTCCATAGACTGGTTGGAGTTAATTTATATATTTCTGTATTACTGTAACTTTGTCATTTTTCTTCTAATCATTGAATGAGCCCCAAGAAGCGTAATAGCTTAGTTTCAGCATACTGATTCAATACTGTTAAGAAGTATCTAATGAGAGGAAAAAATAACAAGGCACTACAGAGAGAAATGTGTGTCTTATCATACATACAGTAGATACTTGATTTCCACATATTTAGTAGGCCCAAGAATATGGGAAGAAATCCTCAGGTCAAAGGGTGTGTAGGATATTTAGAAACATCTCAAAATTAAGATTTTGTTGATACAATTGCATACTATTCCAATGAGAAAAAAAAGGTGCAATTTAGAAAAACATTGTGGATACATAGGAAGCTTTGGTCTGAAATAAGACTGAAAGAACATGTATAGAAAATAGAATGTTGGCATTATCATCATATAGGTTTATTAGCAAGCAGACAAGTCTGTAAAAAGAAAATAAGAAAGTCTAACATTTAAAAAGTATTTTAGGTTCCAAGGAAACTAAGAGCAACCAAAATCAGTTTTGGGTTTCGTCAGTAATATACGAAAGGAAAGGGGGGATCTGGTGTTATGACAGGATGGTAAAACAATAATTTGTGAGAGGGAGAGCTCAGAGCTCAAAGAATGAATGTAGAGTAATTGATATAAAGATGAAGTGACAACTAAGAAAAATAAATTTTCTAACAGAAGCACCTTGGTCAGTGTTTTGTCCTGAATATAAACCATAAGCTTTGCTCTATGTTTTTCTACATGTAAAGGACCTGGAGATTTTTTTTTTAACAGAACAAAACCTCAAGTCAGAAATCTACTCTAGAGTGTCAGATAATTTAAATAACAGCTGTAATAAGTAGTAATGCCCACTACCGTGCTTCCCTGAAAATAAGACATGCTCTTATTTTCTTTTGACCGCCGAATTAAGTGCTTGGCCTTATTTTCGGGGACGTCTTATTATTTTTGAGGTGCAGGAGGCGGTGAGAGTGGTCACCTCATGGCTGCTGCTGTGTTGCAATATTTTTGGGGAGGGGTTATTTTCGCCAGAGGGGTTATTTTTGTGTATGCACTCAAAAGCCCAATTGGGCTTATTATCCGGGGAGATCTTATTTTCAGGGAAACAGGGTAAAACTAACAAAATTCTAATTTACATTATTTTTCATAGCAAAAAAAATCACAAATACCTTATCACTGGTGGATAGAGTAATTTATTTTGGCCTTAATTTGGTACTATTGTCATATACTAGAAAGTATAGAATAACTTTATTGACCAAGTGTGATTAGACACACCAGGAATTTGTCTTCAATGCATAAGCTATCAGTGTACATGCAGAACAATAAAATAATAATAATCAGAATAATAAAGTGATAATAATCAGAATAATGATACCAACATGAGAAGAAGGTGGAACAAATGAGAAGGATAAAAATAATACAGCCATACCACATGGGTAAATCTACTTAGGTATAAGATAGTGCTGTGGGAATTAGATGTTCAGCAGAGTGATGGCATGAGGGGGAAAAAACGACTGTGTCCAGTTGTTTTGGCATGCACTGGCCTATAGTGTTAGAACTATAGGGAGAGGAAGAGTTGGAACAGTTTATGTCCAGGATGTGAGGGGATCTGTAGAAACTTTCTCAGTCCTCCTTCTCAGTCCTTCTTCGTGCCCGTGCAATAATTAGGCCCTCAGTGGAAAACAGGCTAGTTGTGGTGGGATTTTCGGCAATCCTAACTATCCATTGAAATCTGTACCTGTCCTGTTTGGTTGCTGTACCAAACCAGACGGTTATAGAAGTACAAAAAGGTAAAGTTTCCCCAAGCACATAAGTGCTAGTTGTTTCTGACTCTAGGGGGCGGTGTTCATCTCTGTTTCAAAGCTGAAGAGCCAGCCCAGTCCGAAGATGTCTCCGTGGTAATGTGGCGGGAATTCTGGGAATTGAAATCCACATACCTTAAAGTTGACAAGATTGGGAAAGATTGAAATGTCAATCAATAAAATCTATAAAATAAGATCAATAAAATAGAATTGCACTATTTCTTGGGTTCTGTTAACTTGACTGGGTCTGGGTCAGAAGGCTGAGATGTTTGTGCTTATTGGTAAGGATGAATTTTAATACATTCCTTGAGCCAAAAAGATATTCATTGGACGGAAACACCATTCAGAAGGAAATTAGAAACACCTTGGGAGCAAGTAACCGCATTGTTAACATTTCTTTCCCTTCCTCTGTAGAGAGCATCCTGGGAGCAGAGATCAAAGTGGAAAATTCCAAGTATCAAGGAGAGGAACTGGAGTCAAGATGGAGAGATCAAGAGTTTAATTCGGAGAATCTGCCAATAAAAGTAGAAATGGAAGAAGAAAGTTACAAGTCAAGAGAGCAACTACAGCAGAAGCCTGTCCATACTTCACTTCAACAGGACTTTACTACTGCTCTTACTGAAAATGCCACTATGTCCAAACAGAATAATGTGCCCTTATTCTCCCAATATGATAGAAGATAAGACAATCAAGTGGAACCGAATTCATTAGCTTGTATGGAGAAATTGGGACAATGTTCACAAAGGTTTGAGGAGAAGCTACCAGCATACTTCAACGATGAGTCAAGAAGAGGAATATATCCTAAGTGAGCAAAGAGTTGAAATCTTTGTTTAAAAAATCATGCTTTTTGCACCCAGAGGAGGAAAACTCCTGAGCCTCCTGTCAGGAAAAAGAATGCTTTGGAGGCCAAATATTTTTTGAGCCCAAAATGAAAAACCCTTGAGGGGACTTCAATCAGGATGGAATTTCATGCTTAAAAATGGTATATCTTGCTGTTTGTAAAAAATCAAGCTTTTTGCACCCAGAGGAGGAAAACTCCTGAGCCTGCTGTCAAATAAATGGGTGCTTTGGAGGCCAAATATTTTTTGAGCCCAAATTTAAAAACCCTTGAGGGGACTTGGCTCAAGGGTTTCCCTGCCTCCTCCAATCTCCCAAAGTTCTTTCCCCACCTTGTGATAGCTTTCTACTGGATTCCCCTCTGTCCTGCCTCCTCAGATCTCCTAAAGTTCTTTCACCACCTTGTGATAGATTTCTATAGGATTCCCCTCTGACCTGCCTCCTCTGATCTCCCAGTTCTTTACCCAGTGTGAGATAGCTTTCTACTGGATACCACTCTGTCCTACATCCTCAAATCTCCCAAAGTTCTTTCCTCAGTGAGTGATAGCTTTCTACTGGATTTCACTCTGTCCTGCCTTTTCAGAACTCTGAAAGTTCTTTCCCCACTGTGTGATAGCATTCTACTGGATTCCCCTCTGTTTTGCCTTTTCAGATCTCCCAAAGTTCTTTCCCCAGTGAGTGATAGCTTTCTACTGGATTCCCCTCTGCCCTGCATTTTCAGATCTCCCAAAGTTTTTCCCCCAGCATGTGATAGCTATCTACTGGATGCCCCTCGGTCCTGCCTTTTCAGAACTCTCAAAGTTCTTTGCCCACCTTGTGATAGCTTTCTACTAGATTCCCCTCTATCCTGCCTCCTCCAATCTCCTAAAGTTCTTTTCCCAGTGTGTGATAGCTTTCTACAGGATTTCCCTCTGTCCTGCCATTTCCAAACTCCCAAAGTTCTTTCCCCACCTTGTGATAGCTTTCTACTGGATTCCCCTATGTCCTACATCCTCAGATCTCCTAAAGTTCTTTCCTCAGTGAGTGATAGATTTCTACTGGATTTCACTCTGTCCTGCCTTTTGAGAACTCTGAAAGTTCTTTTCCCACCTTGTGATAGCTTTCTACTAGATTCCCCTCTATCCTGCCTCCTCCAATCTCCTAAAGTTCTTTTCCCAGTGTGTGATAGCTTTCTACAGGATTTCCCTCTGTCCTGCCTTTTCCAAACTCCCAAAGTTCTTTCCCCACCTTGTGATAGCTTTCTACTGGATTCCACTATGTCCTACATCCTCAGATCTCCTAAAGTTCTTTCCTCAGTGAGTGATAGATTTCTACTGGATTTCACTCAGTCCTGCCTTTTCCAAACTCCCAAAGTTCTTTCCCCACCTTGTGATAGCTTTCTACTGGAATCCCCTCTGTCCTACCTCCTCTGATCTCACAGTTCATTACCCAGTGTGAGATAGATTGCTACTGGATCCCCCTCTATCCTGCCTCCTCCAATCTCCAGAAGTTCTTTCCACACCTTGTGATAGCTTTGTACAGGATTCCCCTCTGTCCTGCCTTTTCAGCTATGCCAGTTGTTGTCCCATCATTTGATATCTTTCTACTGGATTCCCCTATGTCCTGCCTTTTCAGAACTCCCAAAGTTCTTTCCCCACCTTGTGATAGGTTTCTACTGGATTCCCCTCTGTCCTGCATTTTCAGATCTCCCAAAGTTCT
This sequence comes from Natrix helvetica, assembly GCF_964273705.1. NCBI lineage: Eukaryota > Metazoa > Chordata > Lepidosauria > Squamata > Natricidae > Natrix > Natrix helvetica. Next base: position 67,007,603 of record NC_138550.1, on the reverse strand, counting down.
TTCCCCACCTTGTGATAGCTTTCTACTGGATTCCCCTCTGTCCTACCTCCTCTGATCTCACAGTTCATTACCCAGTGTGAGATAGATTGCTACTGGATCCCCCTCTATCCTGCCTCCTCCAATCTCCAGAAGTTCTTTCCACACCTTGTGATAGCTTTGTACAGGATTCCCCTCTGTCCTGCCTTTTCAGCTATCCCAGTTGTTGCCCCATCATTTGATATCTTTGTACTGGATTCCCCTATGTCCTGCCTTTTCAGAACTCCCAAAGTTCTTTCCCCACCTTGTGATAGGTTTATACTGGATTGCCCTCTGTCCTGCCTCCTCAGATCTCCCAAAGTTCTTTCCCCAGTGTGTTATAGCTTTCTACTAGAGTCCCCTCTGTCCTGCCTTTTATATCTCCCAAAGTTCTTTCCCCAGCGCATGATAGCTTTCTACTGGATTCCCTCTTTCCAGCCTCCTCCGATCTCCCAAAGTTCTTTCCCCACCTTGTGATAGCTTTCTACTGGATTCCCCTCTGCCATGCCTTTTCAGATCTCCTAAAGTTTTTCCCCCTGCATGTGATAGCAATCTACTGGATTCCCCTCTGTCCTGCCTTTTCAGACCTCCCCCTTTCATATCTTGCGTACTGTCTCTTGCTCCGTCTAGAAGAGTCTTGTGTTTTTCCATGAAGGCTTCCGCCTCCATCACTGTGTTGATTCTCACTCTACCACCCTCCCAGAAAATCAACAACCCTTCTGGTATTAGCCATCTAAACCAGATATTTTTTTCATACAATTTTTTAGCTAAAGAGGAAAAAATGTTCCTCTTATCTCTTGGTATCTGTTTTAAAATGGTTATTTCTTTATCCTTATATCCTAAAGGTTCCCCCCTTTGAACCCTTAAGATCTCATCTCTTGTAGTCTTTCTAAAAAATTTAACATGAACTTCCCTTAGAACATTGTATGTTCTAGCATATGCTGAATTAATTCTATATATCAGATCAATATCCCACCCTAGCTGTTGTTTATCTCTTTTAATATAGTCTGCTAACATTGTTATCATAGTCTCCCTCAAATCTTCACCAGAGACAGTTGATTTGTAGCGGCAATAGAAGAGGGGGAAGAAACGCCAATCTGCCAATCTTAACACTTTTCCAAGATCGAAGAGTCTTAAGAAAGCTGCTAATCCTTATTTACTTATTTGTTCAGAAAAGAAGAGACCCCGGGAGAACTCCCCTCTCACCGCATTTTAGCTGTTGCCTTCACGTGTAACATTTCTTCCGATCCACTCAGGACGAAGGGGCGCGCATGCACCTACGCCTTCCGGCACATGTCCTTCATCCTCAGAAACCGGAAGTAGAATCCAGAAACCAGAAGTAGAATCCAGAAACCAGAAGTAGAATCCTCCAGTGTATGATAGCTTTCTACTGGATTCCCATCTGTCCTGCCTCCTCTGATCTCCCAGCTCTTTACCCAGTGTGAGATAGCTTTCTATAGGATTCCCCTCTGTCTTGCCTTTCAGATCTCCCAAAGTTCTTTCCCCACCTTGTGATAGCTTTCTACTGGATTCCCCTCTGTCCTGCCTCCTTAGATCTCCCAGTTCTTTTCCCAGTGTGAGATAACATTTTACTGAATTCCCCTCTGTCCTGCCTCCTCCAATCTCCACAGGTTCTTTCCACACCTTGTGATTGCTTTCTACAGGATTCCCCTCTGTCCTGCCTTTTCAGCTATCCCAGTTGTTGCCCCAGCGTTTGATAGCTTTCTACTGGATTCCCTGTTTTCCAGCATCCTTCAATCTCCCAAAGTTCTTTGCCCACCTTGTGATAGCTTTCTACTGGATTCACCTCTGTCCTGCCTTTTCAGATCTCCCAAAGTTCTTTCCCCAGTGTATGATAGCTTTCTAATGGATTCCCCTCTGCCATACCTTTTCAGATCTCCCAAAGTTTTTTCCCCTGCATGTGATAGCAATCTACTGGATTCCCCTCTGTCCTGCCTTTTCAGAACTCTCAAAGTTCCTTGCCCACCTTGTGATAGCTTTCTACTGGATTCCCCTCTGTCCTGCCTTTTCCGGACTCTCAAAGCTCTTTGCCCACCTTGTGATATTTTTCTACAGGATTCCCCTCAATCCTGCCTCCTCTGATCTCCCAGTTCTTCAACCAGTGTGAGATAGCTTTCTACTGGATTCCCCTCTATCCTGCCTCCTCCAATCTCCAGAAGTTCTTTCCACATCTTGTGATAGCTTTCTACAGGATTCCCCTTTGTCCTGCCTTTTCAGCTATCCCAGTTCTTGCTCCAGTGTTTGATAGCTTTCTACTGGATTTCCTGCTTTCCAGCATCCTCCAATCTCCCAAAGTTCTTTCCCCACTGTGTGATAGCATTCTACTGGATTCCCCTCTGTGTTGCCTTTTCAGATCTCCCAAAGTTCTTTCCCCAGTGTGTAATAGCATTCTACTGGATTCCCCTCTGTCCTGCATTTTCAGATCTCCCAAAGTTCTTTCCCCACCTTGTGATATTTTTCTACAGGATTCCCCTCAGTCCTGCCTCCTCTGATCTCCAAGTTCTTTACATAGTGTGAGATAGCTTTCTACTGGATTCCCCTCTATCCTGCCTCCTCTAATCTCCAGAAGTTCTTTCCACATCTTGCCATAGCTTTCTACAGGACTCCCCTCTGTCCTGCCTTTTCAGTTATCCCAGTTGTTGCCTCAGCATTTGATATCTTTCTACTGGATTCCCTGCTTCCCAGCATCCTCCAATCTCCCAAAGTTCTTTCCCCATTGTGTGATAGCATTCTACTGGATTCCCTCTGTCCTGCCTTTTCAGAACTCTCAAAGTCCTTTCCCCACTTTGTGATAGCTTTCTACTGGAATCCCCTCTGTCCTGCCTCCTCCAATCTCCTGAAGTTCTTTCCCCAACATGTAGTAGCTTTCTAATGGATTCCCCTCTGTCCTGCCTTTTCAGAAAGCCCAAAGTTCTTTGCCCACCTTGTGATAGCTTTCTACTGGATTCCCCTCTGTCCTTCCTCCTCCAATCTCCCAAAGTTCTTTCCCCACCTTGTGATAGCTTTCTACAGGATTCCCCTCTGTCCTGCCTTTTCAGCTATCCCAGTTGTTGCCCCAGCGTTTGATAGCTTTCTACTGGATTCCCCTCTTTCCAGCATCCTCCAATCTCCCAAAGTCCCAGTCTGTGATAGCTTTCTACTGGATTCCCCTCTGTCTTGCCTTTTCGGATCTCCCAAAGTTCTTTCCCCACCTTGTGATAGCTTTCTACTGGAATCAACTCTGTCCTGCCTCCTCTGATCTCCCAAAGTTCTTTCCCATGTGTGTGATAGCTTTCTACTGGATTCCCCTCTGTCCTGCCTCCTCCAATCTCCCAAAGGTATTTCCCCAGCACGTGATAGCTTTCTACTGGATTCCCCTATGTCCTACCTCCTCCGATCTCCCAAAGTTCTTTCCCAAATGTGTGATAGCTTTCTATTGGATTCCCCTCTACCTTGCCTTTCGGATCTCCCAAAGTTCTTTCCCCAGTGTGTGATATCACTACTGGATTCACCTCTGTCCTGCCTCTTCAGATCTCCTAAAGTTATTTCCCCAGTGTATGATAGCTTTCTTTTTTTTTTTTTTTTTGAATTTTTTTTTTGTTGATTTTTACAAATATTTTGGGGGAAAGGGTACATAGGTATGGAGAAAATTTTTGACAGCTACATCATACGGAAGGTGGTGCTCCCCTGTGATCTCATATCTTTCTCTTATTTTTGTATGTATCAAAATATCATTATTGGACTTCCTGTGGTGACGTCAGTGGAGGAATGGGAGCTCTCCTGATCTTTAATTCCAACTTCTTTGTTTGGGATCATATTTGAGTGCTGTCGATCCTGTAGGGACCAACAGATTAAGGGGGAAACTCTGAAGACGCTGGGATGATAAGGCAAATCCTCCCAGCGGCAGGAGAAACCCACTAAACGGATGAAGAATCACTCTGCCACTTTGTCACGACTGAACAATGGGGCCACATAAGATGGGAGCAAAGATACACAGCAGCTAAAATCGAGGTATTTGTTACTACAACCCAAAGAAGAGAGAAACAACACATATCTGGCAGTAAGGTGAGCTGGAAAGAAGGAGGCTCTGAGAAGGAGATTTTGTTAGACTTTTGCCGAGGAGCTGTGAGAGCTGATTTACGAACTGTGAATTGACAGTGTAAATAACTTGAACTAAATAGCCCATAGAGAAAGCAAAATCCCGGCATGGATAACAGAAGTGGGAATTATTGAAAAGACTTGGAAAGTACAAAAGAAGTGTTCAACATTGGGATTGGTTGTTGATTTGCTGACTTTTTTTTCTTGCTCTTCTGGAACGATCAGAGGGTCCCACTTCCCACCCACCCACCCTTATTTCCCCTGGCAGCTGGACTGGTTATATTAACTGACTGACACTAACATTGATACTGAGCAGAGGGGGACATCTAGTGTATCAAAACTGGACCCTGCGGTCTGGAAAAATTAGTAACCTTTTATTACCTATTACCCTTATAACTGTTACACTGGAGAGATATCAATCTGTATAAGAAAACGGTGTGAATATAACGTTAAGATATATGATAATTAAGGATTTAAATAGAATGGAATAATACATAGGAATGTGCAGATACTGAAACGTGATATCAAGGAAGGTTAATTATTACTAAATATTGAGATAGATAATTATTGATAAGATTGATAAGACTGATAACATTGATACTGTTTATAAAGTAGAAGCAAAGTAGAACTTATATGCAAGTGTGGACAAGGATAATTAGGGGGATAAAAATGGCAACCTCAGGAAAGCTAATTTAAAAACCACATCTAATACGACTCTGGCAACACCCCCCTCCTCAAACCAAAGATCAATTGAGAGCGCACTAGGTCTGGAGAAAGGTGGAAACATGACAGAAACAACAGGGCCAGCACCAACATTGCAAAGTATGCAATTAATGCTCCAAATGATACAAGAGATGCTTATAAAAAACCAAGGAGTGACAGCTGCAAACCATGAAGAGACAAGGAGGAATCATGAAGAAGTGAAGAATGAAATAGGAGAACTAAAAGGAGATATTAAAACCGTGGATGATAAAATTGAAAAGATACAGACCACCTTAGCAATCAATGAACAGAAAATCCAGAATATTGAAACAAAATTAGAACAAACAGACCAGAAGGTGGAAAAATGGAGCTAGAATATAGACAATTGAATAAAGAATTAGAGTTATCAATAATGTGACTTGAAAATGTAAGAGCTGCATTCTATTTAAAATTCCAAAACATACCGGAAGAGGAGGAATTTCTGAAAGGGAAGATGATTGAAATCTTTGCCGAAATGCTACAGAGGAAAGAACATGAGTTGAGAGGAGATATTGATGAAGCCTACCAAGTGCATACTAATTATGCCAGAAGACACAGGCTCCCAAGAGAAGTGCATGTAAGATTTGCCAAAAAAACAACCAGAGATGAGGTATACAAAAAAACCAGAGAAGGGACGTTTACATACCAGGGAAAAGATTTGATCACACTTAACCAGATTCCACGGAGAATCCGTGAACGACGTAGACAATACCAATTTCTAACAAACCAGTTAAATAAAAACAGAATAATGTACAGATGGCTGATACCAGAAGGGGTACTGGTGACATGGCAAGGGAAAAGATATAAGATAGAGAATATAGAGGAAGCGCAGGAATTCTATGATAAATATTGTACAGGGGAAGAAGAACAAGGAAGTAAAGAGGAGCTAGAAAGGGAAAGGCGAGGCCAAGAAGAAGCATCAGAAGATAAAGAAAGAAACAGGAAAGAAGAACAGAGGCAAGAAAGAGAGAGAGCAGAAAAAGAAGGTGAGAGAGGGAAGAGTCAGATACAAACTAGAAGTAACAAGAAAAACCCCATCTAAAGATGGACCAGGAAATAACAGTTATCTCAATAAACTTGAATGGATTGAACGCACCAAAAAAAAGAGTGCAGATGTTTAACAAACTGAAGAAACTAAAGGTAGATATAATCTGCATACAGGAAGTGCATATTAAAAGGGACCATAAGAACTTATTGGAAAATAAAAAAACTAGGAAATTATACACAACACTAGCAGAAAAAAAAGAGGGATAGCAACCTATATAAAGGAAAAAATAAATTCCAAAGAAGTCTATGCTGATGAAGAAGGCAGGATACTAATGACTGAATTAGAGACAACAGAAAAACCGATACTATTAATAGTCATATATGCACCAAATCAGAAATAAGAGGAATTTTATGGGTAACTACACAACAAAATAAACGAATTAGAATATGAAAATATTTGCTTAATTGGGGACTATTATGCAATAGCGGACAAAAAAATGGACTATGAAAGCAAAAAGAAAAACAAAACCAAAAAAATACGCTGCCCAAATCCTTCTTTGAGATGGCAATCGAATACAAATTACACGATATTTGGAGAGAAAGGCACAAAACAAGAAAGCAATATAATTTTTATTCGAACCCCCATCAGTCACTATCAAGAATTGACATGGCTTGGATCTCATCTGGACTATGCAATAAAGTAGATGAAATTGAAATAGAACCAAATGAGTGGGCAGATTATAATCCAATAAAATTAAGATGGAAAGGTCAAAGAAGAAGAAAAAGATGGATGATGAATTCAAGCGTCATAAACAAAACAGAATACACTCAAATGCTGGAGAAAGAACTAAAACAATTTTTTAGAATAAATAAAAGAGAAGATACCTCAATACAAAATCTCTGAGACACTATGAAAGCATACATAAGAGGCCTTACGATTGCCTATATGGTGAGGAAAACTAGAAATCAAAAAAAGCAACAAGAATGTATGCAAAAGAAACTTATGGAAGCTGAAGATGAACTCCAGAAAGACCCAAAGAATAAAAAGAAAAAAGAAAAAAGAGAGATAATCAAACATAAGCTCAACCTAATAAATCAAAAGGAATTAGCGCAGAAAATTAAAGCAGCCAGACAAACCTATTTTGAACAAGCCAACAAACCTGGACGATGGCTGGCATACAGACTGAAGAATGAAAGAGAAAAAAGGATTATATACCAATTGAAAGACGAGGAGGGAAGGATTCAATACAAAGCAGAAGAAAAGAAGAAAATTATTCATAAATACTTCACAAAATTATACACACAAGACAGTATGGAGGAAAATAAAATAAAGCATTACTTAAACACAGCAAAGATAACCCCAATCTCAAAAGAGCAAAGGGAGGCGATAAACAGGCCAATAACGTTAGCCGAAGTGGAATCAGCTCTGAAAAACCAGAAAAGTAATAAAACACCAGGACCAGATGGAATACCGGTGGAGCTATACAAAAATAATAAAATAATACTGGAAGAATTAGGGGTAGACATGTTTAATAAAATCTTAGGAAAAGCCAAGATACCGGAAACATGGACAGAAGCAATAATATCGCTAATCCCAAAAGAAGAATCCAACCAACAAGAAATTCAAAATTACAGACCAATTTCATTATTAAATTCTGACTATAAAATATTCGCAGCAATTATGGCAGGAAGAATCAAACAGGTTTTAAATGAACGAATTCACCCAGACCAAAATGGATTTCTACCTCACAGACACATTAGAAATAATACGAGAATTATCCTAGACATAATAGAGTACTATGAGGCTCACCCAGAAAAACAAATGGTACTGGTTTTCCTTGATGCACAAAAAGCATTTGACAATGTAGTTTGGAAATTTATAATAACAGTATTGGATGAGATGAAATTCGGTGAAAAATTTATAAAAATGATAGAAGGGTTTTATAATAACCAGACAGCCAAAGTTCTGATGAATGGAGAATTAACAGAGAAGATCGAAATAAAAAAGGGAGTCAGACAGGGATGCCCCCTCTCTCCTTTGCAGTTCATACTGACTTTGGAAATTTTACTAAATGAAATTCGGAAAGACCAGGGAATAAAAGGTTTAAGAATCAAAAATGAAGAATATAAGGCACAAGCCTATGTCGATGACTTAGTATTTGTACTAGAGGACTCATTAGATTCCAGTCGAAAATTAATTCAAAAATTAGAAGAATATGGTGAAGTGGCAGGATTAAAGATCAATAAAAACAAAACAAAAATGATAACCAAAAACATGACCAAAAAACAAAAAGAGGAACTGGAAATAATAACCAATATGCAAATAGCTTAGAAAGTGAAATACCTGGGGATCTGGGTGTCGGCAAAATGTTCCACAATTAAAGATGATAACTATAACAAATTAGTGATACAAATAAAGAAAGACTTAGAAAATTGGAAAAAATATTCAACTATCACTCATGGGACGCATAGCAACAATCAAAATGAATATTTTACCAAGAATCTTATTCCTGTTGCAAGCCGCACCTATTAACCCAGGTAAAAAATTCTTTCAAGAGTTAAATAACATAACCACTAGGTTTATTTGGCAGGGACGAAAAGCGAGGATCAAACTAAAGTCATTGCAAGACAGCAAAGAGAGGGGAGGCTTAGCATTAACAAATTGGGACTTATACGCATTGGCAGTATCAATAACATGGGTGAAGGATTGGATAGAGCTAAAGAATAAAAGAATTCTGACCCTGGAAAGCCATGATTTGCAAACAGGCTGGCACACTTTCCTATGGGATGATAAAAATAAAACGCACAAATACTTTCAAAAACACTTAATTAGAAGAGCATTATTGCAAAAATGGCTCAAAAAAAAAAACTCATTACGTGAAAATCCCGAATTGGCTATCACTGACAGAGAGGACGACTCACCCAAATTTTATAGATTGGAACAAAATACTAAGATATAGAGACTTAATCGATAGACAGGGAAACTTAGAAACAATGGAAGAATTGGCAGAACAGAACATGAAAGTGGACTGGTTAACCTACCTGCAAATCAAAACTAAATACAATAATGATACCAAATTATATGACATTGAAACAGAATCACACGAATTGGATAAAATCATCCAAAGCCCAGATAGAAAAATGGTAGGGAGAATATATAAATTTCTCCTGAAATATAAAATGGAAGAGGAAATTGTGAAAGAACAAATGATAAAATGGGCACAGAACTTTGGACACAATATTGAATTAGACAAATGGGAAAAATTTTGGGGAACAAACTTAAAAATGACACTCTCAGTCACATACAAGGAAAACCAGTATAAAATGTTTTATAGATGGCACCTGGCACCAACAAGCTTAGCTAAAATATCGTCAAATACATCCCCAAAATGTTGGAAATGCGAATTGATACACGGAACGTATTACCACTTATGGTGGACCTATGAGGAGGCTAAAAAGTTTTGGAAAAAGATCAAAAACTGGCTGGAGGCAATAACGGGAGTTAAAATAGAATGGAAACCAGAAATCTTCTTACTAGGATTACCGCCTACAAAATACAAAAAAGAAACCCAGTACTTAATATTGCATATAATAACGGCGGCAAGGATTGCCTATGCCCAGAAATGGAAAAACAAGCTAACTCCAAGTGAAGATGAAATAATAAGAAAGGTGATGGACTGTGCTGAAATGGACAAGCTAACTAAAGAAATCCAGGGAAAAGAAGAATCAGAATTCTATCAGATATGGGATAAATGGAGGAAAGAAATAAGAATCCTAGGCGATAAACAAGCAGAATGTGGTAGCTCTTACAGATTGTTGTCGGTGTTAAAATGCTTATTCATTGGATAATATAAATACGAATGATTCTGGATAAAAGTACTTTCAAACAAATGCAGTTAAAGGAGAATGTTGGTATTTTGACGGTCTAAAGATATTTGATTTAAAATGCACAATTCAATTTGAATGAAATATAAAGAATGATTGTAGTAATGCACGGAATTTAATTGTAACCAATCGACATGCTAGCTGGAAGATGTATTGAAGAATGTTTTGTGTGTGTGTTATCTGTCTAATTAAAACAATAAAATTAAAAAAAATTAAAAATATCATTATTACATACATATTAGCAGTTAAAGTTTACCTCAAATTCTTCAACATCTTCCATTATTTACTTTATATCACTTCTAACCATTTCATTGTATCAACAATTGCAGTGCAATTTCAGTTCACTTTTGTGACCTGAGCCTAATTGCTGCCTCCTCTCCCCAATCTGCTGGCAGAGCCATGGCCCCTCCCCCTTTCATATCTTGCGTACTGTCTCTTGCTCCGTCTAGAAGAGTCTTGTGTTTTTCCATGAAGGCTTCCGCCTCCATCACTGTATTGATTCTCACTCTACCACCCTCTCAGAAAATCAACAACCCTTCTGGTATTAGCCATCTAAACCAGATATTTTTTTTCATACAATTTTTTAGCTAAAGAGGAAAATTTTTTCCTCTTATCTCTTACTTTCTTTGGTATCTGTTTTAAAATGGTTATTTCTTTATCCTTATATCCTAAAGGTTCCCCCCTTTGAACCCTTAGGATCTCATCTCTTGTAGTCTTTCTAAAAAATTTAACATGAACTTCCCTTAGAACATTGTATGTTCTAGCATATGCTGAATTAATTCTATATATCAGATCAATATCCCACCCTAGCTATTGTTTATCTCTTTTAATATAGTCTGCTAACATTGTTATCATAGTCTCCCTCAAATCTTCACCAGAGACAGTTGATTTGTAGCGGCAATAGAAGAGGAGGAAGAAACGGCGTTTTGGTTCAGCCCTCCCAGGGGGTCAGAGAACAACAGTTCAAAAAGTTTCCATGTATAGTTTATAAAGTCAGCTCACATTCTTTCTTTTGCAATTGTTCTAGAAAGTCATTGTCCCATTGCTTGAAAGAAGTGAATATCAAGAGTTTTTTCCCAATTCTCTCTCTCTCCTCCGAGAGAGAGATCGTGTAAAACCACTTTTCCGAGGGGGGGGGGAAGAAATCCCCACCTCCAATCTTAACACTTTTCCAAGATCGAAGAGTCTTAAGAAAGCTGCTAATCCTTATTTACTTATTTGTTCAGAAAAGAAGAGACCCCGGGAGAGCTCCCCTCTCACCGCATTTTAGTTGTTGCCTTCACGTGTAACATTTCTTCCGATCCCCTCAGGACGAAGGCGCGCGCATGCACCTACGCCTTCCGGCACCTAGGGCAATGCCAGCAGCCCACCTGCGGCTGCCACCGCTCCAGGGGGCTCCAGCAAGCAGCCCCTTTAGCAGGGCACCCCTGCAGGGCACCCTGTGCCCCCCCCTAAATCAGGGGGAGCCCACTAAGATGGCGAACGGAGGACAACATGTCCTTCGTCATCAGAAACCGGAAGTAGAATCCAGAAACCAGAAGTCGAATCCAGAAACCGGAAGTAGAATCCTCCAGTGTATGATAGCTTTCTACTGGATTCCCATCTGTCCTGCCTCCTCTGATCTCCCAGTTCTTTACCCAGTGTGAGATAGCTTTCTATTGGATTCCCCTCTGTCTTGCCTTTCAGATCTCCCAAAGTTCTTTCCCCACCTTGTGATAGCTTTCTACTGGATTCCCCTCTGTCCTGCCTCCTCAGATCTCCCAGTTCTTTTCCCAGTGTGAGATAACATTGTACTGAATTCCCCTCTGTCCTGCCTCCTCCAATCTCCAGAGGTTCTTTCCACACCTTGTGATTGCTTTCTACAGGATTCCCCTCTGTCCTGCCTTTTCAGCTATCCCAGTTGTTGCCCCAGCGTTTGATAGCTTTCTACTGGATTTCCTGTTTTCCAGCATCCTTCAATCTCCCAAAGTTCTTTGCCCACCTTGTGATAGCTTTCTACTGGATTCACCTCTGTCCTGCCTTTTCAGATCTCCCAAAGTTCTTTCCCCAGTGTATGATAGCTTTCTAATGGATTCCCCTCTGCCATACCTTTTCAGATCTCCCAAAGTTTTTTCCCCTGCATGTGATAGCAATCTACTGGATTCCCCTCTGTCCTGCCTTTTCAGAACTCTCAAAGTTCCTTGCCCACCTTGTGATAGCTTTCTACTGGATTCCCCTCTGTCCTGCCTTTTCCGGACTCTCAAAGCTCTTTGCCCACCTTGTGATATTTTTCTACAGGATTCCCCTCAATCCTGCCTCCTCTGATCTCCCAGTTCTTCAACCAGTGTGAGATAGCTTTCTACTGGATTCCCCTCTATCCTGCCTCCTCCAATCTCCAGAAGTTCTTTCCACATCTTGTGATAGCTTTCTACAGGATTCCCCTTTGTCCTGCCTTTTCAGCTATCCCAGTTCTTGCTCCAGTGTTTGATAGCTTTCTACTGGATTTCCTGCTTTCCAGCATCCTCCAATCTCCCAAAGTTCTTTCCCCACTGTGTGATAGCTTTCTAATGGATTCCCCCCCTGCCATACCTTTTCAGATCTCCCAAAGTTTTTTCCCCTGCATGTGATAGCTATCTACTGGATTCCCCTCTGTCCTGCCTCCTGAGATCTCCTAAAGTTCTTTCCCCAGTATTTGATAGCTTTCTACAGGATTCCCCTCTCTCCTGCCTTTTCAGATCTCCCAAGGTTCTTTCCCCACCTTGTGATAGGTTTCTACTGGATTCCCCTCTGTCCTGCCTCCTCAGATCTCCCAAAGTTCTTTCCCCAGTGTGTTATAGCTTTCTACTAGAGTCCCCTCTGTCCTGCCTTTTCATATCTCCCAAAGTTTTTTCCCCAGCGCATGATAGCTTTCTACTGGATTCCCTCTTTCCAACCTCCTCCGTTCTCCCAAAGTTCTTTCACAAGTGTGTGATAGCTTTCTACTGGATTCCCCTCTGCCTGCCTCCTTTGATCTCCCAAAGTTCTTTCCCCAACTTGTGATAGCTTTCTATTGGATTCCCCTCTTTCCAGCATCCTCCAATCTCCCAAAGTTCTTTCCCCAGTGTGTAATAGCATTCTACTGGATTCCCCTCTGTCCTGCCTTTTCAGATCTCCCAAATTTCTTTCCCCAGTGAGTGATAGCTTTCTACTGGATTCCCTTCTTCCTGCCTCCTTTGATCTCCCAAAGTTCTTTCCCCAACTTGTGATAGCATTCTACTGGATTACCCTCTGTCCTGCCTCCTCCACCTCCTGTTGGGGGTGAGGGGGTTGATGTCTCCCTCCAGCATTCAGCTTCCCCTTTTTTGCTGTTGTGCTCGGACATGGTTTCCAGAGTCCCCTTGGTAGAACAAATGTTGCTTCTCCGGGTTTTCCATTTTGCAGAGATGTTGCTTTGTGTAAGTGCTCCTCTCTTAACTTAAGAAAGTGAAGACTCTTGAAAGGAGTATTTCAAAAGGAACCTTTAATTAAGTAGAATGGCAGCCATTGAATTCAAAGCAATATCTGAATCCCCTTAGGCAAGTAGAATTAAAGCAGTAGAGACCCCTCCCATTAGTTATAATGCAGATTTTAGCCAGTACAGAAGAGTGAAGATGTTTCCTTTATCAACTACCCTGAGAACTGAATAAACATTCATTCCCATGGCTATCTTCCATTAGACATTAAAGTGCAACGTCCCACATGGCCATCATAAACATTCTCCCAAAAGGTTAAGGCACTTTGGCGCCAGGAAACCAGTTTGTAAAATATCAGTTGTCACAGGCACTGTTAATAAATCGACTCCAAAAAACCCCTCCTCCCAGTTGAATGGCAGTATCACTTTTAGGGATCTGACATGCTGCCGTTCTTTAGAAAAAGGAGAGACCCATCTGTGAAAAGATGGAAACAAAAATTCCATCATAGTATTTTAACAAGGTTTGTCAGGGTATTGGGAGTGAATTTTTTTCAATAAGTTAGGAGCCCTAACATGGTGTTTAGCTACCCATTCATTTTGGGATGAAGGTAGATCCTTCCAAACAAATAACTATTGAGTTTTCCCCCTGTGGATCCTAGAGTCACAGATTTCCTTAATTTCAAATGTTGTTCGCCTTCTATCATGATAGGAATAAATGGTGTTAGGTGCAGGTGGTCTGAGTGGTGAGATTACTTCTTGTTTGAGTAAACTAATCTGAAATACTGGGTGGACTTGCCTGAGTGTCTTTGGAAGGAGTAGTTCTACTGTTACTGGGTTGATGACTCTAGTGATAGGGAAAGGTCCAATGAAATTCGGCCCTAATTTCTTTGATAGCTGCAATGACTTCAAGAATTTTGTAAATAAGTATACTCTATCTCCAACGTGCAAAGGTTTGGGTTCCACTCTTTTCTTGTCAGCTTGCATTTTAAAAGCCACTCTAGCTTCCTCTAAAGCTAATCTAACTACTGGCCACGTATTTTGTAATGTGTCTATCCACTCCTTAAGTGAGGGGATAGTGGGTTCTTCTGTGGGTAGTTCAGGCATGGGGCTGAAATCTTGGCCTGTTGCTACTCTAAACGGGGTGAAACCAGTGCTTGAGTGTACAGCGTTATTGAAGGCCACTTCCACAAAAGGTAAAAGATCAGTCCACTTATCCTATTTAAAATTAATAAGATATCTTAGATATTTTTCTAGGACTGAGTTCAATTTTTTAGTTTGTCTGTTGGTTTGGGCATGGTGCGATGAGTTCAACTCTTGGGTGGTGCCAAGTAAATTTTAAAATGACCTCCAAAATTTTGAGGTGAATTGGACCCCTCTGTTGGAGATGATTCTCTGCGGGGCTCCATGAAGGCAATAAGTGTGTATCAGGAATAACTTGGCTAGACTTTTGGCAGTTGGGATCATTTGGAAGGTATAAAATGTGCTGTTTTGAAAACAGGTCTGTTACAACCCAAATGACAGTATTCCCCACACTTTCTGGTAGTCCAACAATGAAGTCCTTAGCAAACTTTTTCCAGGGTGCTGAAGGTTCAGCTACCTTCTGTAAGAGTCCTGGGATTTTCCCTTGGCGTCTTTTAGCTGCCGCACAAATAGGGCAGCTAACTACATAGCTCTCTATGTCCTTTTTTAGTGATGGCCACCAAACTTGCCTTTTAATTAGTTTAATTAATTTTGCTCAGAATTGGAAACAAGAAAACATTCCTTCGAACACAATGATAATAAAAAAGGTGCTTGACTGTGCAGAAATGGTTAAATTAACCATGGAATTAAAAGATAGAGAGGAAACAGAATATTATAAGATCTGGAATAGGTGGTACAATTGGCTAGAAATTAGATACAAAATAAGTACCTAAAGAGTACCTAGGAACAATAGTAAAGTGAAAAACTGTATATACCCATAAACATATCAAATAATGCTAAAAGGTATTATGTATATATACATTTGCATATACACATATACACATACACATACACATATACACAGTTAAAAAAGGTTGAATAAAAAAAATTTTTTTTAAAGGAATACAGCAAAAAACTGGAGCAGAGCTGTGTCGCCTGCCGACCTCAAAGCAAAGAATCAAATATCCATCAAAAACAGCAAAAAATCTGGAGCAAACGGTGGAGAGTATTGCTGCAAAATACAACACTTGTTCCCAACAAAAGCCCCTCCCCGTGGCATCTCCTTACATGCTACTCTCCAGGTGATCCTCGTGAGTAGTTGGGTTGCCCTGTACTGACTCTGCTTCCTCTCCATTCTCTGCACTCAGGGATCAGGTGAAGGAAGCATTTGCTCTTCTGCAGAATGCTGCTGCTCCTCTACTGCACTGTCTGCTCTTTCCATCTTTTCCCCCCTTTCCCAGTCTGCCTGTGCCCTCTCTTCCTCCCTGCATTCTCTTCCAAGGCCCGAGGGATCCAGGACTGCCTCATCCTCATATCATTACTCATGGGCCATAGGGGCTATGCCCATCCCCTCCATCAGCCAAGGTTCCATGTCCTCCTTGGAGTTGGGCTCCAATAGTGCCATAACATGCATTGTGACAGGTAAGGACACAACAGGGATGTGCGGTCAGGGGAGGCAAGGGAGGCAGAGCCTCACCTCTCTTCATGAAATTATATTATATTATATTATGTTATGTTATGTTATGTTATGTTATGTTATGTTATGTTTATATATATATATATATAATATTATATACATCCGCCCGGCTGCGGCCGGGAGCTGCAGAGGCAGAAATGTTGTCGGCGCTCCTGGATGACGAAGCCACAAAAGCGACTGGGGGAAGGTTCTCGTTGTTCCCCAGTTGCTTTCATGGCTTTGTCATCCGGGAGCGCTGACAACATTTCTGCCTCCGCAGCTCCCGGCCACGGCCGGACGGATGTAGCTAGAGCGATGCCGAGGCTGTCCGGGCGGACAAAAGAGCGAGCGAGTGAGAGCGATGGAGGTCCTCGGTCGCTCACCCGCCGGACTACCTCAGCGCCACTCTGGCTACCTCCATCCGTCCGCGCCCGCGAGCTGTGTAGGCAGAAACATTGTCGGCGCTCCCGGATGACGAAGCCACGAAAGCGACTGGAGAATGACGAGAACCTTCCTGCCTCTGCTGGACTGCAAAGTCCAGCAGAGGCAGGAAGGTTCTTGTCGTTCCCCAGTCACTTTTGAGGACTGTGAAGTGCGAGCCGGCGGAGCACGCTCAGGAAGGCAGGGAATGGGATCACGTGTGCTGGAGGCTGAGGCAGCCTCAGCCTCCAGCACAAGTGGTCCCATTCCCCGCCTTCCTGATGATGTCATCAGCCTCACCAGCCATAAACCTCACCGCACGTCACTGGGACACAATGATAGGCAAGAACTGTCAGGGTGTGAATTCTGCCCTGAATTAATGAGGTGTGAATCTTGGCATTCCTTGAAAGCATACCTTTGAAATAAGCGAAATAAACTCGAGGCATAATCTAATAAAAAACATTTTAATTGTAAATAAAGTAAAAACACAAACTTACTAACTAAATTAATTACATCTTTGGCAGAGCCTCTGTCTGCCTGGCATGCAGACAAAGGAAGGAAGGAAGAAGGTATATGATGTAATGACATGCACAGTAAATCATTGCTGATAAGAGACAGTTCATTCTGCCGTATAACTCAGAATGTAGGCACAACTGGCAAACCAAATAAACGCAGTGACACCCCTTCTTTTGCCAGTTGAGTGGATAACATCAAATAAGGCACATCTTCTTCCGCAGATACTTGTGTTGAGCTGCTGGAAGCGGTTTGTTGAGCATATCAGCAATTTGATCATGTGTAGATACATATTGCAATTTAACAAAACCTTGTTTAATTGCTTTGTGTTTTGATAACGAATTTGTTGTTGTTGTATAGGGCCCATTGTTCAAGATCTTTTTGGATCCTGAGTTCTCCTTCTATTTCCTCATCGAAGTCATTTATGAAGATATTGAAGATATTGTCTTAGGTTATTTACACTAAGTATCCACAGCTTACCTCCCTCCATGTAGATGTAGTACCATTAAGGATCACTCGTTGAATACAGTTTGTCAGCCAGTTACAAATTCATCTGGTGGTGATGCTTTCCACCCCACATTTTTCTCTATCAGAAATAGTCTATCTTCCCATGGACAAAGACATCTCACCATGTGTTTATTACTTGAATATTTCTCTGCCAAATCCAAATTTTAATGGGGTTGAATGAAGAGGCAGGACTCAGGATAGTGACTACAGCTCTTTATTTCAGGCTTGGTACATTCTGCATGCCAGCTGTCAGACAGCTCCCTCACTTAAAGGGAGCTGTCTGGCAGCCCAACCACTCAGGTTGCTCTATTTTCCCACTGATAGCATCAGCCAATGAAATTAAACCTTCTCACTTCCCTCTTGGAAAGTGGACCTGAGTGAAGCCTGTGCCCTAGGTTTCACTCCCTATTAACATCCCCTCCCCTCTCAGAATAGTGTTACCCAATCCAAGAATTTTAGCTGACATAGTCACACAGGTAGGCAGCACATTGGTGGGTGTGACTTGACCTGCGCCGCTCAGTTGGAACAGCAGCAGCAGCCTGGACAGTCAGGCCTGCTGCCACACTGGAGTCCTCCTAGGCCATGTGTTCTGACCTCCCTTCTTCCCTCACCAACACAGAACACACTCAGGGGCGTGATCCTGCAATAACACCGCCCCCACCGCGATGTCAGACGCATCCGCCTCTACTACAAAGGGGCGATGGGGATCAGGATGCTTCAGGATCGGCTCCCTCGTAAAAGCGTGCTTCAGGGCCATGAACGCCTGTTGTTCCGTGGGCCCCTAGCGAAATGGCACTTTCTTTTGCAGGAGCCGAGTGAGGGGTGCGGTCAAGAAAGCAAAGCTGGGGAGTGACTTCCGTGTTGTGCTACGGACGTCGCAGGCAGGCTTTTTTTGAGCTTGTCGACTCAATAGCCTGTAGAGGCATTTTTTTAAACATCATAAACGCCTTGGACACTCCGAAATCCTCAGGAATTTAGGAGAGAGCAAGCGCTGGTGGGTAGAGCCACTTGTGTAGCCCCCAGAAGGATTTATAGCCTCTGGGGTGTGGGCAAGGAGAGCCCCCCTTTGCAGCTGCTTTAAGTTCCGGTCTACTGGGATCCTCCGCTAATGTTTTAGTGGGGCAAGACGCCGTGAACAGCCTTTAACTCCGAACAACCCAAGAAGGAAACATTTGCAAGTATCTTAAGTTTTAAGTTTGAAAAACTTTGTTAAAGAATGGTACTGCTGAATCTGAAAGGCACGGGTTTAGAACAAAGGATTCAGAACAAAGGCTTCAAAATGGCGTTAATTTACAGCTGAAAGCCTAAAGAAAATGAAAGTTAACTGATTGCTGATAGCTGGAGGTGGAAAAGGAGTAAAGGTGGAACTGCTGAAATAACCTTTAACAACTCTAAAGTTAGTTCATATAACCTGATCCACTTGGAAGAGCATTTTGTGAGAAAGTTGGAAAGAAGTGTTTTCCCTTTTTTTTTGTTAAGAATGGCAACGGAACAAGGGGCAGCTCCCCCAGGCACTACAATAAATCTCCAGGATTTGAAGGACTTTATAGGTAAAGAGATTAAAGAGGTTAAACAAATGGTCCAGGACACTATAAAAAGGTATGACCAGCTTGATAAAAACATGCAAGCTATAGCCACGGGGCTGTCAGAAGTTGTTCTTAAGGTGGATAGTAAGGTGGAACAACTGGTTTTGGATTTGGAAACCAAAACGAAAGAAACGGATCTGAAATTTGTGGAAATGGAGGGGAATATGCAAAGGATGGATAATGAGATTATTATGATACAATTTAGATCTATGGAGTACGCTATCAGACTGAGGGGTTTAAGAGAAAACCCTAGAGAGGATTTAAGAAAAGTTTGCGCTGATGCTTTGGCCACGTTATTAAAAGTGGATGATCCCCGTGAGATTTCGGCTAAGATTGATAAAATTTACAGAGTAAATTCACGTATAGCATTACAAAGGCAATTACCAAGAGATGTTGTGATATACTTTACTGAGAGAAATTTTAGAAATGACATCTTGCAGAAGTCTTTTTATTCTTCTCTTAAAATAGACAGGAACATGATTGGTGTTTTCAAGGAGCTACCACCAGCGATGTTAAAGTTTAGAAGGGATTTTGGATTTTTGGTAGCAGAGATGAAGAGAAGAGAGATACAGTATAGGTGGGATGCTCCAATGGGTGTTATACTCAGATATGAAGGGGTGAGGTACTGTTTGAATACTATAGACAAAGCAAGAGACTTTTATTATGGAATTCTGAAGGCAAGTGCAACGCCCCCACGTACATCTACACCAACACCAGCAGATTTGGATGTCTTAGAGCAGAGGCTGTTTGAGAAAGAGACAGAAGAACAAATAAAGCAGATGCAAAAAGAGAAGGAAGCTCAGGGGGCTGTAGGTGGATCACAAGTGGACCCTTCTGGATTTCTTTTAAGCTCTCTCTTGGAGGAACCATCCAAGACCCTCATTGAAATGCCATTACTTAAGCCAGTGGAACAACGTGTTACTAGATCTATGACTAGACAAATGCTAGAATCTCAGAAGCAGGGGAAGCCCCAAGCACAATGTGCCAAGAAGGAAGGTAAGAAGCAAATTGGAGTCATGGGAAGAGCAGGGCCGAAGATTAGTCTTGTGGAGAGAGATCTTCACCAAATGCTCTCAACGCTTCAGATCAGGCCAAAAGATGTTTAAATTATTATCTTGGAATGTGAATGGATTGAATTCTCCACAAAAAAGGAAAAAAATATTTTATTATTTAAAGCAATTTAATAATGATGTTGTTTGCCTTCAAGAGACTCATATTAGGTTGCAAGACTAGAACTATTTAGCAAACTCAAAATTGGGAACAACTTATGCTGCCTCTAATTTGGTGAAGAAAAACGGAGTGGTGATATATATAAATAAAAAATTTTCAACTAAAGTTATAGAGGCGGATGATAGTGGTAGATATATAGCAATTGAACTTGATACAGATTTTGGTCCTATTTTGGTGGTAGGAATATATGCACCTAATCAACAACAAGAAAGCTTTTATAAGATGCTTCATTTAAAAATTTTGGATTTGAATTTTAAGAGTATTTTAATTATGGGAGATTGAAATGGAGTGATTTCCCCAAGGATAGATAAGAGAACAATGACTAAATTTACTACCAAATTACCAAAGGTTTTTTTTTATTTACAAGACGACTTGAAACTAAAAGATGTTTGGAGGATACAACATCCAAATGAGATGGACTTTTCTTTCTACTCAGATAGACATAAATCCTTTCCAAGGATTGATTTTTTTTTTGCTAACACCGCATTTAATTCCTAAAGCTAAGAAAACCAAGATACTCTCCAGGACACTAACTGACCATAGCCCGGTGTGGTTAGAAATTGAGTTAGGGAAGAGGCCAAGAAGGTCTTGGAGAGTAATCAAAATTTTATTTAGATATGAAAAAAATGTTGATGAACTTAAAAAACACATGAAGGAATTTTTTAGTTTTAATATGAATAAGGGTACTCCCATTGAAACAGTTTGGGATGCAAGTAAAGCTTATATGCGTGGGGTCCTGATACATATGAATTTTAAACATAAACAAAACAGATAGAAAAGGAGAATGGAACTGGAAGATGAAATAAAAAAGAAGGAACAGTTACTTATAGTAACCCCAAAAGACGAGGCACTTCAGATGGCGATAAAGCTGTTGAAAGATCAATTTCAAATGCTTATATCAGAACAAACAGCAACCAACTTACAATTTGCCAAACATAACACCTTTGCTAATGCTAACAAACCTGGTAGGTGGTTGGCTTATACCTTGAGAAAAAACACAAATGACAGAATTATTGATAGAATCGAGTATGGAGGGAAAACGGTATATCAACAAGACCTGATTAAAAAATCATTTGTGGACTACTATGCTAAGTTATATGTACAGGACAATATACAGAACAAGTCAGTAGATGACTTTTTGGAAGGAAAAAGGGTTACTAAAATATCCGTGCTTCAAAAGGCAAATTTGGAACATCTGATAACTGCTGGTGAGATTATTTTAGCTATAAACCAACTTAAACTAGCCAAGGCTCCAGGGACTGACGGTTTGACTGCAATGTACTATAAAACTTTACAATTGGAAATGATTGAATATCTTACAGAAGTATTTTGCAACATACAGAAAGGAGGTAAAATACCTTTCTCATGGCTTTTATATCATTGATACCCAAAGACAAAGATGGCCCTAAGAAACCAGAAGATTACAGACCAATATCTCTTCTGAACACAGATTATAAAATATTTGCTAAAGTACTAGCCAACAGATTGATGCCAGTTATCCAAGAGGTTATTCATCATGATCAAGCAGGATTTATTGAAGGCAGACACATGAAGGAGAATGTAAGGCAACTCATAGACTTAATTGACTATCTTGATAAGAATAAGCAGATCTCTGCAGTGCTGGTTTTCTTGGATGCGGAGAAGGCCTTCGATCGAGTGAATTGGAACTTTCTAACCAAGACTTTTGAAAATATGGATATGGGACCACGATTTCGGCAGGCGATTGGAGCAATTTATCAGCAACAAAATGCACAACTCATTATTAATGGAAATCTGTCAACAACCTTCAAGATACAAAAAGGTACAAGACAAGGTTGCCCATTATCTCCATTGTTATTTATTTTAACCTTGGAAGTCTTGTTGAATACAATTCGGGACTCAAACTCCTTAAATGGCATAGCTATTAGGCAAAAGGAATACAGAACTAGAGCATTTGCCAATGATCTGGTTGTTACCCTTTCACATCCTCTGAATTCAATAATTCAGATGAAAAACATCATAGCAGAATTTGGCATGGTGTCTGGGTTTAGACTAAATCAAAATAAAATAAAAATGATGGTTAAAAACATGACAGAGACTCAAAGAAAGAGACTTGTAAGTTTGGTAGGTTTCGAAATAGTTTCCAAGGTCAAATATTTAGGAATACAAATTGCAGAATCAAATACAAAACTTTTCTTAAATAATTATGAAGTGTTGTGGCAAAAGATACAAAAAGACCTCCAAGTATGGAAAAAGCTACAACTATCTTTGCTTGGAAGGATTTCAGCAATTAAAATGAACATTCTACCTAGATTCATTTTTTTTATTTCAGATGATACCGGTGCTTAAATCAGATAAAATCTTGTTAGAATGGCAAGCAACACTAAATAAATTTGTTTGGAAGGAGAAAAAACCGAGAGTAAAGATGAAGATTATGCAAGATACTCGTGAAAGAGGTGGGCTCAGACTCCCAAACCTCCGATTGTATTATGAAGCTGTGGTATTGACGCATGTAGCAGATCGGTTTGGGAAAACAAAAACAGAACTGTTGAATATAGAAGGTCATGACCTTGTTCTGGGATGGCATGCATATCTTCTTTATGAAGATAGGGTGGATAAAGTGTTTAACAATCATGTTCTTTGAAATGCCTTGATGAGAATATGGAAGAAGCACCGGCCTAATTGGGATTATAAAATACCGCTTTGGTTGGATCTTGCGGACACCATGTGGATTACGAATACTAAGTCACTCGGGGGGTGTTTATATAAAGATGTGCTTATTGCTGATGGGGATGAATGGCAGTTGAAAACTTTGGAACAACTGTTGGAAGAAGGAATTACTTTAAATTGGTTACATTATATACAGTTACAGAAGAGATGGAAAGAAGATCGTAGGGTTGGCTTTATGGACAAAGAAGTGGAACTGATCAAGCAGATAAAAGAGACTGGCCCAAAACAGGTTAAAAGAATATATAATGTATTGTTAGAAAGAGACTCAGAAACTGAATTGGTTAAGGATTGTATGATTAAATGGGCTCAGAATTTTGATGAATCGGTTATGTTGGATACGTGGGAAAAATATGGGTTCAGAATGTTAAATTTACACAGTCACAGAATTTAAGGGAGAACTTTTATAAAATGTTTTACAGATGGTACTTAGATCCTAAAAAATTCTCATGTATGTACCCAAATGTTCAACCAAAATGCTGGAGATGCAGGTGTCTAGATGCTACCTTTTTTCATGTATGGTGGACTTGCAATAAGGTTAAAGCTTTTTGGATAAAAATATGGTGGGTTATGCAAAATGTATTTAAGAAAAGAATACAATTCACTCCGCAAATGTTTTTACTGGGTATAACTAAGGATTTTACTAAAGGGGAAACAAAACTGGTTTTGTATATGGTTACAGCAGCTAGGTTGTTGATTGCTCAACATTGGAAAAAAGATTTTTTACCAACAATCGATCAATGGATTCAGAAAGTGGCGGGGTTTGCCAAGATGGCAAAAATTTCAGCTTTCTTAAAAGGTCAGAAGCAGGAGAATTATACACAGGAATGGGTAAAATGGATTGATTACATACAGAATAAATATCAGACTAGGAAGTACTATGTAGCCTTTAGGTAAGAATGTTTAGATTGACAGATGATCAGAGTAAATAATATATGGGATGCTTGGAATTGTTAGAGTGGTGTATAGCGGAAGTCAGGGGGGTGGGTTTGATGGGGAGGTGGGGGAGGGCTAGGGTGGAGGGTGGGGAAATATATATGTATAATTAATCTAGAAGATGGGATTAATGAGATATTGTTACTTTAAGAGAAACCTATATTATGAATTATATATGTTTAATCAATTTAGAAGATGGGGTTAATGGGTTATTGTTAGTTTAAGAGAAACTTATATTATGATTGTTGGGAGGTGAGGGGGTACAATATTTGAATGAGAAATCTATTTTAAGACGGGGCAGGGGAGGGGGTACAGTATTTGTATGTGATCTACATTATATGTTGGGGGGTAAAAGGGGGGAAAATTGTCTGTATAAAACTTTTTCAATAAAATAAAAAAAAAGAAAGCAAAGCTTGGGATGAAGATCCAGTAATAGTTGGCAAACCCGAGGAGTCGCTGAACATCCTTCATACATCGTGGAGGTTGCCAACTACGTAACGCCTCCATCTTGCCTGGCTCCATCGCAATTCCGTCAGGGGAGATACAGTGCCCCAGGAACTCGATGGTAGTCTGCCAGAACTGACACTTCTCCAGCTTGGCAAATAAGCGATGTTCTCGGAGTCACTGCAAGACCAGACGCAAATGACGTTGATGATCCCTCTGGGATGTGGAGTAGATCAAGATGTCGTCCAGGTAAATGATGACAAACTGATCCAAAAGGTCCCGGAAGATGTAATTCATGAAGTGTTGGAAGACAGCGGGGCATTGGTCAACCCGAACGGCATGACCGTGTACTGGAAATGTCCATACCGGGTAAAAAAGGCCATCTTCCATTCGTCCCCCGCCCTGACTCGGACCAGGTTGTAAGCCCCACGCAAGTCCAGTTTTGTGAACACCGTTGCCTCTTGAAGCCGCTCCAACAACTCAGGAATCAGGGGCAACGGGTAACTGTTATGTACCATGATGGCATTCAGGCGCCGGTAATCGCAACAAAGTCTCAGATCCCCGGTCTTCTTTATTACGAACAAAACAGGGGCAGACAAGGGTGAAGACGAAGGCTGGATAAACCCCTAGGTGAGGTTGTTGTCAATGCGGCCAATTCCGGCTCAGACATGGAATATAAATGACCTGTCGGGAGTTTCGCATCAAGTATTAGGTCAATGGAACAGTCATAAGGCCGGTGCGGTGTCAGTTGATCCTCCTCCTGTTCGCTAAAGACATCCGCAAACTCCGCTAAATCCGGCAGCACAGTCACCTCAGGCGAACTGGGCACCTGGGCCGCACAAACCTGACGGGTCTGGTCGACGCATTGCAAGGACGGGAACGTGATCAAGTTCTGTGATCAGAAGATTTGAGGATCGTGCGCCCGCAGCCAAGCCAAGTCCAACACCATGGGGAAATGCAGGCCCAAAGCCACGTAAAATTGGATGGCCTCCTCATGCTCCCTGAGGATCAGGTGCAAAGGCTGCATGGCGGCCTTGATAGGCCCAGACAGAAGCACCCTACCGTCAATGGTCTCCATATGCATTGGTGGGTCCACCAGACACAGAGGGACATTGTAGTTAGTAGCAAATGCTGCATCCATAAAGTTCGTGGTAGCCCCGGAATCGACCAAGGCATGGGCCAGAATTCCCTGCGGACTACCCGACAAGAGAATGTGTGCTGCTAAAATCAGGTGCCGTGGCAGCCCCTCCACCTCTGCTCCGGCCTGTGCCCAACCCGAAGTCTCCCTCAGATCGGGCTACCCCTGTTTCCCGACACAGTGGTCCGTCGCGGAGGGGAGGCCGCAGACCGTGCAGCCCCCCTACCCTTCTTGGGGCAAACTAAAGCCAGGTGTCCAGGATCCCCACAGTAAAAACACAACCCCCCTGCATGCCGTCTGTCCATCTCGGTGCGTGACAAGCGGGGTTTGGCGACACCCAACTTCATGGGCTCCTCCCGTGCAACTGTAGTCTCCTGAGGGACCGGCACTCTAGTAACCTCCCGGGATGCTCGGCGAGGCCTCTGCCTCTGCAGCCGGCTGTCAATCCGGAGGCACAAGTGAACCAACGCATCGAACGTTCGAGGCCTGTCCACCCTCACAAGGTCGTCCTGCAGGTCATCTGACAGGCCATCCTGAAAAGTGTCCATGAGGGCTGGCTCATTCCAAGCAGAGTCCTGACTAAGCAGCTAGAATTCGCTGACATAATCCTGCAAAGAACCCTTGTTGCAAATCCTTAAGGAGTCTGGTGGCTGTTTCCCCCTTAATGGGATCTTCAAACATCAGCCTGAGATGGTTACAAAAACCCTGGAAATCATCCAGCAGGGGGCTCGGCTGAGAAAGCAAGGGAGTGGCCCTCGCTGCTGTGCCTGAGAGCAAGCTGATAATAAATCCCACCTTCGTCAGGTCAGTGGGAAAGTCCTCCGCTCTCAAGCTGATAAACAGCTGGCATTGGCACAAGAACGCAGCAAACAGTTTTTGATTTCCAGCAAATTTGTCCACTATAGCCACTGGGCATTTCCTCCATTGCTGGGGCGGGGGTTTACCAGGTGCGTGAAGTTGAGCAACCTGCACTGTCAGCAAAGCAAGCTGGTGAGCTAAATGAGCGTTCTCAGCCTGGAGTTGCTCCATTGTAACTTAATGGAGTTTCGTTTGGGGCTGAAGTCAATCTGTTCTGACCCCCCCTTCTTCCCTCACCAACACAGAACACACTCTGGACCAAAACTACTTCAGCAGGATTTATTGCACAGACAGACAGACAGATCCTTGGCAGCAATCCACCACGACAAGGCTCTCAGACACCTCCAACACAGAGACACGATAGCAGCTGTCCAGCATGCTAAGCTTCCAAGACAGAACTTTCTGAATAGTTCCTTTGTTGACTTCTGCAAAGGGCGTATGCTCAATCAATCCTTTTATAGACTGAAGGGGAGTCTACTTATCAGCAGGTGAGAGCAATTACCGCCAGTAACTGCACCCTTGCTCCTTGTGCCTGTGGACGCGGCGATAACGAGCATCTAAGAACTCCCTGCTTATGTCTGAGTCACTGTCCCATGACTCCTCCCCACTGCTCCAAGGCATGGCATCCAGAGCCCCCCTCCTTTGGCTCTCACCGCTGCTCCATGCCTCAGGCGCCTCCTGGTGGCCGACCAGACTCTCCAATCCCTGCTCAGAGTCAGAACCCTGCCCAGGGTCCTCCAGAGCCGACTCATAGGGACCCTCGCTCTCGGAGTCTGGTGGCAGCTCCAACGGCTCCTGCTGGGCTACAACAGGCGTGGCTGATTCTGCTGGAATCAACTGTCCGGGAATTCTTTGCTGGATTCTTGGTTCCCCAGGTGTGTGTATGCATTGCTTATTCGGGTTTGAGTTTGGTATATGTGGACCTCCAGGTTGTATGTCGTTGTCTATGGGTGTATTGTCTGTTTGGGTAGGACTCTCTGCTTGTTGCCTTAGGGCAGAGTGTTCTGTTCATCCCCAGAGTTGATCTATGTGCCTCCTCCATATCTTACCCTCTTCTAATTCTACTCAGTAAGAACGGGGACTGGTAATTGTGATTATTTTGGCGGGGACCCAGGAGTGACCCCTGGCATAGTTGTGGGCACATACCAAGTCCGCTATATTAAATAACCAGTGCTGGTTGGTCGAGTCAGTGGGCGCCTCTGCATTATAACTTGGATGTAATCTGTCTAATTGTGATTTTAGCTTGTGACCCATTAGTAATTCTGCCGAACTCCTGTTTGTTGTGGTGCTATGGGTTGTATGCTATACCAGGAGGTATTTTAGTTTGCCAATCCCTGGGGCCCATTCTTGCTAGTGCTTCTTTGATTGACCATTGCTTTATGGATGGAATGGTGCAATGAGAGCATGTTGAATTCCATGCTCTGCTAAGAACATCTCGAATTGATTTGTGATGAATTGGGGCCCATTGTCGGAGACCAATATGTCCAGTAGGCCATGGGTGGAGAACAGTCTCTGTAATACCTTGATGACTGGTTCAGCTGTTGTGGTGGTCATGAGTATTACATCTAGCCATTTTGAGTATGCATCTACAAATATTAAAAATGTCTGACCATGGAGTGTCCCCATGAAATTGATGTGCACACAGGACCAGGGTGCTTTGGGGCTCTCCCATTCCCTAGGGGTTGCTGTGGGTGGTGCTGGTCTGGATTCCTGGCAAGGCGTACATGTAGCAACCCATTCAGTTATGTCCCTATCAATATTCGGCCACCAAACATAGCTCCTGCCCAATGCCTTCATTCAGAAAATGCCAGGGTGCCCCATGTGCAGTGCCTCTAGCATTTGTTTCCTTAGTTTATAGGGTACAACCACTTGATTCCCCCCACAGCAGACATCCCTTTAGAGCTGACTTTTTTTATTAAAGAATTTAATAATTTTTACAAATATTTCCCCTTCCCCTTCCCTCCCTCCCTCCACCCAACCCTACCCCTCCTCCAACCCTCCCACCCCCCAACCTCCCAGAGCAAAATACAGGGTATAAACATTTAACAATCATATACTAACATAGGCTAACTAACTATAGCATCCTACCTCCTCTTGTACTTTAACTCCCCTTTTATTAAACTAACTTTAGATAAATTGGAACATTCCTTGTTCATTCATAAGCTAATTGGAATTTCTTAGTCCGATATTTATTTTGAATGTACTCAATCCATCTTTTCCATTCCAGCTTGTATTGCTCATCTGAATAATCCTTCAAACATGCTGAGATTTTGGCCATCTCTGCTAAGTTTACTACTTTTAACGTCCATTCTTGAATAGTAGGCAGTTCTTCCTTCTTCCAGTACTGTGCCACAATCTTGCTGCCGTTATTAAGTTCAAAATCAAATTAATCTCTATAGCTGTACAATCTGTAATTATACCTAACAAGAACAGCTGGGGAGTGAACTTTATCCTCTTTTTAAGAATATTTTGAATAATCCATCATATTTTTATCCAAAATGCTTTAACTTTTTTGCAAGTCCACCATACATGGTAATATGTAGCATCAACACAATCACATCTCCAACATTTAGATTGTAAATTCAGATACATACAAGCTAACTTTTTGGGATCTAAATGCCATCTATAGAACATCTTACAAAAATTCTCTCTCAAGTTTTGAGCTTGCGTAAATTTTACATTTCTTACCCAAATCTTTTCCCATGTTTCCATCAATATTGGTTCTTCAAAGTTTTCTGCCCATTTTATCATGCAATCTTTAACTAACTCTGTTTCTGAGTCTATTTCTATCAGTATATTGTACAACTTTTCTATGTGCATTTGACTCTGGTCCCTAATTTGTTTTACCAAATTATCCTCATTTTGTATGATACCAATTTTCTGGTCTTTTTTCCATCTAGCCTGTAACTGTCCATACCGAAACCAGGTTTGAATTACCCTTTCCTCTCTTAATACATTCAAGGGTTTTAGCTGTGGTACACTTCTTTCTATGTTAAGAAGCTCTTTATATGTAATTACGTCCTGTTTTTGTTCTATACTTATATTCTCTATCGCGTGTTTGGGTACTACCCACATAGGTATCTTATCTTTTAACTTGTATTGATATTTTTTCCAGACATGCAGTAGAGCATTCCTTAATATGCTTTTAAAAATCTTGTCCACCTTCTTGTCATATATTAAATAAGCATGCCAACCATATACCAAATCATATCCCTCAATATTCTATCCTCTGTTAAATTAATCCAATCACTAATTGTTGATAAAACTACTGCTTCATAATATAATTTTAAGTTGGGCATTTTCAGACCTCCTCTCTCACATTTATATTGCATTATTTTAAGTTTTATTCTTGGTTTCTTCCCTGCCTAAACAAAGTTATTAATACCTTTCTACCATTCTTCCAAATTTGCATCTTTTTTTAGTATTGGTATCATTTGAAAAAGAAATAAAAACTTAGGCAAAACGTTCATTTTTACTGCTGCTATCCTTCCCAGTAAAGACAATTGTAATTTTTTCCATTTATTCATCTCTGTCTGTATTTTATACCATAATGGTTCATAATTATACTTATATAATTTCCCATTTGAGGTTGTGATATAAACTCCTAGATATTTAATCTTTTTAATTATCTCACATCCTGTTATTCTTTCCAATTCTTCTTTTTTGATTTATAGTCATATTTTTAACTATCATCTTTGTTTTCCCTAAATTTATTTTAAACCCGGATACTTGACCATATTGATTAATTATGTTCATTAAACCTATAGCTGTTTCCCCCGGTTAGGTTAGAGTTACAACCAAGTCATCCGCGAATGCTCGTACTCTGTATTCATGGTGCCTAATCTTAATTCTCTGTACATCATCTGAGTCACGTATTCTATTCAGCAATAATTCCAAAGTTAAAATAAACAATAATGGAGACAGGGGACAACCCTGTCTTGTTCCTTTTTCGATTTTAAAAGGTTCTGTTAGACTACCATTAACTATAATTTGTGCTGTTTGTTTCTGGTATATTGCATTAATAGATTGTGCAAAATACTCTCCAAACTGCATCTTTTGCATTATTTTCATTAAAAACTGCCAATCCACTCGATCAAATGCTTTCTCCGCATCCAAGAATAAAAGCACTGCAGGGATTTGGTTATTCTTCCCCAAATACTCCAATATATTAACAATTTGTCTTACATTACTTTTCATTTGTCTCCCATGTATAAAACCAGATTGATCATTGTGAATCATTTATTGTATAACTGACATCAACCTATTTGCTAGTATTTTAGCAAACATTTTATAATCTGTATTAAGTAGTGATATAGGCCTATAGTGTTTTGGCTGACTGTGATCTTGATCTTCTTTCGGAATCAGGGAAATAAAGGCTGTTCTCCAAGATGGTGGTACCCCTCCTCCCAGTTGTATTTTATTAAATAGTTCCTTAAGAGGTTCTACCATTTCTAGTTGTAAATTTTTGTAATAATCTGCCGTCAATCCATCTGTGCCAGTGGCCTTACCAACTTTTAACTGCTTAATTACCAGGAGAATTTCCTCCATGGAAATCGGTTGATTCAATGTTTCTTTTTGCTCCCTTTCCCTGTACAGAATATCCCTGTAACTATGGGGATATTCTCTTTCTCCAAATATCTATCTATATCTAAACCTTGTATTTTATCCCCAGCATACAGTCTCATATAAAATTCTAAAAAAGCCTTTTTAATCATATCCTGTTAATAGACTTCTTTACTTTTGTACTCTATTTTCTCTATGGTATGAGACGTTTGTTTTTTCCTTAACATATATGCTAATCATCTACCTGGTTTATTTGCATTGCAAAAAGTATTGTGTTTAGCGTATAACAAATTAGTTGCTACTTGATCTGACATCAACATATTGAATTGCCCTCATAGTAAAGTAATTGCTTCTTTTGTCTTCTTATCATCTGGGCTAGATATTAGCGCCTGCTCTTTCTTTTTTATCTCTTCTTCTAGTTCCCTTCGTTTCCCCCCCTGTCTACATCTATATAGGTTATTCAAGTTTATTAAAACACCTCTCATATATGCTTTACTTGCATCCCAAATCGTTTCCATAGATATTCCCTTATGCATGTTAAAAACAAAATATTCTTTCAGTACCTTTTGAGCTAACTATTCATGTCATCACACCAGAAATGGTTTGAAATCACCCCCACAGGTTCATAGGGCCACCCCCTCCATACCCAGTTTAGAACTTTTGCCAAAGTTTTGTCTTTATGGAATGTCCCACTATCTCAGCCAATGTGACTGGGCTGGATGCAAAGTCGTCAATAAGCAGTATGGATCCAATGGGGGCAGGATCCTCTACAAAATCTGGGAGGGGGCACAGGTTGAGGGCATCGGTGTAATCTATGTCTTTGCCCAGCCAATGTATTAATCTGCAATTGTATGCTGCCAAGAAAATTGTCCATCTCGTCATTCTCAGGGATAGAATGTTTGATGTGGGGCAGTCCCCTGCAAGAATGCCAAGCAGTTTGTGGTCTGTAATTAGTTCAAAGTCTCTTTTAAAAAAATATTTTCAAAACAAACACAACACATAAAATCTTCTTTTTTTACATACTGTAGAAAGTGTATCAGTTGGTTACAAAAGGCTTTTGTGCATCTCTTCCACAGTCATCAAGCATAATTCATATTGGAGATGACTTCCGGTCCCCGAAGGCCATGGACATTTGCGTCTGCTGCTCGTCTCTCTGGTGAGCTCCTTTTAGGAGCACAGGGGGCCTTGGAGGGGCCCCCTGCCATAGGGTGGCTTCTTGGAATGCCCAGGATCAGCGGCAGCCACGGGTGGGTTTCCAGCTTCACCCCAGGAGCCGGGGAGCATGTGGGGTGCATGGCGTCGCTGTGTGCCTTTGCCCAGCAGATTCCGGAAGGAAAGAATTAATCAGAAGCCACAGCTGAAGTGCGGGAGGTGAGAAGTTTGCCTCAATCTCTTCTAATTCTATCTAATTGATGAACAGCAGCTTCTTTTAAATTGTGGATTCAATCCTTTGAAGTTGTAAGAATGGAGGGGGGATTTTCCACCACCACTCTCGCATAAGGCGGCATTCAGAATATCTCTCTATCTCGGAGGGGAGAGAGAGAGTTAAAAGCTAACCGCTCACTTCTACTAGCAATGGGAGAATGATTTTTATTGCAATTGCAAGAGATGACTGCTGAGTTGCTTTTCTAAATAACCTTATGGAAACTTTGGATATTTTGCTCCCTGGTCCCCTGTGAAGGTGGAGCCAAGATGGCCAACTTCCTCCTTCTTCTTTGCTCTTATGAATGAAGTTTCCCCTTTGAAAGAATTTCTGGCTTATATTATTTTACACCCTGAAGATCTCCTGGAGCCTCACTTGTTATGTGGCTTGGAACTGTGTATGAGGATTAACTTCTACTTCTGGGCTTGTTTGCCTCCACGATCTCTCCCAGCTGTGCATTCCACAGATGCCATTTCTTTTGTACAAGATTTATAGCTATCTCTGAACTTAATATGGGACCTAAAAAGCCACCACCTGGGAAGCATGTTCGCCCCCAACATCTTCTACATCTAGCCCGACTACGCAACAGACAAAAATTGCTTCATTTCTACAAACCAAAACAACTGAAGAGAGCTCAAAGGATTTATCTGTTGCTCAAATGTTTCAAACTATTATGAAGGGACAAGACGAACTGAAAAAACAACTGGCAGACTTAAATGAACAGCTCAGAGAAACACAACAGCAAACAACAGAAAATAAACAGAGGATTGGTGTGTTGGAGGAGGGCATGACTGGGTTGAGGAAGGAGGTCAAGATAGTCCAGAAGAGGAATAGAGAACTTGAAAATTTTATGATAAAGATGGATCTTGAAAGAATGTCTTTTTTTCTTAGATTTCAAAATTTACCGGAGACAGAAAATGAAGATCTCAAGGATATTATGATTACAATTTTTGCAGAATATATTAAGAGATAAAGAACAGCTGTGGTGGGACATTGATTTGATTTATAGGATCAACTCAGCATATGCAAGAACACACAATGTTCCAAGGGAAGTACATGTTAAATTTCTTAGGAAGACTACAAGAGATGAGGTTTTAGGAGCTCAAAGGGGGGGGGGCATTAAAATATAAAGATAAAGAAATAACCATTCTTAAACAAATTCCGAAAAAAGTAAGAGATAAGAGGAAGAAATATTCCTCTTTATCAAAGAAATTATATAATAAAGGAGTTTGGTTTAGATGGTTATTGCCAGAAGGAATGTTGATTTTCTGGGAGGGCAGCAAAATTAGAATTAACACAGTTGCAGAGGCGGAGGCCTTCATTAAAAAACCACAGTGCTCTCCTAGATGGAACAGGGGACAGTACACAAGACATGAAGGAGGGAGGGGCGGCGGCTCTGCCAGAAGACAGGGGGGAGGAAGCAATATTGAAAAGACTCAGGTCACAAAAATAAGTATACTTGAAACATTATTGCAATTGTTGATATAATGTAATTGTTGGAAGTGACATATGAGATGATTGAATATATGGTTGATACAATGTAAAACAAAAAGCTGTCAATGTTTATCTTTACTTTTTGGTTTTTTCTTTTGTAAAAGTTGTGAGATTTGGGGAGATTTCTACCTTTCGCACGATGTAGCTGTCAAAATTTTTATATACCTACTTACCCTTTCTAATAAATGTTTGTAAAAAAAACTAATAAAATTCTTATTAAAAAAAGCATAATTCATATTAACTCAAGTATTTTAGCTCAGATATTTTTACATGTTACCATCATCATACCTCCATTTACATTTGACTATAATTGTTTAAACGTCCTTCATCATAAAATATACCAAGATTTAATACATAACCACATATTAGCTTTCCATTTACCATTTCTAAAATCCTCCAATAACACTGAATCTTTATGTCCTATTCTAGCTAAACATCCATGATATTCAATAACAAAATTTTCTAATCCTTCTTTCCAAATCATTATTTGCAATTTTCATCCAATTTCCTTATGTTGTACCCATGCCTATATATACGTGGTTATCATTATCCCTCCTTTATTTAACTATATCCTGTACAATAACATTTTCCCCCTAATATTCAAAACTTAACAATATCTAACTTAGTTCTTTTTTATTAATCTTTATATATAATCCAAGTGTCAGGCCTGTAGTTATGTTCTTTTTAGGATCTTTGGCCTGCCACACTTTTTTATTAATTTCCTATGCTGTTCATTAGTGTAGTAGTTGGGAGGGGGGAATAGAAAGGAGTAGGATTGTGGAATGTATTGTTGACATTCTTTTATAGAAGCCAAGGTCATCTTTTGTCTCCGCACCTCGACACCTGACCGGAAGTAGAGGGGTGTAGATGCCAGCGTGGAAGATGATGATTGGAACATGTGATGGATTTGTGGGTGTGGGGATAGATCATGAACTTTCAACTGGGTGAACCCACAGGATCTAAATCAGTGTTGGAATTTTCCATAGATGTGCTAACTTGCCTGTAGAATAAATTGGACCTTTAAGGATAACTTTGCCTTGGACAATGATTTAATTCTTCATGGTATTTAGAATGCTAACATTATTCCAACACTCTCCTTTAAAATAATTCACTAGCATTCTCCCCCTCGCAAGGGGGGAGGGCCTGGTGATGGAGGGGCTGGTGATGGGGGGTGCTGCATTCCCAACGCTGACCGGGACAGCGTAAAATATCAGCGAAGAAATAATGAGAAAGCTTTTGGTGATAAGAAGCTGAGTGCCGGAACTTCAAAGGCAATGGAATGCTGCTTCCAGATTTATTGCATCTGGCAAGAGGACGGAGTGGGCTGTAAAAGACTTTTCTACACCCAGTTAGAAGATGAAAGGAATGGAGATTCAAGCCATCCCCATGCAATCATCTCTGATGGGGCTTCCTGGACCTTTCAAACAACTAACCATGAGTGCATGCTCCCCCTCTTTCCCCCCAGCTTGGAAGCAAGGCTTGGAGAAAAAAAAACCTAGTACGGAGGTTTGGACTCCTTCCAGACGGCAATAAATGAAATGGCTTATTACCCTGCAACTAACTGGGAGACAGATTCCCTTTCAAAATGGGAATTTCAACCGAGGCAGGAAGAAGGGATTTGCCCAGCATCTTTCACTTGCAAGCCACCACAAATGGGGCTGCAACCAGTAAATGAAGCAAAACCAGATTGGGTTTTCTTCCCAGATTTTGGATGGATGAGATGCCACTGGCCACCTCCTTTGCCATCAGAATGGGAAAATGCTCCAAGCCAGCAGAGGGCACCTACTTGACCCATAACTCCTCCAAGCCAGCAGGAGGGTCCTTGGCACATAAACCCCCCTAGCCAGCCATCATTGGTTGAGCTGCAACCTGTGAAGCAGGCAACCCCGGGATGGGTCTTAACCCCAGGTCATGGATGGGAGGGATGCCAGTGGGCACCTGCCCTCCCTCAGCAGATGGCACCATGGCAGAAAGCTGGGCAGTGGCCAACCGAGGGATTGACCTCCCCACCGGTTCCAGTCTCCCCTGCAAGGCCCCCAAAGGTTCTTACCAGACCTTCCTACAGAGAAGAAATCTCCATGGAAGAAGGTATTATCAAAGGGAGGCCTGCGGGATGGATGGCAGGAAAATGTGCACCTGCAAGGCCACAAGTGGTTCTTACCCCACCTTCCTACAGAGTAGCAATCTCCAACATGGAAGAAGGGATTACCAAAGAGAGGCCTGCAGGATGGGAAGCGGGACAAGGTGCATCTGCAATGCCCCAAAAGGTTCTTACC
This sequence comes from Natrix helvetica, assembly GCF_964273705.1. Lineage (NCBI taxonomy): Eukaryota > Metazoa > Chordata > Lepidosauria > Squamata > Natricidae > Natrix > Natrix helvetica. The sequence goes on along the minus strand of NC_138550.1, from coordinate 66,971,739 downwards.
CCACCTTCCTACAGAGAAGAAATCTCCATGGAAGAAGGGATTACCAAAGAGAGGCCTGCAAGATGGGAAGCGGGACAAGGTGCATCTGCAATGCCCCAAAAGGTTCTTACCCCACCTTCCTACAGAGTAGCAATCTCCAACATGGAAGAAGGGATTACCAAAGAGAGGCCTGCAGGATGGGAAGTGGGACAAGGTGCATCTGCAATGCCCCAAAAGGTTCTTACCCCACCTTCCTACAGAGAAGCAATCTCCACCATGGAAGAAGGGTTTACCAAGGGGGAAGCTGCAAGTTGGAGAGCAAGGCAATGAGATGAAACGGTTCCTAAGTTTAGAGATGTAACTAGGTTCCATTCCTCGTGGGGGCCAATTAAATGCCACTATTGTTGTCAACTTGGCCACAGAGCATCAGAGTGCTTGGCTCCAGCCCCAATGCCACAACCGTGCGCACCAACCACCACGGTGGTAAAGAGAGGACCCCAGATGCCACCACAGAAGAGTCATCTGGGCCAACAACCTCTGGAAGAGGATCCCCAACTTAAGGTGACGAAGTGTCCTACCAAGGAGGAGGCCTCGGAAGAGGAAAAGGGCAAACAATCTCTGGAAGAGGATCCCCAACTAAAGGTGACGAAGAGTCCTACCAAGGGGGAGGCCTCAGAGAGGGAAATGCCCAAACGACCTCTGGAAGAGGATCCCCAACTTCAGGTGACGAAGAGTCCTACCAAGGGGGAGGCCTTGGAGGAGGAAAAGGGCCAGCTGTGGATGATTGAATCCAAGAGCCCAGAACCTACAGCACCTGCAGCAGAGAGCCCTAAACGGCCATGGGAAGAGGTCGCAATGGACTTCATCGTGGAACTCCCAGACAGCAGTGGGAAAAAAGTAATTTGGATAGTTATTGATTTGGTTTCTAAGCAGGCACACTTCATTGCTTGCTCAGGATTGCCATCCGCAAACGAATTAGCGAAAATGTTTGTGAAACACATTTATCGCCTGCACGGTGTACCCAAGGGGATCATTTCAGACCACGGAGTCCAGTTCACAGCCAAGTTCTGGAGAGAGGTCCTGAGATCCATTGGGTCCACACAAGAACTGAGCTCAGAGGTTCATCCCAGCATGAACGGCGCAGCAGAGGGAGCCAATGCGGTGGTGGAACAATACATTCGGTGTTTTGTGGACTATCAACAAGACAACTGGTCGGACTTGCTACCCATCGCTGAAGTGGCGTACAATGATGCAGTCCACAGCAGCACTGGATTTACTCCTTTCCAGATTACCAGTGGCATGGAAGTTGTTGCCATGCCTGAGTTGCCTAGAGAACCTCCTTCCTTCATGTCTTTGAATGAATGGATGGACATGCTAAGGAACGGATGGGAGAATATGAAGAAGGCTCTAGCAGTTGCGGCAGAAGCCTACCAGAAGCAAGATGATCAACATTGCTCGCTCCAAAACCCCTACCGTGTGGGGGACAATGTTTTTGTATCTACCAAATACATAAGATTAGAAATGCCTAGCAAAGAATTGGATCCAAAATTTTTAGGTCCATTCCCAATAGTGAAGATAGTTAACCCAGTTACAGTTCAACTCAGTCTACCCAGAAGTCTAGGGGAAATTGACCCAGAATTTCATTGGAGCTTGTTGAAACCAGTAATTGGGTCTAACCTAACAGCATCCACCCAAGCTCAATCTCCTCCTGTAGTGATGGAAGGGGAAATACAATCTGAGGTGGAAAAAATTGTAGATTTCAGGCTGAATAGGGGTCGCTTACAGTACTTAGTGCATTGGAAGGGTTAGCCTTGGTCTGAAGCTACTTGGGTGAACAGTGGGAACCAAAAAGTGGAGAAGTTAGTAAAGCTATTCAATGGGAAGTTTCTTGAGAAGTCAAAGGGTTCCCCTGGGTGGAGAAGAGGTGGTTAATTGTGTTATGTTAACTTTTATGTTATTCTCTTTGCAGGAAACGTTTTTCTTCTGAGGAGAGGCCGCCTGTCAGGCCTGTAGTTATGCTCTTTTTAGGATCTTTGGCCTGCCACACTTTTTATTAATTTCCTATGCTGTTCATTAGTGTAGTAGTTGGGAGGGGGGAATAGAAAAGAGTAGGATTGTGGAATGTATTGTTGACATTCTTTTATAGAAGCCAAGGTCATCTTTTGTCTCCGCACCTCGACACCTGACCGGAAGTAGAGGGGTGTAGATGCCAGTGTGGAAGATGATGATTAGAACATGTGATGGATTTGTGGGTGTGGGGATAGATCATGAACTTTCAACTGGGTGAACCCACAGGATCTAAATCAGTGTTGGAATTTTCCATAGATGTGCTAACTTGCCTGTAGAATAAATTGGACCTTTAAGGATAACTTTGCCTTGGACAATGATTTAATTCTGCATGGTATTTAGAACGCTAACACCAAGAGGGTTTCTAATCTTCCTTTCATGTGTACCATTTACTATTCATATCCCATTATTGCTTATCATGACACTACACATTGTATGCATTATTATCATTATCAATTATTTGTTTAACTATATCTATTATCAATAAATTTCACTACGTTTAGCTAGTTTTAAGGTATACTCTTCCATCTATCAACTTGTATCTTTCCAGTAACAAAACAGTTGAATATCTTCTGCTGTTTGTGGTATCTTATCTTCTCTTTAATCAACTTTGTATGGACTCCTCTTAGCAACTCTTTGCTTATGGAATCTCTCATGTAATTTTTTTAGCCTTATATTTATTCTATATTTATACTATGTATATTTATTGTTCTATTGTTTTAATATGACTGTACACCGCCCCGAGTCTCTTCTGAGAGAGAGGCGGTCTAGAAATTGAATAAAGTTAAAGTTAAGTTAAGTGATGCCCTTCTTCTGTTTCCTTAATCTGCTTATCTTTAATTGTCAGTGGTGTTATCAAAACTATTGCTAATAAAATTTCTCTCTTTAGATCCATAAATTCTTTTATTTCTTCTTCTGTATCTTGCCGTCTGGAGTAAGTTTCCCCTCCATTTAATTCCTCTTTCAATATTCCACTCTTTCCATTTTCAAAGACAAATGAATCTCCATAAATATCAGCAGTTTTAGTTTCTTTATATTCATTTTCCTCTTTGGTTTTTTGAATTTTAACTGCCACTTTATCCATTTGATGAACATTTTCTACTTCTCCATCATATTTTGCTGTTAAATGTACTAAGTCATCCAACTTCTCCTCAATCCTTGCACGTGTATTTGATAATTTCTATATTTCTAAGAATATATTTTGCAGACTTAAAGTCTCTTTCTACTTCTGGAATTGTGCCATTGTTTTCAACTAATAAACACTGCTATTCTAGCTTAGAAGTTTTTAGTAAAAGTTAGACTTCATGTCATGTTCCGGCGTTCGCGTTGGATACAAACAGAGATTCAGTTTGTTTGGTGAAAAACTTTTATCTCTATCTAACAAACTACGTGATAACCAGCACTAAATGACAATGATACAAAGGTAATCAAATCCAAGTCAGTTCTAACCAAGTTAACACCATCACCCATATATATACCATTACCCCACTCAACTCCACCCACAACTCCACCCAGATGACACCCATCCACCATCACCAATCACCATGACACATACCTCCAGCCACACACCCACTCAGTGTCATCATAGCCTCTTTCCTGGTTAGCCACCTCCGAGCAAAGAGTTACATCAGAGTAGGCAGTTGCACCCGAGTAGAGGAGTTACATCAGAGTAGGCAGTTGCACCCGAGTAGAAGAGTTACATCAGAGGACACAGTTGTACCTGGGTAGAAGAGCCACATGCAGCTACAGGCTCAATTGACATCAGAGAGGCAACATCAACGTGGCAGCGTTGCATGGTGGGCATGGTGATGAAGAGGGTCCCCCTGGATGGCAGCCTGAGGGCTGACATGCCAACCCCCTACCAGTGGAGAGGATTCTGGAAGGCAAAAAGCGCTATTAGCAGTATCCTCAATAGGTTTATCAGCGTATTGACAATGGAACTGGGTGATCAGGCATGGTGCGCGCCAGTGACGTGCGGTGAGGGTTATGGCTGGGGAGGCTGGTGACGTCATCAGGAAGGCGGGGAATGGGACCACGTGTGCAGACCACGTGTGCAGACCACGTGGTCTCGTTCTCCGCCTTCCTGAGTGAACATTAAGGGGACCGCGGCGTAGCATTACTTCCTCCACCGGCACCAGTCCCTTTCACCCCGCTCAAGCCTTGCCGCCTGCAGCCACCGCCCGCCCTCGCTGCTCTTTTCGTTGCTTGCCCGCCCGCCTCTAAGGCACGCCAAAGCCTCCTTCGTCCCCCCCCAGCGCGCGCCCTTTTTATTTCCCGTGACACCCCCCCCCATTTCGGGAAAGCTTTCCCCATTGCCTGGGGGGTGAGGGGGGCGGCTCCTCTCCCCCCACTCCCTCCGTCCCTGCCTCTCTCCTCAGCCCCAAAGCTCCGTCCGCGCGACTCACTTCCAAGGCGATGGCTGCTCCATCCCGCTCCGGCTCTGGAAGCAACCGAAGATCAGGCTGCGTCGCTCGCTCGCTCGCCGGACTGCTTTGGCGCCATTCTGGCTACCTTCGTCCATCCGCACCCGGGAGATGCGGAAGCAGTCCGGTGGACGAGTGACCGAAGATCTCGCTGCCTCGCTCGCTGCCTCGCTCGCTCGCTCGCCGGACTGCTTCGGCGCCATTCTGGCTCCCTTCGTCCATCCGCGCCCGGGAGACGCGGAGGGAGAAATGTTGTCGGTGCCTCCAGATGACGAACCAGTCGCTTGCTTTCGTCATCGGGAGGCCGATAACATTTCTGCCTCCATGTCTCCCGGGCGCGGATGGACGAAGGGAGCCAGAATGGCGCCGAAGCAGTCCGGCGAGCGAGCGAGCGAGGCAGCGAGATCTTCGGTCACTCGTCCACCGGACTGCTTCCGCATCTCCCGGGCGCGGATGGACGAAGGTAGCCAGAATGGCGCCGAAGCAGTCCGGTGGACGAGTGACCGAAGATCTCGCTGCCTCGCTCGCTCGCTCGCCGGACTGCTTCGGCGCCATTCTGGCTACCTTCGTCCATCCGCGCCCGGGAGATGCGGAAGCAGTCCCGTGGACGAGTGACCGAAGATCTCGCTGCCTCGCTCGCTCGCTCGCCGGACTGCTTCGGCGCCCGGGAGACGTGGAGGCAGAAATGTTGTCGGCCTCCCGATGACGAAAGCAAGCGACTGGTTCGTCATCCGGAGGCGCCGACAACATTGCTCCCTCCGCGTCTCCCGGGCGCGGCCGGACGGATGTATATAATATTATATATAGTATATAATATTATATACTATTATTCCATGAAGAGAGGTGAGGCCCTGCCTCCCCTGCCTCTACTGACCGCACGTCACTGATGCGCGCACCTCAGATGACCTCACCCACGATGTGTCTGTCAATGGGTATCCCTTCCAAACTACTAAATACTGTAAACTGCCATGACAATGGGAATCTACTATCTGTTCGATTTCATAATGGCATTCACCATCAACCTGCACCGAGGATGGTGGTGTTGGAAGATTATGCAGCCCAGTGATGGTCACCAGTTTGAGTAAACTGCTGTGAAACACTGGTTGGGTTTTCCCCAACATGGGAGGCAGCTTTAATTCTACCGTGACCTGATTAATTATTCTGATGATTGGGAATGGACCTATGAACTTGGGACCCAGCTTACGGCAGGGAACTTTAAGGCGTATATACTTGGTAGATAAAAAGACCTTATCCCCGACCCGAAACGTTGGTTGTGGACTGCGTTTCTTGTCAGCGTGTCTCTTGTACATGTCTGCTGCAACCCACAATGCTTTTCAGACATTTTCCCACACTGGATACATGTAGTCTATCCATTCCTTTATAGTTCCGTGATCAGCAGTGGCTTGAGGACATTCAGGTATAGCCCTGAAATCAAACCCATTCACAATATGGTAGGGGGTATACCCAGTACTATTATGTCCTGCATTGTTATGTGCAACCTCAGCAAATGGCAGTAGACACGCCCAGTCAGTTTGCTGGTACTGCACATAACAACGGAGATACTGTTCCACTGCAGCATTAGTTCTCTCTGCTGTGCCATTGGTAGCCAGATGGAACGCAAAACTCAAACCCTGAGAGGAACCCCACCCTCTTCAGGAAACTGCGCCAAAATTGAGCAGCAAACTGTACTCCACGATCTGAAATTATACATTTAGGTACACCATATAAATGGTAAATATGTACTAGGAACAGTTTGGCCAATTTTTTAGCTGACGGAAGCCCTGGACAGGCAATGAAATGAGCCTGTTTTGAGAACAAATCAACGACTGTCCAGATAACGGTATTTCCCCCACTCTCTGGCAGCTTCACAATGAAATCCATTGCTATGTCTTCCCAGGACCGATTGGGCTCTGCTACTTGTTGTAGCAAGTCAGGTGGCTTTCCTGGCCGGCTTTTCATAGTTGCACAAATGTTACAACCCCGAACATATTCCTCAATATCCCGCTTCATCTTTGGCCACCAAAACTGCCAATTTGTCAAATGCAGTGTTTTCAGGAATCCACAATGTCCTGCTACCCATGCGTCATGACAACGTTGTAAAACTGCTATCCGTTGTTCTGCTGGAACATATATTTTTGGCCCTTTCCAGGCTAAACCATCTCTTTTGGTTAGAGTCTGCTGATTCAAGAACGAAGAACCAAGGGTCTAGTGGAAGTGCATCTCTAATAAACTGTGTGATATCAACTGGAGGCTTTCTGCCCTGACTGCTGGCTGCTAAAACTATATTCGCCTACTGGGGAAACATAGGCTGGAAGGTCTGCTTTCGATCACTATGAAATTGTGGTTTCCGTGACAAAGCGTCTGCCATAAAGTTTCACCCACCAGGAATATATTTCAGTTGGAAGTTAAACCTATGGAAGTAGAGCACCCATTGTACTTGCTTGGGCAACAGCTTCCGGGGAGATTGTAGAGCCTCCAGGTTCTTGTGGTCAGTCTGTACCTCGAAGGGGAACGTAGCCCCTTCGAGTAAGTGCCTCCATGTAAGCAGTGCCCATCGCACTGCAAAAGCCTCCTTTTCCCATATAGCCCACCATTGTTTGGTGTCACTTAGTTTGTGGGAGGTATAGGCACATGGCTGCAGTTCTCCTTTTCCATTCAGTTGGAGTAAGACAGCTCCCACTGCTACATTGCTCGTATCTGCCTGCATTATAAATTTCCTGGCTGGATGAGGATGTCTCAATATTGGCTCATGTGCGAACAATCCCTTCAATGTTTCAAACGCTTTTTGACAACCCAGGTCCCACTGTAAGGGTTGACTTGGATGAGGCTTTCCAGCAAGGTGTCTTGTTTTCAATAGGTTGGTAAGGGGTAAAGCCACCTTGGCAAATGATGGTATGAACTGATGGTAGAAGTTGGTAAACCCCAAGAAGCTCTGTAATTGTTTCCGAGTTCTTGGAGCCTGCCAGTCCATTACCGCCTGTATCTTTGCTGGATCCATTTCTATTCCCGCCTTGGAAACTCTATAGCCTAAGTAGTCCAAACGGGTCTGGTGGAATTCACATTTGGATATTTTGACATAGAATTGGGCTTTTAACAATTTGGTCAGAATGTCCCTTACCAATTTGATGTGCTGATCCATGGTCTTCATGTAAATCAAAATATCGTCCAGGTAAACGAGTACACCTTTATAGAAATGTTCATGCAGTACTTCGTTTATGAACTGCATGAACACCGCCGGTGCCCCTTGTAACCCGAATGGCATCACCCGATATTGGTAGCTCCCCAGGGGACAGTTAAAGGCTGTCTTCCACTCATCCCCTTCCCAGATCCTGACACGATAATAAGCCTCCCTCAGATCTAACTTAGTGAAAATCACTCCCTCAGATAAACGGGCCAGCATATCCTTTATGAGCGGCAGTGGGTACATATGGTCTACACACACTCTGTTTATACCCCAAAAGTCTACACATAGACGCAGACCACCATCCTTTTTCTCTCTGAAGAACACAGGAGCTGCAATAGGGGATCTTGCTGGCTATATAAAACCCCATGCCAGGTTCTTGCTAATATATTTTCTCATCTCCTCTAACTCTTTGGGTGTCATAGAGTACATCCTTGGTTTGAGGAGCTTGGCTCTTGGCACGATTTCAATAGCACAGTCAGTAGAATGGTGTGGAGGGAGGACGTTGCACTCTTTTTCACTAAAAACCTCAGCTAAATCAGTGTATTCCTCTGGGACCCCTACCAATTGGTCCACACCCTTCAACATCTCTACCTCCTGCTGCTGACTATCCCCTGTGAGCCAACTTCCTGTGCTTAGCTGTTCATGTGGCGGTGGCTCAGGGCCCACCCCAATGCATATACACGGACAACCCCCCACCATATGAGGGGGCCCCACTTATGCAGCCATGCAAGGCCAAGTATCACAGTTTCTGTCATCCATGGCACTACAATAAACTGGATTAACTCCCAATGGTCCCCAAGCTTGAGTCTGATTTTCTCTGTAATCTGTGTAGTTGATGCCCCACCCAATACTGACCCATTTACTTGTTCAAACCGTAGGGGATGGGATAGGTTTTGAACTTTTATCCCCAGCTCCCTCACCGTGCTTAGACTTATGAGGCAATGAGTACTCCCAGAATCCATTAAGGCATCATAAGTCCGACGCCTCTGAGCAGTGAGTGTAACAGGCACCCAGAAGGGTTTTGTTGGCCTACTCAACATAGGGTCGTTTTCACCCTCTTCATCAGTTTCGCACCCTTCCGCTGGAGGATTTGCATATGCTGGATCTCGAGAGTCATCAACCCCCACTGTAGAGTTTTTAGTAGCAGCTTGCTGAGTGCCCCAAGATTTCTCGAGATTTTTCATCATGGATTTCCAGGTCGTACTAGGTGGAAGTGGACTTGCCTGGACTGGCTTAGGCTGTGCGGCTGGGATCATCGTGTTACAGTCCACTGCTCTATGCCTAGGTTTTCCAAACTGGAAACATATAATGGGAGGTCTGTTCATTACTGTCTTTTCCGTTGACCTTGCCGCCAATGTCAAAGATCCTGGAGAACTGCATGGTCAAGAAAATGGCATGGTCTAGCATTTCCCTCATCTCTGGGTCTAAGGTCCCTCAACTCTGCTTCTAGTTCTGTAGTGGCTTGATACCAAGACCACAGGCAGGGTTGTAGGCTTCAATACACACATGCCCGCCAGATTTATGTATCTAAGCCAGTCTTAAATTGATATACTAACAGTCTCTCTGGCCAGCCTCTTAGTTTTCCCGACAACTGCTGGAAATCCCATATATAATCAGCAACTGATCAGACCCTTCTGGCATAATGCCATCAACTCCCCTTCCACTCTTTGTACCTGAGTCGGATCCTCAAACCATTCTCAGAGTGCATCCAAAAAGAGACCACAATGCCGCAACTCTGGACTGTGTTTGCTGTAGAGGTCCGCGGCCCAATCTGCAGCCTCTCCCTCCAAGACCCCTGCAATGGCCATCACTATGGCCCATTGTGTAGTGTAGAAATGGCCAACTCGGTCCATATGTTCCATCACGTGGCCCAAGAAAATGGCTACTTTGTCTGGGTTACCATCGAAAGAGACCTTCAAGGAGGGAGGCTCCCAATGACCCCCCACTATAGCCTGGCCTTGTCCACTTCCAGCTGGCCAAGTATAGACTGGATGGCCACTAGATACTGCCTGTGGCGGCCAATGTTGACTTCTGTTGTCACTAAATGGTCCTCTTTGCTGTTTGGGTGGAAGCCTCAAAGGCAACTGTGGGTCCACCTCCCTGCCACTGGCCTGGGTATATTCCTGGGATGCACCCAACCTCAACTTTGGACTGGCTAGATGGAAGCGAGGGATAGGCTGGGAAGGGGACTGTGAAGTATTCCTGCTATCTGACCAAACGTCCCCTCTGTTCTCTGGATAACCAGAACTGCTATCACAGAAGCTAGCCTCCCCAAACCACTCTCTCAAATAATCCATCATCCAGCTACCCAAGGCAGTGGAGTAGCTCCAATCACCCTCTTCATCTTCAGTCACCCTCCTTTCTCTCCACCGAGTGAAGTGACCCACCCTTGGGAGAAGGCACAGGTAGTTCTGAGCTGGTTGTTAACCCCGTACGCTTCCACCACTCATTCACTGGCACCACTAGTTGATATGTAGATATAGCCCCAGTGGCAGAGGCCGGGTCTACTAAGGAACTCTCCTTACATCTTACAGCTATCTCTGTTTCCTTCTCCTGTGTTGGAACGACCAAAGGAGTGACCTCAGGTAGGACCACTGCTGCTGCCTCTGCTCCTTCAGACATCATTCAGACCAAACAAGAACTGTGCAAAATGAAGTGTTGATACAGGGTGAGAACTGAGTTTTCTGTCACGTTCTGGCATTCGCGTTGCATACAAACAGAGATTCAGTTTGTTTGGTGAAAAACTTTTATCTCTATCTAACAAACTACGTGATAACAATGATACAAAGGTAATCAAATCCAAGTCAGTTCTAACCAAGTTAACACCATCACCCATATATATACCATTACCCCACTCAGCTCCACCCACAACTCCACCCAGATGACACCCATCCACCATCACCAATCACCATGACACACACCTCCAGCCACACCCCCACTCAGTGTCATCATAGCCTCTTTCCTGGTTAGCCACCTCCCAGCAAAGAGTTACATCAGAGTAGGCAGTTGCACCCGAGTAGAAGAGTTACATCAGAGTAGGCAGTTGCACCTGAGTAGAAGAGTTACATCAGAGGAGGCAGTTGCACCCGGGTAGAGCCACATGCAGCTACAGGCTCAATTGACACCAGAGAGGCAGCATCAACGTGGCAGTGTTGCATGGTGGGCATGGTGATGGACAGGGTCCCCCTGAATGGCAGCCTGAGGGCTGGCACTTCAATTCACAATAATCATTTCATCTTCACCTCTCTCTGGTTAGAAATACCTCAAAGGAACATCTGTGTGCTTTTCTTCTTATCGCTGTCTGTAAACAAGCAGTAAGAACTTGAAGTGGCGAGCCAAGATAATCAGTGAGAGAAAGTAAAGTGTTTTGTTTCCAATAAACAAAGCTCTAACTTCCAAAGTAGCAACGTTATTGTTACAGCGTTGCACTTTTTAAAATGTCTTTTTTTATTTCAAGTTGAAAAGAAAGTCCAATTCTTAAATGAGTTAGAAAAACACCCACAGTAATGAAAGAGGAGAATTTTGAACCATAGGTTACAGAGAGTAATGGAAAAAAAGAAAGAAAATAGAAGAAGGCTTAGTCTGTTCGTTTTAAAGGTCTTACATAAATTCTGTCCATAAAGATAGCATTCAAAAAAAAGATAACCTCCTGTCAAAAACCATTCCAAATTAAATTCCACCACTTATTTCTTCTGTTCTCCAATTTGAATTTATTTTAAGTTTTTTATAGTCAGTCACTCTTAAAACGATAAAATTTCCTGACCAGCTGGAAACACTTTCTCTTTCCATATCCTTACATTTTGGAGCCGCCCCAACTTCGTCAGCCAAATGGCTCGATTTTTTGTCACCGACTTGAAGACTTTCTCTTGGATCAATTAGGGACTTTGCGATGTACCTGAGATCAGCAAGACATATTCTTCCTGCTCACTGTCTCTGCGGGATGGTTTAGGTCCATTTGGACCACCGTGGCAAAAGTGTCAACTGTGATCTCAGAGCATTGAGATCACACGTCGTATCATCGCAACTTTGGCTCCTCCTCCAGTTCAAAGTCTCTTCTGTATAGGTATTCATGGAACCACTTGACCCCTGCCACGGCAGCCAGTGCCTCCTTGTCCGGTTGACTGTAGTTCCATTCAGCTGCTGGTAGGGTTTTTGAGTAAAATGCAATTGGGGACTCAGTTCCATTTGGCATCTGGTGGCAGAGAACAGCCCCAATGTGGAATGGTGAGGTGTCACAGGTTAAGGTGAGGGGCATAGTCTCATTATATTGTACAAGAATGCTATCAGATGACAACAATTTCTTAACTGCAGAGAAGGCAGCAGCTTTCTTCTGTCCCCAGGTCCACTTTGCCTTCTTGTCTAGCAGTGTAGTGGCTCAGCTAATGTCACCTTCTGTGGCAAAAAAACACTATAAAATTTTAACAGTAAGTTCTTTCCTGCGGGGATGTGTTTAATTTTGAATTTGAACCTTTGGGAGTATTGTGTCCAGCGAACTTGTTTGGGGGATAACCTTCTATGGGCTTTGAGAGCTTCGAGGTTCTAATGCCTAGAGTTTTGTCTGATTCTTTGGTGTGGGGGCTTCCTTGATGGCTTTGACTTTACTTTTGTTTGGGTGCATTCCTGAGCCATCAATTAAATATCCCAAAAATTCAACTTGGAGCATGGCTCTCTGACATCTGTCTTTTTTTACATTAAGTCTGGCTTCTTGAAATCAACTCAGAATTTTCTTTAGTCTTTGGATGCACTCTTCTTTGTTATCTGTGGACACAAAGACATCTGATCGGACGCAACGTGTGTTGACAGGGGAGCAGAGTTCGACCCGGAGGCCACTCACATGTGGAGTGCCACAGGGATCGGTACTCTCGCCTCTCCTGTTCAACACATATATGAAACCGCTGGGCGAGATCATCCGTGGTTTTGGGGTGGGATACCATCTGTATGCTGATGATACTCAGCTATACATTTCCACCCCGAACCACCCCAATGAGGCCGTTGAAATGATGTCCCGGTGTCTGGAGGCCGTACGGGTCTGGATGGATGGCAACCGACTAAAACTCAACCCTTCCAAGACGGAGTGGCTGTGGCTTCCGGCCTCCCGGTTCAACCAGGTGTTTCCATCTCTGGCCATCGGGGACGTCCAACTAGCCCCCATGGAACAGGTGCGCAATTTGGGCGTCCTCCTGGATGCCCGGCTGTCCATGGATAACCATGTAACAGCCGTGGCAAGGGGGGCGTTCCATCAGGTCCGCCTGATGCGCCAATTGCGCCCCTTATTGGACCGGGATGCCCTACGCACAGTCACCCATGCGCTAGTGACGTCTCGCCTGGATTACTGCAATGCTCTCTACATGGGGCTTCCCTTGAGATGCACTCGGAGACTACAGTTGGTCCAGAACGCGGCCGCGCGGGTGATTATGGGGAGGACTAGGTACTCCCCTGTAACACCTCTCCTGCGCGAGCTGCACTGGCTTCCTGTGGTCTACCGAGTGCGTTTCAAGGTTTTGATTATGATCTTTAAAGCGCTTCATGGCACAGGGCCTAGTTATATGCAGGATCGCATCCTGCCCCACACATCCCTACGACCAATTCGCTCACACAGAGAGGGACTTCTCTGGGTGCCGTCCGCCAAACAGTGCCGGGGGGCGACACCCAGGAGCAGAGCCTTCTCTGTGGTGGGCCCAGCCCTGTGGAATGACCTCCCCCGTGACATCAGGACTACTTCCGATCTCCGCTCCTTCCGTGTACAGCTGAAGACCCACCTCTTTCAATTATCTGGCCTGGCTCAATCGTAATTATTCTTATTCCTCCTAACTGTTTTTAAATTGTATTTTAAACGTTAAATCTTAATTTTATATCGGGTTTTTACAATTGGGGTATTTAATGCGGGTCTTTTAACTGTCTATATGATGTAAATTGTTTACCTCCTCCGAGTCCGTGTTTGTGTATCTGTATGTATGTTCTGTATGTACGCCTATGTGTTTTATATATTTTCTGTGTTTTATATGCCCCATTGTACGCCGCCCCGAGTCCTACTTGGAAAGGGAGCGGCTAATAAATTCAAACTTATAAACTTATATCATCAAAGTAAGGTGCCACCTCCAGAATCTTCTGTAGGAGGCATTCCATTATGCTCTGAAACAGTCTTGGCATCACGCTTACATCAAATTGCAGCCAGCAGTATTTAAATGCTCCTCCATGCATTACAATGGTTTGTGCCTCGCTGTGGCATCATCCACTGGTAGTTGCTGACAGTTTTCAATACAAAGTCATGCCATTTGGCTTACAAGGAGCACCCACAGTCTTCATGCAGTACATAAATGTGGTGCTACATGAGAACTTGTACTGCAGAGTGATCGTTTATCTCGATGACATCTTGATCTTCTCTGAAACCCTGGAAGAACACGTGAAGCTGGTATGGCAAGTCCTGAAAAAACTTTTGCCCACCAAGCTATACACAAAGTTGTCAAAGTGTTAGTTTCACAAGACCTCACTAGATTACTTGGGTTATTGCATCTCCAAAGAGAGGATAGAAATGGATCCAGGAAAAGTAAAAGTTGTGTTAGACTGGAAACCTCCAAGTACTCGCAGACAACTACAAAGCTTCCTTGGATTTGCCAAATTCTACAGGCAGTTCATTCCAACTTTTGCGGAAAATGCCCTCCCATTGACTAAGCTATTAAAAACGGGTCCTTCCCCAATGAAGCCAAAAGCAAACCATCCCCTGAAGTGGACAATGGATTGTCAAAAAGCCTTTAAGAAATTAAAATGACTCTTTGCCCAAGAGCCCATACTGCAACACCCTGACCCGGAATGACCGTTCATAATCCAGATGGATGCCAGTGATGTAGCAATAGCTGCAGTGCTACTGCAAAAGAATGAAGAGGGCCACCTCTTGCCGTGCACTTACATCTCCAAGAAACTCACCATTACTGAAAGGAGGTGGGCCATTTGGGAGAAAGAAGCATTCACGATTAGGTGGAGCATGCTCACATGGAGACATCTCCTGGAAGGGGGGATATACCGTTCAAGGTCTGGAGTGATCATAAAAACCTTGAAGCTCTCAAAGCCCATAGAAAATTATCCTCCAAACAAGTTCACTGGACACAATACTCCCAAAGATTCAAATTCAAAATTAAACACATCCCCGCAGGAAAGAACTTATTGGCGGATGCTTTGTCGAGGAAACCGCAGTATGACAGTAAGAAGGAAGAATTTGTTGACCCCATCATTTCTTTCTCCCACCAACAGGTAGCCCAGGTCACCGAAGCCAGGATAGATCAGATTGCTGACATGCTCAACAAACCACTTCCAGTAGCTCAACATGAGTATCTGCGAAAGAAGATGTGCCTTAATTGATGGTTTGATAATATCATCCCAAGTGACAAAAGAAGGGGTGTCACTGCGTTATTTTGTTTGTCTACTTTTTTTTACATTTTTTATTTTATTTTTTCTTTGAAAAAGACAAAACAACACATACAGAACAAGAGCAAGGAGGGGGAAAAAAGAAAAAAAAAACACAATTTCATCAAGCATGTCGTTTAGTTACAAGTTTTTGTGCAATAGTTTTTACAATTAGAAATAAAGTCACTAATTATCCATTAAACATAGTTAAATATTTCATTGAGCATTGTGTGTTCAAGTTACCATTAATCCAACCATTGATAAAACAAATCCCATACTTTATAGAATTGCTCATCCTCTAGTTCTCTAATTTCAAATGTAAGTTTACTCATTTCAGCAGAGTCCATTATTTTCTGAACAGTTTCTTCCTCTGTTGGTACTTTCTCATTTTTCCAGTTTTTAGCAAATACAATTCTAGCAGTTGTTAACACATTTATGATCAAATATTTCAAGTCCTTATTCTATATTTCTGGTATTATTCCCAATAGAAAAAGTTCTGGTTTCAAGTCTATATGTTTATGTATCATTTTCTCCAACCACATGTGTATTTTAGTCCAGTATCTTTTAGCTTCAGAACAAGTCCACCACATGTGGTAGAACGTGCCCGGCGTATGTTGACATTTCCAGCATTTTTCAGACTTATTCTTAGACATTCTTGCTATTCTCAATGGGGATAAGTACCACCTATAAAACATCTTATACAAGTTCTCTTTATATACAGTTGACATTGTCATTTTATAATTTTGAGTCCACAGTTTTTGCCATTTTTTAAAGTCAATCCCATGTCCAAAGTTTTTTCCCCAAGCTAACATAGTTCCTTTCACTTGTTCTTCATATAATTTCACCTCTAATAGATAATCATACAATTTTTTAATTACTTTTTCATCATTACCTGTTAAGATTTTATCTAATTCAGTCATTTTATCATAAAAGCCCTCATTTTTTCGACCTTCATTGTATCTAGAATGTATTTGCACATATGAATACCAATTGAGTTCAATACCTTCTTGTTTCAATTCTTGTATAGATTTGAGTTCACCCTCTGTATTCAATAATTCAGCATATCTAACTGTTTCTTCCCTTTTAAATACTATTGGATATGAAAAAGCTTCAATAGTTGATATCCAGACTGGAATTTTCAATTAGTGCAACCTCTTAACCTTCTCCCAATTTGATAACAGAGCCTCTCTTATAAAATGCCCTCTGAAATAACCATGCGTTTTAGTTCCTTTATACCATAAATATGCATGCCATCCCAAAAACAGGTCATGACCCTCTAGATTCAAAAGCCTATCATTTCTTAGCATTATCCATTCCTTAATCCACATCAAACTAGCTGCCTGGTAATATAACTCCCAATCGGGTAAGCCCTCCCCTCCCCTTGATTTGGCATCTTGTAACAATTTACGTTTTATTCTTGCTTTTTCCCCTTGCCATATGAATTTCAACACCATTTTATTTAATTCTTCAAAATAGCCTTTCCCCAACTTAATTGGAATAGTCTGGAACAAATATAACAGTCTAGGTAGGATATTCATTTTGATTGTTGTGATTCTACCAATCATTGATAATTGAAGGTTCTCCCATTTCGCCAAATGTATTGCAATTTGTTGCTTCAATTTCAGATAATTATCTTCTTTGAGGGTGCTGCATTTGGCTGTTAGGTGAATCCCCAAATATTTAACTTTATTTGTAATTTGTATTTCCAAAATTTCCGCCAATTCTTCTTTTGGTTTTCGGGGTATATTTTTTGTCAAGATCTTTGTTTTATCTTTATTTATTTTTAAACCTGCAATTTCTCCATACACCTCAATTTCTCCTATCAATTTAGGTGCAGATTGAAATGGCTCCTCAAGAATGAAGACTAAATCGTCAGCAAATGCTTGCAGCTTGTATTCTTCCTTTTTAATGGTAATTCCCTTTATTTCCTCCTCATCTCTAATCTTTCTATTTAGTACTTCTAATGTTAAGACAAAAAGCAGTGGTGATAGTGGACAGCCTTGTCTCGTACCTCTTTTAATTTCAATTGGATCCGTCAGTTCTCCATTTATCATTATCTTGGCTGTTTGCTTGTGGTAAATCGTTTGTATGGCTTGAATAAAATTCTTACCAAAGTTCATTTGTTCCATTTGTTGTATCATAAACATCCAATTCACATTATCGAAGGCTTTCTGCGCATCCAGAAACATCAAGGCCATTTGCTTCCCCGAGTGGACCTGATAATATTCCAAGGTATCCAGAATTGTCCTTATGTTATCTCTAATTTGCCTCTTAGGGAAAAAGCCATTTTGATCCAGGTGAATGAACCCATTTAAGTATTTTTTCAGTCTCTCCGCCAGTATAGAAGCAAATAGCTTATAATCTGAATTCAACAAAGAAATAGGTCTATAGTTCTTAATTTGCATATGATCTGCCTCCTCTTTGGGTAGCAATGTAATATATGCCTCCAACCATGAGTTAGGTATTTTACTTTCAATCATTACTTCATTCATAACTTCTAGTAGTGGAATGGCCAAAGATTTTTCTAGTGTTCTATAGAATTCCACAGGAAGGCCATCCGGTCCCGGGGCCTTCCCATTATTTTGTCTTTTAAGGGCCTCGATTAGTTCCATCATTGTTATTTTATCTTCTAGTATAGTTCTAGTATCACTTGGTATTTGGGGGAGTTTGGCATTTTGTAGATATTGTTTCACTTCTTCCTCTTTTATGTTCTCTTGTTCATGCAACTTGGCATAGTAATCTTGTATAATTTTCTTTTTTTCCATATTTCCATAGTGCAATTGTCCTTGTTCATCTCTTAGTTGTAGTATTTTCTTGGTCTCTCTTTCTTTTCTCAGTTTATAAGCCAGCCATCTGCCTGGTTTATTTGCATTTTCAAAATAGTTCTGTTTAGCGCCTCTAATTTTTTGAGCCAAGTCCTCCTTTTCCAGTAGGTCCATTTTATGTTTTATTGTGTCCATCTTTATTTTAATCTCTTTCTTTTGTGGAAATTTCTGTAGTTCTTTTTCCAGTGTGCTGTAATCTTTTTCTAGCTCCTTAGACACTTGTCTTTTCTTTAAATTTCTGTTTCTTGCATAGTCTATTATCAAGCCTCTAGAAAAGGCCTTCATTGTATCCCAGACATTCTATAAGGACGTGTCTTCTTTTTTGTTTTCTTTAAAGAAAAAAGTCAATTCTTGTTTGTCTACTTGAGCCTCTATTATGAGTTATACTGTAGAGAAGTTTTTCTTATCTGACAATGATTTACTGTGCATGCTTCTTAACATGTTTCTAAATACATCACACATTCCAGAGACTTTTGATTCTTCTGTTCGTCTGCCAAGAAGGTGGGTGACAATTGCTCTTGCCAAAATGTAACAATTTGATAGATTTGTTTTATTTTATTTTTATATTAAAGTTTGTTTTCATTAGAACATGTTATCAGGTTTTTTATTTCTTATCTGAGATATGCTAACAAGGAGGGCTGGCGATCCATCAAGGGGGAAGGGAAACTTTCCATTCCTTCTCAAGGACAGAGGTATAGAATTGATACAATTGAAAAAGCAGAAGCTTTTTACACAGAACATCTGAGAGGAAAGGCCAGGAAGTCTAGAAATGAAGAACTGCTGGTGCAATTGTTAGACACACCTATAATTGAAACTGAGAAGATGGAGGGTGCCGTAGGTGGAATTGATATTGAAGAAAGTGCTGTAGGGGGTGTAGAGATTAGAGTACAACGGGAACCAAGATCAACCAGAGCTATAAATCCTATATATAAAACATAAGGATGGAAGGAACAAAATTGCTTTCAATTAATATAAATGGACTTAATTCGGCAATTAAAAGAAGGAAAATATTTCATAAATTAGAAAAGTTAAAATTAGATATAATATGTTTACAAGAAGTACACATCCAGCAAAGAAATGGCCACTTATTAGTACAACCAAAACTTGGAAAAATTTTTACTTCATTAGCGGATTGTAAGAAAAGAGGAGTGACCTTTTATATCAAAGATAAAATTCCTGAGAAACAAATTTACACAGATGAAGATGGAAGAATTTTAATGGTGGAAATTACGGATGATGTAAGGAAAATACTTCTAATTGCAATCTACGCACCTAATGAAAAACAGGATGAATTTTATAAAAAAAACTCCATAAGAAAATCTCTGACTTAGACTATGCTGATATTTGTATGATGGGAGACTTTAATGGCATTATAAACCAGAATATGGACCATAAAACCCATAAAACAACAAAATTAAATAGAAAAACACTCCCAAAGTCCTTCTTCAGGATGATGGATGAAATAAATCTAAAAGAAGTCTGGAGAGAAAGAAATCCTACCAAAAAACAATACACCTTCTATTCAAATAGACATTTGTCATTCTCTAGAATTGATATGATTTGGGCCTCAACAGACCTATTTAGCAGTGCACAAGAAGTGGAAATTGAACCAAATACTTGGGCAGACCACAATCTAATGACAATAAGATGGAGAGTGCAAAGAACAAGATCTAGATGGACCCTAAACAATATGATATTGAAAGAGAAAGAATTTGTAAAGAAAATAGTAAAAGAATTGACTTTCTTCTTTAAAGAAAATAAAAAAGAAGATACGTCCTTGCAGAATCTTTGGGATACAATGAAGGCCTTCTC
The DNA here is from genome assembly GCF_964273705.1 of Natrix helvetica. Lineage (NCBI taxonomy): Eukaryota > Metazoa > Chordata > Lepidosauria > Squamata > Natricidae > Natrix > Natrix helvetica. Next base: position 66,952,048 of record NC_138550.1, on the reverse strand, counting down.
TAGAGATTTGATAATAGACTATGCAAGAAAGAGAAATTCAAAGAAAAGACAAGTGTCCAAGGACCTAGAAAAAGACTATAGTATACTGGAAAAAGAACTACAGAAATCGCCGCAAAAGAAAGAGATTAAAATAAAAATGGATACAACAAAAGACAAAATAGACTTACTGGAAAAGGAGGGACTGGCACAAAAAATTCGAGGCGCTAAACAGAACTTCTTTCAAAATGCAAATAAACCAGGCAGATGGTTGGCATATAAACTGAGAAAGGAGAGAGACCAAGAAAATACAACAACTGAGAGATGAACAAGGACAAATAAACTATGGAAATACGGAAAAGAAGAAAATTATACAAGACTACTATGCTAAGTTGTATGAACAAGAGAACATAAAAGAGGAAGAAGTGAAACAATATTTACAAAATGCCAAACTCCCCCAAATACCAAGTGATACTAGAACTATATTAAAAGGTAAAATAACAATGATGGAGTTAATTGAAGCCTTTAAAAGACAAAATAATGGGAAGGCCCCGGGACCGGATGGCCTTCCTGTGGAATTTTATAAAACACTAGAGGAATCCTTGGCCATTCCCCTGCTAGAAGTTATGGACGAAGTAATGACTGAAAGCAAAATACCTAACTCATGACTGGAAGCATACATTACATTGCTACCTAAAGAGGAGGCAGACCATACACTAATCTCCTTGTTGAATTCAGATTATAAGTTATTTGCTTCTATTTTGGCAGAGAGACTGAAAAAATATTTAAATGGGTTTATCCACCTGGACCAAAATGGTTTTCTACCAAAGAGGCAAATTAGAGATAACATAAGAACAATTTTGGATATATTGGAATATTATGAGGCCCACCCTGAGAAGCAAATGGCTTTGATGTTCCTGGATGTGCAGAAAGCCTTTGATAATGTGAATTGGATATTTATGATACAACAAATGGAACAAATGAACTTCGGTAAGAATTTTATTCAAGCTATACAAACGATATATCACAAGCAAACAGCTAAGATAATGATAAATGGAGACCTGACAGATCCCATTGAAATAAAAAGAGGCACCAGACAAGGCTGTCCATTATCACCGCTACTTTTTGTCTTAACATTAGAAGTTCTAAATAGAAAGATTAGAGAAGAGAAGAAATAAAAGGAATGACTATTAAAAAAGAAGAATATAAGCTGCAAGCATTTGCAGATGATTTAGTTTTTATTCTTGAGGAGCCACTTGAATTGGCATCTAAATTGATAGGAAAAATTGAGGAATATGGAAAAGTTGCAGGCTTGAAAATAAATAAAGACAAAACAAAGATTTTGACAAAAAATATACCATTAAAACAAAAAGAAGAATTGGTGGAAATTTTGGAAATGCAAATTACAAATAAAGTTAAATATATGGGGATTTATCTAACAGCTAGATGTAGTACCCTTAAAGAAGATAATTATCTTAGACTGAAGCAACAAATTGCATAGATCTGGTGAAATGGGAGAATCTTCAACTATCAATGATTGGGAGAATCTCAACAATTAAAATGAACATCCTACCTAGAATTCTATATTTGTTTCAGACTATCCCAATTAGGTTGGGGAAAGACTATTTTGAAGATTTAAATAAAATGGTGTTGAAGTTCATATGGTAAGGGAAAAAAGCAAGAATAAAACATAAATTGTTGCAAGATGCCAAATCAAGAGGAGGGTTGGGCTTACCTGACTGGGAATTGTATTATCAGGCAGCTAGTCTGATGTGGATCAAGGAATGGATAATGCTAAGAAATGTTAGGCTTTTGAATTTAGAGGGTCACGACCTGTTGTTGGGATGGCATGCATTTTTACGGTATAAGGGAACTAAAGCACATAGTTATTTCAGAAGGCATTATATAAGAGAGGCGTTGTTATTAAATTGGGAGAAGTTTAAGAGGTTGCATTACTTAAAAATTCCAGTCTGGTTATCAAGCATTGAAGCTTTTTCATATTCAATAATATATAAAAGGGAACAAACAGTTAGATACGCTGAATTATTAAATACAGAGGGTGAACTCAAATCTATACAAGAATTGAAACAGGAAGGTATTGAAGTTAATTGGTATTCATATGTGCAAATACATTCTAGATACAATGAAGATCGAAAAAAGGAGGGTTTTCATGATAAAATGACTGAACTAGATAAAATCTTAACAGGTAACAATGAAAAAAATAATCCAAAAACTCTATGCCTACCTATTAGAGGTGAAATTACAGGAAGAACAAGTCAAAGAAACTATGTTAGCTTGGGGAAAAAACTTTGGGCATGGGATTGATTTAGAAAAATGACAAAAACTGTGAACTCAAAACTATAAAATGACAATGTCAACTGCATATAAAGAGAATTTGTATAAGATGTTTTACAGGTGGCACTTATCCCCAACAAGAATAGCAAGAATGTCTAAGAATAAATCCAAAAAATGTTGGAAATGTCATCAGACGCCGGGCACATTTTACCACACGTGGTGGACTTGTACTGAAGCTAAAAGATACTGGACTAAAATCCACGTGTGGCTGGAGAAAATGATACATAAACACATAGACTTAAAACCAGAACTCCGCTCACACAGAGAGGGACTTCTTCGGGTGCCGTCCGCCAAACAGTGTCGGGGGGCGACACCCAGGAGCAGAGCCTTCTCTGTGATGGGCCCAGCTCTGTGGAATGACCTCCCCCGTGACATCAGGACTACTTCCGATCTCCGCTCCTTCTGTGTACAGCTGAAGACCCACCTCTTTCAATTATCTGGCCTGGCTCAACCGTAAATTTTTCTTACTCCTCCTGACAGTTCTTTTAAATTTTAAAAATTTTAAATTTTAAATTGTGTTTTACAATTGGGGTATTTTTAATGGTGATTTTTAATTGTCCAATGTGATGTAATTTGTTACCTCCTCCGTGCATGTATGTCCTGTATATATGTATGTTTATGTGTTGTATATGTTTTATATGCTCCATTGTACGCCGCCCCGAGTCCTGTCTGGAAAGGGAGCGGCTAATAAATTTAAATTTATTATTATTATTATTATTAATACCAGAAACATACAACAAGGACTTGAAATATCTGATTATAAATGTATTAACAGCTGCTAGAATTGTATTTGCCAAAAATTGGAAAAACAAGAAATTACCAACAGAGGAGGAGATTATTCGGAAAGTAATGGATTGTGCTGAAATGTGTAAGCTTACATTTGAAATTAGAGAACTAGAGGATGAGCAATTTTATAGAGTATGGGATTTGTTTTACCAATGGTTAGATAAAAAAACCTGGAAATGAAATTGCCTTTTTAATGCAATAATAGAAAGTTATATTTCATGCTATGAATTTATATATATATGCTAATCTTTTTATTATGAAATAGAGTACTTATTTATACGATATATGAAGAACAATAATGCACCTAATGTATAAGAGTGGGATGATGATGCAATGAACAATGGATATACATATGAATTGAAATACTTAATGACTATATGGATTGATAATTAACAATGGAAAACTATATTTGGAGTTGTGGATGATTGATTACACTATGATCAATTTAAAGTATAAATGTGCAATATGAATTAATGGGAACCTTTTGTTTTAATCTTTGTTTTTTTATTTTCTAGAGATAGGTGATATTATAACTCTATAAAGATTTATTGTTACCTAATAGATAATTATGGATTTAAGGAAATAAGGGCTGTCACAAATGAAAGAATAGTAATGGAAATTTGAACACATAATGCTCAATGAAATATTTAGTTATGTTTAATGGATAACCAGTGACTTTATTTTTAACTGTAAAAACCGTTGCACAAAAACTTGTAGCCAAACGACATGCTTGATGAAACCAAGGAAAGTTGTTTTTTCTCCTTGCTTTTGTTCTAAATAAATAAATAAATAAATAAATAAATAAAAAACTTATTTTAAAAAAAAAGATATTGCACCTGGTCTCTTGTACTTTCTAGTGGCCCCTTACGACATGACGTGCAGATGTACATCACGTCGTGTGTGCAGTGTCGACCTGCCAAGTCAGCAATGGGAGCTCCTCCAGGCTTGTTGCAGCTATTGCCGACCCCGGACAGACCCTGGGGAGCCATGTCCATGGACTTCTTGATGGAACTGCCTCCGTCTTCAGGTTTTACCACGGTCCTCTTGGTGGTGGACATGCTCACCAAGATGGGGCATTTCATCCCCTGTTGGAGATTGCCGACAGTCCGTGCCACCGTCCGCATGTTCATCCAGCACGTGTTCCAGCTGCACGGCCTACTTGACCGGGTCATATCAGATCGTGGGACACAATTCACGACCCAGTTCTGGAAAGGGATGATGGCAGCTCTAGATGTCCATGTGTTTGTCCTTGGCGCACCATCCCGAAATTGATGGGGGGACAGAGAAAGTGATTGGGATTCTGGAACAGTACCTGTGCTGCTTCATGAACCAGCAGCAGAACAACTGGGCGGAGTACCTAGCCGTCGTGGAGTTCACGTTTAACAATTCACAGCATACCTCCACACGGATGACGCCCTTCATGGCGAACGTTGGATACCACCCTTGCTTTTTCCCTCTCATCCCATTGGACTCTCCGGTCCCCACAGTGCAGGACTTCCTCTCTGAGCTCCAGGCGGTCCACCAAGTGGTGCGCCGCTATCTGAATCAGGCAAAGGAGGACTACAAAAGGGTAGCAGATAAGTCTCGATGTGCAGTGCCAGAGTTAGCTATGGGAGATCGCGTGTGGCTTCCGTCCCACCGGCCGACTTAGAAGTTGGACCACCAGTATCTTGGGCCATTCCCCATGGAGGCCGTCATCCACCCAGTGGCCTATCGCCTAACCCTCCCACGCTCGATGTGAGTGCACCCGGTGTTCTATCGCTCGCTCCTGATCCCTGAGCGGTCGGCTTGTCCTCTCCACAAACCCTCTTCCCCCCAGCCGTCATCGCGTGAGGTGGACATGCAGCCACCGCATGAAGTGACCTGGATCCGTGACTTGAGATGGCTCAAGGGACAGTTCCAGTATTTAGTAGACTGGATGGACAAGGGGTCGGACGGGGGGACCTGGACCAATGCGATAGCCATGCATGCCCCTGCTCTGGTGCGAGCCTATCATGCACAATATCCCTCGAGGCCACATCATGAGTGTCAGACCCGGGGGAAGGGCCCTGCAGTGAGGGATAGTGTTGTGGCCCAGCAGGAGCCATTGGAGCTTCCACCAGACTCCGACAGTGAGGGTCCCTATGAGTCGGCTCTGGAGGATGTGGAGGACCCTGGACAGGGTTCTGACTCCGAGCAGGGCGCATAAAGGCTAGTTGGCCACCAGGAGGTGCCTGAGCCTAGGACCAGTGGGGAGGAGACAAGGGAGTGTGATCTGGATGTCAGCAGTGAGTTGTTTCTGGATGCCCGGCACCGGAGAGCTAATAGGTGTAAGGAACTGTTGCACAGTTACAGGAGGTAATTGCATTCGGCTGGTCGTAATTAGGCTCCTCTCCAGACTATAAAAGGACTGCTTGTGCACATGCCCCTTTTGCAGAAGTCAACGCATTAACTAATGTTGGAGAACAGAATTGTGAGCTTGGCAGACTGGATTGCTGCCAGGGCTTATCTGTGTTGGATTGCTGCCTGGCTTGTCTGTGCCGGTTTGCTGCCAAGGACCTGTCTGTCTGTTAATAAATCCTGTAAAGTATCTTTGGCTCAGAGTTTGTTGGTGTGGGACAAGGGGGTGGTGGTCAGAACATGTGTGTATCCCTTTTTTAAAGTACCTTTATTTAGCTAAATTGGTTTTCCTGCTTTGTTCCTGAGTAAAGCCCATTCTTTACATATCTCCCATACTTGATTTCTCTTTGTACCAGCTAGGATGGGTACTAGCCTTTTGTCCCATGGCTTGAGCAAATCTCCTAGCCGGGTTCCAGTTCTGGCCCTCAAGCTACAGCTTCTCATGTTTCCCTGCAGATGTGGGGTTCAATTGAACTATCTGGGCTTTTCCTGTTTTTGTAGCAGAGCTGGCAGCCGAGTTGGACTGTGAGGAGGTTGGGGAGGAGCATGGGCCAGTCCTTGAGGCTGGGGAACGCACAGACAAGGGGTCTGCATTGGAGGCAGAGATGGGGCCGAGGCCATCTGGCAGTGATCAGATGCCTATGGAGCTAGACAGAAGTCAGGCAGAGGAACAGCTAGAGCTTGTTCCCAATGTGCACATGTGCAGAGCTGCCAGAAGAAAAGAAGAACTCAGAAATCAGGGAGTGAAGAGGAGTGAAAGGGGAGTGGGCTTTTGCAGGAAACAATTTGTTCATTCAGTTATTAGATTCATTTCAGGATGTGAAGATCTGTCCATGAATTTCAGAGACTCTGTGTCCAGTTTTTCCTTGCACAGCACCTCATTTGGAAAATATTTACATGGCAGCTTTCCAAGATAGATAAGGTCTGTAGTCATAAATATTCCTTTGAAAAACTGTTTGTCAGGCCTTGCAGAATGTGAATGAGAGGAATTCACATTTGTTTAATAAAAAGGGTTTTGTCAGGACCAGGACTCTGCCTTGTGCTTTTTAGGGAAGCCTGGGTCAGAAACAGAGGTGGGTTCTTACTGGTTTGGTCCGATTCGCCCAAATAGGTAGTAAAAATCTGGCATACCTTTCTGAACTGGTAGTAATGGCAGCCTGGCCATTCCCCTGAACCAGTTCCCCAGTCACTGCTCGCTCACCCTGCCCCGCCCAGTCTCTGTTCTGCAGCTTGCCTGCCTGAAGCACTGCACCCCTGATCTGTCTGCCAGGTAAGCCTGAGAGTCGCGACTTAGCTAGCTGTCCCTGCCCGCTTCCTCATGCCCCTGTCATGCTTCCCTGCCTTTCACACAGCCTTCTTGGCATCCCCATGGCCAGCTTGCAAAGGCAGGCAAGCGGAAGGCTGTGTGGAAGGCAGGCAAGCGTGGCAGGACTGTGGGGAAGGGAGCAAGCAGCCAACTCCCTTCCCCGCGGCCTTACCATGCTTCCCTACCTTCCATGTGGCCTAACCAGCAGTCCCCCATACTCACTTGCTTTCTGCACCTCATGTTCAGGGGCTTCTGCACCTCATGCTGCACTTTGTGCCAGTGGAGCCTCATATGGACCTCTTTGGGGTGGTGGCCTTCTTGGAGAAGCACGCCACCCTGATCTATTTTATTTTTCTTTAGAGGAGCCAAGGCCAGAGCCATGTTGAACCACCCTCCAGCCTCAGCTCCTCTGAAGGAGCACCACACCTGCTTCCTTCGCCTTGCAAAATGGGGAATTTTCTGACATTTTGCAAGGCAGCTCTCAAAGAGAAGGAAGCTCCACAGCAAGCACGCCATGGCAAGCATAGTGTGTGTGTGTGCATGTGTAGGGGAGAGGTGGACCGCTCGCTGTAGCAGCAGTGGTGGTGGGGAGAGGGGCACGCGTGGGACAAAGTGGAGGTATCCCTGCTTCCTTCCTCTGAGAAGGAGGCAGCGGGGAAACAGACTTCTTTGCCAGTCTCCCAGCTGGCAAAACAATTTTTTGCGGTTCTCTGGGCATGGCTAGGTGGGGGGGCATGTGACTGTGTGTGCATGTGTGTGAGTGATGTCAAGTAGGCCACACCCACTCAGTCACATGCCCCCCATCTAGCCACGCCCACAGAATCGGTAGTAAAAAAAATTGAAACCCACCCCTGGTCACTTGGTTGCATGCAGCTTGGCTATGAATATGGCTATACCTACCACTTCTGGCAATTCCTGCTGCCTGTGGCTTATCTGAGTCAATCCCCTTGCTTTCCAGAACTCACCGATCATGGCCTGGGGGGAAGGGAGCTAGCAGTGAGTTTGTTTGCAGCTAGAAAGATGCAGAGAGAGCAGGATCCAGGTGTGGCAGAGAAGTGATTTTTCTCAAATGTATTCACACACAAACACACACAGAGAGTCTCTTTCACCTCCTGGGCTTTTAAAGTTAAATTTTAGAGGTACTCACCTTCTTTCCAAGCAGCCTTTGAGCTCAAAACTCCCTTTACTATCCTTGCTCCAAATGACCAAGGTCCAGTGGAACCCACCCTCAGACATAATGGGTCTGCTGCAGGCAAGGTGAAGGCTTATCTGAGCCAGATCCATTGGTTGGCTTAGCTTGGAGTTCCATCTTGGGGTGCCAAATTGTTGGAAGGAAAATCCATCTGGTTCAGGTGCAAGCTGGGAATAAAATAAAATGGAGGCTGATTGGAAATAATTTTTAACGATGAACAGAACCACACAAAGACAGTGTGCAGTTCTCGGTCAGCTGAACAATTAGCTAGATGAGTGCCAGGATTTTTATACAGCTCCTGAAATGTTGCTGGAGGGGGGGGGGGGCTGTGCAATGAAAGGGCTTGTGTTCTGAAAAGGTGTTGGGCGATTCCTATTGTGGCTAATGGCTTTCATCCTGTGCTGGATCTTGGGTGTGGGCTGTTGTACTAATCCTAACATTCTGCTTTTGTTAGCTGTCAAACTTTTGAAATATCCGGTCTGGAATGGATTTCTTCCTGCAGGATTTGCTTTACTTATGAATGGAGCCATCTAGATAGTTGGCTTCCTCTCTCAATAAGCTCTTTATCTCTTTAAGTGCTTACATCTGCTGTGGGCTATTTAGAAAGACTGGGGGCTGCTTTCTGCCTTAGGGAAATATAATATTCTACCTTTTTTTAATATTCCCCAAAATATTTCATTCTTCTGTGGGCTGGGCTTCCTACACAACAATATTATGTAGATTTCTTTTGGCAACTAACTGCACAGAAACAGTTTTAGCTAGTTTAAAATGGGCAGAAAGAGAACAAATAAGTAAGCAGATATACAAAGGTTAATAGTTTTTCTGTAAGGATCTGCCCCTCCTCCTTTCCCAAGAAAGTATGGACTCTTGAAACATGGAATTTCAACCTTTTATTGAGAAGAAGTGATAGCAGGACAAGCGAAGCAGATTCTAAATTCTCTCCCAAACTAGAGTTAGAAATAGGACTTTATTTTTTTTCTCACTTTTTTTATTTTTAAACATAAAAGACAACATTAAAAAAAATTCATCCATTACATACAGCATGTCGTTTGGTTACAAGTGTTTTTGCATCCATATTTTCGATTACATATACAATCACAGATTTTCCATCCAATATAACCAAAAAACTCACTTTCATTGTACAGCATATATTCAATTACGATTAATATTTCTTTCTTTTCAATAAACTTAATTCTCTTACATTCTTGATTGTCTGCTTAATAACAACGTACCTTTATGTAATCATTGTCTCATTTTAAATATTTTTACAGTATAAAAGAATTTACCAAGTGTTTATGTTTATATATCTATCACTATTTTCAACAGGATATCTTTATAGAATGCACTTAGTTATATATTATATTACCAATCCTCTATCAAATGTACATTAATTCATTTATTATCTTTATCCTTCATTTTATAACAAAAGTTTCTAAATTATTCATATATATGTCAGTGTTTCATTGCATTATTATTAATCTAACAACATTATTAAATTTTCACTTTTCTCCTTCAATTAAAACATTGTATCGTTATTAGTCTATTTAACAACATTATTGTATTCTCCCTTTTCTCCTTCAATTAAAACATAAGTAAAACATTTTTCATGTCCAGGTTCTTTTTTCCAGCCACTGATAAAACAAATCCCATATCTTATAAAATAGCTCGTCTTCTTGTTCTCTAATTTCAAATGTCAATTTGCTCATTTCAGCGCACTCCATTATCTTTTGAATAATTTCTTCCTGTTTTGGTATCATTTCGTTTTTCCAGTTTTTTGCAAATACAATTCTAGCTGCTGTTAAAACATTTACAATCAAATATTTTAAGTCTTTGTTGTAAATTTCTGTTATGATTCCCAGTAAAAAGATCTCTGGTTTACGGTCTATGTGTTTGTGTATCATTTTCTCCAACCACATGTGGATTTTAGTCCAGTATCTTTTAGCTTCAATACAAGTCCACCACATGTGGTAATATGAACCCGGTATCTGATGACATTTCCAACACTTTTTCGATTTATTTTTGGACATTCTTGCAATTCTCGTTGGGGGTATATGCCACCTGTAAAACATCTTATACAAATTTTCTCTAGATGCAGTTGACAATGTCATTTTATAATTTTGAGACCACAATTTCTGCCATTTTTCTAAATCTATCCCATACCCAAAGTTTCCCCCCCAAGCTATCATAGTTTCTTTAACTTGTTCCTCTTGTAATTTAGTCTCTAATAAATATCCATATAATTTTTAATTTCTTTTTCATCAGTACCTATTAAAATTTTATCTAACTCAGTCATTTCATTGTAAAGACCTATTGGTTTTCTATCTTCATTATATCTAGATTGTATCTGTAAATATGAATACCAATTCATTTCTATTCCTTCTTGTTTCAACTCTTGAATAGATTTGAGTTCACCCTCTGTATTCAATATTTCAACATATCTTACTGTTTGTTCCTTTTTATATATTATTGGATATGAAAATGCTTCAATAGTTGATATCCAGGCTGGAGTTTTTACGTGGTGTAATCTTTTAACTTTTTCCCAGTTTAATAACAAGGCCTCCCTTATATAATGTCTTCCAAAATAACCATGTGCTTTCGTTCCCTTATACCATAAAAAAGCATGCCATCCCAACAATAAATCATGACCCTCTACATTCAATAATCTGGAATTTTTTAGTGTTACCCACTCCTTAATCCACATCAGGTTTGTTGCTTGGTAATATAACTCCCAATCAGGTAGGCCCAATCCTCCTCTTATTCTAGCATCTTGTAACAATTTAAGTTTTATTCTTGCTTTTTTCCCTTGCCAAATAAACTTCAAGACTATTTTATTTAGATCTTCAAAAAAAATAAGACAAAAAGTAACGGTGATAATGGGCAACCTTGTCTTGTACCTTTCTTTATTTCAATAGAATCTGTCAATTCTCCATTTACCATTCTCTTTGCGGTTTGTTTATGATATACCATTTGTATGGTTTGGATTAATTTCTTATCAAAATTCATCTGTTCCAATTGTAAAAACATGAGTTACCAATTCACGTTGTCAAAAGCGTCAAGAAACATCAAAACCATTTGTTTTTCAGGATGGGCCTCATAGTATTCCAAAGTATTCAAAATCATTCTCATATTATCTTTAATTTGTCTCTTTGGTAAAAAAAACCATCAGAGTGGATAAAGCTATTTAAATATTTTTTGAGTCTCTCTGCTAGTATAGATGCAAATAACTTGTAATCTGAATTTAATAAAGATATTGGTCTATAGTTCTTGGTTTATGTTAAATCTGTCTCCTCTTTGGGTAGCAATACAATATATGCTTCTGACCATGATTTAGGTATTCTGCTCTCTGATATCACTTCATTCATAACTTCTGAAAGAGGGAGAGACAAGGTTTCTTCAAATGTTTTGTAGAATTCCACTGGTAATCCATCTGGACCTGGGGCTTTTCCATTATTTTGTTTTTTGAGTGCTTCCATTAGCTCCATCATTGTTATTTTACTTTCCAACATTATTCTAGTTTCATCTGGTGTCTGGGGATGATTAGCATCCTGTAAATATTTTTAATAGGATTTTAGAATCCCTCTCTCCAGTTCTAACATGGATTTAGCCAATCCACAGGTGTGATAATGTTTATTGTAACGACTGTCTTGAGAAACAGATAAGAAGCCATTCCCAGGATCTTCTTCTGTCTCAGCAAACTGAAACAATCCACATGGCTCTCCTTCCTTATTACTTTTCAAAGAAGGTGAGAATACCGCAGGGCGCTTAGATGCCAGGAAAAAGGTTATAAAAATGCAGCTTATCACCATGCTTCTCCCTCTCTCAATTTGAATGGCAGTGTCAAGTTAGGGATCTGACATTTTTGTGCGTATAGGGTTCCTGTGTTTGTCTTTGTTCTGTGGCTGATGGATATTGTACAGAAGTTATACATTAGGGATATTGTTATTTCATAATTAAAATTAAATTATTTCACATCAATAGTTATTCTTATTCCTCAGCTCTACAGAATGGATGTACTGACAAAAAGTGTAATTTATGAATTTACATTTGAATGTAATTTTTTTTAAAGGTAAAGAGATTATATAACTGAAATTAAAGAAGGAGTACAAGTAAATGTAATTCTGTGCTGGAAAGAAAAATAAAGAGGACCAGAAACAAAGAGTATGAATTTCAGACATTTTAGTTTTTTTCCTTGAAAGGCATTTTATATTAAGAATTCAAGTTGTTTCAGATGCTATAGTTTATTTCTTACTGCCTGAATTCCATATAATTAAAGAAACACCAAAATTGCTGTCATGAACTAATAATAGTGTTTTATCCACTAACTTGGTGAGCCTTAGTACACAACACACACTTTAAAAAGTCTTTTCAGGAATTGTTGGAAAAGAGTCTAAGGCCAATAATTTACCTGTCATATAAAGCTTTAATTAATGTAACAAAAAGCAATAAATACATATGTTTGAAACCTTTACTTTGTATGCACATACTACTTTATGCTACCTACTAAATTGAGTAGTGACTCAAGTGCAAAATGTGACCTTTTCAACAATGTTCATATTTTCAAGTTGTTTGTTTGAACACAGATGGGAAATCATTTCCAAGTGTAGGAAGTTAAAATCCACCCCTCTGCTAGAAAAATGAAATATCCTAGGAAATATTGAAAATGCAGAATATTATATTTCCCTGGATGTGAAAAGGGAGAAACATGTTTTAAAGACAAAGTAGCTCCCTGCAGCTTCCTGCCCACTCCCTTATCAATGGGCCATTAAGATGCCTGTTAGATATTAACTCTGTCTGCTGTGGTTTCCAACAAGGTCCTCTGTTCAGGCGGGAACAGAGATTGAATCCCATTGGTTAAGAGGTCTGACAGCTCCCTATAAAAGGGCTGCTGTCAGACCAAACAGTTGCTGGATTGTTCAGACTTGTATAATAAAGAGCTGTTGTTACGTTAAGCTGTGTCTGTCTTCTCATTACCCGATCTAACACTGGCGACGAGGATGGGATTGAGAGGCAGATAAGTGAAGAACAAACAACGAGACATCCAGCAAGTAGATCCAGCCTGGAGTTTGGCGCGGCAATCGAGCTACCATTTTGAGCAGCAATTTCGAACCATCTCAACCAAGAATGGCCTTGCACACCCCGCCAACTCCGTATGACCTGGTGGGCGAATACTGGGAATCGTATATGCTACGATTCGAATGTTTCCTTGAGGCAAATGACCTCATGGGCATCCCGGACACCCGAAAAAAGAACCTCTTTCTGGGGTACTGTGGCGGAGAGGTCTTCGAAACCGCAAAAGACTTATTGGAGCCAACTCTGCTCCAAGAGGTTCCTTGGGTGACGTTGCAGCAGACCCTAAAGACCCACTATGCCCCCAAGCCATCGAGGCACATTCGCTGTCACAAATTCAACATTAAAAATCAGAAGGAAGGCAAATCCATCAATCAATATGTGGCAGCACTGCGAAAGGTGGCGACTTATTGCGAGTTCCGTGACCTGGAGGATTTACTATTAGACCGCATAATCTGCGGTGTGCGGGACATTAATCTGCAGAGACGTTTTCTTGCCAAATCAAACACATCTCTGCAGATCGCACTTGATGAGGCCAGAGCGTCCAAATCCACGAACAAGGTCAATATCCCACCACAGCTGCTGTTTATCTCTTTCAATGTATTCTGCTAAAATTGTAGTCATAATCTCCTTAAGATCTTCATTCTCTGTTTCTGGCAAGTTTTGAAATCTAAGGAAAAAAAGACATCCTTTCAAATTCCATCTTTATCATATGATTTTCAAATTCTATATTCCTCCTCTGGATTGTCTTAACCTCCTCCCTCATCCCAACCGCGTCCTCCTCCAGTACACCTATTCTCTGTTTATTTTGTGTGGTTTGTTGTTGTGTTTCTCTGAGCTGGTCATTTAGATCTGTCAGTTGTTTTTTCAATTCATCCTGTCCCTTTAAAAGAGATTGAAGCATTTGGTGAACAGATAAATCCTTTGAACTCTCTTCAGGTGCTTTAGGTTGTAGAAATGACACCAATTGTGTCTGTTGGGTGATCAGGCTGGACGTGGAAGATGTTGGGGCCGAAGATGCCTTACCAGGCGGTAATTTTTTAGGACCTATCATGAAACTCAGAGATAGTTATGCGTCAGTGCAAAGAAATGGCATCTGTGGAGAAGCACAACCGGGAGAGATTGCAAGGCAGGCAAGCCCAGAAGAGAATGTTAATCTTCCAATGCAGCTCCAGGCCAAATAGTTAAATCAAAATATTCCAAATCCAAGGGAAATGCATAGTAGGAGAGGCTCCTGGAGGTCTCTGTGGTGGAAACTAGTTCAGAGCCAGAAAATCTTCCAAAAGAGGAATCTCATTCATAGAGGCAAAGAAGAAGCAGGAAGTTGGCCATCTTGGCTCAGCCTTCACAGGAGGTCAGAAAACAACAAGTCCAAAGTTCCCATAAATAGTTTAAAGAAAGATCAGTTCAACCATCCTTTCTCTCACAATTGTAGTAAAAAGTCATTCTCCCATTGCTTAGGGGAAGTGAGAGTAAGTTTTAACTCTCTCTCTCTCTCTCCTCTGAGAGGGAGAGATATTACAAGTGCCACTTTTCCAAGGGGGGTGGAAACCCCCCCTCCAATCTTAACTCTTCCAGAAACAGAATTTTAGCAAGACTGCAGTTCATCAATTGGATAGATTAGCAAAAGACTTGGGGAGACTTCCCACCTCACCGCACTTCAGCTGTAGCCTTCAAATTAATTGTTTCCTTCCAGGCTCTGCTCGGCAAAGACGCACAGCGACATGCAGCGCCGCCGCGCACCCCCTACACTTCCCGGCTCTTGGGGTGAAGCTGGAGACCCCCCCCACAGCCGCCGCGGCTCCAGGGGTCCCAGCAAGCCACCCTGTGGCAGGGCGCCCCTCCAAGGCACCCTGTGCTCCCAAAGGGAGCCCACCGAAAAGGCGAGCAGTGGATGCGCAAGTCCGTCGCCTTCGGGGACCGGAAGTCGTCTCCGAAGGATTGTAAATTAAGGAATGTATATAATAGTATCATATGTATAGACAAAGCAAAATTGAAATAAGGGAGGGAGAAGTACATTTACAATACCGAGGTGGAAATGTTGTACAGAAGGAAATTGCAAAGCCTTTGTTTTTTAAAAAAAACTGTTTAATAAAAAAAATTAAAAGAAGATGTTTTTGTACCGGCCTCTCTGAGACACAGATAAGCAGGAATTCTCAATCATGTTAGGATGGTAGGTGTTTCCATGCCACTAAATATTGCATGGAGCCATGTGAGTGCAGGACTCCAGGATATCTTTAATTTCAAAATGTTGTCCTCCTTCCACCATAATGGGCTTGGGGATATTGGCAAAGGGGTCTGACCTTTGAAGTTATTTCAGGCTTGATTTGGCTGCAGTGAAACACTGGATGAACCTGCCTAAGAGTTCTACTGTGACGGGGTTAATGATTCTGGTGATGGGGAATGGACTAATGAATTTTGGTCCCAGTTTCTTTTTTTTTGTTGTTGCAAAAGTTTTATTGATTTTAAAATATATAGGGAAGGGTAAAAGGGTGTACAAATTTTTGTTTTGCAGCTTCCACACTGGTGGCGAAAATCCCCCCAAGAGACTCACAGATTTAACAATCTTAAAAATAAAATATAAAAGAAAGCATCAGAACAAATTTAACCAATATTATCAAAAATGTGCTCTACTATTTTTTCTTTGTTACTTTTTGTAGTATCAACAATTACAATTATTCCAAATACATTCATTTTTGTGATCTAAGACTTTTCGATATTGCTTCTTCTTCCCTGCCCCCGGAGGGGCCTCAACGCCCCCCCTCCTTATTTTGCGTCTTGCTGTCCTTTTCTCTACTCCCACTAAATTCCTCCTCTGGGGGGGGGAAAGATTCTTTTTAATAAAGGCTTCCGCCTCTTGAATTGTATTAATTCTGATCCTATTTCCCTCCCAGAAGACCATCATCCCCTCTGGTAACAGCCACTTGAACCAGACCCCCATGTTGTATAATTTATTTGATAAGGAGGAATATTTCCTCCTTCTCTCTCTTATTTTTTTGGGGATCTGTTTGAGAATGGTGACCTGTTCTTCTTTGTATTTCAATGGTCTCTCCCTTTGGGTCGCAAGCACCTCATCCCTTGTGGATCTCCTGACAAATTTAACATGTACCTCTCTGGGAACGTTGTGACTTCTGGCAAATGCTGGGTTTATCCTATATGCTAGATCCATATCCCACCATAATTGTTTCTTATCTCCCTTAATATAATCTGCTAAAATTGTGCTCATAATCTCTTTAAGATCTTCGTTTTCTTCCTCTGGCAAGTTCTGGAATCTAAGAAAAAAGGACATTCTTTCAGGTCCCAGTTTCTTAGATGGTTGTAAGAATTATAGAAACTTTGTGGATAGATATATATGGTCCCCCACTTTGAATGGTTTGGGTTCACAGTGCTTCTTGTCAGCATGAACTTTAAAAGCTGCTCTAGCTTCTTGTAGAGCTACCCTGACCATTGGCCAAGTGGACTGTAGATTGTTTCTCCATTCCTTGGGAGGGAGGGGATGTCAGTCTTCCTTAGCTGGTAGCTGTGGCATGGGGTTGAATTCTTGTCCTGTGGCAACCTGAAATGGTGTGAAGCCAATGCTGCTGTGTACAGAGTTGTTGTAAGCTATTTCAGCAAAAGGTAACAGATCAGTCCAGTTGTCTTGTCAGTAGTTAATAAAACATATTAAATAATGTTCCAATATGCCATTCATTTTCTCTGCCCTGCTGTTCATCTGGGGATGATGCAAAGAGGAGAGCCCAGTGCAGAACCTATCAGGTTTAAGTAAGCCCACCAAAATTTGGAGGTGAATTGGACACCCCTGTCTGAGATAATCTATTGGGGAGCTCCATAGAGGCGATAAATGTGGACTAAAACATTTTTACTGGTGCCTTTGCTGTTGGGATCTTCTGACAGAGTAGGAAATGGACCTATTTTGCAAAGAGGTCCATTACAACCCAAATAACTGTGTTTTCCATGCTTTCATGAAGCTCCACTATAAAATCCATATAAATCTCTCTCCATGGTGCTGAAGGTTTTGCTACAGTTTGTAAAAGTCCTAGGCATTTTCCTTGTTATCATTTTGCAGCTGCGCAAGTGGGGCAGCTAGCAATGTAGCTCTCAATGTCTTTTTTAAGGGATGGCCATCCGAATTGTCTTTCATGAGGTGTAGAGTTTTCACAAATCCAGGAGACTTCTGGGGGTGATGTCATGGTAGTGTGGTACAGAAGAATGGACTCTATTCTTTCTGTCTGATTTTTCATGTTTGGAGGCAAGCAGTGGCAAAGCTAGATCTTGGTGGTGTCAGTGTTATAAAGGGGATTCTCTGGGGATGACTGGGAGAAGAGTATTCTCCAGTTGCTGTAAGAGGAACCTCTTGAATCTGGCACAAAAGAGACTGGATGTCATGGTTTGGTCTGGAGGCATGACGGCTTGATTGTATTTGTACTAATAAATAAATAAAGGGAGACTATCAGTACAAATACAACACAAATGTAAAAAAAGGCAACATTAAAAATAAAATTATGGTTTTCTGTCTGTATGGTCTTCTGTGATGAGCCGAAGGACAGAAAGAGGGAGTAGTGACCTTCCTCCCATATTTAGGCATACCAGGGGTTGTAACACAAATACATATATATTTGTATCTATACTAGTCTCCCTTTATTTATTTATCAGTACAAATACAACACATTATATATATATATATATATATGTGCTGGTTTTGTTGTATTCAGGTCTTTTCCCGTGTAAGGTTGAGATAAGGTTGAGATTCCAAAAGGAGACTCCCCCCAAAAACCAAGACACAGAACAGGACAATGGCATCATCCTCCTCCCTTACATCAAAGGCACCACAGATAAAATCAGCAAAATTCTCCACAAGCACAATATCAGGACAGCCTTCACCACTGACCAAAAAATAGCCAACATCTTAAGAAACCCCAAAGACAAAATCCAGCTAGAAAACCAAGGAGTCTACAAAATACCATGCAAAATCTGCCCGGCAATATACATAGGACAAACAAACAGGAGGATAAATGCACGCATCACAGAACACAAGAACGCAGTAAGAAAAAAAGAAAAAACTTCCTCCCTTTTCCAGCACCTTAAAGCTACAGGACATGAAATCAACTTTGAAGGAG
This sequence comes from Natrix helvetica, assembly GCF_964273705.1. NCBI lineage: Eukaryota > Metazoa > Chordata > Lepidosauria > Squamata > Natricidae > Natrix > Natrix helvetica. Next base: position 66,933,870 of record NC_138550.1, on the reverse strand, counting down.
CCAGGTTAATCTCCAAAACAGAACACCTCCACAAGAGAATAATTATGGAAGCCATCAAAATAGAGAAACACCCCCACAACATGAATAAACGTGATGATACCTCCCACCTACCAAACATCTGGAAACCAGCCCTAGCCAACAAACGAACACCACCCACCACCCAAGCCATTACAATACAAAACAACAATGCACACACAGCCTGCACCAATCAGCACCAATCTACCAATCATGATACAACCACACAACCAATCATTCCACTTACTGAAACAAAGCCAGCACCCCATCCCCTCCCACCAAGACTTACAGAAAGATGGCAGCTCCATTCCCATTTTGAGCCCACGCTTGAAGATGGCAGGTGAGATCCTGCCGAAACGTTGCAAAGACAATCTCAACCTTACACGGGAAAAGACCCGAATACAACAAAACCAGCATTCCTACACCCGTGAAAATCTACGAAAACACACACACACACACACACACACAGAGATATAGATATAGATATAGATGATATAGATGATATAGATGATGTAGATGATATAGATGGAGATGGAGATGGAGATGGAGATGGAGATGGAGATGGAGATGGAGAGAGGGAGGGAGGGAGGGAGGGAGGGAGAGAGAGAGAGAGAGAGAGAGAGAGGGAGAGAGAGAGAGAGAGAGAGAGAGAGAGAGAGTCAGAGTTCCAAATACTCTGAGTCCAAGGCAAAATATTTCTCAAAGTTCAAATTTATTAAGAGAGCCTTGTTGGAACAGCTGGGAAAACCCGAATGTGAAAGCTTCCCGTTTTTTTCCCACCTAGTTGAAAGTTCAAGATCTTGCCTCCACACCCACAAGTCCATCACATGGTCCAATCTTCCACTTCCACTGCCATCCATCCAGTTCCGGTGAGGTGCAGAGGTGCAAAGACAAAGGATGATCTTGGCTTTCTAGAAAGAATTTTGTTATGGCTACATCACATCTCACTCCTACAATCCCCCTCCCATTTTCCCACAATAGAAAATGCATATTAGAATAATAGAAAATGTGGTAGGCCAAAGATCCAAAAGAAAAGATGGCTGCAGGCCTGACATATATATTTACAAACAGATTTACAACTAGACTAGGGAGTCTAGGAAGTAATATATTTGAGACCTTTGTACGACGCATTTAACCTTATAGCATTTTATATATAATATTTATTATCTACAATAATACAATATATTTTATATGATTGTATATTTGTAAGTTAGACTAAAGTTGGTATGTTTGATAGTATTTAGAATTGTGTGAGTATATGATTAATTTTAGAGTATGTGTATGATCCATAAATTCATAAATATTAACTGATATATGGGGAGTGTGTAAATTAGAATAAATATTCATAAGGGAAGGCAACCTTAGGGAGATATAAGAATAGGTGATTTATGATATTTTGAAAGAATTTGTTTAAGACTTTGAAGATGACAAGCATGACAACAATTACAATGACTGGAAAAAAAGCAACACTAATGATAGCATCCCCATCAGGACAGAGATTAATACTAGATATGATGAGTGGTGAGAAATCAGGATCTTCATAGAGTCTACAGAATATGCAGTCAACTTTGAGTATTATCCAAGAGACAATATTGAAAACGTAGGAGTCAATCACAAAGAATCATGAGGAAATTAAGAGCGAGATGGGGGAAGTAAAAGAAGATATATGTATAGATGGCAGAATGGAGGAAATACAGGATGCGATTGTCAAAAACGAACAGAAGATAAATAAAGTTGAAGCTAGAATGGAACAAGTCAAGTCAAGTCATGTTTTATTGTCATTTCAACAATATACAGAACAGAACACAGTGAAATGAAACAACGAGAACAAGGGCGCAATGGGAGATAAGACCAAAGAGAGGAGAAAAGACTACCAACAAATAATATGGAAGAAGAAATTAAGTTAATATCAATTAATATAAACGGATTGAACTCCCCAGCTAAAGGAAACAAACGCTCTCTAAACTTTAAAAACAGAACATGGACATTACCTGTTTACAAGAAGTTCCTATTAGAAAACAAGATGGTGGCATCCTTGAATCCCCCAAAATAGGGAAACTATATTTGGCTTAAGTGTGAAAAAAGAAGAGGGGCATAGCGGTATATATTAAAGAATGGTTAAAACCGAGACAAATTTACGCAGATGAAGAAGGTGGAATTTATTAATTGAAGTAGCAGTAAGGCAAAAACTAATACTATTGGCAGTGATATATGCACCAAATATTAATCAGAGGGAATATTATCAAAATTTGCATAGAAAGATAATAGAATCAGAAATGGAAAATATTTGTTTAGTGGGAGACTCCAATGCGGTGGTGGATACCAAAAAAGGACTATACAACCAGTAAAAAAAAAAAAAGAAGAGGAAAATACTGCCAGAAACATTTTTTGAAATGATACAAGAATTGAATTTAAAAGATATATGGAGAGAATCCAAATCACAAAGAAGTCAATATACCTTCTTTTCTAACTCTCATAATTCATGGTCCAGGATAGATATGGTTTGGATGGATTCAGAATTGGGGAAAGATGTGGAGGAGATAGAGATAATACCAAACATATGTGCAGACCACAACCCGTTAATAGTAAAATGGAAGGGAAGAACAAAAAGGAGAGGGAGATGGACCATGAATCAGAAGGTTTTGAAAGAAAACAAATATGTCCAATGGATAGAAAAAGAGTTTAAATTCTTTTTGAAGGAGATGGAAGGGAAAAAGAGCATTGCCTAAAAAATTTATACAGCTTTGTATAGTCAGGAAAATATAGCGGAAGGAAATACTACAAGTTACTTAAATTAGAGAGGTGTTCCTATATTACTGGACATAACAAAGGAGATTTTAAATGATAAAATTACAATGGCAAAGATGAAAGTGGCAATCAAAAAACAAAAACAAAACAAAACTCCAGGACCAGATGGAATCCCAGCAGAACTATACAAAGAAATGCAAGAGCCATTGGAGATAGTACTGTTAGATTTGTACAATAAAATATTAGAACAGGCAAAAATACCTGACTCATGAATAGAGGCATTGATAATGCTCACACTCAAGGACAATACAGACAAACAGCAAATCAAAAACTATAGGCCAATCTCGCTGCTAAATGCCGACTACAAAATATGTGTTACAATAATGGTAGAAAAATATTAAATGAAATTATTCAGCCAGACCATAATGGGTTTCTACCTAATAGGCATATAAAAATAATACATGGAGTATAATGAACATATTGGAATACTATGAGGCTCACCTGGAGAAACAAGTGGCACTAATATTTGTGGATGCCCAAAAGACATTCAACAATCCAAATTGGGATTTTTCTCATCAATCAATTAAATATTATGAACTTTGGGGGAAATATTATTGGAATGATTAGGGCAATTTACTCCAACCAATCAGCAAAAATAATATTAAATGGAGAATTAACAGATAAATTTAGGATAACGACAGGGATGTCTTCTATCCCCCCTTTTATTTATTTTATCACTAGAAACATTATTGATACAAATTAGGCAAAAGAGGGAAGTAAGAGGATTGAGATTTTAAAAGGAAGAATATAAGGTACAAGCCTTTGCAGATGATTTGGCATTCATAATAGACGATCCTTTGGAGATGGGTATTATATTATTACAAGAAATAGAGGGATTTGGCAAGGTAGCAGGGTTAAGATAAATAAAGAAAATACTAAAATACTAACTAAGAATCTCACTAATAGACAAAAAGAGGAACAGGAGAAGAAATTGGGGATTCAGACAACAAAGAAGGTGAAATACAGTGGGGCAAAAAAGTATTTAGTCAGCCACCAATTGTGCAAGTTCTCCCACTTAAAAAGATGAGAGAGGCCTGTAATTGGCATTGTAGGTAGACGTCAACTATGAGAGACAAAATGTAAAAAAAAAAACACCAAACAATCACATTGGCTGATTTGAAAAGAATTTATTTGCAAATTATGGTGGAAAATAAGTATTTGGTCAATATCAAAAGTTCCTCTCAATACTGTGTTATATATCCTTTGTTGGCAATGACGGAGGTCAAATGTTTCCTGTAAGTCTTCACAAGGTTGGCACATACTGTTGCTGGTATGTTGGCCCATTCTTCCATGCAAATCTCCTTTAGAGCAGTGGTGTTTTGGGGCTGTCACTGGGCAACACGGACTTTCAACTCCCTCCAAAGGTTTTCTATGGGGTTGAGATCTGGAGACTGGCTAGGCCTCTCCAGGACCTTGAAATGCTTCTTACGAAGCCACTCCTTCATTGCCCGGATGGTATGTTTGGGACCATTGTCATGTTGAAAGACCCAGCCACGTTTCATTTTCAATGCCCTTGCTGATGGAAGGAGGTTTGCACCCAAAATCTCACAATACACGGCCCCATTCATTCTGTCCTGTACATGGATCAGTCGTCCTGGTCCCTTTGCAGAGAAACAGCCCCAAAGCATGATGTTGCCACCCCCATGCTTCACAGTAGGTATGGTGTTCTTTGGATGCAACTCAGCATTCTCTCTCCTCCAAACATGACGAGTTGTGTTTCTACCAAACAGTTGTATTTTGGTTTCATCTGACCATATGACATTCTCCCAATCCTCTTCTGGATCATCCAAATGCTCTCTAGCAAACTTCAGATGGGCCCGGACATGTACTGGCTTAAGCAGGAGGACACGTCTGGCACTGCAGGATCTGAGTCCCTGGCGGCGTAGTGTGTTACTGATGGTAGCCTTTGTTACGTTGGTCCCAGCTTTTTGCAGGTCATTCACTAGGTCCCCCCGTGTGGTCCTGGGATTTTTGCTCACCATTCTTATGATCATTTTGACCCCACGGGGTGAGATCTTGCATGGAGCCCCAGATCAAGGGAAATTATCAGTGGTCTTTTATGTGTTCCATTTTCTAATTACTGCTCCCACAGTTGATTTATTCACACCAAGCTGCTTGCCTATTGCAGATTCAGTCTTCCCAGCCTGGTGCAGGTCTACAATTTTGTTTCTGGTGTCCTTCAACAGCTCTTTGGTCTTCACCATAGTGGAGTTTGGAGTGTGACTGTTTGAGGTTGTGGACAGGTGTCTTTTATACTGATAACAATTTCAAACAGTTGCCGTTGATACAGGTAATGAGTGCAGGACAGAGGAGCCTCTTAAAGAAGAAGGTACAGGTCTGTGAGAGCCAGAAATCTTGCTTGTTTGTAGGTGACCAAATACTTATTTTCCACCATAATTTGCAAATAAATTCTTTCCAAATCAGCCAATGTGATTGTTTGGGGTTTTTTTTACATTTTGTCTCTCATAGTTGAGGTCTACCTATGATGCCAATTACAGGCCTCTCTCATCTTTTTAAGTGGGAGAACTTGCACAATTGTGGTTGACTAAATACTTTTTTGCCCCACTGTATTTGGGGATTTGGTTAACGGCAAGATGTTCCTTGATAAAAGAGAACAATTATAATAAATTAGTACAACAAATACAGAAAGACCTGGATAATTGGGCAAATTTAAAAATATTATTATGTCAGGCCTGTAGTTATGTTCCTTTTAGGATCTTTGGCCTGCCACACTTTTTAAATAAATTCTTATGCTGTTTCATTGGTATAGTAGTTCGGAGGGGGGAATAGAAAGGAGTAGGATTGTGGAATGTATTGTTATGGATTTTTTTAGAAGCTCAAGGTCGTCTTTTGTCCCCGCACCTCGACACCTGGCCGGAAGCAGAGGGGTGTACATGCCAGCGTGGAAGATGAAGATTGGACCATGTGATGAATTATGGGGTGTGGGGATAGATGATGAACTTTCAACGGGGTGAACCCACAGGATGTACATTAGAGTTGAAATTTCATAGCATAATGCCAACATGTCTGTCTTATTAAATTGGAGCTTTAAGGATGACTTTGCCTTGGGAAATGATTTAATTCTGCGTGATATTTGGAACGCTGACATTATTTCAACTCTCCCTTTAAAATAAACCACCAGACCCCCCCCCCCATCGTATGGGGGGGCTGGTGAGGGGTACTGATCTCCCAACGCTGACCACATCAGTGTAAAATATCAGTGAACAATTAAGATAAAGAAGCTAATGATGAATTGCTTCTCTGAAGTTCTTCCGAAGTGCAAAAGAATTTGCGTGGGAGGAAATTTTCGCTTGTATAGCCTCTGGGAAGATGCAGGCACAGCCGGAGGGGGATGGCTGGAGGGGCCTCTCAGACCAACTTCTTCAACCAAACGTGAGTCAATCTTTCCCCCCTTCACTAGTAAAAGCTGCAATGAGCTGGAGGACTTGAATGGAGATAATTACTCCTTCCAAACGGCAATAAATGAAATGACTTATTACCCAGCAACTAAGTGGGAGACAGATTCCCTTTCAAAATGGGAATTTCAACCTTGGCAGCAAGAAGGAATTTGGCCAGCATCTTTCACTTGCCAGCCACCACAAATTGGGCTGCAACCAGTAAATGAAGCAAAACCAGATTGAGTTTTCTTCCCAGAGTTTGGATGGATGAGATGCCACTGGCTACCTCCTTTGCCATCAGCATGGGAAAATGCTCCAAGCCAACAGAGGGCACCTACTTGGACCATAACTCCTCCAAGCCAGCAGGAGGTTCCTTGGCATATAACCCCCCCATAGCCAGCCATCATTGGTCGAGCTGCAACCTGTGAAGCAGGCAACCCCGGGATGGGTCTTAATCCCAGGTCATGGATGGGAGGAATGCCAGTGGGCACCTGCCCTTCCTCAGCAGATGGCACCATGGCAGATAACTGGGCAGTGGCCAACTGAGGGATTGACCTCCCCACCAGTTCTAGTCTCCCCTGCAATGCCCCAACAGGTTCTTGCCCCACCTTCCTACAGAGAAGAGTTCTCAAAAGTGGAAGAAGAGGTGAATGAGGGGATTACTGCAGGATGGGTAACAGAACAATGTGATGAGGCAGTTCCAAAGGCTAGAGATGCAACTAGGTTCCGTCCCTCGCGGAAACCAATTGAATGCCAGCGTTGCTATCAATTTGGCCACAGAGCATCAAAGTGCTTGGCTCCAGCCCCAATATCACAACCGTGTGCACGAACTGCCAGAGCGATAAAGGGAAGGATCCAGAAGCTACCACAGAGGAGCCTTCTGGGCCAACAACCTCCAGAAAAGGATCCCCAACTTAAGGTGACAAAGAATCCTACCAAGGGGGAGGCCTCGGAGGAGGGAAATGCTGAAGACGACCCAATGGTTAGTGCACCCATCCGCCCCTTTCAAATAAAAGGCAAACTCCAAGTGCCAGAAACTGGAGTGGAAGGGGAAGTTGGGGCAGTTCTGGACACCGGTTGCACCCGATGCTTAATCAGCATGTCGATTGTGGAGCAACTAGGCATACGTACAAGACCCTAACCCATCCAATTCGGTTCGAGCAAGTGGATGGAACACTGATTGGAGGGGCCCCAGCCACTAAAGTTACCGAGTTGGTAAAGTTGGTGATAGGGCGCCACTATGAATTCCTCAGATTCATTGTAGCTCCAAGAATGCAGGAATCTATTATATTGGGGCTTGCATGGCTGGACAAGTGGGCACCTACAATAAAGTGGGAGGACGGTGTTAGAAAACTGACTATCAGCTGTGGGCCACTGCCACCAGTGGAGCCAAAAGGGCACCCAGGAACGTTGGAACCCAACAGCCCAGACCGTCCGGAACCTGCAGCAACCGCAGCAGACACTAAACCTCCGGGTATCCAATGAGTCCCAAAGAGCTATTGGGATCTGGCGGAGGTGTTCAGTGAGGAAGACGGAAACCACCTTCCACCTCACCACCCCAAAGACTGTGCAATAGAGTTCAAACATGGGGTAACCTTACCAAAGCCAAAAATGTACTCTATGACTCCTAAGGAGATGATAGAATTGAGGAAGTACATTGACACCAATTTGAAAAGAGGCTTTATTGAACCAGCCAAATCGAAAGTAGCGGCCCCAGTGCTTTTCAGAGAAAAGAAAGATGGGGGAGTTTGCCTCTGTGTGGACTTACGAGCTTTAAATGCGGTATGCGAAAATAATACCTATCCCCTCCCTCTCATGAAAGATATGTTGAACCACTTGGCTAAAGGCAAGATCTTCACCAAGCTGTACTTGAGAGAGGCGTATTACCGTATACGAATCCAGAAAGGGGATGAGTGGAAGACCGCTTTTAACACTCCCCTGGGCAGCTTCCAATATAAAGTCATGCCTTTTGGTCTACAAGGAGCACTCGCAGTATTCATGCAGTACATAAATGAAGTGCTACATGACCACCTATACCGTGGAGTACTCGTCTATTTAGATGACATCTTGATCTTCTCTGAGACCCTGGAAGAACATGTGAAACTGGTATGGCAAGTCCTGAAAAAACTTCTGGCTGCCAAACTGTACGCAAAGTTGTCAAAGTGTGAGTTCCACAAGACCTCACTAGATTACCTGGGGTATCGTATCTCCAATGAAGGAGTAGAAATGGATCCAGGAAAAGTTAAAGCGGTGTTAGATTGGAAACCTCCAAGCACTCGCAAACAATTACAAAGCTTCCTTGGATTTGCAAACTTTTATAGGCAGTTTATTCCGACATTCGCTGAAATTGCCCTACCATTGACCGAACTCTTAAAAATTGGGCCTTCCCCAACTAAACCGAAAGCAAACCAACCGTTAAAATGGACAATGGATTGTCAAAAGGCTTTTGATAAATTAAAATTGCAGTTTGCCCAAGAACCCATATTGTAACACCCCGATCCAGAGCGACCTTTCATAATCCAAATGGATGCCAGTGATGTCGCAATAGCGGCGGTGCTACTGCAAAAGAATAAAAAAGGCCACCTCTTACCTTGCACTTACATCTCCAAGAAACTCACCACTACAGAAAGAAGGTGGCCCATTTGGGAGAAGGAGGCATTCGCGATCAGGTGGAGCATGCTCACCTGGAGACATCTCCTGGAAGGGGGGGATATACTGGTCGAGGTATGGACTGATCATAAAAACCTCGAAGCTCTCCTTGCCCATCGGAAGTTATCCCCTAAACAAGTTCATTGGGCCCAATATTTCCAAAGGTTCAAATTTGAAATAAAACACATCCCTGCAGGAAAGAACTTGTTAGCAGATGCGCTATCGAGAAAACCCCAGTTTGACAGTAAAAAGGAAGAAGTTGTCCACCCCATCTTATCTCCTTCCCACCAAAAGGCAGCTCAAGTCACCACTCGAAGCCAAGATAAGCTGAAAACTGAACTGAAAGCGGCCCTCCAGACAGACCCATGGTTCAATAACAACAAGGACATCCTAACGATGAATGATGGCATAGCCTGGAAGGGGTCCAAATTGTACGTCCCTGCAGAGATGAGACTGCAAGTACTACAGCAGAGTCATGATGCGAAACTAGGAGGTCATTTCGGATTCCTGAAAACTCTCCACCTCGCCAGACGTCAATTTTGGTGGCTGAAGATGAGGTCGGAGGTGGAAGATTATGTAAAAAGCTGTGCTACTTGTGCCACAATGAAAACCCGGCCAGGAAAGCCCCCTGGACTACAACAAGTAGCCAACCCTAGCCGACCATGGGAAGAGATAGCAATGGACTTCATCGTCGAGCTTCCAGATAGCAAGGGTAATAGAGTAATCTGGACAGTTATTGATTTGTTTTCCAAGCAAGCACATTTTATCGCTTGTTCAGGCCTACCATCCGCAAAGAAATTAGCAAAAATGTTTGTGAAACACATTTATCACCTACATGGGGTACCAAAAAGGATCATTTCAGATCGCGGAGTTCAATTCACCGCCAAGTTTTGGAGAGAATTCCTAAAATCGATCGGGTCCACACAGGGACTCAGCTCAGCATTTCATCCCAGCACAAATGGAGCAGCAGAGAGGGCCAATGCAATGGTGGAACAGTACATCTGGTGTTATGTGGACTATCAGCAAGACAATTGGTCGGACTTGCTACCCTTCGCAGAAGTAGCATATAATAATGTGGTCCACAGCAGTACAGGATTAACTCCTTTCCAGATTACCAGTGGCATGGAATTTGTTCCCATGCCTGAACTACCTAAAGAACCCCCCTCCTCCATGTCTCTGAATGAATGGCTGGAGGCACTAAAGATGGATGGGAGAATACAAAATAGGCGCTAGCAGATGCAGCAGAAGCCTACAAGAAGCAAGCTGATAAACATCGCTCCCTACAACCCCCCTTTCGAGTGGGGGACAAAGTTTTTGTGTCTACTAAATACATAAGGTTAAGGATTCCTAGCAAGAAATTAGGTCCAAAATTTCTAGGTCCTTTCCCAATAGAAAAGATAATTAACCCAGTTACAGTTCGACTCAGCCTACCCAGACTCCTAGGGAAAATTTACCCGGTATTCCATTGTAGCTTATTGAAGCCAGTAAGGGAATCTAGCATAAGGCCATCCACCCAAGCTCCACCTCCTCCCGTAGTGGTAGAAGGGGAAACACATTATGAGGTGAAAAAAATATTAGATTCCAGGCTGTATAGAGGTCGCTTACAATATTTAGTGCATTGGAAGGGATACCCTTTGTCCGAAGCTACGTGGGTGAAGAGTTGGGATCTGAAAGCGGATAAATTAGTGAAACAATTCCATGAGAAGTTCCCTGATAAGCCAAAGGGTCCCCCTGGGGGAGGAAGAGGTGGTTAAATTTTAATATGTTAACTTTTATGTTATTCTCTTTTCAGGAAACGTTTTTCTCCTGAGGAGAGGCCGCCTGTCAGGCCTGTAGTTATGTTCCTTTTAGGATCTTTGGCCTGCCACACTTTTTAAATAAATTCTTATGCTGTTTCATTGGTATAGTAGTTGGGAGGGGGGAATAGAAAGGAGTAGGATTGTGGAATGTATTGTTATGGATTTTCTTAGAAGCTCAAGGTTGTCTTTTGTCTCCGCACCTCGACACCTGGCCGGAAGCAGAGGGGTGTACATGCCAGCGTGGAAGATGAAGATTGGACCATGTGATGAATTATGGGGTGTGGGGATAGATGATGAACTTTCAACTGGGTGAACCCACAGGATGTACATTAGAGTTGAAATTTCATAGCATAATGCCAACATGTCTGTCTTATTAAATTGGAGCTTTAAGGATGACTTTGCCTTGGAAAATGATTTAATTCTGCATGATATTTGGAACGCTGACATATTAATTGGGAGAATCACAATAATTAAAATGAATGTCTTAGCTAAAATTATATATCTCTGATGGTTGGCATATAAACTGAGAAAGGAGAGAGAGGCCAAGAAAATACAACAACTAAGAGACGAACAAGGACAAATGCACTATGGAAATATGGAAAAGAAGAAAATTATACAAGATTACTATGCCAAGTTGTATGAACAAGAGAATATAAAAGAGGAAGAAGTGAAACAATACTTACAAAATGCCAATCTCCCCCAAATACCAAATGCTACTAGAACTACATTAGAAGATAAAATAACAATGATGGAGTTAACTGAAGCCCTTAAAAGACAAAATAATGGGAAGGCCCTGGGACCGGATGGCCTTCCTGTAGAATTTTATAGAACACTAGAGGAATCCTTGGCCCTTCCCCTGCTAGAAGTTATGAACAAAGTAATGACTGAAAGCAAAATACCTAACTCATGTCTGGAAGCATACATTACATTGCTACCTAAAGAGGAGGCAGACCAATTGCAAATTAAGAACAATAGACCTATTTCCTTGTTAAACTCAGACTATAAGTTATTTGCTTCTATACTGGCAGAGAGGCTGAAAAAATATTTAAATGGGTTTATCCACCTGGACCAAAATGGTTTTTTTTACCAAAGAGGCAAATTAGAAATAATATAAGAACAATTTTGGATACCTTGGAATATTATGAGGCCCACCCGGAAAAGCAAATGGCTTTGATGTTCCTTGATTTATTTATTATTTATTTTATTTGATTTGATTTCTAGACCGCCCCCTCTCCCCGAAGGGACTCGGGGCGGTGTACAGGTACCAAATTAAAAAACCTTACAAATAATCATAAGTATAGTTAAAAACGAATTAAACTTTAAACCCCTGTACAAATTTATAAAAATTAAAAACTAAGCCTAAAACCAAAATTTAAAAATACAGACTGGGGTGGGAGAGCTGGAATTAGGCCAAGCCGGCTAGATTAAACAGGTGGGTTTTGAGCTTCTTACGGAAGGAGCGGAGGTCCATGGTTGTTCTAATATCAGGGGGAAGGTCATTCCAGAGGGTCGGGCCCATCACAGAGAAGGCCCTTCCCCTGGGCATCGCCCACTGGCACAGCCTAGTGGACGGCACCCGGAGGAGTCCCTCTCTGTGTGAGCGAATCGGCCGAAGGGATGTGTGGGGCAGGATACGATCCCGCAAATAACTAGGTCCTGTGCCATGGAGCGCCTTAAAATGATGGTCAACACCTTGAAGCGCACCTGAAAAGCCACAGGTAGCCAGTGTAGCCTGCGCAGGAGAGGTGTTACGTGGGAGTAGTTAGAGACTCCCGAGACTGCCCGCGCGGCCGCATTCTGAACCAGCTGTAGTCTTCGGGTGCATCTCAAGGGGAGCCCCATGTAGAGAGCGTTACAGTAGTCCAGCCGGGAAGCAACAAATTGCATAGATCTGGTGAAATGGGAGAATCTTCAACTATCAATGATTGGGAGAATCTCAACAATTAAAATGAAAATTCTACCAAGAATCATATACTTGTTTCAGACTATCCCAATTAGGTTGGGGAAAGACTATTTTGAAGATTTAAATAAAATGGTGTTGAAATTCATATGGCAGGGGAAAAAAGCAAGAATAAAATGCAAATTGCTGCAAGATGCCAAATCAAGAGGAGGGTTGGGCTTACCTGACTGGGAGCTGTATTATCAGACAGCTAGTTTGATGTGGATCAAGGAGTGGATAATGCTAAGAAATGTTAGGCTTTTGAACCTAGAGGGTCATGACTTGTTGGAATGGCATGCATTTTTATGGTATAAGGGAACTAAAGCACATGGTTATTTTAGAAGGCATTATATAAGAGAGGCTTTGCTATTAAATTGGGAGAAGGTTAAGAGATTGCATTACTTAAAAATTCCAATCTGGATATCAACCATTGAAGCTTTTTCATATTCAATAATATATAAAAGGGAACAAACAGATATGCTGAATTATTAAATACAGAGGGTGAACTCAAATCTATACAAGAATTGAAACAGGAAGATATTGAAGTTAATTGGTATTCATATGTGCAAATACATTCTAGATATAATGAAGATCGAAAAAAGGAGGGTTTTTATGATAAAATGACTGATCTAGATAAAATCTTAACAGGTAACAATGAAAAAGTAATTAAAAAACTCTATGCCTACCTATTAGAGGTGAAATTACAGGAAGAACAAGTCAAAGAAACTATGTTAGCTTGGGAGACAAACTTTCAGCATGGGATTGATTTAGAAAAATGGCAAAAACTGTGGACTCAAAACTATAAAATGACAATGTCAATGCATATAAAGAGAATTTGTATAAGATGTTTTACAGGTGGCACTTATGCCCAATGAGAATAACAAGAATGTCTAAGAATGAATCAAAAAAATGCTGGAAATGTCATCAGATGCCGGGCACATTTTACCACATGTGGTGGACTTGTACTGAAGCTAAAAGATACTGAACTAAAATCCACATGTGGCTGGAGAAAATGATACATAAACACATAGACTTAAAACCAGAACTCTTTTTATTGGGAATAATACCAGAAACATACAACAAGGACTTGAGATATCTGATTATAAATGTATTAACAGCTGACAGAATTGTATTTGCCAAAATTTGGAAAAACAAGAAAATACCAACAGAGGAGGAAATTATTCAGAAAATAATGGATTGTGCTGAAATGAGTAAGCTTACATTTGAAATTAGAGAACTAGAGGATGAGCAATTTTATAGAGTATGGGATTTGTTTTACCAATGGTTAGATAAAAAAACCTGGAAATGAAATTGTCTTTTTTATGCAATAATAGAAAGTTATATTAATGCTATGGAAGATTATATATATAGGTTGAGACAACCTTACACAGGAAAAGACCCGAATACAACAAAACCAGCATACCTACACCCGTGAAAATCTACGAAAACAAATATATATATATGTGTGTGTGTGTGTGTGTGTGTGTGTATGTATGTGTGTGTGTGTGTGTATATATATATATATATATATATATATATATATATATATATATATATATATATATATATATATATATATATATATATATATATATATATATATATATATATATATATATATATATATATATATATATATATATATATATATATATATATATATATATATATATATATATATATATAATATCACTAACCTAATCCAAAAGGAAAACCCCACTGAAATCCAAGACAGTGAACAAGAAAATGGCAAAGCCCTCCTCCCATACATAAAAGGCACCACAGACAGAATCAGCAAGATCCTCCACAAACACAACATCAAGACAGCATTCTACACAAACTGAAAAATATCCACCATCCTAAGAAACCCCAAAGACAAATAGAGTTAGAAAATCAAGGAGTATATGAAATCCCATGCCCCACCTGCCCCACCACATACATCGGACAAACCAACAGAAGAATAAAGGCACGCATTGAAGAACACAAAAACTCAGTCAAAAAGGAGGAACCAACTTCTTCCCTAGTCCAACACCTCAAAGCCACAGGACATGATATAGACTTTAAAAAGACCAGAACTATTGCCAAAATTGAACACTTTAAGAACAGAATAATCAGAGAAGCTATTGAGATAGAAAAACGGCCACACAGCATGAATAAACGAGATGATACCTCCCGCCTACCAGCCATTTGGAAACCCGCCCTCACTGACAAACGAGTCCCTAACACCAAGAATGATACCAGACCCACACTCACAAAAACCACACAGGATGTCACTATCACACATCCACGCAAAAAGCAAGCCCAAACCCACACCGATGATGACCACAAACCAGAGGCCCGACCACAAACCAGAAGCCAGACCACAGCTGCTTTATTAGCTACTTTAAACCCCTCCAATCCATACATGAAGCAAACTGATGCCCACCACGGAGATGTGGCACGACCACAAACGCGAAGCCAAACAACAGTAATGCAGCTCACCAGCTCAAATCCCTCTGCAACTCAGACTAACACAAGCACATCCAGGCCCCCACCCAAACAGAACACGCCCCCATCCAATCAGAGCACAGCCAAACTCCCATCCAATCAGAGCACAGTCAAGCCCCCTACCAATCAGAATACATCTCCACCCAATCAGAATGCAGCCAAGCTCCCACCCAATCAGCTCACACCCCCACTGGCAGTTAAAAAGAGGAACCGGCTGAGATCTCACATTGCTCCTGGAAGCACCAAGACGGAAGCACCAGCCTGAAGATGATGAATGAGACTTCATCGAAACGTCGTGAAGATACTTCCAATTCTATGCGGGAGAAAACCCGAACAACCAAAGACGTACATACAAACACCCGCGAAAACCTCAGGAAACATATATATATATATGTTTTTTTTTGAGCCCACGCTTGAAGATGGCAGGTGAGATCCTGCCGAAACATTGCAAAGACAATCTCAACTTTACACGGGAAAAGACCCGAATACAACAAAACCAGCATACCTACACCCGTGAAAATCTACGAAAATATATATATATATATATATATATATATATATATATATATATATATATATATATATATATATATATATATATATATATATATAATGAAATAGAGTACTTATTTACACAATATATGAAGAACAATAATGAACCTAATGTATAAGAGTGGGATGATTTGAACCTTTAGGTATAATTGTAGGTAGTGACTATTCTATACTATAAAGATTTCTGCTATACTAAATGGACTAATGATGATGTAATGAACAATGGATACACACATGAATTGAAATACTTAATGAGTATATGGATTGATAATTAACAATGGAAAATTATATTTGGAGTTGTGGATGATTGATGACATTATTGTTAACTGAAAGTATAAATATGCAATATGAATTAATGGGAATCTTTTGTTTTAATCTTTGTTTTTACTTTCTAGAGATAGGCGATATCATAATTCTATATAGACTTATTGTTACCTAATAGATAATTATGGATTCAAGGAAATAAGGGCTGTCACAAATGAAAGAATATTAACGGTAATTTGAACACATAATACTCAATGTAATATTTAGTTATGTTTAATGGATAACTAGTGACTTTATTTTTAATTGTAAAAACTTTTGCACAAAAACTTGTAACCAAACAACATGCCTGATGAAATTGAGGAAAGTTGTTTTTTTCTCCTTGCTTTTGTTCTGTTTGTGTTGTCTTGTTTTTTTTTTAAGGAAAAAATAAAAAAAAAATAAAAATGTATTAAATAAAATTATATATCTCTTTCAAACAGTACCAATAAAGTTAAGGGAAAAATTATTTGAAGAATTAAACAAAATAATATTAAAATGTATTTGGTTGGGGGTGGGGGGAGCCCGCCCCCAACCAAAGTTTTTGCAAGATACTAGAAATAAGAGGGGTTTTGGCCTCCCCGACTGGGAACTCTACTACTATGTGGGGGCAGTTACTTGGTTAAAGGACTGGATCAATTTAAATAAGAGTAGGATATTGGTAATAGAAGGTGATGACCTCCAATTGGGCTGGCACACCTTTCTGTGGGAGGGAAAAAACAAGACCCATTCATATTTAATATGAGGCATTTAATAAAGGATTCACTGTTGTACATCTGGGAAAAAACTAGGAAAAACCATTACATGAAAATTCCAATTTGGCTATCAACAATGGAGGTAATGATTTACCCAAAAGTATTAGATCTAAACAAGACCATGAGCTATGAAGAATTATTGAATGAGCAAGGAGAACTAAAATCTGAGCAAAAGTTTAAAAAAACCATGGAATATAGATAGGATGGTGGCCTTATCTCCAAATTACAACAAGATATAAAAAAGACATAGAAGAGCATGGCATTTATGGAAAACAACTGGAATTGGATAAGATATTGCAAGGGACAGGAGGAAAATGATTACCAAAGCATATAATTACTTCCTAAGCTATAAAATGGAAGAAGAAACAGTGGAGATGATGATAAATTGGGCTAGAAATTTTGGTTATAGTATTGAATTAGATCATTGGGATAAATTATGGGAGAAAAATTATAAATTGATGATATCAGGAGCCTATAAGGAAAATATGTATAAAATGTTCTACCATTGGCATTTACCCACAGTGAGATTGGCCAAAATGTTTCCCAATCGCTCAAATGAATGTTGGAGGTGTGGATATAAACAAGGAATCTTCTGATTTTGTCCGATATGGGACTTACTATCACACATGGTGGACATGCGAGACGGCCAAAAAATTCTGGGTTAAAATCAAAAACTGGTTGGAAGCTATAACAGGGAATCACATAGATTGGAAACTGGATACATTTTTATTAGGCTTAACCACAACAAAATACAATAAAGAGACTTTATACCTAATTCTGCATATTATTAGAGCGGCCAGAATAGCATATATCCAGAAATGTAAGAAATACACAATATGGAGTGAAGATGAGATAATACGGAGAACTTAGAATGTGCAGAGATGGATAAATTGACCAAGAAAATTCAAGGAAAGGAGGAAACAGTACTATTTAATTTGGGAAAAATGGTATAAGTGGTTAGATGATAGAAATAGGAAATAAGAATTTGAAAAATATAATTTGTGCTATAGAAGAAGTAGAAATTAGTGATAAGAATGTAGGAAAAGTAGGATTTGCAAAAATAGGAAAGTTATATATTAGTGGAAGAACAATAAAGAGTGTCTGATACAAAATAACCAACCATAGACTGATAAGCAAAGAGTAAGAAAAAATAGGATTATAAGTATAAAATTACTTAGAGATGTATTGAGATGGAAATTGTGTTTGTAAAGATGCACCGATAGATATCTGCTGTAAGAAGGAACGTGCAGTTCTGATGTTATTTGTAAGTATTGTGTATGTTTTTGTCAATGTGTATAAGTGTTTGCAATAAAAAAAATTTTTTTTAAAGGAATCTTCTATCATATGTGGTGGACTTGTGCCAAAGCTAGAGAGTATTGGCTTAAAATAAAGGAATGGCTGGAACAAATTACAGAACAAAAAATTGAATGGAAACAGGAACTATTCCTATTCCTACTAGGTGATAAAATATGTAAAAAAGCCCAATATATAAAGCTACATATCTTAACTGTAACAAGAATAGTATTTGCTCAAAATTGGAAACAGAATAATATCCCTTCAGATGCAATGATAATAAGAAAGTTACTTGAGTGTGCAGAGATGGATTGGTTGACTATGGAACTGAAGGATAGAGAAGAATTGTAGTATTATAAAGTGTTGAGTAGTTGGTATAAATGGTTGGATGATAGATGCAAGATACTGTATAAGAATTAAGTATTATCTACAACAAATATGATAACACTGTATATATCTGTAAATATTATTATATTCTAAGTGACTATATAATATAGAGTATATTGGAGAACATAGAAATAGAACTTATGTAAATATGAATGATATTAATGATACTTATATGGACAGGCTTATGAGTGGAAATTTGTGTTTTGTTTTTTAACATTTTTAATAAGTTCAATAAAAATATTATTTTTAAAAAGAGTTTTCACAAATCCAAAATGTCCCACTATCCTGGAGTCGTGGCATTGCTTCATGAGATCCAATCTTTGGCTAGCAGGGACAGAAAGTTTGTTTTCTACCCAGAGTAAGTCATCTTTGAGCAAAGAAATGTTTTTGTGTGCTCGGAACCAGTCATCCTTAACTAGGACTTCCTTAAATTTGGAGACCGTTGAATTGTTGGCAAGCTATTCTTTTTTGGCTTGTGCTTGGCATCTAACTGGGGTGTTAGGAGCATAGGTTTAACAATTTCAGTCTTTTTGCTGTTATATTGGGTTTTTCTGGACAGGGCATCAGCTAAGAGGTTTTTCCCTTCTGGGAGATATTTGAGGGTGAAATTAAACCATTTAAAGTATTGTGACCAATGTACTTGTTTGGGGGAGAGTTTTCATAGGGTCTTCAGAACTTCTAGGTTTTTATGATCAGTCCAGGGGATTTTGTTCCCTTCTAAGAATTGTCTCCATGTGAGGAGTGCCCATTGTACTGCATAAGCTTCTTTCTACCATCTTTGCTCAGTTTCTGTCAAGAGCCTGTGGAGGGCAAAAAACAGCCCAACGGCCCAACCAGAAGTTTGTTCCTGAACTTCCTGTTGGCCTGTTGGGCCTGTTTTTTGCCCTTTCTAGGCTCTGGAGGATTCCTGAAGCCTGAGGAGAGTGAAAATGGTCTCCCCCGGCCCTCCAGAAGGCCAAAAATCAGCTGGCAGGCACCGGAGCTGAGGGCTGCCATGCCGGCAAATGTGACTCCACGTGCCACCTATGGCACACATGCCATAGGTTCGCCATCACAGATCTAGGGTGTTGTTGTATTCCTGCCAGCTTACTATCATCATGTTCCCCTCTAAGAATTGTCTCCATGTGAGGAAGGCCCATCGTACTGCATAAGCTTCTTTCTATCATATAGCCCATCTTTGCTCAATTTATGTCAATTTTTTGGATGTGTATGCACACGGTTGCAATTCTCCTTGTTCGTTGTTTTGCAGTAGGACCGCTCCTGCTGCCATGTCACTGGCATCTGCTTGGATGACAAATGGTTGTTCTGGATCTGGATGTTTTCGGATTGGATCAACAGAATAGTTTTTTAAGTTTTTCAAATGCCACTTGGCATTCCATGGTCCAGTTAAGGGGTTGCCTTGGTTTCGGTTTCTCCCCCCCCCTTTTTTTTTTGTATTTAGCAAGTTTGCAATGGGGAGAGTGATTCTCACAAAGGCTGGAATGAATTGACGGTAAAAGTTAGCAAACCCCAGGAAACTTTGTAGTTGTTTACGGATTTGAGGTGGCTCCCAATCAATGACGGCGTTTACTTTTTGTGGATCAATCTTTATCCCCTTGTGGGATATTCTGTATACCAGGTAGTCAATTCTTTCTTGGTGTAATTCACATTTAGAGAGTTTTGCATAGAGCTTAACAGCTTGGAGTTTAGTGAGAATTGCTCGGACTAATTTTATGTGTTCTGCTTTTGTTTCAGTGTAGATGAGAATGTCATCAAGATAAACCAAGACCCCTTTGTATAATTGTCAATGGAGCACCTTGTCAATTAGTTGCATAAACATGGCAGGGGCCCCTTGAAGTCCAAAAGGGAGTATTTTAAACTGGTAACACCCCAGTCATCCCCTTTCTTAATTCTGATGCAGTAGTACACCTCTCGTAAATCCAGCTTTGAAAAGATTTTTCCTTTAGAGGGGTGGGCCATTATATCCTTCATGTGGGGGAGTGAGTACATATTTTCCATGCTAATCATGTTTAGGTTACAGTAGTCAATACAAAAGCATAAGGAGCCATCTTTCTTTTCACAGAACAATACAGGGGATGCTATTTTCAGTCGGGCAGGTTCAATGAAACCTCTTCTAGATTTTTGTTGATAAATGCTCTGAGTTCATCTAGTTCTCTGGAGGACATGCAGTACATCTTTGGTTTTGGAAGTTTAGACCCCAGTAAGATCTCAATCGCACAATCCATGGCACAATGGGGTGGGAGCTCATCCAACTCCTCCTCACTAAATACCTCAGCCAAATCCTGATATTCTTTGTGGATGCTAGTGGCCTCAGCAGTGTGGCCAGCCATGGCTGTTTCCTTCTTCCCTTTCTCCACCTCCCTTCCCTCTGGGAGATTTGTGAATGTTACATGTTTCTGGAATTTTATGTTTCCGCCCCTCCAGTTTACTTTAGGGTTCCACTTTCATAGCCATGTGAGCCTTACTGTCAGGGTTCCAAATAGCATCCAAAATTAAATCAGAGTCCGAGGGAAAGGAATTCTCAAAGTTCCAATTTATTAAGAGAGCCATGTTGGCACATCTGGGAAAACCCGAATCTGAAAGCTTCCAGGTTTTCCCACTCAGTTGAAAGTTCAAGATCCTGCCCCCACACCCACAAGTCCATCCCATGATCCAATCTTCCACTGCTACACTGGTAGCTTCCACCCATCCAGTTCCGGCCATGTGCAGAGACAAAGGATGACCTTGGCTTTCAAGAAAGAATTTTGTAATGGCTACATATCACCCAACTCTGTATAATCCCCCATCCCATTTTCCCATAATAGAAAATGCAAGTAGAATAATAGAAAGTGTGGCAGGCCTAAAGTCCAAAAAGGAAAAGATGGCTTTCAGGTGTGACAGGCAGCTTCCCCTCAGAAGAAAAGTGTGTCCTGTAAATGTAGGGAGTTAACATAAACATAACTAACCACCTCTTTCCCCCAGGGTAGTTGGATCTGCAGTTTTAAATTAGACCCAATCACAGGTTTCAGCAAGCTACAATGAAAGACTGGCTGTATTTTCCCTAGAATTATAGGCAGACTGAGCTGTACTCTAACTGGGTTAATTATTTTGACTATTGGTAGGGGTCTAAAAACTTTGGCCCTAATTTCTTGCTAAGCATTATTAACCGTATACATTTGGTAGACAATAAAATTTTATCCCCCCACATGGAAGGGGGGTTGGAGTGAGTGGTGATTGCCAGCTTGTTTCTTGTATCCTTCCGCTGCTTCTGCCAGAGCTTTTTTTTGTATTCTCCCACCCCTTTTTTAGAGCGTCCATCCATTCAGTCAGAGACACGGAGGAGGGAGGCTCTCTTGGCAGTTTAGGCATGGGAACAAATTCCATGCCACTAGTAATTTGAAAAGGAGTTAATCCAGTGCTGCTGTGGACAGCATTGTTATATGCCACTTCAGCGAACGGTAGCAGGTTCGACCAATAGTCCTGTTGGTAATCCACATAACAAATAATGTATTTTTCGACCATTGCATTCACACATTCCACTACTCTGTTCATGCTCAGATGGAAAGCCAAGCTAAGACCTTGCATGGACCCAATAGATCTCAGAAACTCCCTCCAGAACTTGGCAGTGAATTGAACTCTACGGTCATTATTCTCCTGGGTATTCCATGTAGGCGGTAAATATGTTTGACAAACATCTTTGCCAGCTTTTTCACTGATGGAATCCTGAGCAAGTTATGTAGTGATCTTGCTTGGAAAATAAGTCGATGACTCTCCAAATTACTTTATTACCACCTCTGTCGGGGAGCTCTATAATGAAATCCATTCCTTTTTCTCTTCCAATGGTTGGCTGGGGCTGGCAACCTGTTGCAGTAATCCAGGGGGCTTGCCTGGCTGTATTTTCATGGCTGCACAAGTGATACAACTCTTCACATAGTCTTCCACTTCTGCTTTCATCTTAGACCATCAGAATTGACGTCTGGCAAGGTGGAATCTTTTAGGAATCCAAAGTGACCTCCAAGCTTTGCTTCATAGCTTTGCTGTAGTACTTCCAACCTCAAGCTTGCTGGAATGTATAGTTTGGATCCTTTCCAGGCTAGGCCATCTCTCATTGTCAGGATGTCTTTGTTGTTGTTGAACCAGGGGTCATTTGGCAGTGCCGATTTCATTGCAGCTGTCAGTTTGTCTTGGATGGAAGTAGGCGGCTGTCTGGTCTGGCTGCAAGTGGTGACTTGTGCTTCCATTTGGTTGAGGGGAATTATGGCATGAACCACCTCCTCCATCCAACTGTCAAACTGCAGTTTCCTTGATAAGGCATCAGCCAGAAAATTCTTCCCTGCAGCAATGTGCTCCAGTTCGAATTTAAATCTCTTGAAGTATTGTGCTAAGTGGAGTTGCTTTGGAGACAGCTTCCTGGAGCTTTTTAGGGCTTCAAGGTTTTTTTCCACCATTTTCATTTTCACCCTCCCCAGGCTTCAGGAAAGCCTCCAGAACCTGGGGAGGGTGAAAACTCCCCCTGCATGGGGGGAGGTGTCACATGCAAGTGCACATGCATACAATTTTGGCATGCCTTTAGAAAAAGGTTAGCCATCACTGCCCTAGATGATAGGCTCAAGATCCAGATGGATCTTGAGAGACTTGAACACTGGCCCCTATCCAACAAAATGAAATTCAATGTAGAGAAAAGTAAAGTCTTAGGCAAGAAAAAGTACACATATAGACTGGATGAAACCAGGCTTAATAGCAGTAACTGTGAGAGGAAACTATGAGTCTTAGTGGACAACCAATTACATATGAGCCAACAGGGTGTGGCGGCAGCCAAAAAAACCAATGCAAAACTAAATTGCATTAACAGAGGGATACAATCAAGTTCAAGTGAGGTACTAATACCACTCTGTAAGTCTTTAGTAAACCACACCTAGAATACTGCATCCAGTTTTGGTCACCACACTATAAAAAAAGTTGCTGAGACTCTAGAAAGAGTGCAGAGAAGATCAACCAAGATGATTAGGGGACTGGATTGTCAGGGCAGCCTCCATCAGTAACCAAGAAAGAAACCACTCAACTCCATCTTTCAGAATTAAGAGTACTTTTACTGGTTATGAGTAGTTAGCAGCTAGCAAAGCAAGATCTGAGGCAAAAGCACACGTAATCACAGATATCAATATGTGACCCAACTCCCTCCCCCTAGTAACCCCAACCCCCAGTCCAATCCGCACACCCCACAGGTGTCATGTGGGCTGCAGCTTCAAAACCCATCATCAGGACGGTTGGCCTTGGCGGCAATTCCACTATCTTCATTCACTCCTGTGCTTAAGTTTCCCCTCCCAAATACCATATTATCTCCCCCCTCCCCATTTTAATGGCAGCCGAAAGCAAGCAGCAAAGCAGAGGCTGACATCCGGCCCTCCGTCAGGAAAGGACATCACCCCTGGAAAAAAAATGTAGAGAGAAAAACAGGAACAAGACAGATTAGACATATATATGGCAACATGAGTCAGGGCTTTTCAGGATAGGTAGAGTAGAATTTCCGCAAAAGTCTAGGAGCTCTAACATGGGACTTATCAACCCCATTCAGCTTGGGATGGGGGAAAATGTTTCCAGGAGACCAGATATTGAACCTGATTCCTACGTCTCCTGGAATCCAAAATCTCCTTGATCTCAAAATGTTGCTCTCCTTCAATGAGAAGAGGGGCAGGAGGTGGCGGTACGGGTGCCCGAACAGAGGAGGTGTGCACTGGTTTCAAAAGGTTAACATGAAACATGAGGTAAATACGGTTGAGATACTTTGGCAATTCCAACCGTACAGAAACAGGATTAATGATCTTCACAATAGGAAACAGACCAACATACTTAGGCCCTAAATTCTTCGACTTTTGGGTAATTTGGAGAAATTTGGTAGACAGAAAAACTTGATCTCCAATCTTGTACTCCCTTTCTTTCACCCTCTTTTTGTCAGCTTGTTTCTTGTGTGCTCGATGAGCAGCTTCCAACATCTTTCGGGCTATGGGCCAAATCTTTTGGAGCTGGTCACTCCACTCGGAGAGGGACAAGACTTGTGGTTTTTCACGGGGCAATTCTGGGATTGGCACAAAGTCTTGCCCAAAGACAAGTCTAAAAGGGGTGAAACCAGTGCTGCTGTGCACAGAGTTGTTGTACACTACTTCAGCATGTGGTAACAGTTCAGTCCAATTATCTTGCTGATAATTGATAAAACACCGGATGTACTGCTCCGAAACAGAGTTAGTCCTTTCACAAGCTTCATTAGTCTGAGGATGGTGGACAGAGCTTAACTCATGGGTGGAGCCAATCAACTTCAAAAACTCCTTCCAGAAGAGGGAGGTGAACTGTACCCCTCTATTTGACATTATGCGCACCGGTACCCCATGCAAACAGTGTATATGTGTAATAAACAATTTAGCTAAGGACTTAGCTGAAGGGATCTTGGAACAAGGCACAAAATGAACCTGTTTAGAGAACAAGTCCGTGACTACCCAGACCACGGTATTTCCTTGACTCTCTGGCAATTTGACAATGAAATCCATTGATATTTCCTTCCACGGGGATTCAGAACGGGCTACACCTTGAAGCAGGCCTTGGGGCTTCCCTGGAGGTCGCTTAGCAGCAGCACATACAGAGCAACTGGCCACATATGATTCAATGTCTTTTTTCAAAGACGTCCACCAAAATTGTCTTTTGATGAGATGCAGAGTTTTCACAAACCCCAAATGCCCTGCCATGCGGGAACCATGAGCTTGTTGTAGCACCAAAGACTTCATGCTTGCAGGAACATACAATTTAATGCCTATCCAGGCCAGTCCATCTTTCATGGTGCATTCATCTGAATGTTCCTTAAACAGGCTTTCCTTGAGTTTGCAGATGAGGTCTGTTGTGACCTCCAAATTAGAGTTGCTTTGGCTTCTGGTAACCATTGGAGCAGCAAGACTTTTTGCTGGGATGCCTAGAAGTACCACACTTAACTTGGAACTATTGTATTGTGGGAGTCTGGATAATGCATCCACCATAAAGGGATGTACTTTAGGGTGAAATTGAATCGGTTGAAATGTTGTGCCCAGCGCATTTGTTTAGGAGATAGCTTTCGAGGGATCTTTAATGCTTCCAAATTTTTGTGATCAGTCCACACCTCAAAAGGGTGTTTAGCTCCCTCAAGGAATTGTCGCCAGGTCACCAAAGCCCACCTGACTGCAGAAGCTTCCTTTTCCCATATAGCCCATCACCACTCCATCTCTGTCAATTTTGAGGAGGTGTAAGCGCAAGGCTGCAGGTGCCCATCAGTGTTTGCTTGAACTAACACTGCTCCCACCGCCACATCACCAGCATCAGCCTGAATGATAAATGGTGCATCCATGTCCGGGTGTTTCAAAATGGGTTCAGCTGCAAAGAGTCACTTAAGTTTTTCGAATGCAGCCTGACATTCCATAGTCCATTTCAATGGCTTCCCCGGTTTGGGTTTGGCCTCTCCTTTTGACTTTAGGAGATTTGTAATGGGTAGCGCAATGCTGGCAAAGGATGGAATAAATTGACGATAAAAATTCGCAAATCCCAAGAAACTTTGTAATTGTTTGCGGGTGCTGGGGGCTGCCCATTCGGTAACGGCTTGGAGTTTAGCTGGGTCCATCTCGATGCCATTGTGGGAGATGCGATAACCAAGGTAGTCAATTTTTTCCTGATGAAATTCACATTTAGACAATTTGGCATAAAGCTCCGCCGCGCGGAGTTTCTGAGAACTGAACGCACCAAAGTCACCTGTTCCTCATTTGTTTCCGTGTAAATAAGGATGTCATCGAGATAGACTATCACGCCTTTGTATAGGTGGTCAAGCAAAACTTCATTTATTAGTTGCATGAAAACCGCTGGTGCCCCCTGTATGCCAAAAGGGAGTACTCAGAATTGAAAACAACCAAGTGCGCAGTTGAAAGCAGTTTTCCATTCATCTCCCTTTTTAATCCTGACTCTGTAATAAGCCTCCCTTAAGTCCAATTTTGTGAAAATCCTCCCTTTACCCAAATGGGCCAACATGTCCTTCATCAGAGGGAAGGGGTAAACATTGTGTACAGACACCGCATTTAAGTTATTATAATTCACACAGAGGCAAAGAGAGCCATCTTTTTTTTCTCTAAATAGCACTGGAGCAGCCACTCAGGGCCTGGCAGGTTAAATAAACCCCCTTCGTAAATTTTTATCAATAAATTTCCATAATTCATCCATTTCACGGGGGGTCATTGAGTAGATTTGGGGTTTTGGAAGTTTCCCCCCTGTGAGAATATCAATACCGCAATCTGTTGCGCGGTGAGTGGGTAACTTATCAGAGGATTTCTCACTGAAAACATCTTTTAGGTCCCAATATTTTTTGGGGATTTTCTCCTCCCCCTCAATTTTTTCTTGTCCTGTGGCTGCTAGGTTAGGTTTAGCATTAATGGGCTTTGGAGCCCCCACTGACCCTCAGGAGGTGTTGCGGATTGGATGTGCAACCACCCTTTCCGCCAATGGATGCATGAGTTCCACTTCCATAACCAAGGTAATCCTAGTATGAGAGGCCGTTCCATTCCTGGGGCGACAATAAAGCTTATAGTTTCTTGGTGAGTTCCCATCCACATGTCTATTGGCTCAGTTACAAAATGGGCAGGGCTCCCCCCAGCTATTGAGCTGTCCAGCTGGCAAAAAGCAAATGGGACTTTTAAAGTTTTCAATTTCAGCCCCAGTTTTTCCACCACCTCAGGACTAACGATGCAACATGTGCATCCTGAATCTAAGAGTGCCACCATTTTTTCTTGCACTCCATTAGAGGGCACTTTTAGTTCTACTGGGATAGTCATGGGGCCCGATCGGGAACTTACCAGACGTTCGTTGTCAGATTCGGTTTCACTTTCTTCCAATGAAGAGGATGGCACCTCCTCCCTTGGGGTGGGATGGAAGTGCACAGTCAGCTCCATCTCTTTCATGGCGGTTTCCCTTCTTTTCCCGGGCTGTTTGTCTGGTTTTCTCTCTCCCCCAGTAGTAGGTTTTGGTCCCATCTTGGTGCGGCAGTTTGCTGCGATGTGCCCCTCCTTCCCACAACGGAAACAGGTGATGACTCGGGGCTTGCTAGTAGACCAACTTTTCCCTCCTTCTGGAACTCTTTGGAGGGCCTTGGGGGGGGAGTAGCCTTCTCTTTTTCACTGTCATCATGGTACTTGTCTCGGGCCAAGTCAATTTCCACATCCTCTGCCAATTCATACCAGTGCTGCAATGTGCGGGGAGCCCCCCTGTTTACACAGTTCTGGTATATATCTTTGTTTAAACCGTCCATGAAGCCATCCAACAGGACTTGTTCGGACCAACCCCTCATATAAACAGACAATTCACGAAATTCTTGCATATATTCAGCAACTGGCCTGTTTCCCTAGGTGAGGGTTTTAAATTTAGTTCTGGCTTTTTGCTCTGTGAGTGGCTCATCAAAGCGTTTCCTCAGGGCGGCCATAAACCTATTATACTCTCTCAGTAGGGGGGAATTAGCGTTATGCAGAGCAACCATCCAAGCAGCCGCTTTCTCTTCTAATGTCAGGGTAACAATTCTTACCTTGGCTTCTTCTGTAGGTAAATCCTCACCAAACTGACGCATGTAATTCCATACTTGAACTACAAAAAATCCAAGGTCTTTTGCCTCCCCACCAAATTATATTCCAAGTGGAGGAACTTTAGCCATCCAGCGTCTGCAGGGGCCCCATCCCCCTCTTGGGATGGCTCTGGCAGCCGCTGCTACTTGGGTTGGGGCTCGTTCATCCTGATCATCACCACCATCTGCGTCCCCAGTCTCTCTCGGGCAGAACAGACCCTCTGCAGTTCTCTCCTCTGTTTCTGGGAGAAGATCTTCTCTTCCAGGACCACTCTCACATAAACGTCGCCTCTCCCAAGCCTCTTCGAAGAGTTTCATGGCCTGAGACATCATAAGGTTCTCCTCCTCGACCTCCTGCCACTCAGCGGCTGGATGCCTCTGTCTCCTTGTGGTGACCCCAAACAGAGTTTCCTTGGGATCATACTTCTGCCCCACTCCCAATGTCCATCTGGGGTGAACGGATTGTTCTTCCAAGTGTAATCCAGCCATTCGCTCCATTTCCAGAGGGCAAGAGGATGCAGTTGCTCCCATTTCTTCCTCCTGGTCACTGCCTGGGTGGGACATTCTTTTGAAGTTTGAGATTTTATTGCACTCCTTTCGGAAGGTGTTAACTCCAGGTTGAATGCGAAACTGAGATCTTGCTTAATGTCAGGGCAGCCTCCATCAGTAACCAAGAAAGAAACCGCTCAACTCCATTTTTCAGAATTAAGAGTACTTTTACTGGTTATGAGTAGATGGCAGCTAGCAAAGCAAGATCTGAGGCAAAAGCGTGCATAATCATAGATATCAATATGTGACCCAACTCCCTCCCCCTAGTAACCCCATCCCCTAGTCCAATCCGCACACCCCACAGGTGTCATGTGGGCTGCAGCTTCAAAAGCCATCATCAGGTTGGTATGCCAGATGGTTGGCCTTGGTGGCAATTCTACTATCTGCAGCATGCGCAGTAGATGGTGAGAAAATCACTCCCTTCTTCATTCACTCCTGTGTTTAAGCTTCCCCTCCCAAATACCATATTATCTCCCCCCACTCCCGTTTCAATGGCAGCCGAAGGCAAGCAGCAAAGAAGAAGCTGACATGGAGGCTAAAACATACAATAAATGGTTGCAGGAACTGGGCATGGATAGTCTAGTGAAGAGATAGGCCAAGGGAGGTATAATAACTGTCAGGTTCCATTCGGCAAAGAAAAAAAAACAAGATGACTAAGCAGGTAGTTCATAGTAAATGTAATCTTTATAAACCTATTCTGGTACTTCCGAAAAACTACCACAAGTGAATTAAAGTCAAGCCTGTAATTCCATGCTTCCCTCCAACTTTTAAACCCTCCTGTGCCCTGCCATCCTGTGACTTGCCCTCTCCTACGCAAGTGCAATACACCCAATATACTCCAATGACATGACAGACCATGCTGGTTTACATTGCCATGCCTGCACTGGTGCCCTTCTGTATGAAAGTCACTGCAGGATCTGAAGGTCCTTCAAGCTCTTGGCACGGCAGGGAAACAAGTGTGGCACAGCAGCAATTCCAAGTCATGAAGTGCCCCAATCATGAATCTCCCCACCAATTGAATGGCAGTCCCGAGCCACTGAGAGCACTGGGGCTGACATGCTGCCACTACCATAGAGACAATGTTTGGAATAGAAAGATCAACGTGAGTATGCCTCTGGGGATAGCCTGGTGTGGCTCTGGGGATTTCCTGGCTTCATTGGGTTATTTCTATAAAATCTAGCAAGCAACCTATCTGCTGTACATCCTCCCGAGCCACCCATGACGCTTCTGCCAATGGATATCCCTTCCACAATACGAGACACTTAAGACAGCTGAAGGCAGGCGGGTATCTAATATGGCCTCTACCTCATGGTGCTCCTCTTGGCTGACCATAACAGAAGGAGGGGGACCAAGGAGGAGCCCCTCTGAATAAAGGCATCTGGAATGGACGAAATAAACTACAGTGAAAGACCAGATGGTTTTTTCCTAATAAAGGTGGGAATTTCAACAAGACAGTAACCGGGTTTATAATTCTCTTAATCAGAAATGGACCTATGCATTTAGGCACCAGTTTCTTACTCGGAACCCTTAACCTAAGGTATTTGGTTGATAGTTAGACCTTTTGTCCTACTCGGAAAGGTGGTTGTGGTCCCCTTTTTTATCCACCTGTTCTTTGTATTTCTATCTCCTGGTTCCCCTTCTGCATCCCTTGCACCTCCCCCCTCATCTCAGCCGTCCCTCCCTCCAAAAGATCCAGTCTCTGTGTGTTTTTACTCGTCTGGTCTTGGTTCACTTTCAGCTGTTCTCTCATCTCCTTCAGTTCACTTTTTATGTCCTCCTGTCCCTTTAAAATTTGTTGGAACATCTGTTGAAAGTCCGTCTCAGCAGGTTTGGGTTGCATCAGTGATATTAACGTTTGTTGTCCGCTTGGACTTGAAACTGTAGATGTGGGGGCGGAGACAGCAAAGCCCGGCTTCCCCGGAGGTGGTCTTTTAGGTGGCATTATGTTGGGCAGTGAAAGTTCAAAGTCAATACAGAGAGGAAATCAAGGAGGGAAACCGCCGATAGAGTTCAGGAGGCAAGGAGTCCAAGCAGAGAGGAAATTATTCTAATTGCTTCTGGCAGTAGAGTAAAAAAGTCCTTTGTTCCAGGGAGATGCAATTCAACAGGAGATTTGTCTGAGTGTCACAGAGGACAAAGACAGGAAGCCAGAATTTCTATAGGTGGAGTCAATTTTCATTGTTTATAAAGACAATGGAAGTGTGCCATCTTGCCCTGCCAGCTTCAGGGTTTAGAGGCATAACAGAAAGTTTCCAAAGTTTTCAGATCATCACCTCATTTATAAAGTTAAAATCCAAAATCTGCCTATGTTATGGGCGTGAAATCATTAGTTGGCTCTCTCCCTTCCTCCTCCTCTAGGGCTGAGAGCAAAAGGTTTTAAAGCCGCCTGTCCAAGGGGGGGGGAAATCCCCCTCCCTCCAGTCACACCTCTCCAGCCAAGTTGAAAACGACTTTAAAGACAGCTGGCAGTTTTTTCTTTCCTTTTCTTATGAACAAGCAAGGGAACGGGGGGGGGGGGTTTCCGCCTCACCACACAGCAACCGCGTCCTTCAAATCACGCATTCTTCCAGCTGCCTCCTCACGAAGATGCCGCAGTGCCTCCCCATCATACCTCCCGGTGCCTAGGGCAATGCGGGGGGCCCCTCAGCTGCCGCCAACTCAGGGGATCCCCCCCCTGCGCCGCCCCTTCGGCAGGAGCCTCTACGGGGTGTCCTGTGCCCCCCAAGCAGTGGGGGGCCCACCAGAAGAGCACGGGGTGAGCAGAGCCTGCCCGTCGGATCAGCAGCCGGAACCGGAAGTCCTTCTTTGTATTTCTATTGTCAACTTCTAAAGTGTTGCCATGACTGTTATCAGGTTGGCATTCGTGGGAGGATTCCATGCATACCTTCGGCCAGAGTTGGATCTTATATTTCTAAAACCTAGTTCGTGAATATGATCTATGATGCATGACAGAAGGGAGGAGATAGAGGGGTAAAGTTCAAATGCAATTAAGCAAAAGCAAGTTTAGGCTTCACAGAAGATCAAGTGAAGATGTTGATCCTAATAAATGAATGTTTTTGTTTGAACTTTGTCTCAAGGCTCATAAATTAATTAGGTCATCTCTTTGGAACTTCACAGAGAGCCTAAACTGACTTTTAAAAATCTATCAAGATTTCTGGATTTCCTGAATCCCAGGCTCTCTGAGCACTCCCCCAATATTTGGGATGCTTGGAGGGAAAATCAGGCAACTATGGCAGAAGGTGGATTATCGGGAGAAAGCCTGATTTCAACAGGAGGAAGTCAGCCAGCCCCCCCCATCAGAGCTCCATACTTCCACGCTGTGATGTCTTCCCCAGCAGCAGAGACAAGAAAGGATGAGTACTTTTGGAAATTAACCCCTAAGGCAGCTGAAGTAGAGTTCCCTTATTCCAATTCCCAGAACAGGGAATAGTCCCAAGCAAGCTGGCAAGGGTGAACTGGAGGTGGGCATGGAAACAAGCCAGGCTCCCAAAGCCCCGATGGAATCCCTAGGGAATGCAAAAGATCAACTTAGGGAGAATTTTGACCGGGCCACTCTTCATGATGAGGGGCCATCATACAGCCAAAAAGAGAGGTATGCAAGCATACCAAGGCTGACAGGAGGCTGGGGGTTTAGGGCTGAACGACCCACCCCAATTCAGGGGAAAGTCTGATGGAGGCTCAGACCAAATAGCCCTATTCCTTGATTCAGCTGATATCCACCTAGAATTCTATGGGCACCTCTACCCATCCCCCAGAGCCATGGTGAATACCATCACACAGGGTCTAGAGGGAGAAGCAAGGGAATGATTAGTAGCCCTCCACAAGAGGAGAGCCCACCCAACTGCAAGACGTAGATGACTTCCTGCGACTGCTAGAGGCCAGATTAGAGGAGGTGGAGAAGGACCCATATGCGGAAGAGGAACCTAAAGCAGAGAAGCCGCCCCATCAAAGAGCACATCTGTGAATTTAGGAGGGTCATAGGAAGGCTACCCCCTTTACCAGAGCGGCTGCCAGTGCATTTTTTCAGAACAAGCCTGGACAAGCAAATTGCCCAGGTAACCACATATTGTGACATCCCAAATCAACTCTCTGAGTCATTCTGGGTAGCAACAAAAGTCAACAGTAGGCTGCGCGCCAACGACATGAGAAAGCAACCAGACACAAAAGAGAGAGGTCAACCTGACCTGAAATCACCCAGCTAGCAGGGAACCACAGCACCACAGCAGGCCCTGAGACCAGCCGTCCCTTGAACTGCTGAAATGCTACAGATGTGGGGAATGGGCCACATTGCAGCTGCATGCCCAACCCAGCCCCAAAACAAAGGCAGACCCACCGTCCAGGGCACAACCAGAACGAGGGCCCAAACGGACCACCAGCATGTCTGGGAAAGCCCTCCAGGCAGCAGAGGCCCCTTCCCCCTCAAGCAAAAGGGGTGGAAACCCCAGGCAAGGACAACTAGTTGCCAGAATCATACAACAGCTAGGACAAGGGAGAAAATGGCCCAATGGTGAGTGAATCAATTCACCCTTTCCTTTTTCCAATATGCCCCATAGCCCCAAAAACAGGAAATCAGGGGGATTTTCAAGCCCTAATAGAATCAGACTGCACAAGGTGCTTGATCAACCTAACCATAATCTTGAAACTGGTGAACAGAGCTAAAAGACTGGCCCACCCAATCAGGTTGATGGGTCCCAAATGGGAGGAGCCTATGCCCACCCACCTAACTGAACCAAGGAGGCTAGAACTAGCAGATCACTGGGAAGTAATTCAATTCATAATAGCCCCCAAAATGACAGACACAGTCATACTGGGACTTTCCTAGCTAGACAAATGGGGACCAACCATCTGGTGACAAGGGGGTACCTGCAGACTTAGGATATCAAGGGCCCCCCACACCAGCAATTAGTATCACCACCCACAGTGGAACCCCCCCCCAAAACAGCCCACGAGAACATGTGGCAACCACATCCGACAAAACCCCAGAGGCCGAACTGATTCCGATGGAATATCAGGACCTTACAGAAGTATTCAGCAAGGCTGAGTGCGATGTTCTGCCTCCCCACTGGGAGACAGACTGTGCCATCGAAATCATCCCCGGGGCAAAACTACCCAAGCCCAAACTGTATGCCATGACACCCCAGGAAATGCAAGAGATGCACAAATACATAGACAAAAACCTAGCAAGGGGGTTAATTGAGCCAGCCAAGCCATGAGTCACTGTGCCAGTCCTCTTCAAAAAGAAAAAAGATGGAACTATGAGATTGTGTGCGGACTTTTGAGGGATAAATGGGGTGTCCGTACACAACCTATACTCCCTCCCCCTCATAAAGGACAGCTATCTTATCTGGCCAAGGGAAAAGTCTTCACCAAATTAGACCTCAGAGAAGCATACTACCGAGTATGTATCAGAGATGGAGATGAGTTGAAAAGAGTGTTCAACTGCCTCCTAGGGAGCTTCCAATTCAAAGTGATGCCTTTGGGACTACAGGGGGCCCCAGTGGTATTCATGCAGTTAACAAATGAGGTGCTGCATGAGCACCTCTACAAGAGTGTCCTCGTCTACCTACATGACACCCTTATCTACATTGAGACTATGGACAACCACATACCCCTGGTCCGCCAAGTACTGGAAAAACTTCTGGCAGCCAATCTGTACATTAAGGTATCAAAATGTGAATTCCACCATGCACAGTTAAACTACCTGTGTTACTGAGTGTCAAATGAGGGAACAGAGATGGACCCAGCCAAAGTGCAAGCCGTCCTAAGCTGGCAACCCCCTCGCACCCGCAGACAGCTACAAAGCTTCCTAGGGTTTGCAAACTTCTACAGGCAATTCATCCCCTCCTTTGCAAAAATTGCCAAACCCCTGACAGACCTCCTGAAGACAGGGAGCCCAGGAACGAAACTTCGTCCGGGACAAACTCTACAGTGGGACCTCACCTGCAAAGAGGCGTTCGAAACACTGAAATAAATGTTTGCAAAGGAGCCAGTGCTGAAGCATCCTCACCCTGAGGAACCTTTCATGATCCAGGCAGATGCCAGTGACATGGCAGTGGGAGTGGTGCTACTCCAAAGAAACAACCAAGGAAACTTACAACCCTGCGCCTACATCTCCCGCAAGCTCACAGACACAGAGAGATGATGGGCCACATAGGAAAAGGAGGTTTTCGCAATGAGATGGGCACTGCTAACCTGGAGACACCTGTTGGAAGGGAGCCAGAAACTGTTCGAAGTCTGGAATAATAATAATAATAATAATAATAATAATAATAATAATAATAATAATAATAATAATAATAATAATAATAATAATAATAATAATAATAATAATAATAATAATAATAATAATAATAATTTATTAAATTTCTAGACCGCCCCTCTCCCCGGAGGGACTCGGGGTGGTGTACAGGAATAAATTTAAAACATGCAAACAATCATACACATAAGTAAAAATCAGATTAAACAGCCCCTGTACAATTTATAAAAATTAAAAAACAGACCTTAAAACCAATCTTAAAAATTTTAGAAATAGGACTGAGGTGGGATTGGTGGGTTTTAAGTTTCTGACGGAAGGAGGGGAGATCCGTAGTCATTTTAATGTCGGGGGGAGGTCATTCCAGAGGGTCGGGCCCATCACAGAGAAGGCCCTTCCACTAGGCGTCGTCCGCTGGCACAACCTAGAGGACGGCACCCGGAGGAGTCCCTCTCTGTGTGAGCGAATCGGCCGGAGGGATGTATGGGGCAGGATACGATCCCGCAAATAACTAGTCCTGTGCCATGGAGCGCCTTAAAAATGATGGTCAACACCTTGAAGCGCACCTGAAAAGCCACAGGTAGCCAGTGTAGCCTGCGCAGGAGAGGTGTTACGTGGGAGTAGTTAGAGACTCCTGAGACTGCCCGCGCGGCCGCATTCTGAACCAGCTGTAGCCTTCGGGTGCATCTCAAGGGGAGCCCCATGTAGAGAGCATTACAGAAGTCCAGCCGGGACGTCACAAGCGCATGAGTGACTGTGCGAAGGGCGCTCCGGTCCAATAGGGGACGCAATTGGCGCACCAGGCGAACCTGGTGGAATGCCCCCCTGGCCACGGCTGTCACATGGTCATCCATGGACAACTGGGTATCCAGAAGGACGCCCAAATTGCGTACCCGATCCATGGGGGCCAGACGTTCGCCCCCAATGGCCAGTGATGGAGTAAGCTGGTTGAACCGGGGCGCCGGTAGCCTCAGCCACTCAGTCTTGGACGAGTTGAGCTTGAGTCTGTTACTTCCCATCCAGATCCGTACGGCTTCCAGACACCGGGACATCACTTCGATAGCATCGTTGGGGTGGTTTGGGGTAGAAATGTACAGCTGGGTATCATCCGCGTACAGATGGTAGTCTACCCCAAACCCACGAATGATCTCGGCCAGCGGCTTCATATATGTATTGAACAGGAGAGGCGAGAGGACCGACCCTTGTGGCACCCCACAAGAGAGCGGCCTCGAGGTCGACCTCTGCCCCCCTGCCAATACAAATTGCACTCGGCCAGAGAGGTAGGAGGAGAACCACTGCAAAACGGTGCCCCTCACCCCCAAAGCCTCCAGTTGATGCAATAGTATACCATGGTCGATGGTATCGAAAGCCGCCGAGAGATCTAATAGGACCAGGATGGAGGAGCAACCCCCATCTCTGGCCCTCCAGAGATCATCCACCAACACGACCAATGCCGTCTCTGTGCTGTGGCCGGGCCGGAAACTGGACGGGTGCAGGTCCAGATAATCATTTTCCTCCAAGTGGCGCGGAAACTGTTGTGCCACCACACTCTCTACAACCTTCACCAGAAAGCAAAGGTTGGAGACGGGACGGTAGTTGGCTAGCAGAGCTGGGTCCAGGGAAGGGTTAGGCCAGCAGAAACCCCTCACTCAAGGAAGCGGTGACTAACTCCTGGAGCCAGCCTCGTGTGACCTCCCAGGATGCCAGTACAAGCCAGGAGGGACACGGGTCCAATAAACATGTGGTGGCTCACAGTCGCCTACGCAACCTGTCCATATCTTCGGAAGTAACAGAGTCAAACTCCTCCCAGAATGGGACCTCACGACCCGCCTCCGACGACCCTTTTAGACCACTAGTAGGGACCAACTCGCTTCGAATCTGAGCAATTTTGTCCACTGACCACAAAAATCTGGAGGCGCTTAGGACCCCATGGAAACTATCACCCAAACAAGTCTGATGGGTTCAATACTTCAACCATTTTGATTTTGTGTTAAAGTACATTCCAGAGGGAGGAACTTTCTAGCTGATGCCCTCTCCCGCATGTCTCAGTACAAATGCGAATGGGAGCATGTAGTGGATGCCATCATTCCCTCTACTCAAACAGCTGCCCAAGTAACCACCAGCCAGCAATGCCATGACTGGCAAGACCAACCCGCAAGTGACCTAACCACGAGACTCAAAACTGAACTGCTAGGAGACCCCTGGTTCCAAAACAACCAACACATCTTGACGAAAAGAGATGACCTTGCATGGAAGGGGACGAAACTCTACACCCCAGAATCCCTATGTACCCTAGTTCTCCAGAGGAGTCTCAACGCCCCAGCAGGCCACTTTGGGTTCCTAAAAACTTTACACTTAGCCCGGAGGCAATTCTGGTAGCCTGGCATAAAGAAAGATGTGGATGGTTACGTGAAAAGTTGCACCATCTGTGCGAAACACCCCCCCCCCCCAACTGCTGCAAACAGTAGCAGAGCCAACCAGACCGTGGGAGGAGATCGCAATGGACTTCATAGTAGAGTTGCAAAAAGTGGGGGAAATATGGTGATTTGGACTGTAATAGATCTGTTCTCCAAACAGGCACACTTCATACCCTGTAGTGGACTACCCTCAGCTCTCAAGCTGGCTAAACTGTTCGTGAAGCATATCTACCGACTTCATGGAGTACCTCGAAGAATTATCTCAGACAAAGGTCCAGTTCATGGCTAAGTTCTGGAGGGAGTTCCTGCGGTCCATTGGGTCATCTCAGGGTCTTAGTTCAGCTTTTCATCTGAGCATTAATGGGGCAGCAGAGAGACTGAACGCCATGATAGAGCAGTATTTGAGGTGCTACGTAAACTATCAGCAATCCAATTGGGCAGACCTTTTATCTTTTGCTGAGGTTGTGTACAATAATGCTGTTCATAGTAGCACAAGACTCACACTGTTCAAAGTAGTGAGCGGCATGGACTTTGTCCCAATGTCTGAGTATCCATGGGACCCCACCTCCTCAGTCAGCTTGACTGATTAGATGTCGATGCTGAAAGCAACCTGGGAAAATGTCAAAAAAGCACTGGCTAAAGCGGCCCGAACCTATAAGAAACAGACAGACAAACACCAGGCTCCGCAACGGTCATTCCGGGTGGGAGAGAAGGTTTACCTCTCCACAAAATATTTGAGATTAAAACTGCCTAGCAAGAAACTGGGCCCAAAGTTTATGGGACCATTCCCCATAGATCATCAACCCAGTCACAGTGCAATTGAAACTGCCTCGATTGCTGAGGAAGATACACCCAGCGTTTCATAGTAGTCTCTTAAAACCTGTAATAGGATCCACTCTGCGACCACTACCCCAGGAGCCCCCTGCGCCCTTTGGTCATAGGGGGCCAAACCCATTATGAACTTCAATGAGTCCTTGATTTGAGGTGGCACAGGAGACAACTCCAATATTTAATCAAGTGGAAGGGCTACCCCTTATCAGAGGCATCTTGGGTAAAAAGTAGGAATATCCAGGCTGATCATCTTATAGCAAAATTCCATGCAGAAAATCCAGGCAAGCCTGGGGGAGGAACGCATCCCTAAATTATATACCTGTACTTAAATTGTCTTTGTGTCACACAGGTCGCTTTCGGAAAGTGAGGGGAGCTGGATGTCAACTTCTAAAGTGTTGCCATGACTATTATCAGGTTGGCAGTCGAGGGAGGATTCCATGCATATCTTCGGCCAGAGTTTAAGTTTAAGTTTTATTAGATTTATAGACTGCCCCCTCTCCCCGAAGGGACTCGGGGCGGTGTACAGACATCTCAATAAAAAACCGTATACAAAAATAAATACCCTTAAATTCCCATAAAATCGAATTAAACAATAGGCTGTACAAAGTGATAAAAATTAAAAACAACCTAAAAACTCACCACTAAAAATTTAAAATACAGACTTGAGGGACTAACCTGGGATTAGGCCAGGCCAGCTAAATTGAACAGGTGGGTTTTAAGCTTCTTACGGAAGGAGCAGAGATCGGTGGTTATTCTGATATCGGGGCGGAGGTCATTCCAGAGGGTGGGGCCCATCACAGAGAAGGCCCTGCTCCTGGGCGTCGCCCGCTGGCACTGCCTAGTGGACGGCACCCAGAGGAGTCCCTCTCTGTGAGAGCAGATCGGCCGAAGGGATGTATGGGGCAGGATGCGATCCCGCAAATACCTAGGTCCTGTGCCATGGAGCACTTTAAAGATGATAGTCAGCACCTTGAAACGCACCCGAAAAGCCACAGGTAGCCAGTGCAGCCCGTGCAGGAGAGGTGTTACGTGGGAGTACCTAGTAACTCCCACAATTGCCCGCGCGGCCACATTCTGAACCAACTGCAGCCTTCGGGTGCATCTCAGGGGGAGCCCCATGTAGAGAGCATTACAGTAGTCCAGTCGGGACGTCACAAGCGCATGGGTGACTGTGTGGAGGGCGTTCCGGTCCAATAGGGGGCGCAATTGGCGCACCAGGCGAACCTGGTGAAACGCCCCCCTTGCCACGGCCATCACATGGTCGTCCATTGACAGCCGGGCATCCAGGAGGATGCCCAAATTGTGTGCCTGATCCACGAGGGCCAGCTGTTCGCCCCCAATGGCCAGTGATGGGACCAACTGGTTGAACCGGGCATCGTTGGGATGGTTCGGGGTAGAGATGTACAGCTGAGTGTCGTCAGCGTACAGGTGAAACCACGAATGATCTCGCCCAGCAGCTTCATATATGTGTTGAACAGGAGAGACGAGAGGACCAACCCCTGCGGCACCCCACAAGAGAGCAGCCTCAGGGTCGACCTCTTCCCCCCTGTCAGCACACATTGGGCTCGGCCAGAGAGGTAGGAGGAGAACCACCGCAAAAAAGGGTGCCTCTCACCCCCAACCCCTCTAGACGATGCAATAGGATACCATGGTCGATGGTATCAAAAGCGGCCGAGAGGTCTAATAGGACCAAGATGGAGGAGCAACCCCCATCTCTGGCCCTCCAGAGATCATCCACCAACGCGACCAAAGCCGTCTCCGTGCTGTGGCCGGGCCAGAAACCGGACTGGCGAGGGTCCAGATAATCAATTTCCTCCAACTGGCATGGGAACTGTTGTGCCACCACACTCTCTTCAACCTTCGCCAAGAAGCAAAGGTTGGAGACGGGACGATAGTTAGCTAATATAGCTGGGTCCAGGGAAGGCTTCTTGAGTAGGGGCCTCACCACCGCCTCTTTTAAGACGGCCGGCAAGAACCCCTCTCTCAAGGAGGCATTGACTAACTCCTGGAGCCAGCCTCGTGTGACCTCCCAGGATGCCAGTATAAGCCAGGAGGGACACGGGTCCAATAAACATGTAGTAGCTCGCAGTCGCCCACGCAACCTGTCCATATCGTCAGCAGTAACAGAGTCAAACTCCTCCCAGAATGGTGCCTCAAGACCCACCTCCGACGTCCCTTCTAGGCCACTAAAGGGGACCCACTCGCTGCGAATCTGAGCGATTTTGTCCTGCAGATATTCCCCAAATTCCTCTGCTCTACCATGCAAGGGGGCTTCCCGCAGCCTCTGTGAAAGGAGGGAGCGGGTCACCCGAAACAGGGCGGCAGGGCGGTTATCTGCGGATGCAATAAGAGTGGCACAATACTGATGTTTGGCCACTCTTAATGCCACAAGGTAGGTCCGTAAATAGGCTCTCACCTGAGTTCGGTCAGATTCAGAGCGTGACGATCTCCATCTGCTCTCTAGGCGACTCTTGTGGCACTTCATCACCCTCAGCTCCTTGGTAAACTAAGGGGCCTGGGTGAATCGCTGCTGCAGGAGAGGCCGCAAAGGCGCAACCCGGTCCAAGGCCCCGGCGGCCACACTATTCCATGCAGCTACAAGGTCCTCCATCCGGGAGCAGGTCAGGGCTACAGGAAGTGGCCCAAGCT
The DNA here is from genome assembly GCF_964273705.1 of Natrix helvetica. Taxonomy (NCBI): domain Eukaryota; kingdom Metazoa; phylum Chordata; class Lepidosauria; order Squamata; family Natricidae; genus Natrix; species Natrix helvetica. The sequence goes on along the minus strand of NC_138550.1, from coordinate 66,893,197 downwards.
CCGTCTGGAACCTATCAGGTTCCATCAGGCGCCTGGGGCGGAACCATCTAGGACATTCCCGTTCCACCTCCCCGCGATGGGGGGTAGCGGCTGGAAAGTCGAGCCGGAGAAGTGAGTGATCTGACCATGACAGGAGTGTAATGACTAAATCCCCTATTCCCAGATCACTCCTCCACTGGCCAGAGAAAAAAACAAGGTCCAGTGTGTGACCTCCCTCATGTGTGGGGCCCTGAATTACTTGGGTCAGGTCCATGGCTGTCATGGAGGCCATGAACTCCCGAGCTGCCTTGGATGTTTCCCCTACCAATGGCAGGTTTTAATCCCCCATGATCAATAGCCTGGGAGTCTCAACCGCCATCTCGGTGATCACCTCGAGGAGCTCGGGCAGGGCCGCTGATGCATAGCGAGGAGCCAAGTATACAATCAGCAAGCCCAACTGTCTCCCTGGGCCCCACTTCACGCATAGGGACTCACACCCGGATATCTGTGGCACAGTGGACTCTCTCGGCTCAAGGCCTTCCCTTATGATAACCGCTACCCCACCACCCCTACCCAGTGCCCGCGGCTGATGAAATGAACGGTAACCCGGCGGGCACATTTCCACGAGGGGGAGACCCCCCTCGTGGCCCAGCCAGGTCTCCGTTATCCCCGCCAGGTCCGGCTCCCCCTCCGAGACCAAGTCGTTAATGAGGGGGGCCTTATTGGCAATGGACCTTGCGTTGCATAACATCAGTCTCAGGCCCCGGCTCTGTAGGTCCTGACCACCTAGATTGCGGGGGTTGGGACAAATGACCAGCTGTGTCCAATGACCACGGTCTCCCAACCAGTTGTGGGATCTTTGTCTACCCTCGCACCTACCCCTCCCCACGACCGTTGGGATGAAAAGACCCTCTACTGGAATATCGTTACTCCCCCTCCCCTCAGTAGCTCCGCTCACTCCCTAGCCAACCCCACCTGTCGGCCTAGTCCCTCCCTCAGCCTGACTAACCCCACCCCCATCCTGGGACCCCCTAAAACACGAATAAAAAATTTAATTAAAAATCCCCTGAGTTTTCGCTTCATCCACCTCTCTGGATTAATAAATCCCTCATCAAGGTGGGCCCTCGAAAGGGCGGAGGGCCATACTTGCGAGAGGGGTGACTCCCGCAGTAAGATCAGGTCTGCCCTCGAGTATATGATGGATCATAATTTCGGCAGGGCCTCAGTTCGATTAAAGGGATGCTACAGATGGTAAAATACATGGTACACTAAATCCAGTAAGGTGCAGAAAAATCTTGGGTAAGGGTGGTGAACTGGTCCAGTAAGGTGCAGAAAGGCCAAAATCTTGGGTGAGGGTGGTGAGCTGGTCAGATAGTCTGCAGATGGTAAATGGTCAGCAGGAGGGAGATGGTCAGCAGATGATAGATGGAAGCAGATGGTAGATGGTCAGCAGGGGTAGATGGTCCTCCTGCCAGACCTCCGGCGCTAAAAGCCTCCTGCCAGCCACTGGCGAGCCTCCTAACTCCTGCCAGGCCTCCAGCGCTGAAAGCCTCCTCCCTCCTACCAGGCCTCCAGTGCTGAAAGCCTCCTCCGTCACTCTGTCACTCCGTCGCTCCTGCCACAAGCCGACATCCACCCCTCCCGCCGGCCTCCGGTGCAATCAACTCCAGCCTGAGCGCCCGGCATCTCCAATCGACGCCCTCCGCCACTCCAAGCTCCAAGCCCCTCCGACACTCCTGCCGGTCTCCAGCTGCTCCTACCAGGTGTCCGATACAGCCGACATCAGCCCGACATTGGCCCGAACGCCCCCGAACGCTCCAGCTGACTCCGCCCAGCGTCTCCTACTCCAGCTGGCCGGCGCCATCTCGGTCTCGGGATTCCGCTCTTCCGCCATCCTGTTCTTGGCCGTCAGACCACCCTGGAGACCAACTCGGGTCTTGATGGGAACCCAGGGTGGTCACTTACTGGGCCCGGTCCACAAAGGTGGCACAAAGGACCAGGCAGCATCCCCATTTCACCATACGAGCCCCGCAGCCATACGGAGCTCAAAGTCAGACCGCCATTGTTCCGGAAGCTCCTCCTCTAGGAAGACATCATGCAGAAATGGAGACAGAGGTTGATTTTGAATTAAAACATAATTTGTAAGGTTGCTGGCTTGAACTTGGCAGAAACTTTTAAAAATTACTTCTATCTCTTCCTGCAGCTTCTTGTTTTCCCTGTGCTTTTTTTAAAGCCTCCAATCACACATGAGTTGGATCTCATATTTCTACAACCTAGTTTGTGAATATGATGTATGACATATGACAGAGGGAGGAGATAGAGGAGTAAACATCAAATGCAATTTAGCGAAAGCCAGTTTAGGCTCCACAGAAGATTAAGCCAAGATATTGATCCTAATAAATGAATGTTCTTTGTTTGAACTTTGTCTCAAGGCTCGTAAATGAATTAGGTCATCTCTTGGGAACTTCACATCTATGATGTCTTGTGTAGTGCATCGGCAACTTTTTCCCAGACTCTTTTAGCCATCCATTCTTGCAGCCCTGTATCCTCCAGTGGTTGTTGTGGGCATTCAGGTATTGGGACAAAATCGGTGCCTGTGACTACCTTAAAATGTGTAAACCATGTACTACTATGGATACATTATTATATGCCACCTCTGCAAAGGGGAGCAATTCTGCCCAATCTGATTGTTGGTAACCTACATAGCAATGGATATATTGCTCCACCATTACATTGGCTCTCTCAGCAGCCCCATTGATAGTGGGGTGATAAGCTGAGCTAAGCCCTTGGGATGACCCTATCATAGTGAGAAAGTGAAGCCAAAGTTTTGCTGTAAATTGTACAACCCGATCAGAAATAATCTGTTGTGGATTGGATTTGGATTTATTATTATTAGATTTATTAGATTTTTGAGATCGATGAGACATATAGAATCCAGACAAACTACGCAAAAAAGAACAATCTCCCGAGGAAAATCAATGTAAAGTTCGTTAAAAAATCAATATGCGACAAGGTGCTAAATAGAACAAGAGACGATCCGATAGTACATAATCAATGACAATTAACAGTCCTAAAACAGGTACAGAGGAGAATCAGAGAACTAAGAAGGCCCTATCAATTTTTAACATCTGTGCTGAATAAATTTGAAATTAATTTCAGATGGTTGATGCTGGAGGGTATGCTGGTAACTTGGAGAGATAGAAGATTCAGAATAGACACGGTGAAACAAGCAGAAGATATCTACAAGTCAGATCTGCCAAAGATTCCAGAGGAAATAAAAGATATTCTCAATGAAGAAATTAAAACATTAGAGATAATTGAGGCCATACAAAAACAAAAGACGAATAAAGCTGCAGGGCCGGATGGACTGCCAGTGGAAATATATAAAGAATTCCAGGATATGCTTGTTCCAACACTGTTGGAAGTTTATAACACTGTGTTGAAAGAGGCGAAGACACTGCTATCATGGAAGGAGGCTAACATTGTATTAATACCTAAGGGGGTCTCAAATCAGATGTTCATACAAAATTTCAGATCAATCTCACTGCTAAATGCAGATTACAAGATGTTTGCTCTGATAATAGCAGAACAGTTGAAAAAATTCCTCACATCGTTTATCCACACAGATCAAAATGGATTCCTCCCCAGAAGACAAATTAAAAACAATATGCGAATTATGCTGGACATTCTCGAATGTTATGAAGTGCATAATGAAAAACAGGTTGCACTATTTTTTCTCGATGCCCAAAAGGCATTCGACAATGTGAACTGGGAATTCTTGCATCAACAATTGGAATACATGAAATTTGGGGATAAATTTATAAACACAATTAGAGCAATATATACAAATCAAAAAGCCAAAGTAATAATTCATGGTGAATTAACGCAAAGTATAGCAATCCAGAAAGGTACAAGACAAGGTTGTCCCCTATCCCTGCTGCTGTTTATATTAACCTTAGAAGTTTTAGCCAGGAATGTACGTAAAGAGGAACAGATAAAGGGACTAGAAATTAAAAAGGAACAATTTAAGTTACAAGCTTTTGTGGACGATCTAGTGTTTGTGTTAAAGGATCCTATAGTCTGGTATGAAACTTATCAAGGAATTGACAGAATATGGGAAAGTAGCGGGTTTAAAGATAAATATGACAAAGACTAAAATGCTGGTTAAAAATATGACATCCAAATTGAAAGAGGAGTTAATGAAGAAATTGGGGGTCCAAATTGTTAAAAAAGTGGAATATCTAGGTATACAACTATCTGCGAGGTGTGCGTCCATCAAAGAAGACAACTACATTAATCTGATCAACAAAACTAAGAAAGACTTAGAAAGGTGAAAAACCTACAATTGTCCCTGATGGGTAGGATCGCAGTCATAAAAATGAATGTACAACCAAAATATTCCAATTAAATTAGAAAAAGGTTTTTTAAGGATTTGAATCAATTGGTTTCGAATTTTATTTGGCAGGGAAGAAAACCAAGAATAACACTCAAAGCCATGAAAGATACTAAGGAAAAAGGAGGATTTGGCATACCAGATTGGGGAGTTTATTATATTGCGGCCACCCTGACATGGTTAAAAGAATGGAAAATGTTGAGAAATAAAATATTACTCAAATTGGAAGGTCATGACTTCCAAGCAGGATGGCATGCCTTCCTGTGGTATGAAAAAGGATCTGCACATAAATATTTCATTAGACACTATATCAGACAGTCCCTGTTATTAATATGGAACAAAATTAAACACGACCACTATACCGAAACACCTATTTGGCTATCTACGATGGAAGCATATATACACCCAAATTTAATTAATATGGAAAATATTGTTACATATAAAGAGCTACTGAACAGACAGGGGGAGATTAAAAGTAGATTAGAATTGGCATCACAAGGGATACAAGTAGAATGGTGGTCTTATTTACAGATACAATCAAGGTTTGCATAGGACAGGAAGAAGGAAGTTATTGCTAAAGATTACACAGTGTTAGATAAACTTTTGATAGAGACAGAAAACAAGTTGATCAAAGTGCTGTATAGATTTTTATTGGAATATAAACTCGAGGAAGAACATGTCAAAGAAACTATGGTTGCCTGGGCAAAAAATTTCGGTTATAATGTGGAATTGGCTAAGTGGGAAAAACTTTGGATACTTAATCGGAAACTAACATTGGCTACAATGTATAAAGAAAATATTTATAAGATGTTCTACAGATGACATCTCCCCCCAGCACGGCTCTCCAAAATGTTTAAAAATCTGGCCCCAAACTGTTGGAAGTGTCAAAAAACACCAGGCACTTTTTATCATATGTGGTGGACATGCAATGAGGCCAAAAGATATTGAAAAATGATTCAATCATGGTTGGAACAAATGGTGGGAGACCAAATTTTGTTTAAACTAGAAATTTTTCTCCTAGGAATAACACCAGAGGGGTTTAAGAAAAATGTACTCTATCTAATTATACATGTACTAACTGAGGCACACATAACTTTTGCGCAGTATTGGAAAAAAGAAAATGCACCATCAGAGCTAGATATAATCAGAAAAGTGTTGGCCTATGCGGAAGCAGATAGGCTCACTCTTGAACTTAAAAATAAAGGAGAATCAGAATATTTTGATTGGTATAAGACAAGGTGACAAGACTGGAACAAACTGTATATATTGTGATTGGACAGAAGGATAGATAATGCACTAAGTAGGCTAATAGTTAATGGTTGAGACTAATTGTGTATAATGTGAATGTATGGTCACTTCGACTCTGCAGTACTGCATTGTTTTAAATGTAAAAATAATAAAAAATATATTTTTAAAAAAAGAAACCCTAAATGACCAGCTGGCCAGGAATCATGGCATTGTTTCAACTTCTCTATCCAAAGAGCTTCAGGAACATAGATCTTAGAACCCTTCCATGCTAGCCCATCCCTTTGACTGAGGAGGTCTTGATGTTCTTGGAACCATTTATAGGTTGCCAGCATGACTGGATAGATCAGAATATATCTTGTATTGGGGACTTTCTGTGCCACATATGCTAATCCTTGTTTGGTGGTTGGTGAGGTGGATGGGACCATGGCCTCTACTGTCTCTTCCCTTCTATTGGCATACTGAGTTTTTCTGGAGAGCGCGTCCACCAAGAAATTCCTTTTACCTGGGAGGTGTTTTAACTGCATTTTTTTAAAAAAAGAATTTTATTGGTTTTTAAACATTTATGGGAAAAGGTAAAGGGGTGCATAGAAAATTTTGGCAGCTCCCATGCTAGTGGTAGAAATCCCTCCAAATCTCACAATTTTTACAATCTTAAAAACAAGATATAAAAGATAAGCAAAAAACAGAATCTTATTCTACATTGTATCAACCATGTGTTCAATCATTTTCCCCTTGTCACTTTCTAGTATATCAACAATTACAAATATTTCAAATACTTTTATTTTTGTGACCTGAGCCTTTTCAATATTGCTCCTTCCTCCCTGTCCCCAGGTGGAGCCACAGCCCTCCCCTCCTTCATATCTTGTACCTTGCTACTTTTTTCACTACCTTCCCTGTGTTCGTTCTCTAGGAGAGAGAAATGTTTTTTAATGAAGTCTTCAGCCTCCTGCACTGTATTAATTCTAATCCTATTTCCCTCCCAAAAGACCAACATTCCCGCTGGCAATAACCATCTAAACCAAACTCCTTTATTGTATAATTTCTTTGATAAGGAGGAATACTTCCTCCTTCTTTCTCTTATCTTTTTCGGAATCTGCTTAAGAATGGTGATTTCTTCATCTTTATATTTTAGTGGTCCTTCCCTTTGGGCCCCAAGCACCTCATCCCTTGTGGTCCTCCTGAGAAATTTAACATGTACCTCCCTTGGAACATTATGACTTCTAGCATATGCTGAATTAATCCTATAGACCAGGTCCATATCCCACCACAACTGTTCTTTGTCTCTCTTAATATATTCTGCTAAAATTGTACTCATAATATCCTTAAGATCTTCATTTTCTGTCTCTGGTAGGTTCTGGAATCTGAGAAAAAAGGACACTCTTTCAAATTCTATTTTTGCCATGAAGTTTTCCAATTCTACATTTCCCTTCCGGACTGCTTTAACCTCTTCCACTGGCCCAGCCGTCCCCTCCTCCAACACCATAATTCTCTGTTTGTTTTCTGAAATATGATGTTGAACACCTCTGAGTTCATCTTTAAGATCTGTCACCTCTTTTTTCAACTCATTTTGACCCCTTATAATTTCTTGAAACATTTGGGTAACAGATAGCTCTTTCGGGCTCTCTCCAGACCCTTCTTGTTGTAACAATGAGGTAATTTTCATTTGCTGCATGCTTGGACTGGAGGTGGCAGATGGAGGAGCCAAAAATGACTTGCCCGTTGGTGGTTTCTTAGGTCCCATTTGTCTAAGATCAGAGATGTTTATAAGTCTTTTACAAAAATGGCATTTATATAAGATGTATATAAGTCTTTTAGAAAATGGCGTCGGCGGATTGCGTAGCTGTGCCGGTCTTTGGAGGCCGGCAAATCCGAAAGCGAAGAGTTAATTCTCCTTCACCGTTACAAGACACCGAGGCACAATAGAAAGGGGAAAGTCAAATAATCAAAGTCCAGGTAGACCACGTAACAGGAGAGGTCCTGGTCTCCCTCAGAGATGGTAATAAAACAATACCAGAGGGGTCTTAACTGCATATTAAAGTGTCTGAAGAACAATGTCCAGTGAACCTGCTTGGGGGACAACTGTCTTGGGGTCTGGAGGGCCTCTAAGTTCTTATAGTCTGTCCAGACTTCAAATGATAATCTCCTCCTCCAGCAAATGTTGCCAGGTAAGTAAAGCCCATCAAACTGTGAAAGCCTCCTTCTCCCAGGTGGCCCAATTAAGTTCAGTATCAGACAGTTTGTGAGACATGTATGCACAAGGTTGCAGAATGCCGTCTTCATTGGCCTGCAACAGAACTATCACCACTGCCACGTCACTAGCATCAGCCTGCACAGTGAACAGCTTGGAGGGGTCAGGATATTTCAAAACTGGTTCTTGGGCGAATAATCTTTTTTAAGTGTTCAAATGCTTGGTGATGGGCCAATGTCCACTGTATGGGCTGACCTGGCCGTGGTTAACCAATTAACCATTTGGTCTTCAATAAATCTGTTAGGGGCAGAACAGGATCAATTGGCTATAAAAATTCACAAACCCCGGGAAGTTCTGCAATTGCTTGTGTGTTTTTGGGGCTTGCCAATCCATCATTGCTTTTACTTTTGCTGGGTCCATCTCTACACCCTTAGATGATATTCTGAACCCTAAATAGTCCAGTTTGGACTATTTTGATAATTTCATAAACAGCTTGACATCTAAGAGTTTTCTAAGTACTTGGCGCACCAAGCTGACATGCTCTTCCATTGTTTTAGTGTATATCAGTATATCATCTAGGTAAACAAGGATCACTTTATAAAGGTATTCATGCAGGACTTCATTAATCAGCTTCATGAACACAGCAGGGGATCCTTGTAACCCAAAGGACATGACCCTAAACTGATAGCTACCTAATAGACAATTGAAAGTTGTTTTCCATTCATTGCCTGCTTTGATTCGGATCCTGTAATAGGCCTCCCTGAGATCAAGTTTAGTGAATATGTGGCCCTCTGCTAATCAGGCCAACATATCTTTCATCAATGAAAGCAAGCAGAGGTGCTCAGTGCAAACCATGTTGATACCTCTAAAGTCAACACACAGCCTTAACCCTCCATCTTTTTTTCCTGAAACAGCACAGGAGTGGCTACCCGTGATCAGGCTGGTTGTATAAAACCCCGCTTAAGATTCTTTTCGATATATGCTCGCATCTCACTCAACTCCTGAGGAGTCATCGAGTACATGTGGGATTTCGGTAGTCATGACCCAGGGATTATCTCGATAGCACAATCAGTGGGCCTGTGGGGAGGCAAGGCATCACAAACTTGCTCACTGAACACCTCCCTTAGATCATCATACACTAGCGGATAGGGTGCCTCCTTCCCCCCTTTGTCAGACTTCAACCCCATGGAAAGTTGCTCATGTGGAAGTGGGTTAGGGCCAAGTCCAATCCGAAGATGCCTACTACCTCCCCCCACCACCAAATAGTGGGACTAATTGTCTAATCAAGATAAACCCAATACAATCTCCTGGGTAATTCCCGGGACAACCACAAAATGTATGAACTCCCTATGTGGGCCTATCTCCATCATGACCTGGTCAGTTATATGGGTTGCCGGCTGCCCCCCCTAACAAAGAGCTGTTCATTTGCTCGAAACGTATGGGCTGGGATAGTCTCCTCACAGGTACCCCCAACTTAGCAGCAGTATCAGCACTTATAAAACACCTAGTGCATCCTGAGACTATTAAGGCTTTGCACTCCCAGCAGATTTTTGCTTCTAGGGTAACTGGCACAAGGAAATGTTTGATAGCATTACGCACCATAGGGTCTTCCTCCTCCTTCTCTTCATCAGTCTCACTGGCCAGTACACCTTCATTCATGATGGGTACACCATTACCCTGTGATACTTGAGCCACTTGCTATGCTCCTCTGGAGGACTCCATGGGTTTCCAGACACTCTCCCTCACTGTCCCTGGCCGAGTGACAGCTTTACAGTTGGTGTCTTTACAATTACCTCATATAGGCCAATAATTAATGGTTGAGACTAGCTGTATATAATGTGAATGTATGGTCACTTCAACTTTGCGGTACTGCATTGTTTTAAATGTAAAAATAATAAAAATATATTCTCAAAAAACACAAAAAATACCAATACCTGTGGGATGAATCTTAGACTCTTAGTGGACAGCCAGCTAAATATGAGCCAGCAGTGTGCGGTGGCAGCCAAAAAAGCCAATTAAATCCTAAATTGCATTAACAAAGGAATACAATCAAGATCAAGTGAGGTGCTAATACCACTCTATAAAGCCTTAGTAAGACCACACCTGGAATACTGCATCCAATTTTAGTCACCACACTATAAAAAAGATGTTGAGATTCTAGAAAAAGTGCAGAGAAGAGCAACCAAGATGATTAGGGGACTGGAGATTAAAACATATGAGGAACGGTTACAGGAACTGGGCATGGCTAGTCTAGTGAAGAGAAGGACCAGGGGAGCAGTGGTGGGTTCCTACTAATCTGGACCGGTACACCCGTACCGGTAGCAGAAATCAGGCATACGTTTGTGTACCGGTAGAGCTGAAGGCCCCCATACCAGTATGGTCCCTCCCCTGGCCTGCCCCCACTCGCTCCCCCACCTGCCTGCTCACCGCTCACCGCTCACTCACTCACTTGCCCCACCTGTGCGCACCATGCTTGCCCCGCCCACCCACTTTTTTTGCCGGAGCTAAGGACTTGGCTGTTGGAAGAAGCCCCGCACTTTGTTCTCTTTGACAGCTGACTTGTTTGCAGTGGGGTGTGGCGAAATCAGGGGGTTAGAAGGAGGAGAAGGCCATCCCTAGCAGAAGCTCGGCTTTCTCCTCCCTCTAACCCCCTTCTGGCAGAGCTGCAGTGTTGGAGCTCGGAGGTGAGGTGAGTTTTTTTCCCCCTGCCATTCTGGAAGAAAAGAAATCTAGTGCAGCAGAAGGAGGGACAATGTAAATGAGCGCCACCTTAAACCAAAGCCTCTGAGTAGCTGCACTTTTCAAGTGGCAGTTTTCAGCAGGTTCCAAGTGCTGTTTTCTTTCCCAGTTACTCAGTCTCAGAGGCTTTGGTTTAAGGTGGCGCTGCTTTATGCCACCTCTCCTGCTGCAAGCAACAGGTGACTCAGAGCTACATCCACAAAATAGATAATAAAATTTTTTGAAACCCACCCCTGCAGGGGAGACACGATAGCAGTGTTCTAATATTTGAGGGGCTGCCACAGAGAGGAAGAGATCAAGCTATTTTCCAAGGCCAGACAAGGAATAATAGATGGAAACTGAACAAGTTGAGATTCAACCTAGAAATAAGGAGAAATTCTCTGACAGTGAGAACAATCAACCAATGGACCAGCTTGCCTTCAGAAATTGTGGGAGCTTCATCACTGGAAGCTTTCAAGAAGAGACTGGACACACATCTGTCAGAAATGGTGTAGGATCTCCTGCTTGGGCAGGGGGTTGGACTAGATGACCTATAAAGTCCATTCAAACTCTGTTAATCTGTTAAATCTGTTGACCAATTCACATTTGAATGTTGGCACAGAATCAGAATGTAAGAGTTGGAAGGACCTTGGAGATAATCCAGTCTCCACTGTCTGCTTCCAGGAATTTCCTATGCAGATTTATATCAGATGTTCATCTTGCTTCTGTTTCATATGATCCTAATGAAGAAAAATCTATGACTTCCTCCATTATCTGTTCCATAATTGAATAACTTTCATAGGATTTTTTCTTAGTTTTCTGAACAATTCGACTTCTTCTTCTGACAGCCATTCAGATTCAAATAAGGAAAATTGTGATTGAGTTCATAGCAAAACAAGCCAAACAGGCCTCCAAATTGAATATTTTTAGTCAATAGTTTCCATTAGGTTTGAATTCTAGAAACAGATGGTTGTTGTTTTTTAGAACTGTGGACAAATCTACCACTTTATTTATGGATAAGAAATTGCAGTCTATTTCACTCAATTTCAAAAGAAGAACTTTTCCAAAGTTTTGGAGGATAAGGCACACCTGCAGAGATAATATATCTATTTCCCCCCAATGTTGTTTGTGCTTCAAAATGTAGCAGAGAACAACTGAGAGGAAGTAATCAAAGCTAGTGGTACAAAAATGATTTGAATCCAAAATCTTTCCAATTTTAAACATCTATTGCAATTTTATCAATGTCCTGGTGCTACTCCAACCATTCTGGAAGTAATTTGGCTTTAATTTGGGCAAAAACATGATTTGGGGATTCAAAATAGTGCTGTTTTGGATTTGTATTGTTTTTGGAATAATTGGAACAGAACATTTTTAGCAACGTCAATGTAGTCTATTTCAAAATTGAAACAGTGTTTAAAGCTAAACTGATTCCATAGCTACTTTTTAGTGGGCACATCTCTGTGTATTTTTTTTTTAGCATGAAAGGTATTTATGAAACTTTTCAAGATCACCAAAGATGTTCTACTCTGTTTCTTTAAAAACAGAAGAAAAATAGTGAAGCATGTTTCTAATTATGTATTGTTTGGATTTTAATGCAGTGCTCATCAATGTTAGTGGGACATAGGAGTTTGCATATGATGAGATGTATCATTAGTGTCCAGAATAAAAGGACGAACTGCTGTTTTCACAACATTCAATTATTGTGATATTTATTCTTGTGTATTGAAATTTTCTATGAAGTTTCATCTAAAATATAATGATTTTCTCTTTTGTGTTCAAGTGTGACCTCTGATTATTCCTCATCTTCATTAAAGACAAAATAGTTGCCTGATTAATGAAAGTTAAATTCCACAAATTATCAAACATACTTTGAGAAATGCAAGTTTAGCTTTAAGAGAGAATTAAACAATGAGATGAAATGCACAACCAATAATAAGTAACTAGAAACAATGAGAGGAACCACTACATTTGCTAAGTTCTTAGTAATAATGTTGCTCTAACGAGAATCAGATTTGGCTTACCCAGTTTTTCTAAGATTAGATATTCATCAATATTTTTATATAGAAATAAACCTACCTTTAGATATTTAATTTAGGAAACATGAAAACTAATTGCAAGAAGAAACAAAAGTTTTCAGTATATTCGATGTCCAAGAAAGGGCTATAGTATAGGGCAGTGATGGCGAACCTCTTTTGGCTCGCGTGCCACAAGTGGGGGGAGCGCAGGGGGGTCGAGTGCAGGCATGCCGCACCCATAATGCAATGCGCGATCACCCCAGTGTGCATGCGCGCAAAACGCGCGACCACCCCCATTTTTACATTTTTTTTTGCCCTCCCCAGGCTCCAGGGGCTTTATAGGAGCCTGGGGAGGGCGAAAAGAGCCTCCCCCGACCCCCCGGAGGCCCTCCAGAGGCTTCAGGGACTGTCCAGAGGTTTCCCTGAAGCCTTCGGAGCGCTTAAAACCACCCTCCGAGCAAACCGGAAGTGACTTCCAGGTTGCTCGGAGGGTCGTTTTAAGCGCTCCGAAGGCATCAGGGAAGCCTCGGACGGTCCCTGAATCGTTTGGAACGCTTAAAACCACCCTCCGAGCAAACCGGAAGTGACTTCCGGGTTTCTCGGAGGGTCGTTTTAAGTGCTCCGAAGGCATCAGGAAAGCCTCGGACGGTCCCTGAATCGTTCGGAACGCTTAAAACCACCCTCCGAGCAACCTGGAAGTCACTTCCGGTTTGCTCGGAGGGTGGTTTTAAGCGTTCCGAAGGCTTCAGGGACGGTCCCTGAAGCCTCCGGGGGGGGAGGCTCTTTTCGCCCCCCCCCCAGGCTCCTACAAAGCCTCTGGAGCCTGGGGAAGGCAAAAAATAGCTTTTAAAAAGGTAAACTCAGCTGGCCAGCGCGCGTATGTGCGCTGGCCAGCTGACAGGGCAGCACCTCACGTGCCCTGACAAATGGCTCCGTGTGCCACTTGTGGCACGCGTGCCATAGGTTCGCCATCACGGGTATAGGGCATATAGAATTCAAATAATTAATTATCATTAAAACAGTATTTGGTTGTTTTAGAGGAATAAGTGAGCATTTGGACTTGGAATTACATAAATACATTTTAAAAGAACCAGACTGGTAAATTATTGGAAGAAAACAGACCAAAATGTGCCATAAGGAAAGTAAATTAATTCATTTCTTTACTGCCTTTCTGCTACCCTAGCACATAACAAGCAACAAAACAGGTTTTAAATTCTGCATTTTTTCTGTTCTTGTTTTTCTTGGATTATTTTTCCCTTCTTTATGAAATCTGTATATTTGAACTGAGCATTCAGTAAGCAAATCTCTCCCAGATGCTCGTCATGCTGCCTATATGTGTCATGAAAATTTTCCATTGTGCCATTATTAAAAATTAAGAATATGCTATCAATGTGTCATCTGTTAAATTATGCTCTTGTTTATATTAAACATGGATGTAGAAAATTAATGTTTTATAAATAACAAGTGAATTGTTGCTGTTATTATTAACAATAATTTATTTAATTTATATGCCAATCTGATTTCCAGAGATTCTGGGTGATTTACAATTGTTAAAACATTTTTTTATTAAAAGTTTTTTATTGGTTTTTACAGAATTTTAAGGGAAAAGGTAATAGGTATGGAAGAAAAAAATTTCAGCTACATCGTGCAGAAAATGGTATTCCCCCCAAGTCTCATAACTTTTACTTAATAATTAACAAAATATTATTGCTTAAATAAATCTTAACAGCTTATTTTTACATTGTATCTTTCAGTAGTTTCAATCATTTACTTTGTAGCTAACAAAAATTCATTGTATCAACAGTTGCAATATTTTTCCAGCTTACTTTTGTGATCTGAGTCTTCTCATTGTTGCCTCCTCCCCCCTGCCTGCCAGCAAAGCCTTGGTCCCTCCCTCCTTCATATCTTGTGTACTGTCCTCTATTTTGTCTAGGAGTGCTTTGGTTTTTTTCCATGAAGGCCTCCACCTCCATAATTGTATTAATTCTAACTCTGCTGCCCTCCCAGAAAATCAACATACCTTCTGGCAATAGCCACCTGAACCAAAAACCCTTATCAAATAGTTGTTGTTGTTTTTTTTTGCTAAAGAGGAATATTTTTTCCTCTTGTATCTTACTTTCTTCGGGATCTGTTTCAGGATGGCTATCTCTTTATCCTTGTATTTTAATGTTTCCCCCCTTTGTGCCCCCAGAATCTCATCTCTTGTAGCCTTTCTAAGAAATTTGATATGAACCTCTCTTGGAACATTGTGCGTTCTAGCATAAGCTGAATTAACTCTATAAACCAAATCAATATCCCACCCTAACTGTTGTTTGTCTTTTTTAATATATTCAGCTAACATTGTTGTCATAATCTCCTTCAAATCTTCATTATCAATCTCAATTACGTTTTGAAATCTAAGGAAAAAAGACATCCTTTCAAATTCCATTTTATCATGTGGTTTTCAAGTTCTAAGTTTCCTCTCTGAACCACCTTCACCTCCCCCCTCATCTCAGTTGCCCCCTCCTCCAGAACATCTATTCTTTGTTTATTTTGTGCAGTTTGATTTTGATTTTCTCTGAGTTGTTCATTCATTTCTGTCAATTGTTTTTTCAATTCATCCTGCCCTTTTAAAATCTTTTGAAGCATCTGGTGAATTACTGAGTCCCCTTCAGGGGCTTTTGGTTGTAAAAACGAAGTCAGTGGCTGTTGTCCAATTGGGCTGGATGTTGAAGATGTTGGAGCAGATCCTGGCTTCCCAGGGGGTGGTTTCTTCGGAGCCATCATAAAAACTCAGAGATATTTATGTCCATACAAAGAAATGGCGACTGTGGAAAAGCACAACCAAGAGAGGCCACGAGGCAGACAGTCCAGACAGGAATAGAGATCTTCTATATAGTTCAAATCCAATCAATTAAATCAGTTATTCCAAGTCCAAGATACTATGTGACAAGAGATGCTTCTGGGAGTCACGGAGGTATAAGTACAGTGCCAGCAAGATTTTTCAAAAGAGGAGTCTGATTTCAAAAAGTATGAAGAAAGAGGAAGTGTGCCATCTTGCTCTGCCAGCACCGGAGATCAGGAAGCAACAGATCAAAAGTTTTCAAAATTTTTAAAGGAGTCAGATCACCACTTTTCTTTCACAATTGCATTGAAAGTCATTTTGCCATTGCTTATAAAGAGTGGGATTCTTTTTTAAAACTCTCCCTCTCTCCTCCGAGAGAGAGGAGATAAGTCCAAAGCCGCTTTTCCGAGGGGGGGGGTAAATCCCCCCTCCAATCACACTTCCCAGAAAGAGATTGAAAGTCTTATTAAATGCTGATATTCTTTAGGGAGAGAGCGCAGGCACGGATGTCGAGGGCAGGCTTTTTCTGAGCTTGTCGACCCACTAGACCGTAGAGGCGTTTTTTTAAAGATCATAAACGCCTTGGAAACTCCGAAATTCTTAGGAATCTAGGAGAGAGATTAGCGCTGCGGGGTTGACCTCTTGTAGCTCCCCAGAAGGATTTATAGCCTCTGGGGTGTAGGCAAGCAGAGCCCCCCTTTGCAGACGCTTCACGCTCCGGTCTAATGGAATCCTCTGCCAAGCGGCGGAGCAAGACGCCGTAAATAACAACGTTTTAACTCCGAGCAACTCAGAAGGAAACATTTGCAAGTATTTTAAGTTTTAAGTTTGAAAAACTTTGTTAAAGAATGCTATTATTCAACTTGAAAGGTGTGGGCTTAGAACAAAGGATTCAGAACAAAGGCTTCAAAATGGCGTTAATTTACAGCTGAATACCCAAAGAAAATGAAAGTTAATTGAATGGTGACAGCTAGAGGCGGCTGAAAGAATTATTAACAACTTTAAAGTTAGTTTATACAATTTGATCTTCTTGGAGGAGTATTTTGTGAGAAAGTTGTGTTTTTTGTTAAACATGGCAACGGAACAAAAGGTGGCTTCCCCAGGTGCTACAATAAATTTCCAGGATTTGAAGGACTTCATAAGGGAAGAAATTGCTTCTTTAGGTAAAGAAATTAATGAGGTTAAAGAAATGGTTCAGGATACCATTAAAAAGCACGACCAGCTCGATAAAAATCTACACGCTATAGCCACAGGTCTGTCAGAAGTTGTTCTTAAGGTGGACAGTAAAGTTGAGCAACTGGCTTTGGATTTGGAAACCAAAACGAAGGAAACGGATATTAGGCTAATAGGTAAATATTTGATAGGAAAGGCATCTGTGCCAGTATAAAAGCCAAGCCTCAATGTAAATTTCTTAAATTTATTATTCTGGGTGATGGTTCTGAGTTCTTAGAGGATTTATTTCAGCCCAAAATATAGCAAGAACAAGTTCTTGCTAATTTTGTCAAATAAACTCTGATTTGATCAAAATTCTTATAAAGAAACTTTCCTCTGAACTCAAGCATACATTAATATAGTAGTAGATTGTTATGTAACATTTCCCTTCACAATAGTACCCTTGCATCATTATAAATCTTTTCAAGACTTAAGACGTGTTTATTATATCTTAGGCAGGAGTCTTAGCCACTAAGCCACAGGCTCGACTCCTTATCAGTTGACCTTCCTCCCATATTTAGGCATACCAGGGGTTGTAACACAAATACATACCTATTTCCCTGGCTCAACTGATAAGGAGGCGAGCCTGTGGCTTAGTGGCTAAGACTCCTGCCTAAGATATAATACAGCCCAGGTTCAAATCCCAGTAAGGGTATGGCTAGCTGATGAGAGCTAATTAGCTCGAAATAGATCTATACTAGTCTCCCTTTATTTATTTATCAGTACAAATACAACACAAATATAAAAAAAGGCAACATTAAAAATAAAAATATGGTTTTCTGCCTGCATGGTCTTCTGTGATGAGCCGAAGGACAGAAAGAGGGAGTAGTGACCTTCCTCCCATATTTAGGCATACCAGGGGTTGTAACACAAATACATACCTATTTCCCTGGCTCAACTGATAAGGAGGCGAGCCTGTGGCTTAGTGGCTAAGACTCCTGCCTAAGATATAATACAGCCCAGGTTCAAATCCCAGTAAGGGTATGGCTAGCTGATGAGAGCTAATTAGCTCAAAATAGATCTACCCTAGTCTCCCTTTATTTATTTATCAGTACAAATACAACAATATATATATATATATATATATATTCATAGATTTTCACGGGTGTAGGTATGCTGGTCTTGTTGTATTCAGGTCTTTTCCCGTGTAAGATTGAGATTGTCTTGGCAACATTTCAGTGAGGTCTCACTTGCCATCTTCAGGCTGGGTTTTGGGCTTAAAGTGTGATTGGAGCTGCCGTCTTTCTCCACACACCCCCACCAAGATTTATAGAAAGATTTATATTTGTTTTCGTAGATTTTCACGGGTCTAGGTATGCTGGTTTTGTTGTATTCGGGTCTTTTCCCATATGGCTAGCTGATGAGAGCTAAATAGCTCGAAATAGATCTATACTAGTCTCCATTTATTTATTTATCAGTACAAATACAAAACAAATATAAAAAGGCAACATTAAAAATAAAAATATGGTTTTCTGCCTGCATGGTCTTCTGTGATGAGCAGAAGGACAGAAAGAGGGAGTAGTGAGCTTCCTCCCATATTTAGGCATACCAGGGGTTGTAACACAAACACAAACACACACACACACACACACACACACACACACACACACACACACACACACACACACATATATATATATATATATATATATATATATATATATATATATATATAATGTACATAGGCAGAAAACCATATTTTTATTTTTAATGTTCCCTTTGCTATGTTTGTGTTGTATTTGTGCTGATAAATAAATAAAGGGAGACTAGTATGGATCTATTTCAAGCTGTTTAGCTCTCATAGCAAAGGCAACATTAAAAATAAAAATATGGTTTTCTGCCTGGATGGTCTTCTGTTATGAGCCGAAGGACAGAAAGGGGGAGTAGTGAGCTCCCTCCCATATTTGGGCATACCAGGGGTTGTAACACAAATACATACCTATTTCCCTGGCCTAGCTGATAAGGAAGAGAGCCTGTGGCTTAGTGGCAATTACATCGGCCTAATATGCAATTCAGTCCTGGTTTGATTCCCAGTAAAGGTATGGTTAGCTGATGAGAGCTAAATAGCTTGAAATAGATCTATACTAGTCTCCCTTTATTTATTTATCAAAAATAAAAATATGGTTTTCTGCCTGCATGGTCTTCTGTAATGAGCCGAAGGACAGAAAGAGGGAGTAGTGAGCTCCCTCCCATATTTGGCCATACCAGGGGTTGTAACACAAATACATATACATACATACATACATACATACATACATACATACATACATACACACATACATATATTGTTTAGCATTTTCAATATAATAATTATACTTATTCATCATACATTGCAGGTAGATAACTGTCCTATTATGTGACCATTTAAAATGATGGTGGTACTAAAAAGATAACATTATTATGGGTCCTCAGATTTACAACTGTTGCAATATCCCTGTGATCCCAGGATTGAGATTTGGATGCTTCACAACTGGCAGGTGTTACAATAATCACAGAATCCCATGGTCATACGATCCACATTTGTACACTTCACAACCACCTACTGATAGGGAGAGTCATTTGCATAAGCAGGAATTAACTCCAGATAAACAATCCAACAAAAATAAGCTTAATTAAGGAAGTATCAAGGAGAAAAATTACACACACCACCTCCACTAACTGGTCAAGCTACTATAAAGCAGGGCAAGCTACTACAAAAACCTCACACTCACTACCATTAATGGTGTTAGTTGGATAATTAAATGTCTGCAAGCAAACATTCAAGCTCAAAGAGTACCAAGGACTCCACAGTTCAACCTTGAGCTAAATATATTCTCTCCTATTAGATTCTATCTTTATTGTGAAGAATACACTTGCCCTTATTAGCTTGACAGAATTATAGTCACTTATTTTCTCCATTCCTTCAAATCTCTTAACACTTGAGGTAATTAACACTTAACACTTCTACTAATTAAATTTACTGTGCTTGGGACCTGTTTCTATAAAGTAGTGCTGATGCTTTATATATTACATTCATTGCTTGTATGTAGGTGGGGCAATGCAGTTTATCACCTTTGTCAAAGTACAAAATCGTACAAAAGGTTTTGTCTGATGCACGCCCTTTGAAAGTAGTATGGCAACTTGATTACAGCACAACAATGATGAAAATTATCTTGAATGCATTTGGGACAATATTAAAGGTGGGGGATGACATTGTCATATGTCTATATTATAGGCCACCCAACCAAACAGAGGAAGTAGATGAACTTTTTGCTAATCAACTAACTAAGGTATGTAGGAAGCACATCACAATAGTAATGGGAGATTTTAACTACCCTAGCATCAACTAGGAGACAAAGTTTGCACCAAGTGGAAGATCCAACAGGTTCCTGACAAACCTAGCAGACAACTTTCTTTCCCAAAAAGTAGAGAAGGAAACAAGGGGATCAGCCATATTGGACTTAATTCTCACTAATAGAAAGGAAATGATAGAAGGTGTTGAAACTACAGGAACCTTGGGGGCAAGTGATCATGCAATATTGGAATTCAACATTATGCAAGCACAAGTAGTAGAAAAAAGTCAAACTAGAGTCTTGGACTTTAAGAGAGCTAATTTCTTTTTTTCAATAAACTTAGAGACAGCTTGGGAAGGATTCAATGTATGAGAATACTCAAGGGAAAAACAACTCAAGAAGCTTGAGAAATTTTGAAAAGTGAGATTATAAAAGCCCAGTCTAGCACAATACCAATGAAGAAGAAAAATAACTGCTCTCAAAAGAATCCAGCATGGCTGCATAAAGAACTCTCTGACAAATTGAAAGACAAAAAGGATAAGTATAAAAAGTGGAAAGTGGAGCACATAACTAAGGCAGAATATCAGCAAATAGCCAGAGCCTGTAAAGATGAAGTGAGGAAAGCTAAGGCTAACAATGAAGAAAGGCTTGTGACAAAAGTAAAAAATAACCCAAAAAAAGGCTTCTTCGAACATGTTAGAAACAAGAAAAAAGTCAAGGAAACAATTGGTCCTTTGCTGGGAGAAAGTGGGAAGAAGGTGACAAGAGAAAGCAGAACTACTTAACTCATTTTTTGCATCTGTCTTTACACAAAAGGAAAAAACAGTCCAATCTATCAAAAATGTCAAACAGGGGGAGCAGGATGCCATAACAAAAGCAATGGAGAAGATACCTGGAAAGCATTTGGACACCACTTCTAAAATGTTCAAAACTGTTTACAGCCTGGCAAAAGCATGTACACCAATTTCAAGCATAGAAAAATTGATAGAGTTGCAAACTGAAAATGGAGTAGATCTGCAAATAGGATTGCATTCAAGGCCAACAGTTGTGAAAATAGTTGAGTGCATTGCTAGCAAAATTAAAACCAAGATGTTTTCCAGCATCATTGCACAGAACCTGAAAATATTTTTGATAATTGACGAAGCCTTAATGGTATCCTGCAAACCAGTTTTGATAATTTTTGTGAAAATTGAGGACTCAGAGAACCCATCAACAATTTTTGTCGAGCTTGTTGAATTAAAGTAACAATATGCAGAGACAATATGTTCTGCAGTTCTGGAAAATTTACATAAGGTTGGGTTTACCCAGAACTACCTACAAAAAAATTTAATAGAATTTTATGCTTGGGAGAAAATCTGGAGTGAGCACTAGGATAGCAAGAGTTTCTAAACATCATCATACAGCACTGTTTGAACCATCACATTCAACTTGTGTTAGATGATGCCATAAAGGAAATAAAGCAAGTAAATCATTTAAAAATATTTATTGATAAGATATGCTGAATTTTTCAGCAATCCAATGAGAACTGAATTGAACTTGGTGAAATATCTGAAGAACTTGACATTAGTATCATAAAGATTGGTAGAGTTTTTGGGCCAAGATGGGCTGCCTGTAGCTTAAGGGCGACCATAGCTGTATGGTGTACCTATCCAGTGGTACATCAGTATTTTCATGTGAATGCAAAATATTCAGGTATGGCTGCCCATCTGGAAATTAAATATTTTTTAAATGATTTGACGTTGATGATTGACATTCTGGAAGAAATCTCACTTCTTTCAACTGCATTTCAAGAAAGTAGTACAGATATCATAAAGGCTGAGAAACTGGTGAGAAGATCAATGAAAGCATTTGAAGTACTTGCAAAGGGAAAGGGTCCATACAAAAGAAAAGTTGATGGACTAATTATTTCAGAAGCCTTCAAAAACATAAACTTTGTGGAAAATCATCGATTTTTTGGACTTCATCAGGAAAGACTTTAGAAAGCATCATAACAAATTTGCAGAAAAGATTAATGGACTGTGAACATTTAAAAACAGGTAGCCAATTGCAAGACACCATGAATAAATTACAATTTCTACATTTTTTGGTGCCAGAGTACTGGGATTGTTCAGAAGTAGTAGTACCATGGGCAGCAGCTGAGGAACAACTGCACACATTTGGTGACATTTTCAATTACAATATTAACATCAATGACTACAGAGATTTTTTTGGAGAATGTGTTTGAAGAACTATGCAATTCCTGACACTGTTTATAAAAGCAAAAGATATTGTCAGAACAATTGCTGTCAGTTCTTCAGAAGCAGAAAGGAAATGAACTTCATATGTTCAGAGAGCAGAAATCGCCTTACCATTTCTAATTTAAACAACCTCATGACAATCAATATTACTGGCCTACTTCTTCCAAAATGGGACCCTATTCCTGCAGAACACCATCACAGCCAATGATCCCAGAACCAAATTCAAGAAAAGTTGAAATAAGGAGTGTGCCAATGAAAAATTGATGTGGAAACATCTTAAAGTGAAAGATGACTAACACTTTTATGTAAGTAGCTTTTTTATTGTTTTATGTACTTCTTTTGTTCTTATTTAAGTATTAAATGGTTAAATTTGTATATCATGATATATCTTCTTTTTGTAGGTCATTATTATCATTGGTGCATTGAAGATAACACTTTTATTGCTCTTATATAAGTATTCTTCATTATTCTTATTTAAGTATTAAACACACGAAATAATTGGTATATTTTCTTTTTGTAGGTCATAAGGGCAAAGAAGTGATGTTGACTTGGCCACGCCCACCCAATCACATGACCACCAAGCCACGCCCACCAAGCAATGCCCACAGAACTAGTAGGGAAAATTTTTAGATTTCACCACTGCAATCAGCTAATGGTAATAATTGGGTAACTCTCCTAATTCTAGTGTGGTTAGCTACAAATACCTTTTGGGGAAATTTTCTAATGGAGAGAACACCTATGAGGGCAGTTCTCCTCTCACACAACTATGGTTCCAGGCTTTTGTTTCTAGAACAATAACTTAAGTCCCAGTTCTTCTACTGAGGAAGTCACAGGCTGTGCAGTCCAAGAATCAGGAATGGCAGATTGGGGGTATTTCTTCACTCTGGAAGTGATCTATCCAAGATGCCAGGCCTTCCACTTTTAGTGTTGTATGAGTGGTCAGAAGCACTTGAAATGGTCCTTTCCACTTCTCACCCGAGGAGGTTGTTGGTTCCCACGTCTTTACAAGTACCCAATCTGTAGGCTGAAATGGATGCACTGGATGATCTAGTCCAGGGTATTGATTTTCCTGCAGATAACGGGAAATTCATAATCCTAGTGAGTTGTCTTACATATTGGTACAAGGTCAGTTTGCCCAGTTTGGACCTCTCTTCTGCCTTTAGGGAGGGACATGGTCGCCCAAAAAGGGCCTCAAAGAGACTCAAGCCTATTTGCTTTCAATGTGCAACATGAAGCCCTAACAATGTGAGTGGCAAAGTTTGCAGTGAGGACAGGTGAGCCTCCTGGCATAGCTTAGCTAACTGTTGTTTTTGTAAATCATTACATTTTTCCCCATAGGACTACTTGCCAGGTGATAGACTGAGTAAAGCTTCCAAGCGATGTTTAACTGTTCACACAAACCTTAGCTGTGAAATATGGGTCACAATCAAACAATATACTATTTGGCAACCCAAACCTAGCAATAATTTCTTCCTGTAGGTCATTTACTACTTCATGCTCTTTATTAGTCCTGCAAACAAAAGCCTCAGGCCATCCTGTGAAGGTACATTCTAATCCCAAAACATACTTAAAGCCTTGCTTTCTAGGTAATTCAGTGAAGTCTATTTCCCAAACTATCCCTGGGTAGTTGCCTTTAAGTTGGACTCATAGGGGTGGATACCTGGCTACGTTTGGATTATTTCTGGCATAGATCAGACAAGCTGCTACATCTTGGGAGAGAGCAGAATAGAGACCCTTGCCTACTACACAGCACGTCACAAAGTCTACCAGTGCTTTTAACCCTCAATGTGTGCTAGCATGTATTTGTTATAAATGAATCCTGTGAGGTGTATTTGGTAGAATAGGTCTGCCCTCTACCTTCCACCACCCATCATTCCTCTCCCTGCGTCCAATTGATGTGGTCCATGTTCTATCCTTGGGTATATAAGAGAGTGGAGAAGTGGGTATGGAGAAATTGGAATTAGGTAGGCTGTTAATTCAAAGTGTTGTAAGGTGGCTTCCTTAGCAGCTGTATCTGCAGCCCAATTCCCCTTTGTGTAAAGGGGTATCTTAGAATGCCCCTTAACATGTAAGTCTGCTACGCCTCCAAACAGCCTCCAATAATCCCCCTTTAACAGCCTCATAAAGGGGCTTGACAATAAATCAAAAATTAAGAATCCAAATTCAGCTATCCCAAGAACCCCAATCGTTTTCTAGTAATTGATGGCTTTAATATAGATTGCTTTCCTCTTTAGGCTGACA
This sequence comes from Natrix helvetica, assembly GCF_964273705.1. Classification (NCBI taxonomy): domain Eukaryota; kingdom Metazoa; phylum Chordata; class Lepidosauria; order Squamata; family Natricidae; genus Natrix; species Natrix helvetica. Next base: position 66,868,870 of record NC_138550.1, on the reverse strand, counting down.
GTCTCTGCTGTTCTGAAGAGATGCCGTACCCTAAGTTTTCACCTCCTGCTGTGCATTTTGGGCTTTGTCATTTCAGGCACATTATAGCCTTTCCTGAAGCCCAACAAAAGGTATCTCATTGGTAATCCAAGGAGCAATACATCTGTTAAGAACAGATCTACTAGCTCCTGCATCTGTTAATATCTTATGTTTAGACACACACACCCTTTGGACCTTCATCAGGGGTTGGGGGGTTGGGTGAGCAATAGCTCCCTACCCCTGGCCTCTTCACTCTTCAAGCCTTCTGGATTCCTTTTTTATTTCTTCTTACCGTCCATTAAGCAATCTCAACCAATTCTGAAATGTCTTTCCACAGACCACCTTCTACTTTCTTAACTTTCTTCTAATATCCTCTGCTGACTTCCCTATTTAAAAAAATCATGTTTATCATTTTCTGATTATCTGATCTAAATCAGTGTATTGTCTCAAAGCCTGTATATTCTTTCAAGAAAAGTCCTCAGGACTCTCATCTCTCTTTTGCCTTATTTCATATACTTTTGCAAGATTCTTAATTTAGGGAACTCCAGTTTTAGATTCCATAGACTTAAGATTGAGAATTCTGTAGCCTCATATTGTCCCCATCATCATCCAGATCCCATTCTGAATCCTTGAGGGGGCATTCCCAGCGGTTATCTTTCTCATGGTCATGTCATTCTTTTAAATGCCACTCCATTGTCTCCCCTCACCAGTCTCTGTTCCTCTGGTGTTAAAAGGACATCCATCTTTGTCTGAATGTCTGCCCAAGTGGGATTATGTGTCCTTATCATAGATAAGAACAGAGAGTGCATTTACTCTGGGTCTTCCCTATAACTGGGATTTTGTTGCTTCATTATAAAGATCTGAAGTAATAAATGGTGTGTAAACTAGCACTCAATGGAATATATTTCCTCCTCCTACCACTATATTTTCTCTGAGTGAGATGCATCTCTGGTTTTAGTTTTGATTGAGTGACAAGCATCACTCACTGTTTGATTACGTTGATTACGTTGTTCTTCAGCCTCCCACCTTCTCTGGGATCTCTTTGTTTGGAGATGTCCCATTCCATGAGTAAGTAGGGGGTAGCAGACCAGTCTCAGAGTCCTCCAGTATAACCAGAGGAGCACTGGGTTTCTTTATAATAAAGGGAATCAAAATAATTAACCCTTTTCACATTCTGGGGAAAGGTAGTCAACACACACAGGCATTTACACATCAGCATACTTACACATTTATCCTCCATTCAAACTGCTTGCATAAAAAGTCTACATACAAATATTTCCTTTCATACTTTCTCCAGGCAAACCAATCATTATTCTCATTATTTTAGGGAGCTTTCACAAGCCAATGAGCTCCATCATTCCAAATCCCTTTTTTTTACAAAAGTAAAATTATAATAATAATGTCAACTTCTAAAGCGTTGCCACCACTATTATCAGGCTGGCATGGAGGGGGGAAATTCCATGCATGCCTTCGGCTGGAGTCGGATCTCTCGTGTCAATTCACCCTTTCCTTTCCAATTCACGCATCACAGCCCCCAAAACAGGAAATCAGGGGGATTTTCAAGCCCTAATAGACAGGTTGCACAAGATGCTTGATCAACCTAACCATAGTCCCGAAAGTGGGGGTCAGAGCAAAAAGACTGTCCCACCTGATCCGGTTCGAGCAGATCAATGGGTCCCTAATGGGAGGAGCCTATGCCACCCACCTGATTGAACCAGTGAGGATAGAGCTAGCGGATCCCTGGGAAGTAATTCGATTCATAGTAGCTCCCAAAATGACAGACACAGTCATACTGGGACTTTCCTGGCTAGACAAGTGGGGACCAACTATCTGGTGTCAACGGGGTACCCGCAGACTTAGGATATCAAGGGGCCCCCAACCCCTCCCACACCAGCAAGCAGAAGCACCACCCACGCTGGAAACCCCCCAAGAGAGTCCACAAGAACAAGTGGCAACCACATCCGACAAAACCCCAGAGGCCAAACTGATTCCGATAGAATATCAGGACCTCGCAGAAGTATTCAGCAAGGCCGAGTGCGATGTGCTGCCCACCCCACCACTGGGAGACAGACTGTGCCATCGAAATCATCCCCAGGGCAAAACTACCCAAGCCCAAACTGTATGCCCAGGAAATGCAAGAGATGCACAAATACATAGACAAAAATCTAGCAAGGGGGTTCATTGAGCCAGCCAAGCCACAGGTCACACACCAGTCCTCTTCAAAGAAAAAAAAGACGGACCCATGAGATTGTGTGTAGATTTTCGAGGGATAAATGGGGTGTGCGTACACAACCTATACTCCCTCCCCCTCATGAAGGACATGCTGTCTCATCTGGCCAAGGGAAAAGTCTTCACCAAACTAGACCTCAGAGAAGCATACTACCAAGTACGTATCAGAGTGGGAGATGAGTGAAAAACAGCATTCAACTGCCCCCTAGGGAGCTTTCAATTCAAAGTGATGCCTTTTGGGCTGCAGGGGCCCCCAGCGGTATTTATGCAGTTAATAAACAAGGTGCTGCACGAACACCTTTACAAGGGGGTCCTCGTCTACCTAGAAGACATCCTTATCTACATGGAGACTATGGACCACCATGTACCCCTGGTCCGCCAGGTACTGGAGAAAATTCTGGAAGCCAACCTGTATGTCAAGGTATCGAAAGATGAATTCCACCATGCACAGTTAGACTACCTGGGTTACCAAGTGCCAAATGAGGGAATAGAGATGGACCCAGCGAAACTGCAAGCCGATCTAAGCTGGCATCCCCCTCGCACCCACAGACAGCTACAAAGCTTCCTGTGGTTTGCGAACTTCTACAGGCAATTCATCCCCTCCTTTGTGAAGATTGCCAAACCCCTGACAGACCTCCTGAAGACAGGGAGCCCAGGAACAAAACCTTGTCCAGGACAAACCCTACCATGGGGCCTAAACATGCCAAGAGGCGTTCGAGACACTAAAAGAAATGTTTGCAAAGGAGCCAATGCTGAGGCATCCTGACCCTGAGCAACCTTTCATGATCCAGGCAGACACCAGTGATGTGGCAGTGGGAGCGGTGCTACTTCAAACAACCAAAGAAACTTACAACTCTGCACCTACACCTCCCGCAAGCTGACAGACACAGAGAGATGTTGGGCCGCATGGGAAAAGGAGGCTTTCACATGAGATGTGCACTGCTAACCTGGACCCAAACAAGTCCAATGGGCTTAATACTTCAACCGTTTTGATTTTGTCTTAAAGCACATTCCAGGCGGGAGGAACTTTCTAACTGATGCCCTCTCCCGCATGTCTCAGTACAAATGCGAATGGGAGCATGTAGTGGATGCCATCATTCCATCTACTCAAACAGCTGCCCAGGTAACCACCAGGCGGCATCACCGTGACCGGCAAGACCAACCCGCAAATGACCTAACCCTGAGACTCAAAACTGAACTGCTAGCAGACCCCTGGTTCCAAAACAACCAACACATCTTGACGAAAAGAGATGACCTTGCATGGAAGGGGATGAAACTCTACACCCCAGAATCCCTATGTACCCTAGTTCTCCAGAGGAGTCAAGTGTAAAGATTTTACACTTAGCCCGGAGGCAATTCTCGTGGCCTGGCATAAAGAAAGATGTGGATAGTTACGTGAAAAGTTGCATCCTCTGCCCACAATGAAGAGACAACCAGGAAAAAACCCCAGACTGCTGCAAACAGTAGTAGAGTCAACGAGGCCATGTGAGGAGATCGCAATGGACTTTGTAGTAGAGTTGCCGAAAAGTGGGGGAAACACAGTGATTTGGACTGCAATAGATCTATTCTCCAAATAGGCACACTTCATACCCTGTAGAGGACTACCCTCAGCTCACAAGCTGGCTAAACTGTTCATGAAGCATATCTACTGACTTCATGGAGTACCTCGAAGAATTATCTCAGACAGAGGGGTCTAGTTCATGGCTAAGTCTGGAGGGAGTTCCTGCGGTCCATTGGGTCATCTCAGGGTCTTAGTTCAGCTTTTCACCCAAGCACTAATGGGGCAGCAGAGAGACTGAATGCCATGATAGAGCAGTACCTGAGGTGTTACGTGAACTATCAGCAGTCCAATTGGGCAGACCATTTATCTTTTGCTGAGGTCGCTTACAATAATGCTGTCCACAATAGCACAGGACTCACGCCATTCAAAATAGTGAGCAGTATGGAGTTCGTCCCAATGCCTGAGTATCTAAGGGATCCCCCCTCCTCAGTCAGCTTGACTGATTTGATGTCAATGTTGAAATCAACCTGGGAAAATGTCAAAAAGGTACTGGCTAAAGTGGCACAAACCTATAAGAAACAGACAGACAAACACCAGGCTCCGCAATGGCCATTCCGGGTGGGAGAGAAGGTTTACCTCTCCACAAAATATTTGAGATTAAAACTGCCTAGCAAGAAACTGGGGCCAAAGTTTATGGGACCATTCCCCATAGTAAAGATCATCAACCCAGTCACAGTGCAATTGAAACTACCTCAATTGTTGGGGAAGATACACCCAGCATCTCATAGTAGCCACTTAAAACCTGTGATTGGATCCACTCTGAGACCACTACCCTGGGAACCCCCGGGCCTATGGTCATAGGGGACCAAACCCATTATGAAGTTCAACAAATCCTTGATTCAAGATGGCACAGGAGGCAACTCCAATACTTAATCAAGTGGAAGGGCTACCCATTATCGGAGGCATCTTGGGTGAAAAGTAGAAATATCCAGGCTGATCGCCTCATAGAAAAATTCCATGCAGAAAATCCAAGCATGCCTCGGGGAGGGACACATCCCTAAATTATATACCTGTACTTAAATTGTCTTTGTGTCACACAGATCACTTTCAGGAAGTGAGGGGAGCCGGATGTCAACTTCTAAAGCGTTGCCATGACTATTATCAGGCTAGCATGGAGGGGGGAAATTCCATGCACGCCTTCGGCCGGAGTCAGATCTCATGTCTACAGCCTAGTTGGAGAATATGATGCAGAACAGAAGGGAGGGGATACAGGGGTAAAGTTCAAATGCAATCAAGCGAAAGCAGTTTTGGCTCCACAGGAGTTCACACCAGAATGTCGATGCTAATAAATGATTAGATTTCTTTTGAACTTTGTCTCGAGACTCGTAAATTAATTAGGTCGTCTTCTGGGAACTTCACAAATAAGGCCTTTTTGTTTATTGTTATTAGAGGGTCTTGCTCCTCTCCCAAGTCTCGGAAATGACACAAGAAACATATATACACTACCTCCACACTTCTCTAACAGAAATGAACTATTAACAAGTTTCACAAATAAACTCAAATATTGTATCTCTGTCTGTCTCTTTTATTTCTGCAATATTGCTTTTGGTTGCTCAATACATCCCATATTATCAGGTCCCTGAAATGGTGAAAAATCACCTGGATTGTCCAAGGGAAGTTGAGGCTAGACATACATACAATAATGAGAAAAGGCTCCCTTTGATCCCTATATCTACTCCTCCTAATATCTCAGAATTAGGCAAAATACAACCAACCAGCATATTTTTGGTCAGCTTCCCTTTTGGCAACTCTTGTCGCTCTTTGACTGGATGCCTTTTTGCTACCAGTTTCCCATTTCAAAGCCGGATCTCAGGTGGATTCCTCTTATCCCCTGGGATGTGTCTTGTCTGGGCTTTGTCTTTGTTTGCCTTTTACTTAGGGCTTCGATCTCAGGCAGATACCCCTTATCCCCAGGAATCTCCTGTCCAGTCCTTATCTTTTCTCCACATTTTGCCTCTTTCTTTTCCTTCATTGGTGCTTGTTCCTGCTCATTAATTTCTTGAGGGCTTCAGCCTTTGAGTTCAATTAAGAAGTCACCAAGGATCTTATCAAGACTGGACGTTCATTTAGACAGTGGCTCATACCATTCAATCAATCCACTCTATGCATCAGTGAGACACACAGATCTCTGCATCACCTCTTGCTTTTCAGAGTACTCAATCACTTTCAAAAGAGTCATGAGCTCTGAGGGCAGCTGGCAGTGTAGAAACACACAGTCTTGGTCATTGACTGGGAGTTTTATTTCAGAGCAATCATACACCTTTCAGCCACTAAGTCTTACATGTCCAGGGGCCCTCCTCTGATAGTCTTTGGTGTCTTCCAATTGAATCCAGGCACGGAATCCCGGAATGAGCCCCCAGATTGTTGTCCCCAATTCGGGTCTTAGCCTGGTGCCGAAGCCAATGATAGATGCTAGACACAAGGTGCAGGTTTTCTGATTGCTTTTTATTGGAGCACTCCAAGGAAAAGGGTTCCTGGTCAAAATGCCAGGACCCCAGAACAAAGTATTAAGAAAGCTTTATACATTTTCACTAAAGGAGAAGGCAGGACAAGGCAGGGTAATAAGAAATATCATCTAATAAATATTTTAGTAATAATTCTAGCCTTGGCTAATGAATGCCCCGGGAGTTATTTAATACACATTTCATTTGCTGCAGGCCATCTCTATTGCTAACTTTTAGCTGAGGTCTGCAAGTTGTCTAATTCTTGTTACTTTTTATCAGCTTTTTAACTACCCATAATTGCTACAAGCTTCACACATGCATATTTACTGTTGATAAGCATTCTTTGTTCTTGCCAGACAGACCCCACAATTACAGTCTTCCTGATTTACTTTCAAGTGTGTGCCATGACGTTGCTTTAGCAACCAGCTCATCTTATGGATGTTAAAGAAAAAACTATAAATAAAACTATAAAAACCATATTTAATTATGATAGGTATATTGCCAGCTGGGAAGTTTTAGAATGAAAGCTTTAAAAGTGTTTATAGTGCTGCATATATGCTTGACAGCATTTTCTGAAGTTTCAAGGACAGCAGAATAAATGTTATAGATAGCTGTGACCATTTTTAAAAGCAGGGATCCTCAAACTATGGTCTGCAGGCCGGATCCAGCCCGCCAACACAATGTATCTGGCCCGTGGAGTGGTAGGATTCAGCCTCACTCCCTGCCCTGCCTGCTGCCCTGTCACTCCCACCCACTCCTCGCATGACTGGCTTTTCCCAGCTGATGGGGGCCTTGGGAAGAGGTGCTTCGCCTGCTGTGGCTACCAAAGGGCATGGGGGATGGCCAGGGATTCTGCAGCTGACCCTCCAAGAAACAGGCATGGCGGCGGCAGCACATGCATCGGCAGTAGGCAGAGGGTCAGGGGCGGATGAGGCACATGATGCGGATCACATGCCTGCTCCATTCTATGTGGCTGGGGCAAGGAACATGGTTGCCCAATGCATCCAGCCTGTGGGACCGCATTCCTCTCCCCTGTGCCTCTGCCTTCGGCTACTGCTCCCAATGCGGGCGAAGATAAGGTGAGTAGGATGTGGAGTGGCTGCTGCCTACTCCCTCCCACCCCAGGCACCAGTTTGGGTAGTGCCCTGCTGCCCTGCTGAAGTGGACCACTAGACTTGTAAACAACTTAAAAAATGATCTAGTAAAAAGAAAAGTCAAACAAAAGCAAATAAAACATCCCCAGGAAGAAAACAAATTAAAGTTTAATTTGTGTGTATTATTTAATGGACTGCTAAATTGGCCAGGCCCACCCAGCCATGCCCATTCAGTCACATGGCCACCCAGCCATGCCCATGTAGCCAGTCCGCCCCCCCAACAATCTGAGAGACCATGAAGTGGCCCCCTGTTCAAAAGGTTTGAGGACCCCTGCTTAAAAGCATACCAAATGCAAATGTATATGTAGATTTTTGTGGCTAGTTCAGTTTTCCTTGTGATGTAAAGAACACATATGTCCTCTGAAATCTTGAATTCTATATTTTATGTTACACTTTGAAAGAAAACAGAAAAACACCCCCTTGTATAAGACATCTCCTTACAAAAAAAATATAAGCATACAAAAAATTCATAACTTACTATTTGTAATTAAAACACTTTTTTCCCATTTTTTTTCTCAAATTCAGAAGATATAATTTAAAACACTTAAAGCTGAAAAATATTTTTCCTAGTGGTCAGTGTACAGTAAGTAAGCAGAGTATTCCATTTGATCCTATGCATTGGTAATAACTCTGAAAGAAGAGCAAATGATAGTTTGCAATTATTGATACACGCAGAGCATCTCAGTCTCTAATGTACATGTCCTTCATTGATTACATAATGATGTGCAACAGAAACAGTCTGAAGTGGCTTGAATAAAGTCAAACAACGGGTTGATACTTAAAAGTCCTTCTTAAAAACATTCAATTTATTCAGAAGACTACAATATACTTGATTACCATCAATCACATTATCTGTCCACAGCTCAAATGCTCCAAGTCCCGAAGCTCAGGATCATGATAGAAATTTAATTAAGAGAAGTTATTAATCATATGCACAAAACTTGATATGCAAATTGTCCTCCAATGCATAACTTCTTAAATTCAATAACTGAAATATCTCTAAGGTAATAATACACAGTAATTGCTATAGAGCACAATATTTTTCCAATACAGGAAAGGATGTTAGGCAGCTATGATTACATTTATGGTTAGCTTTCTGTGCAAGTGATCTGCAACAAAACTCTCTGGCAGAATGGTATCTGTTTCTTGCCTATCCCAGGTCTTTGGGAAAATCTCAATATGTAGATATAAATGCCATATCCAGTCTGAACCTCTGGCTGAATGAGTGACAAATGGGGGCAGGTTCTGGCAGGCACCATTGCTGGTTTGTTTGCGCACGTACATGTGCAGTGCAATTAAAATTGTTCTGCACATATGCAGAACTGAAAAACAAGATGCCACTGCCACCTAGGGAACCAGTTTGGGGCGTGGCAAGCCTGGGTTGCTGCTGGTTCCAGAGACCCAGGCCGCCAAACCACTACCAGTTCAGAGAAACTGGTCTGAACCTGCAAGAGCCCACCACTGGTGACAAACTGTCATAATAAAGTCATCATGTGATTGTCATAGTAGCCACAATTTTTATTGGTGTCAACCAGAGTAACCAAATATTTGCATTTCTAGGAGATGTAGAAAACAAAATTCACTAGATGACAGTGATAAAACAGGGGGTCTTAGGAGGGCTGGTCCCAAACATGACAGTGCATGCCAGACTGTTACAGTCTTGTGTAAAAAGGATCCCCATATTGCTTAGTATTTTGACAAATAATCATTTGCTCCTTTTCTGTAAAAAAAACAAAAACGTCTACAGCTATGTTGCTTTGAATTAAAAACCCACCAAGTTGGATTATGAACTTAATATAGGTTAGATATCTGCAAATATGTATTTAATCTTATTGGCATGGATATTTTTCTAACTAAGGAGAACGTTAAACATGCATATAATGTTATTCATATAGCATTGTACATTCAAATGAATGATTTTAATAGACTATACCATGGGGGTCAGGATCAGAATTTCCAAATATTTGCATACCTACAGAAGCCAAATTTTCAAATAACCAATAACAATTTTAAAAATAATGACTTGATGCTTTATATGGAGTGTTGAGAATTGTTATTCTCATACAATTATATAATATTGATCAATATGTGTTATTTTATTATGTTTATGACAACAGTACTTTTATGCTGCACATTACTTTAAGGTAAGCACATAGAGATCCATTTGCTACTCATTCTCTTTTCCTGCTGGATTTTCAAAATTATAAGGATCACATTTTATGATATAAATCATCCCAGGAAGAATATCTTAAATGGTTTTTATGTACCATTTTCTGTGAATAAATTCAGTGAAATCCATCAGCAGTATTAAAAGGAGTGACCTTGGTCTTTCTATTCTTTATAAAGGGCAGATTCCCATTGTCTTCAAAGATATTGCTGTGTTTGTAAAAGGGGAGGAGAAAAAATACTGCATGTGGTTCAAAGCTATTCATCTTGAAGGCATATTTTTAATAAGTATTTGACTTATGAAATCCTGATTTATTTATTTTTAAAACAAAGTTTTATTGGTTTTTTAAGAAATAATATAGGAAAAGGGTAAAGGAAAGGTTACAAATTTTGGCAGTTGCAATGTGCGGCAGGAGTCCTCTCCCTCCATACTCATAGAATACAATTACAAAAAATTCAATACTAAATAACAATATATAGTCAGCATGTAAATTCAGTCAATAATTTCGATCAATTTATATCAAGTGGATTTTCTTACTCATTTTTGTGATCTGAGTTTTCTTGGTATTGCCCCTTCTCCCCCCGCCAGCAGAGCTCTGGCCCCTCCCGTGTCCTGCATGTCTGTTGTAGGATCATCTGATTTATCTAGGAGTACTTAATTTTTTTCCATAAAGGCCTGTGCCTCTATGGGTGTATTAATTCTAACTCTTGTGTCCTCCCAGAATATTAGCATACCTTCAGGCATCAACCATCTGAACCACACCCCCTTCTGGTATAGTTTCTTCGCTAATTGCGAATAGCTTTTTCTTTTCTCCCTCACTTTCTTGGGGATCTGTTTCAGGATGGTTATTTTATGAAATCCTGATTTATAATGTTGTTGATGGCATGGTGTGATATGAACATTGCTTTTATCCCTGTAAAACGTGAAAAAAATTTTTAATAAAAGTTTTTTTTATTTTTTATTTTCAAAACAAACACAACACAAAGAATCCTCCTTCTTTACATACTGTAGAAAGTGTATCATGCATCTCTTCCACAGTCAACAAACATAATTCATATTAACTCAAGTATTTTAACGCAGATATTTATATATGTTATCATCATCATACCTCCATTTTCATTTGACTATAATTGTTTAAACATCCTTCATCATAAAATATACCAAGATTTAATACCTAACCACATATTGGCATTTCATTTACTATTTCTAAAATCCTCCAATAGCACTGAATCCCTATGTCCTATTCTAGCTAAACATCCATAATATTTAATAACAAAGTTTTCTAATCCTTCTTTCCAAATCACTGTTTATAATTTATATCCCATTTCCTTATGTTGTACACATACATACATACATACATACATACATACATACATACATACATACATATATTGTTATTGTTATTGTTATCATTATCCCTCCTTTATTTGACTATATCCTGCATCATATTATTTCCCCCCCTAATAATCAAAACTTAACTGAATCTAACTTAATTCATTTTTTTAATTAACCTTTATATATAATCCAAAAGGATTTCTAATCTTCTTTTCATGGGTACCATTCAATATTCATATCCACTTATTACTTATCATAACACTACACATTGTATCTATTATTATCATTATCAATTATTTATTTAACTATATCTATTGTCACTAAATTTCACTAAGTTTAACTAGTTTTAAATTATACTCTTCCATCTATCAACCTGTATCTTTCCAGTAGCAAAACAGTCTCATATCTTCTGCCATTTGTGGTGTCAGTCCTCTAATCATCTCCTTAACCAACTTTGAATGGACTCCTCTTAGCAACTCTTTGCTTATAAAATCTCTCATGTAATTTCGATGCCCTTCTTCTGTTTCCTTAATCAGCTTATCTTTGATTGTCGGTAGTGTTATCAATGATATTGCTAATACAATTTCTCTCTTTAAATCCATAAATTATTTTGTTTTCTCTTCTTCTGTATCTTGCCATCTGGGGTAGATTTCCCCTCCATTTAATTCCTCTTTCAGTATTCCACTCTTTTCCTTTTCAGAGACAAACCAATCACCATAAATATCAGCAATTTTAATTTCTTTATATTCATTTTCCTCTTCCATTTTTAGGATTTTAACCGCCACTTTTTCCATTTGATAAACATCAACTTCTTCATCATATTTTGCTGTTAGATGTACCAAGTCTTCCAACTTCTTCTCTATCCTCTCACGTGTATCTGATAATTTCTGTATTTCTGAGAATATATTTTGCAGACTTAAAACTTCTTTCTGCTGTTGAAATTGTGCCATTATCTCCAGCTAACAAACACTGCTGTTCTAGCTTAGAAGGTTTTACCAGGATTAAGCATAGATTCACAATAACATTTCATTTTCACCTTTCTCTGGTTAAAAATATACTTCAAAGGAACATCTATGTGCTTTTCTTCTTTTTTTATCCACATGTTTTTTTTTATTTTTAAACATAAAATACAACATTAAAATTTTTTCATCCATTACATATAGCATGTCGTTTGGTTACAAGTGCTTTTGCATCCGTATTTTCAATTACATATACAATCCCAGTTTTCCCATCCAATATAGCCAAAAACCTCACTTTCATTGTGCAGCATATATTCAATTACGATTAATATTTCTTTCTTTTCAATAAGCCTAATTCTCTTACATTCTTGATTGTCTGCTTAACAACAACGTACCTTTATACAATCATTTTCTCATTTTAAATATTTTTACAGTATAAAAGAATTTACCAAGTGTTTATGTTTGTATATCTTTCACTGCTTTCAACAGGATATCTTTATAGAATGCACTTAGAGTTATATATTATATTACCAATCTTCTATCAAATGTACATTAGTTCATTTATTATCTTTATCCTTCATTTTATAACAAAAAATTCTAAATTATTCATATATATGTCAGTGGTTCATTGTATTATTGTTAGTCTAACAAGATTATTATATTTTTGCTTTTCTCCTTCAATTAAAACATTGTATCGTTATTAGTCTATTTAACAACATTATTGTATTCTCACTTTTCTCCTTCAATTAAAATATAAATAAAACATTTTTCATGTCTTTTTTCCAGCCACTGATAAAATAAATCCCATATCTTATAAAATTGCTCATCTTCTTGTTCTCTAATTTCAAATGTCAATTTGCTCATTTCAGTGCACTCCATTATCTTTAGAATGACTTCTTCCTGTTTTGGTATCATTTCGTTTTTCCAGTTTTTTGCAAATACGATTCTAGCTGCTGTTAAAACATTTAGAATCAAATATTTTAAGTCTTTGTTATAAATTTCTGGTATAATTCCCAGTAAAAAGATCTCTGGTTTGAGGTGTATGTGTTTGTGTATCATTTTCTCCAATCACATGTGGATTTTAGTCCAGTATCTTTTAGCTTCAATACAAGTCCACCACATGTGGTAGTAGGAACCCGGTATCTGATGACATTTCCAACACTTTTCTGATTTATTTTTGGACATTCTTGCAATTCTCTTTGGGGATAGATGCCACCTGTAAAACATCTTATATACAGATTTTCTCTATATGCAGTTGACATTGTCATTTTATAATTTTGAGACCACAATTTCTGCCATTTTTCTAAGTCTATCCCATGCCCAAAGTTTCCCCCCCAAGCTATCATAGTTTCTTTAACTTGTTCCTCTTGTAATTTAGTCTCTAATAAATATCCATATAATTTTTAATTTCTTTTTCATCAGTACCAATTAAAATTTTATCTAACTCAGTCATTTCATTGTAAAGACCGATTGATTTTCTATCTTCATTATATCTAGATTGTATCTGTAAGTCTGAATACCAATTCATTTCTATTCCTTCTTGTTTCAACTCTTGAATAGGTTTGAGCTCACCCTCTGTATTCAATATTTCAACATATCTTACTGTTTGTTCCTTTTTATATATTATTGGATATGAAAATGCTTCAATAGTTGATATCCAGGCTGGAGTTTTTAAGTAGTGTAATTCTTTTAATCTTTTCCCAGTTTAATAACAAGGCCTCCCTTATATAATGTCTTCCAAAATAACCATGTGCTTTTGTTCCCTTATACCATAAAAAAGCATGCCATCCTAACAATAAATTATGACCCTCTACATTCAATAATCTGGAATTTTTTAGTGTTACCCACTCCTTAATCCACATCAGGTTTGCTGCTTGATAATATAACTCCCAGTCAGGTAGGCCCAGTCCTCCTCTTCTTCTAGCATCTTGTAGCAATTTAACTTTTATTCTTGCTTTTTTCCCTTGCCAAATAAACTTCAAGACTATTTTATTTAGGTCTTCAAAAAAGTTCTTGCCTAATCTAATTGGAATTGTCTGGAACAGATATAAAATTCTAGGTAAAATGTTCATTTTAATTGTAGAGATTCTTCCTAACATTGATAGTTGCAGATTTTGCCATTTCATCAAATCAGTCGCAATTTGTTGTTTTAATCTAATATAATTATCCTCCTTAAGAGTGCTACATCTAGTTGATAGGTATATCCCCAAATATTTAACCTTATTTGTAATTTGAATCTGCAAAGCTTCTTCCAACCCTTTCTTTCGTCTTAATGGTATGTTCTTTGTCAAAATCTTTGTTTTGTCTTTATTTATTTTCAAGCCTGCTACTTTTCCATACTCCTCTATTCTTTCCAACAATTTGGGTGCTGTCTCAAATGGTTCTTCAAGAATAAATACCAAATCATTTGCAAATGCTTGTAGCTTGTATTCTTTTTAAATTTTCATTCCTTTTATTTCTTCTTCTTTAATCTTTCTATTTAAGACTTCTAATGTTAAGACAAAAAGTAACGGTGATAATGGGCAACCTTGTCTCGTACCTTTCTTTATTTCAATAGAATCCGTCAATTCTCCATTTACCATTATCTTTGCGGTTTGTTTGTGATATACCATTTGTATAGTTTGGATAAATTTCTTACCAAAATTCATCTGTTCCAATTGTGAAAACATGAATTGCCAATTCTCATTGTTAAAAGCCTTCTATGCGTCAAGAAACATCAAAGCCATTTGTTTTTCAGGATGGGCCTCGTAATATTCCAAAGTGTTCAAAATCATTCTCATATTATCTTTAATTTGTCTCTTTGGTAAAAAAGCCATTTTGATCAGAGTGGATAAAGCTATTTAAATATTTCTTGAGTCTGTCTGCTAATATAGATGCGAATAACTTGTAATCTGAATTTAATAAAGATATTGGTCTATAGTTCTTGGTTTGTGTTAGATCTGTCTCCTCTTTGGGTAGCAATACAATATATGCTTCTGTCCATGATTTAGGTATTCTGCTCTCTGATATCACTTCATTCATGACTTCTAACAGAGGGAGAGACAAGATTTCTTCAAATGTTTTGTAGAATTCCACCGGAAATCCATCTGGACCTGGGGCTTTTCCATTATTTTGTTTTTTGAGTGCTTCCGTTAGCTCCATCATTGTTATTTTACTTTCCATCATTATTCTAGTTTCATCTGGTATCTGGGGAAGATTAGCATCCTGTAAATATTTTTTAACTCCCCCCTCTTCCATTTTCTCTTCTTGATACAGCTTAGCATAGTAGTCTTGTATAATTTTCTTTTTCTCCACATTTCCATAATGAATTTGTCCTTGCTCGTCTCTTAGTTGGAGCATTTTCTTTGCCTCTCTCTCTTTTTGCAATTTATATGCCAACCATCTGTCTGGTTTATTTGCGTTTTCAAAGTAATTCTGTTTGGTGCCTCTAATTTTTTGTGCCAGTTCTTCCTTTTCCAGTAGATCTATTTTATGTTTGATTGTATCCATTTTTATTTTAACATCTTTTTTTGTGGCGATCTCTGTAACTCTTTTTCAAGTTTTTTATAGTCATTGTCTAGAACTTTATGGGTTTGTCTTTTCTTTAGGTTTCTCTTCCTTATGTAGTCTATTATCAGACCTCTAGTAACAGCCTTCATTGTATCCCAAAGGTTCTGCATTGATGTATCTTCTCTATTTTCTTTAAAGAAGAAGGCGAATTCTTTTTCCATTTTCTGTGTAAGGTCTTTTTCGTTCAGTATGATACTTTTTAATGTCCATCTAGATCAGTGGTTGCCAAACTTTTTCAGTCCACCACCCCCTTGGTGCTACAAACTGATCCTCAGTGCCACCCACCCAGTGGTGGAATTCAATTTTTTTTACGACCGGTTCTGTGGGCTTGATGGGCGTAGCTGGGGGAGTCATGTGACTGGGTGGTTTGCATGAAGGAATAAAGATAGTAAAAGTAAAATTCAAAACTGTAACAATTAATTGCACATTTATTCAAAATCCAATTTAAAAACTTTTGTAGTTAATGTTAATTCAACAAAATTGTTGAACATGATCGAGTGATACCAGGTTTTCAAAGTCTGATAGTCATTTATCAAGAACCTTAGTAACTAGTAACTTAGTAAACTTAGCAAAATTTAGTAACTACTTCACTGTTCAGTAAATTCTTAATGTGATGGATGGGCTTGATGAAGTGATACCAGTTTCCCAATGTCTGGTTTTAAGTCACTTAGCAGGAGTCCTAAATCACCACATTCAGTAATCTGGAGTCATTTTCTTTGCTTGGAGACCACACTGAAGCCATGTTCCACCAAATATGATGTTGGAAATGCAACAAGGAGCTTCTTAACCACTGTCCATAGTGGAGGGTAGCGATCAGAAATTTATTTCTGTAACTAAAACTCTTGGTACAATTTCTTGAACTTTGGCTTCAGCTCAATGTCACCAACATTTGATTGAATTATTTGATGAGATTATTGCATGGTACCTAGGGATTCCCAATATGGAAAGTGAGAATGGGAACATTTTAACAGATCTATATGTTCTTGGGTTATAATTTTCACTAAAGAACCATGGGGATGGAAAGGGAAATATAGACAATGGAGTCCAATCCCCCTCCTCAACAGTTTGGAAGCAAAGAATAACTCTAGCAAAATGTAGCCTTTTACCTCTTTGGGGAATCATCATTATTATTATTATTATTATTATTATTATTATTATTATTATTATTATTATTATTATTATTATTATTATCATTATCATCATCATCATCATCATCATCATCATCATCATCATCATTTATTTTTCCCAATACAACTCATGCAAAGGGTCATCCACAACTACATTACATTTTCCACACTCATATTTGTGATTCCTTATAACTTCTTTAAACTAAACATTTTTAGTACAAATCAACGCATTGACATATATATCACTAATGCAGTTTCCTATCTCTTCCATTGACATAATTAACACCTTATGTATTGAATACAAGTATATCAAGTATAGGTTAAACATGAATTGAATAACATCTAATTCAAATGTATAAGCTGTGAATTTATTATATAATCACAGGCAAACATTGCACTTATGCCTAAGTCCTCTACCCACGCACATTATAAGACAGATAAAACTATCTTAGCTGGCTGTTGTAAATATTACTCTGCTAATTCAACAAGAAATGCTACTGCATGAATTCTTAATGCAGAACACAACTAAAAGTGATTTTAGCAATTTTCTTTCCAAGTTAATTCAAACTGTATATCCAAATGTTCCTCTTATTTTTTCCCCAAGCACTAGGGAGGATTATATACAAAACCAGGCACTTTTGCTGTGTGTGTGTGTGTGTGTGTGTGTGTGTGTTTGCTTGCTTCTGGTCTCCAGAGTCAGAAGGGCCAGTTGGGACCCCCAGAGGTCATCTAGTCCCACCCCAGACAGTGCCTCCCCGCCCCACATTCCCCAGCCCCACCTCCTCTGGGAAGTCTCCGGTGGTGGTGGGGAATGCAGAGCCCCTGCAGAGAGCCCCTGCTGCTCTCCCTCACCCTTCACTCTTACTCCCTCCCTCTCTTCGCAGGCCAAGCGGCCGCAGCGTTACTGGAACGGTGATCATGGATGTACTGTCACCCCGGGGAGGTGAGGTCTGGCCGCCAGCAAAGGGCTTCTGCTGAGGCACCCCATGCAGGCAAAATAGCGGGCGAGCAAAGGAGGATCAGACAGGGCACCAAGGCCCCTTCACCTCCCACTTTGTCTTGATGAGGTCGCTGCAACTTCCGGGCGCGGACGGACGGAGGTAGCCGGAGTGGTGGGGAAGCCCGGAGGGCAGGCGAGCGGGCAAGCAATGTAGGATCATGCAGCTCACTCGCTCGCCTGCCCCCCCGGGCTTCCCCACCACTCTGGCTACCTCCGTCCATCTGCGCCCGCAGCTGCAGTGACCTCATCAAGTCAAAGTGAGAGCGAAGGGAGGCGAAATGGCCTCCCTTTGATTACTCGCTCCCCCCGCCTGTCCGCACTATGCTAGCCCTGCTCTCATTGATTGGCTGGCTCACCAATCGTCCCGCCCACCTCTAACAACCCTATCTATAGAAAGCCAAGCAGAAAAAAAGATAACTGGGTTTAGATAGGGCTCTTAGAGGCGGGCGGGGCGATTGGTGAGCCAGCCAATCAGTGAGTGGGCAGGGCTAGCATAGTGCAGATGGGCGGGGGAAGTGATCGATCAAGCAGCTTCTGGATGGGTGGGGGTGAGTGAGCAAACTTGTTCTGAATAGCTCGCTAGAGGAGGCCACCTCCAGAACTCCTTTGCCGCCCCCCTGGCCTCTTACCGTCCCCCTGCCGCCCCCCTGGCCTCTTACTGCCCCTCTGCTGCCCCCTGGCCTCTTACCGCCCCCCGTAAGCCATCTCACCGCCCCCCAGAGGGCGGTAGCGCCCACTTTGGGAACCACTGATCTAGATCATATCCTTTGGCCTTTCCATTTAATTGTGATTGGATTATGATCTGCCCATGTGCTTGCTTCAATCTCAATTTCTTGTACATTACAAATCAATTCTGTTGAGGCTCATATCATATCAGTTCTGGAAAATGATGAATGTCTATTTGAATAAAAAGTATATTGTTCTTTTGTAGTATTTCTTTCTCTCATATGTCTTTTAAGTTTTTTTCATCTATCATCCTAAAGAAGGATTTCGGAAGCAGTTTTCTATTTAACTTTGTTGTTTTGTGTGTTTTATAGTCCATGTTCTGGTTTACAATGCCATTAAAGTCTCCCATAATGCAAATATCAACATAGTCCAAGTCTAAAAAAAATTTATGTAGTTTTTTTTATAAAATTCATCTTGCTTTTCATTAGGAGCGTTAATTCCAATTAAAAGTATTTTTTTAGTATTATCCATAATTTCCACCATCAAAATTCTTCCCTCTTCATCTGCGTAAATTAATTTTGTTGGAATATTATCTTTAATATAGAAGATCACTCCTCTTTTCTTGCAGTTCGCCAGTATAGTAAATGTTTTCCCAAGCTTTGGTTGTATTAGTAAATGTTCATGTCTCTTTTGAATATGCACTTCTTGTAGACAAATTAAGTCACATTTTAATTTTTCTAGTTTATGAAATATTTTCTTTCTTTTAATTAAGTCCATTTATATTAATTTTAATCATTTTTCCCTCCATGTTTATACTTTATATACAGGATTTATAGCTCTAGTTCATGGGTCGTCAACCTGGTCCCAACCGCCCACTAGTGGGCATTTTGGGATTCCAGGTGGGCGGTGGGGATTTCGGAGGTTAAAACATCTTTTTGAACTAATGCGCGCAAGAATGCATGCATTAGGGATTTCGGAGGTTAAAATCTCCTTTTGTGCGAGTGGGCAGGTGAGCATAAGTGCGTGCACAAGCAAACACGTGGGAAGAGGAAGGGGAGGAGTAGAAACTGATAGCAGGAACAGGCAGAAGTGGAGCAGAGCAGTTGCAAAATAGGAGAAAGAAAAGGCAGGAGAGAATTGTTGTTGGCTAATAATAATAAGTGGGCTAACTAGCTCAGCCTTACTTTTGTACATAGCCCTAAGGAAGATAAAAAAAGAGATAAAAAGGAAAAGCACTGTGTGGAGTGAGGATCAAAACGTGAGAGTAAAAGTAGTTGTTAAATTGTGAAACAAATTTAGAACCCACGTCTGAAAAAAAGAAATATGCTCGTGGCTATTTACCAGAGTATCTGAAGATGGGTTTCATTGAATCTGTTACAAATAAACAGCTTCCAATGTGTTTACTGTGCCACAAGACATTATCTAATGAAGCAATGAAGCCAAGTCGATTACGAGAACATCTTGCTACAAAGCATTCACAAGATAAAGATAAGCCCATTGAATATTTTCAAGAAATCTATAAAAGATTTCAAAATCGTTCAACAATAGCTGCATCATTTAAAAAACAACATGCAAAAAATGAGTATGGATTAACTGCAGCTTATCATATAGCACACCTAATTGCAAAAAGTGGTAAAAGTCATAATATTGGAGAAACTTTGATAATACCCTCTATCAAAGAATTTATCTCAACATCAGGATATACCTGAAGTTTTAAAAACATTGCCCCTTAGTGATAACACAGTAAAAAAAAAGCCACCATTGACGAAATGGTGGCTAATGTTGAAAATAAACTTATAGGTATTCTCCAAAATTCTTCATTTTCCATACAATTGGATGAGTCTGTCATTGCAGATAATAATGCTGTACTGATGACATATGTACGGTACCTTGATGGAAACAATACATTGCAAGAAGAAAGGCTCTTCACTATCAATCTGATTACAGATACAAAAGGATTATCAATATTTAATGCTGTGAAATCATATTTTGCAAAAAATAATATACCCTTGAACAATATTGTTGCATGTGCTACTGATGGAGCACCATCAATGGTAGGCCGCTATCGTGGGTTTGTTGCTTACCTGAAGGAAGAAGTGCCAAATGTTTTGTGTATTCATTGTGTTGTGCACAGACAACATATTGTAGGAAAACATTTAAGTACAAGTCTCCATTCATCATTAAGTATAATAATTAAAGCTGTAAATAAGATCAAATCTAATGCCAAGTGTGATAGAATGTTTCGACAGCTGTGCCAGGACAATAACGAGCAGTTTATTAGATTACTTTTACACACAGAAGTTCGATGGCTCTCAAAGGGTACATGTTTGTCTCGTTTTGTTGCATTATTTGATAGTGTCATACAGTTTTTTGAAAGTGATAATGAGGCTGGTCTCTATGAACAGTTAAAAACCGTAAAGACTGATGCCTTTTATTTGGCAGACATTTTCAAGAGATTTAATGAAATTAATTTGCAGCTTCAAGGAACCAATATAACTCTTATAAGTTGCAAAAATATTGTGTCATTATTTATCAAAAAGCTTGATCTTCTCCGTCATAATATTCTCAAGAGAGAATTTCATCAGTTTCCTGAATTGTCCTCTATAAACAATGATGTAACTCCGGGGGATATTGAAAGGTTCAGTAGCCACATCAACGAACTCAAATTGGATATGGAAAAACGATTTCAAGATATTTTGAACTTAAAGGTGCATGACTGGATGATAAATCCTTTTACAGCAAATGTTGCTGAAGTTGATATAACTTGCCAAGAAGAACTATTAGAACTTAAATATGATGAAGAGAGTAAATGTAATTTTGGCAGTGATGGATACCAAAAACTCTGGCAAAATAAAAAAATGCCTGCATTATATCCAAATATGTGGAAAATGATGTTCAATTTATTGATACCTTTCCCTACCACATATCTTGTAGAATCAGGCTTTAGTGCTGTTAATCATATTATGAGCAAACAGAGAAACCGTCTGAATATCACCGAAAGAGGAGACCTTCGTTTGTTCCTTACGAAAATCGAACCAGATATCAAACATTTAGTCTCGCAGCATCAGATTCAAAGATCTCATTAATCACTAGTAAAGCTAATTTCAATTTACTTTATTGTTTTCTAATTAAACTTTATAAAGTTAAAAACATTATAAACATGCATAAAGTAGAAATAAAAAGATAAATGTATGTACATTTCTTTTTTAAAAAAACACCCTCCTTTCTAACAAATATTGCGCACTTGCGCAAAAGCTGGTGGGCGGTAAGGAAATTTTTCCATCAAGAAAGATCCATTAGTGGGCGGTAGGTAGAAAAAGGTTGACTACTACTGCTCTAGTTGATCTGGGTTCTCGTTGTTCTCTGAGGATTACACCGCCCACCGCACCTTCTTCCTTATCAATTCCGCCTACGGCTCCTTCTACTTTTTCAGTCTCGATTATAGGTGTCTCCAGTAGTTGCACTAATAATTCTTCTTTTCCAGTTTTCTCAGCCATTTCTCTAAAATGTTCTGCATAGAAAGCTTCTGCCTTGTCAATTGTATCTATTCTGTATCTTTGTCCTTGCCATGTAAATAATAAACCTTCCAGTATGAGCCATCTATAATTAACACCTTTTTTGATCAGGACCTTAGTCAAGAATTGATATTCTCTTCTCTCTCACTCTTCTCGGAATTTGTTTCAACACTACAACCTCTTTACCTTTGTATTCTAGTTTTCTATCTCTCATTTTTTGCAATATTTGTAGTTTGATTGCTTTCTTGGTAAATCTTACATGGACTTCCCTTGGAAGAGCATTTCTCATTGCATATCTTGTATATTCTCCATCATCTTCTCTTGGGATGTCTCTAAAACATTTGTCAATATCTCAGATATTATCTGTACTAAGTTCTTTCCTCTTACTTCTTTCTATGTTTTGAAATCTTAAAAAGAATTCGGACCAATCCATCCCCCATGC
Organism: Natrix helvetica; assembly: GCF_964273705.1. Taxonomy (NCBI): domain Eukaryota; kingdom Metazoa; phylum Chordata; class Lepidosauria; order Squamata; family Natricidae; genus Natrix; species Natrix helvetica. Next base: position 66,846,704 of record NC_138550.1, on the reverse strand, counting down.
TAATATTCCACTGTGCTTTTCTTCTTATCACTCTCTATAAACAAGCAGTGAGACCTTGAAGTGCCAAGCCAGGATAATCAGTGAAAAAAAATAAAAGTGTCTCATTTCCAATATACAAACCTTCAGCCTCCGAGTAGCAGTGTTATTGTTGCAATGTTGCAATTTTCTTTGTTTCTTTTTGTATCTTTTTTGTATTAAAACTTGAAAGTTTTTTTAATTAGCTCAAAAAACTTCAGAAGTGCACTTCATGAAAATATTTATGAACTGAGACCAAATATAAGTCAGAGTCAGAGCAATGACAAGGTAGAAATGAGTAGAATTAGAATCACATTCATTTTTCAAGTTTAAATGCCAATAGAACTAAGTCTTCAAATGAATGTATTCTATTAAGTGATAATTCCTGTTGATATATTGTAAATAGTTTTAAAAGTTTTAAATCAAATTTGCAACATCTAATGAAGTTTACCTAGCTATTCAAGCACTCAAAATGATTTCCTACATGTGTCATCCACAGAGGGGGTCAAACTAGCCAAATTGTAAAAGCAATGGTGTGATGGTACAACACAACTCCATGTCTTTTGTACATGCATTGTGACATCAACAAAAGATGTACCTTGCTGCACAATGTATTTCCATCTGTATACAATATATAATATCTGCAGATATTTTGTAAACCGTAATGCATTTCTTTCAGAGAGGCTTGTTGTTCAATCTTATGCAGACTTCCATGGAAAAAATGCAGTTTTCTTATCATCACATGATTCCACAAGTTGAATCAATTAAGTGGGGTCTTCTTTCCTGCATCTTCTTAAGTCTCTATGGTTTACAATTACGTTCTTTGTAACAAATAAACCTCTGCTTTGAACTATTACACAATACAGTGTAAATATTGTGCGATATTTGGTTATAATACAGCATAAATCTGTACGTGGTGGCTCAGTGGCTAAGACACTGAGCTTAATGATCAATATGTTGGCAGTTCGGCAGTTCAAATCCCTAGTGCCATGTAATGGACTGAGCTCCCATTACTTGTCCCAGCTTCTGCCAACCTAGTAATTCAAAAGCATGTAAAAATGCAAGTAGAAAAATAGGAACCACTTTTGGTGGGAAGGTAACAGCATTCCATGTGCCTTCGGCATTTAGTCATGCCAGCCACATGACCACAGAGACATCTTTGGACAGTGCTGGCTCTTGGGCTTTGAAACGGAGATGAGCACTACCCCATAGAGTCAGGAATGACTAGCACAAACAGTATGTGTAAGGGAAACCTTTACCTTTACATATTATTTACAGCATAAATAATATGTCTTCATTAGTTGACTATGAGGTTCATTATTAATACTAAAGTTTGTTCAATCATGAAACTCTTATAGAAGAACTGACATATTCCTTGGACAATGAGAAGCAGACATGAAAACTAATCAAGGCAAAGATAAGGCAAACAAGACCTATTTTAAAAAGATCTACAGTTTTAAAAGGATATAGAGAATCAACAAAAAAGAAGACATGGTGACAAATATTTGTAGCCAGTTTTGAAGAGGATTATGATCTGGGGGAGACAAAAGTGATTTTATTCTGTTTTGTTTTTGCTTTGGGGAAGACTTTAAAAACCTGGCCCATGTTCTTTAGAATATTTTGATCCAAATTCCTAGTCTTCTTTATTCTTTCACTGCAAGAGTAAATTTACAGATTGGGTTGTCCAGAGCTGGGTCAACAATGTAAGAGATTTTCACTCTGATGACAGGTGAGAGCAAATATCTTGAATTTTGAATACCTCATAGGAAATATTTGATTAAGAATTGGCTTTTTGCAAGACTTGCAACATTTTAAGAACAACATTCATGAAAATATGAAATAAATATAAACCTAATGTCAACTTTTTTAAAAAAAATCATGTAATTGTCAGGTCTTCTTTAACTTAGTGATGATTTTTTAATGAATATGGCTTCATTTAGAACTCAATATATATAAATTTGTATTATATTCTGGGGAAATGAAAGTTTAATACAAAAACTTCAAATATTATATATGCCTGTAATTAGGCATGCCTTCATGCCTACAAAGAGATATATAGAAATATAAGACAAGAGCACTTACTTAGTCTTTCATATAGTCTTGAATTTGTAACTGGTGCTGATCAGTGCTGATCATGAATCCCATTTATCCAGGTTGGGCTGTAAAAATAGAATAAGTGTGCTTCAACAGGGCAGATTTTACTCAGTAAAAATGAAAGAGAAAGAGAGAGAGAGAGAGAGAGGGAGAGAGAGAGATTTTATCTTGCCAACACTTCATCAATATTCTGATTACATATTGCTTTTATTTCAGACTGTTTCATTTTCTTCACTTTTATTCATTCCTTCTCCTTTCTTCTTCTCCTATTTCACCTCTGTCTATTGGCCTCAGAACAAAATTGCCAACCAGTTTAGCATGTTTTGCATTTGTTCTCAAAAGAAACAGCTTGTTCCCCCCTGCAAAAAGGAAGCAACTGAACATTCAAAATAGATTAACATTTTAGGATAAATCGAGGCGAAAACTCCATGTTGAATTTCTTTTCTCACAGGTTGTAAACCAAAGATCTCCAGAGCTGCTTATCTCATTTTTTGCTCTTCCATACAGTGTTCTCACTGTATGATGTGGATTGTGTTAATGGCTGCAGCCTTTCTCCATAAAGCCATTTCTTACAAGAAAATAATTAATGTGAAGCACTCGTGGCAGGGGACAACTAATGTATTTGTGGAGATTTAAATTTCTACATAGGACTGACAAAAGTTTGTTTCAAAATGTTTCTAGATTGTTGACAGTGAGTAACTGGAATTCTTATTAAACTGCATGCTATCTCATAATTGATTTATTATCTTAACTGTATGTTTCTCAAAAGCTATGTAGCTAAAGGACAATACCCTCTCACTAAGTCTTTTTTTCAGACTGGGAAGAGTGGGCAGTCAAGGAAGCTTCAGAAGAATTGAAATATATGTAAAGAAAACAACACCTTCTGCCAGTTCCAACACTCAAAAGCACTAGAAGAAAACCTTGAGAAAGAATGCTCAAATATCCTTACAATCCTTCCAATTTTGGAAAATTTCATGGGCTTGTTTCTGCCATTCTTATTCTTTAAAACAGCAGAAATTCCTTAATTCAGCAAGTTATGTTAAATAATTATATTTATATCTATGCATCTATATCTATCCATATCCATAGATATAGACACATAGGTGTGTGTGTGTGTGTGTGTGTGTGTGATACGTTTTTGTGATACTTCACATAGGGCCATTTTACCCATAAGTTCATCTTTTGCAAACTTTTCATGTTTCAATATAAGATTTAACCAAAAGGCTTCCATCAGGCAAAAAGATGACTTCAATTTATCAGAACTTACCCATCCATTATCCATTTATTTTTAAGATGTTAACCCCTAAAGTAGAACTCTTAAAAAGCCATTTTAATAATATGTAAAACATCTCATAACTTCTTACAGAGTTAAGGACACAGATTGATGTATTTTATATATGCCTCTTGAATCCTGTAAACCAAGGCAGAATTACTGTAATTCATGCTGATGTTCTCCAGAAATAGAATATTAAATGAAAAGTAAAGTTTTGAATAAGGGACGTAGTGGCTAAGATGCTGAGCTTGTTGATCAGAAAGGTTGATAGTTTGGTGGTTCGAATCCCTAGTGCTGCGTAATGGAGTGAGCTCCCATTACTTGTCCCAGCTTCTGCCAACCTAGCACTTGGAAAGCATGTAAAAATGCAAGTAGAAAAATAGGGACCACTTTGGTGGGAAGGGTTACAGTGTTCCGTGTGCTTTCAGCATTTAGTCATACTGGCCACATGACCACAGAGACGTGTTTGGACAGTGCTGGCTCTTCAGCTTTGAAACGGGGATGAGCACCACCCCCTAGAGTTGGGAATGACTAGCACATATGTGTGATGGGAACCTTTACTTATACCTTAAAGTTTTGAATATTTGTTCTGCACCTGTATTTTCCATTATTTGATGGCCAGGAAACAAGAGTTATTAATTAGAGAAAATAATTAATAACTGTTAAGATTGTTTTAAACTTGTCACAAACATTTTCTCCAGGTTAAACTATAAAATATGAAGCACTCATATCATCATAAGTATATGGAGAATTTCAATCAGAAGGGACAGATTGTTATAAAGTTTGTTTGCTGGCATTTCTATTATATATTCTTATTTTAATCACATGTTTTAATTTAAATTTTGTTTACCTATTTTGCCCAAGTGAAAAACTGAGAAAATCTGAAAAACGTTTTAAAGGGAATCATACTGTATTGGATAAGCTCAGTTTAGATTGGTTTAGTAATAAGGCAATAACTTCCTTGACATTATCATAACTGATATGCCAGCCTATGTCTATATTTTTAGCAGCAAGTTTTAATAAATTTACTAAGACTTACTCCCTAAAGGTTTGGATATAATGATTAAAGCAATAAATGCAATGTAATGCTAATATTCAGGGGTGGGTTCCGGCAGACACTATTGCTAGTTCACTTGTGGGTGCGCAGCATGCACACACTGTGTGTGCATGCATAGTACAATGAAATGGTTCTGCACATGCCCAGAAGAGAAAAAAAGATGGTGGCACCTACGGCACTGCCCAGAGAACCAGTTCAGGGATATGGCAGGCCTGGTAGCTGCTGGTTCCAGCGACCCAGGCCACCAAACCATTACTGGTTCAACTGAACTGGTCCGAACCAGTAGGAACCCACCACTGCATGTATCCTAAAAAAGTTTTGGCTGCAAAGACATCCATAAATAGTAAGAAGTAGTCCTAAGTTAACAGTCATTAATTCTGTTCCCTATCATCATAGCACCCCACAGTTATGTGATAGAGATCTGGATGCTTGGCAACCAGGTGGCACCTACAAAATTTGCATTGTCTTATAATCACATGATCGCCATTTGTAACTTCCAGGCCAGCATTCCACAAGCAAAGTCAATGGAAAAACCAGAAAAGAAGGTCATAAGCTACTCCAGTAAGTTGCTTGTATTCTCATGGCTTTTTCTTCTGAGGAGGCAAATACAAGTCTGTGGTGGCTCCCTGCTCACCCTCCTTCATCTGGCAGAAGCCACTGCCCAGCCCAAACACACCGATGCCACATCATAACAGCTACTTACCTGTTGTGGCCCGCCAGTGGCCAGTGGAGCTGGCAGCAGATTCGGACAATGAGGAGGTTGGGAGGAACATAGGCCTGTCCTGGAGTCTGGGGAAGGCTCTGATGAGGGCTCTGTGTCAGAGCAGAGAGAGGGCCAGTATCAGTTGCCTTCAGAGTCAGATGTGGAGCAGAATTCACAGCAAATTAATAAAAGGGTTTTTTGTCAGGACAAGGAGTTTGCTTCTTGGGAAGCCTAGGTCAGAACATTAACTGCTCAATGGCCTACCTTGTGAGCTGCCTGGGACTTGCAACTCCCTGCCAGCTTTCCCATTGAGTTTTCTTGTTAGGGGTTAGGGTTCAAACTTCAGGGGTGGGGTTCAAATTTTTTTACTACCGGTTCTGTGGGTGTGGCTAGGTGGGAGGCATGTGACTGAGTGGGTGTGGCCAACTTGACATCACTCACGCACATGCACACTCAGTCACATGCCCCCCACCTAGCCACACCCACAGAACCACAAAAATTTCTGTTTTGCCAGCTGGGAGGCTGGCAAAGAAGCCTCGTTTTCCCTGCTGCCCATGGCTCTTGGAGGAAGGAAGCAGATAAGCGAGCCCTGGGTGGCACCTCTGCCTCCTTCCTCCAAGAGCAGGCTTCAGGGACAGCCAGCATCTCTCGCTGCTGTGCTCTTCACTTGTTTTCCACCTGGAAGCTCTGCAGGCAGGGGGCCTCCCATTTCACCTCCCACAAGACTGGGTGCAGTGGAACCTACAGCTATGTTGCATCCTACTATTACTATCACCACCACCAGCAACAGCGGGGTAGCAGCAGCAGCACTTACTCTCTGCTTCTGTGGGCATGGCTGCTCTCTGCTTCCCATGCTTTGCAACCTGGCTGGAGAGAAGTGCTGCTGAAGTGGTGCTTTGCTTGCTGCAGCTGAGACACCAGAGAGGAAGGAATAGTGCTGCCCAGGTTTAGGGAAAGGCAGCTGGGGCCAGGCTGCCCCAGCTGATCCTCCACTGACCCCTAAAGAAGAAGAGGCGGGGGATGATTTGCTTGTACAATCAATTATCTGTCACCACTTCTTCTTTAGGGGTCAGTGGATGTGATGGCCTGGCCCCAGCTGCCTCCCCCAAACCCAGACAATGCTACGCCCACCTTCCCACCTCCCACCTCCCTCCCTGGTGTTCGAGGTGCAGCAAGCGAAGCGCCACTTCAGTGGCGGTGGTTTTCGGACAGGTTGCAAAGCATGGGGAGCAGAGAGCAGCACACCCACAGCTTCACTCGGCAGGAGAGGATGAAGAGATTAAGATACAATGCAGTAAAACCAAGTATTAGGAGATCTTTACCTTTATGAAATACCATATATGATGACTTTTAAGGTAATGTTGCAATGCAAAGATATTTGTGAAAGGAATCCTATTTTTATGTAACAGCAGAAGTTCATGCTATTGTCACTTCTCTTAGCCCAAGAGGTGCTGCCCAAGCCCGTGGGGGGTTTGACTTCTCCGGCGGGAAGTTCAACCCTGATCTCAGTTGGGAGAAGGCCCCAAAGCCATCAGGGGGACCCCAGTGGCTTGGGAGGTGGAGAGGCAGAGGTTGCCCTGGCACCTGGCTCTCGAAGGAAGAAGGCAGCATCACTTCCCTTATCGCCCGCCACTGCCTGCCCGCTCGCTCGCCGCTTTCCTGGGAAGGGCTTCAGGAGGCTTTGCTGAGCCATCCCAGAGCTGCGTGGATGCTTCCCTACTGGGAAACCCGACCCGCTGCTCCCATGAGAGGCTCAGCCTTGCCTGCTGGGCAGCATTTTTGGAAGCATTGCAACTCAGCCTTGCCTCGCCTGGCTCCCTTCTGAAGTTAGGAAGTTGGTGCTTTGCTCCTGATGCTACAAAAGCCCAGGCTGGGGCACTTTGTGCAGCCTTCGCAATAGGAACACCTCCGGTGCCCATTTCTTTAAGTGAGGGGTCCTTGAAGAGGGGCCCAAACTGGCCATGGGGTGGGCAGGGGGGCCTCTGACCACCTTCCACCCCAGGGAGCTGCCGTGTCCCATTGCAGGTTCCCAAGGCGGCCTTGACCCCTGCCTCCCCCCTGCCTCCAGGCCCACGCAATCTCCATGCCACCTCACCAACCTGGAGATGCTCCCGGTTCTGCTGGACGGCCGCTCCTTCATGTCCTGTTGCCAGCTGCAGTTGGGCCTTTGGTGGCCCCGCTTTTTCCTGGTATCCCTTCCCAGCCAGGAGACACCCCGGGACAGCCCCACTGCCTTGGCAAGGTGCTGGGTCAGTCAGCAGCTCGCACACCGCCACCATGTGACCTTTGTAAACAGCAACTCCCTGGGGGTGGGAGGTGGTCAGAGGCCCCCACCTGCCCCATGGCCAATGCGGGCCCCACTTGAAGGGACGCCTACTTGAAGGAACGGGCACCGGGGGTCTTTCTGTCATGAAGCCCACTCAAAACCTTTTCTTTCTTTCTGAGAGAGAGGGGGAGGGAGGGAGGGAGGGAAGGAAGGAAGGAAGGAAGGAAGGAAGGAAGGAAGGAAGGAAGGAAGGAAATTTTAATATAATCAAGGGTTAAAGCTTTTATTCTAAACATCTTATAATTTCTGAACAATCTAAGTCATGGTTGTAACTTTTTTCCTAGCAGAGATCTTGTAGTTCCTTGCTTTATCTTAATAATTCAATAAGTAAAAACTTGTCATTAATTTTGAGAAAAGCTTTATTTTTGTAGCTGCTACATAACAGACCAACCACATGAAGAGTTTATGACAACTTATGTGTATGAAGCAAAAGCTGCACCAGTAGAATGGAAAGCATGCTGATGGGAAGAATGAGAATCACTGAGGAATTCTTCTAATTTTATTATAATTATGTTTCCCAGAAGTTCCTTTGACTTTTATTACACGTATTTGCAAATCAGTAAGTTTAAACCTGCAGTCTTCCCTTTCTTTCTCCTTTATGTCTACTTCCCACACATAATTACTCATGTAGAAAGCATCCTGGCTTTTCTATCTATATCTATATACTAAAGGTGGAGGATATAGAGGAGGGTGTGAATTTTCAAGTGTAAAATTTAGCAGAACAGTTTTTTCTAAACATCTGCAAATGAGTATATTTTGGTTAAGTTATTAAAAACTTAATTAGGTACACCTTGCAGCTTCTGAATGTCTTCATTGGCAATAATGCAGCAAGAGTTTATTACCTGCGTTTAGAATTTGTAAAAGAGGTAGGAGAAAGAAGGGGAGCTAGTTTTTAAAAAGAGAATAAAGAAGGAAAGAGGCTTAAAAAATAAAACCTTTGCTCCCACACAGTTCAGAGAGTTCACACAAAGAAGATCCCATGGCAACCGCAAGTCCCACAGTTTGCTTTATACAGAAACACGCAAATCCAAGAATAGATAATGCATCATCGCTTTTTAAAACAACCCTTTACTAGAGAAATTTCTGGAGAAAGGCTGCTTCTACATCAAGCGTTTTCTCCCGGCGAATTATCTTCGTGTTCATTTCCATGTGATGGGATGGGGTGGGGCGGAGGACAAAGGACCTGTTATGATGATCTGTCCCCGAAACAAGTGGGTAGTAACGATTCTTCCTTCACTGTCCCTTTCCTCAAACCCCCTTGCCTCTTTGAAGGCTTTGCAGAGGCAATCTGGTATGGCTTGTTAGGACTGAACTATCCATTGGATGGCAGTAACAGTTTCTTTATGACTTGCAACAAAGCTGAGAATGCATTCAGTCAAATGAGCCGATTTTGTAGAAACACTGGAATCATGTATGCATTGCATTGCAGTTTCTGTTCGTCCTCTTCTTTCATTCTCTCCTGCTCCCTCTTTTCATCCCTCCTTTGTTGCCTGCATTTGAATATTCAGAGTGGGTTGACATTTTTTCTTATGCTTGCTCTTTTGGTTTGTTGATTTGTCATTTTCACAGAAGATTATCACAATTCAAGGCAAACGGACAACTGTGGGGTTTCTCCTCCCTCCCGCTCCCCCCCTCTTTTTTTTTTAAATAAGCCTTCTGCCGATCGAGAGTTTTAGGACCCAAGAGACATCCTCTGAAACAGCAGGAGCGGTATGCTTTCCACATAGCGGTACAGTGCAAGGAAAACCCCATCGGATTCGTTATTGTAGGATACTTGGATTATACCCGGGATTCAGGCTTTTTATGGCTGTGTGGTGGCTTTGGAATTTTTAAATGTGTTCCGAGAAATTTTGAAAAGGCTCCATGCTCATAACCCAGGACTTCCTTTCTTGTCCTACAGCTCATAGACTTCTTAGCTGATCGATCTTTTCGTCCTCTTCACCTGTTTCTAGCAAGCTTTTCCGCCTTCTTTTGCCTTTCATCTTCTCGGCTAATTTTAATTTGGGCTTCTCATCTGGATTGTACCATCGGTGAACAACCTGGCCACTTTGAGGACAAGCAGGAAGCAAATCTTGCAAGGGATCTCTAGCTCTACATGGAATTAACTGCTTGGATGGTGAATTTGGCGCTTGTAAATGGGCATCTCTTTTCCCTTCTTAATTGTTAGCATTAGGAAAAAAGAAATCAGAGAAGTTCTTACACACCGTGGGTTTCCTGACTACGTATTGTGATGATCAGTACTAATCTTACTCACTGATACTGGGAGAAGAATTTTTACAAGACTGTGGTGGGTAAGATAACCTCTCTTTCCTCCTTCCCCACTTTCCCCAAACCTATGTAAAAACTAATCAGAGATATTGCTAAACTTGGCAGCTTGTGATTGAATTGCTACTTTCATGATTGCTGCAGTTTGCTTGCGCGCGCACACGCGCGCGCGCGTGTTTATGTGTGTGTCACAGGGAGAAAGAGAGAATGTTCTATTATTAGTTCAGTAAAAGAACTGCAGTAGCTATTTTAGAGAGTGCATTTTGTGATAAATCAAAGCACGGGCAAGCCAACTCACCACCTGAGATGGAAAATCAGCCTGTCTGCAGACTGAATAGACAGCCTTGCAAGTCCTTTCCATCTTCTCTGTGACGTATTTGGGAATAGAACAGAATGTATAGCAGTCAGAGGAGCACTCCGTGATGGAGCCTTTTTAATGTAAAATGGATTAGTTCATTCCCCCCTCCCCCCAAAGCTCTGTGCAGTATTATCTTAGAACTGCACACTTACAGCTCTCTCTTTGATCAAGTTGCAGAAGTTTGAAGTGCCTAATCTGCATTCATTGGCATTATGAGGTAGTGGGAATTAATACTGCTGTGGAGCCTGATGTTGCTGGGAAATTTGACCAATGAATACTTCTTTTCTTTAAAAAAAGACACATAATGTTTCTGATGGTTCTCTGCTGATTTGTATTCTCCCTTTCTTGGAAAACATTGTCATTTCTTGTTCAAATAGTTATGCTTGATACCCTGAGACCCATGTGCAAGAGAGCTGGAGATCAGTAAAAAGTGATATGACCTCAGTAGCTTTGTCCAAAGCTTACTGGGGCAAATGTATCCAGGGCCTTGGTGGATCAGAAAGACATCATAACTAATATTCCCTTGGTGCAAAGCAATATGCATTGCTCAACCTTTTTCTGTAAATTCATTTTGATCAGAGGAAGAGAGGAAGGACTGAGATAATCAATAGTGATGACGTGACGATACACTGCACTGCAATGCTAAACTTACACAGTGTGTGCTAGAATGTAGACTCCCATGTATGGCTAATGGTTCACTCTTAATGGATGTGGTGTAACATATATGCTGCTTGAAAAGGAAGATAGCTATAGCTGAGCACAATGAATTATTATGTAACTTCAATGCTTCTAATAACATTTTTATTCTAGCTGTTAGTTGGGTTAATTTTGGAAGACTACTGATAAAGACAAACACAGCTAATCTGATATTGAGGGAAATAAATAACTCCCATCCTCCCACCAGAGTTCCATCTGGGATAATGCTATAAAAAAATAGAACATTACATTTATAGCTCAACTGCACCTACTCTCAGGACAATACATAAGAATGTTCAATCACAGAGAAACATATAATCTAACCCATCAGTACTGCACATTACAACAGACTTCAAGTTGACTGAAGTTGAATAGTTGGTGTAACCTCCTTTTTTTAGTTAAAGGTATCCCCCCTCCCCAAGTAAGATTCTAGTTAAGAAAAGTGTCCTACAATTATTTGATGTGGTAGCATACAAATTTGATAACTAACACATACACACACAGGCATGGTTTGTCTTGATGGAAAGAAATATGCCTTAGAGCTATGATGGTGAACCGATGGCACACGTGCCACAGCTGGCACGCAGCACCCTCTCTGTGGGCATCCGAGCCATCACCCTAGTTCAGCTCCACCATGCATGCATGTGCACCTCCTGCCGGCCAGCTGGTTGTTGGGTCTCTACTGCACATGTGTGGGGGCGGGACGTGTGCGGGGAGCCACGCATGCATACATGGGGGCACATGTATGTGGGCTGCACACACATTGCATTTTGGGGGTTCGGGCACGCATGCATGCATTTGCATGCACATGCTTTGGGCACTCATTCCGGAAAGGGTTAGCCATCACTTCCTTAGAGCTTTGGTTGGTTATTAATTAAAAGCTTTCTGCAGCTTTCTTTAGTGGTTAAGCACAGTAGCGAAGTCTTTAAAACAGAGCCTTTTGTAATATAAGATTATGATAAGGGTGGCTCTCCTAAATGGTTGCTAAAGTTGAAACTACATGAAATAAATAGCTAATTAAAAACATAGTTTGAGGTCCCTGCATATCCCATGTAGACTAATTGTAATGTCCCCCTTTATACAAAACAAAGAATATACAATAGGGGCATAAGAGACTGAAAAACAGCATCCACCTCAAGACCATGATATATTCAATTCAAGAAACTGCAAATGATAAATTTTCTTAGCAGCCTGGAGTCATAGTTCCTTAAACATGTATTTTGCACTTCTTTATTTCAAAGTTGCTTCCTAGGTCTGTTTTTTTCTTATTTTTTTCTAGAACGATCTGACACATACACTAATACATTGAATTAATACAGGTTAAGGATTGGAACCGATAGAACACACACACACACACACAAACACACAGAAAATTAACTCCTGTTTCAATCCTTCAGGGGTCAGAATAACACTATGGCAAATCTTAAAGATTAGTATGCAATTTTGCAGGAAAGTTCCTAGCATTAGAATTTTTCTCTTCATACTTCACTATATATATTCTAATTCTTGAATTACTTTAGGATTTCCGTGCATTGTTTCAACAGAACCACAGTTCTGTACAGAACCTTTTAGAAGCCACTATATTGAGATGAAGAAGGATTTAAGAGAGCAGTTGTGTAGATGGGACTAGGATGAATCTATATATAGTACATTTGAATCATAAGCTGATTTCATTGGACTTGATGAACTAACTAGATATAGAAGTGGATTAAACTATCTTTAAATGATAATATCCATCTTGTTTCTTATATTTGTAATAAGAATCCAATATACTATTAGATAATATTTATGTTTCTACCTGTTACAAAAAGGTAGTATAAAAATGTAAATTATTGTTCTGCTCACCAAATGTTTATATGAGATCTTTGTTGTTCAGGCTTACAAACACACATTTTGAAACATATTCATTGAGAGAAAACTCAAGGCCAAGTAAACTGGTGATTTTTTAAAAATAAACAAGTTTACTTCCCTAATGTATAACTAATTTGAACTATGGTTAATAAAGTTTGATCTATAAATTATAGCCATCTGATTGATAGAAAATTCCCTTGAATAAATTTCTGATTAGACTTATGGAGAAGAATCAGTTACTTTATATTGAAAATAATACCAATACAAGAGTAACATTTGTAATATGTAATCCACTTCTATACCTGGTTAGTTCATCAAGTCCACTGAAATCAGCTTATGATTCAAATATATTGTATATAGATTCATCTTAGTCCCACCTACACAACTGCTCTCTTGAATCCTTCTTCATCTCAATATACTGGCTTCTAAAAGGTTCTGTACAGAACTGTGGTTCTGTTGAAACGGTGCAGGAAAAGTTTGACACTATTATAAAATACAGCTAATTATTGAAAATATATCTGATTTTTAAATCTGCTTTGTAATAAAATGCTTTGTAACCAAGACAATCTCAGCCCTTTTTTATGACAAAGGACATATGGTAACTTGGATCAATATTTTCTTAAAAAATCAAGTTGGTGGGTGGGACTCACACGAAGAACAACTATAGAACCATACTGTTTTCATAGCTACTGATAAGGGTTGTGTCAGGATTTTTATTCCTCTATAGATCTGGATTGGATTGCTATTTCTCATGTTAGGGATCAAAGAAAAGAGAAAGAAAATTTTAGTAAAACAAATTAGTAAGCTATGCCTATACATGTAATCTTGTAATTCTGCCATGTATGTTGGGGTGTCTATGTCTCTGTATGGGAATAAATAAATATAGTCATTTATGCATTTGACTTTTGCAGTGCAATAAATTTAGACTAGAAATAGATCACGTGTGATATGGTGATATAATCAACGTCTTTATTGATTAGATGCGCTTTGATAAACAAAGATTAGAGGATCCTGTTTCCATGTATGATTGTTCAGAATGGAAATAAATATAGCCTTTCTGAGTACAGTTTAATAATACAGTACATTCTGATTCAGAAAAAACAGTGATCATCCACAATTTTAAACACCTGATGCTTTCTGTTGCCTTCCTTTTCTTGGTCTGCTGGCTAATTATTTATAATGTAATTGTAAAATCTGGCTAATGAGTGTTGTAATACATTAATACATTTTAATATTTGTGAATAATGTTGTATACACTAAATTGACACCCATCATTTTGTAATTTATTTCAAGTGGGAGTTTAATACTGTAGTCACAGAAAGCTTTGTCATCGATAACAGAATGACTATATCTTACCAGAAATATTTGAATAGTTTGCTGGTTACTTCAGAATTCACACACACACAGTGCTAGAGAAAGATTATATTAATGTGAAAAAATTGATTGTTATCGGCTGGAAAAAACACCATTTGAAAAATGTATGTTTTTCTTTTTGGTTTTGTTCTCTGGATTTTACTAATAACCATCAAGCCTGGTTACCTGAAAAATGTTGATTTATCGTATTACATCAGTTTTCTAAACTTGATGCCCTCTTAATGCCTTAGGCTAAAATTCCAAAATTTTCCAGTAGAGTAGAGGGAGGGGTCACGCGAGGGTTATAACACAGCCTGATTGGTCCATTAGACAGAGAGAAAACTTCTTAACATTCTGTCTCTCCTAATGGTTCCCAGTTTCCTCTCAATCTGGTCCAAGCACTGAGTATTTTCTTGGTTCCTAGATAGAAATATTGCTTTTAATTATTCTTAGATTACTGAAGGTAACTATTCGATTTGACTATTGGCTAAACTAAATTTAAATTGTAGCTGCGCCCAGACAGACAGCTCGTTCCTGTCCTCTGCTGGCAGGGAGAGCCCCATGGGGCAAGCTCCTCTCCCTATCCGTGGGCCGGGTGCCTGGACTGATTCCTGGGTTCACAGGCGTGCCTGGCGACCCCTGCAGCTCCAGGAGCCTTCGTCAACTGCCCGCAACGCGCCTCGTTGATGGAGCCGAGCGATCGCCTCAGTAAGCCGATCACCGCAGCGAGCAGAGAAGCGTGCGAAGACAAGCTGCCACTCCGCTGACCCATCTGGCTGTCCCTGCCATGACAGCAACCCCCCTCAGCCACACGCCTTAAAATCGCCTACTTGCAGCCGGGGAAGCTCAGAGGCGGGCCGCCACAGTGAAGCGAACGGCCGCCTGAAGAAAGAACGGGCGAGAGGCTCTGGTGGCCATTTTGAGTGCCACCACATGCACCAGGCCTACAGGCCCCAGGGAGCACTTGATCCCAGTGAGCAAGCCAGCGAATTCAGAGCCCGAGGCCTCAGCAAGCTCTCTGTGGGCCCGACCAGGGTCGTTTTGCCTAGACTGCCAGCTGCTTACGGAGCTCGGATTCCTGCAGTCCCAGCGAGCTCAGAGGGGCATAATCAACGGACACTTGAGGGGGCAATGGCGGCGCGGGCTGATTCAGCTCTGGCCGCACCTGACCTGGCCCAGGCAGACAGAGAGGGCCCCATGGAGCAGCCCAAGGCCAGATCTTCTTCTACGAGGCCACTGGCTGCACGTAGGCCTTCCAGAGCCACTGAGAAGGATGAGCCCAGACAATCCAGGACTTTGGAGAAGACCATTGCTAGGGCCGAGCAACAGGCCCAGTCATCCAGGCCCGAATCCAAATCCAGGTCCAGGTCCCCCATGGGTCCCAATCCAAGCCCTTCTCCCCCACCTCGTAGGGGTTTTAGTCCTTCCTCCCCTTCGGTGTCCCCTCCCAGGTCATACCAAAGCTCTAGGCGGGCAGGATCACCTTCCATTCCGGATTCTCCCGGGGCGGGGTAGGCAGAGACAGCAGACCCTCTGGAAGGTTCCTCCAGTTGCTTCCACTCTATCAGGGCCTGGGCCGGGCCAACCCTGGGCCCAGACCAATACCTGGATGAAGAGACTGATCTAGATCACCTCCCAGAAAGTATAAAGAGGCTCATCTCAGCAGCCATCTCCCGGGGCATTGCCCAAAGAGATAGGGCTCCCCTGCATGCCAAGGGCCATTCCTATCATAGATCTCGATCCAGGCCATCATCCCCTTCCTTAATTAGTGAAGCTTCTTCCAGGGGGGAGGACAACTGGAATGACATGGGGTTTTTGGATGACAAGGATGCTGCTCCTCCAGAACCCCCTCTTCTTCAAGCCTACTTCCCCCGGCCATGTTCAAGCCCTTACTCCACAAGGCTAGGAAGACCACAAAAAATCGGGACAGGGGATCCTACAGTCCCGCCTCCTAGGGATCCTGACATGGCCATGTTTTCCAACACGGCTACCAGTAAGGAAGAGATTCCTGCTCCCCCATTGTTTATGGAGGTGGTCAAAAATCAGTGGGACTGCCCTTCCAACTTCTCTTCTCCTGGCAGCAACGATCGTCGCGTCTATAATCTGGAACAGAACTTTACCCATGCCCTCCAGCTTCCCACTATCGATACTCCGATAGCGGCCCTTGTCTCCTCCTCCCTGGTAGTCTCTGGGGATGCAGCAGACAAGATGAAACTGGAGGACAAACGGGCGGAATTGACCCTGCAGAAGAACTTTAATGCTTCTGCGTGGGCGGTCAGAGCGGCAGTCGCAGCTTCGTACTTTAACCGTACAATGGTGATGTGGCTCTGCCAACTCCAGGATCGGGTTCCAATCCAGGACGACCGCATCCATCAGGACATCACTAAGATTCTGGCTGCCTCCCAGTATTCCGCTGACGTGACTCTGGACATGGTGAAGTTCGCCTCCAGTGCCTTAGCCACTTCTGTCATCTCTCATCGCCTCCTGTGGCTCCGCAGTTGGCAGATGGACAACAAGGCGAAGTGGAATCTGGCTGCAGCCCCCTA
Source organism: Natrix helvetica (assembly GCF_964273705.1). Classification (NCBI taxonomy): domain Eukaryota; kingdom Metazoa; phylum Chordata; class Lepidosauria; order Squamata; family Natricidae; genus Natrix; species Natrix helvetica. Next base: position 66,830,167 of record NC_138550.1, on the reverse strand, counting down.
TTCGGGGCCCAACCTCTTCGGGGCGGCCCTGGACCCCATACTGGTGGAAAATAAGGATAAGAAGAAGGTTATGCCTTCCACCACCAAGAAGAATGATTCCCGTAATCACACATATCGCAGGCCCCCCTCTAGGGCCCCCAACCACGACCAACAGCAGCGGTATCAGTCATTCAGGCAGGATAGACAGTTTCCGTGGTCGTCCTTTCAGGACCGACCCCGGTTCCAGCCCCAGTCTAAACGGCCCTTTCGCGGGGGGGGCGCCCCTTCCGCAGAGGGAAGTGACTCGAACCTGAGCCCTCCCATCGGCAGCCGTCTAGAACTGTATGCGGACCAGTGGGACAAAGTCACCACAGACGCTTGGGTCAGGGCCACCGTCCGGTACGGATTGAGGTTGGAATTTCTCTCCAAGCCCCCAAGGTTCTTCAAAAGTTTTCCCCCCTCCAAGAGTCCGGAGAGACACCGACTCATGGATTTCGCCATGGCGCATCTCCTGGAAATTTGGGCAGTGGAGGCCGTTCCGACTCCGGAGCGCGGGTGGGGCCACTACTGAAATCTATTCGTGGTCCCAAAGACATCAGGGGGTTGGAGGGCCATTCTGGACCTCAAGCGTTTAAACTGGTTCCTGGTCTACAGGAGGTTCAAGATGTCCTCCCTGAAGTCCATCCTGAAGTCCATCACACGGGGGGGATTTCCTGGCTTCGGTGGACCTAATGGAGGCCAACCTCCACATTCCCATCCTCAGGGCCCATCGCAAATACCTGTGATTCTCCCCCGGGGAGAACCACTTTCAATACCAGGCCCTTCACTTCGGTCTGGCCTTAGCCCCACGCACCTTTACGAAGGTCCTGGCAACATTGGCGGTTCACCTGCGCTCAGTGCCGGTGAGACTTCAATGCTACCTGGACGACGTCCTAGTCCAAGCAGGCTCCCTGTCCAAGGTGAAATCAGACCTACACCTCACAATCCGGTGGCTGCAGTCCCTGGGGTTCTCTGTCAACTTCCCCAAGAGTCATCTGTCCCCGTCCACACGGATCCTACATTTAGGGATGGTCATAAACTCGGAGACAGGGAGGGTGCAGCTGTCCCCAGACCGACTGTCCAGCCTCCACCAGCTAGTCACCTCTGTCAGAAAAAGAAGGTCTGTTTCCATCCTGACCTTGTCCCAACTCTTAGGCAAGATGGTGTCCTGCATAGGGATAGTCCCCTGGGCTCGTCTCCACCTGCGCCCCCTCCAGTGGGCACTGATCCCATCCCAGAGGAAAAGGATGAGTAATTCCCTGCGGCCAATTCGCCTCCCGGCAGAAGTGAAGTTGTCCCCTTGGTGATGGCTGTCCTCAGCCTTGCGGCAGGGGGGTTTCTTTTGGGAGCCGGACAGAGTGAAGGTGATAATGGACGCGAGCCTATTTGGCTGGGGGGCCATGATGGGCTCCAACATGGCCCAAGGGTGGTGGACTGCCTCAGTTCTCCGGCACAACATAAACTGGCTGGAACTAAAGGCTGCGAGACTGGCCCTCTGGCACTTCAGCCGGCAACTGCAAGGTCAACATGTCCTGCTGCTAATGGACAACGTCGCCACGAAAGTGCATGTGAACTGTCAAGGGGGCATGTACTCCCGGGCCCTCTGGTGGGAGGCACAGACACTAGGCCTGTGGGCGGAGAGGCACCTGGCCTCGATAACAGCAGAGCACATCTCGGGGGTGTCCAACCACCAGGTGGACTGGCTGAGCCGGGCGACTCTGGACAATGGCAAGTGGCAGTTGGCGCCAGAACTGTTCTGAAAGATTTGTCAGAGATTCGGCGATCCCCTAGTGGACCTCTTTGCCTCCCCTGTCAACTCCCAACTGCCGAGATTCTTCTCCCAGTTCCGGACCCCCACAGTGGAGGACACGGATGCCCTCAGGAGCCGCTGGCCACCCAGCCTCCTTTACGCCTTTCCTCCCCTTCCCCTCATCCCGGGGACCATCAGGAAGATAGGGGCAGAAAGAGCCCGTGTCATCATGCTCACCCCGTACTGGCCCAGAAGGCCATGGTTTGCGGACCTGGTCCAACTGTCAGTGTCCGAACCTTGGAGGATCCCTCAGGGGGAAGTCTTCCTGTGTCAGGGGGTCCTGAACCACCCAGAGCCTCAGTGGCTCCAACTAACCGCCTGGCACTTGAGCGGCGATTACTGAGGAAGGCGAAGCTTTCCTCGGGAGTCATAGCTACCATCGAGGCAGCCAGATGGCCTTCCACCACCAGGATCTATAATTCTACCTGGTTGGTGTTTGCGAGGTGGTGTTCCTCCTTAGGCCTCAACCCTTCCAGGGCCACTGTGCCAGATGTCCTGGAGTTCCTTCAGAAGTGTTTGGAAGACGGCTTGTCGCACAATACCCTGCGATGCCAAGTGGCTGCCCTGGCCACAGTATTAGGGGGGGAGGGTTCCCACACGCTCTCCCATTCACCCCTGGTGAAGCGTTTCCTCAAGGGGGCGGCGAACCATAGGCCCCCGACGGTTCATAGATTCCTGACCTGGGACCTTCCCCTAGTCCTTAAGGCCCTAACGGGGTCACCGTTCAAATCTCTTCAGATGGTTCATAAGTGTCTGCTCACTCTTAAAGTGGTGTTCTTAGTGGCCATCACTTCGGCCAGATGCATATCGGAGTTGGGGGCGCTCTCGGCCCGTGACGACCTCTGTCTGTTCCATCAGGACAGGGTGGTCCTTCGCCTCGACCCATCTTTCCTCCCGAAGGTGAACACACCTTTCCATAGGGCCCAAGAAATCATACTGCCTAATTTTTGCCCCAACCCATCGCGTGAGAGTGAACGTTTGTGGTACAGGTTAGATGTCCGCCGGGCTCTCCGCATTTATCTGAGTCGGACGAGGGGTACCCATAAAACAGAGGCACTCTTTGTGTCCTTCCAGCCGGGGTCTATTGGGGCTAAAGTTTCCTCCTCTACCATCAGTAGGTGGCTTCGGCAGGCCATTGTCGAAGCTTATGGGGCCTCAAGTCAGACTCCCCTTCCAGGTATTACGGCTCACTCCACACGTAGTGCCGCTACCACAGTGGCCTGGGCTACTAGAGCTCCCTTTGAGGACATCTGTCGGGCAGCCACCTGGGCTTCCCCGACTCCATTTATTCATCATTACCGGTTAGACGTTTATGCCTCGGCTGAGGTGTCCTTTGGCTGGAGGGTCCTTCAGCGGGTGGCGGCCCGTCCTCCCCCTGGGCCCCAGTCTGCCCTCCCTTGGACGTAGCTTAGGTATGTCCCTCGTGTGACCCCTCCCTCTACTCTACTGGAAAAAGAATGTTGGTCTTACCTCAACGTGTCTTTTCTGTAGAGGGAGGGGTCACATCCCTCCCTAGTTAGTTGAGATAGGAACTGGGTGGGGGAGGACCAGGTGGCCCCGGGGTTTCTCCCTCTTGTTTTCAACTTTCAGATGTGGACTTGAGACATCAAGGAAACTGGGAACCAACAGGAGAGACAGAAGGTTAAGAAGTTTTCTCTCAGTCTAATGGACTAATCAGGCTGTATTATAACCCTCGCGTGACCCCTCCCTCTACTCTACAGAAAAGACACGTTCAGGTAAGACCAACGTTCTTTCTTTGACAACACTAAATCAATATTGGCTAGAATTCTGGGAGCTGTAATTGCAATGGTGAAGCTCAGGGGTGGGTTGCTGCTGGCATTACTGCTGGTTTGGAGCATGTGCAATCTTGATTGCAGAAAATACGACTTCAGCAACAGAGTGGTCAATGCCTGGAATGCACAACCTGTCTCCGTTGTTACATCCTCAAAACCCACAGCTTCAACCTTAAACTCTCTGCCGTGGACCTCATCCCATTCCTAAGAGGTCCATAAAGGGGGTGTGCATAAGTGCACGAAGATGCCTACCATCTCTGTACTACTGTCCCCATTTATTTGTACTCATTTCCTTTGTTCATGTCCATGTTTATACTTATACCTAAGTATATAAAGTATATAAATATCAACAGTAATAATTAGAATAGTGTAAAAAATAAACAGAGATTAAGATTTACATTGATTACTATTCAAGCAGTTGAAGAACTATTCCCATTTAGCAAATCATTGGAGAATAGAGTATTAAAACTAATTTTGCATTTGCACAAATTTTGGTCAAAATTTGTGCAAGACCCATAAAATTGTAATCTAAAAATGGTTTCTAAATTGAGTTAAATACTACGTCAGATATATTTTTAAATTTATTTTGGACATTAAATAATACTTGTATAACTTATTCATTTATCTGCAAAAGACCTGTACATAGGAAATACAGTTCATTTTTGCTGTAGTTACTTAGAATTTCCATTGATCTAGAATATTTTAGGCTTATGAGGCTACATTGTTCAAAAATAGAAATATTATTTTTAATATTATTTCTTCATAAACCTTTCAGTAACTACTTTTTGTTAAAAATTTTCATAATTTATTCAATTAAATATGTTCTAGGACTTCCAACTACGTAATGTTTTTAAAAATAGTATTAAATTAGAAAAGGCTGATTTCATCACTCTTTTTATGCTTTTATGAATCTATTTTTTTTCTATTTAAAGTGAAAGATCAGTGCAATTTTCTTCTTTAGCAATCTGGTATTCATATGACTGCAGAGGTCCAGATAATGCTAGACTGGTTCTGTTTCATCTTTACTTGCGAACAGTTTGTTGATTAAAATAAAAATTACATTCTCTCGTTCCCTCCCTCCCTCCCTCTGTGTGCCTACGTGTGTTTGTGTGTGTGAGAGAGAGAGAGAGCACGAGAGTATTCACTTGTAATTTTTAATATGCAACATTTTCCTTAGAAAATGAATGTTCTGATTTAAAATAATTTCATTTTCTTTTTTTTCTCGTTTTTAATTTTTTTCTCTTACATACATTTTAAGTATACATTCACATAATTGTTATTCTTCTTTACATTTATCATTCTTATACATTTGTTATTCCATTTAATATGTTATAATATACAGTTTGGGTTGCTTTATTTACCGTCTCTTCTGCCTGTTCTAACACCACCTTATTTTCCCTTTCTTTTCTCCCTCTCTCCCTTCTCTACTTTCTTCCTTCCTCCTCTCCTTCCTCTTCCTTCTTCCCTTACCTCTCCCCTACTCCTAATCTTCCCCTTCCCCTTCCTAACCTCTCTTCTTCTCTTTCTCTCCCTTCCACCCTCCTCTGCTTACCTCTTTCTTCTTTCCCCCCTCTTCCTCTCCTTCTCTCCTTCTCGCTCCCTTTCTTTTTCTGTTGTTATAGGTGTCTCTTTCAAATCTCAGTTTATGTTTTCTTGGGATGGTATTTCCGCAAACCCAAATATAATTTAGTATCATTTTTTATTCCCTTACTTTCGCTAATCTATCCTAACTGTTTTTTCTCCCTTTATATCTCGCTCTTGAATATATACTTGTATATTTCTGTTTTCCCCTTCTCCCCCCCTTTTCATTTAATACTGCATTGTGTGGGTTCTGTATCTTCTCCTTACTTTCTTTTCTAGCTTCCTTTCTCTAGCCAATTATAAAATCTTCCCCATGTATTTTTTTTTTGTAAAGAATTTTTATTGGTTTTAAAACATTTATGGGAAAAAGGTAATAGGGTATATAGAAAATTTTGGTAACTCCCATGTTAGTAGTAGAAATCCCCCCAATTCTCATGCTTCTACAATTTTAAAAATAACATAAAGAATAAGCATATACAGAATTCTTACTTTATATCAGCCATATGTTGAATCCTCTCTTTCTTTGTCACTTTCTAGTATATCAACAATTAAAATAATATTTCAGATGTATTTATTTTTGTGACCTGAGCCTTTTCGATATTGCTCCCTCCTCCCTGCCCCCAGGTGGAGCCATAGCCCCCTTCCTTCCCCATGTCTTGTACATTGCTGCCTTTTTCCCCACCTCCGCTATCTTCATCCTCTGGGAGAGAAAAATGTTTTTTGATAAAGGCCTCTGCCTCGTCCACTTCCTTAATTCTGATTCGGCTTCCCTCCCAGAAAATCAGCATTCCTTCTGGCAATAACCATCTAAACCAAATTCCACTATTGTATAGTTCCTCCTTTTTTCTCTAATCTTTTTTGGAATTTGCTTTAGAATGGTAATTTCTTTGTCTTGGTATTTTAAAGGTCCCTCCCTTTGGGCCCCTAGCACCTCATCTCTCATGGTCCTCCTGAGGAATTTAACATGTACCTCTCTTGGGACATTATGGGTTCTGGCATATGCTGAATTAATTCTATAAACCAGGTCTATGTCCCACCACATCTACTCTTTGTTTCTTTTAAAGTATTCTGCTAAAATTGGGCTCATAATATCTTTAAGGTCTTCATTTTCTGTCTCTGGTAGATTCTGTAAACTGAGAAAAAAAGACATTCTTTCAAATTCTATTTTGGTCATAAAATTTTCCAATTCTAAATTCCCCTTTCGGACCTCCTTAACCTTTTCCTCCATCCCGGCTGCCCCCTCCTCCAGCACCACAATTTTCTGTTTATTTTCTGTTGTGTTATATTGTACCCCTCTGAGTTCATCTTTGAGGTCTGCCACTTCCTTCCTCAGTTCGTTTTGACCTCTCATAATTTCCTGAAACATTTTGTTGAGGTTTCTTAGGTCCCATTGTCTAAATTCAGAGATGGTAAATCTTTTACAAAGAAAATGGCGTTGCTGGAGTGCACAGCCGGGGTGGCCCAAGGTGTCAGGCGAATCCGAAAGTAAAAAGTTAGTTCTCCTTCACTGTTCCAAGACACAGAGGTACACCAGGAAGGGAAAAACCAAATAATCAAATCCAGAAACTCCACGCAGCAGAAGAGATCCAGAGCACCCTCAAGGGAGGTATTAAAAGATGCCAGAAATCATCATTATTTTTCCCAGGGTGGTTTTGAAAAGCAGCTTCATTTATAAGTATAAAAATGGGAATGGAGGGGAGCCATCTTAACTCCTCCTTTTCGCAGGGAGAAGAGCAAAAGTTTTGATTTTCTTTAAAAACAGCTCAGCAAGCACTCTTACAACTGTGATTTGAGTCTTTCTCACATAATTAGTTCAGGTGGCAAGTCAGCCTTTATTCTCTCTCCATTCCAGGGTGGAGAGAGAGAGTTTAAATGCCACTTTGTCTGAGGGGGGGGTTAAAAAAAAGAAAACTCCCCCCTCGAATCTTCAGTTTTAAATAGATTGAACAGAAATTTACGATAGCCAGCTGCTTATCCGTTACCGGTAGTTAAAGAAATTAGGAAGGATCCTCCACGACCAACATTTCAGCCACACTTCCTTTAATTAGTTTATTCCATCCGGAACCCATTCGGCGAAGGGGCAAGCATGCCCCCCTTCTGCTCCCCGGCTCCTGGGGCGAAGCTGGAAAACCGCCCACCGGCTGCCGCCGAGTCTGTGGGGTTCCAACAAGGCGCCCTATGGCAGGGGATCCCCTCCAAGGCCCCCTGTGCTACTGAATGGAGCCCATCGAGAAGACAAGCGGCAGACGAAGCATCCGTCACCTGCAGGGACCAGAAGTCGTCTCCTTCCCCATGTCTTAAAGTATATTGATTCCTCTTTATTTTCATTGTCAACCTATTAATCTCTGCACAATCTAATATCTTTTTTATTACCCCTTTATCTGTTGGTAACTTATTTAATTTCCCATTTTAGGCAAATACAATTCTCGCTGCTGTAGTTACACGTATAATCAAATAAGTATCCTCTTTCTTAAGTTTCTCTGGGATAAGAGAAACTAGTAAAAATATCTCTGGTCTAAATTCCATTTCTTGTTGTATCTGTGAAGGTTCCAAGAGTTGCCCTAATTAATTTACGAGCCCCGGGACGAAATTCAAAGTAAAGCCATTTGTTTATTAGGATTAACATCTTGGCATGGACTTCTGTGTAGCTGAAACTAAATCACATTTAATGGTGTCTGACCTTTACCCCTGTGCCCCTCTGGCTGAGGTCATCAATCACATTCTCCAACAGGACATTGTCTGCCTGCTCCTTATTGGTTTGTGCCACTTTAGCCAGTGCCTTTTTGACATTTTCCCAGGTCGCTTTCAGCATTGACATCCGGTAAACCCTGGTTCAGGACATGCGCATTCACACCCCAGTACAGAAATATGAGACTTTTACTCTGGCCAAAAGTATGCATGGAATTTTCCTCCCCTTCTCAAGGTGATAGTAGTCATGGAAACACCTTAGGCGTTGACATCCAACTCCCCTCACTTCGTGAAAGCGACCTGTATAAAACAAAGCAATTTGAGTACAGGTGTATAACTTAGGGATGTGTCCCTCCCCCAGGCTTGCTTGGATTTTCTGCATGGAATTTTGCTATAAGGCGATGAGCCTGGATATTTCTACTTTTCACCCAAGATGCCTCTGATAAGGGGTAGCCCTTCCATTTGAATAAGAATTGGAGTTGTCTCCTGTGCCACCTTGAATCAAGGATATGCTGAACTTCATAATGGGTTTGGCCCCCTATGACCATAGGGCCCGGGGGCTCCCGGGGTAGTGGTCTCAGAGTGGATCCAATCACAGGTTTTAAGAGGCTGCTATGGAATGTTGGATGTATCTTCCCCAACAATCGAGGCTGTTTCAATTGCACTGTGACTGGGTTGATGATCTTTACTATAGGGAATGGTCCCATAAACTTTGGCCCCAGTTTCTTGCTAGGCAGTTTTAATCTCAAATATTTTGTGGAGAGATAAACCTTCTTTCCCATCCGGAATGGCCGTTGTGGAGCTCGGTGTTTGTCTGCCTGCTCCTTATTGGTTTGTGCCACTTTAGCCAGTGCCTTTTTCACATTTTCCCAGGTCGCTTTCAGCATTGACATCCAGTCAGCCAAGCTGAATGAGGAGGGGGGATCCCGATACTCAGGCATTGGGACGAACTCCATACTGCTCACTATTTTGAATGGCGTGAGTCCTGTGCTATTGTGGACAGCATTATTGTAAACGACCTCAGCAAAAGATAAATGGTCTGCCCAATTGGACTGCTGATAGTTCATGTAACACCTCAGGTACTGCTCTACCATGGCGTTCAGTCTCTCTGCTGCCCCATTGGTGCTCGGATGAAAAGCTGAACTAAGACCCTGAGATGATCCAATGGACCGCAGGAGCTCCCTCCAGAATTTAGCTGTGAACTGGACCCCTCTGTCTGAGATAATTCTTCGAGTTACTCCATGCAGTTGGTAGATATGCTTCACGAACAGTTTAGCCAGCTTGTGAGCTGAGGTAGTCCACTACAAGGTATGAAGTGTGCCTGTTTGGAGAACAGGTCTATTACAGTCCACTGTGTTTCCCCCACTTTTTGGCAACTCTACTGTAAAGTCCATTGTGATCTCCTCCCAGGGCCTCGTTGGCTCTGCTACTGTTTGCAGTAGTCCAGGGGGTTTTCCTGGTCATCTCTTCATTGTGGTGCAAATGGTACAACTTTTCACGTAACTCTCTACATCTTTCTTCATGCCCAGCCACCAGAATTGCCTCTGGGCTAAGTGTAAAGTCTTTAGGAACCCAAAGTGGCCTGCTGGTTTGGCATCATGACTCCTCTGGAGAACAAGGGTATGTAGGGATTCTGGGACGTAGAGTTTTGTCCCCTTCCATGCAAGGTCATCTCTCTTTGTCAAGATGTGTTGGTTGGTTTGGAACCAGGGGTCTGCTAGCAGTTCAGTTTTGAGCATCGTGGTTAGGTCGCTTGCAAGTTGGTCTTGCCGGTCACAGCGTTGCCGTCTGGTGGTCACTTGGGCAGTGGTTTGGGCAGCAGGAATAATGGCATCCACTACATGCTCCTGTTCAAATTTGTACTGAGGCATGTGGGAGAGGGTGTCAGATAGAAAGTTCCTCCTGCCTAGAATGTGCTTTAAGACAAAATCAAAACAGTTGAAGTATTGAGCCCATTAGACTTGTTTGGGTGATAGTTTCTGTGGGGTCCTAAGCACCTTCAGATTTTTATGGTCAGTCCAGACTTCAAACAGTTTCTGGCTCCCTTCCAACAAGTGTCTCCAGGTTAGCAGTGCCCATCTCACTGCGAAAGCCTTCTTTTCCCATGCGGCCCATCGTCTCTCTGTGTCTGTGAGCTTGCGGGAGGTGTAGGTGCAGGGTTGTAAGCTTCCTTGGTTGTTTCTTTGGAGTAGCACCGCTCCCAGTGCCACATCACTGGCATCTGCCTGGATCACAAAAGGTTGCTCGGGGTGAGGATGCTTCAGCACTGGCTCCTTTGCAAACATTTCTTTTAGTGTCTCGAACGCCTCTTGGCAGGTTAGGTCCCATGGTAGGGGTTGTCCCGGATGAGTTTTCGTTCCTGGGCTCCCTGTCTTCAGGAGGTCTGTCAGGGGTTTGGCAATCTTCGGAAAGGAGGGGATGAATTGCCTGTAGAGGTTCGCGAACCCTAGGAAGCTTTGTAGCTGTCTGCGGGTGCGAGGGGGATGCCAGCTGAGGACGCCTTGCACTTTCGCTGGGTGCATCTCTATTCCCTCATTTGACACTCGGTAACCCAGGTAGTCTAACCATGCATGGTGGAATTCACATTTTGATACCTTGATGTACAGGTTGGCTGCCAGAAGTTTCTCCAGTACTTGGCGGACCAGGGGTACGTGGTCATCCATGGTCTCCGTGTAGATAAGGATGTCATCTAGGTAGACTAGGACCTCCTTGTAGAGGTGCTTGTGCAACACCTCGTTTATTAACTGCATGAATACTGCTGGGGGCCCCTGCAGTCCAAAAGGCATCACTTTGAATAGGAAGCTCCCTAGGGGGCAGTTGAATGCTGTTTTCCACTCATCTCCCTCTCTGATTCGTACTTGGTTGTATGCTTCTCTGAGGTCTAGTTTGGTGAAGACTTTTCCCTTGGCCATATGAGATAGCATATGCTTTATGAGGGGGAGGGGGTATAGGTTGTGTACAGACACCCCATTTATCCCTCGAAAGTCCACACACAGCCTCATGGTGCCATCTATTTTTTCTTTAAAGAGGACTGGTGCCACGACCCATGGCTTGGCTGGCTCAATGAACCCCCTTGCTAGGTTTTTGGGGTTGGGCATGCAGCTGCCATGTGGCCCATTCCCCACATCTGTAGCATTTCAGCGGAGTTCGAGGGAGGGCTGGTCTCAGAGCCTGCTGTGGTGCTGTGGTTCCTTGCCGGCTGGGTGGTTTCAGGTCGGGTTGACCTCTCTCTTGTGTGTCCAGTTGCTTTGTCATGTCGTTGGTGCACAGCCCACTGTCGACTTTTGTTGCTACTCAGAACCACTCATAGAGTTGATTTGGGATGTCGCAGTATGCAGTTACCTGGGCAATTTGCTTGTCCAGGCTTGTTCTAACAAAATGCACCACCAGCCACTCTGGTAAAAGGTGTAGCCTTCCTATGACCCTCCTAAATTCACGGATGTGCTCTTTGATGGGGCGGCCCCTGTGCTTTAGGTTGCTGAGTTCCTCTTCTGCAGGTGCATCCATACAGCAGAATTCCCCAGTGCGGAGCAGTTCTGGAATCATGGTATATTCTTTCTTTCACTGGTACGGAAGCATGGCCAGGCCACCATCGTTACCAGTTCGCTCTGGTTGTCAGATTTTCACTACCACTTCTGGCGTACCATACCGTACTGGGAGGAACCCACCTCTGGTGCATAGTATAGTCACCCAATGAAGCAGAAAAAATAGATATCCTTTATGCCAACCAACTAACAAACATATGTAGGAAACACACTACAATAGTGGTGCGGGACTTCAATTACCATGTATCAATTGGAAAACTAATTCTGCACCAAATGAGAAATCTAGCTGACAACTTTGTCTTCCAAAGGTAGAGGAGGGAACTTGAGGGACAGCCATACTGGACTTAATACAAACAGAGAAGAAACAATAGAGGGAGTTGAAACTACAGGAACTTTGGGAGAGAGTGACCATGTCATACTAGAATTCAACATAATGCAAACACAAACAATAGGATATAATGATACCAGAGTCTTAGATTTCAAAAGAGCTGATTTTAATACTCAGAGAGAACTTGGGAAAGATTCCTTGCATGAAAATCCTAAAGGGGAAAACAACTCAAGAATCTTGGAAAACTCTGAAAAATATTATCATAAAAACCCAGCCCAGCACAATACCAATGAGAAAGAAAAACAAGAAATCCAAGAAGAGACCACGAATTGACAAATTGAAAGAAAAAAAGGACAATTGCAAAAAATGGAAAGAGGGACACATAACTAAGACAGAATATCAGCAGATAGCCAGAATCTGCAAAGACGAAGTCAGGAAGGCTCATAATGAACAAAGACTTGCATCAAAACTGAAAGATAATTAAAAAAAAGTTTCTTCCAACATATAAACAACAAGAAAAATGTCAAGGAAATAGTCAGCCCACTAAAGAGAAACGATGGCAAGGAAGTAACAGACAATAGAGAGAAAGCAGAGCTGCTTAACTCATTCTTTGCATACTCGGTCTTCACACAAACAGAAACTATAGCCCAACCTACCAGAAATATAACTGGAAATAACAGACTGGAAATAAAAGTTAAAATAAGCAAAAAAAAAAGAGAAAAAAACCAGTAAGAGAACACCTATCTGATCTTGATGAATACAAATCACCAGGACCTAATGGATTACATCCCAGAGTTCTAAAGGAGTTGGCAGATGTCATCTCAGAACCACTACACCACATCTTTCAAAAATCCTGGAACACCAGGGAACTACCAGAGGACTGGAAAAGAGCTGATGTGGTTCCCATCTTCAAAGATAGAAAAAAAACACCCAGGAAACTACAGACCAATCACCTTAAAATCAATACCCGAGAAGATATTGGAAAAGATAATAAAAAAACAGATCTGCCAACACCTAGAAACGAGTAAAGTAATAACTAGCAGTCAGCACGTGTTTGTTAAAAACAGATCATGCCAAACCAATCTTATTTCATTCTTCAACATGGTGACTAAATTAGTAGCCCAGCCCCAGCCACATTTCCCCAAACCTGGACAGGGCTTCTTCTGCTTCCCGAGTGTCTGAGCTGCAGCAAGTAAAGCGCCACTTCAGCGGCAGTTATCTCCAGCCAGTTTGCAAAGCATGGGGAGCAGAGAGGAGCCACGCCCACAGAAGCAGAGAGCAGCCATCACTGCTACTCCACTGTTGCTGCTGGTGGTGATAGTAATAGTAGGCATCCTTGCTGAAGGTTCTGCTGCACCCAGTCTCGTGGGAGGCAAAATGGGAGGTGTCCCACCGCAGAGACTCTGGGTGGAAGGCGAGTGAAGGGTGCAGTGGCAGTCCCTGAAGCCAGCTCTTGGAGAATGGAGGCAGAGATGCTGCCCAGGGCTCACTTACCTGCCTCCTTCCTCCAAGAGCCACAGGCAACCGGGAAAGCAAAGCTTCTTTGCCAGTCTCCCAGCTGGCAAAACAGCAATTTTTGCGGTTCTGTGGGTATGGCTAGTGGGGGGGGGCATGTGACTGAGTGTGTGTGTGCATGATGTCAAGTTGGCCATGCCCACTCAGTCACATGCCCCCCACCTAGCCACACCCACAGTAAAAAAAATTGAAACCCACCCCTGGTATGCACTTACGGCCACATCATTCTTTTTTCTTTTATGTTGACCCATATGCATTCTGGGAGGTTTTCATCTTTGGTTTCATGCAATTCTGTAGCAATAAAGTGGTCCTTTACATACAGTGCCTCATCTTTTATGGGGTCTGGGTTTTTTTTTTTTTTTTTGAAAAATTTGTATCCACCTATCGGTGTTTCCAGTCATTGCTTTCGTCCCACTAAGTTTCTGTTATTCCAACTATGTTGTATCTACCTTTGTGTATTAATAGTTCAGGTTCACGACTTCCAGCAGTGATGTCATTGTGTAGCAGTGTGAGGGAACAGTGCTCAGATCCCAAACCCTGAGTTTTCATGGTAGAGAGCTTCCAAAGGCACTGTTCAATCTTGGAGAGATTGCCAGAGGAAAGGGGAAGCTTCAAGGACCTTGGGGGTGAAGGGCGATCTCCCCCAAAGATACAGGAGAGAACCCCTTAGGGTGGAAGGAAAGAAACTAGCCATTTTGGCTGGTTCAAAACAGTGGTAGCCACGGAGCAGGAAGAGAATATTAGAAATCAACATAATGCTATTGGTGAGAGAAGAAATCCCTAAAAAGTGGAAAAAATAGATTGTTGGATTGCTATTTGGAGGAGTGGTGCTATCAAGACTCCCAAGTGAGAGGCAGATCTCTGTCCTAAAACAGTGGCAACAGGAGAGAGGAGGAGTGGGTGACAGCCATTTCCTGAGCAGTGAACAGTGACAGCGAAGAGGAGAGGAGAGGAAAGAGGAGAGGAGAGGAAGAGGAATAAGCTCCAGACGGAGGTTTCCTGAAACTGATCAGAAGGGAAGTGCTATTGAATTTATTGGATTCAGTTGGGTTGGTGATTATAAACTCTGTTTCTTGATAATAACATATAGGCTTGTGAAGAGGAGGAGCTAAAAAGTAAAGGGTGTATATGTTGGATATAGTTTAAGATGGACTAGAAGTGGAGTGCAACAGGACTAGGACTATGAAATGTGTATTTGGATAATATAACTGATAAGAGTTGATGGATTTGAGAAACTTTTAGAACTGTCAATACTGGAATATTAATAGTAAGGGAACCTGTGCTGAGCAAGAAGAAGAGCACTTCCTGGTGTCTATTGGATTGATAGAACTAAACAACTAGACTGTATAAAGCAATGAGGCAAGACTGAGACCTGATTTAATTGATTGGTTGACGTGATTATAGAAGACAACATGGAAAAAAAGAGAGAGAAACAACATTGAAGGACTTTGGAGGTCAATAAAGTAAGAAGAAGGACCTATATAAACAAAAAATATAATAAGAACTATATGAAGTAGAATTAACTGTAAAAGGTGACAAAAGTGTCAAGCACTTATAGAATTTTGGTAATTTGAAAATAAGATATTATATATATATATATATATATATATATATATATATATATATATATATATATATATATATATATATATATATATATATATATATATATATATATACATACATACATACATACATACATACATACATACATACATACATATATATATATATATATATATGTTTATAAGTAATATAAAGTGGTTGTAAAGTGTTATAAGTATCATTAGAAATTATATTAATTGCATATATCTCATATATCTTATATTAATAAGTGTATATAATTTCCATATTCTATATATATATCTATATAAATATACTTAGAGGGTTACTATTGTAGAATATATACTCATTCATACTTATCTATATCTAGACATTTGAAGATATTTATATTTAAAGCAATATACCTAAAGGCATAGTGAAGATAATCTTATTACCACTGCAGGATTGTTGTTTTATGAATATAGGTGTGTGGAGGCCCTAAAAAGAAACCTAAACAGTCAAATCATTGCATGTTATTTTGGAAAAATCTTTTGCATGTGGGGAAAATGACGGGTACAAAAACTATTACTAGGACAAATAAGAAAACTGCCCCAAACTCTACATTTACAACTGCATTGCCATCACACCAGCATTCAATGGAGTGTATGTTGGGACTGGAGAAAGGAGGCTCAGCATCAAATATCTAGAGTAAGCAAGCTACGCTCTTTATGATACAAGAGGCAATGACCAAAACACAGGAAGCAATAGCAAATAATCATGAAGAGAACAAAGAAACCACAAAGAGATTAAACAGGATATGGGAGAAATGAAAGGAGATATAAGAAGAATGGATGACAAAATGGAAAACATCCAGCATGCTATTATTAAAAATGAACAGAGAATAAAAACAGTAGAGACAAAAATGGAACAATTAGACAAAAAATGGAAACAATGAAACAGAAATATGGACTTGCAAATAGGGATCTTGAAGACTCAAATATTTTTCTGGAGATGGAAAAAGCACCCTTGTTAAGATTTGAGAACATTGTAGAAGATAAGGAAGAAGATCTAGGTGAGAAGATGCCAGAACTTCTAGCAGAGGTATTGCAGAGGGACAAACAGGACATACAGAGAGATATAGATGAGGTGTACAGAGTGTATACTAACTATGCATGTAGATACAGGTTACCGAAAGAAGTCCACGTGAGATTCACAAAAAGGATGATGAGAGATGAAGTATACAAGAAAATGAAGGGGGAAACAATAACATATAAAGGAAAGGAAATACAAACATTGAAACAAATACTGAGGAGAGTGAGAAATGAAAGGCGACAGAGACAGCTCCTAACCTCGCAATTAATAAGATATAATGTGATGTTTTATTGGCTGGTGCCAGAAGGTATTCTGATTTCCTGGCAGGAGAAATAAAATAAGATAGATACCTGTTCTGACCCCCCTTCTTCCCTCGCCAACACAGAACACACTCCGGACCAAAACTACGTCAACAGGATTTATTGCACAGACAGACACACAGAACCTTGGCAGCAATCCACCATGACAAGGCTCTCAGAACTCTCTGACACAGAGATAAGATAGCAGCTGTCCAGCATGCTAAGCTTCCAAGGCAGAACTGTCCAAATAATTCCTTTGTTGACTTCTGCAAAGAGTGTATGCTCAATCAATCCTTTTATAGACTGAAGGGGAGTCTACTTATCAGCAGCTGAGAGCAATTACCGCCGGTAACTGCGCCCTTGCTCCTTGCCCCTGTGGGCGCGGCGATAACGGGCATCTAGGAACTCCCTGCTTATGTCTGAGTCACTGTCCCGTGACTCCTCCCCACTGCTCCAAGGCATGGCATCTGGAGCTCCCCTCCTTTGGCTCTCACTGCTGCTCCATGCCTCAGGCGCCTCCTGGTGGCCGACCAGATCCCTGCTCAGAGTCAGAACCCTGCCCAGGGTCCTCCAGAGCCGACTCATAGGGACCCTCACTCTCGGAGTCTGGTGGCAGCTCCAACGGCTCCTGCTGGGCCACAACAGATACCATTGATAAAGCACAGGAGTTTTTTGAACACTGTCTGGCAACTGAAGAAAAGCAGGAGAGAGGAAATTGAGAGTAGGAGCCAAGAGGAATACGAGGGGGAACAAGAAGGAAGGAAGAAACAGGAGAAAAATGAATAGAAAGAGAAGTTACAAGAGGGGAAATACAGAGAGAGACAAGGAATACAGGGAAAAAAGATGGAGAAGGAAATTTAGATGGTCTTGATAAATATAAATAGATTAAACTCTCCAGGGGAAAGAACTGAAATATTCACAAAACTACAAAAATTGGATATGGACATTATATGCTTGCAGGAGGTACATATCAAGAAACAGTATAGTAAATTATTAGAAAATCCAAAGTTAGGGAACATATATGTATCATTAACACACACACACACACACACACACACACACACACACACACACGGAATTGTAACATATATTAAAGGAAGACTTGAATTGAAACAAATTTGCACAGACAAGGAGGGAAGAATTTTAATGATTGAGATTAAAACAGAGTGGGTTCTCAGCTTTTTTTCCTTGAGCCGAGGCCGGTTTGGTGAAGCAATTAGAAGCGGTGCCCCTCCTTCCCACATCTGAAGCATGCCGTTAACCTGGGCTTGGCTTTCGGCCCCACTTTGGCAGCTCTAGGGCCCTCTTTCAGGGTGGAAGAGGAAGGCTTGTTCCAACTACTGCCCCCATGGTACCGATTTCTGGCCAGGCGATCTCCACATCAACTGCCAACACATATCAGCGCTGAAGGTCTCAGGAGGGCCCTCAGGAGCAACAACTTTGGTAGACACCCTCATTGAGGCCATCCTTGTAACATTCCACCATGGCCTCCTGGGCCCACCCGTGCATATGGCAAGCCAGCTCGTGGGTGTATTCAGCCACAGATCTCCGCCCCTGGTTCGGGGTTTTCATCCTGGTCCTAGGCTTATGCTCAGCTAGGTGGTCTTCACACTCAGAGGGCTGTTATAAACACATCACAATCACTTAGCTGTAGAGAATCCTCATTATAAAGGGCCACCATCAAATCAGCTGCAGTCCCTTCTAGGGCCATGGTGACATATCTCATTTTTGCTGCTTCTGAAGCAAAGTCCTCCCCATATTCCTGCATGTGATTCCACAATTGGGCTAGGAAGAATCCCAGAGCTTTGGGATCTACTCCATATTTTACTCCTAGCAGAGGAAAATGTGGAATTCAGCACCTCCAAGAGACTACCCCCCCCCCCCTGCCAGGGGGCCTGGTGGCAACTCTCAATGTTGTTATGGAAACAGAATGAGGGGGAGTGCATTCCAAGCATACTGTCGGCTGGAGTCGGATCTCAGATTACTGCAGCCAGTTTGGGAGGGGTGCACCTATAGGGTGCGCGCGCGTGCGCGCACACACACACACTCACACACACACACACACACATATATATTCTTTTTACATTTAAAAACAATGCAATACCACGGAGTCGGAGTGACCATACATTCACATTATATACAGCTAGTTTCAACCATTAACAGTTAAACTACTTGATACATTGTCTATCCTTCTGTCCAATCACAATATATGCATTTGTTCCAGTCTTGTCATCTTGTCTTATACCAATCATAAAATCTATTCCATACCTCAAAATATTCTGATTTCCCTTTATTTTTAAGTTCAAGAGTGAGCCTATCTGCTTCTGCACAGGCCAGCACTTTTCTGATTATATCTAGCTCTGATGGTGTATTTTCTTTTTTCCAATACTGTGCATAGGTTATGCGCGCTGCAGTTAGTATATGTATAATTAGATAAAGTGTATCTTTCTTAAACCCCTCCAGTATTATGCCTAGGAGAAAAGTTTCTGGTTTAAACATAATTTGTTCTCCCACCATTTGTTCTAACCATGATTGAATCATTTTCCAATATTTTTTTGCCTCATTGCACGTCCACCACATATGATAGAAAGTGCCTGGTGTTTTTTTTACACTTCCAACAGTTTGGGGGCAGATTTTTGAACATTTTGGAAAGCCATGCTGGGGGGAGATGCCATCTGTAGAACATCTTATAAAGATTTTCTTTATACGCCGTAGCCAATGTTAGTTTCTGATTAAGTATCCAAAGTTTTTCCCACTTAGCCAATTCCACATTGTAACCGAAATTTTTCGCCCAGGCGACCATGGTTTCTTTGACATGTTCCTCCTCTAGCTTATATTCCAACAAGAATCTATACAGCACTTTGATCAGTCTATTTTCTGACTGTATCAAAAGTTTATCTAATATTGTGTAGTCTTTGGCAATACCTTCATTCTTCCTATCCTGTGCATTCCTTGATTGTATCTGTAAATAAGGCCACCATTCTACTTGTACTCCTAGTGATGTCAATTCTGATCTAGTTTTGAGCTCCCCCTGTCTGTTCAATAACTCTTTATATGTGACTATATTTTCCATATTGATTAAATTTGGGTGTATGTATGCTTCCATCGTAGATAGCCAAATAGGTATTTTGGTACAGTGGTCATGTTTAATTTTGTTCCATATTATTAACAGAGATTGTCTGATGTAATGACTACTAAAATATTTGTGTGCAGATCCTTTTTCATACCAGAGAAAGGCATACCAGCCTGCTTGGAGGTCATGGCCTTCCAATTTGAGTAATCTTTTATTTCTCATCATTATCCATTCCCTTATCCATGTTACTATGGCCGCAGTATAATAGAGTTCCCAATCTGGTACGCCAAATCCTCCTTTTTCCTTAGTGTCTTGCATAGCCTTAAGTTTTATTCTTTGTTGTCTTCCCTGCCAAATAAATTTCGAAACCAATTGATTCAAATCCTTGAAGACACCTTTTTCTAATTTAATGGGAATATTCTGAAATAGGAAAAGAAATTTTGGTAATACATTCATTTTTATAACTGCAATGCTACCCATCAGGGACAGTTGTAGGTTTTTCCACCTTTCTAGATCTTTCTTAGTTTTATTAATCAAATTAGTATAATTATCTTCTTTGATGGTCACACACCTCGCAGATAAATGTATACCAAGATATTTAACTTTTTTGACAATTTGGATACCCAATTTCTTCGTTAACTCCTCTTTCGCTTTTGATGTCATATTTTTAGTCAGCATTTTGGTCTGTCATATTTATCTTTAAACCCGCTATTTTCCCATACTCTGTCAGTTCCTCAATGAGTTTCGTACCAGACTTTATAGGATCTTCTAACACAAACACTAGATCGTCCGCAAAGGCTTGTAACTTAAATTGCTCCCTTTTGATTTCTAGTCCCTTTATCTGTACCACTTTACGTACATTCCTGGCTAATACTTCTAGGGTTAATATAAACAGCAGGGGGGATAGGGGACAACCTTGTCTTGTACCTATCTGGATTACAATATTTTGTGTTAATTCACCATTGATTATTACTTTGGCTTTTTGATTTGTATAAATTGCTCTGATCATGTTTGTAAATTTATCCCCACAATCCATGGATTCTAATTGTTGGTGCAAAAATTCCCAGTTGACATTATCAAATGCCTTTTGAGCATCGAGAAAGATTAGTGCAACCTGTTTTTCATTAATTAATTTAATTTATTAAATTTATAGACCGCCCCCTCTCCCCAAAGGGACTCGAGGCGGTGTACAGACCACAATAAAACAATATACAAACTTAGATAATTATAAATACCCATTAAAACAAATTATATGATAGGCTGTACAGTTATAGTTAAAAATTAAAACAACCTAAAAAATCTATCCCTAAACATTTAAAATTTAAAATATAGGCTAGAGGGACACAAAAGCTATAGTTAGGCCAGGCCAGCTAAGTTAAACAGGTGAGGCTTAAGTTTTTTACGGAAGGAGCGGAGATCGGTCGTTATTCTAATGTCGGGGGGGAGGTCATTCCAGAGGGTCGGGCCCATCACCGAGAAGGCCCTACTCCTGGGCGTCGCCCACTGGCACTGCCTAGTGGACGGCACCTGGAGGAGTCCCTCCCTGTGAGAGCGAATCGGCTGCAGGGATGCATGGGTACTTTGTATACTTCATAATATTCAAGAATGTTCAGCATAATTCTCATATTGTTTTTAATTTGTCTTCTGTGGAGGAATCCATTTTGATCTGTATGGATGAATGATGTAAGGAATTTTTTCAACCGTTCTGCTATTATTGAAGCAGAAATTTTGTAATCTGCATTTAGCAGCGAGATTGGTCTGTGGTTTTGTATAAACATCTGGTCTGCGTCCGCCTTAGGTAATAATACAATATTAGCCTCCATCCATGATAACGGTGTCTTTGCCTCTTTCAACACAGCGTTATAAACAAGCATATCCTGGAATTCTTTATATATTTCCGCTGGCAACCCATCCGGTCCTACAGCTTTATTATTCTTTTGTCTTTGTATGGCCTCGATTATCTCTGATGTTTTAATGTCCTCATTGAGCATGTCCTTAATCTCCTCTGGTACCTTTGGCAGATCTGACTTTTCCAAGTACTGTAACATTCCTTCCTTTGTATGGTCTCGGTTTTCTCTATAATTGTTCATAGAACTCTTGGGTAATCCTTTTCTTTTCCTCTAGTTGGTAGCAGATCTCGCCTTTTTCATCTTGTAGTTTATTGATCCAATTCTCTTGCTTCTGCTTCCTCAACCTATAGGATAGCCACCGCCCCGGTTTATTTGCATTCTCAAAGAAATTTTGTTTTGCTTTTTTTATAGATTGTGCCAATTTTGCTTTTTCAAATATAGCCAATTCATGTTTAATCAATTCCATATTTCCTTTTATACTTCTGTTCTGTGGTTTCTTTTGAAGTTCACTCTCTAAATTTCTATACCTTTCTTTCAGCTCTCTTATTTTTAGATTCTCAGTTTTTTTCTTCCTGGCTGTGGCTGATATTGTGACCCCTCTTATAAATGCCTTAGTTGTATCCCATAGGTTTTGTATGGATGTATCTCCTGACCCGTTTTCTTTGAAGAAACATCTTAATTCCTGGTTAACTCTTTTGATATATTCCTGATCTTTTAGGATTGATCTATTGAGTAACCAACGATAACTGCCCTTTTGTTTTTTCCATATAATCCTCATGGGATTGTGGTCAGCCCATAGATTGGGTTCTATATCTATCTCCTTCACTTCCGAGATTAGCTCCATCGGCAGCCAGACCATATCTATCCTTGACCATGATTCATGTCTATTTGAGTAGAAGGTATATTGCTTTCCCTCTGGACATCTTTCTCGCCATACATCATACAAATTAAGTTCTTCAGCCATTTGGAAGAATGACCTTGGCAAAGTTCTCCTAACTCCTTTTCTCTTCTTTCCACTTTTATAGTCCCATTTCGGGTCAACTATAGCATTGAAGTCACCCAGTAAACAAACATTTTCATTTCCCATCTCTTGAATAATGCTATGTAGTCTATGATAGAAATTTTCCTGGCCTTCATTAGGTGCATATATTACAACCAGTGACACCTTTTTTTGGTTTAACATTATTTCTGCGATTAATATTCTTCCTTCCTCATCATGATAAATTGGTTTAGTCTGGATCGTGTCTTTAACATATAATGCTATTCCTCTTTTCTTTTGATCAGCTAGTGCCGTGTAAAGTTTACCCAATCTAGGACATTCTAGGATCTGGATCTGTCTTTTAGTCATATGGACCTCTTGCATTGCAATTATATCGTAATTCAAATGTTTTAATTTATTAAATATTGTTTTCCTTTTCTGGGGTAAGTTTAGACCATTGATATTCAGTGATAGAATCTTGATTTCTCCCAACATAATTCTATGTGTATTTAGGTCGTGTGCTTCTTGTTGCCCTAAACAAAGCGCAGTCTTGACTGCGAACAGATCTTACATATTGACACTCCTAATAAATCACTGGTTTTGTATTGAAAACTTGACTCTATAATTATGAATTATACTGATTTGAAACTGCTATTAGAAGGAACAGGAAGTTCCAATGTACTGTGTAAATGTAGTGTACGTCTAAGTTTTCTCTCTGTGTATTTTGTATGTTTCTAAATAAGAAATTAAAAAAAGAAAAGAAAAAGAGAAAGCCTTCTTGAGATTTGCTTAATTACTTCTTCAAACATTTATTTCTACACTTTAATTAATTTGAATTAGATCTTGCATTTTTATTGTGGCAAGTTCTCAAGGCAACTACCAAATTAAAACCAAAACAAAACCAGAATATATAACAAACTACACATAAATTAAAATTAACACTAAAATTAAATCCTGCCTTTATAGGTTTTCTATAATTCTAGAGAGCAGACCAACCAGCTCTCAAGGGAGTATGTTCCATACACTGGGAATAATACAGGAGGAGGTCATTTCTTAATAGCTAGACAGATGAGTCTAACAGCTGTGTTTTCAAAAGGGTATCTCTTGTACATTCTAACATCTGGATAGATACATAATAGAATATACCTGTCACATTCTAAAATTTGGGCCTTTAAAACTCCATTCCAAAGGAAATAAATAATAAGTTACTCTTTTATAAAAGTATTAAATGTATCAATAAGCTATAGAGTTCTTCTTGTTGCAACTTAACCACAAAAATGTAATCAGTAAAGACAATATGCGATGACTTACTAAAACTCTCCTGAAAAACAGGAACATAAATCTGAGACAAGGCCACCATTTGATGAGTTAGGAACATCCACCACCTAGGGCGAAACAACAAGGAGACATAGAGAAGATAATGGGTTCTGCAGGAAGGGTCATGCTGACACTTTGTAGTATAAAATGACTTAAAGGAATGACTTAGTAGATGGGGGGGGGGGCTTTTTATTTATTTTATTTTATTTATTTATTTACTGAGCGCTTATAGGGACTCGGGGCGGTGTACAGTCCATATCAGAAATAAATCATATAAATAACTATAAAATTAAACAATTAAATTATTAAATAGATAAATAGATACGAAGGAGGATAAAAAAGGTTTAAAGAACTGTACAGCTGAGTAAATAGTTTAAAACCCCAACAAATATCCCATAAAATTAAAGTTAAAAAACAATTCCCCTAAAATAACCAGTAAAGAAATATGTTTGCCAGGAGGTAGCAGTTATGATTATGCCAGGCCAGCCAATCGGAACAGGTGTGTCTTCAATTTTTGTCGGAAGGAGCGGAAGTCTGTGGTGGTTCTAATGTCGGGGGGGAGGTCATTCCAGAGGGTTGGGCCCATCACAGAGAAGGCCCTACTCCTTGGCGCCGCCCGCTGGCATTGCCTAGTGGACGGCACCAGGAGAAGTCCCTCCCTGTGAGAGCAAATTGGCCGCAGGGATGTGTGTGGAGAGATGCGATCCCACAGGTAGCTAGGTCCTGTGCCATGGAGCGCTTTAAAGATGGTGATCAAAACCTTGAAACGCACCCGAAAAACCACAGGCAGCCAGTGCAGCTCGCGCAGGAGTGGTGTTACGTGGGAGTACCTAGTACTTCCCATGACAGCCCGCGCGGCTGCGTTCTGGACTAGCTGCAGTCTTTGGGCGCATCCCAAGGGAAGCCCCATGTAGAGAGCATTGCAGTAGTCAAGGCGAGACGTCACCAGTGCATGAGTGACCATGCGTAAGGCATCCCGGTCCAGAAGGGGGCGCAATTGGCACACCAGGCGAACCTGGTGGAACGCCCCCCTTGCCACGGCTGCCACATGGGCGTCCATTGACAGCCGGGCATCTAGGAGGACGCCCAAATTGCGCGCCCGTTCCACAGGGGGCAATTGTTCAACCCGTATGGCCAGCGATGGAGTCAGCTGGCTGAACCGAGGTGCCGGTGGCCACAGCCACTCAGTCTTGGAGGGGTTGAGTTTGAGTCTGTTGTCCCCCATCCAGACCCTGACGGCTTCCAAACATCGGGACATCACTTCGACAGCCTCGTTGAGATGGTTTGGGGTTGATATTCAACCCCAAAACCACGGATGATCTCCCCCAGTGGCTTCACATATGCGTTGAACAGGAGGGGCGAGAGGACCGACCCCTGCGGCACCCCACAAGTGAGTGGCCTCAGGGTCGACCTCTGCCCCCCTGTCAACACATATTGCGTCCGGTCGGAGAGGTAGGAGCCGAACCACCGCAAAACGGTGCCTCCGACTCCCATCCCCTCCAGCCGGCGCAATAGGATACCATGGTCGATGGTATCAAAAGCCGCTGAGAGGTCTAATAGGACCAGGATAGAGGAACAACCTCTATCTCTGGCCCTCCAGAGATCATCAACCAACGCGACCAAGGCTGTCTCTGTGCTGTGCCCGGGTCGGAAGGCGGACTGGCGAGGGTCTAGATATTCGGATTCGTCAAGGTGTCGCGGAAATTGCTGCACCACCACATTCTCAACAACCTTCGCCAAAAAGGGAAGGTTGGAGACTGGACGATAATTAGCTAGCTCCGTTGGGTCAAGGGAAGGCCTCTTGAGTAAGGGCCTCACCACCACCTCTTTCAAGGCAGTTGGTAAGGATCCCTCACCCAATGAGGCGTTCACCAGGCCCAGAAGCCAGCCTCGTGTCACTTCCCAGGATGCCAGTACCAACCAGGAGGGACACGGGTCCATTGAACATGTGGTGGGTCGCAGCCGTCCACGCAACCTGTCCAAATCCTTGGGGGCAACAGAGTCAAACTCCTCCCAGAATGGTCTCACAAGACTCACTGTTGACGGCTCGTCTGGTCCACTGGAGGGGGCCCATCTGCTCCGGATCTGAGCAACTTTGTCTCTGCGACAAGAGGGAGCGGGTCACCCGAAACAGGGCGGCAGGGCGGTTATCCGCGGACGCAATAAGAGCGGCACAATGTCTACGTTTGGCCGCTCTCAATGCCACAAGGTAGGTCCGTAAATAGGCTCTTACCTGTGTTCGATCAGACTCGGAGCGTGAGGACCTCCACCTGCTCTCTAGACGTCTCCTATGGCGCTTCATCACCCTCAACTCCTCGGTGTACCAAGAGCTCGGGTGGGTCGCTGCTGTAGGAGAGGTCACAAAGGCGCAACCCGGTCCAAGGCCCCAGCCGTTGCCCTATTCCAGGCGGCCACTAGGTCCTCCGACCGAGCACAGGTCAGGGCTACAGGTAGTGGCCCAAGCTCCGTCTGGAACCTATCCGGTTCCATCAGGTGCTTGGGGCGGTACCAGCTTGGACAGTCTGGCTCCGCCTCCTTGCGGTGGAGGGTAGCGCCAGGGAAGTCGAGCCAGAGACATGAGTGATCTGACCATGACAGGGGAGTGACAACTAAATCCCCTATTCCCAGATCACTCGTCCACTGCTCAGATACAAAAACAAGGTCCAGTGTGTGGCCACCTTCATGTGTGGGGCCCTGAATTAATTGGGTCAGGCCCATGGCTGTCATGGAAGCCATGAACTCCCGAGCCACCTCAGATGATGCTCCCGTCGACGGCAGGTTGAAGTCCCCCATAACCAAAAGATTGGGGATCTCAACCGCCGTCTCTGAGATCAGCTTGAGGAGCTCGGGCAGGGCCGCTGATGTATAGCGAGGAGCCAAGTATACAATCAGCAGACCCCACTGCCTCCCTGGGCCCCATTTCACACCTAGGGACTCACACCCGGGTATCTGACAGTGAACTCCCTCGGCTCTAGACAATCCCGTATAACTACCGCCACCCCACCACCCTTACCCACCATCGGCCCGAGGCTGATGGAATGCACGGAAACCCGGTGGGCACATTTCCACGAGGGGTAAACCACCCTCGTGGCCCAACCAGGTCTCCGTTATCCCTGCAAGGTCCAGCTCCCCCTCAGAGATCAACTCACTAATGAGGGGGGCCTTGTTGGTCACGGACCTTGCATTGCAAAGCATCAGCCGCAGGCCCTGGCTCTGTAGTTCCTGACAACCTAGACTGCGGGGGTTGGTACAAACAACCGGGCGTAGCCAGCAGCCACGGTCTCCCACGGTCTCTCTTTTCTTAGGCGTGGTGTGCATTGTGTAGAAAGTATAAAATGTAGAGCTTGAGTATTGTTTCTTGCTCTCCTTGTACTCAATCCATTTGGGAAGGGTCTAGGAGGCCGCATAGCAACCACTTTTTCATTTTTCTTCAATAAATCTTTGAATTCTTAATCGGACTTGATTCTATATTGTGAGGATTGTGAGGATTAAACTATTTGGGTCTTACATCTCACAATTCTAAAATCTTAAAATATATATGTTAAACATCTGGCAATCAATGGAGATATTTCTATAAAGAAATCATGTGACACTTTTCCAATGTTGTGCAATTACAATTCTAACTGTGGTTGATACATGAATGATTAAATATACATCCTCTTTATTATTTTCAGGTAGAATTCCTAGCAGAAATGTTTCTGGCTTCAGCTCAATACATTTTTGTATCATCTCTTTCAACCATGTCTTAATTTTTGTCCAATTTTTGTCCATGTTTCTCCATATGTCCACCACATATGATAATAAGATCCAGGTATTTGGTGGCACTTCCAACATTTAGCTGAGTTGTCTTTAAACATCTTTGCCAACTTCACCGGTGGTAGATGTCATCTGTAAAACATCTTATACAAATTCTCTTTATATGCAGTTGACATTGTTAATTTATAATTCCTATCTCCTGGAAGGGGCGAGGGAAGATAAGGTTGCGAGCCTAGTGGGGATAGTGGGGGGAGGCACAGCAAGCTCCAGGGAGGGGGGACTAGCAAGACTTACCTTTAGGCAAGAGGAAGCGGCAGCTCAGTTGGGGCGCAAGGCACAGCAAGAAATAGAAACAAAGATCTCCCCCTCCCACGAGAATGAAAGTGTTGCTCTAGGAATCTATAGGACCTGACATTTGAAAAAAATTCAGAGAAGAGCAACTAAAATGATCAAAGGCCAAACATACGAAGAATGGCTGCAGGATTAGGGTTTGGCTAGTCTGAAGAAAAGAAGAATTAGGGTTGATATGATAGCAGTGTTCCAGTATTTGAGAGGCTGCCACAAAGAAGAGGCGGTCAAATTATTCTTCAAAGCATCAGAGGGCAGGGCAAGAAACAATGGTTGGAAACTAATCAAAGACAAATAACCTGGAATTAAGGATAAACTTAAGTGAGAACAATTAACCAGTGAAACAGCTTGCCTCCAGAAATTATGTGCACTCCATCACTGGATGTTTTAAAGAAGAGTCTAGACCAAAGGTGTCAAACTGCGGGTGTCAAAGGTGTCAAACTGCATGCGGGTCAGATGCATCACACACTGGTCATGCACACCCCAATTTTAGCAAAGGGGGAAAAAGTCACAATACATCATGTGATGACAATGCAAATTTTGCACCCCTGGTCTAGACAAGTCACTTATCTGAAATAGTATAAGTTCTCCTGCTTGAGCAGGGGGCTGGACTAGAAGACTTCCAAGGTACCTTCCAACTGATTCTATTCTGAAATAGTTTTAATGGATGTAGATTAATTGGTTTAGAGGGGTATTATCAAGTAAGTGGAATCTTAGCTATTTAATGCATATAGTTTATTGAATAATGTGGATTTATGCTGGCCTGAGTGCAAAGAAATAATAATGCATTGTAAAACTGCAAAATATATTCACATCTTTAAGATTACTTTTGTAAAATGCTATAAGGAATAGAATGTACACAAGAGAAAAATCTCTGTCTTTTATCCATATTAGAATTATAGCTACTAAGTGGATGAAAAATAAAATATCTGCAACTTGATAGTGTATCAGGCTGCAACCAGTTGCATTTCAAATTCAATTTGTCTTTTAGGATGCTATCCTATTGCTTAAAGCAAGGTTATTTCCAGGTCATCTCAAACACTAAAGAGAAAGAATTTTTGAGAATGGCAACATGAAGAGATTTCAGCAGCTGCAGTGTCAAAACAAGGCTTACTTTATTATTGCTTTAATAAAGGCTATTGAGCTCTGAGTACATAGTCTTTGCCCAAAGCTTCAGACTGTGTACAAGGAACATCCAATTTCCTCTTTGAAAGATCTGTTTGGCTAATCTTAGCAAATCGCTGGTCTATTTTTTCCATTATTTTTCTTGCTATGACTTTTCACTGTATAGTCAACAAAATGGCTTGTTACCTTAAATAACATAAAATAGCAACAACTAGATAACTTGACAACAAAATTCTATATAACACTGAACAATTTTGATGCCTATTGTGTCTGTGAAATAAAGCTGCAGCCAGACAGGAATTTCTGATGGGCTGGAATAATGGATATGAAAGCTCTTTATACAATTATATTTCAGCCACACTCAGTCCTACATTTGGAAGTGGGGTTTTGAAAGGAGCAGATTTCCATTCATTTATCAAGGTCTTAAAGATGCATGCATAAATAATGTAATGCCAGAATTAGCCTGCATTATGCCAATGAAGAGCAGTGAATCATTTCTTTTTCACTAGACTTGGTTAAAAATGGCACTTATAACTGAAAGAAAGAAAAAAACCCAAGTGTGTGAAGTCTATTTTCTTGTGGTAATACAGGATTCCAAAGAGATATTTTATCCCCACACCCCAAAAATCCCATCTTCTTCCAGCAGATTAAATTTGGAGTAGTGTTTGGAAAAGCAAACTTCCAACATTGGATAGGACCAATAGTATTTGTTTTTGTTTGCTCAAAGCATACTAGAGTTTGGTGGAAGAGAACTAGATTCAAAACTTGGACAACATCAGCATTGAAATCTGACATATATGCCTGGCCCCATACACAGAGGTGGGTTCCTACAGGTCCGGTCCAGTTCGGCCGATTAGGTAGTAACTCCATTGTACATGTGACCATATTGGTTCTATTGGTGCCGCCATAAGCACCACCATCTTGTTTTTTGCTTCTGCAGAGAAGTACTTTTTGGTACTGCGTATGCGCCCCTTCCTGCCCTGTCTCTGCTCTGCAGCTTGCCTGCCTGAAGCACTGCACTCCTGATCTATCTGCCGGGTAAGCCTGTGAGTCGTGGGTTAGCTAGCTGCCCTTGGCCCCTTCACTGCAGCCTGCAGCCCTGCCATATTTCCCTGCCTTCCATGTGGCCTTCCCAGCATCCCCATGGCCAGCTTGCGAAGGTAGGCAAGCAGAAGGCCATGTGAAAGGCAGGGAAGCATGGAGGCTGCTTGCTCCCTTCCCCACAGCCCTGCCATCCTTCCCTTCCTTCCATGCAACCTTCCTGGTGGTCCCCCACGCACACTTGCCTTGGAGTCCAGCCCAGCCCGGTGGCTCTTGACAGAAACACAGATGCTCTGGAACTGAGAGGGTCAGCTGTGCTCTGGGAGGGCAAGTGGACATCCCAGGGCTGCTGCACAAGCACCCACTCTGTTTCTGCAAAGACAGAGCCCACTTGCAGGGAGATCAAAAGAGGGGAGGGGGATGCTGCAGAAAAAACTGCCTTCCACCCAGGCCCATATGTCTCCCCTGCCGGTTCTGTGGGGCTTCGGGCTCAAGGCTCCGGGGAAAGAAGACTCAGCCTGTTTCCCGCTGCCAAAAAAGCAGAGTTAGAGATGCAGAAGCTGTCGGGGGCGGGTGGGTGGCAGCCGCTCTTGATGCCCTTCCTCCCTGGCTGGCTGCAGACATCCACCTGCCCTCCCAGAGCAATACTGCGGAACCACCATTCACTTTCTTTCTTCTCCTGCCGTGAAGCAAAAGCAACCGGCATCGCACTAGAATTGCTGCAAACTGGTCTTCCCCAAGATGAAGCGATGCCACCCAAGCCAAAGGGAAAGCACCATGGTTTTGTGATGGCATGGCAAGGCTTGGCCTTGGCCCACTTCCCACATGAGGGACTGGCCCCCACCCCCACTCTGTCAGCTTCTGTACCTCTCACTCCACTTCTTCGCTAGTGGGAAGCAGCACTGTGGCCTTTCCTCTTAAGACCCCTCTTTACCTTGCATGGTAAAGACTGCTAATTGCTTGAGTCATAAGAAGTTTTTGTTTTCTTTTTTTTATAATAATTTTTATTGTTTTTGTTTTTTCATTACATATTACAATCTTTATATCAACAGTTTGTACAATGTTACATCGTCGTATCTATGTATGTTTTCCTCTCTTTACCGTATATTACAATCATTATGTCATCTTATCTATACATTTGTATGATATTTTACATATTTACCTACTTTTATATACAGTTCTATGTTTATTTATGTATATTGTTTTCGGCTTAATTATTTTTCTTATTTTCCAACCATTCATACCACTTATTCCAAATTTTGTAGTATTCCGATTCTTCTTTGTCCTTTAATTTTAGGGTTAATTTGTCCATCTCTGCACAATCAAAGGTTTTTTTTATCACTAATTTGTCCGGCGTGTTAGGGTGTAACCAACAAGTTGGGTAGACAATATATTGCACAAGGCATGTTATGTATCTTTAAGAGAGGAGCTCTGCTAATTAGTAGATTACAGAATTTAAATTGCAGCTGATGTTGTTGCTCTCTCTCTCTCTCTCTCTCTTGATTGATGTATGATAACTGCTGTCTAACTGTTACTACTGTTGCTACTACTTACTGTGTGTAAGTTATTTGCTACTTGTATCCAAGTTATCTTAGTAGTATTGGACTGTTTTTTCTGTGTATGACTTTTTGGCTGTGTCTATGGATTTTGCTATATTCTTCAAAAAGTAAAGTTTATTTTGTTACTTTACTATCCATTATTCAGTGTGGTTGCTTTATCTATCGCACGCTGCGTATACTTTACAGGGTTGCTCTGTTATAACCTCGACCTGGGGTTCATTGCTAGTGCTTGATCGCACCAGTACCTAATATTGGTTATGGGCCCAGACGCCCTGCCTTAACCATAATTTTTTTTTAAGCACCACTTTTTGGATAGTTTATTTTTGTGAATATGGCACAAGAACAGTTTGCTGCACTCTCCATGATTACCCGGTTTGATGGAACCAACTATGTTTCCTGGTCCTTGAAGTGTTCCCTACTTCTGCGTAGAGAAGGACTGTGGTTTGTGGTTCAGAACCCACCAGATGTTACAGATTGGGATCCTGCTGATAATGAGGATGCGAAGAAGATTGCGCAGTTTAACAGGGACAATGAGAGAGCTCTCTGCATTACACTGAATGACCAGCAACTGGTCCATATTCGTGGCGAAGAGTCTGCTGCTAGGTGTTGGAACACATTGCGGAGAATTTATGTTCGGGACAGTGTGGGTGCTCATGTTCATCTCACACGGAAACTGTTTAGAGCCCGTTTGCAAAAAGGTGGTGATATGTTGGCTCATTTAGACTTCATGAAGAAAACTTTGCAGGATTTGCAAGAAAAAGAGTTGATTTTTTCTGAGCTTCAACAGGTGTATATTATTCTATCATCGCTTGATGAAAGCTACGACTCTTTTGTTTCCTCATTGGAAGTTCTTTCACGAGATGAACTGACATTATCTGAGGTTACCGGGAGATTGCTTGAAGAGTCCAGACGAAGAGAGGATAGAGTTCAGTTCAGAGACAATCAATCACAAGAAGAAACACAGTTTTCAACTGTAAATTTTGTTAAGAAATGTTATTCTTGTGGTGGTAAGGGGCATATTGCTAAGAACTGTAAAAATAGCAAGAAAAGGAGTGTTGCTAATAGTAAAAGAAAAAGCAACAATGTTACTGTAACTGTAGCTAAGGTAGATAAGGCTGTAAACCATAGTTTCTGGGTGGTTGACAGTGGCGCATCCCATTCTATAACTAAGGTTAAAGAAAGGTTTGTTACTATGAAGGCTAGCAAACAGCACATTTCCTTAGCAAATGGTTGGAAAATTAAGGCTTCAGGTGAAGGTACAGCTTATTGTCCATGTATTAATGAAAAATTGGAAATGTTATATGTACCTAAAATGAAATTTAACCTATTATCTGTAAAAGACCTTGTGAAATGTGGGTTTACAGTAACATTTAAGAATGATAGATGCATTATTGAAAAGGAAGGTAATAGTGTTATTGCCAATTTGGAGAATAATTTATTTATTCTACATGAGAACTCTTTAAATATTGCGAGTTCTGAACCTGGTTATAAGAATAAACAGCCCCATGATAACTGTATACATCTACTTCATAGACGTTTAGGCCATGTAAATTTTAAAATGGTACATCAAATTGTTATTCTATCTAATGGAATCAATTTGAAACCTTGTTCAAAATATCTTAACTGTAATGCCTGTAACCAGGCTAAAAGTAAGGTTACCCCTGCAAACCGGTTTCAAGGATTCAAGACATCTAAACCACTGGATGTAGTGTTCGCAGACCTAATTGGCCCTAAGAAACCTAGCTTAGGAGGTGCCTGCTATATACTCAGCATTATGGACCATTATTCTAGGTATGGTTTCTGTTATGTAATGAAATCAAAAGCAGAAACTTTCCAACATTTTACTAAATGGTTAAAGTTTGTTGAACGTAAGATGGATAAAAAAGTACTTTGCCTAGTCACTGATAATGGGTCTGAATTCACTAATCATAGGTTTACATCAATGTTGGAGAATGCTGGTATAGAACATAGGCGTTCTGCCCCCTACAGGCCAGAACATAATTCATTTATTGAAAGACGTGGTCAATCATTGCAGGCAATGACCAGAACTATGCTGGTTGATTCTGGTTTGTCAGAAAAGCTTTGGGGTGAGGCTATAATGTGTGCAAACCATATTCTGAACATAGTAGTTAACTCAACTACTGGTAAGATTCCTTATACTCTTTGGCATGGTAGGAAGCCTGATTTGAGTTATTTACACACATTTGGTGTCCCTGCTTGGGTGCATATTCCCTCACAGACTAGACGGAAGGATCAAAGCAGAGCTAGGAAGATGATTTTTGTTGGGTACAATTCCAATCATAGATCGTTTAGGTTCTGGGAACCTGGAACTCGGAGAATTATGCACAGTGCTAGTGCTAAATTTTCAGAACATGTTGGTTGGGAGAAGTTAGAACAAGAGTTTCACAAGGTTTGTGATGATATAGACGTTGATCGTTTGGTTAATCATGATACACCAAATGAGCAGTTAGAGAATCAGGATGGTCCATCTATTACTCTGAAAAGGGAGGAAGATGTAGATGTAGAATCTACTCGTGAGGTGGAACAGGATGATTCTGCAAGTCCTGTATTGCCTAGGAGGTCTACTAGGGACAGGCATCCACCCGACAGATACCAAGCCAGTGTAGTATTGCAAGTTAGCATAGAACCTTCTAGTTTTGCAGAGTTAAGGCTGTATCCTGAAAAGGAAAAGAAATTGTGGAAAACAGCTATGGAGAAGGAGTTGAAATCCTTACAGGAATTGAAGGTTTATGAAGAAGCTAGGCTCCCTTCAGGGGAGAGTGCAATTGGCTGTAGATGGGTGTTTAAAATTAAAAACGATGCTGCTGGCAATGCTATTTATAAGGCTCGTTTAGTTGCTCAAGGGTTTTCCCAAACTGAGAGGGATTACGATGAGGTTTTTGCTCCGAGCTTGAAAGCCTCTACGTTGAGGGCAGCATTGGTGTGGGCTGCTAAGTATCGGTGTAATGTTACCCATATTGATGTTGAAACAGCGTATCTGCATGCTCCATTGCAGCATACCATTTATATGAAGATGCCACCAGGTGTGGATTCTAATGGCCAGACTGGTTGTTGGAGACTTAAAAAGAGCCTTTATGGTTTAAAACAGTCCAGTTTTGAGTGGAACAGATGTATAGTAAATGAACTAAAAGCTATGGGATTTATTCCAGGTTTGGCTGATCCTTGTTTATTTAGACGGGTGAAAAATGGTTTGATCTCGTTGTTGCTTTTGTTCACGGACGATATAGCTATTATTACTATGTCTGAGCAGGAAGCTATTGACATTGTTTCACAATTAGAGAGTAAATTTAAAATCCGGAATTTGGGTGAAATTAAGCATTATCTGGGCTTAGACGTGGTTAGAACCAGTAAAGGTTTTAAGCTGTCGCAGGCTGGTAAAATTAATCATTTACTTAAGAAATATAGCATGGAGCTATGTAAGACTGCAAAGACACCAATGGCATTGGAGTTTAAACCTGAGGTTACTGAGGGTACTGGTTTTGATAAGGGAATCTATCAATCTTTGATAGGTAGCCTAATGTACCTAAGTAATTGGTCTAGACCAGATATATCATTTAGTGTGAACCAACTGGCTAGATTCAATGATAGTCCTTCAGAGAGGCATTGGCAAGCAGCAAAGCGTGTGCTGCGTTATTTGAAGAAAACTATCCACTATGCATTATATTTAGAACCGAATAGGGATTTAGTTTTGACTGTGTATGCTGATGCGAATTTTGCAGCTGCTATAGATAATAGGAAGTCAACTTCCGGCATAGCCTTTATGCTAGGTGGTGTACTGATTGGATGGAAGTCGATACGACAGAAACACATACGCTTATCCACAATGGAAGCTGAGTTTTCATGTTTGTCGTTGACATGTACTGAGCTGATATATTATAAGCAGTTGCTTATAGATATAGGATTAAGTATCAATGAACCTTTTACTGTTTATGAAGATAATCAGGCAGCAATAAAAATGGCGACTAGTTTAGCTATTAAGATGAGATCGAAGTATACTGATTTGAGGTATCTTAATGTTCGACAAAGCATTAAGGATGGCCTGATAAAGTTGGAATATTGTTCAACTGAAGACAATTTAGCAGACAACTTCACTAAGGCACAAAGTTCAGTGAAACATACCTCATCATGTGAAGGTTATCATCTTACATTGTGAGTGGATATATTGATCTACCCAAAGGGGAGAATGTTACACGGCGGTGTATTATTTTGCTTCCAGCATTGGGCAAAAGCTATTCTAGCTGTGGTTAATATATGTGTTAGTAGATTTTTTTTTTTTTGTATAGTTCCCTTTGATTATTCCTAGTAAGAAGGTTTCGGGTTTATACTTTATTTGTTCCCCCGTAATTTCTTGTGCCCACTTCCAAATTTTTTTCCAATATTTTGCGATTCCAGGCAGGTCCACCACATGTGATAGAAGGTCCCTTGTTCTTTTTTACATTTCCAACAGGTCGGTTTCAGTGTTGGGTACATTTTTGCCAATCTTGTTGGTGGTAGGTGCCAACGATAAAACATTTTGTATATGTTTTCTTTCAATGTTGCTGATCTCGTTAATTTATAATTTGTATTCCAAATTCTTTCCCAATCCGCTAGATCTATATTATAACCAAAAATTTTGGCCCATGCTGTCATACAACCTTTGACTATTTCTTCTTCTAAATTTATTTCTAGCAAATATTTATACATTTTCATTATAAATTTGTTTTCTGGGCCAATTAAGATTTTGTCTATTTGTTGCAATTCTGTATATATTCCATATTCTTTTATATCTTTTTTGTATCTTGATTGTAATTGGAGGTATGGCCATCAATCTATATTTATATTATTCTCTTTTAATTCATTTTCAGATTCTCCTGGTTATCTAGAATTTCACTATACCTAACCATTTTTGATAGATCTAGCTTATTGGGGTGTGTCATAGCTTCCATGGTGGAAAGCCATGTCGGTATTTTCATGTAGTGTTTTGCTTTAATTTTGTTCCAGACCTGTATTAGTGCTTCTCTGATATAATGTATATGGAAGTATTTTTGTTTCTTTTTGCTCTCTTCCCATAGGAAAAAGTGCCATCCTGTTTGCAGGTCATGGCCTTTTTGCTAATATTCTTCTGTTTTTTAAATTTATCCAGTCTTTGATCCAATTTAGTGCTGCTGCATTATAGTAGAGTTCCCAGTCAGGTAGCCCCATACCACCTCTGCTTCTGTTGTCTTGTAATGCTTTCAGTTTTATCCTAGCTTTTTTCCCTTGCCAGATGAATTTTAGTATTATTTTGTTCAGTTCAGTAAAGATTTTTTTCTCTAGTTTTATGGGGATAGTTTGAAATAAATATAGGACTCTTGGTAGTATGTTCATTTTTATAGTTGCTATTTTCCCTAATAGAGATAGTTGTAATTTCCCCCATAGTTCTAAATCTTTTTTTATTTGTTGCACTAATTTTGTGTAGTTATTTTCTTTTATGGTTGAGCACTTTGCAGTTAGCTATATTCCTAAGTATTTGACTTTCTTTACTACCTGGAGTCCTATTATTTTTTCTAATTCTTTATTCTGTTCTTCCTTCAGATTTTTGGTTATTATTTTGGTCTTTTCTCTATTAATTTTTAATCCTGCCACATCTCCATATTTTCCTAGTTCTTGCATTAACCTGTTCCCTGTTTCTAATGGATCTTCTATAATAAATACTAAGTCATCTGCAAAGGCTTGTATTTTGTATTCTTCATTTTTAATTTTGGTTCCTCTTATTTCCTGTTTTTTTTCTAATTCGTATGAGAAGGCTTTCTAGCATCAGAATAAAAAGCAGAGGTGATAGTGGGCAGCGCTGTCTCACTCCTTTCTTTATTTCAAAAGACTCTGTATTCTCCCCATTCAATAGTATGTTTGCCTTTTGGGTGGAGTATATTGTTTCTATTAATTTTTCAAATTTATTTCCTAGATTCATATTTTTAGTTTGTTGTTTCATATATTGCCAATTTAAATTATCGAATGCCTTCTGTGCATCCAGGAATACAAGTGACACTTGTTTCTCTGTTTGCACCTCATAATACTCCAAGATATTAGCTATTATTCTGGTATTATTTCTAATTTGTCTTGTTGGGAGAAATCCATTTTGATCTGGATGTATGTAATCATTTAGCAATCTTTTTAGTCTTTCCGCCATTATTGTTGCAAATATTTTATAGTCAGCATTCAGCAGCGAGATTGGCCTGTAATTTTGAATTTCGTTTTGGTCTGTACCTTCTTTAAATATTAACGTGATGTATGCTTCCCTCCATGAGTTCGGTATTTTTGCTTTCGTCAATGTTTCGTTATACATCTCCAGCATTAGGGGTTCTATTGATTCATTCAGATCGTCTATTATTTTGTACCATTCTGCTGGGAATCCATCTGGGCCTGGTGTTTTATTATTTTTCTGTTTTTGAATTGCCTGTTTCAGTTCAATTTTTGTTATTTGTTTTGTTAATATTTCTTTCATCTCTTCCGATATTACTGGGATTTCTTCTCCGTTTAAATATTCTTGTATTTGTTTGTCATCTATTTGTTCCCCCTTATATAACTTCTCAAAATATTTGTGTACGATCTTTTTCTTTCCTTCCATTGTGTGTTGTAATTCACCCGTTTCCTCTGGGAGTTGATATATTAGTCTTTTTTCTCTTTCTTTTCTCAATCTATAAGATAGCCACCTTCCTGGTTTATTTGCTTGCTCAAAAAAAATTTGTTTCGGTAATTTTAAGTTTTTTACTATTTCTTCCTGGACTAGTATGTTTAATTTGTGTTTCGCTAGCATCCAATCTTTTCTAATTTTGTCACTTTGTGGTTTGTTTTGGAGTTCTTTTTCTAGGTTCTCAATTTCCTTCTCTAATACTTTCTGTTGTGCCCATTTTCTTTATTTCTTTTTGCTGAATAAGCTATAATGATTCCTCGAGTGTAGGCTTTCATAGTATCCCATAGGTTTTGTATTGATGTCTGTTCTCTTGTGTTTTCTTTAAAAAATAGTTCCAACTCACTCTTACATTTTTGGATAAATTCTTTTTCTTTTAATATTTGCAGATTTAATGTCCATCTTCGTCTAGTTTTTTTCCTCCTTTCCAGATTATTTTAATGGGATTATGGTCTGCCCAGGTGTTTGGCAGTATTTCAATTTTATGTACTTCTGCCCCAATTTTCCTATTCATCCATGCCATGTCGATTCATGACCAAGATTGGTGTGGGTTTGAGTAAAAGGTAAATTGTTTTTTATTTGGTTCCATTTTTCTCCAGATGTCTATCAGATTTAGCTCCTCCATCATCTCCATACACGTTGTTGGTAATACTTTTTTTTGGTAATACTTTGTTGGTAATACTTTTTTTTTGCTTTTGGTTTTTTTGTCACTTACATAGTCTTTTTTGCTATCTACTATGGCATTATAGTCTCCTATTATACAGATGTTTTTCCCTGTATAAAATTGTTTTATACAATTTCTCTAATTTTTTCATGTAGTTTTTTATAGAAAATTTTCTGGTCTTCATTTGGGGCATAAATTGCTACCAGCAATATTGGTTTTTGGTTTATCCAAATCTCTAATATTAATATTCTTCCCCTTGGATCTGCATAAATTAAGCTTGTCTTTATTCTCTCTTTAACATAAATTGCTAATCCTTTTCTTTTTTCTTCTGCCGATGTTGTATATAATTTTCCCAATTTCAGACATTCTAAGTATTTTATATCTTGTTGTTTGATATGTGTTTCCTGTAGACATATTATGTCTGCTTTTTGTTTTTTTTAATTTTGCCCAGATATGTTTTCTTTTTGTTAGTGAATTTAAACCATTGACATTTACAGATAGTAGTTGGATTTCTTCTTCCATTCTCCTAAATCTCTACTTGTCCTTATCTTTATTTGCGTCTAGTTTCTTTTTGACTTCTTGTTTTTGGTCTTACTTCCTCTTCTTTCTGTTTTTCTTCCTCTTCCCTGCTACGTCCTCCCTGTCTTCCTTCCCTTGCCTTTTCTTCCTTTCTTCTATATTCTATCTCCTCTTCTGTATTTTGTTTCTCTTCCAGATACATTAATTGCTCATATAATTCCTGTGCTTTTTCAAGGTTGTCAATTTTGATTCTCTTCTCCTGCCATGTTACTAACATCCCTTCTGGTATTAACCATCTAAACAGTATCTCCCGCTTAATTAATTGCATCACCAAGAATTGGTAGTCTCTTCTCTGTTCCCTCACTCTTCGTGGGATTTGTTTTAGTATTAGTATCTCCTTCCCCTTGTACATCATCGGTTCTTCTCTTGTTATTTTATATAGTATGTCTCTTACTTTTTTCCTCGCAAACCTGATGTGCACTTCTCTGGGTAGTCGATGTTTCCTCGCATAATTGGTGGTAACTCTATAAATGTCGTCCAATTCATTTATGATCTCTTGCTTATCTCTGTTTAAAGTTTCTGCAATTAAGCTGGACATTATCATAGTTAGGTCTTCATCTTTTGCCTCTGTCACATTCTGAAAGCAGAGGTAGAAAGCTGCACGGTCCATCTCCATGTGAATAAGCGATTCCTCTAGATTTTTATTTGATGCTTTCATTTGTTGTTCAACCTGGTTTATTTTTATTTCTGTCTGTTCTGTTCTTTTTTCTACTTCTTTTATTGATTGTTCATTCTTTCCCAGAGCTTGTTGTATGGTTTCCATTTTATCATCTAATTTCTGTATGTCTTTCTTTCTTTTTTTATTGAAAAAGTTTTATACAAACAAATTTTCCCCCTTTTAACCCCCCCGCCATACAATGTAAATCACATACAGATACTATGCCCCCTCCCCTCCCCCAACCCCCAAAAATTTCTCATTCAAATATTATACCAGATACTTTACCCCCTCCCCTCCCCCCGTTTTAAAGTAGATTACTCATTCACATATTGTACCCCCTCACCTCCCAACAATCATAATGTAAGTTTCTCTTAAAGTAACAATAGCCCATTAATCCCATCTTCTAAGTTAATTAAACATATATAAATCATAATATAAATTTCTCTTCAAATAACAATATTTCATTAATCCCATCTTCTAGTTTAATTATGCATATATATTACCCCACCCTCCACCCTAACCCTCCCCCACCTCCCACTCAACCCCCCCTGACTTCCACTATACACCACTCTAACAATTCCAAGCATCCCATGTATTATTTACTCTGATCATCTATCAGTCTAAACATTCTTACCTAAAGGCTACATAATACCTCCTAGTCTGGTATTTATTCTGTATGTAATCAATCCATTTTACCCATTCCTGTGTATAATTCTCCTGCTTCTGAGCTTTTAAGAAAGCTGAAATTTTTGCCATTTCAGTGAACCCCGCCACCTTCTGAATCCATTGATCAATTGTCGGTAAAAAATCTTTTTTCCAATGTTGCGCAATCAACAACCTAGCTGCTGTGACCATATACAAGACCAATTTTGTTTCCCCTTTAGTAAAGTCCTTGGTTATACCCAATAAAAACATTTGCGGAGTAAATTGTATTCTTTTCTTAAATACATTTTGCATAACCCACCATATTTTTATCCAAAAAGCTTTAACCTTGTTGCAAGTCCACCATACATGAAAAAAGGTAGCATCTAGGCACCTGCATCTCCAACATTTTGGTTGAACATTTGGGTACATGCATGATAATTTTTAATATCTAAATACCATCTGTAAAGCATTTTATAAAAGTTCTCCCTTAAATTCTGTGACTGTGTAAATTTAACATTCTGAACCCATATTTTTTCCCACGTATCCACTTCTTTATCCATAAAACCGACCCTACGATCTTCTTCCCATCTCTTCTGTAGCTGTATATAATGTAACCAATTTAAAGTAATTCCTTCTTCCAACAGTTGTTCCAAAGTTTTTAACTTTCATTCGTCCCCATCAGCAATAAGCACATCTTTATATAAACAACCCCCGAGTGACATAATATTCATAATCCCCATGGTGTCTGCAAGATCCAACCAAAGCGGTATTTTATAATCCCAATTGGGCCGGTGCTTCTTCCATATTCTCATCAGGGCACTTCAGAGAACATGATTATTAAACACTTTATCCACCCTATCTTCATAAAAAAGATATGCATGCCATCCCAGAACAAGATCATGACCTTCTATGTTTAACAGTTCTGTTTTTATTTTCCCAAACCAATCTGCTACATGCGTCAATACCGCAGCTTCATAATACAATTGGAGGTTTGGGAGTCTAAGGCCACCTCTTTCACGAGTATCTTGCATAATCTTCATCTTTACTCTCGGCTTTTTCTCCTTCCAAACAAATTTATTTAATGTTGCTTGCCATTTTAACAAAGTTTTATCTGATTTAAGCACCGGTATCATCTGGAATAAAAAGATAAATCTAGGTAGAATGTTCATTTTAATTGCTGAAATCCTTCCAAGCAAAGATAATTGTAACTTTTTCCACACTTCAAGATCTTTCTGTATCTTTTGCCACAACACTTCATAGTTATTTAAGAAAAGTTTTGTGTTTGATTCTGCGATTTGTATTCCTAAATATTTGACCTTTGAGACTATTTCAAAACCTGCTAAACTTACAAGTCTCTTTCTTTGAGTCTCTGTCATGTTTTTAACCATCATTTTTGTTTTGTTTTGATTTAGTCTAAACCCAGACACCATGCCAAATTCTGCTATGATATTTTTCATCTGGATTATTGAGTTCAAAGGATGTGAAAGGGTAACAACCAGAACATCGGCAAATGCTCTAGTTCTGTATTCCTTTTGCCTGATAGCTATGCCATCTAAGGATTTTGAGTTCCGAATTGCGTTCAACAAGACTTCCAAAGTTAAAATAAATAACAATGGAGATAATGGGAAACCTTGTCTTGTGCCTTTTTGTATCTCGAAAGTTGTTGACAAATTTCCATTAACAATAAGTTGTGCATTTTGTTGCTGATAAATTGCTCCAATCACCTGCCGAAATCGTGGTCCCATATCCATCTTTTCCAAAGTCTTGGTTAGAAAGTTCCAATTCACTCGATCAAAGACCTTCTCTGCATCCAAGAAGACCAGCACTGCAGAGATCTGCTTATTCTTATCAAGATGGTCAATTAAATCTATGAGTTGCCTTACATTCTCCTTCATGTGTCTGCCTTCAATAAATCCTGCTTGATCATGATGAATAATCTCTTGGATAACCGGCATCAATCTGTTGGCTAGTACCTTAGCAAATATTTTATAATCTGTGTTCAGAAGAGATATTGGTCTGTAATCCTCTGGTTTCTTAGGGCCCTCTTTGTCTTTAGGTATCAATGAGATAAAAGCCGCTTTCCATGAGGAGGGTATTTTACCTCCTTGCTGTATATTACAAAATAGTTGTGTAAGATATTCAATCATTTCCAGTTGTAAAGTTTTATAGTACATTGCAGTCAAACCATCAGTCCCTGGAGCCTTAGCTGGTTTAAGTTGATTTATAGCTAAAGTAATCTCATCAGCAGTTATCAGACGTTCCAAATTTGCCTTTTGAAGCACAGATATTTTAGTAACCCTTTTCCTTCCAAAAAATCATCTACTGACTTGTTCTGTATATTATCCTGTACATATAGCTTAGCACAACATCTCTTGGTAGTTGCCTTTGTAATGCTATGCGTGAATTTACTCTGTAGATTTTATCAATCTTAGTTGAGATCTCACGGGGGTCATCCACTTTTAATAACGTAGCCAAAGCGTCTGCACAAACTTTTCTTAAGTCCTCTCTAGAGTTTTCTCTTAAGCCCCTAAGTCTAATAGCAAACTCCATAGATCTAAATTGTATCATAATAATCTCATTATCCATCCTTTGCATATTCCCCTCCATTTCCACAAATTTCAAATCCGTTTCTTTCGTTTTGGTTTCCAAGTCCATGACTAATTGCTCCACCTTGCTGTCCACCTTAAGAACCACCTCTGACAATCCCGTCGCTATAGTTTGCATATTTTTATCAATTTGATCAGACCTTTTTATAGTGTCCTGGACCATTTGTTTAACCTCTTTAATTTCTTTGCCTATAAAATCCATCAAATCTTTGCCTATAAAATCCTTCAAGTCCTGGAGATTCATTGTAGCGGCTGGGGGAACCGCCCCTTGATCCGTTGCCATATTTAACAGAAAAAAGGAGGACAGTTCTTCCCAACTTTCTCACAAAATACTCTTCCAAGTAGGTCAGGTTATACAAACTGACTTAGGAGTTGTTAATAGTTATTTCAGCCGTTCCGCCTTTACTGCCCCAGCTGTCAGCAAGCAATTAGCTTTCGTTTTCTTTAGGTTTTCAACTATAAATTAACGCCATTTTGAATCCTTTGTTCTAAGCCCATGCCTTTCAAACTCAGCAGTA
The DNA here is from genome assembly GCF_964273705.1 of Natrix helvetica. NCBI lineage: Eukaryota > Metazoa > Chordata > Lepidosauria > Squamata > Natricidae > Natrix > Natrix helvetica. The sequence continues at coordinate 66,786,568 of NC_138550.1, read as the reverse complement.
GCGTTCTTTTTAAGAAATTTTTTTTTTCAAACTTAAAACTTAAAATACTTGCAAGAGTTTTCCTTCTTGGGATGTTTGGAGTTAAGGCTGTGCCCGGCGTCTTGCTCTGCTAAAACATTAGCGGAGGATCTCAAAAGACAGGAGAATGCAGCAACTGCAAAGGGGGGCTCTCCTTGCCCGCACTCCAGAGGCTATAAATCCTTCTGGAGGGCTACACAAGTGGCTCTACCCAACAGCTGTATCTCTCCCTCGTAAATTCCAAGAATTTAAGGGTGTCCAAGGCGTTAAAGATCTTTAAAAAACACCTCTACAGCCTATTGATTCGAAAGCTCAAAGAAAGCCTGCCCGCGACATTCGTGGAACAACCGGAAGTCCTCTATGTCTTTCTTGACTTCGCTTTTCATTTCACACATCTCTGCTTTCATTTCATTCATATCTATTTTCATTTCATCGTGGTTTTTTGTTGCTGTTTCTTGGAGTTTTAACATAGTTTCTTGAATGTTTTGCAGCACTGTCTGTATATTTTCAGTATTCGACCCCGCATTTGCTTTTTCTGTTTCATTCATTTCTTCTGTTGATCCTTTGGGTGTTGGGGGCGGCGGTGATCCCCTTGTTGTTGGATTTATTGCAGGGTTAATATTCGTCTTTTTTCCAGATCTTAGTTCTGTTGATGTTATATTTGCCATTTCTCTTATAGTTTTATCTTGTTCTGAAAGTATCTTGTATATATTGTCCCAAATTAGCATTCAATCTTCCCCCCCTTTTTTTCCCCTTGTATTAGTATATCCACAGTAATCTTAATATACTATGTAAGTTTTAAATAATACAGTATAATAATAATAATAATATCTAGAGGTGTTGGCAGAAGGGGTTATATAGGCAAGGAGGGAGGACAGGGGAGGGTCTCAGTATTTGTTCATATTAACATCCACAATGCTATATTTTAAGTACTTAAATGCTTAGATTGTTCCTTAATAATATTAAATTCTAACTTATTTAAATGGTTGTAGCATAGGTACAATATACAATATAAAAGTATATATAACTAGTAACTGCCACCGGGTTTCAAATTTACTTATTTATGGTTATAACAATGTAGCAATAGATATAGATATAAATAGCGCTATTTGTCTTAAATACTAATTAATTTAAATATTTGGTTATAAAGATTATAACAATTGTATATAGTTATGTATTGTTAATATAGACAGTTCATTCACCACTTTTTCCTCTGTGTTTCTTTAAGTTCAGAGCTTCTTTAAGTTCTTTTCAAATCCTTTCTTTCAACTTTGCTCAATTACCCGGTCTCTTCTAAGTTGTTACAATGTTGCTATTTTGTCAGCTTTCTCTTCCGCCTTGATACTTTGTTGCTCTATAATTAATGGCCGTCTGCTGCTGTTCCCCGGTATAGCGCGATCTTTCAATGTCTCCCTCTGTCTCCTTTCTCCTGCTACCCGAGTCTACAGGAACCCCAGTCAGATTGTATTTTTTTCCCCTCGTTTCATCGGGCTCATTTTAGATTTTAAAGTTGTCGCTCTCACCTCTTCCAGTGGCCTTTTTAATGGGGTTTTCACGCCAGATCTCTGGAGTCTCCCTGTTTGCCCGTTCTCCTCTATACTTGTATTTGTATTTGTATTTATTAGACTTGTTAGCCGCTCCCTCTCCACGCAGGGACTCGGGGCAGCGTACAATAAATAAATCACATGTTACACGATTAGACATTACATTACACGGAGGAGGTATAAAATCACAACAATTGTTACAATACAAAAACAACGATAATAATAAGGTTAAAAATTAAAATACCCAATTTAAAATTTTAAAGTGTAAAAAGTTTAAAATTGCCAGGAGGATTAGAGATAGAACTATAGTTGAGCCAGGCCAGCTAGTTGGAAAAAGTGGGTCTTGAGTTTTGTACGGAAGGAGCGGAGGTCAGTAGTAATCCTAATGTCGGGTGGGAGGTCATTCCAGAGGGCTGGGCCCATCACAGAGAAGGCCCTGCTCCTGGGCGCCGCCCTCTGGCACTGCTTAGTGGACGGCACCCGGAGGAGTTTGTGGTCCGTCTTTCCCAGCCTGTAACTCTCCGCTGTTTTCACTTGTATCAGGCATTGCAACAATGTAGCAAAAGTTGATTCAATTCTCTTCCTTCCTTCTTCTATTTGGTGGTTTGCCGAGGCTTCAGGTCCACCATTCAGTGAAGCAAGCGGCGAACGCTTACACGCTGGGTTAAAAAGGGTATCCCCAGTCGTAACGGGTGATCGCCTTCCGCCTCGTTCATTCTGGGGTGTCCCTACTTCTCCGCTTCACCCTTCAAGCTCAGTGTATCCCCCTGGGGGATCCTCCAAACATGTATAGCGGGGTTCGAAAAGCAGAGCCCTGCTTTCTTCCCCGCACTTGCCTCCACGTCACCACCGGAAGTCTCAAGAAGTTTTTCTTTACTGTGCAAGATGTTTCCCTGCATAGGATGGCCGAGAGAGAGAAGCGGTGGAGCTGCCAGTAAGTTATTTGGGCAAATTTGGGAGTGGCTGGGAGGCAGGTGGGATCCCCTTTTCCTCGCACCCCCCACCCCGCTTCCTGAGACCAACTGTGGTCGGGAGATACATCCGCCCATTGGCCGCAGTTTGGCTGCAAGCAATTAGCAATCTTTACTGTGCAAGGTTTTCCCTGCACTTGGCTGGATGGGGGTGGGGTGGGCAAGGCTTCAGGTTGGAGCGGGCGAGCACAGCCACCATACCAAGAGGAGTGCTTGCCTCCATTGGATCCATCTCACACCCGCAGCAGCAGCACCCACTGCTCCCTTCTGCCGCTCACCTGCCCTTCGCCTTTGGAGGCAATTGAGGCAAGCACTCCTCTTGGTGCAGCCCGCTTGACTGGGCAGGGGTGAGGCTTTGGGACAGAGCAGGCGAGCACAGCTGCCACACCAATAGGAGCATTTGCCTCCGTTACCTCCAAAGGCGGATGTCGGCTGTGTGGTGGCAGGGAGCAGTGGGAGCTGCCCCTGCAGGTGTGAGTGGAAGGGGTTGGGCATTGGGGTGGGGGTGGGGGGTATGACCACCTCATAGAAGTTGCCTGGCAAGTTGCCGCCAAAGGACGTCAGGCAGTACCTCTTGAATGCCCGTTATCTTCCTCCATGGGCTCCATCTCCCTGGCAGACAGAGCGTCCCGGGCAGATGGAGCGAGAGCCCAGGGCCAAGCCCATCGGCCACAGCCACCACTTCAAGAGCAGGCTGCTCGGCTCACCCCCAGCACTGTCCAGGAGAAAGCAAAGAACCCCAGTCTGGCGCCCCCCCTTCTGTCAACATTTTTTACTACTGTTTCTGTTGGCATAGCTTGGGGGGGGTCATGTGACTGAGTGTTCATGAGTGATGTCAAGTTGGCCATGCCCACTCAGTCACATGCCCCCCAGCTAGCCGCGCCCACCATACCGGTAGTAAAATATTTTGTAACCCACCACTGCCCATACACATACACTCTTATATGTATATGTTAATTTACTGCCTATGTAAATATTGTCCAGAACAACAGCATTCACCTAATAAGGGAAACAATTTCCTGAATTAGAGATCTATACCTTACTTGACCATTTGTGCTAGAACAGAAAAATATATTGACACAAGCTTTAAAATACATGTTTCCTCAGAAGTTTTGTTTTATTTTGTTTTATTTTATTTTATCACTTTTAATAGTGAGAAAAACATTTGTTTCCAGTATGGAAGGTGATAGTTTGACTTTCTAGATTACTTATTGATTTTTTCTTTGTCTCTGTAGTTTGAAATTGAATAAGGTATCTATCATGAAAAGGAACATCAGATAAAAATAGAAATTAATTTTAGATTCTGAGGATGAATTGAGGTAGAAAAATGGTCAATTGAGAATACACATTTGCTCTCCAGATTGATGACTAAAAATGTTTTATCCCAGAGAACTGATGCAAATTAATTATTTGAGGACAGTGTAAAAGTTAACTATCAAAGAAAGGGCATATAAAGGACTCACCAAAGCCATTTTAATTTTTCAGACCCTACATATACCCTCTTGAACATTAGCACTGATATTTAATTAGACTGAGATGTAAATGTAACAACAATATTTTTTACATGTACATGATATACATTAAAATTTAATAAATAAAAACAAGATGTTTTTCAATGTGTGCCTAAATGGATTCTGGTCAATAAGACAGAAAAGATTTTGCTTTTCTGTTTAAACGGAGAACACCTTCTCTAGTCAAAACTAACAGAGTAGATGAATTGGCAAACCATCCCTTTTGAAGACTGATTGTTCTACATTGTTCATTCCACCCTGTTTCGAAAGGCCATTAAAGTCACAAAACATTTTTCAACTGACCTCAACAGGCAAGAAATCCATTGCCATAGATGTCACTTTCATGGCTCTTTCATAAAGGAATACATGCTGAAATCCTGAATTAATATACCCGCTGGAATAGAGAAGAAAGATATGTAGGATTTATTGGTAGATGTTGCGATGATTTTTAGTACAATAGAAAGGGTTTATAACTCAAATAGTTTAAGGAAGAGATTTATTTTGTTAATTACACTGTTAACACTCTCCGAAATATATTTATGCACCAAATAAATACTACTATTCAGAGGTCACATTCACTGGATAATTCAGGAAAGTACAATCGTAAGAAAATTATGTTAAATTACCTCATAAGTACCTTTCTATTTTTGTTTTCATTTTCAGTTTTTGTCTCTAGCAGATTTACAGTTATTTCCAAACAGATGTATAGTTAAACTGCTGAAAATGTCAAGGGAGCTGTACTATAGCTTCTACATTATAGCAATGTGAGCTATATCACTAAAATGATGATACATGATTTGTTTTTGACTTTAACTTCTATTATGTTATGCTAAACCTTTATTTTTCCTCATGTTTAGGAAAAATCTGTCTTTATTTGGTCTGGATATCCATGGTTTTAAGATTACTTCTAATATTTTTATGAGTTATAATGTAATTTTCTATTGACTAATTTAGCCTAAGGTGACCAGACGTCCCGCTTTTGGTAGGACAGTCCCGATTTTTAATAATTTTTCCCACGTCCCGCGGCATTTTTTAAAAGTCCCAATTTTTGGTAAGGTGCGCAGCTGCGCACATGGCAAGAAAACACCGTGCAGCAGTTTGCAATTGCCATGCAGTGATTTCTACTCTCACAGGCTCCGGAAGCTGGGGAGGTCCTTTGCAGGCGGCTAGAACTGGCCACCCGCAAAGAACCTCCCCGGACTTGTTTTGATGAGTGTGAGGCGAATGACGGTAGTTTGCGCCGGCTGCGCCCGCTCAAACTATTTTCAGTCGCCCCGTGTTCAGCAAAGCAAACCTGGGGAGGTCCTTTGTGGGCAGCCAGTCCTAGCCGCTTGCGTCTGGTGCTGCGGTTGAAGTGAACCCCCAAAGCCCCCGCTGCCACTAGAATAACTGCTGCTGCCACCTCCTCCTCCTCCTCCTCCTCCTCCTCCTCCTCCAACAGCACCACATTTGCTGCCCAGTGCTGCGGCTGAGGTGAAGCCGCCAAAGCTCCAGCTGGCATCCCTGCCCGTGGCAGCGGTGCCTCCCCCTCCGCTCGGAGCACCTGAGCTGGGCCCCGCGTTACCCCCTCCTCCTCCGCCGTGCTTTTGAGGAGCCATAAGGCCGCAGGAGCCAGTAGGAAAGCGGCGGAGGGGGTGGGAGCAGGAAAAAAAACACCTCATGGCTTCTCAAAAGCACGACGGAGGAGGAGGAGGTGGCAGGGGTAACACAGGGCCCAGCTCAGGTGCTTCGAGCAGCGGGAGCTTTGGCAGCTTCACCTCAGCCGCAGCGCCGGGCAGCAAATGTGGTGGTGCTGTTGGAGGAGGAGGAGAAGGCGGCAGCAGTTATTCTGGTGGTGGCGGGGGCTCATCAGCATCTTCAGCGGCAGCCCTGCCCCCGGTGAAAAAAACCAAAGGTGGAGCAGATCCATGCAGATGATGTCACCGCAACATGACTGGAGGAGGAATTCTGGGAGTTGAAGTCCACAAGTCTTAAAGCTGTCAGGTTTGAAGACCCCTGGGGTTTTTTCCCTAAAGGGTTAGGGGTGCAAGGGTCTTGTAACTTGACAGCTTTTTGACTTGCACTCTTCAATGCCAGAGTTCCTGAGCCAACATGACTGGAGGAGGAATTCTGGGAGTTGAAGTCCACAAGTCTTAAAGCTGTCAGGTTTGAACACCCCTGGGTTTTTTTCCCTAAAGGGTTAGGGGTGCAAGGGTCTTGTAACTTGACAGCTTTAAGACTTGCACTCTTCAATGTCAGAGTTCCTGAGCCAACATGACTGGAGGAGGAATTCTGGGAGTTGAAGTCCACAAGTCTTAAAGCTGTCAGGTTTGAAGACCCCTGGGGTTTTTTCCCTAAAGGGTTAGGGGTGCAAAGGCCTTGTAACTTGACAGCTTTTTGACTTGCACTCTTCAATGCCAGAGTTCCTGAGCCAACATGACTGGAGGAGGAATTCTGGGAGTTGAAGTCCACAAGTCTTAAAGACCCCTGGGGTTTTTTTCCCTAAAGGGTTAGTGGTGCAAGGATATAGACCAAATTTTTAATCAAGAGCCTCCCCCCCCCCCCGGTCAATGGTGTCCCGCTTTACCAATGTTAAAATCTGGTCACCTTAATTTAGCCCCAATTTTATTTAATAGTTTATTAAAATAGATTTATATATTTATGGATCTCATGGACACACGTCTTTACAACATACAATTCTTTTTATAATTTGTTGGTGTTTTGAATTGGATACAGTATTCTAAGCACAGTTAAAGCAGCACAAGTACAGTACAATGGAACTGTTGTCTCTCAGCCCTCTGGTTTTTGCATGTATTTAAATGTAAGCACCCATAACACTTGATTGCCCAGCCTCTTCCCTGGTTATTGGTTCACTATCAAACTGTTTTTATTATTCGGAATTTTTAGAAATCTCCAAATTTAACAAACACTCTCTCTTTTTCCTTAAGCAAATCATTAATGAAAACATTAAAGTTTTGGGAGTAAGTTTTAATACTTCTGGCCATTTTCGTGAAGAATCAGTCTTTGAGGATAACTTTCAAGCCATTTATGCCTCACTTGATTTGTTTGCTTCCAGGCCATTAAAGTGCTACTCCTATTGCCAAATGCTTTGTTGAAAGCAAGATATGTTATATCTACAGTATTTGCATATCTATTAAGAAAGTCATCCATTAAAAAATGAAATATGGTTAGTTTGGCATGGCTTGTTTATGACAAATAAATGCTGGTTTTTGGAAGTATAAATTGATTCCCTTATTACTTGGGTCTGTTGTTCATTGAAATATCCTTTTTCTGCATTTAAATCATACAAGCAACATTTGCCTTTATCCTTTGTCTGGCACATCATTTTCCACGATTTCCAAAAGATAATAAAGTAGATTTCCAAAATAAAATAAATACAGTAAATGTTCACTTGGTTTTGATGGTTTAATCTCCTTTAAACTCAAAACCAATAAGTAATCTGCAACTAAATTTCTGTCAATCTAAATCTTAAATACTGACCATTTACTCTTTTCTTTATAATTGCCTGGTAGAAAATATATCTGCTTGCTGGAGAAAACTAAACTAGGGTTTTCTAATACTGTCAAAATCTGCATTCTTAAATCCATTATTGGCCTGCAGTATCAGTGCAGCTATAATGAATTTCAGAAAATGTATATATCCACCAAATGTATATATATATTGCTTTTTCTTTTGTCTATGCGTGATCATAAATTGTGTTATATTTCTAAAAGAAAGTTGGCGAGGTAATGCAATAAACTGAAGAAACTGATATAATTCAAGATCTTTCTTAGTGCCACAAACTCTACAATGGCTGAGAATCTGGAAGGGGAAATCTGGAGACTGTGTTGTGCCAAGTATACAGAGTTAATTAATATGTTTATGTTTGATATTATTTGTTCCTATAGTATATTGTAAATTGTTAAAATATGCGTTGTAAGGTCTGGGCCCATATTTTAAAGAAGATATTCAAATGTTTATTTCTCATTCCACAAACTATGGCCCGTGGGCCAGATATGGCCTGCTGAAGTCATTAATCCGGGCCATGCGGGACAACAAGACTGCCCTGCCCACATCACCCCACCCAACAGCCGGCCCCCATCCCTCAGCCAAGCTCAGGCCTTACCTTTGTGAGCCCCACAGGCTGGAACTGGAAGGTAAGGCCAATGGCAGGGGAGGGAAATCCACCCCAGACCTGCCGCACTCATCTGAAGGGCCGCCTCAAGGGGGGGGAGGTTGGAGACGACTTCCGGTAGCTGAAGGCGACGGACATGTGCATCCGCCATTCACTGTTTCGGTGGACTCCCCTTAAGTCTAGGGGGAGCACAGAGTGCCTTGGAGGGGCACCCTGCCGCAGGGGCGGCTTGCTGGGGCCCCCTGGAATGGCGGCGGCCACGGGGGGGGGTGTCTCCAGCTTTGCCCCAGGAGCCGGAAAGCGTGGGGGGTGTGCGGAATGCCACCACGTGCCTTCGCCAGACGGAGACTGGAAGGAAATAATTAATTTGAAAGACGCAGCTGAAGTGCGGTGAGGTGGGGGATTTCCCCAAGTCTTTTACTGGCTTATTCAATTGCTGAACTGCAGTTCTTTTCTCAGAACTTTGTTTCAACCTTAGGAAGAGTTAAGATTGGAGGAGGGGGGAATTTCCACCCCCCTCGGAAAAGCGGCACTTGTAAAATCTCTCCCTCTCATAGAAGAGAGAGAGAGAGTTTAAAACCTACTTTCACTTCCTCTAAACAATGGAAAAATAATTTTTGACTACAATTGCGAGAGAAAGGATGGTTGAACTGATTCTTTTTAAAACTACTTATGGGAACTTTGGACTTGTTTCCTTTTTTTAAAAAAAACAAAGTTTTATTGGTTTTTTTAAAAAATAATATAGGAAAGGGGTAAAGGAAAGGTTACAAATTTTGGCAGTTGCAATGTGCGGCAGGAGTCCCCTCCCTCCATACTCATAGAATACAATTACAAAAAAATTCAATACTAAATAACAATATATAGTCAGCATGTAAATTCAGTTAATAATTTCGATCAATTTATATCAAGTGGATTTTCTTACTCATTTTTGTGATATGAGTTTTCTTGGTATTGCCCCTTCTCCCCCCGCCAGCAGAGCTCCGGCCCCTCCCGTGTCCTGCATGTCTGTTGTAGGATCATCTGATTTATCTAGGAGTACTTTATTTTTTTCCATAAAGGCCTGCGCCTCTATGGGTATATTAATTCTAACTCTTGTGTCCTCCCAGAATATTAGCATACCTTCAGGCATCAACCAACTGAACCACACCCCCTTCTGGTATAGTTTCTTCGCTAATTGTGAATAGCTTTTTCTTTTCTCCCTCACTTTCTTGGGGATCTGTTTCAGAATGGTTATTTCCCTATCTTGGTATTTCAAAGCTTGCCCCCTTTGTGCACTCAGAATTTCATCTCTTGTGATTTTTCTGAGAAATTTAATGTGTACCTCCCTGGGTACGTTGTGTGTTCTAGCATAGGCTGAGTTCACTCTATAAACCAAATCTAGTTCCCACCCCATCTGTTGTTTCTCTTTCTGGATGTATTCAGCCAAAATACTTGTCATAATGTCCCTTATATCTTCATCATCTGTCTCCACCACATTTTGGTAAAAGGACATTCTCTCAAATTCTATTTTCATCTGTTGGGTGTCAAGTTCTTTGTTCCCCTTCTGCACCCCTTCCATCCCCTCCCTCATCTCAGCCGTCCCACCCTCCAAAAGATCCAGTCTCTGTGAGTTTTTGTTGATCTGGTCCTGGTTCTCTTTAATTTCTTCTTTCATCTCTTTTAGTTGTCTTTTAATCTCCTCTTGTCCCTTTAAAATTTGTTGGAACATTTGTTGGAATTCAGTCTCAGTGATTTTGGGCTGCATCAGAGATGTTATCGTTGATTGTGTACTTGGACTGGATGTTGTAGATGCCGGGGCAGAGGCAGCAAAGCCAGGCTTCCCAGGAGGTGGTTTTTTACGTGACATTATAGAGTTCACTCAGTACAGAGAATGATCAGTCAGAAAGGTAGAACCGCCAAGAGAGTTCAGGAGACAAAGGGTCTAGGCAGAAGAGGATTTTTCTAGTCACACTGGCAATAGAGTAAAGTTTTTCAGTCCAGGGAGTCCAAGAAGTCACAAACAGCAAGAGATTTATCTGAGTAGCACGGAGACAAAGACCGGATGCCTGAAGTTTTATAGGTGGAGTCAATTTTCACTGTTTATGAAGACAACGGAAGTGTGCCATCTTGCCCTGCCAGCTTCGGGCTTAGGAGGCATAACAAAAGTTTCAAAGTTTCCAGATCATCATTCCATTATAAGTTTAAATCCGAAATTCACCTTTGCTAAGAGCGTGGCATCATTAATTGGCTCTCTCCCTGCCTCCTCCCCCAAGGGCCGAGAGCAACAATAGTTAACAGCCGCCTGTCCCGGGGGGGGGGGAATCCCCCTCCCTCCAGCCGCGCTTCTCAAAACCAAGCCGAAAGGAGATTTTAAATAGCTGGCAATTTCTTTTGAATAAACAAAGGGAATGAAGAGTGGATTCCGCCTCACCGCACCGCAGCCGCATCCTTTTGAATGTTTATTCTTCCCGCTGCCTCGCAGCAAAGATGCCGGAGCGCCTCCCCATCATGCTCCCCAGTGCCTGGGGCGATGCGGGGGCCCCCCGGCCGCCGCCGACTCGGAGGATCACCTGCAGTGCCGCCCCTCCGGCAGGAGCCTCTACGGGGCATCCTGTGCCCCCCAAGGAGTGAGGGGCCCACCGGGAAAGCACGGGGCGAGCAGAGCCTGCCCGTCACTGTCAGCAACGGAAGCGGAAGTCCAGACTTGTTGTTTCCTGACCACCTGTAAAGGCTGAACTACAATGGCCACTTCCTCCTTCTTCTTTGTCTTTATGAATGAAATTCCTCCTTTGGAAGATGTTATGGTTCTGAACTAGTCTCCACCGCAGAGACCTCCAGGAGCCTCTCTAAATACGCTTTTCCCTTGGATTTGGAATATTTTGATTTACCTGTTTGATCTAGTCCTGTACTACAAGATTTATTCTCCCCTGGATCTGCCTGCCTTGTGATCTCTACCGGCTGTGCTCTCCCACAGACGCCATTTCTTTGTACAGATTAATAACTAATTCTGAACTTTATCATGGGTCCAAAGAAATTACTGCCTGGTAAGGCTTCGTCGGCCCCGACATCTTCTACATCGAGCCCAGTTACTCAGCAGTCACAATTGGGGTCATTTCTACAACCCAAAGCCCCTGAAGAGAGTACAAAGGACTTATCTATCCATCAGATGCTTCAATCTATCTTAAAGGGACAGGACGAAATGAAAAAACAACTGAAAGACTTAAATGATCAGTTCAGAGAAACGAAACAACAAGCCATACTGAATGAACAGAGAATAGATGTACTGGAGGAGGGTGCGGTCGGGATGAGGGACGAGGTTAAGACAATCCAGAGGGGGAATGTAGAATTTGAAAACCACATGATAAAAACGGAATTTGAAAGGATGTCTTTTTTTCCTTAGGTTCCAAAACTTGCCAGAAGTTGAGAATGAAGATTTTAAGGAGATTATGACCACAATACTAGCAGAATATATTAACAGAGATAAACAACAGCTGTGGTGGGATATAGACTTGATTTATAGGATTAACTCAGCATATGCAAGAACACACAATGTTCCAAGGGAAGTTCATGTTAAATTTCTTAGAAAGACCACAAGAGATGAGGTCCTAGGAGCTCAAAGGGGAGGACCACTAAAATATAAAGATAAAGAAATAACCATTCTTAAGCAAATCCCAAAGAAAGTAAGAGATAAGAGGAAAAAATATTCCTCTTTAGAAAAAAATATATATAATAAAGGGGTCTGGTTCAGGTGGCTATTACCAGAAGGCATGTTGATTTTTTGGGAGGGCAGCAGAATTAGAATCAACACAGTTGTGGAGGCGGAGGCTTTCACTAAAAAACATAATGCTCTCCTAGATGAAATGGGGGATGATACACAAGAGACGAGGGAGGGAGGGGATGAGGCTCTGCCAATAGACGGGGTGGGGGGAGGATGCAGCAACCAGAAGACTCAGATCACAAAAGTGACTTGAAATATTATTGCAATTGTTGTTATAATGTACCTTTACAGAAGTGATACAAAAAATGATTGAAACATACTGATGACTTAGTGTTAAATATAAAACTGCTATTTTTTTATTCAAATGTTGATGTATTTCTATTTTTTTTTTGTAAAAGTTGTGAGACTTGAGGGGACTGCTCTCCCCTGCATGATGTAGCTGTCAAAATTTATTATATCCTTTTTAACCCTTTTTCCCTGGAAAAATTTGTAAAAACCAATAAAACTTGTTTGAAAAAAAAGGGGGGGAGGTTGGACATGACGAGGCTCAGCCACCTTTTGGGCCTGCCTTTCAGCTTCTGTGGGACCTACCACCTGCTCAACCTCCCCCCAATGCAGGGGGATGTCAACCCTAGCTTTGCTGTCCATTGCAGCTAGGAATCTCAAATACAGCCAAGAATGAACATTGTGTTGTAGCCAGCCTGGGCATTAGATCAGGCCCCTGTGAATTACTTGTCTCTCAAGGAGTCCAGCCAAGGTCTCACTTGCCAATCTTCGAGGCATCTGAACTCCCAGTGATTGGATGGGGTCCTTCAGTTTGGCCGCCTGTTTAGTAGCTCCAGCGGCTACAACACAAATGTTCATTCTTGGCTGTGTTTGAGATTCCTAGCTGCAATGGACAGCAAAGCTATGGTTGACCCCAGCTACTTCTCTCTGCCACAATGCTTTCCAGATGTGGCTTACAGCTCCAAGGCTGAAGTGGCAGGAGCCGAGGGCTGCCTTGAGTCTTCAAGTTTCAATCGATGTGTTACTTTTGGAGAGACCACAGGATTTCCCACCCTCCCCTCTAGCTAAGCATCCAGGGTGATAGTGGTGATGGGTGGACTGATGTGCATGGGGAGGGAGGGAGTACATGGGAGATGGCCCTGGCTCTCCCCGAAGAAGAGTGCCCAGATGCGTTCCCGAAGCCCCTTCCTGATGAAGTCCAGCCTCTGGGGAGATGCAAGACATGGGTCTGCTGATTGGCAGGATTCCCTCCACTCACATGTCCCTCGCTTTTGAGCCCCAGGAGCAGATTTAGTTGAAGATGCAGATGCAGGATGGGTTCCACAAACTGCTGGCAGCAAGCACCATGGCCAAGCCATGCACGCTGCCAAGCCACTGCCCCTCTACAACAGCTGCCGGCAGGCCCTCCATGCAGATATCCAGTGGTGGACTGAGAGGAGGGTGGCAGGACCATGAGAGACACACTAGCAGTGGTGGGCATCTCCTCGGCTGGCCATGCTGCAGGGGAAAGTCTTTGCCCAGTGCTTCAGTTGAAGCAGCTTCCCCTGCAGGCTGGTGGCAGAGTGGGGGTGGGGGTTGTTAAATAATTAAGCTCCCCATTAGGAGAGCGAGTATGCAGAGAAGGGTAATGAGAGTGGTATGGAATAGTACGCACAAACCAGCATACAGAGACACTGAATAGTATAAAAATATAGTAGTTTACTACGTAGAAATATAGAGGTACTCAGAGTCCGGTTAACAGTCCAAGTCATACACAGTTCAGTAATTCGGTTAGCAAAATAGTCAGTCTAACACACAAAATATAGCTAAACAGTAGCAAACCACAATACCTCATGATACACCAACCAGCATCTAACAAAACAGAGAGCTAACAGCCATTCTGGCTCCCTCTTATGGCTGCTTGAGGTAATAAACCAATTACATCTCTTAATCATTTAAAGTAACAGTAAAGTAATCATAGCTTATATACATTGCCAAGCCAAGCCTAGGGTTACATCCCTAACAGGGGTGATGCTGCTTGAAATCCCAAATCAGGAAGAGCCCTATGAGGACCTGCTGAGCCCCCACTCTGGGGCCAGAGCTCTTCAGCAAATCCCTTGATCTAAGAGCCAAGCAGTGGCAGCTTCTGATCCCGGTGGAGTGGAAAATGGGAGGATACTAACACACACACACACACACACACACACACACACACACACACACCTTGATGCTCCGGGAAAGTTTTTGCTCCCTCCCTGGCTCTTCCCCAAAGAAGAGGAGAAGAGGTAGGGCCAGTCTGATCTGAACTCTGCTCCTTGCAAGGAAAAGCTTGTAAATTGATATTCGGAAGCACACACACACGCAGACTGGCCATCACCACCAATTAAGAGAGACCAGATTTTGGGTGGATGAGAAAGAAGGGGTAGTGTGTGCATGTTGTCCAGCTCACCATGCTTCCTGGTTCTCTCCTTTTTGCTATCTGCCAACCAGACCTGGCGCTTCCTCCGCCCTCCAAAACAACCACCACCGTTCACAGGGATGCCACACACTCCCTTCCACCAGCCCTCACTCCCTCCTTCCCACCAATATTTTGATTGCTAATGGCCCCTTTTCCAAAACAAAATCTCCTCTGGATGAGTCCCCCCCCAAAAAGAATGATGAACGAAATTCCACCTGACAAGGGGCCGACCATTGCTAGAAGATGGTGGCTGGGGAATTACTTAGTTTCAGTGATTCTTGCTCAAGGCCAGCATTTATCAATTTTGGCAAGTTTAAGATGTTATGAATCTCCAGGGGATTTGTGAGATATTGAGCTGGTACCATTGCTATTGATACCTACTGTTCTCTTTTAGCCTTGTGCTTTGTAAAGCTTTTCATAGGATTTTATATTTATATATTGTTTTTAATTCTGTTATATGTGGCTCAGAAGCAGTCATACAAATTTGACAAATAAATAATGAATCCTATTTTTCCATTTACTTCACTTCCATTTCTCTCCTGGTCCTCCGTTGTCTTTCTCATAAACTGGAGACAGCAATCTGACAGTCTCTGTAAAATCTGCATGTAGTCCCTCGACTTAAGACCATTTATTTAGTGACTGAACAGTCTCAATTATGTGGGAGGTTGCTGCTGAGGGGTGCCTGTTTCCAGCCTCTGGAGTACACATAAACCTGCTCCATTGCCTCTCTAAGGAGGCCCAGCTCTTGGGCTGAATCTCCTGCTTTCCACCCATCCAAAACAAAGAGACAGAAATCCTGTTTGTTTTATTCTTTTTTTAATGATCTATTTTAAGGAACCTGAAGTTGCTGTTGTAATGAAGTTAGGCAAGTGGCAAGAAAGTTTGCACTCTTTTTTCCTTCGGGAAGGGTTTTTTAAATTAAATAAATAGATGCCTTGGGTTGAACAAGTACAGTTTAGGAAGGACAAAGGCAAAATGGACTGCTAAATTAGCCATGCCCACCCAGCCAGTCCGGGCCCACAACAGTCTGAGGGACTGTGAATTGGCCCCCTGTTTAAAAAGTTTGAGGATCCCTGTCTCAGAGTAAGTTATAAATTGGAATAAAGTTGTGGGTTGAATTCTGCATCAATAAGCAAAATTCCAGAGTTAATTCTACCACTGTTGTTCTTTTGTATCTTTAATCATGAGCATGTTGACACACTATATTATCTCTTGAAAGTCACTGAAACATTAAAACAGCTAATGTCATGTCCTCTGATATAATTTGTGTATATATTGTTGTTGCTCTCTAGCCCCATCTAGTGGTAGGGCCAAATACCAATCTGTATTGTTTAGAAGCTGACTCTACCTTTAAGAGTCATCATCCCAGCAACCCTCATTCCAAAAACAAGTGCATCCTGGAAAGCCAGACTCCATTTCCTTTAGCATTTGGAAGGAAACAGAAACACCAGGAAGGATCCAGCCTAATCCATGGCACATGTTCATCTGAGGACAAAAATCCACATCCCTTACACATAGCATCACTGGTGAGATTTAGATTTATCTGTGCTTTGTTATGTTCACCAGTACTCAACACTGCTTATTTTGTATTTGGGTTCTTATTATTTGTATTTTTATTTTTCCCAGTTTCACCCATCCTTTAATAAAGCATCCAGATCTACGTACATGGTCTGTTTTATTGAAGGATAGGTGGGTTTAACTATGTGTTGAGCTGCACACAGAGTAATGTGTAGCGAGGAAAGAACAATGAAACAGCAGCTACCCAGCAAATGGAATCCAGGATAATGACTATACAGAGACCTGCTACTTTGCCGATGCAGCTACCTGCATACAAGCATACAGCAGCCTCTACACAGTCAAGCACCTCCAGAAGACACCATGTCACAGAGCCAGGCATCTGCTCAAGTCTCTACTTCTTCCAAACAGTCATCAGCAAGTAATGCATTTGCCATTGCAGGTTCAAAGGCTGAAGCAGCAAAAGCACGAGCAGCCTTTGCTGAACAAGAGATTGAAATGAGAAAAGAAAGAGCACAGTTAGAGGCATCCCTGGAAATGCAGAAAGTTCTGATAGAAATAGACCTAGAGAGACTTTCCATAGAGAAAGAAACAGTAGCTGCCACAGCTGAAATTAAAGCCCTAGAAAGAGCTGGATATTCTGACAATGAATGCAATAAATGCAGCAACTTGCTTGGACTAGAAGCTGAACTCCAAGATCCTCTGCAACATACTTTGGTGTACATCTATCAATACTCCAGGCCAAGCAGCAATGCTCACTTAGATGGAAGACAACCTTCAAGAAGTAAGCCAGATATGCTACTTAGCACCATTACAAGCCAACAATAAATCTCAAGCCTACAAATGAGAGAGTGCCAAGGAAAGGTGAACCTCTGATGACAGACCTCCCACACTCAAGGTACCTGAGCCTGC
Organism: Natrix helvetica; assembly: GCF_964273705.1. Lineage (NCBI taxonomy): Eukaryota > Metazoa > Chordata > Lepidosauria > Squamata > Natricidae > Natrix > Natrix helvetica. The sequence goes on along the minus strand of NC_138550.1, from coordinate 66,769,843 downwards.
AAATCAGGGTCAGCCTTTGTGCCAGAGCAACATAGAAAGGACCAGCTGAATCCAGAGACAATTGAAAGGTATGACTACACAATACTCTTTCACCACAGCAGTGCACAGTCAGTTAATCAAGTCACCATAGACCTTGCCAAATTCCATGCATGATGAGAGTTAGGCACACAAGGACTTGAAAGTTTTAATGATCATGCTGAATGCTATAGAGCCTGGTGAACTTCTTTCCAAAAAGCTACCATAGGCTTAGATTTGTCATGCAGTGAAGAGATAGACTTAATAGTTAAATGATTCAGAATTAAATCTGCTGAGCATGCCAAACGAATCAGGACAATAAACATAAACTACCCTGAAATAGGCCTTTAAATGATCTGGGACAAACTTGATGAGTATTATCGCTCAGCAGAAGCAGTGGAAAATGCACTGTTCAAAAGACTTGATAGCTTTCCCAAAATACCTGACAAAGCCTATCAGAAACTTAGGGAACTTAGTGACTTACTGATGGAACTTCAAGTAGCTAAGTCAGAAGGCTTACATTCCTTGACACAACCAGAGGTGGGTTACAAGAGCAGTGGATCACCCATGGCTCCAAATACAAAAGGAAGTACCATCCCCCCCCTTCTATGTTTTTGTGGACTTCATGTGCCAACAAGCTAAAAAAAAAAAAAGATCCTAGCTTTGACTTCACATTGTCATGTGCTGCTTCTTTAGGACATATTCCTCACAAGCCTCCACAAAACTAATGTAATTCCTCCAGATTCCTTCCACCCGTCTGCCAGCTCCTTTTATACAGAAACTGAGATCAAAGATCCTAGTAGGCAGTGTCCTTTACACCAGAAGCCACGTCATCTCTTAAAATGCAGAGCCTTCAGGGAGAAGTCCATGGAAGACCCAAAACTTTCTTGAAAGCAAACAACATTTGCTACAAGTGCTGCTCATCAGCGCCTCCTTTTGCCAAGGAGTGTAAGGTCAGTGTAAAATGCACAGAATGTGGCAGCACAGGCCACAACACAGCTTTACACCCAGGGCCAGGGACTGCAGGTGGCAGGTCCTGCTCAAAAATCTGTTTAGTCAGAGTCTACTCAGCAGGCCAGAGGAACAAAGCCATTAAGCTTTATGCCATTCTACATGACCAAAGTAACAGGTCTCTAGCCAGCTCAACCTTCTTTGATATCTTTGGCATTAAAAGCCCCAACAGTCCCTATTCATTAAAAACTTGTGCAGGAATTATGGAGATGGTGGGGAGAAAAGCATCTTGTTACTGAGTTGAGTCGGTAGATGGGAAAGCATTTTTGACTTTACCCACTCTTATTAAATGCAACCAGATCCCTGACCATAGATCTAAAATCCCTACATCAGATGCAGTGATTCATCACCCACATTTGAACTGCATAGCGCATCTGATACTAGAACTCAATTCTCAGGCAGAGATGGTTTTGTTCCTAGGGAAAGATACCTTAAGAGTCCACAACGCAAGAGCTCAAATCAATAGTCCCCACAATGTTTCGTATATTCAGAAATTAGACCTAGGATGGGTCATTATAGGAGATCTCTGTTTAGAAACTGTACACAAACCAACCTCTGTTAGCAATATGCTTACAAGCATATTAGAGAATGGTGTCCTTCTATTTTTCAGCCACACCACAACCAATTCCTTCTAAAGGAATTGCCATACACTATCCATTTGCCTTGTCCCTTCATTGGCTTCTTTAGTGGCAACCTTGCTTGTGACAATGACTAAGGTCATTTAGGGTGCACAGTCTTCCAAAGACAAAAGATGACAATCAGGAGGCAATGTCTATTGAGGACAAAATCCTTTTAGAAATGACATAACAGGAATTAGTCAAAGATAATAAGGACAACTGGTTGCCTTCAGATTACAAAGGCGACGGCTACCTAACAATAAATAACAAGCTATAGCATGCTCCTTACCACAGTCTCCAGAGTTTATCTATGCTATTCATACTAGAGAATCTGTGGAGAATACACAGCTCAAATGGTGCAGCGGCTTATAATCACACCACAAACACCAGCAAATGCCAAAGAGCAATTGAATCAGTCTTCTGCAATGTCTTCCATGGTATTTGTTCAACAGGAACTTTCACTCAGTCAGCCATAGGAGGATCCTAGCACAAGGTGTGAAACAAATACATCAGAGACTCTGGCACCCACAGAACAAATGTTTCCTTGTTTCAGATGTTGGGTCCCCCCAGCAAATATGCCAATGATCCTGTCTCATCCATCCAAACCAGTTGCTAATGGATGTGGCTTGCAAGCAAGAGCATTTTCCAAAGAAGAATATTCACCCTGTCACAGATCCCTGATGAGTGGAAATCCTCCATTCAACACAAAAACTGAGGGCAGCCTCTCAATAGGAGAATCAGTGACGTGCCAGTCTCAAAACCAAGTCACTGCCCAGATTCTTTCAGACTTGATTTGGATCCCATTGCTGCAGAATGGTTCTGGGTATACTGTATATCAAATGACTTCAGCAATTCTAAGGGAGAGACTGGCAGTGGGATGTTATATTCCAAACACTGTCAAGTTCCCAGAAGCCTCATCAGGAACCACAGTTACATTACTCTATTAGACAGCCATATCAGCAAAAAAACAATGGCACTTAATTCTACCATCTCAACTCTCAAGTAATGATATGTGTTGATACCAGGCAGGGAGTGTCATGCCCTCAGATATAATTTGCGTTTATATTGTTGTTGTTTTGTAGCCCCATCTAGTGGCTGGAGCCAAATACTAATCTGTATTGTTCAGAAGCTGACTCTACCCTTTAAGAGTCACCATCCCAACAACGCTCACTCCAAAAACAAGTGCATTCTGGGAAACCAGACTCTATTTTGTTTAGCATTTGGAAGGAAACAAAAGCACCAAGAAGAATCCAGCCTAATATGTGGCACATGTTCATCCGAGGACAAAAGTTTACATTCCATACACATAGCATTGCTAGTGAGTTTTAGATTTATCTGTATTTGTTAATTGTTATGCTCACTAGGAACTTAACATTGTTTATTTTATATTTGGGTTCTTATTGTATATATTTTTATTTTTTCCAGTTTTACCCATCCTGTTCCTTTAGTAAAGTATCCAGATGTATGCACACAGTCTATTTTATTGGAGGATAGGTGGGTTTAGCTGCACATCAAGCTGCCCACAGAGTAACATGTAGTGAGGACAGAATAGCTACACTTTCTTTGTTTTTATTATCTGAATTTCTTTATAAATCACTTTCTGCTTTCAAGTACTAAATATCTTTTAATAGCAAGGGTTTATTGCATCATTTATACACTTTTCTAACATACCTATAGACGATGCTCTTTTTTTTCTTTTTGATGACAATTACATTTCCTAAAATACAATGTACAGTCTTGAGCGATCATCTCTCTCTCTTACTTTAAAAGCTACTTAATGAAACTTCTGGGCAAATATATATTGAGATTAATTAAGTATCTATAAAGCAATGGGGAACTGCAGAGTTCTGCAAAAGAAAAGGGAATCATTGATGTCTGAGAATGATATAATCATGCCTCCAGGGTACCTGGAGGACTCATTTACTGAGCAGGAATTCTTGTGCACTTCCCAGTGTAATCTTGTCAGCTGCTAACCTGTCCTCACCACACCTCAGTGTCTCTATTATGAGCGATTAGCAGCAGAAGACTTCCCTCTGCCAATTATTTAGACTACTCAGTTTCTTTCTAGCAGCTATATTATGACTGTGCCTACTGCCAGAGGGGGGAAAGCCTCATTGTTCTCTTCTCTTTCTCACACTATAGAGATCAACCAACAGAATTATCCGAATAAAATGCCATTATGATCTGAAAAGGGTTCCATTTATTTTCAATAGCATTGTCTCATATGCTAGATTCAGCATTATTTTATTATGGCTACTTGTTTTCCCCCCTACATTTTACACCCTGAAGTCCTGCAGAGCCTGCACAATGAAATAAATGCAAACTCATTTCATTACTTTTTTATCCCTTGCATATAATGAACACAAGACTTATTATGCTTCAGTTGAGAAATTTAATTTCTGCTACTTGTTTTAATTTAATTTAAAGCTGTTTTACCATTTACACTGGATTGCTCTGGCTAAGTTCTAAAGGATGTGGACATTATACCTTCCTTACACATGACGGAATGAGAACTGAGATAAAATGACTTGTTGAGACTTATATTCAAATTGTTCAAATATCCTGTTTACTGGAACTTATGCTGTATTTTATAATACTACAGTATGGTATTCAATAAGACAACAAAGTTATAATAAAATAAATGTAATGGTGATCCACACCCAAATACTTTTTCCGCATTTGCTTTTGAGGCCATGAAATTCTTCTGAAACCACTTTGAGAACTTATAGGCAACCCTGCCAAGTATAAAGAAACAATTGCTGATATCTAGTCTAAAAATACTGTTGGATAAAACCAGTGGTGGGATTCAACCCACTTAACAACTGGTTCGCTGAAAATGTGAGTGTGTGCGCACAGCTTCCACACATGCGCAGCTTCCACCACAGGGCAAGAGTTGACTGAGCAGCCTTTTGGGGCCTGCTCCACTCCATCTTTGCTCTCCGGGACAGTGGCTGCTTCTCTCTGCTGCTTCTCTTGCTGAGAGAGAGTGTCTCTTGTGCAATTTAGCAGCTGTGTGTCACCACTTTCCTCTAAGTCCCATCTGGAACGCACAGCACAGAGAAGCAGCAGACATGTTGAATGCTGGTTCTCTGTGCCACAGCGCTTTCCAGATGGGACTTAGAGAAAATTGGTGGCTCAAAGCTGCTATATTGCACAAGAAGTTCTCTCTCTCCCAGCAAGAGAAGCAGCTGCTGACTTGGAGAGCACATGTGACTGAGGCTCGGCAAGGGATGGAAGAAGTGCCAGCAAGATCTCTACTGCAGCACTTTCCAGATGGGACTTCTTACAAGTAAGAAGAACCATCTGGTCCATTCCCAAACTGCTTTGGCCCTCCTGTGCCCAGCCCCCCCATCGGGAGCCCTTTGGCTTAGCATGGCAGGCCGCAGGCCAAACAATTTGCTTCAGCCCCAGGGGGCAGTAGTTTGAGGTAGTAGTTCTAGTAGTTCATAGCCTAAAATGTTTTTTTATTTTTAGAAATGCAGATTTGAACCAGTACCATTTGAATGGATGTGATGGATCACTCTGTTCCATTTTGTTTGCCCTCAGAAATTGTGGGAGCTTCATCACTTGAGATTTTCAAGAAGAGATTAGACTGCCATTTATCAGAAATGGTGTAGGGTCTCCTGCTTGAGTGGGGGGGTTGGACTAGATGACCTATAAGGTCCCTTCCAACTCTGTTAATTGGTTAATCTTCTTGAAAGCTTCCAATGATGAAGATCCCATAATTTGTTTCATTGATTAATCACTCTCACTGTCTTTTTTTCTTTATTTTTAGGTTGAATATCTCCTTGGTCAGTTTCCATTCATTATTCCTTGTCTGACATTCAGGTGCTTTGGAAAATAGCTTGACCCTCTCCTCTCTGTGGCAGCTCCTCAAATATTGGAACACTGCTATCATGTCTTCCCTGGTCCTTCTCTACACTGGACTAGGCATGCCCAGTTCCTGCAACCATTCATTGTCAGTTTTAGCCTTCAGTCCTCTAATCATCTCCGTTGCTCTTCTCTGCATTCTTTCTGGAGTCTCAACATCTTTTCAATAGCGTGGTGACCAAAACTGGATGCAGTACTCTAGGTGTGGTCTTACTAAGGCTTTATAGAGTGGTATTAGTACTTCACTTGAACTTGATTATATTCCTCTATTAATGCAATTTAGGATTGCATTGGCTTTTTTGGCCGCACACTGTTGGCTTATATTAATTGGTTGTCCACTAAGAATCCAAGATTCTCTATTAAGCCTGGTTTCACTCAGTCTATGTGTGTACTTTTGGTTTTTCTTGCCTAAGTGTAAGACTTTATTTTTCTCTACATTGAATTTCATTTTATTAGATATGACCAAGTCTGTCAAGATCCATCTGGATCTTGAGCCTATCAGGCTGTTCCTGCCAGCTTAGTAAAATTTGATAAGTCCCTTTCTATTTCGTCATCTAAATCATTTATAAAGATATTGAAGAGTAGTGGGCCTAAAGTGGAACCTTGTGGTACCCTACTGCTTCCTTCCTTCCATGTAGATGTAGTACCATTAAGGACTACTCATTGAATACGGTTTGTCAGACAATTATAAATCCATCTGATGGTGATGCTATCTATCCCACTTTTTATAGCTTACCAAAAAGTAGGTTGTGGTCTACTTTGTCAAATGCTTTGCTGAAGTCTAAGTATATTATGTCCATAGTATTTTGCTTGTCTACTAATTTAGTCCCTATGTTGAAGAATGAAATAAGATTGGTTTGGCATGATATGTTTTTAACAAACCCATGCTGACTTCTAGTTATTACGTTACTCATTTCTAGATGTTGGAAGATCTGTTTTTTTACAAAAATTATGTTTTCCAGTATCTTGCTGGGTATTGATGTTAGACTGATTAGTTTGTAGTTTCTTGGGTCTGTCCCCCCCCCTTTTTTTTTGAAGTTAGGAAGCACATCAGCTCTTTTCCTTTCCTCTGGTAGTTCCCCAGTGCTCCAGGATTTTTGAAAGATATGGTACAATGGTTTTCCAGGGCGCTGCTCTGGAGTGTCCAAGCAAGGGTTAAATACAGCCAATCTGCCCAGAACTGAATTGAAACTTTAAACCACGTCTCTGGTGCTGATTATCTTCAGTTTTTTTCAATTCAGCTAGCCCAGTGGACGCGCTTCCAGTTTCTCTTCAATTCTAGATAGATTGCTTGGACTCTCAATTATATTAAAGAAAGACCAGGCTTGGTGAGAAAAGTTTGTTTTAATTTTCAATTTGGCTTCTCTCTCACCCCTTGATCCTCCCGGTGTCCCAGGCTTGCTCAGGCCCCACTGGGTCACAGACAGCTGTTGGGGAAGCGCGTGGGTCAGACCGCTGCCGCCAGCACCGCCGCAGCAACCCTGCTGCAGGAGGAAATCCCCGCTGAGAGCTCCGTTGCCGTCGGCCGTGCTTTTTACAAGCCAGCATTCGGCGCGGCCCCTCAGGGCTCTCCCAAGTGATAGCGGCACTTTTAAAAGGGGCTGAAGAGGCAGCAGGGAGTTCTGACTGCCATTTTGGAGCCCTGCCAGTTTCTATTTTGATTTTGACCGCATGCCGCAGCTGCCTGAAGCCTGACTCATAGCAGGAGCTGCGTGGAGACCTCGTTGACTGGTTAGACCGGCCCCTAGCCTTTCGGATTGAAGCAGCAAGTGCTTGTGGTCGCCTGGATCGCAGCCCTTACTCTACTGCAGGTGCTGGGAGCTGGCTTTGCTTGCGCTATACCCCTGCCTTGGCTGAATCTCATCCTGCAACCTTCTGTATCTCTTCTTGAATGCTTTGGCTTGCGGTGGGCTACTGTGAGGTGGTGAGTGGAGGTGGTTCCCTACCTGTCTCAATTTGGGCCCATTATTAACACCATGGCAGATCAGATCCCAGAAAACCCTGAACCAATGAGGGTTTCTTCCAGAGCCTTTGCTAGGTAGGCCGGCATGGCTGCCAGGGAGGCCATCAGAGGCAACAAGCCTTATTCCAAACCCAGGCCTAAGCAGAGATCGGGGCAGGATAAGGGTGCCATACGCTGCCAGAAGGCCCTAGAAAAACAATTTTCCAAGGCCCAGCAACAAGCCCAAGTCTCCCAGTTGGTGACCCCTGAGGAATCCTCCATGGAGGTTACCCTTGCCCAGGCTCACCCTATCTCCGATAGTGAAGGGGAAGGCCAGGAATTCTCGCCCATGGCCTCTTTGGCCATGGCAGTTTCACCAGGCGCCTCGATGGTGGATCAGGCTGACCTCTTCGCCTGTCCTTCGGACCTGGAGGAGGAGCCAGCCCCCGTGGGGCCCTTGGCACCACAGCTTCCACCTCCCAGGCCCAGGCCCAGGCTTTGCTCAGTCGAGGACCAAGGGCCCAACCTCTCAGCAGAAATGCAGGAGGTCATCAACAGAGCTATCTCCCAGGACATCGAAGCGGGCATGTAACAGAGAGGCAAACACACTCGCAAGACCCACCATCTAGAGCCCCAAGCTGCTCCCAGAGCAGCATCTTTCACCCAGCCTCCTCAGTCCCCCCATTTCTCCCTAGCCTCCGAGGATTCGGACTGGGTGGAGGAGGAAGACTTATTGCCTAGGCAGGAAGCCGAGTTCTTGGGGGATGAAGGTGGTTCTTCCGAAAAGCCTACCTTTTCGGGCCTATTTAAACTGACCAACTTCAAAACCATTCTGGATTCTGGATAAGGCTAAAGCAGCAACCCGCATGGGGTCAACCCCATCGGTTCCGATGACCCGTGACCCAGATGACCTGTCTGGGGACCTTTTTGAAGAGCTGTGTTGGCCCAGGAGATAGTTCCAGTCCCCAAAATCTTTCTCAATATGGTTCAAAAGCAATGGGCACAGCCTGCTACCATGGCGACCCCCAGTAGCAATGATAAGAAACTTTATATAGTAGATGCCATCCTGGAGGATTTGCTTAAACTACCTCCAATTGATCCTCCCATGGCGGCACTTACCTCTACGTCTGTTCTTCCCCCTGACTTACTAGAAGGGCTCAAGGCAGAGGACAAGAGGACTGAGAATGCTTGTCACAAAACTCACCAGGCGGCAGCATGGGCGATTAAGATGTCCACCTCAGCCTCCTTCCTTTCCAGGGCAGCCCTGCTTTGGTTGAGGCAGTTACTGACAAAAATTCTGGCCAGGGACACCAAGTTGAGGCAGGATATCAATAAGATCATGGCAGCCACAGAATACACCGCGGATGCCACCCTGAGCACTGCCAAGTTTGCCTCTCAAGCCCTAGCTTCTAATGTCACCACCAGACGCCTCTTGTGGCTCAGACACTGGAACGTGGACATGCGTTCCAAGTGGAAGCTTGTCCCAGCTCCCTTTAAAAGGGACAAGCTCTTCGGGGAGGTCCTGGACCCAGTCCTAGTTGAAAATAAGGACAAAAAGAAGGTGATGTCACCGGTCACAAAAAAGTCCAATCGGAAGGGTCCCAACTCCTACAGGAGGCAACCCTTTCGGAACACTGAGCCATCCATTAGCTCCGCCCCATACCATCAGGTGTATCCCCAGCAAACTGACCAGTCCCAGGACCATCAGTCCTTTCACGACAGAGGTCGCCAACAACACTACTCCAAACGCCCCTTTTGGGGGGGGGGTCTGTTTCACGCCCCTTTAGAAGATACAAATGACCATCAACAATCAGCTCCCATAGGAGGGCGTCTCCAGTTATTTCACGCCAGGTGGGAGCAGATCACATCGGACCAGTGGGTCCTACAAATGATCCGCATGGGTCTTACCTTGGAATTCCTCTCCCTCCCCCCCGCCACTTTATCAGGTGCCCCGTCCCTTCATGCCCAGTCAAACGGGCTCTCATGGAACAGGAGATCAGGCACCTCAGGAATATCAGGGCCATAGAGGCTGTTCCAACGGGTCAGGAGGGGACAGGATTTTACTCAATCCTGTTCCTGGTCCCCAAAAATTCCGGGGGATGGAGGGGAATATTGGACCTAAAAAGGTTAAATTATCATGTAACCTATTGGAGGTTCAAGATGCAGTCCCTCCAGTCTATCCTGGGATGCATCAGGCCAGGGGCTGTTTTGACATCCATAAACCTCAAGGAGGCTTACCCCCACGTACCCATCCACAAAGCCCACCGCCGGTACCTGAGATTCACTTACGCAGGCCGCCACTACCAGTATCGAGCCTTGCCTTTCGGCCTATCATTGGCTCCCAGAACATTTACCAAGATCCTCACGGTTGTGGCAGCCTTCCTCAGATCCCATCCAATAAGACTGCACTGCTACCTGGACGATGTCCTCATCCAGTCATCATCCCACCAACAGGCGACCCGAGACCTGGAATACACCATTCAGGTGCTTCAAGACCACGGGTTCTCCATAAACCTGGAGAAAAGTCATCTTCTTCCAACAACCAGACTACAGCATCTAGGGGCCATCATCAACACTGTCTTCTGCCGGGTCTTCCTATCTCCGGAACAGGTAACGAGCCTCAGGGAGAGGGTCGCACAAGTACAGTGGTCTCCCCTGACCAAGGTCATTCAGCTGTCTCAGCTACTAGGCAAAATGATCTCGTGCCTGTCCATCGTGCCGTGGGCAAGACTCCACTCCCGCCCACTCCAGTGGCTCCTGCTCCCTTACCAAAGGGCCAATGAAAGCAGTTCGACGAGGCTAATCCCGGGCTCCTTGGAGGTACGTCATTCCTTCAGGTGGTGGTTGTCCCCTGCCCTGACGAAGGGATCCCCCTTCAAAGAACCAGTCTGTCTCACCATCACAACAGACGCCAGGCTTGGGAGCTCATTGCCTCAGTCAACTGGCGCAGGGCAGGTGGTCCCCTTCCGAGGCTGCTCACAGCATCAACTGGCTGGAGCTGAGGGCAGTCAGGTTGGCCCTCCTTCATTTCCAGTCCAGCATACAGGGGCGTCACGTGAGGGTACTGATGGACAATGTTGCGACAAAGGCACACATCAACCGCCAGGGGGGCACTCATTCCAGATCCCTGATGTCAGAGGCCGACATCCTAGGGCGGTGGGTGGAGAAACATCTCCTGTCCCTACAGGCGGAACACATTTCGGGCACGATCAACACCCAGGTAGACTGGCTGAGCAGGGCCACGGTTGACCACTTGGAGTGGCGCCTGCATCTGCACCTGTTCCAGCAAGTATCCCAGAGGTTCGGCTCTGGGTCTGCAGGTCCACAGGTAGACCTGTTCGCCACCGTATCCAACATGCACCTCCCAAGGTTCTTCATGAGGTTCCACGACCCACGTGCCGATGGGGTCAATGCCTTGCACTGCCCTTGGCCGTGGGGACTGCTATACGCCTTCCCACTGCTACCTCTACTTCCCAGAGTCATTGGGAAGATACTGTCGGAGGCAGCAGAGATACTACTGGTGGCACCATTCTGGCCCAGGAGAACCTGGTTTGCAGACCTGGTGAGCCTCTCTGTCGAGTCACCTTGGTGGATTCCACCACAGGAGATCTCTCTCAGCCAGGGGGCACTTCAACACCCGGCGCCCCAGTGGCTGCAACTAGCCATCTGGCACTTGTGAGGGATCTCCTGAGCACAGGCAGTCTCTTGGCCAAAGTGATCTGCACCATCCAAGCATCCAGGCATCCGTCCACGACCCGGATCTACGACACTACCTGGAGAGCCTTCGCCAGCTGGTGCACTGCTCGTGGGATTTCTGCCTCCTCAGCTTCGATCCCTGTCATTCTGGACTTCCTACAAGAAGGCGCCTAACACCCTACGGCATCAGGTGGCTGCAATTTCCACCATTCTGGCTCCGGACGTGCATTCCTCGCTCGGACGGCATCCTACAGTTTTCTCAGAGGCGCAACTAACCTGAGACCCCCAGTGGTTCACAGATATCCATCTTGGGACCTCAACGTGGTTCTGCGTGCCCTCATCGGTCCCCCGTTCGAACCACTCAGGACTGCCAGTCTTAAACATTTGACATTTAAGACAGCCTTCTTGATCGCCATCACTTTGGCATGGCATATTTCAGAGCTGGCTGTCCTGTCCGTCAGAGAGGACTTATGCTTGATTTGACAAGACAGGGTGGTTCTCAGACTGGACCCGTCGTTCATCCCCAAGATTAACTCCTGGTTCCACCGCGCACAGGAGGTAGTTCTCCCGGACTTTTGTCTGCACCCTAGACATCCGAGGGAGAAATGCTGGCACTTGCCAGGTGTTCACAGGATGCTCCGCAAATACATCAAGCACACAGTGGGCTTTCGACATTCTGAATCGCTCTTCATATCATTCCAACCAGCCTCCCAGGGCAGGAAAGTGTCCTCCTCTACGATCAGTGGGTGGCTTAGGGCCTGCATCGCCCTCGCTGTACCTAGCCACATAACAGCACATTCGACCAGGAGCGCCGCCACCACAGCAGCCTGGGCAACCCAGGCACCGATTGAGGAAATTTGCAAGGCGGCCACCTGGACTTCGTTGTCCCCATTTGTCCGGAATTATAAGTTGGACAGCTTTGCATCAGCGGAAGGGGCATTTGGGAGGCGAGTTCTTCAGGGCATTCACACCAGCGGAGAGACCCTGAATGTTGTTGCTTCCCGCCCTAGTGACAATTAGCTTGGGCATGTCCCTTGCTTGAACTCTCCAGAGCAGTGCCCTGGAAAATGACCATTGTTTTACCTGAAGGGTGTTTTCAGGGCGCTGCGAAAGAGAGTCCACCCCACCCTGGGGTCTGCTTCCACTGGTGACAGTTCAGACATTTACTGTTCCAGTTGAATTGTTTCCTTGTTGGATTTGTTTCCATTGTTGGACTTCTCAGTGCGCAACAGTTCCATGTCTTCATTGAAAAAATCTGAAGATAATCAGCACCACAGACGTGGTTTAAAGTTTCAATTCAGTTCTGGGCAGATTGGCTGTATTTAACCCTTGCTTGGACTCTCCTTCGCAGCACCCTGAAAACGACCCTTCAGGTAAGACAATGGTCATTCTGAGATGACATCTGCCAGCTCCTTTAAAACTGTGGTATGTAATCCATCATGTACTGATGATTTTTATTCATCAAGATCAGACAGGTGTTCTCTTACCATTTATTTGTTTATTTTTATTTTTAGTTTTTTTAAATTAAAATTTTAAATAAGTTTTACAATTGTTACCCCCCTTACCCTTCCCTCTTCCCCCATCCCTCTCCCTCTTCCCTCCCTTCTTCCCCCTGACCTCCCAGAGCAAAATACAGGGTATAAACATTTAACAACCATACACTAACATAAGCTAACTAATTTTAACATGTTACTATTCTTGTGCTTTAACTCCCCCTTTATTAAACTAACTTTAAATAAATTGTAGCATTCCTTATGCCTTCATTCATAAGCTAACAGAAATTTTTTAGTCCGATATTTGTTTTGAATATAGTCAATCCATCTTCTCCAGTCCAGCTTGTACTTCTCATCTGAGTGGTCCTTCAGATATGCTGAAATGTTGGCCATCTCTGCTAAGTTTACTACTTTTAACGTCCATTCTTGGATAGTGGGCAACTCTTCCTTCTTCCAATATTGCACCACCAACAATCTTGCTGCCGTCGTTAGGTTCAAAATCAAATTAGTCTCTATAACAGTACAATCTGAAACTATACCTAACAAAAACAACTGGGGTGTGAACTTTATCCTCTTTTTCAAAATATTTTGAATAACCCACCATATTTTTATCCAAAATGCTTTAACTTTTTTACAAGTCCACCAAATATGGTAATATGTGGCACCAACACAGTCACATCTCCAACATTTAGATTGTAGATTCGGATACATACAGGCTAGCTTTTTGGGATCTAAATGCCATCTGTACAGTATCTTGTAAAAATTCTCTCTCAAGTTCTGAGCTTGTGTAAATTTTACATTTCTTACCCAAATCGCTTCCCATGTTTCCATCACTATTGGTTCTTCAAAATTTTGTGCCCATTTTATTATACAATCTTTAACTAATTCTGTTTCTGAGTCTATTTCTATCAATACATTATACAACCTTTTTATGTGCATTTGACCCTGGTCCCTAATTTGTTTTATCAAATTATCCTCATTTTGGATAATACCAGATTTCTAGTCTTTTTTCCATCTAGCCTGTAATTGACCACACTGAAACCAGGTTTGAATTACCCTTTCGTCTCTTAATACATTCAAAGATTTTAAATGTAGTACACCTCTATCCATACTAAGAAGTTCTGCATATGTAGTTACATCTTGTTTTTGTTCTCTATAGCATGTCTGGGCACCCCCCACAAAGGTATCTTGTCATTTAACATATATTGATATTTTTTCCAGACACGCAGTAAAGCATTCCTTAAAATGTGACTTTTAAAAATCTTGTCGGCCTTCTTGTTATATATTAGATAAGCATGCCAGCCATATACCAGATCATAACCCTCAATATTCAATATTCTATCCTCTGTTAGGGTAATCCAATCGCTAATTGTTGTTAAAACTGCTGCTTCATAGTATAATTTTAAGTTGGGCATTTTTAGTCTCCTCTTTCGCGTATGTCTTGCATTATTTTAAGTTTTATTCTCGGTTTCTTTCCTGCCCAAACAAAGTTGCTAATACGTTTCTGCCATTCTTCCAAATTTGCGTCTTTTTTAAGTATTGGTATCATTTGAAAGGAGAATAGAAACTTGGGCAAAACATTCATTTTAACTGCTGCAATCCTTCCCAACAAAGACAATTGTAGTTTTTTCCATTTATTCATTTCTATCTGTATTTTATGCCATAATGGTTCATAATTGTACTTATATAATTTCCCATTTGAAGTTGTAATATAAATTCCTAAAATTTAACCTTTTTTACTATCTCACATCCTGTTACTCTTTCTAATTCATTTTTTTGGTTCATAGTCATATTTTTAGCTATCATCTTTGTCTTCCCTAGATTTACTTTGAACCCAGATACTTGACCATATTGATTAATTATATTCATTAAACCTGTAACTGATTCCCCCAGCTGGGTTAAAGTTACAACCAAGTCATCCGCAAATGCTCTTACTCTGTATTCATAGTGCCTAACCTTAATTCCTTGTAATTCGTCAGACCCACGTATTCTGTTCAATAACAATTGCAGGGTTAAAATAAACAATAATGAAGACAAGGGACACCCCTGTCTTGTTCCTTTTTCAATTTTAAAAGATTCTGTTAAGCCTCCATTAACTATAATTTGTGCTGTCCGTTTCTGGTATATTGCTTTGATAGATTGCATGAAATGCTCTCCGAACTGCATCTTTTGTAATATTTTTATTAAAAATTGCCAATTGACTTGATCAAATGCTTTCTCCGCATCTAAGAATAAAAGCACTGCCGGGACTTGGTTATACTTTCCCAAATATTCCATTATATTGATGATTTGTCTTACATTACTTTTCATTTGTCTCCCCTGTATAAAACCAGACTGATCATTGTGAATCGTTTGTTGCGCATTTGGCATTAACCTGTTTACCAATATTTTAGCAAAAATTTTATAATCTGTATTAAGTAATGAATTAGGCCTGTAGTTTTTTGGCTGGGTAGGATTCTGATCTTCTTTTGGAATCAATGAAATAAAAGCTGTTCTCCAGGATGGTGGAACCCTGCCTTCCATTTGGATTTTATTAAATAGTTCCCTAAGAAGTTCCATCATTTCTAGTTGTAACTCTTTATAATAAACTGCTGTCAAGCCATCTGTGCCAGGAGCTTTGCCGATTTTTAACTGTTTAATTGCCAGGAAGATTTCCTTTGTAGTTACAAGTTGATTCAATCTCCCCCTTTGCTCATCTGTAAGTATAGGAATTTTCTCTTTCTCCAAATATCTGTCTATTTCTGACACTTGTATTTTGTCACCAGCATACAATCTGGTGTAAAATTCTAAGAAAGTCTTTTTAATCATATCCTGTTGAAAAATACCTCCAAGACCTCCTGGGTCGGTCTCCATATTCAAGTTCCATCCAGACCGGGTTGTGATCTGTTAAAGTTCTCGGGCATATCTTAGTCTTCTTTACCCTAGAAAAAAAATCATTTGTAATTAATATAAAATCAATTCTGGAAAGGGATTGGTGCCTATCAGAAAAAAAAGTAAAATCCCGTTCTTTAACATTCCATTCTCTACAGATATCCCTCAATTCAAAGTCATCCATCATATCAAAAAAAGATTTAGGTAATCTTGTTCGTGTTGGGTATAGGTTGCTTGCAATATTTCATTCCTAATTTTCCTGGTGACAAAATAGATTACAATATCTCTTGGCAGTTGTCTTTGTCTGGCAATCCATGAATTAATGCGGTAAATTTTGTTGATTTGCCAGGCACATTCGGCCTTTGATTCCCCAGTTAATTGAGCGAAAGCATCTGCAAAAATCTCTCTTAAATTTTCTTGGTTATGTTCTTTCAAACCCCTTATCCTCAGGGCAAATTCCATTGTTCTATATTGTATCATTGTAAGCTCCGCCTCTGACTTATCAATTTTACTTTGTGCCTCATAAGTTTATTGTCCAACTTTATATTAGACTCATTAATTTCTTCCACCTTCTCATCGAGAGATGTTACGTAACCAAATAATCCTTTAAATGCCTCAACTATATCCTCCCTTATCTCTTGGTTACGTGTTTGGATTAAATCCTTAATTCCAGATATTTCATCAGAAACATCTTTAAAGGCACTTGCATTTTCCCCTCCAAGACAACTGCCTGTTCTTTTAATGCATTTTGTAAATTATTTTGTAGAGCCTCCAGTATCAGGGTTTGTGATTGTGTTTCCACCGGTGGTAGTAAAGACTGCAACTTTTGTGACTGTGCTGGCGAATTACCAGCACTTTTTGAAACATTGAATTTTGCCTGCTTTGAAGCCATTTCAAAGTATTCAAATCAAGCTTTTAAGCAAACAATTTGTTCAGTCCAGAAAATCCACCTATTCTCTCAAGTCTTCCAGCAGCACTAACAAGCACTTAACAAGTGCTAATCAGCTTTCTGCTTCACTTTCATTTTCACCACACCCTTTATTATTCTGGCGCCATTTTTTTTAAAGTTCCCTTTAAGTTACAGAAGAAGGAAATTTTACAGAGAAAAGAACAAGAGTTGAGAGGGGATATTGATGAAGCTTACCGAGTGCATACTAATTACGCCAGAAGACACAGGCTCCCGAGAGAAGTGCATGTAAGATTTGCCAAAAAAACAACCAGAGATGAAGTACACAAAAAAACCAGAGAAGGGACGATTACATACCAGGGAAAAGAGTTGATCACGCTTAAACAGATTCCACGGAGAATTCGGGAACGATGTAAACAATACCAATTTTTAACAAACCAGTTAAATAAAAACAGAATAATGTACAGATGGTTGATACCAGAAGGGGTACTGGTGTCTTGGCAAGGAAAAAGGTATAAGATAGAGAATATAGAAGAAGCGCAGGAATTCTATGAGAAATACTGCACAGGGGAAAAACAACAAGGAAGTAAAGAGGACCTAGAAAGTGGAAGTCGAGGCCAAGAGGAAGAAACATCAGAAGACAAAGAAAGAAACAGGAAAGAAGAACAGAGGCAAGAAAGAGAGAGAGCAGAAAAGGAGGGCACGAGAGGGAAAAGTCAGATACAAACTAGAAGCAACAACAACAAAAAAACCATCTAAAGATGGACCAGGAAATAATTATCTCAACAGACTTGAATGGACTGAATGCACCAAAAAAAAGAGCGCAGATGTTTAACAAACTTAAGAAACTGAAGGTAGATATAATCTGCATACAGGAAGTGCATATTAAAAGGGAGCATAAGAACTTATCGGAAAACAAAAAACTAGGGAAATTATGCACAGCACTAGCAGGAAAAAAAAGAGGGATAGCAACCTATATAAAGGAAAAAATAAATTCCAAAGAAGTCTACTCTGATGAAGAAGGCAGGATTCTAATGACTGAATTAGAGTCAACAGAAAAACCGATATTATTAATAGTCATATATGCACCAAATCAGAAACAAGAGAAATATAAAGGAAAAAATAAATTCCAAAGAAGTCTACTCTGATGAAGAAGGCAGGATTCTAATGACTAAATTAGAGACAACAGAAAAACCGATATTATTGAGGCAACAAATAAAGTTTTTAAAATTCAAAGTTCCCAGGGCTTCCAGATCTCATTGTCTTAAACCTTGAAAGTTTAAATCTGAAAATCCATTTAATAGGGGTGTGACATCTTTGGTTTGGCTCTCCCCCTCCTCCTTCCCTTGGGGCTGAGAGCTCTCTTGTTTCCAGCCGCTTGTCCAAGGGGGGGGGAAATCCCCCTCCCCTCCAGCCGCACCTCTCCAAATCAAACCAAAAGTTCAAGTTTGCACAGCTGACAGATTTTAAAGTTGGTAATAGGAATGAAGGGAGTCTACACCTCACCACTCCGCCGCCGCATCCTTCAGCTTTCTTTTTTCACTCCGAACAGCCTGTCAGCGAAGACGCACCCACGCGCCCTCCCATCTGCTCCCCGGTGCCTTGAGCGTGCAGGGGACCTCCCACCGGCCGCAGCCGATGCAGGTATCCCCCGCGATGCCGCCCCTCCGGCAGGACGCCTCTACGGGGCGTCCTGTGCCCCCCAAGGAGTGGGGAAGCCCACGGGGGAGCCGGAGCGAGCAACGAGTTGCCCGTCGCCGTCAGCCGCCGGAATTTGTTGCCTCAATACCCGAAGCTGGCAGGGCAAGATGGCACACTTCCGTTGTCTTCATGAAATGTGAAAGTTGACTCCACCTTTTGGCTTCAGGCTTCCGGTCTTTGTCTCCGTGCTACCTGGATAATTCTCTTGTGGATTGTTTGCTTCTGAACCCCCTGGAGTGAAAAGCGACTGCTCTTTTGCCAGGGTGATTAGAAAACTCCCCTGTGCCTGGACTCTCTGCCTCCTGGACTCTCTTGGCTGTTCTATCTCTCTGACTGATTCTTTTTTATACTGACTGGACTCTTTATTTTATAAACAATGGCATCTAAAAGACCACCTCCTGGAAAGTCAGGCTTTGCTGCCTCTGCCCCAACATCTGCAACCTCCAGTCCTAGCACACAATCAACGTTAACAGCCTTCAAGCAACCTAAATCTACGGACCTGGAGCTTCATCAAATGCTTCAACAACTTCTACAGGGACAAGAGGAAATAAAGAGACAATTGAAGGAGATGAAAGAAGAAATTAAAGAGAACCAGGATAAAATTAATAAGAACTCACAGAGACTGGATCTTTTGGAAGATGGGGCGGCTGAGATGAAGGGGGGAATAGAGGGTGTGCAGAGGGGAAACAAAGAACTTGACACCCAACAAATGAAAATAGAGTTTGAGAGAATGTCTTTTTATCTTAGATTTCAGAACGTGATGGAGACAGATGATGAAAACATAAGGGACATCATGACAACCATTTTGGCTGAGTATATCCAGAAGGAAAAACAACAGATGGGGTGGGAAATAGACCTGGCCTATAGAGTGAACTCAGCGTATGCTAGAACACACAATGTCCCCAGGGAGGTACACATTAAATTTCTTAGGAAAAGCACAAGAGATGAAATCCTGAATGCACAAAGGGGGCAAGCCTTGACATACAAAGATAAGGAGATAACCATTCTGAAACAGATCCCCAAGAAAGTGAGGGAGAAAAGAAAATTTTATTCGCAATTGGCGAATAAACTATACCAGAAGGGGGTGTGGTTTCGATGGTTACTGCCTGAAGGTATGCTAATATTCTGGGAGGAGACAAGAGTTAGAATTAATACACCCATAGAGGCGCAGGCCTTTATGGAAAAAAATAAACTACTCCTAGAAAAACCAGAAGACACTACAGTAGATGTACAAGACACGGGAGGGGCCAGAGCACTGCCAGCTGGGGGAGATGGGGCGACATCAAGAAAGCTCAGATCACACAAATAAGTTAGAAAATCCATGTGATATAAACTGACCGAAATTACCAATTGAATTTACCACACAGACTATATGCTATTATGTAATATTTGAATTTTATGCAAATGTACACTATGAGTTTGGAGGGGGGGGTGCACCTACCGCATTTCGCAGCTGCCAAAATTTGTAACCTTTCCCATACCTTTTCCCTTTGTAAAATATTAAAAAACCAATAAAACTTTGTTTAAAAAAAAGAAAAAAAGAAAAACCGATATTATTAATAGTCATATATGCACCAAATCAGAAACAAGAGGAAAAGGTAGCGTCCACCCCTGCTGTTTCAACCCTTATTCTACATCTGAACAAGACACAGGCGGAGCAAACCAGGAGGTCAATATATCGCAAGTACAAGCCTTAATTCCGTAGATTATATCTTCTTCTGTAAACTTTTTTTATTTTTTTTATTTTATTGTTTTAATTAACAAAACACACACACAAAAACATTCTTCATTACATCTTCCAGAAAGCATGTCGATTAGTTACAAATAAATTTCGTGCGTTACTACAATCATTCTTTATATTTCATTCATATTGAATTGTATATTTTAAATCAAAAATCTTTATACCATCAATATACCATCATTCTCATTTAACTATATTTGTTTAAACGTGCTTTTGTCTAGAATCATTTATATTTATAGTATAATAAATCTAGACAAAAATGTATTACTAGAATTTATAAGTACCCAGGAGAGATTACATCTTTATAACAAAATCTAAACAAAAAAAAATATTAATAAAATTAGTAAATCTTTTCCCCAGGTCCCATATTACAGTTTATATCCAAATTGTTTTTACCAGTTAGAGATTATTTCATTATTATTGTCATGATGGGTTATCTGTTAACGAATAAACATTTTAAAAACAAAAACCTTCTATAAGCATCTACAACGTTCTACTTATTAATCACCAAAAATTAACTAAGTTTTAATTTTTATTTTTATTTTCCCATTCAATTGTGTTTTATTTGGGTTTCACCCTTCTTAACTTTCTTATTTTACCCATGACTATTATTTTTGAGTTTTGTTACATTCCTTCATTGATTCTTGTTTCTTTCCTCCATCCACCTATACCATTTATCCCATATCTGGTAGAATTCTGATTCTTCTTTTCCCTGAATTTCTTTAGTTAGTTTGTCCATTTCAGCACAGTCCATAACCTTTCTTATTATTTCATCTTCACTTGGAGTTAGTTTGTTTTTCCATTTCTGGGCATAGGCAATCCTTGCCGCCGTTGTTATATGTAGTATTAAATACTGGATTTCTTTGTATTTCGCAGACATTATTCCTAATAAAAAGATTTCCAGTTTCCATTCTATTTTAACTCCCGTTATTGCCTCCAGCCAATTTTTGATCTTTTTCCAAAACTTTTTAGCCTCCTCACAGGTCCACCAACAGCACATTGTTGTATGGACAGGTCAGGCTAGGAATGAAGTTTCTTATGGTTTGTGCAGCTTTTGGTGAGTGAGTTTATTGTGGAGATGAATTTGTATTTGCTGGTTTCACTTTTGCAAACGACTCTGCAGAAGCATGCGGCCGTTAAGCCATTGCTGTTCTTGAACTTGGGACCATTACAGGAAATGTTGATGATTTCATTGGGAGAGATGGTTGCTGCCTGGAAGTTGTTGATGATGTCATGAACCTTTGTGATGTCATCAGATTTGTTGGTGTCCTCCAGTTCAAATAAGATAGCTTTGAGACTCTTCTGTTCACTCTTTGATAAGGATAGAGATGTTGTTTGCAGGGTTAGTGGTTTCTTGTGATCCTTCTATCACGATCCTTCTATAAGTACAGGGGTGGCGAACAAGTTCGACAAAAAGAGCCAAAATTTTAAACTGTGAGAGTCAGAGAGCCACACCACGCAGTGACCTGCCAAAACAGACCCGGAAGCAATGTTCCCTCTAATTTTTTTTCGATGTGAGCAGAAAAGTATAGTGTTTGAGCGGCACATTTTCATGCCTGAGCACCCGAATTTTTTTCACAGATGTCACCTAAGACAACAACGAAATCAGTATTATTTGAAACTCAAAGTTATGTTTCTTCAAGGTACCCGCTTAATTCAAAGTGTTATATAATATCAGTATCACTTAACAACGCTCCTGCTTAGCAACCAAAATGTTGGCTCAGAAACTCTGGCATTTGAAGCACGCAACTCTTAAAGCTGTCAAGTTACAAGACCCTTGCACCCCTAACCCTTTAGGGAAAAAAAACCCCCAGGGGTCTTTAAACCTGACAGCTTTAACACTTGTGGACTTCAACTCCCAGAATTCCTCCTCCAGTCATGTTGCAGCGACGTCATCTGCATGGATCTGCTCCATCTTTGCTTTCTTCATTGTGGGCAGGGCTTCTGCTGAAGATGCCGACGAGTACGAGTTGCCACCAGAATAACTGCTGCTACCTCCTCCTCCTCCTCCTCCAACAGAATCACCAGATTTGCTCCTGAGCTCAGCGCTGGGTTACCTCTGCCCCCTCCCCCTCCTCCGTGCTTTTGAGGAGCCATGAGGCTTTTTTTCCCCTGCTCCCCCCCCCGCCTTCCTACTGGCTCCTGCAGCCTCATGGCTCCTCAAAAGCACGGCGGAGGAGGAGGAGGGGGCAGGGGTAACCCAGCGCTGACTGAGCTCAGCTGCTCCGAGCGGAGGGGAGGCGCCGCTGCCACGCGCGGAGACGCCGGCTGGAGCTTTGGCGGCTTCATCTCAGCCACAGTGCCGGGCGGCAAATCCGGCAGTGCTGCCTGTTAGAGGAGGATGAGGAGGAGGTGGCAGCAGTTCTTCCGGTGGCGGTGGGGGCTTTGGGGCTTCACAACTAGCCTCAGTCGCCCCGTACTCCTCAAAGCAAGTCTGGGGAAGTCCTTTGCAGGCGGCCCGTTCTAGCTGCCTGCAAAGGACCTCCCCAGCTTCCGAAAGGGAGCGCGCGATCCGAGCCACAGTATGCAAAATAATGATAAGAGGCAAAGAGCCTCATTCATTTTGGCCGGGAGCCGCATGCGGCTCGAGAGCCCCGTGTTCGCCACCCCTGTATAAGTATGTTCCAGTCTTGGGTTTTGTCCCACCAAGTTTCTGTAATTCCAACTATATCATATGTACCTTCATGTATTAATAGTTCAAGTTCACCCTGTTTGTTCCCCAGACTTTATACATTTGCATATAAGCACTTGAAGTCTTTATGTCTGATTCTGGGTATGCTTCTTATGTCTCCTATTTTGTATTTGAGTTTGTCTTCCTTATCCCTCCTTGCCTCATTATTTGACTTGATTTCTAGGGGTTTTTGCTTGGAATTAGCTCCTGGAGATTGGTCACCCTCACCCATCAATTTTAGTTAAAGCCCTCTTGATAAGTTAAGCATAAACATTCTTCCCAGTCTTTGTGAGGTGCAGTCCATCCCTTGCCAAAAGCCCATCATGGAGGTAGTGCCAGACCATGGTCCAGGAATCCAAAGTTTCTTTGGTGACAACAACCTTTTAGCCAGTGGTTCACTTCTAGAATCTTTTGTTCTCTTACCGGATGTTGACCTTTCGTTGGAAGTAGAAATGAAAAAGTTACTTGTGCACCTAACTCCTTAACTTTCTTGCTTAGTTGCTCATAAGTATAATCTTTATTGTCATTGTACTTAAATACAACAAAATCATAATCATTCAATATTGTTTTCAAGTCCTTTTTGTGTCATTCGTCCCTATATGTAGAAGCAGAAAAGGATAGTAATCTGTGGGCCTAATTATTTTGGTTAGGTTCTCAGCTACATCCTTGATTTTTGCTCCAGGAAGACAACATACCTTTCTTGATTGTATGTTCAGTCTGTAGATGGCTGGTTCTGTTCCTTTGAGAATAGAATCTTCTATCACCAACACTCACCTTCCTTTTTTAGGGGATGTAGTGTGGGGTGCTTTTCTTTTTTTTCAAAAAATATTTTTATTGAAATTGCATACCTAACTCTCCAATTTGCAAGAAAAATACAAAAAAAGAAAGTATAATTTCATTCAACAATAGTTACAGATAACAAAGTAAAGTCTCCACCTTCACATTCTAAATGAAATTATTGGAAATAATATGAAAAATTATATGATTAACTTTTAGATCATACTCTCCATTAATAGTAAATAGGCAGGTAGACAAGGGATTACTTGCAGTACTCTGTACTGAAATTGAAGTCTTCTCCACTGACATGCAAGAATTTTGTTATATCTAATACATTGTGGAGGATCATGCAATAGCTGAAGTGCCTCAAAACACTTGGTTTAACTCAGGGGTCTGCAATTTTAAACACTTAAAGAGCCATTTGGACCCATTTCCCACAGAAAAGAAAACACAGAGAACCAATAATTTAACAACCGGTATGACTGGGTTGGCATGGCCAACTTGACATCACTCACTCCTACCCAGTCACATGATACCCCCCAGCCACACCTACTCAGCTGTCCATTAGGGCAGAAAACTGGTTGTTTGCCTCACCCAGCCCCGCCTCACTCCTACCCTCCCAGCCACCTCTTGTCACACCTGGCCTCAGATGTATTGTTCATCTCTATCTCTCTCTTTCCCTCCCTCTCTCCCCCTCTCCCTCCCTCTTTCCCGCTCCCTCCTTCTTTCCCCCCTCTCCCTCTCCCTCTCTGTCTCTCTCTGCTTCATCTCTCCCTCTCTCCCTCTGTCTCACCTCTCTGTCTTTCCCTCTGTCTCATCTCTCTCCTCCCCTTTCCCTCTCTCCCTCTCCCTCACTCCCAACCCCCACTTTCTTTCTCTGGAAAGATACAAAAATAAACATTGCATTGCCAAAGGAGTGACATTGGCTGCTTCTCTCCGCAGCAGAGGGATGAAAGTAGGGAACCACAGCAGAGGGCTAAAAGAGCCACAGGTTGCCGACCCCTGGTTTAACGTTTGATAGTAGTACCTAACAAAATGAGGCTAATTTTGAAAAAAGCTATACTTTGTTATATCTACTATATCTAGTGCTTGGATTCAAGACCACTCAGAAATTCTAGGGCTATAGAGTAAACCTGGAAAATATATTTATGAAATCATTAGAGGTCAAGCTTGACTAGAGGGAGTTTTCATTTTACAGTATCATTCATTATTTTCTTTAATTTCCATTAATTAATTTTTCTTTATTAATTAGCAAGTCTTGATGTAGATTTTTGTCAATTGTCTGTCAGCTTGCAGGAAGAAGCAATTCTTTATTTCATTTCCATTATTCTTTTAATTTCCTTAGATAGCATACATTTTTTAAAAAATCAAAAGAAACACAACATTTTAAGCTGTTTGCCCTTGTCAAATCAATGATATCCTTCTATACTAGGTGCATATTATTTTGTTATAACTATAATATTTTAAGTATATAGAAAATGCCTATGCATCTGTTCAGGAGTATAATTAGTTATATTGTCACATTAACTCAACAATTCTATAGTTCTTTCACCTGTTTTATCTTTCTCAGCACTTATTATTTAAGCAATTTATGAAATATACTTTATACAGTACTTAGCCTTTATACCAACAACTAACACAGATGCAGAGTATCTCTGAAATGCAAGTCTCTTAGTATCAATAAATGTTTCTTTTGAATCTAATTTTATGAAACAATACTGAAGAATCTAAACAATATTTGGACAGGAATGGTACATCGATTCTTGCTTTTCTTGATCTTTCAGTATAGTTTTTGATACCATCAAGCATGGCATTATTCTGAATTGACACAAGGAGTTAAAGTTGGGGATACCATTCTGCTCTATTCTTTTCTTCTGCCAAATTTATCTTGGGATCATCATGGAACTACTGGAAGTCAATGTCACCCTATCAACACTGAATCAAATATAATTATGCTAATTAAATATACATCAAATATCTCTCTCTGATCCTGGCTGACAAAGTGAAGTTCTAAGGATACTTTCCTAATATCTGGAGATAGTGGAAGACTGGATGGGGGAAAAAACTTCATCTCAATCCTAGCATGAGTGAATGGCTAAGGATTTTAAAGTTCCCTGAACATGCAGGTTTTTATTTCAATATTTGACTCTGAATGGGGTAACTGTCCCCCAGACAAAATTGGTGCACAATTTCAAGTTTGTCTTGGGATCACAGGTCCAAGTCAAGAGTAAGTGGAAGTTGTGGGTACCAGAAGCTTTGCATGAATTCATCTTGTACACTAATTGTGAATATTCATAAACTGGGAATCATTGCTCACAGTCTCTCACAGTCATCTTACACTTTGTCTTTTGCAAGAGTGTTTTTTTAAAGCATTCCAAAGTGCAGCTGGTTCAAAACGTTGTAGTTCAGGTAGTTGTGGGCAGACCATATATGCCCATGTAGCACCACAGCTCCATGAGTTGCATTGGCTCCCAGTAGACTTCTAGGTGCAATGACCCGTAAATCCCTACATGTTATAGAATCACGTTTTTGTGGAATCACCTGCATATGTATATGTGCTTGTCTGACTACAGGAGGTTCCATACTCGGGGTTCTTTCTTTGAAATAATACAATTTAATCTGACCCAGGAGACATAATGTCAGCCGGATCTCCAGCATGGGATTCTACTTTGATGTATGTTTGCTATCGGCTGCTATAGTAACTGGGAGTGAGGGCATGGCATTTGGGTTGGGGAAGTGAGCTGGTGAGGTGAAGTCCCATGTGAATTAAAAGGGAGGTTTGCTCTCAAGAATTACTGTGTTGCTAAGTAGAGTTGTTTATATCTTGTCAAGGCCAATTCTCCTAGGACTCCAGATGGGTGAAATACCTGAAGATGAGCTTCACACAACATCATACTGGACATTGATTGGACACTCAGCAAGGGATATTCAGCAAGAGGAGGGATTTGGGGAACCTTTCAATCTGTAACTGTCACATATTTTGAATCATATCTTGCCTTGCTTTAGCTGCTGTCATTTCAAACTCAGTAAAAGTACTCCTTCTCTACATCAATGGAGTTGGAGGTTTTCTTTCTTGGGTTTTTAATGGAGGCACACCTGACATTAGGCAAGATCTGCTTTATTGACCAACTTGGAGACAGCAGTCTACTGAAAGGGATGAGCACACAATATCGAACCATGGGAGTGACCAGAAAGAATCCAGAGCCCTGAGGTCAACCTCCTGCTCTGCCAGCCTCACTGGTGACATAATGGAATGGCTAGAAGAGCTGCAATTTGAGGAGATTCCAATCTGAGCCAGATGATTGCTGGGCATAAGAGCACCCCCCCCCCCGCCCAGGGGTGACTGTCACCAGAGGCTGGAGTAGAGATTGTGCCATGCCAGAATCTGACAAAGAGAACCTCCTGCTGACCCATGCCTTGCAACTTCTGCATGAAGCACTCGAGAGTCAGAGAGCTCAGAGAGGGGCTTGCACAAAAGCATGCCTTGCCAGTGCACAAAGAGGCTGGTGAGGCAGCAGAGGGGAGCTACTGTCTCTGCATCAGCTACTGTTATAGCCCAGGCCCAGGGGGAGCCATCCCCTGGATGTGCCGAATTCCTAAATTTCCTCCACTGGGATTAAAATATGTAGGGGACTCCAAAGCCCTGGGATTCTTCCTAGCTCAAGTCTGGAATCACCCTAGAAGGGACTGCAGTAGACTAGACGGTCACTCTTCACAACAATAATTCCCCCCAGATTATGACCAATTTATGATGGTGCTCTGCAGGCTGTTCAAGGATCCACTAGCCAAATGTAAGTCTAGGACCAGGTTGAAGACCATCAACCAGGAGTGGAGGTCAGTGGTAGAGTACACCCAAGAGTTTCATGAGCTGGCCTGCCACATGCCTGGCTAGCCCCCAGAAGTTCTGATGGAATGCTACATAGACGGGCTTAATGAGGACATCTATCAACAATATGTCTATCAGGAGGCCTTTGAGACCTCCAGCACTGGTATGTGTTGGCAGACATTGAGTAAAGAGGGGAATTAATCTGGCTAGAGAACAGCACTATGGAAACCGTGGCTGGAGCAAGCCTTCCCTCTCTGCTCCTAAAGAAGCCCTGAAAGCTGCCAAAGGTGGGCCAACACCCAAACCGAGCTCCATGGTATGCTTCAAGTGTGGGAAGGAGGGGCACTAGAGCCGAGGGAGTTCACTGTACCTCAGATACCCGGATGTGAGTCCCTTGGTGTGAAATGGGGCCCAGGGAGGCAGTGGGGCTTGCTGATTGTATACTTGGCTCCTCGCTATATGTCAGCAGCCCTGCCCGAGCTCCTCGAGCTGATCTCAGAGACAGCAGTTGAGACCCCCAAGCTTGTGGTTATGGGGGATTTCAACTTGCCGTCGACGGGGGAAGCATCCGAGGTAGCTCGGGAGTTCATGGCTTCCATGACAGCCATGGACCTGACCCAAATAATTCAGGGCCCCACACACAAAGGTGGCCACACTCTGGACCTTGTTTTTGTATCTGAACAGTGGGCGAGTGATCTGGGAAGAGGGGATGTAACCATTACTCCCCTGTCATGGTCAGATCACTCATGTCTCCGGCTGGACTTCCCTGGCGCTACCCCCCACCGCGAGGAGGCGGAACCAAACTGTCCAAGTTGGTACCGCCCCAGGCGCCTGATGGAACCGGATAGGTTCCAGACGGAGCTTGGGCCATTCCCTGTAGCCCTGACCCGCTCTCGCTCCTAGTGGCCGCCTGGAATAGGGCGGCCGCTGGGGCCCTGGACCGAGTTGCGCCTTTGCGGCCTCTCCTGCGGCGATGACCCACCCGGGCTCCTTGGTTCACCGAGGACCTGAGGGTGATGAAGCGCCATAGGAGACGCCTAGAGGGCAGGTGGAGGTCTTCACGCTCCGAATCTGACCGAACACAAGTAAGAGCCTATTTACGGACTTACCTTGTGGCATTAAGAGTGGCCAAATGCAGACATTGTGCCACTCTTATTGCGTCCGCCGATAACCGCCCTGCCGCCCTGTTTCGGGTGACCCGCTCTCTCTTATCACAGAGGACGCGGGAAGCCCCTCTACAGGGCAGAGCAGAGGAGTTTGGGGAATATCTGCAGGACAAAATCGCTCAGATCCGGAGCGGATGGACCCCCTTCAGTGGACCAGAGGAGCCGCCAACAGTGAGTCTTGTGAGACCACTCAGGGAGGAGTTTGCGTCTGTTGGCCCCGAGGATTTGGATAGGTTGCGTGGACGGCTGCGACCGACCACATGTTTAATGGACCCGTGTCCCTCCTGGTTGGTACTGGCATCCTGGGAAGTGACACGAGGCTGGCTACTGGGCCTGGTGAACGCCTCTTTGAGCGAGGGGTCCTTTCCTGCCGCCTTGAAAGAGGCGGTGGTGAGGCCCTTACTCAAGAGGCCTTCCCTTGACCCAATGGAGCTAGCTAATTATCGTCCAGTCTCCAACCTTCCCTTTTTAGTGAAGGTTGTAGAGAATGTGGTGGCACAGCAGTTTCCACGACACCTTGAGGAATCCGAATATCTAGACCCACGCCAGTCTGGCTTCTGGCCCAGACACAGCACGGAGACGGCCTTGGTCACGTTGGTCGATGATCTCTGGAGGGCCAGAGATAGGGGTTGTTCCTCTATCCTGGTCCTATTAGATCTCTCGGCGGCTTTTGATACCATCGACCATGGTATCCTATTGAGCCGGCTGGGGGGGATGGGAGTTGGAGGCACCGTTTTGTGGTGGTTCGGCTCCTACCTCTCCGACCGGACGCAATGTGTGTTGGCAGGGGGGCAGAGGTCGACTCTGAGGCCACTCACTTGTGGGGTGCCTCAGGAGTCGGTCCTCTCGCCCCTTCTGTTCAACGCATATGTGAAGCCGCTGGGGGAGATCATCCGTGGTTTTGGGGTGGAGTATCATCTGTACGCTGACGATACGCAGCTGTACATTTCCACCCCAGACCACCCCAACGAGGCTGTCGAGGTGATGACCCGGTGTTTGGAAGCTGTCGGGGTCTGGATGGGGGACAACAGACTCAAGCTCAACCCCTCCAAGACTGAGTGGCTGTGGCTACCGGCACCCTGGTTCAGTCAGTTGATTCCATCGCTGACCATAGGGGGCGAGCAATTGCCCCCTGTGGAACGGGTGCGCAATTTGGGCATCCTCCTAGATGCCCGGCTGTCAATGGATGACCATGTGGCAGCCGTGGCAAGGGGGGCGTTCCACCAGGTTCACCTGGTGCGCCAATTGCGCCCCCTACTGGACTGGGATGCCCTACGCACGGTCACTCATGCACTGGTGACGTCTCGGCTGGACTACTGCAATGCCCTCTACATGGGGCTTCCCTTGGGATGCGCTCGAAGACTGCAGCTAGTCCAGAACGCAGCCACGCGGGCTATTTTTGGGAGTATTAGGTACTCCCACGTAACACCGCTCCTGCGCGAGCTGCACTGGCTGCCTGTGGTCTTTCAGGTGCGTTTCAAGGTGTTAATCACCATCTTTAAAGCGCTCCATGGCTCAGGACCTAGGTACTTGCGGGATCGCATCCTACCACACACTTCCCTGCGACCGATTCGCTCTCACAGGGAGGGGCTCCTCCGAGTGCCGTCCACTAGGCAGTGCCAACGGGCAACACCTAGGAGTAGAGCCTTCTCTGTGATGGGCCCAACCCTCTGGAATGACCTCCCCCCCGATATCAGAACCACCACCGACTTTCTCTCCTTTCAACGAAAACTGAAGACTCACCTGTTCCGTTTAGCCGGCCTGGACCATTCATAACCTTATTCTACCTCTTGGCAGATATATTTTAACTGGATAATTTTAATTGGGTATTTTTTAGGATTGTTGATATATTGTTTTTATCTGCTTTACCTGTACAGTGTTGTATTGCCTCCTCTTCTATGTTTTTATGTTTGCATGTTTGTAGTCTATTTTATCTATTTTATTTGACTGTACACCGCCCCGAGTCCCTTTGGGGAGAGGGGGCGGTATAAAAATCGAAATAAAGGTAAAGGTAAAGGTAAGGCACTGAGTAGTTGATTGCCTTGCCAATCCAAGCTCCAAACTAGCAACTTCTGGGGGCAGGAAGCTTGAGAAGCAGCCTACAAAGCACCACAAAACAATGCTGAAGGGGGCAGAGGTTGTTGAGTTTGTCCTTCCTGCTCAGGCATGCCTCCTTCAATAGAAAGGACATCATCCCTGGAGAAGAAGATAAAATAGGCAACAAAATAGACAACATAATAACAAATTATATATAATCACACCTAGAGTTTATTGGGATACTTATAATAGAATTTTCTCAAGAGTGTGGGAGCTCTAGCATCAGATTTATTCACCCACTCAGCATGGGATTGGAGGGAAATGTTTCCAGGCTACCAAATGTTGAATTCATCCCCTTTGTTTCCTAGAATCCAGGATTTCCTTAACCTCAAAATGTTGTTCTCCTTCAATAAGGAGAGGAATAGGGGGTGGGGGTTGAGGTGAGTGCATTAAAGACATATGTATGTTCAGGTTTCAATAAGTTCACATGAAACAGGATGGATTCGCCTAAGGGTTTTTGGCAAGTCCAATTGTACTGAAACAGGATTTACAATTTTAACAATAGTGAAATATCCCACATAGTTAGGACGAAGTTTCTTCGATTTCTGGGTAGTCTGAAGAAACTTAGTGGACAAGAATACCCTATCCCCAATCTGGTACTCTTTCAGCTAAGTCATAGGCCAGAGACTTGAAAGCTGATTACTCCACTCGGACAAAGATAATATTTGTGGTTTCTCCTGAGGCAGTTCAGGAATGGGAACAAACTCCTGGCCGAACACTACCTTAAAAGGAATCATTCCAGTACTGCTATGTACCGAATTGTTGTACGCCACCTCTGCAGGGGCAAGAGGTCGTCCCAATTATCCTGTTGATAATTGACATAGCACTTAAGATACTGTTCTAGAATCAAGTTAGCCCTCTCATAGGTCCCATTAGTCTGTGGATGGTGGGTGGAGCTTAGCCCCTGGGTGGAGCCTATTAGCTTCAGGAAATCTTTCCAGAAGAGGGAGGTGAATTGGATCCCCCCTATCTGAAATAATGTGTTCAGGAACTCCATGTAACTTATACACATGTAAAATAAATAGTTTAGCCAGTGTTTTTGCTGAAGGAATCTTGAAACAGGGCACAAAATGCACTTGCTTGGAGAACAAATTGGTGATCACCCAGATCACAGTATTTCCCTGGCTTTCTGGTAACTCGACAATAAAATCCATCGATATCTCCTTCCACGGGGAACCAGGTCAGGTGACACTTTGAAGCAGTCCTTGAGGTTTCCCTGGTGGTCTCTTTGCAGCTGCACATATGGGACAACTAGCAATATAAGATTCTATGTCTTTTTTCAATGAAGGCCACCAGAATTGTCTTTTAACCAAATGTAATGTCTTTACGAACCCAAAATGCCCCGTCAATTATGAGTCAGGGGCCTGCTGAAGGACAACGCTGTTTAAACTAGCAAGAACATATAGTTTGGCTCCAACCCACACAAGGCCATCCTGCATGGTGAAATCATCGGAGTGTAGCTTGAACCATTCATCAGATGTAAGGCTTTCCCTCAGTCTTTTCATCAAATCAGATGGCACTTCCAAGTCCACTTTTCCCTGGCTCCTGGTGACCACTGGAGCAGCTAGGTGTTTGGCTGGAATGACTGCATGAATCACCACCGGTTTGGCCCCATTGTACTGGGGAAGCCTGGATAAGGCATCTGTCATAAAGTTCTTTTCCCCAGGGATGTATTTTAGGGTAAAGTTAAACTGTTAAAATGTTGTGCCCAGTGGACTTGTTTAGGTGACAATTTCCACAGGGTTTTCAACACTTCAAGGTTTTTATGACCAGTCCATACCTCAAATGGGTGCTTAGGTCCTTCAAGGAAATGCCACCATGTTAGCAAGCCCCCTGGATTGCAAAAGCTTCCTTTTCCCAAATTGCCCATCGTCTTTCCATTTCTATTAGTTTACAAGAGGCAGAGGTGCAAGGTTGCAGTTTTCCATCTGTGTTTGCCTGGAGCAGCACTGCCCCCACTGCTACGTCACTTGCATCTGCTTGGACCACAAAAGATGCATCCATGTCAGGGTGCTTTAAAATGGGTTCAGCTGCAAACAGCCATTTCAACTTCTCGAAGGCCGCTTGACATTCCATAGTCCATTTCAAAGGCTTACTAGGCCTTGGTTTTGCTTCTCCCTTTGATTTTAAGAGATTTGTAAAGAGATTGGCAGTGCAATGCTAGCGAATGAGGGGAGAAATTGGCAGTAAAAGTTAGCAAATCCCAAAAAACCTTTGTAGCTGTTTGCAGGTGAGAGGAGCCGCCCATTCTGTCACAGCCCGGACTTTCTCCAGATCCATCTCAATACCTTGATGAGAGATGCAGTACCCCAAACAGTCAATTTTCTCCTGGTAAAATTCACACTTAGACAACTTGGCATAGTTCAGTGGCTTTGATTTTTTTTAGGAACGAGCGTACAAGTTTTACGTGTTTTTTGAATGTTTCCAAGTACATGAGGATGTCACCCAGGTAAACTAACACCTCCTTGTGCAGGTGTTCATGTAGCACCTCATTAATCTGCTGCATAAAAATGGCTGGCAACCCCCCCCCCCCTATAGTCCAAATAGGAGCACTCTAAACTGGAAACTGTTGAAGGCAGTCTTCCACTCATCTCCTTCTTTTATTCGGACCCGGTAATAGGCCTCCCTTAAATCTAATTTTGTGAAAATTTTCCCCTTTTGCCAAGTGCACCAACATGTCCTTCATGAAGGGCAAAGGGTACATATTTTCCATGCATATGGCGTTAAATTTTTTATAGCTTTACATAAGCCCAGAGAGCCATTTTTTTTCTCGGAATAAGACCGGTGCGGCCACCCATGACCTAGCTGGTTGGATGAACCCCTTTTTTAAGTTTTTATCACTGAAGTTGCATAATTCTTCCAGTTCATGTGAGGTCATAGAGTAAACCTGAGGCTTAGGGAGTTTCCC
Organism: Natrix helvetica; assembly: GCF_964273705.1. Classification (NCBI taxonomy): domain Eukaryota; kingdom Metazoa; phylum Chordata; class Lepidosauria; order Squamata; family Natricidae; genus Natrix; species Natrix helvetica. Next base: position 66,736,534 of record NC_138550.1, on the reverse strand, counting down.
CCCTGGGGGATCTCTATGCCGCAATATGTGGCGCAGTGGGGGGGGGGAAGCTTGTTGGAAGCCCTTTCGCTGAACGCCTCTTTGAGGTCCCAATATTCTTTCAGAATTCTTTCCTCTCCCACAATTTTCTCACACGTGACAACTGCTAAGTCCGTTACAGCTCTCGCTAGGTGGGAAGTCTTTCCCTCCCCCTCTGTCATTTTTGCTGATTGGATGCGAAACCACCCTTTCCGCCAGTTCACATGAGGGTTCTATTTCCGCAGCCAAGGTAATCCCAGTATGAGGGTCCGTTCCATCCCAGGCGGCACAATGAAACTCAGGGATTCTTGGTGGTCCCCCATCCACATCTCCAGCAGTTTGTTTACAAAATGCCCCCCCCTCAGCAACTGACCCATCCAACTAGCAAAAGACAATGGGTACTTTCATAGTTCTCAGTTTTAAACCCATTTTCTCCACCACCTCCAGGCTGACTATACATTGGGTGCATCCAAAGTCTAAAAGGGCCAGCATCTTGCCCTGGGCTCCAGTTGAGGGTACTTTGAATTCTACTGCAATGGTCATGGGGCCCGATTGGGGACTTACCAAGTGGTCATCATCTGAGTCAGTTTCACTTTCTCCCGCAGAAAGGAGGGTTCCTTCTCCTGGTCTGGAGGAAGGACATCAGCAACTTCCATGCCTTCCAGGGTGGTTTCACAGTGTCTCCCTAGCTGCCAGCCAGTTCCTTCCCAATAGCCGGGGTCAGTTTTGGGTAATGTCTAGTGTAGTAGTTGGGCCCCCGATGCCACTCTTTTCCTGCTCTTGGTGCCTCTTCGGACCACCCCCAGATATGCAGACAGCTCACAAAACCTCTGAGTGTATTCAGCCACAGGCCTCCCCCCCAGGGTTAACAGTTTCATCCTGCTTGTTCTCTTTTAATTTGGGAGGGGGTCATCAAAACATTTCCTCAGAGCTGTCATAAAAACCTTGTAATCCCTCAGCAGGGGGGAATCATCATTATCAAAGCTACCATCCAGGCATCCGCTTTGCCTTCTAAAGCCATAGTAACACTTCTCACTTTGGAAACTTCTGATGGGAAATCCTCACCATACTCTTGCATGTAATCCCAAACTTGCACAATCCCCCCCCCCCAGTTCTTTGGGATCTTCTCTGTACTTCACTCCAAGAGGAGGAATCTTTGGAATTCAGCACCTTTGAGGAGGTTACCCCCCTTCTTGGAGGAGCTTGAACTGCTGCTGTGGCCCCCTCCCTCTTGCCCAGCTCTGGTAGCTGTTCCCAGGGACGTTTCAGGATACTCTCCCCTCTGCCTGCTCGGCTAATCCACTCTCCCTTTCAGTGAGACTTATGCAGAAGCGGCGTTGTTCCCAAGCCTCCTGAAGAAGATGTAAAGCATGGGTCATCATGAGATCCTCTCTTTCAGCTGCCTGCCAGTCACCCTCTGGTTTTTGGCTGGTTGTGACCCTTGCCATCATCTTCTCCTGCTGACTGCAGGGGTGCTCCCCCCATGGAAGCTTTTAACTCCTGGATGAGTGCAAAGTGAGACCTTGCTTAATGTCAGGCATGCCTCCTTGAACATCCAAGAAAGAAAAACCTCAACTCTATTTGAATAGAGATAAAGTACTTTTACTATATATGAATAGAAAGCAGTGAAAAGGAAGGTAAGATCTGAGCCAAAAAAGCATGAACATGTACATATCAAATGTTTACCCAGCACCCTCCCCACCAATTCCCCAAACCTATGTCCAATCTGCAACTCTCTAAGGTGTCATGTGGGGTGCTTCTTCAAATGCCTCATCAAGTTGGTATGTGAGACGGTTGGCCTTGACCAAATCCAAACACAGGCCATCAGCATGTGCGGAAGATGGTGAGAACAAAACTCCCTTCTTCATAACTCCTCTAGCACCAGTAATTCCCTCTCCCAAATATCTCAAGCCCCCTCCCACCCCGTTTCTATAGCAGCCAATAGCAAGCAAGGAAAGTAGAGGCTGACAAGCTGGAAACTCTGACCCCACCGGAGAAGAGTGAGACCGATGACCCCCCTGGTAAGTCAACATGGCCCCATGACCATCCCAATGGAGCTATGGGTGCTTTCGTCAGGTGCCCAGGGTAAGATGCTAGCCCTTTTGGACTCAGGGTGCACCAGATGTGTGATTAGCCCTGAGGTAATAGAGAAACTGGGACTAAGAACACTGAGGGTGCCCATAGCATTTTGCCAGCTGAATGGTTTGGTGGCTTGGGGAGGCCCAGCTCACTTTATAACTGAATAGGTGGAGATATGGATGGGGGATCACAGAGAGACATTGAGTTTCATTGCAGCCCCCGGAATGGAGATACCACTTTTGCTTGGATTAATCTGACTCTGAAAATGAAACCCTCATGTGAATTGGAAGAATCTGATCCACACAGCCAGAAAGAGGGGGTGGCAAAACCCCACCTACAGCCAAGGTTGCTAGGGAACTGCAGTGAGTGAGTGCCCAGATGGAGAAGAGAAAATCCCAAAGGGAGGCATTCAGCGAGCGGGGCTCAGTTGTTCTCCTGCCCCATCGCCCCACAGACTGCATAAAATCCTCCCACATTTGTAGCTTCCCAAAGTAGGAGAACAGGATAAATGAATGATTTTAAAGAATGAAAAAAATTCGGTTAGTATGTTATTTTGTTAAGTATGTTTGTATTAGAATGTGAGATAAACAATTTTTTCCTTCCCCAATCAGGGCTTAGAAGCAAAAAATGGAAATTCAATCTACTAACAATTTCACTTAGCTGTACTTTTGCCATATTGTATTAATCATATATTAATGTACTAGAGCTTTGCATTATTCTAGGCAAGCATATGTAAGAATCACAGCAATTCCTATGTTTAGAAATGCACACATTTAGAGAATATGAATTGGTATTTGTAGGTTTATTCAGTTAACTAGATAGACGTATACTTTGATAAACATAGATTCAAATCCATATTATAAAGATGCCACTTTCCAGCTACATCACACTTTCCCTTTAATTGGCAATAACATTTTAAATGCTCCGGAGAGCTAGCATGCCATTAAATAAGTGCTTAGTATGGGAAAGTCAGCTATTGTGCTGGAGTAACAATGAGTACCACAATTTTAAACCAGTATGACAGCAAATTTAATTGGACAAACATTTAGAAACGTATAGACAACAGATTTAGGAAAATGCAAACAAAATAAAAAGTAGGGATATTTAAAGGGGGAAAAACCCTTTATAAACTTCTATACATACTGATCTGAACAAAGTATTCAAGCAAGCAAAAGTATTATGACAAGTAATGATAAGAATATTTTTAACTATGAACCAAATGAACTTATATCTCTCTGCATATCTATCTATCTATCTATCTATCTATCTATCTATCATCTATCAACCATCTATCTGTCATCTCTCTATATATCATCTCCTCCCTCTCTTGCTATAGCTATATCTATCTAGGAATGATAGGTTCTTAAAACGATATCACAGTAATTCTTTTTAAGCAGTTGTCTCTTGTTTTATAAAAAAGCAGATAAATCAATAATTCTGACTTATTTCTGTCTATGCCATACATCCCTGAGAAATACAATTGAGGATGAATGACTCAGAATCTTCTACAGAATATCTGGATTTGTATAAACTAGAATTTGATCATTCCAGCATATCTAGATAGTCACATTGCCAGGGAATGGCTAATCAGTTAGAGGTCAAAGTCCTAATGAGAAAAAGTGCTTGAGAATTAAAGTCCATTTTTGACCCTGCTTATAATTGACTTTGGATGTTTTGTTCAATCTGTAGCCTCTTGATCTAGTTTACTGCTAACTTCTTGTTCTGTGGTTTTTTAATCCTTACACAACAGAAATAGAATACCTTGTTTCACCAGTAATAAAAATCTAATTGTTCAGATACAAGGGTTAAAGTATACATAGTAAACAATATGCTTTTATGTAGTGTGTATATGCATTACAATATATACATTACAATTATTATTATAACCACCTGGCATTTCATAGTCATAGCAAAAGTGGTCAACCCAGAGAAGTGATTTCGTTCTACCAAGGGGACACTGTAAATAATGTCCGAACAAAGTGGTAAGCAAGGAGAGGCAGAATGCTGGAGGGAGGCTCTGCTACCACCCAGCCAGATGCCAGCTCCATCTGCCCCATCAAAGACATTGAAACTGTGCTGGAAGGTTCCACGAAGCCCTGGTGGTTGATTGGAGTGGGGAAGAAAGACAACTGGGATGGCAGAACGAAAGGAGTCACCCTCACCCATGGCATCTGGCAACTGGGCTCGAAATGTGAGCTGGGAGCCCTATCAGACCGAGAAGAACTGACTGAGGAACCGGCCAGGGATGATTGACTCAAAAGACGTGTCATGCGACTTGTGATGGAAGCTTTTCAGGACCTTGGAGTAAAGGGGGATCATTGCCAGAGGGGGGAAGAGGCTGTAGCAGCTGCCAATGGAGCCAGCCATCATTTTGGATCCAGTGGCTGCAGGCCCAGCTGATGCCAATGCAGGAGCAGCTGTCACCCCGCCAAACCCACCCTGCACAGCGCCAGCTCCTGCAAATGCCTCCAGTAAGCCCAAAGCACCACAGCTGGAGAGGAAGACCTCCCCCCCCCGAGAGTGAAGTATGATGGCAACACACAACAACTGGGATTCTTCCTGGTGCATGTCCTCACATACATGCAAGAATACGGGTGGTGGAAGAGCGTGGCAGCCTGATGGATGGTGAACCTCCACAATGTCAACGCCCTGGTGTAGCATCCCATCAGAACATCCTGGTGAGCTGGTTCAAGGATGGCCTGAACAATGACCTCTACCAAGCTTGCCTAGCCAGAGGAACCCCAAACTGTCTGCATGAATGGTACATTATAGCCTAAGAGGTGGAGATTAACTTGGCCAGTAACCAGTACCAAGAAGGGAGAGCCTGGAAGAGATCCAACCCCAGGAGAAAAGGGAAGCATCCAAGCCACAAACCGCCCTCATGCTGAGATCATCTGCTTGTTTCAAGTGCAGGAAGGAGGGGCACTGCAGCTGAGTGCCCTTCAAAAACCCCTGACCAGAATCCTGAATGACTGTTGGGTGAAAGGCCATGAAAACTACCCTCTATAAGAAAGACACCTCACTGAGAAGTGGAGAGGTTGTGGAGTTTTGCCCTTCACAAAATTGGGGAAAGGGACGCTGGCACCACCAAGGGAAGGACTGAGCCTGTCCAAAAGCAACCCTAAAAATGACTCCCTGGTAAGCAACCTAATCAAACCACTCACCTGCCCTTAAGACTATTCATCCCCAGTTGGGGGGAAAGAGTAAAACTCCCTGCCCTCTTGGACTCAGAGTGCACCCGGTGCTTAAATAGCGCTACTCTGGTGGGGAAACTAGGGCTGTTTCAACAATTTTTCTGACTCCTTTTCTGGCTCTTTATTACCTTTTAATGTTGCTGGTTCATTTTTTAACATTTCCAATAATTCCTCAAACATCCCACCCTCCAAGATCAGGTTTAACACACTTTTAGTATCTTTATATTTTACCACAATTAATTCAGTCCCTCTTCTTATTTCCACTCTTTAATATCAGCCCCCAAAATATCCAGTCCACTTCAAAGATCCTTTATTTTCTTCCTCAACAGTACACAAAATGAAGTCAAATAGTAGAAAAGGACCACACCCTTCTTCACCAGCTTTGTTTCAAAATGTCATTATGCTTCTTCTCTCTAGTAGATGGCTTTTACTGTTCCTCTATGCAATCAAATCAATAATTTGTCTAGAATTACCAAAAATTGAACCACAAGCTCAGAATCCTTTCACAAATTGTCCATATTTTTCCTTTTGCTGTTTTGAATTTCTCCAGTTACAATTTTATTAATCAAATTCTCCTTGGGCTTGGTATTTGATCACTGATAGTTCCCCCCTTTCTTTCCTTCCTCCATGTTTCAAGTGCCGTTTAGCCACTAGTTTAGCTCCAGAAAAAATTTTAAGCACCAAAATTCTTTTGCCCTTACATCGGCCAATCTTCCTGCGGTCCCAACAATCAATTTGTTACTCTGTTCCTGCACCAGTCTTATTCTGGTTTCCCCGGTTCCAGAGCGGTCAATCAAAGATGGCCACCACCCTGCCATCGATCTTTGGAAAACATAGTTTCTGACCTGCTGGGGAGCTTGTTCCGATCCACAAGGGACCTCTTGATGGCGGTTTGCTGACTGGGTTTTTGCGTAGCTCCACAGAGCTCACTATTTCCCCAGCCTTTCTCTCTCTGATGCTTCTGGGTTCTCCCAGTTAGAAAGATTAGTCCAGTGACGTGCAGTCAGGTGAGGCAAGTGAGGCACAGCCTCATCACTCTCATCATGAAAAAAAAAGTAAAAGGAAAAAGCTGAGCTAGTTACTGCCTCACCGTGGATGACTCTGCTTAACTGTTAAAAAAAGCTGGAAAAGGTACGTGTGGGTTGGAGGGAGGGGGAGGAATTCAAACTTCATCCTCCTGGTGCTGGGCAGGGCTTTGGGCAAAGGCTGGAGGGAAGGACCCTGGCTCGCTTGTGCTCTCCCTCCCCAAGAGTAGTTTGATTGCAGGCAGAGCCACGTTGTGGGGCCGGTGTGTGTGCTACAGCATGGCTCTTTGCCTGGCTTCCTGCCTCCTCCTGTGGTCTCCTTACTGGTGCTCTCCCTCCCCAAGTGTAGTGACTTCCTCCCCAGGCCCCCATTCATTTCTCTCTCTCACACACACAGCTGGATAAAACTATATAAAAATCTAGCCCAGCTTCACTGATTACAAGTTTGAAAAGGCAACGTGGCTCCGCCTGCAATCAAACTATACTTGGGGAGGGAGAGCACAAGCGAGCACTGAGGAGACCACAGGAGGAGGCAGGAAGCCAAGCAAAGAGCCATGCTGTAGTACACACACTTCCCCCCAGCCTCTTTCTTTTGGAAGGCTCGGATCGGCTCCCCTCCGGCTTCTCTGCCTCTCCTCTCACCCCAGCCTGCCAGCAGGAGGTGGTGGGTGGGCTTTATTGTGTTCCAGGCATTTCCCACCCAGGCTGCATTTGCAATGGTGGAGGTGTTTGGGAAAGGCAGCAGGGGAATGGGGGGGGATGGCAGAGGAGCTGCTTTCAAGCCACTGGAAAAGATATCCAATCCAACTTTTGTGTGTGGGGGGGTTTGTTTGAGAGTGAGTGAGAGAGGGAAGGGGTAGGAGAGATAGTCCAATCCAACTTCTGTGTGTGTGTGTGTGTGTGTGTGTGTGTGTGTGTTTGAGAGAGGGGGAGGAAGGGAGAGAGGGAGGAAGGAGGGGAAGGAGAAGAAAAAGAAAAAGAAAGAAGGAGCAAAGGAGAAAAACAAATGCTGTCGCTTTAAATTGGAACTGAGCATGCCTGGCTGTGGAATTCTGGGAGTTGAAGTCCACAAGTCTAAAAATATTTGAAACCCAGCACTGTGTCAGTGCCTCACCAGTCATAAACCTCACCGCACGTCACTGGATTAGTCACAGGGGTGTGGGGGAGGGAGCTGGCAAATTTTGCCACAGAACCTCTAGACATAGCCATGGGGATTCATGATGAGAGACTCACATTTATTGTGGACCCAGAATGGAATGGCTGTTAGTCCTGGGACTCACCTTGCTGAAGAAGTGGAACCCCAGAGTAAACTGGAAGCAGGAAACCTAAGATTCCAATGGGGAGTGACCAGACCAGCTGGCCGAATGTAGAAACTGGGAGGAAACCCAAACAAAGAAACAGCTGTGGCTGGGAGAGCTGCGCCAACCCAGGTCATTCCCAGAGAATACAAGGACTTTGCTGAAGTATTCAGTGAAGAGGGCTCTGATGAGCTCCTCCCCACCCCACCGTCCCACAGACTGCATCATCAAAATCATCCTAGGCACCAAACTACCAAAACCCAAGATGCATAGCATGTCCCCCAACAATTCAAGGAATTAAAGATCTTCATAGATAAGAACCTGGCTAGGGCTTTTCATCAAACAAAGGTGGTCAAAAATTGCCACCCTAGTGCTGTTCCGAGAAAAAAAATTGGTCTTTATGCTTATTTGTAGACTATAGAAATGTAAACACTGTACATGTAGAAAATGTGTACCCTCTTCCTCTCATGAAGGACATGTTAGCCCACCTATCCAAGGGGAAACTCTTTTCAAAAGTGTCCTAAGAGAAGCAACACTTAAACTGGACTGTGGAATGCCAGGTGGCGTTTGGGAAATTGAAACAATTATTCTCGGCTAAGCCAATCTTAAAGCACCCAGACCCAGAAAAACCTTTTGTCATACAAGCAGATCCCAGCGATGTGGCTCTCAGGACAATCCTATACCCAGAAAATGAACAGGGCCAACTACAACCCTATACATACACCTCTAAAAAACTAACAGACACTGAACAGAGATGGGCTATCTGGGAGAAAGAGGCATATGCAGTGCAATGGGCTCTTCTTTCTGGAGACATTTCCTAGAGGGGAACAAAATCCCTTTTGAAGTGTGGACTGATCATAAGAATCTGAAGACCCCACAGAAACTGACCCCAAAACAAGTGCACTGGGCTCAATATTTTAAATATTTTGACTTCAGTCTCAAATACTTTCCTGGGGGAAATTTTTCTAGCAGACGCGCTGTCAAGAAAACCACAGTCTGCATTCAATTGGGTGTATCTTTCTCTTTCTCACTTGCCCTTTGCTTCTCTTCTTTCCTCAGATATTTGTAAAGCTTCCTCAGACAGCCATTTTGCTTTCTTGCATTTCTTTTTGTTTGGGTTGGTTTTAGTTGCTACCTCTTGTACAATGTGGTGAAACTCTGTCCATAGTTCTTCAGGCACTCTATCTATCACATCTATTTCCTTAAATCTATTTGTCACCTCTACTGTATATTCACCAGGAGTATGATTTAATTCATACCTGAGTGGCATAGTGCTTCTCCCTGCTTTCTTCAATTTAAGCCTAAATTTTGCAACGAGAAGCTTATGATCTGAGCCACAGTCAGCACCTGGTCTTGTTTTTACTGACTGTATAGAACTTCTCCATCTTTGATTGCAGAGCACATAGTCAATCTGATTTCTGTATTGACCGTCTGGTGATGTCCATGTGAGAATCGTCTCTTGGGTTGTTGGAAAAGAGTGTTTGCTATGACCATTGTATTTTCCAGTAGAGTAGAAGGAGGGGTCGCATGAGGGTTTTGTCACAGACTGATTGGTCCATTAGACTGAGGGAAATTCTTCAACCTTCCTCCTTTCCCATTGGCTCCCAGTTTCCTCTCAGTCTTTTGGTCCAAGCACTGTGTATTTTTGGCTCTTAGGTAGGAAAAAAATGTTTACAATATTTATTGCAGTTTAAATAACTTAATTGGATTGTGATTGGATATTCTAAATTCTAAATTTATAGGCTGCAGCCCAAGAGACAGTCTCCCTGTCTAGGCAGTTGGGGAGGGCCCTGTGGGGCAATCTTCCTCCCCCTCCACGGGCCAAGAGTCCAAACCGGTCCCTGGTGTGCGGGGGTGTCAGCCTCTAAATGGCAGCCTTGGGAGCTCTCAGTGCCATGTGGAAGTAAGCCTTGCCGGCGCCGAGGAAGCATGCGAAGAGCTCCGTTTGCCACCTGCCTCAATTTTGCCACTGAGTCGAGCCGCGCTGTCCCTGACAGCTAAAGGGAGCACAGCAGCAATTGGTTCCTGCGCAGGTTTGCGGAGGCTATTGGAGGCCCCAGCAGGACTAAAAGGAGCCGCTGCACTTTAAATCCAAGCCGTGGCATTTTAAACAAGCCGTGGCAGCATTACAGGTAGAGGAGCAGCCCTTGGGGCCTCGGAGGATCTATTGAGGCAAGACTAGGTTCCGGCGGCCATTTTGAAACACGCCACGTGTGCAGGCCGCGAGCAGCTGCGTGGGAAGCTCCCACTGCAGAGATTCATGAGCAAAGAAGGGCTTCAGCAATTCGGAGGCCAGCACGAGGAGCCTCAGCAGTCTGCCCAGCCAGCAAGTGATTGAAGGCACGTGAGTGGGGCGATGGCAGCTCAACCTGAAGCAGGCCCTTCTCAGGCTCTGGAGGAGGCCCTTATGGAGGGTGGAGAGGCCCAGATGGACAGGCCCAGAACCAGAGCTGCTACATCCAGGCCCCAGGCTGCCCAGCGCTCTTCCAGGGCAGCCACTAGAGATGAGTTGAGGAGGCAGAGGGCCTTGGACAAGACTGTTGCCAGGGCAGAGAAACAGGCATAGGCTTCCAGGCCCAGATCTAAATCCAGGTCCCCAGTCAGGCCTTCTTCAGTTCAGTCAGGTTCTTCTCCTAGGGGTTCAGTCCCTCTTCTCCTTCAGTCTCTCCGGTTAGGTCCCCTAGGTGCCCCAGGCAAGCAGTGTCTCCTTCCCCCCCAGTCTCTCCAGATCCAGTTAGGGGGGGAGGGGGCAGATCCATTAGAGGGTTCTTCTAGATCCTTTCATCGTACAACCAGATTAGCCCCTCAGGATCCTGGTCCCTTTCAGGAGGATTTAGAGGATTTAGAGCGTCTGCCTGAAAGCATTAAGAGGCTTATCTCAGCTGCCATCTCTCATGGCATCGCACAGAGGAATAGGGTCCCCCATTCCAGGGCCCCAGGGCTACTCAGACACCACCTCTCCAGGGCCTCGTCTCCATCTGTTGTGAGCAAAGGCTCCACCCGAGGGGAAGACAACTACAATGACATGGGGTTTTCTGAGGATGAGGATTCCGCCCCTCCGGATCCTCCATCATCCTCGGCCTTGCTCCCACCAGCAATGTTTAAGCCACTCTTGCACAAAGCAAGGAAGACCACTAAGATTGGGACTGGGGGCCCCACGGTTCCCCCCCCCCCGGGATCCCGATATGGCAATGTTCTCTAATACAGCAAAGGACAAGGCAGAAATTCCAGCCCCTCCCTTGTTCTTGGAAGTTGTTAAAAACCAGTGGGCACGTCCCTCCAATTTTTCTAACCCGGGCAGTAACGATCACCTTTTCTATAACAGACCTTTGTAGAACAGACCTTTGCCCAGGCGCTCCAGCTGCCTAGCATTGATACCCCAATAGCAGCCTTGGTCTCCTCCTCCCCGGTAGTCTCAGGTGATGCGGCTAATAAGATGAAGCCGGAGGCCAAACGGGCAAATGCCTCCACCTGGGCAGTCAACTCTGTGGCTGCCGCCTCCTATTTTAACCGTACTACAGTTATGTGGCTTCGCCAGCTTCAGGATCGCATTCCGATCCAGGATGAGCGCCTGCATCAAGACATAACTAAAATCATAACTGCCTCCCAGTTCTTGGCAGACGCATCTTTGGATGTGGTGAGATTTGCCTCCAGCGCCCTGGCCACCTCTGTCACCTCCCGTCACCTGTTGTGGTTCCGCAACTGGCAGATGGACAATAAGGCTAAGTGGAGCCTGGCGGCGGCCCCCTATTCAGGGCCAAATCTCTTTGGGGAGGTCCTGGATCCAATCATAATTGAAAACAAGGATAAGAAGAAGGTCCTCCCTTCCAATGCAAAGAAGGCGGAGGCCTGCCCGGCCCCATACCGCAGGCCAACCTTTAGGGCTCCCGATCAGGATCATCAGCAGAGGTACAATTCCTTTAGATCGGATAGACAGTACTCCTGCCCTTTCTATCAGGACTGCAACAGGTTCCAGGGTCAGGCCAGATGGCCCTATCGAGGGGGGGGTGCCCCTTCCGCAGGGGGAAGTGACTTGAACCCGCCCCTTCCCATAGGCAGCTGTCTAGCAAGTTATGCAGATCAGTGGGACAAGATCACCTCCAACACCTGGGTCAGGGCCACCGTTCGACACAGCCTTCGACTAGAGTTCCTCTCCACCCCCCCGAAGCTCTTCAGAATGTTCCCTCCCTCCCGGGATCCGGAACGCCGGTGCCTAATGGATCTCGCCATAACACATCTTCTCGAGATCCAGGCAGTAGAGTCTGTGCCACCCGTGGAACGTGGGTGGGGCCACTACTCCAACTTGTTCGAGGTCCCGAAGAGCTCGGGGGGCTGGAGGGTGATTCTGGACCACAAGCGCTTAAATCAATATCTGGTTTACAGGCGTTTCAAAATGTCTTCCCTCAAGTCTATCCTCCAGGGCATCCGTCGAGGGGATAATCTAGCGTCAATAGACCTGACCGAGGCCTATCTCCATATCCCCATCCTTCCATCCCACCGCAAGTACCTGAGGTTCTCGCACAGGGACCTCCACTTCCAGTACCGGGCCCTCCCGTTCGGACTGGCCTTGGCACCCCACACGTTCACAAAGGTCCTGGCGGCATTGGCGGCTCACCTTCACACAGTGCCGGTGAGACTCCAATGTTACCTAGATGACATCCTAGTCCAGGCAAGCTCCAGTCCCCTAGCAATAGCCAACCTTCAGCTCACCATCCAATGTCTCCAGTCCCTGGGGTTCTCCGTGAATTTTTCCAAAAGTCACCTTTCCCCGTCCATGCGAATCCTCCACCTAGGGACAGTTATAGATTCAGTGTCAGGAGTAATCCAGCTCTCCCCAGATCGGCTGGCCAGCCTCCGTCGTCTGGCGTCCACGGTCTGAAGAAATCGGTCAGTTTCCATCCTGACCTTGTCTCAGCTACTTGGCAAGATAATCTCATGCATCGGGATAGTCCCTTGGGCCCTCCTCCACCTGCGAGCTCTCCAGTGGTCCCTGATCCCTTTCCAGAAGAGGAAGATGAGCAACTCCCCCTGGACCATTCATCTTACAGCAGAGGTCCGGATGTCCATCCAGTGGTGGCTATCACCAGCACTACAGCAAGGCTGCACGTTCTGGGAGCCAGACAGGGTGACTGTAACAACAGATGCCAGCCTCTTTGGTTGGGGGGGGGCCCTCATGGGCTCCAAGATGGCACAGCGCCCTATTGGCCCAGGAGATCGTGGTTTGCGGACCTGATTAGCTTTCAGTTTCCCAGCCGTGGAGCATTCCTCGGGAGGAAGTCGTTCTGTGTCAGGGGCTCCTGATCCATCCGGAGCCCCAATGGCTCCACTTGACTGCCTGGCACTTGAACGGCGAATCCTGAGGACGGCTAAGTTCTCTTCCAGGGTCATAGAAACCATAGAGGCCTCCAGGCGGCCGTCAACCACCCAGATTATAATTCCTCTTGGTCTGTGTTTGTTAGGTGGTGCACCCCCTGGGGCTTTCTCCCACTAGGGCTCAGTAGCCAATGTCCTGGACTTTCCTACAGAAAGGTTTGGAGGATGGCTTGTCGCACAATACTCTTCGCCATCAGGTGGCCACTTTGTCCACTGTCTTGGGGGGGAGGGGTCCCACTCCCTTTCTCATTCCCCCTTAATGAAATGCTTCCTCAGAGGGGCGGTGAACCACAGGCCACCCCCCATCCATAGATTCCCTACATGGGATCTCCCTCCGGTCCTCAGGGCATTGACCTTGAGGCTCCCTTTGAGCCACTCCGTACGGTCCATCTGAGGTTTCTTTCCCTGAAAGTGGCATTTCTAGTGGCTGTCACGTCAGCCAGATGGATTTCGGAACTTGGCGCTCTCTCGTCCAGGGACAACTTCTGTCTGTTCCATCAGGATAGGGTGGTTCTTCGCCTTGATCCCACCTTCCTTCCAAAGGTGAACACCCCTTTCCATAGGGTGCAGGAGATTATCCTGCCCAATTTCTGCCCAGCCCCTTCACACGAAAGGGAACGCCTCTGGCACCGGTTAGACGTCCGCTGTGCCTTACGTATCTACCTCAGGCGGATATCGGATGTGCGCAGGTCATAGGCCCTGTTTGTTTCTTTTCAGCCAGGGTCCCTGGAGGCCAGGGTGTCTTCTGCAACCATCAGCTGTTGGCTGTGACAGGCCATAGTAGCGGCCTACGAAGCCTTAGGTCAGGCTCCCCCAACAGGCATCATAGCTCATTCGACTCGAAGCGCCGCTACCACTGCGGCATGGGCCACTAGGGCCCCATTTGAGGACATCTGTCGGGCTGCTACATGGGCGTCCCCGACCCCCTTCATAAGTCACTACCGCTTGGACGTGTACGCATCAGCAGAGGCATCCTTCGGACGGCGGGTACTACAGCGGGTGGCAGCCGTCCCTCCTCCTGGGCCCTAGGACTTAGCTTGGGTATGTCCCTCATGTGACCCCTCCCTCTACTCTACTGGAAAAAGAACATTGGTCTTACCTGAACCTGTCTTTTAAGTAGAGTAGAGGGAACGGTTACTACCCACCCTAGTTAGTTATAGGGCTGGGCCTAGAGGAGGAACTTCGACATCGAGGAAACTGGGAGCCCATGGGAATGGAGGAAGGTTGAAGAATTTCCCTCAGTCTAATGGACCAATCAGGCTGTGACAAAACCCTTATGTGACTCCTCCCTCTACTCTACTTAAAAGACACGTTCAGGTAACACCAACGTTCTTTCTCTTGACAAAATTGACAAGCCGGTGCACTGCTTCATTTTGTACTCCAAGGCCAAACTTGCCTGCTATTCCGATTATCTTTTGTCTTCCTACTTTAGCATTCAAATCCTCCATGATAATAAGAACATCATTTTATGGTGTTGATTCTATAAGGTACTGTAGGGCTTCATAGAACTGGTCAATTTCATCCTCTTCAGCACCAGAGGTTGGGGCATAGACTTGGATTGTTGTGATGTTGAATGGTTTGCCTTGGATTTGAATTGAGATCATTTTGTCATTTTGGGGATTGTATCCCAGTATTGCTTTTCCTAATCTTTTATTGATTATGAAGGCTACTCCATTTCTTCTGGGGGATTCTTGCCCACAGTACTATACTGTGCATTCTAGCACTGGATTCACCCCATTCTGAGTTGTAACAGGCCTGGGTTTCACCCCACTGCCAGAACTCCTAGTAGAGGAGCCAACCATACCCTTCCTTACAGAGTAGACAAAACAACTGCAAAACACCTGGCCGGTAGTAAGATTGGCTCTGAGCAAGGCTAGGGCTGCTTTTAAAGCTCAGGCTGACAAAAAAAAGAATGGAGCAATTCGACAGGAAGTTCTCCAGCTGGACAGATGTGGGGAATGTAAGCTCTGAAGAGCCTCACATGGACTCTGTCTGACAAACTTACTCCGGTGATCCTTTTTTGGATCAGAACCCTCTTGGAGGAGGGGCAAAGAAGGGCAGTGTCCCACCAGACCCAGAGGAAGGATTTTGACTGGACCACCCTTCATGATGAGGGGCCATCATGCCGCCCAAAAGAGAGGGGAGGGACATCTGATCCTGTTGAGGGGAGGAGACGCAGACTGGAGCACAACCCCTCTCCTCCACCCAATAGAAGGAGAAGGAGCCAGAAACTGCAACCAGTACCTCTCCCATGCAGCAGGCAGGCTGCCCAGGGCAGGCAGCCCCCTCCCTCCCTTTGAACTAGAGGTGAGGAAGACAACCACCCATATCAGGCCCAAGCATACAGAGGCTGACAGGAGGTTGGAGGAGTAGGGCTGAATGACCTGCCCCAATTCAGGGGAAAGTTTGACGGGGACTCAGACCAGCTAGCTCTATTCCTTGATTCAGCTGATATCTACCTAGAACACTCTACCCATCCCCCAGAGCCATGGGGAATACCATCGCAGAGGGGCTGGAAAGAGAAGCAAGGGAATGGTTAGCAGCCCTCCACAAAAGGAGAGCCCCTCAACTGCAAGACATAGATGACTTCCTGCAATTGATAGAGGCCATATTTGAGGAGGCAGAGGAGGACCCATATGCAGAAGAGGAACTCAGCAACCTAAAGCAGAGGGGCCGCCCATCAAAGAGTACATCCGTGAATCTAGGAGGGTCATTGGAAGGCTACCCCCTTTACCAGAGCGGCTACTGGTGCATTTTTTCAGAACAAGCCTGGACAAGCAAATTGCCCAGGTAACCGCATACTGCGACATCAAATCGACACTCTGAGTGGTTCCAAGTAGCAACAAAAGTCGACAGTGGGCTGTACACCAATGACATGAGAAAGCAACTGGACACAAAGAGAGAGGTCAACCTGACCTGAAACCATCC
Organism: Natrix helvetica; assembly: GCF_964273705.1. NCBI lineage: Eukaryota > Metazoa > Chordata > Lepidosauria > Squamata > Natricidae > Natrix > Natrix helvetica. The sequence goes on along the minus strand of NC_138550.1, from coordinate 66,720,619 downwards.
AGCCGATGGGGAACCACAACACCACAGCAGGCGCTGTGGTCATAGGAGGCCAAACCCATTATGAAATTCAATGACTCCTTGATTCAAGGTGACACAGGAGACAACTCCAATACTTAATCAAGTGGAAGGGCTACCCCTTATCAGAGGCATCTTGGGTAAAAAGTAGAAATATCCAGGCTGATCAACTTATAGCAAAATTCCATGCAGAAAATCCAAGCAAGCCTAGGGACGCATTCCTAAATTCTATACCTGTACTCAAATTGTTTTTGTTTCACACAGGTCGCTTTGGGGAAGTGAGGGGAGCTGGATGTCAACTTGTAAACCATGTCCATGACTATTATCAAGTTGACATAAAAGAGAGAGAAAAGGGAGGAGAATGCCATGCAAAACTTTGGCCAGAGTCAGGTCTCATATTTCTACAGCTAGTGTGTGAAATGCGCACGTTCATAGCCTGCCGCAGCATCTTGTTGGTGGATGTGATTTATGACACAGACAGAAGGGAGGGGATACAGGGGTAAAGTTCAGATGCTGTTAAGCGGGAATCAGTTTCAGCTCCGCAGAAGAACATGCCAAAATGTTGATCCTATTAAATGAATGGATTTCTTTTGAACTTTGCCTTGAGGCTCGTAAATTAATTAGGTCATCTTTTGGAAACTTCACAGCAAGTTTGTTCCAATTGATATGTTTTGAGCAGCTGTAGCTGACTGGAGACAGAAGGTGGCAGGGGAAAGATTTATTACACAGTCAAGAACTGGGAAATGCAAGGGTTTTTTCTACCCTCTTTCATCCTTTTTTTCTCTGCAAAAGAATAAGATAGCCTTGGCTTCTCTACCGGGCTCACAGTAGTTGAAATTTAAGGTGGACCAGAGCCTCAAAATAAGACTTGTATAATCAACCACAATTTTGGAACTCGACATTAACGAAGAACAAAAGACCAAGATGGCTTCCATCGCTCTTTCCCTCAGCAGCTGAAGTAAATAAATTTAAGTTGGACCAGAACTCTGTAATAAGAACTGTATAACTATCTGTAACTTTGGAACTGGACATCATGGAAAGCTGGGAATTTGAAGAACTACGTGAAATTATTTAAAAAATGCATAAATCAATAATATCATTAAAATCAAGCCTAAAGAGAATTCTGAACTCAGAGAAACATATATCTAAAGAAGAAATCAAAGGGGGGGGGGAAGACAACGAAGAGGTAGAAATGTAGGGAAATAAAAAGCAGACAAAAAACTACATTAGTCTTGGCAGTGGTATAGGGAAAACTGTAAAAAGAGGAGGTGTCCCAACAAAAGGGAGTAAAAAGCAGACAAAAGGGTTTGAGGCAAAAGGTAGTGGCATAAGGAAAATTGAAGTAGGAGGTTTTGCCCCAACTAAGAGAAATATAAAATATTCTTTTAATGGTGACCTGGGGAAAATCGAAGAGAGTGGATGTGTCAAAACAAAGAAAAGTGAGAAGACAGGAACAGAGAAGTGGGCCAAAAGACTTACTAGGAAAAAATTAGTCAACTAGAAACTTTTATATGGGAAAATATAAAGCTAAGATAAGGGTTTTATTTCTAAATATGACAAGAAAACGGAGTTGCTAATTGGTTGAATATAATAATGGAAAGATAATTAAACAAAGGTTAAAATATATGGAATATGGATAAATATGATATTGATATGGGGAGGATGTAAAGCAGAGGTTTGTGATTCACTTTTGTACATGATAATTAAACTGAATTGTGAATTGACTGAATATGACAATAGAATGACAATTAAGCATGAGTTAAAATATATGAAACATGGACATATATAGAATTTTTAAGATGATGAACAAAGTGAGATGTTTACCACTGTTATTCTATATAATAGACTAAGGGAATTGTAATGAACATTGAACAGCGAGGATTGCCATTTATAGACAACTAAGGGTAATTTAATCTAAGATATGGAAAATGGAGAGGGAACATGAAATACACCTACAATGGGAAACTATTGAGATTTAAAGACAGAATCACTAACTGGAGGCATGTAAGGATGTATATTATATAAATATAATGATGAGAAAGCTGGGAATTGTAACCAGGTCTACATCTCGGGGGGGTGGGGTGGTAAAAGCACAATGACTATATATGTATACTTTTTTGTTCTATTTTTTTAAAAAAGGAAGAGAATATATGTTAAAATTAAATATGTATATTGAAAAGGAATTATAAATACCATCAACATAAAATGGAGCTTGCTCAAAAGCTGAAATACACCAAGTAAATGAGATGAAGAGTGGGAAATAGAGGAGAGAGAGGGAAGAAGAGAGGGATAGGAGAGAGGGAAAGGGAGGAGGGAAGAGGAGGAGAGAAATGAGGAGTGGAAAGGGAAGAGAGGAGGAGAGAGGATGGGGAAGTAGAGAAGGGAAGGATGAGAGAGGGGAAAAAGGAGGTAGGGAGCGGGAAGAGAAAGGGAGAAGAAAGTAATGGATAAGGTACAAATATGGTGTATGGAGAGCAGAAGAGCCAATAATTGTTTTTGGGAGTTGATGGTAAAATGAATCAATGAAAACATTTAATAATACAATATGTTGTTGGCTATGTAATAGTATACGTGTAATTATATGTTATGAAAATGGGGAAAAAACCCTTTATAACAGGAAAAAAAGAATGGAGCCAAAACCTTTTAAAATAATGGATAAGGTCTACTTATCCACCAAATTCCTACAATCCTTGCAACCCTCCAAAAAGTTGGGACCTAAGTTCATAGAACCTTTCCCTAGAACTAGGATCATTAACCCAGTGACAATGGAATGACTCCTCCCCAGTGGTGGGTTCCAGGCAGTACGGCCCAGTACGGGCATACCGGTTGGCAGCTGAGAGCAGCAGCCACCATACCGGAACAGTGTTTCGGTGGGGCTACATGCCTGCCCGCGTTCCTTACCTCTTTTTGAGGGAAACGGGCCAATTGCACACATGCGCACAGCGTACGGCACCTGTGTGACCTCGCCAAGCAGCTGGGGCATTGCAGAGTAGTTGCGTGCGCATGCGCGCACAGCACACATGCCCAAGGTGGACGTCTGGCTCCATCGCAGCATACCGGTTGCGACCGGATCCGGAACCCACCACTGATCCTCCCCAAAACACTTAGGCAAGTCCACCCCGTGTTTCACTGCAGCCTGCTGAAGCCAGAAATTACCTCACCCTCTAAGGCCACTTACAGACATTCCTCCAGCCCCTATCATGATTGAGGAGGAACAACACTTTGAGATTAAGGGAATCCTAGATTTACACACTCACCACGGCTCCACACAATATCTTGTAGCCTGGAAGCATTTATCCCCCTCCCAGAATGAGTTGGTAGCTAAAAAAAACATGTTACCGTCCCCACATTACTGAAAAAGATCCACTCCCAGTACCCTAACAAACCCAAATAACTCACTGTTGTTTCTCTTGTGTTTTCTTTACAGGTGGAGCCCTCATTTTTCTAGTGGGGGGCAGCATGTTAGAACCCTTTTGAAAAGCTACTATCTCAAGAGTCTGCAGTTTCTTGAATGGAGGCTAGAAGCAGGACTTACAGATAGTTATGCAATTTCAAACTTTAATGTCAATGAGGCATTTAAATATACACATTGTATGATGTCAAAATCTACAGCAATTTATAACAGCCAAATTATTTATTCTAAAACAAATGCAAAATATCCCTTTGACTATGAAGTAAATCAAGTTTTATTGTGTCTTTAAAAAATTGATTTAGTGCCTGTTGGTGTATGGTTGATAGTCTCTGAAATGTGGTGGTGGTGGTGGGGAGACTAATGAAATAATTCTAAATAGATTTCTATTGACACTCAGCTTTGGCATCATAAAGAATAGTAAAGGAGTTCTGTAATAAATGTTTAGTTTATCAGAGAAAAATCCAGACTATTGGCATGTCTTGGTGGGAGGGAGGGGTAACGATTAAAAAAGAGTTGGTTTTGAGGTGTTTGAGTCCTAAGAAGTTTACAATAGCTCAGTTGTTAAGGAGCTGAAGGAAGAGTTCTAGCTTTATTTTAGCTAGTGAACTTTAGAGGACAGCAGAAATATGAAATTATGCAGTTCTTGGAATAATTCTGTTAAACATTAATCATTTCATCCAAGGCCTTCTGAGGTCTTTTTATCTAGAACTCTGCTCTGATCAGCTATTGCTGTGCAAGTCCTTTCAAGAAATCTCACTGCCAGGAGATTAAGATAATTTTTCTGCTTAGACTCAAAATATTCTATTTGCTGCCTAGTAGCTCACATAAAGAGAATTTCAGTTTCTTTGTTGGATTTCTCTTCTTCCACTTCTTTTTTTTACTCACTTTTGTTAGTTCTGATATAGCTAGACCTCAGTTAAAAGCAATGGTCCTTAATGGGAGAGTTGGAGATAAAGATTAGGTCAAGTTAATTATGTCCTATCATATAGTGATATTGCATGAATGTACAAACAGGACAGGGCTTCAAATGTGATCCAACACAGTTCTGTGTACATAATTCTGTATCTTTATAGTTTTTCATCTTCAAAATTTAAATAAACTGGTTATAAGCTAATTAATTTTACAGTATATGTGCACAAAATGTGAGCTTATTGAATATTAATTTAACTAAATAGTTTATTTATTAGTTGCATTTATTCTGTATGTTCAGTTTCAACCCTGAAGTTGAAAGTTTGCATATTTGCTTATTGCTGTAGTTTCCCCAGATCCTTCAATCAACTGCTCATTTTTAAAGCAATTTATAAATGCTTCCCAAGCAGAAACATAACATAGCATTTGCTCTATCATACATCATGCAATCAATAATTTTATATTAGAGTAGCACTGATATTTTTGCTTTAAACAATTACAATCACACCTTATTAAATGTGACACTAAAAATTTTTTAATGAATATATTAAAACTTTATTACAAAATTTTGCAGCTAATGTTGTTACAAATATGACCAAGTCAAAAATATTTCACAATGTGATATACCAAGCTACCCAGTTTTATTTGGCTTTGCTTTTAGTTATTGTTGCATTAATATTCATAAATAATAGTTTCAAAGATTTTATTTTAATGCAATCATTATGACTTATGACTTTGAGGAATAGCTGCTGCATCTCCCTTATTTCATAATCATAGGTATGTTCTAATTAACCTAGTAATTTAAAATCTAGATATAATGGAGATATAAATCTCCCTTTAGATAGCCAGATTATGAAGCGCATAATTATATTTTCTCTCTTCCCAGCAGAATTATGCTTTACAGCTGTTTCTCCCTTTCTGCTACATTAGAAGAAAAACAAAGAAAAACATTGCATAGCAAGTCTAGTTATAAAATATCTACAATTTTGTCCTGAATTTTACACTTTGTCAACTTATGGTCTAAAACCCTGATCAAACTCACACTAAATAAATTTATACATTTACTAAGACATTAAGAAAGAATTATTTTAGAAAATTCTACAAGAAAAAAAAGAAAAGCTTCAATGAAATAAAAAGTTATGTAAACCAAGTACTTACAGGTAGTTCTAGACTTATGACCATAATTGAGCCAAAATTTATGTTGCTAAATGAGACAGTTATAAGTGAATTTTGTCCCATTTTATGATTTTTCTTGCCACAGTTGTTAAGTGAATTACTGCAATTGTTAATTTAGTAACGTTGTTAAATGAATCTCGCTTCCCTATTGACTTTGCTTGTCAGAAGGTTGCAAAAGGTGATCACATGACCTTGGGACATTGCAACTGTCATAAATATAAGTCAATTGCCAAGTGCCTGAATTTTGATCATGTGGCCATGGAGCGGTCATGCATGTGAAAAGTCACTTTTTCAGTGCTGTTGTAGTTTTGAATGGTCACTAAATTAAAGGTTGTAAGTTGAATACTACCTGTACTGTATTATTGGATGTTTTTGCCTATTAGTTCTATGTTTGCTTTTCTCCATGGTCCATAAAGCTGGCTATGTACTAAGACTAAATTCAATTTCTGAACAAATTTATATCCTATAGGAGAAGTTATCTGAGGGCAGGGGTGTAAAACTCAAGGCCTGGATCCAGCCAGCATGATGCTTAAATCCGGTCCACAGGGCCAGCCTGGAAATATCAAAGGACCAACTTGTGGTGCCTTGGCTGGCCAAAATGTCCTGCATGACATCCCCTCCCTGCAGCTCATTTTTGGCCTCCCTGGCCTTTTGCAGCATTCTGCCAGCCAAAAATGCCATTTTTGGCTAGCAAAGTCCTACTTGAGGCTGGGGAGGCTGAAAACGGGCCACTCAAAGGTGCGGGAGGCCTCCTGTGGCACATCTTTGGACAGCAGAGTCTGCTGGAGGTCAGGGAGGGCAAAAATGAGATGTGGGGAACACATGCAGCCTGTTTTGGCCCTTCTAGGCCCCGTTTTGGCTTGTAAAGTGCTGCAGGAGTCTGTTTATGCTGAAAATAGGGGGCCATTTTGGCCGGCAGGGTGCTGCAGGAGGCATCCATCCCATCTCCCTCCCCCCACGCCCCACTCTACAGAGGAGAACTATAGTGCTGATCCGTCCCTCGAAGAAATCCAGTTTGACACCCTTGTCTTAGGGGATATTCATCCCAATACCACAGTTAAGGAGGCAATTTGACTTTTTAGTCACCAAAATCTAGTTGGACAATTTTCTGTTATGGAAATACAGAAAATAAATACTGTAAAATCATCACATCAGATTTTCCATTATTATTATAAATTAGTAGTTTTATGCTGTTCAAATTTCTGGAGTTGTAATAATGTGTAGAACAAGTTTAATTTGGATTTTTATTTATTTTTTGCTTTTTTATGGCACACTGGTTTCTAATTTTTAATATTCTACATATTTTCCCAATTAGAATTTTATACAAATTTTAGATTTAGAATGTTAGAATTAAAATTTGGTAGTGTGTTTTATTAATAGCCTAAATATATAAATACATATATAAAAGAAGAGACAGACATTGCAATCTCTGGAACTTAAAATATATTACCCACTTAGCTTCTTTTTTTAAAAAAAAAACAAAGTTTTATTGGTTTTTAAAAGAAATAAAAAGGAAAGGGGTGGTGGAATAAATTACAAATTTTGGCAGTCACAATATGTAGGAGGTGTCCCCTCCCTCCGTGCTCATAATTTTCATTTATACATAAATTAGTTTAATACTAAATAATGTTTTGTCAGCATACAAGTTCAAATAATAATTTCAATTAATTTATATCAAGCAGATTTTCTTGCTCATTTTTGTGATCTGAGTTTTCTTGGTATTGCCCCTTCTCCCCCTGCCAGCAGAGCTCTGGCCCCTCCTCTGTCCTGTAGATCTGGTGTAGAATCATCGGATTTATCTAGGAGTGCTTAATTTTTTTCCATAAAGGCCTGAGCATCTGTGGTTGTGTTAATTCTAACTCTTGTATCCTCCCAGAATATTAACATGCCTTCAGGCATCAACCATCTGAACCACACCCCTTTCTGGTATAACTTCTTCGCTAATTGTGAATAGTTTTTCTTTTCTCTCTCACTTTCTTAGGGATCTGTTTCAGAATGGTTATTTCTCTATCTTGATATTTCAAAGCTTGCCCCCTTTGTGCACTCAGAATCTCATCTCTTGTAGTCTTTCTAAGAAATTTAATATGTACCTCCCTTGGGACATTATATGTTCTAGCGTATGCTGAGTTTACTCTATAAACCAGATCCAAGTCCCACCCCATCTGTTGTTTTTCTTTTTGAATATATTCAGCCAAAAGGTTTGTCATGATGTCCCTTAGATCTTCATCATCCGCCTCAACCACATTTTGGAACCTAAGGAAAAAGGACATTCTTTCAAATTCCGTTTTTATCTGGTGGTTCTCAAGCTCTTGGTTCCCCTTCTGCACCCCTTTCATCTCCCCCCTCATCTCAGCCATCCCCTCCTCCAAAAGATCCAATCTCTGTGAATTTTTAATCGCCCGGTCTTGGTTCTCTTTAAGCTGCTCATTCATCTCCTTTAGTTGACTTTTTAAGTCCTCCTGTCCCTTTAAAATTTGTTGAAACATCTGCTGGAAGTCCATCTCAGAAGGCTTAGGCTGCAACATAGAGGTTAAGGTCTGTTGTCCACTGGGACTGGATACTGTAGATGTCAGGGCGGAGACAGCAAAGCCCGGCTTCCCCGGGGGTGGTCTTTTAGGTGGCATTATGGTGAGCAGAAAAAGTACAAAGTCAATACAGAGAGGAAACAATTAGAGAGGAAAACCGCCAAGAGAGATCAGGAGACAAGGAGTCCAAGCAAAAGGGAGCTTTTTCTGGTTATAGCTTCTGGCAATAGAGTAATAAAATCCTTTGTTCCAAGCGGAATCCAGTATAACAAGAGATTTATCTGAGTGTCATGGAGACAAAGACAAAATGCCTGAAGTTCCTATGGGTGGAGTCAAATTTCAGTGTCTGTGAGGACGATGGAAGTATGCCATCTTGCCCTGCCAGCTTTGGAGTTGGCAGGCATAACGAAAAGTTTTCAAAGTTCTCAAAGTTTTCAGATCATCACCTCATTTAGAAAGTTACAATCCAAAATCGGCCTTCGTTATGAGCGTGATTTCATTGCATGGCTCTCTCCCTTCCTCCTCCTCTAGGGCAGAGAGCAAAACCGTTTATAGCCGCCTGTCCGAGGGGGGGGGAAATCCCCCTCCCTCCAGTCACACTTCTCCAAGCCAAGTTGAAAGTAACTCTAAAAACAGCTGGCAATTTTTTCCCCTTTTCGAGCAAGCAAGGGGACAGGGGGAAGTTTCCACCTCACCACACAGCAACTGCATCCTTCAGATCGTGCGTTCTTCCAGCTGCCTCCTCACAAAGATGCTGCAGCGCCTCCCCATCATGCCTCCCGGTGCCTAGGGCGATGCGGGGAGCCCCCTGGCCGCCGCCGACTCAGGGGATCCCCCACTATGCTGCCCCTTCGGCAGGAGCCCCTCCAGGGCGTCCTGTGCCCCCCAAATGATGGGGAGCCCACCAGAAGAGCGCGGGGCGAGCAGAGCCTGCCCGTCGTGATCAGCAGCCGGAACCGGATTCCATTACCCACTTAGCTTCTGTTAGCCTCTGCTAACATCAGCAGAGTGTAAAAACTACCATTGAAGAGATATTTGCCTTTATACATCATTGATCAATTTGGACATTGTGCACATGATAGGCCCATCAACCCGCTCCCACCTCTAATTAGCTCTGTCGTTTTTACTTCAGACATGTTAATCGATGGAGGCTTAGCTTCTGTTCCTTCCTCCCTTATCGAGCATAGGTTGAGCTGCTCATCCCCAGGGAATAACGCTGAGCTGTCCGATATTGTTTTAATGGCATTCTCTCCGGCTTCCTCCTAATTACAAGTGGGAGGCAGGTGAATGGGCCTATCATGTGCACAATGGCCAAATTGATCAATGATGTATAAAGGCAAATATCTCTTCAATGGTAGTTTTTACACTCTGACGATGTTAGCAGAGGCTAACGAAAGCTAAGTGGGTAATATATTTTAAGTTCCAGAGATCACAATGCTTGTCTCTTTTTTTATAGCTACACTTTTATAACTACAACTCGTATTGTAAGGTTAGTTTGCAAATACATATATAAATATATAAATACAGATTTATAAGTAGTGTAAATAATAAGTAAAGTTTACATTTTATGTGTATTTTCAAACCACTGGAAAACATGTTCATTTTTGGGCTTACAGGCTATAAGATAATTTGATTTTACTGCTTTGGCCCATTCAAAGATTATGTTCCTAACAAAGTTACACATAATATAACTGTTTTAAAAAGTTGTAGTAACATGAAAATCAGACCACAATATATTGTGTGTTGCTTAAACAAATACAACCAAGTTGTTTTGAGCTACCAGTCTGGGGAAAGAAAACATACAGGTGTCAGGGTTTTGACCAATGCCCTAATTAAATCATGTGCCTCAAGCCAAGCTTCAAAAGAAATTGAGTTATTTATTAGGAGCTTCATGTCGGCAGGAACCAAGTGAAGCCAACTCTGACCTCACTTAATTCACGTCTTGGCTCTGACCCTGTTTCCCCCTCCCCACAAAATGTGTCATCAGTCACATTCCCCAACGAAGCAATTTCATGGGTTGTAGAAGTCATTCCCTCCAGTCATTGTGTGTCACCCTGGAGATGATCTTGACATTGCCAGGAGGAATGTGCGTTGCTTTGATTGAAATGCAAGTTCCTTGATGCAGCTTTGAGACTCAATTCCTCATCCCCCTGCCTTTGACAACTCAGAGCAGGTCAAGAATGTTTCACGAGTTGACATTTCTCTTTTGTTGTGTGAACTGGGATAAAGCAAAAATTTTCTTCCACATAGAACAATTCTATAATTGATGGCTGTCACAAAGACATTAACAATCCTTAATTAAAAATCCTTCTTAATTTATAGCAATGATTACTGTTCTCAGAATCTATAGAGAGTAACTTCCTGTGGCAAAATCATACATGGTGTTTCTGCCTGCCTAATGTAACCTGATCAACTGTAAGAATTTGTTTTATAAAATCCTTAGATATTTTTGAATAAAATATCTTCATGGTTACCATATCTTAATCTGAACACATTCAAGTTTGAATTTATTTCTGGACTATATTATTTTCTGTTCTGTTCAAGCTGTCCTGTAAATCTAAAGATGCTTTCATGAATATTACTTATAACAAACACAGCAAAAACTTACATAAATATAAAATGTGATCTGCTATATCTACACATGTCATTTTTATAGGTTTTTTTTAAAAGGTCTATGTTCTCTTTATTAGAAAACAACTAATTGTTGTGTTCAGTGTGTTATAAGAACAAAACTGCACAGCTACCAGTTTCTAATATTCAGAACATGGTGCAAAAAGTGTAATGTCATATTTCCACATACAGTTTTCTAGAATTAGTCTATTTCCCCCATTTTCTACAATATTATTTCATAAAATGATTTTATTACTAAGGTTTGTGTTAGATGCAAAAAAAAAGATTTGGGTGTTTAGTGGAGTGTAAAATACAAATAACCTAATAATAAATTCCAGTGTGAAAAAAGCAGATGCAACTCTAAATTTCAACAGTAATATTAATCATGAGAAATCATTGTTCCTCTCAGTTTGGCATTGGTGACACCACACATAGATATTGTAATCAGTTCTGGATACTCCGTTTTAGGAACAATTATGACAAACTGGAATATTCCCAGATCTATAAAAATTATAAGGGATAAGGAAAGATAAAGAGGGGAGGAGAGGGGAGAAGGTTTGAATCATTTGGTATAAAAACTTCAAATGTGATATTTCAAGAATTTGAAAGGCTTTCATGAGGAAGATTGAGCAAAACTGCCTAGAGTTTTTCCAAAAGGTGGAATAATAAATTTAAATTAAAGGAAAATAGATTTTTGTTGGACAAGAAAAATAATGAAGGTAGGGATTATTCAAAAGTGGTATACTTTCATCAAAAGAAAAGACTCTATGGAAGTGTGAAGATTAGGTGGTAAACAAGGGTGGTGTACTGATTAAAGTGTTGGATTATGAGTAAGGATACCTAGGTTCAGGTTCATCCTCAAACGTGGAGCTCATCAGATATTTTGGGGCCTGTAAGATCTTGTCTCTTCAATCTTCCAAAGAAAACAGAACTCTTGAAACTGCAGTTGTACCAAAAGGAGCTTTTAGTGAAAGGTTTGTGACAACAAGAGATCTAGGCAAGAACTGAAGCTTCTCATTTAAAACCAGCTATTTACAGCAATGCTAACGAAACCCCGCCCACGCTACATCATTGCAGGAAAACAGAAACTTCATGTAGAGACTGCTCCATTCCTTCCCCCTTCCTCCCACCAAAATGCCAGCATCCCTGTAGAAATATCTGGCACCTGACACTCACCCGACATTCAGTCTCTACCAGGGGTAGTAACCAGACGAAGATCAGAGGTGATTTCACGCTTCAATAAACTACATTGGAAAATGGGGTGGACTTGCCATAATGACTTAGGGACTTGTAATTCCACCATGACAGGGTTAATAATACAAACTAAGGGGAAAGACCCAATATATTTCGGACCCAACTTTTTAGACTGCTGCAAAGATTTTAGAAACTTGGTGAAAAAGTACACTTCCCTCACTTGATAAGGTTTAGGTTCTGTTCATTTCTTGTCTGCTTGTGCTTTATATGCAGCCTTGGCTTCATTCAAGGCTTTGTGGACCACCGGCCAAATGGTTTGTAAATGACTGATCCACTATTTCAAGGAGGGTATATCTGGTTCATATGAGGGTAACTCAGGCATAGCGTTAAATTCTTGCCCTGTGGCCACTCTGAAAGGGGTAAAACTGCATTATTATAGGCTACTTCTGCAAAAGGCAGTAGTTCGGTCCAGTTGTCCGGCTGGTAATTAATAAAACAGCACAGTTACTGTTCCAAAACTGAGTTTGTTCATTCTGTGGCCCCGTTTGTCTGCATATGATGACTAGAACTAAGTGACTTGATGGAGTCCCTGTCTGATGTACCTTATGCGGTCTCTAGCCTTGTGGTTGGCTAGGGGTTCCTCAAATCTCTGTCTCAGGGCTGTCATGAAACGGTTTAAGTTGCGGAGCTCTGGTGCATCTGCATTATGGAGGCTCACCATCCAACTTGCAGCTGATCCTTCCAGAGCCAGGGTGGCAATCCTGACTTTGGAGCCTTCTGTAGGGAAATCCCTCCCATATTCCTGCATGTAGATCAATATGTTTGCAAGGAGAAATCCCAGTTTCTGGGGATTCCCATCGAATTTGATGCCGAGGGGGCACCTTCTGTTCTAAGGGTGGAAGCCTCCTCTTGTCGAGTCTCAAGCCTTGCTTTGCATTGAGATGTCTCCTGGGTGGATCATCCATGGTGGAAATGGGTTCATCAGTAGCTCCCGTGGGTTCAGCCAATGCCCCTGGGTTGGGGATCCTTTTTGTTCATCAGTAGTGCTCTTTTGTACTCCCAACTGGCCTGCAGCACAAATCTGGGTGTCATGGATCTGCATGTCATGGATGGCCTCCCATCTCCTGCTTCCAACTTGGTTGTTGGCTCCCATGGGTGAGGGTGACATCTTTGGTTCTGCCACCCCAGCTTTCCATCTTCCCAACACCGATGGACCACCTCAGCTTGGCAGCTGTGCTTGAGGCAATGTTCTCATCAATCCATGCATTGAGGGCCTCAATTGAGATTTTGGGGGGGTGGGGTTCTCCCCCAGTCTTCAGCCTTTTCGTGGTCACTGCCCTGGAAAGACATGGTGTACACGGTCCCATAGTAGGGCTGTTACCTCTCTGACTTGACCAGTTTGCAGTTCTTGCCTAATGTAATGTCCTGCCTCACCAGTCTAATCACAAAAGCAGAACTAATGAAATGAAATCCATTTCAAAAGGAAAGAGAAGAGAGGAGAGGAGAGGAGATGTCTTGCCTCTCCAATCTTCCAAAGAAAGCAGAACTCTTGAAACTGCAGTTGTTCCAAAAGCAGCTTTTATTAAAAGTTTTGTGATAACAAGAGATCTAGACAAGAACTGAAGCTTCTCACTTAAAACCAGCTATTTAAAGCAATGCTAATCAAACTCCTTTCACACTACATCATTGCAGGGAAACAGAAACTTCATATATAGATCCATTCATATATAGATCCATTCCTCCCCTTCCTCCCACCAAATGCCAGCATCCCTGTAGAAATATCTGGGACCTCACAGGGCCAATATAAAATGAATGTGGGGAATGCTGTCTAGGAAACAGCAGGAGTTCCTAGTGGCCTAAAAATCAGAGGAAAAAAAGTTAGGAAGGACCCATCCTAATGCATCAAGCTATTGAAAGTGGCATCAGGAAGTTTGTACTTTCAGACTTGTAAGATTCTCTTAGTGTAGACCAGTGACGTGCGGTGAGGTTTATGGCTGGTGAAGCACTGATATCATCAAATGATCATCATGAAGGGAGGACTGTGACAACTTTGATCTTTGCAAGCATGCAAGCAAAATACCCCAGGATCATGGTGGCAGGGACAGCAACTCCTTCCGCTGCGCTGTGGAGAAGACCCACACTGTGCAGGAGACTCCTCAGATCAGCGCGAGCCGCGGTTCCCTTCATGTTGGCTCAGGAAGAAGGGGAATGGGACTGCGTGTGCAGGAGGCTCCTCAGCGCTAGCCTCAGATCAGTGTGAGCCACGGTCCCCTTCATGTTGGCTCAGGAAGGAGGGGAATGGGGCCACGTGTGCAGGAAGCTCCTCAGCGCTAGCCTCAGATCAGCGTGAGCCGCTGTTCCATTCCACTCCTTCCTGAGCCAACATGAAGGGGACCACGGCTCGCATGGCTCTTCTCCGCAGCGCAGCGGAAGGAGTTGCTGTCCCCGCCACTGTGATCCTGGGGTATTTTGCTTGCATGCGCAAAAGAGATGAAAGAGAAAAGGGGAGAAAGAAAGAGAGATAGAGCAATAGAGCTGGAAGGAGAGAATGGGAGAGAGGGAAAAGAGAGGGAAACAAATCAGCGCTAAAAGCCACCCCTGTCCTACCTCCCTTCCTGTCCATAACCTTCCCCCACCCCAAGAAAGCTTTTTCTCAAGTAATACCAGCAGCCATTTCATCTCCACCAAAGTAGATACATACACACACACGTGCACAAGCGAGAAGGGAAGAAAAAGGGAAGAGTTGAGTCATAGGAAGAACGAGTGCCCTCTACTAGGAGGCAGGAGAACTGCATGCCTCCCCTACCTCAGGATTTTTTAGGCTTTTAACCCTGTTAAGCGAGGGTTAAAAGCCTAAAAAATCCCGGGGTAGGGGAGGCATGCAGTTCTCCTGCCTCCTAGTAGAGGGCACTTTTTTAGAGGCTTTTTAAAGCCTCACCTCAGCACTCGCATTTTCCCTTTTACATTTTTTTTTCTTTTCATGATGAGAACGGTGAAACTCTGCCTCCCTTGCCTCCCGACTGCAGGTCACTGGTGTAAACTTATAATAAAGTGAAATTAGTTTATCTAGTTCTGTTTTATGTCTGGTTTACATGGAGAGCTGACTTAGTCACTGTCTATCAGCCTAGCCTAACTTGGAGTTGTTTCAAAGGTGCTTTTTCAACTGCAGAAGGAATTGTATGTATGTATGTATAGATATATGTATAGATGTATGTCTCTCTTTGTCTACACATATATATGTATATGCATTACAATACATGTATTATAACTAACTATATAAACCACGCAGGAAAAAATGTTCAGAGATGGTCTAGTAATGGACTGAGCAGACAGTTGCATGAAATGATCTCCAATATCACTTAACCTTTCTTCTGGGTGGTTTACCCAGAATTTCCATTCCAATACAACTAGAGACTAAAGACATCCAGTTTCTTGCATTAAGGTATTAAGGTATTAAGAAAGGTATAGGTATTAAGAAATATCCAGGAATACATCTTACATAGATTTGAGAGACAATTGATTTTTAAATTGTTTATTTATTTATTTTGTCAAACATGTATGAGATAACAGGTATAAGTATAAACATGAACATGAACAAAGGAAATGAGTACAAATAAATGGGGGCACTAGGACAGGGATGGTAGGCATGCTGGTGTGCTTATGCACGCCCCCTTTATGGACCTCTTAGGAAAGGGGTGAGGTCCGTGTTAGACAGTTTAAGGTTAAAGTTACGGGGGTTTGAGGATATAACAACAGAGTTGGGTAGTGCATTCCAGGCATTGACCACTCTGTTGCTGAAGCCATATTTTATGCAATCAAATTTGGAGTTTGTATCCATTGTTTGCCTGTGTATTATTGCGGTTGAAGCTGAAGTAATCATTGACAGGTAGGACGTTGTAGCAGACAATTCTGTATACTAAGCTTAGGTCAGACCTTAGTCTGCATAGTTCTAGGTTGTACAAGCCCAAAGTTTCAAGCCTGGTGGCATAAGGTATTCTATTATGAGCAGAGAACTCTTCTCATGAAATACCTCTGGACTCGCTTGATTGTATTGATGTTCGATATACAGTGTGGATTCCAGGCAGATGAGCTATATTGGAGAATTGATCTGGCAAAAGTTTTGTATGCTGTAGTTTGCAATACAATGCTACCAGAGAAGAATCTTCGCAAAATTAGGTTAACATTTAATATTTAAATCATTTATATAGTTGCCTATCTTAAAAAATAACTCTGGGCAGCTCACAAGTATAAAGAAAAATAAGAGTTGGAATGCACCTTAGAGATCTTCAAACAGGAGATCCTATGCATTTTCCTGTAGCTCCGGCAGGAGGGGCTACAACTGGGTTTAGTCACAGCCTGATTGGTCCAGAGACTGAGGAGTTTTTCTTAAGTAACTTCCTTTTCCTCCTGACTCCCAGTTTCCTCTGTCTTACTGATTTATTGTTCCCACTGTCAGGAAATTTCTCCTTAGTTCTACATTGGTTCTCTCCTTGATTAGTTTCCACCCTTTGCTTCATGTACAGGTAATCCCCTAATTACGAGCGTTCCGTTACCGAACGTTCAAAGTTATGTGATAAGCGACCCTTAATGTTTATGAATAAGTCCCAAAATTCCAAATGTTGCAGTACCACAGCATTTGTTCACCCTTATTTGTCCTGTTTATTCACTCCCTGCTCCGGGTCTTAACAGGCACTCCACTTGTGGAGACTCATCTTGCGAAGATCTCCTCTCTGTCACAGTTTCTTTGCCTACTTTGTTGCTTCAGGCTTTCAGTGCATTCATAGAGAACAGAGGCCTAATATACCACCAGATCATGCGAGATCAGTAGCATGAGATCTCGTGCTACTGATCTCATGTGATCTCACACTTTAGGTCTCTATTCTCTGAAAATTGAGGTCTGGGTATTTGCTGTTTCCTTGCTGAAGCCTGCAGGGAGATTGCGCCCCTGTAGAGTTCAACAGACCTTTGCAAAAATCCTTTGTTGCCACCAGCAAAGCTTGGGAGGGGTGGCTGCCTTCCTCAAAGCTCTGTTCCTAACAGTGTTCTAGCTGGGAGAACGCGGGTGGACAGACAGGAGGCAAGCCAGGACTTCAAGCAGCTAACAGCTTTTATTATAACAGGTTGCCAAACGTGGCACTTCACATTTCGCGCATCTCAGCTAACTGGCAACAGCTGAGCCCTGTTTGGCAACTCTTTATATATGCCGGCTGTCAAACAGGTAACCAATCAGCAACAAGCACAGTGCCCCCTAGCAGAACAGACCAGAGGGAAAACTATAATACATAACACTCCTTCACACTTAGAATGCGCATGCATAGTCTTGTAAGTAGCTCAGGCGACCTTCTTGGAGGAACTTCTGCCCCAGCTTCTGGAGCTGCAGTCCCTATGGCCCCAGACCCTTCCTCCTCAGACCCTGTCAACGCTGGAGAGCCATGGGGAAGAACAGGTAAGTCTCTTGGATTTCCTTTATTACCCTACGACTGCTTGGGGAAGGTAGACCAGGACCTAGGTGTCTGCTCTGAGCTATCCGTAGCTTGCCTATTGGATAGGCCCTGCTGCTGTTCCGCCATGTTTGCATCAAATTGCCGACTTCTCAGCTGCTTGATGTGTCGCCTCCATACCCGGCCGTCCTCTAACTCTACGAGGTATGAGCACGGGCCCGTGATTTTTCTGACCACCCCTGGGACCCATAGTGGGTGGCCAGCATGGTGCATTTACTGAAAATCCCTTAAGTTGGCTGCGAGAGTCTAAAGGCTTTACAGGGGCATATTTGGGGGGTAGCCTGTCCAGTGTGGTTCTAATGTGCCAGCCCATTAATAATTCCGCCGGGCTTTTGTTTGTTGTGGAGCATGGGGTGGCATGCTGCCATAGCAAGAACCTATCTATATCTTCCTGCCAATTTAGAGGCCCAAACCTAGCTAATGCTTCTTTTGCTGTTCTAACTGCGCGTTCTGCTAAACCATTGGCCGCTGGGTTGAATGGGGCTACGAAAGCGTGTCTGACCCCTAGTCTGGCAAAGAAAGTGCCTAGCAAAGCTGCAGTAAATTGGGGCCCATTGTCAGAAATGACCAGATCAGGTAACCCTTGGGTCGCAAACACTCTTCTTAATACTTTGATAATGGCAGTGGCAGTGGTGGTAGACAGTAATGCAATTTCAACACACTTAGAATAGGCATCAACAATAACAATAAAAGTTTGGCCCTTCACTGGGCCAGCCAAGTCCATATGAACCCTGGACCATGGACCCTTTGGCTGTTCCTAATTCTGGATGGGAACTCTGGGACAGGCAGGTCAGGACTCCTGGCACTGTGAACAGCCCGAGACCCACTGCGCAATGTCCTGGTCCATGCCTGGCCATCAAGCATAGCTCCGGCCAGTGACTTCATCCGGACTCTGCCCGGATGGCCATTGTGAAGAGTCAACAGCCCCGCTTCTTGCAGGGAGGCAGGAATGATCACTCGACCACTCCACAGGAGGCAACCTTGCTGAGATGAGAGTTCATGCTGCCTGGTGGAGAAAGGTTGCCACTCAGTGCCCTATGGTTTAGGCGGCCATCCTCGTACAGTCCAACCCAGCACCTTGGCGAGTAGCTTGTCCCAGCTCATTTGCGCGGCCACATTAGCTGCTGTAATCGGTAGCTGCATCTCGTCGATCAGCAAAACCTTGGAGGCAGGCACTGGGTCTTTTATTGTGATGAGCAAAGGGCATCTGCTCAACGCATCGTCATGGCAAATATGCTTTCCGGGCCGGTGGTGCAATGTATAATTGTAAGCAGCCAGGAACACAGTCCACCTTGTGAATCTGGGAGACAGAATTTGGAGTGTCTGTCTGTCTCCGGCGATGATGCCCAGCAGGGGCTTGTGATCCGTCACTATGTGGAAGTGACAGCCGTAGAGATAAGAATGAAAACACTTCACCCCAGCCACTATAGTCAAAGCTTCACGATCTATCTGGCTATAGTTCCTTTCAGAGGAGGACAAAGTGCGAGAAAAAAATGCCACTGGAGCCTCTTTGCCCGACGGCAGCCGGTGGCTTAGGACTGCTCCGACCCCATAGGGAGACGCATCACAATTCAATACAACTGGGAGTGATTCGTCGTACTGGAGCAGGACACTCTCAGATGTCAGAAATTTTTTTACAATCTCGAACACCGTGGCTTCCCTCTTGCCCCAGACCCACTCCGCCGAGTGGTCCAGCAATCTGTGGAGCGGTTCCACAACAGAAGCCTTGTGCGGAAGGAATATATTGTAAAAGTTCAGGAGACCTAGGAATGCTTGCAGCTCGGCTTTTGTGGTAGGCGTAGGGGCTTGCTTAATGGCCAGCACTTTGTCGGGGGTAGGATGAATGCCATTGCGGTCAACTAAAAATCCCAAAAATTCGACCTGTGGCACCGCGATCTGGCACTTGGTTGTTTTGAGTTTTAACCCCATGCTTCGGAAACAACGAAGCACGGTACACAGGTGGGCCAGGAGGTTGGTCAGGGAGCGGGCTGATACCAGGATGTCATCAAAATAAGGTACGATGCCTGTAATAGTCTCTCCATTAAGTTTTGGAAAAATCCAGGTGCCACACTGACTCCAAATTGGAACCGGTTGCACTTGAACATGCCCCTATGCGTGACAATCATTTGGGCTTCAGAAGTTGCCTCATCCATAGGCAACTGCTGATATGCTTGGGCGAGGTCTAGCTTCGCAAATATGGTTCCCTGACCCAGAGAGTGCAGCAGATGCTGCACTACGGGCACAGGGTATGCGCTCTGCTGCAAGGCATGGTGCAAAGTGCATTTAAAATCAGCGCAGATGCGCACAGACCCATCGCTCTTCACTGGGGTCATAATTGGGGTTTCTCAACAGGCGTGGTCTATTGGCTCTAACACCCATTGAGCCAGCAGCCTACCAATTTCTGCGTCCACCTTTGGTTTTAACGCAAAAGGTACCCTACGTGGCTTCAGCCGCCGTGGAGGAACCTGGGGGTCCATGTTAAAAAATGGGAGTACCTGTGGGAGTACCTGTTTCCCCAGAGTACCTGTGGGAGTACCTGTTTCCCCAGACCTTCCCCGAAAATTCAGGAAATTCCTTAATAAGCATGTCCAAATATGGAGTGCTCCGAATCTGGTCAATTCCTATAATGGCCAGCCCTAGGGCTTCAAACCACTCTAAACCAAGCAAGCTTGGCCAGGGCCTTTTACCACAATGAGAGGCAACCTTTTGCTATATTGCTTAAAGACCACCCTAAAAAAAATACTTTTCCAGTACATGGATGGGGTTCCCCTGGAAATCCCTCAATTTTAAGAGACATGGTTTTAGGCTGGCTTGGGATATGGCAGGCACAATCCTTTTAATTGTTGCCCAGGATATAATAGAGACAGCTGAGCCCGTGTCAATCTCCATTTGGCAGGGTCTGCCCTCCAATTTAACCGTGAGGAATATTTTTCCTTTCGGACTGTGGATAATCTGATCCACCTCAGCCTCTTCCCTGTCTTTCTGAACAGAAAAACAGGAATCTCGTTTTCTGAAACTTTGGGGTCTGCCTGATCTGAAAGGTTTCCTGACGTATTGACTGCTGCCTTGCGAGTTGCCTTCCAGCGCACTCGCACAGGGCACAGCAGCCCTGCATACCTTAGCTAAATGGCCTCTCTTCCCACAATGGAGGCAGGTTGTATTTTAAAAACGGCACTCTGCTCTGTCATGCCTACCTCCGCACCCGGGGCAGTTTGTTTGGGGGAGACTCTTACCCTGCCGACTTCTGGCTTGCTCCGCCTTCAAGTGATGTACATCATCGTTTCCGTCAGCCCCGTCCTCATCGAAGATGTCTTCATGGTGCACTCGGTAGGCTTGTCCGCTGAGGGCAGCTTTGAGAATCTTTGTATTTCTTCAGTGGATTTAGTTGACAGCTCCACTGCCCTAGCTTCATCCAGCGCCATCTGTAAGTCCAGCTCAGGCTTGGCTAGCAGGCGGCGCTATATCCAGAGGTCTCTAAACCCCCCCCCCCCCAATTTGGTCTGTCAGTGCCTTATCCAAATCCTTGAACTTACAGTGGAGAGCCGCTGCCCGTAATGCAGCCACATATTCATTAATAGACTCTCCCTCACGTTGGAAACTTCTGTAAAACGCATACCTACACGTCGTGCGAGATGGGGTAGGGGTGTAGTGATTTTTTAATTTGGCCATCAGCACGTCCCAGGACACCGTATGGATGGAGTGAGGGGCCACTAAGGTTCCCGCCAAATTGAACATCTCTGTTCCACATAGGTTTAGGAAGCACGACTTCTTACGCTGTTCAGTCAAATCAGTGTAGTCGTTGGCTTCTAAAAAACACTTGAAATGGGAAATATAAGAGTTCCAAGTTTCTGTGGCCCCATTAAAAATGGCCAATGTGTTCATTGAAGTCATCCTGAGGCAATTCTTCTCTCCGTGGGGGGTAATCAGAGGCCCTCTTCTTAGTGAGTGACTTGCTCGACCTCCTATCGAGTGATTTCCCTGAGGGAAAATTCAGCTCTGTGACTTAGCTCAGCTTAGTGACTTTTCAACAGCTCTCCCTGGGCTCCTCCTCTGTGGATCCCACCCTCGTCGTCAATGTTCTAGCTGGGAGAACACGGGTGGACAGACAGGAGGCAAGCCAGGACTTCAAGCAGCTAACAGCTTTTATTATAACCAGTTGCCAAACGTGGCACTTCACCTTTCGCGCGTCTCAGCTAACTGGCAACAGCTGAGCCCTGTTTGGCAGCTCTTTATATATGCCAGCTGTCAAACAGGTAACCAATCAGTGACGAGCACAGAGCCCCCTAGCGGAACGGACCAGAGGGAAAACTGTAATACATAACAACCAGCAAAGGCTTTTTGCAAAGAGTGCAGTCCTGAAGCACTTCAGTGGTGAGGAAGGACAGACAGAGGTGCACATATGGCCCTCGGGCATCCTTTTTCATCACCAAAGCAATCCTCAAGCAGTTGGGCAGCAGGGAACGAGGCCTGGAAGGCCGCACACACCATTCCGGGCCTCCCTCCTCACTGCCCAACTGCTTGAGGATGGCTTTGGCGATGAAAAAGGAGGAAGCAGGCAAAAAACAGGCTGGAGAGGAGACAGATCCTCATCAGGTAAATGATCCAGCATGTCAGGATGGGGGGCGGGATAATGTGGACATCTCAAGGGAGGGAGAATGAGGTATCTGTGGGTTGGGGGAGCCTTGGGTGGTTTTAAGCAGGTGGGCTGTTTAATCACTAGGTTCCCCCATGGCTTTCCCCACCCCAAGATACCTCACATGCACTTAAAGAGTCGCACATTTGATTAGTAGGGAGTAAGCGATCTCCTGCGCGAGCTGCACTGGCTTCCTGTGGTCTATCGGGTGCGTTTCAAGGTTTTGATTACGATCTTCAAAGCGCTCCATGGCACAGGACCTAGTTACCTGCGGGATCGCATCCTGCCCCATACATCCCTACGACCAATCCGCTCACACAGAGAGGGACTTCTCCGGGTGCCGTCCGCTAAACAGTGTCAGGGGGCGACACCCAGGAGCAGGGCCTTCTCTGTGATGGGCCCAGCCCTGTGGAATGACCTCCCCCTTGACATCAGGACTACTTCCGATCTCCGCTCCTTCCGTGTAAAGCTCAAGACCCACCTCTTTCAATTATCCGGCCTGGCTCAACCGTAGTTTATCCTTTTCCTCCTGACAGTCCTTTTTAAATTTGTAATCTTACTATGGGGTATTTTAAATGGCTAATTTTACTATTACTATCACGATGTATTTAACTGTTACCTCCTCCGTGTATGTATATGTATGTGTATGTGTGCATGTATATGGTTATATGTATTATGTATGTTTTTTATTGTACGCCGCCCCGAGTCCCTTGTGGAGAGGGAGCGGCTAACAAATTAAATTATTATTATTATTATTATTATTATTATTATTATTATTATTATTATTATTATTATTATTATTATTATTATTATTCAAGGCATGAGGTTCATTCCCATGAATCTTCAGGTTATGAATGGAATGGGTAAGCTCCATTGCATTTGTAACTCGAGGACTACCTGTATTGCCTTTTCATGCTTTGGAAAAAAGGTTGACCTCTCTTCTTTGTGACAGCCTCTCAAATATTGGAATCCTGCTATCATGTCACTCCTAATTCTTTTTTTATTAGACTAGACATACCAAATTCCTACAACCATTCTTTATATGTTTTAGTCTCCAGTCTTTTTAGTCTTTGATGCTCTTATCTGCACTTTTTCGAGAGTGTCATCTTTTTCATTTTGCAGTGACCAAAATTGGACACAGTATTTCAAGTGTGATCTTACTAATGCCTTATATAGCAGTACTAACACTTCACATGATCTTGATTCTATCCCTCTGTTAATGGGTTTCTTTTTTTGGACAGCTGCAACACACTTCTAGCTCATATTTAAGTGATTGTCCAATAGGACTCCAGGATCCTTCTCACAGTTACTGCTATTCAGCCACCTTTCATGTAATTTGAACCTGTACCTTTGCTTTTTCTTGCCTACCCTTCCTTTTTTCCACACTGAATTTCAATTTGTTAGATAGGTCCAGGTGTTCAAATCTGTCAAGATCATCTGGATCTTGAGGCTATCTTCTGGGGGTATTGGCTATTTCTGTCATCTTGGTGTTGTCTGAAAATTTGATGAGTTCCTCTTCTATTCCCTCATCTAAATAGTTTATAATGCTATTGAAGAGTACCGGGCCTAAACAGAACCTTGTGGCACCCCACTGCTTACCTCCCTCTGTGTAGTTCATTTAAAGACTACATGTTGGTTTGACAACCAGTTAAAAATCCATCTGCTGATGATGCTGTTTATCCCACATTTTTCTAATTTACCAAGACGTATGTTGTGGCCTGCTTTGTTGAATGTCTTGTTGAAATCCAATAAATCCAAATCTATTTCTCTGGTCCACCAATTTAGTCACTGTGTCAAAGAATGAAGTAAGATTTGTTTGGCATGATCTGTTTTTTTAACAACATCATGTTGGCTTCTGCTTATAACTTTGCATGCTTCTAGGTGCTTGTAGACCTATTGTTTGATTATCTTTTCCAGGATCTTCCCAGATATTGATGTAAAGCTGATTGGTCTGTAATTTCCTGAATCTGTTTTTCCCCCCTTTAATATAGAATAAATCTTCAAATAAACACTCTTAGTAATAGGAAAATATTTTCCTTAATACAAATGAAAAGTGATACCTCAGCCTCTAGGTAGGGGTGGGATTTAGCCGTTCCGGTTCGGGCAAACCAGTAGCTCTGATGATCAACTGGGGAGCGAACCAGTTCACTCCGACAATCAGGTGGGCCTGCCCGCCCACCGCTGCTTTACTTACCTATATCCTCTCAGTTGATTCGCATGGCAGAGCGGATTGCCACTCCTCAGCTATGTTACTCCCCAGAAGTAACGTGAAAGATAAGTTTTGTTTAAACTGTGCACATGCACAAAGCATGCATCAGGCGTAAGTGCACATGGAGTGCGCGCACATGTGCACAGCACACAATCACCAAACCAGTTGTTAAACTGGCAGGATTCCACCAATGCCTATAGATAACATACATTAACACTTATCTATTAGGTTGCTATTCAAAAAAGTGAATGCAGCTAGAGCTCAACTTACAACCATTCATTTAGTGACTGTTTGAAGTTACAGTGATATAAAAAAAGAGAATTATTACTGGTTTATGACTCTTGTAGCATACTCAGGGTCAGATAAGGAGGAGGAGCTTCCGGAGGAATGGCGGTCTGCCATTAGAGCTCCGTAGATCCGCGGGGCTCTTTTCAAGGGAGCAGGAGTGCTGCCAGTCCCCTTTTCCATCATGGGGACCGGGTGTCCAGCAAATAGCTACCCTGGATCTTTTTATGACCCGACTGGGTCTCCCAGGGTAGCTAGACGATCGGGAAAAGCATGAAGAACGAGCTAGTGTGCAGCGGATGGGAGACGCCGCCCTGAGAAGCCGTCTGAGATCGGAGGTGATTGGAGGAGAGGCATACGGCTGGGAAATGGCGGTTGGAGTGTGCGGAGGTACGCTGGTGTTGGCGGAGCCGGAATTGGAGCCGGAGTTGGAGGCTGGTGATCTGGGACCGTGGCCTGAGCCGGCGGTGGGTGGAGAGGCCAACTCTGGAGCGGCGGGGACCCAAGCGATGGAGGCGACGGCTGGAAACGCCGAACGCCAAATCCCCCGGCCTGCTGCTAACTGTGAGAGGCGTAGAAATCATGTAGGCCGAATTTGAGAAGGCTGGAGGCCGGCCGGGACTCTTGAGGCCGGCGAAGACTGAATGGGTAGGCCGAGCAGGAAGCTGGAGGCCGGTAGGAGCGGCGTTGGGGCTTGGAATGGTGGTTTGGGTGCCTAGATCGCAGATGCAGGCCAAGGCAGGGATTAAATGCCGATGGCCTGGTAGGAGGAGGGCTGCGACTCAGGAGGCTGTTCAGAGACCGGGGGGGGTTGTTGGGGACTGCCAGGAGGCCCCTAATCACCAGGCTTGGCAGAGGAGTTATCCACCTCCTGCCAGCTGCCACTTTGATTGTACCCCACCTACCCCCCCTGCTGACTATCTATCAACAACTTGCCCCTGATTACCATCTGCGTGAGCCCTGGAGGATTCCTCCCTATCTTCTGTGACTTATTGCTTGATTGACCATCTGCCCCTTGCCCATTACCAACTATAGTCCGACTACCCCTCGCCATCCACCATTTACCATCCACCAGCCCCCACCTCTCGATTGTCATCTGACCAGCCTACCACCACCACCACCCCCATCTAAGACTGGACTATTCTTTTAACGCTGCAACCCTGCTTTTCAAATTACACTGGACTATGACATCTTCAGCACAGACCCTAGGCCCTGACGAACTCTTTTAACACTCTATGTATTTAAGGTCAGACCTGATCCTACTGCGGGAGTCCCCCCTCTCGCAGGTGTGGCCCTCCGCCCTTTCGAGGGCCCACCTTGATGACGGATTTATTAATCTCGAGAGGTGGAGGAAGCGAAGACTCAGGGGTTTTTTAGTTAATTGTTTTTTAAAAACTTGTAGGGGTGGGGGTTCAGGGGTTGTGGGGCGGGTGGGTCAGGTCAGGGGCGATGAGAGAGCCAGGTCTCCAGGTGTGGTCGCGAGCAGAAGGAGCGGAAGGGAGGAGGAGGGGGAGGATATCGTTCCTATACAGGGCTCTTTAATTCCAACGGTCGTAGGGAGGGGCAGATACGAGGACAGATTAAGAACTCACAGTCAGTTGGGAGACCGTGGATGCTGGTTACACCCGGTCGCTCGTACCAACCCCCGTGTTCTAGGTGGTCAGTTGACCTAGTTACTTGCGGGATCGTATCCTGCCCCATACATCCCTGCGACCAATTCGCTCGCACAGAGAGGGACTCCTCCAGGTGCCGTCCACCAGACAGTGCCGAGGGGCGGCGCCTAGGAGTAGAGCCTTCTCTGTGGCGGGCCCAGCCCTGTGGAATGACCTCCCTCCGGATATTAGGACTACCTCTGACCTCCGCTCCTTCCGTATAAAGCTCAAGACCCACCTATTCCAAGTAGGTGGCCTGGCTCAACCATGATCTAACTATATCGCTCCTGACGGGTTTTTTTATTTTTGTAATTTAATTTATTTATTTATTTAGGGGATTTTAAATATTGTGATTTTAATTGTTTTTATCCATCAGCCCACCTCCTCCTTGTACACGTCTATGTTATATGTATGTTTTGTCCAGATATGTATTTTATATGTTTTATTGTACGCCGCCCCGAGTCCTTCGGGAGAGGGTGCGGCTAAGAAATAAATATTCATTCATTCATTCATAATCAAACTATGGGCACTTGGCAACTGGCATTTGTGACAATTATACTGTCCCAGAGTCCTGTGATCATTTTTTGTAACATTTCCACCTGATTTCTGACAAGCAGAGTCAATGGGGCAAGCCACATTTGGTTAGCAACCATATAATTCCCTTAACAACTGTGTTGATTTGCTTAACAACTCTGCCAAAAAAGCTACTATATTTTTATTTTTAGAACATTTTGGAAAAATCTTTGACTAATATCTCTGAAACAATTTTTGTAGATTCCAATTAACTAAACCTGTACATTATTTAAAATCTTTCTTTCAGGTTTGAATACTATGTGTTGGACTAACCAAAACGTTTTCATAACTTACTCCTAATATCTTGAAGAAGCCTCCTTTTTGTATTTGCTATGTATGTATATGTATGAAGCTGCTATTCTCAAGCTAATGCTTTCTGGATGTATATAGATTGCAATACGTTGGGATTGATTGGAATTGAATCTTCAGCACATTTGTATGTTGGAAAGGACTGTTATATTTTATATTTTATAACAGCACCTTAAAATGATACATATTTAACTCATCTTGGTTTGCAGAGAAAAATCTTCTTAAATCACTTTTTCAGTATTCTGAAAGTTCGATGACAATTGACAAGAGTATGAAGAAATAATTTTGACATTTAGACTTTCAAGGGGAAAAATATTTGATCAGAATTGTTTTTAGTGTTTGTCAGAAATGTGTGGAATGTTGTTTAGAATTTTAAAGTGTATTTAAGAAAGGCGAATATCAGATATTTATTTATTTATTTGAAGCAGCAAATTTCAAACGTTATTGGGAATTTGGAAAGCAATTAAAACCTGGTTATTGGTTTATGATTCCTCAGTATAGGATTATTTTAATGTGTATTGTTTTGTTGTTGTCTTTTTCCAGTATTTTAACATTGTTGGTATTTCACAGAATTATAAATAACTCAGTTTTGGTTGAAGTTTGGATCAGTATATAAACCTAACGAACAATAAAGAAATAAATAATAAAGTTCAGAATAAAACAATAGCAATAAAATATGTTATAAAATAAAATAATCTATACAAGTGGCCAAATATATACCAAGTGATAGTGTAGTTTATTTAGTTTAGATCTGCACTGTATTAATCTAGTGATGGTTTATAGTTGGGCATTTTTTGTCCTGGGCACTAAAAAGGAATTGTTAATGACATTCTGTCCTTGGGGCAGTGGTGGGTTTCAAATTTTTTGGGAACCTACTCTGTGGGTGTGGCCTGCTTTGTGGGAGTGGCTTGCTGGCCATGTGACCAGGTGGGAGTGGCTTGCCAGCCATATGACCAGGTGGGAGTGGCTTGCCGGCCATGTGACTGGATGGGAGTGGCCAAGACGATGTCACTGAATTCTTTGCCCCAATGGATGAACTACAATAAGATTAAAATAAGTACAAAAACAATAAAAGAGCTACTTACAGAAGGAAGGTGACTGTTCTTGCCAGTCTTCAGTATAACTGACTCCAATGAATGGGCTGCACAAAGAAGAGACACAGAAATGAACTCTTTCATTGCATGCACTGCATCGAAACCAGCACACAAAACAATAAAGACAGCTACTTACAGAGGGAAGATTACTTCCTTGCTGGTCTTCTGCACCATCACCTCACCACCTTGCTCCAATAACCTGCACAAAGGAGAGACACAGAAAGCAAGGCTTTAATTGCATGCACTGCATTAGGATGAAACAAGCACAAAAAATAATAGAAAAGGAGAATTACTGTCCTTTTTTGCATCTTCTGCACCACCACCTTGCTCCAATAACCTGCACAAAGGAGAGACACAGAAAGCAAGACTGTCCTGGGTTCATCCTTGAGACAATAAAGAGCACTCCCAGCAATAAAGACAACTACTTACAGAGGAAGGATCTCACTGGCTTGACGGTCTTCTGCACACCACCTTATTTCCTTTTTCTGAAATTTAGTTCTCAGTTCCAAAAAACAGGAATATATGAATTAGGTTCACTTCTTAGGTCGGTCCAAGTAGCTATTCAGAAGTTAGTGGTTAGAAGCAATGGTAAAGCAAGATATGGAATTAAAACCAGAAATATTTTGCTGGCTATTTGAAAGGGAGTACAATATATATTTAATTTTACACATGTTAGCAGCTGCTGGAATTGTGTTTGCACAACAGTGGAAAAACAGAGATATGAAAATGAATAAATATTACAATGTGCAGGAATAAATAAATTGACAATTAAATCAAGAAGGCTTTGAATACTTTTTCACATGGGATTTGTTTTAGCAATTGCTAACTAAAAGAAACAGAAATTAGAAATCCAAAAGTATGAAAGAAAACAATTATATAAGGAAAGGTCACTAAAATGTATAAGGCAATATTACTATGCATAGATAACTGGAGGACATTACACACCCACACCCACACAAACTATGACAGTGCCAGGAAAACACCCAAAAATAAGAATCCCCCCACTAAAGACTGCAAATGAAACCAGTTTTTTTCCCTAACCCTAAAGATAGGAAAGACAAAGCCACTGGAATAAAAACCATCAAGGCATTGTGGGAAATTATAAAGGACAGTGCCAGGAAGCTCACAGAACCAGCAATCACCTCAGAATTACCTAAACAACGAGGTTGAAGCACACTAAATCTGGCAACACGGCCTTGCACCAACCTGGCCTGCCCATAGAAAAGCAGCCACTTTGAGACACATAAACCTGGTCTGAATACTTAAAAGCAACATATTGCATCACAAAGAAAACATTTGCAAAAAGGAATAACATTTCTTGTAGTAAATATATTTTACAAACAATTAAAAAATAAAAATGCCCTAAAAATAATTTTAAAAAAAGATATTCTATAAATAAAAAAATCCTTAAAAACCATTGTTAAGTATTCCACCAGCAATAATTTATACTGTAACCATTTTAAGGTATTGTACCAGCAATAGTATACTGTAACCATTATTCCACCAGCAATAATTTATACTGTAACCATTTCAAACTATTCCACACACAATAATTTAAAATGAAACCATTAAAAATATTCCATACACAATAAATTACAATAAAACAATTTAAAACAATTCTATGCACAATACATTTAAAGTATTGAGTATAGAAATTTTAAAAATTGTTTATTTTAATTTATTTTGGATAGAATCTTCTTTTAGTCTAAGACAATTTTAAAAAAGAATCCACATACTATAAATTGAAGTAAACCATTTAAAAATATTTTATACTTTTAAGTAAAATAATTTAAAAAAATTATATGTACAATAAATAAAATATTATTTTAAAATACATTAAAAAAATAAAAGAAAAAAACGGGTTACTTACCAGCAGGCAGAATCAGCAGCACTCCGATGCGATGGATCCGACTCCGCCACAATGGATGGGTGCAACAGGGAGCAGGCAGGCAGAGAGGCAGCAGGACAGGTAAGACACTGGACTGGAGTGACAAAGCCAGGGTTGTCACTACGCAGGTCGCCTGGCAGGCTTAGCCAGCCAGGCGAGGCTGCAGAGGGGGGGGGCTTTCGGCCTTCCCTCGTGGAAGCCAGCCCCAGCCAGCCCGCAATGTCCCAGCCAGCCCACGGCTTTAGCGAGGGAAGCCAGCCACCCGCTGCCTGCGCTGCTCCCGCCAGCCCACACTTTAGCGAGGGAAGGCCCGAAGGCCTTCCCTCGCGGAAGCCAGCCGCCCGCCGTGACACCCACGCCAGCCCGCGGCTTTAGCGAGGGAAGGCTTGAAGGCCAGACGCCTGCCGCCCGCAACGCCCCTGCCACCCTCGCGGAAGCCAGACGCCTGCGACGCCCCCGCTTTAGCGTGGGAAGGCCCGAAGGCCTTCCGTCGTGAAAGCTAGCCTTCCGCCCCCCCCCCTCACACTTAGTTGCTTACCTGAGGGAAGCAGCAAGCTCCTGGAAGGCGAAGGAAGTTTTGAAATGGAGGGAGGAATGTTGGCCGTTGGTGCCACACTTTTAAATGAGTCACCTCCAGCCCGTTCACTGATTAGCCTAGTTTAGTGCGGACGGGCAGGGGAGCGAGCGAGCTGTGACGGGTGGGAGAGCGAAGTTACTTCTGGGTCCGGTTACTTCCAGGTCTGGTCATGAACTGGTTTGCCCGAACTGGTGCGAACCGGCAGGAACCCACCACTGCCTTGGGGAGATGGATCTAAAACTTTCTGTGTTTACTTTATGTTTTGAAATGGAAGGGTTTAAGAGTGAGGTAACTTCCCAAATACCAAAACAAAGTAACACAAAAATGCTACTTTTTGGAGGGATTGAGGGCAATTATATCTAGAATCGATTCTGGCCTGTGACCTCTGAGAAGTGGATTGGGTCATGGCTCCTTAGGCAATTAGGAGAAATGGTGGCAGACCATGGAGTAATAGCAATAGAAACAGCACTTAGACTTATATACTGCTTTATAGTGCTTTACAAAGTCTATACATCCCCAATATTTTGAATCCTCATTTTACCAACCTTGGAAGGATGATTGAGTCAACCTTGAGGCAGCCAATCAAGATTGAACTCCCAAGTGTGTGGAGAGTCATCCTGCAATACTGCATTCTAATCACTTTACCATCATGGCTCTGATGCAAGTATCTTCCACATGCCTCCTTTGGATCCATTTGTATCTCATTACTTTCATTCTGTCCTTAGCCTTTCTTTTGAAGGATAAATTATTGTTTAATGATATTAAGGAATCCTATAGGAACTGGATCACCTGTATTTGTTTTAGTTGGGATTCAGGAACAGATGCATAACTGTTTAACAGCTCTGTTATTTTTGACTATAAAAGTATGCCCAAACACAATCAGATCAATTAATTAATTTATTAAACAAATGTATACGATGGATAGCTGAAGCACAGGGGCAGTGAAGTACATTGCTCATTGGAATCTTCTCTCCTGCCAGCTTGCTTCAACCACCAGCCTGTCAGATCTGCTCATATAAAAGCTTTAATGAGTCCAGGATATAGTAATAGCAATAGCACTTAGACTTATACACCACTTTACACTGCTTTACAGTCGTCTCTAAGCAGTTTACAGAGTCAGCATAAAGTCCCCAACAATCTGGGTCCTTGTTTTACCCACTTCAGAAGGATGGAAGTCTGAGTTAACCTTGAGCCTGGTGGGATTTGAACTACCAAATTGCAGGCAGCTGGGAGTCAGCAGAAGTAGCCTGCAATACTGCACTCTAACCATTGCACCACCAAGGCTCCACCAAGTAACCTAATTATTTGCAGGGACCTCCAATATGAGTATGTGATATTAGTCCTTCACTGACTGTCAGTTTTCATGTACAGTTTAAAGTTCTGGGTTTGACTATTAAATCTATTAAAACTTTATGTGACTTCTGTCAGCCCCACTATATAGCCTGAATTAATTCCATATGGAAGATAAGATTACTTTAATTGTGAGTGGCATAATAACAGAATATTGGAAGTCTGATTGTAATGTACCTGTTCTCTTTCTTAAACCATTTCCACATACTTTCTGCTTGTTTTGGATTGTGTTTATTGCTTTTCACTCTGATAATGAAACTATCTACAGGTATTCCTCAACTTACAACTATTCATTTAGGGACCCTTCAAAGTTACAAAGGCAATGAAAAAAGTGACATGACCACTTTCCGCACTTATGACCACTGCCACATCTTTCATGGTCACATGATCAAAATTGAGTGCTTGGCAACTATTATTTGATTCACTTATATCTGCAGTGATTTGCTCGACAATTGTGGGAAAAAGATCATAAAATAGACAAACTTCATTTAATAGCTGCCTTGCTTAATAATAGAAAATGTGGGCTCAATTGTGGCTGTAAGTTGACCTGTGTCTCTAACAAGATTATCTTCCTTACTCTCCATCTTGGCACTGAGATATTTCTAGGTCTGTTCTGCTCAGTCTTAACTTATTTAGAACAAAGTTTTCCCTGGAATAGTCATGTAATAATGACAATAATACCATTTCCCTAATAATTTAGTCATTAGGGATAGAGACCTTCAAACCCTGAAAATATTGTTTTAATTATGAACAATTCAGTGACTTCAATGACAATTTTCCTGGGTACTTCAGAAGTTTTATTTTAATCAGAACTAATCCATAATCTTCATACATTTAGTGCAAAAAATATTAAAGAACAAATATTATTTATTTATTAAACTTATATGCTGCCCATTTCCCCTATAAAGTGAGTCATATAAAATATTATATTATATAACAGGAAAATAAATGAAAGAACTGATTCATGATACAGGAATCAAACTTTTTATAAAGTCAAACATCACAGCCACCAATCAAATATAAATTGGGTTAGGGTTATATTTGATTCATAGCATACAATGTTGCAAGTAATTTAAAATTATGAGTTCAATTTAATGGAAAAATTCTTCCAAGTAAGCATGTATACACATCTTGATTTAATCACAAACAACTTTAGCTGGATGGAGTTTAAGTGTTCCTTTGACTTCCAAGAAAATGTTCTTTACTACAGAGGATTAGAGCATCATTTGTTAAAATTTAGTGTTACATAATCAGTAAGTAGTTGTTACAAATTATACCTATAACATAATAAAGATCATATATGAAGTAAGATATAGAATATCTGGCTATTAAGGCTGGATCCTTATTTTTGTCTTAATAGAATCTAAGCAGTGTTAGTAGGTTAAGACCTGGCATTACTGAAAACAAGGGCATGTTGAACTCTCTAGAGAATCACACTAGGTTATGGATAAGAGTTTCTTTTATTTCCATGACTCTTTCCATTTTTCCTTTTATTGTTTTACATACCTGAATAAATTCTGTTTTAATATATCATACATTTATTACATACATTGAAAAGTATGTTTGTATTTGTCTTTATTCTCTATATTTATCTTCGGCACATCTAGCTAGCCAGAGAATATCTATCTAATACAACTATTCCTCTTTGATTAGCTTGATAAAGAGTTTGTGTATCCAAACACCACTATAATTTCCCAACAGCTAGAAATGGCTATAAAGTGTATATGAGATAATTATCTGCACCAGAAGAATTGTAATAAATTGGTCAGAACTTGAACCATACAAATTACCCTGGCATCTGGCTTCTTCATATGAATACTCTATAATTCTTAATAGCTCTAAAGATCACATATCAGGAGTAAAATGTTAATTGAATGGCTTGACTCTATACATTGATTATGGATCAACAATTAGCTGCCATATTGTATCAGTTTACAATCGTTTAGTGGGTAAGGCTCCGAGATTCCTATAATTCTCTCATGAATCTCCCAATTCTTTTAAGCCCTCAATTTCTCCAGTTAAATGGTCAGTTATATGTTGTTATGGAAGATTTCTCCATCTATTTCACTGGTGTTAAACTCGATTGCATCACATGCCATATTGTAACGATCACAAAGTTTGTTGCCTTTGTGAAGCCAGGATGGGCATGGCCTGAACATGACACATCTGGCCTGTGGGACACCAGTTTGACAGGCCTGATCTATTTGATGCCCAAAACCATAATACAATAGTGACTAAAAATCAATGGCAGATAGTGAGTGAGAATCAAGAGGTTAATTTCTGGATTATGTACAATCATGGAGATAAAAGACTTTTTAAAATCATAATTTATATCAAGATAGCTATATTTTATATCCTAGCATTTACTTGTAATTCTTTTCAGACAATAGTTATGAACAGAAATGTGGGATAAAAATTTCAGTTAAACCATTTATATGTGAACATTCAGGAACAAATGTATTATGAAGCAACATTTTAGAATACTGCTTTGTTTTCTTTATGTACCTGAAACATAGTAACATGTTAAAAAATACGTAACTTGGAGTTACAGAATATACATAGCAACATAATAGATTATAGTTTTCATCCTTTTTCTTCTGACTAAAATTTCATATTGGTTGGCAGACAGAATAAGGAACATATTTACATAAATGCGGAAGCTTATCTTCTCTCACTGAAAAATGATAAATACTTGCTTCATTAAAAAAAGAAAAGAAAAATCTAGAAAATATGAATATAATAGAGAGAAATGTACAACCAATTAACAACTCTCCTATTTAGGCAACTTATGAACAGTCTCTCTTATTTTTCTTTTCCTTCCAAAAGCTGTAACTATTAGACTTTTAATTATAATTTTCATTTTCTGCATGCAATAGTTTAAGAACTGCAAAAGTGATTAATGAACCTGAGAAATAAATCAGATAATGGTTAAAATACTAGTCTATATAGATGGAAGAAAATCTGCAAACATATCCTTTCACATTGCAGTTTCCTGGGAAACATTTTCTAGCATATTAAATGCCTGATCATTTGTGAATTAATTATGAATTAATTTAGCTCCTTCATATTTTTTAATCAATTGAACAAAATAGATCAGCTTCTAAAAACTGGAAATAAAGGAAGCATAGATAGTTTAAGGGCTGGTTAAAATACAGCTCAGAGTTATCAATTTCCATGGTATTTTATTTTTATACATATAACATTTTGAAAACTACAGGTAGTTCTCAACTAATGACCACAATTGAACCCAAAATGTATGTTGCTAAGTGACACTGTCAGGCATGCCTCCTTCACTATCCAAGAAAGAAAAACCTCAACTCCATTTTAATAGAGATAAAGTACTTTTACTAGATATGAAGTGAAAGCAGCAAAAAGGAAAGCAAGATCTGAGCCCGAAAGGCAGGAACATGTACATATCAAACGTTTACCCAGCACCCTCCCCCCAATTCTCCAACCCAGTGTCCAATCTACAACTCCTTAGGGCCGTGATGGCGAACCTATGGCATGCGTGCCACAAGTGGCACGCAGAGCCATTTGTCAGAGCACGCGGGGCACTGCCCTGTCAGCTGGCCAGCCCGCATGCGCGCGCTGGCCAGCTGAGTTCACCTTTTTAAGCTATTTTTCGCCTTCCCCAGGCTCCAAAGGCTTTATAGGAGCCTGGGGAGGATGAAAAGAGCCTCCCCCGCCACCCCGGAGGCTTCAGGGACTGTCCCTGATGCCTTCGGAACGCTTAAAACCACCCTCTGAGCAATCCGGAAGTGACTTCCGGGTTGCTCAGAGGGTCATTTTAAGCGTTCCGAAGGCTTCAGGGAAGCCTCGGACGGTCCCTGAAGCCTTCAGAGCGCTTAAGACCACCCTCCGAGCAAACCGGACTTCCGGGTTGCTCGGAGGGTGGTTTTAAGCGCTCCGAAGGCATCAGGGAAGCCTCGGACGGTCCCTGAAGCCTTCAGAGCGCTTAAAACCACCCTCCGAGCAACCTGGAACTTCCAGTTTGCTCGGAGGGTGGTTTTAAGCGTTCCGAAGGCTTCAGGGACGGTCCCTGAAGCCTCCTGGGGGGTGGGGAGGCTTTTTTCGCCCTCCCCAGGCTCCTATAAAGCCCCTGGAGCCTGGGGAGGGCAAAAAATGTAAAAATGGGGGAGTCGCATGTTGTGTGCGCATGCGCACTGGGGGGGTCGTGCGTTGCATTATGGGTGTGCCACGCCCGCCCTCGAGCCCCCTGCGCTCCCCCCATTTGTGGCACGCGAGCCGAAAAAGGTTCGCCATCACTGCCTTAGGGTGTCATGTCGGGTGCATCTTGAAACAGCCTCATCAAGTTGGTATGCGAGATGGTTGGCCTTGACCAAGTCCAAACATCAGCCACCAGCATGCGCAAAAGGTGGTGACTCCTCCAGTACAATATAATTCCCTTTCTCAATACCATGCCCCCACCCTCTCTGTATCTATGGAAGCCGATAGCAAGCAAGTGTAGCAGAGGCTGACATCCAGCCCTCCTTCAGAAAGGACATCACCCTTGGAGAAAACAACAACAAAACAATAATAACCAATAACATATATCAACTTTAGGGCTTATCAGGATACTTGGCATAGAATTTCTGTGGAAGTCTGGGAGTTCTAATATTGGATTTGCTCACCCACTCAGCCTGGGAACGGGGAAAATGTTTCCAGGACACCAAATATTGGATGTGACCTCTATGTTTCCTTGAATCCAAGATTTCTTTAACTTCAAAATGTTGCTGTCCTTCAATCAGGAGGGGAACTGGGGGTGAGGGTTGGGGTCGACGCATGGCAGAAGTGTGTTCCGGTTTCAGTAAGTTTACATCAGTGGTGGGTTTCAAAATTTTTTGGAACCTACTCTGTGGGTGTGGCCTCCTTTGTGGGAGTGGCTTGCCAGCCATGTGACCTGGTGGGAGTGGCTTGCCAGCCATGTGACTGGGTGGGAGTGGCTTGCCGGCCATGTGACCGGGTGGGAGTGGCTTGGCAGTCATGTGACCGGATGGGAGTGGCCAAGACAATGTCACTGAATTTTTTGCCCCAATGAATGATCTACAAAAAGAAGATATCAAAAAGGAAATTTATTATTTTGTGCACTTACTACTTAAATAAGATTAAAATAAGTACACAAAACAATAAAAGAGATACTTACAGAAGGTAAGTAGCTTACTACTTACTACTTGCATTTCAAAGGAAATAAATACATATTTAATTTTACACATGTTAACAGCTGTTGGAATTGTGTTTGCACAACAGTGGAAAAAACAAAGATATGAAAATGAATAAATATTAGAATGTGCAAGAATGAATAAATTGACAATTAAAACCAAAAAGGCTTTGAATACTTTTTCACGTGGAATTTGTTTTATCAATTGCTAACTAACAGAAACAGCAATTAGAAATCTAAAAGTATGAAAGAAAACACCAATTATGAAAGGAAAGGTCATTGAAATGTATAAGGAAATATTATTAGTACTTGATCATTATTAATGTGTAGATAACTGCAGGACATTACATACCCACAAACACAAACTATGACAGTGCCAGGAAAACACACACACACACACACACACACACACACACACACACACACAAAAACAATTTCCCCCAAAAGACTGCAGATGAAACCAGTTTTTTTCCCTAACCCTAAGAACAGGAAAGACAAAGCCACAGGAATAAAAACCATCAAGGCATTGTGGGAAATTATAAAGGACAGTGCCAGGAAGCTCACAGAACCAGCAACCACCTCACAATTACCTAAACAACCAGGTATCACACAGAAACACACAAAATCTGGCAAAGCTGCCTTGCACCAACCTGGCCTGCCCATAGAAAAGAAGCCACCTTGAGACACATACCATACACCAACCTGTACACTTAAAAGCAACATATTGCATCACAAATAAAACATTTGCAAAAAGGAATAACATTTCTTGTAATAAACATTCTATAAACAATAAATAAATAAAAATTCCCTAAAAATAATTAAAAACCACCAGGTTCAGAGAACACCAAAGGACCCCACAGTCCTCTCCCTCCTTATCTTTTTCCTTTTTGTCCTTCGACTTCTCCTCCTCCTCCTTTCCCCACAACCCCATCTAGCACTGATGATGTTACCTAGTTTGGTAGTGAAATGTCTGTAAAAAAAACCATCAAGTTCAGAAAGCAGCAAGGATCCCACTTTCCCCCACCTCCTCCCTCTTTCTCCTTTTTGTCCCCCCCCCCCCCAAGACTGCAAATGAAAGCAGTGTTTTTTTCCCCCTAACCCTAAG
This sequence comes from Natrix helvetica, assembly GCF_964273705.1. NCBI lineage: Eukaryota > Metazoa > Chordata > Lepidosauria > Squamata > Natricidae > Natrix > Natrix helvetica. Next base: position 66,682,444 of record NC_138550.1, on the reverse strand, counting down.
GACAGGAAAGACAAAGCCACTGGAATAAAAACCATCAAGGCATTGTGGGAAATTATAAAGGACAGTGCCAGGAAGCTCACAGAACCAGCAACCACCTCAGAATTACCTAAACAACCAGGGTGAAACACATTAAATGTGGCAAAGCTGCCTTGCACCAACCTGGCCTGCCCATAGAAAAGCACCCACTTTGAGATATATAAACCTGATCTGAACACTTTTAAGCAACATATTGCACCACAAAGAAAACATTTGCAAAAAGGAATAACATTTCTTGTAGTAAATATATTTTATAAACAATTAAAACATAAAAATTCCCAAACAATAATTTAAAAAAGATATTCTATAAATAAAAAAATCCTTAAAAACCATTGTTAAGTATTCCACCAGCAATAATTTATACTATAACTATTTTAAGGTATTGTACCAACTGTAACCATTAGTCCACCAGCAATAATTTATACTGTAACCATTTCAAACTATTCCACACACAATAATTTAAAATGAAACCATTAAAAACATTCAATACACAATAAATTACAATAAAACAATTTAAAACAATTCTATACACAATACATTTTAAAGTATTGAGTATAGAATATTTTAAAATGGTTTATTTTAATTTATTTTGGATAGAATCTTTTTTAAAATAGTCTGAGACAATTTAAAAAAAGAATCCATAGACAATAAATTGAAGTAAACCATTTTAAAATACTCTATACTCAATACTTTTAAGTAAAATTATTTAAAAAAAATTCTATGCACAATAAATAAAATATTATTTTAAAATACATTAAAAAAATAAAAGAAAAAAAACCAGGTTACTTACCAGCAGGCAGAATCAGCAGCTCTCCGATGCGATGGATGGATGCAACAGGCAGCAGACAGGCAGAGAGGCAGGAGGACAGGTAAGACTGTTTAAGACTGCTTAGGGCTTAGCCAGCCAGGCGAGGCTGGAGAGGGGAGGGTGGGGGGCTTTTGGCCTAGCCTCGCGGAGGCTTGCCGCCCACGCCAGCCCAGTGCTTCATCGAGGAAAGGCCCAGGGGCCTTTCCTGGGCGAAGCTAGCTTCCCGGCGGCCGCGCGTTCCACGCGATGCCGGCGCTTCGTCCCGGAAAGGCCCAGAGGCCTTTCCTGGGTAAAGCTAGCTGCCCGCCCCCCCTCGCACTTAGTTGCTTACCTGAGGGAAGCAGCAAGCTCCTGGAAGGCAAAGAGAAGGGAGTTTTGAAATGGAGGACCCGCTTTTAAACGGGTCACCTCCAGCCCGCTCACTGATTGGCTGGACTCCAGCCAATCAGTGAGCGGCTGGCTGGGCTAGCTAGTTTAGTGCGGATGGGCGGGGGAGCGAGCGAGCTGCATTGGGACGGCAAGGGCGATTGAGCGACAGGACCGTTGCCGGTTCCCAGAAGTTACTTCCGGGTCCGGTTACTTCCAGGTTCGGTCGCCAACCGGTTCGTGCGATCCAGTGCGAACCGGTAGGAACCCACCACTGGTTTACATGAAACAGGATAAATCCTTCTAAGGGCCTTTGGCAGTTCCAATTTCATTGATACAGGATTTATAATTTTGACAATGGGAAATGGACCCACATATTTTGGACCCAATTTCTTCAATTTCTGCGTGGTTTGCAGAAACCTAGTGGACAAAAATACCCTATCCCCAACTTGGTATTCTTTTGGCTTTTTTTGTCAGCTTGCTTCTTGTGTGCTTGGTGAGCCGCATCTAAGGCCTTGCGGGTCATCGGCCAAAACTGTTGAAATTGATCACTCCATTCGGACAAGGACAAAATTTGCGGCTTCTCTTGAGGCAATTCAGGAATGGGCACAAAGTCTTGGCCAAATGCAATTTTAAAAAGGTCATTCCAGTACTGCAATGTACTGAATTATTGTACACCACCTCTGCATAAGGCAAAAGTCAGCCCAATTATCCTGTTGATAATTGACATAACACCTAAGGTGTTAACTCCAGAACGGAGTTAGTCCTCTCACAAGCCCCATTGGTCTGTGGATGGTGGGCGGAGCTTAGACCCTGGGTGGAGTGTATTAATTTCAGAAATTCTTTCCAAAAGAGGGAGGTGAATTGGACCCCTCTGTCTGAAATAATCATTCAGGAACTCCATATAACCTATACACATGTAAAATAAACAATTTAGCTAGCGACTTTGCTGATGGGATCTTGGAACAAGGTACAAAGTGGACCTGTTTGGAGAACAGATCGGTAATCACCCAAATCACGGTATTTCCAAGATTTTCTGGTAGCTCAACAATAAAATCCATCGATATTTCCTTCCACAGTCGGGCAACACTTTGAAGGAGTCCTTGGGGTTTTCCTGGTGGTCTCTTTGCGGCTGCACAAATAGGACAACTGGTTATATAGGACTGAATGTCTTTTTTCAGGGAAGGCCACCAAAACTGCCTCTTAATCAGATGCACAGTTTTTACAAATCCAAAATGACCCGCCATTCTCGAGTCATGGGCCCATATTGAAAGACAACGGTTTTCAGGCTGGCAGGAATATACAGCTTAGCTCCTATCCAAGCCAGTCCATCTTTCATGGTGCGTTCATCAGAATAATCTTTGAACCAGTCATCGGACGCAAGATCTTTCTTAAGTTTGTCCATTAGGTCTGTGGTTACATCTAAGTCCACTGGGCCCTGGCTCCTAGTAACCATTGGGGCAGCCAGGTTCTTAGCCGGGATGACTGGATGAACCATGGCTGGTCTGGCGCTGTTGTATTGGGGAAGGCTGCACAAAACATCACCCATAAGGATCTTCCCTCCTGGGATGTATTTTAGGGTAAAGTTGCTATCAGGCCTGTAGTTATGTTCTTTTTAGGATCTTTGGCCTGCCACACTTTCTTATAATTTTCTATGCTGTTTCAATAGTGTAGTAGTTGGGAGGGGGGAATAGAAAGGAGTAGGATTGTAGAATGTATTGTTGACATTCTTTTATAGAAGCCAAGGTCATCTTTTGTCTCTGCACCTCGACACCTGACCAGAAGCAGAGGGGTGTAGATGCCAGCGTGGAAGATGATGATTGGAACATGTGATGAATTATGGGGTGTGGGGATAGATATGAACTTTCAACTGGGTGAACCCACAGGATGTAAAATAGAGTTGAAATTTCATAGCATAATGCCAACATGTCTGTCTTATTAAATTGGAGCTTTAAAGATAACTTTGCCTTGGAAAATGATTTAATTCTGCATGATATTTGGAATGCTGACAGTTGCACTGGTTGAAATGCTGTTTAGGTGACAGCTTATGTGGGATCTTCAATGCTTCCAGGTTTTTATGATCAGTCCATACTTCAAATGGGTGTTTTGCCCCCTCCAGAAAATGTCGCCAGGTCATCAAGGCCCATCTAACAGCAAAAGCTTCCTTTTTCCATAGGGCCCATCTTCTTTCTGTTCCTGTAAGCTTAGGTGAGGTGTAAGTGCAAGATTGCAATTTGCCTTCTGTGTTTATTTGGAGCAATACTTCCCCCGTCAGTAGCCACGTCACTAGCATCAGCTTGAACCACAAATGGTGCATCCATGTCAAGGTGTTTTAAAACAGGCTCAGCAGTGAACCATCACTTCAATTTCTTGAAAGCTGCTTGACATTCCATAGTCCAATTCAGAGGCTTACCCGGCCTAGGTTTAACCTCCCCATTGATTTTAGGAGATTTGTAATTGGTAGTGCAATGCTCGTGAACGAGGGGATAAATTGGCGATAGAAATTTGCAAATCTCAAAAAACTTTGCATTTGCTTGCGGGTGCAAGGGGGTGCCCACTCAGTGACAGCCCGGACTTTTGCTGGGTCCATCTCGATACCTTTGTGGGAGATACGGTATCCCAAATAATCGATCCTCTTCTGGTGAAATTCACACTTAGACAATTTGGCATAAAGTTCAGCAGCCCGGAGTTTTATGTGGACTGAGCGCACCAAAGTCGCATGTTCCTCACATGTTTCCATGTAAATAAGGATGTCATCAAGGTAAACTAACCTGCCCTTGTAGAGGTGCTCATGCAAAACTTCATTTATTAATTGCATGAAAACTGCTGACGCCCCCTGCAGTTCAAACGGGATTACTCTAAACTGGAAACATCCCAAAGGGCAGTTGAAAACAGTTTTTCCACTCATCTCCCTCTTTGATTCTGACCCTGTAGTAGGCTTCTCTGAGGTCCAACTTTGTGAAAAGTTTCCCTTTGCCCAACTGTGCTAACATGTCCTTCATGAGTGGCAGTGGGTATACGTTTTCCACGCAAATGGCATTAAGATTTTGTAATTAACACATAAGCCAAAGGAGCTACCTTTTTCTCTCTGAACAATACAGGTGCGGCCACCCTTGGTCTAGCCAGTTGTATAAACCCTTTTTTAAATTTTTGTCAATGAACTTTTGTAATTCCTTCATCTTATGTGGGGTCATCAAATAAATCTGGGGCTTAGGGAATTTTTCCCCTGGGAGGATTTCAATGCTGCAATCAGTGGCGCGATGGGGGGGTAGTTTGTCAGAGGCCCTTTCACTGAAAACCTCCCTGAGGTCCCAATATTCTTTGTGGATTTTCTCTTCTCCTTCAATCTTTTCCTGCACTGCGGCAGCTAGGTTCGTTTTGGCATTGGCCATGTGGGACATCCTCCCCTTCCCCTCAGGGGGTTTAGCAGAACGAATGTACAACCACCCTTTCCTCCAGTTCACGTAAGGGTTCCATTTCCAAAGCCACGGTAATCCCAGTATGAGGGGCTGATCCATCCCAGGTGCCATGATGAAACTCAAGGTTTCTTGGTGAACCCCCATCCACATTTCTATTTGTTCAGTTACAAAATGGGCAGGGACACCCCCAGAGATTGACCCATCCAACTGGCAAAAGGCAATGGGCACTTTCAAAGTTCTCAGTCTTAAACCCATTTTCTCCATCACCTCCAGGCTGATTACACATTGGGTGCATCCAAAGTCTAAAAGGGCCAGCGTCTTGACCTGGGCTCCAGTTGAGGGTACTTTGAATTCTACTGGGATGGTCATGGGGCCCGATCGGGGGCTTACCAAGTGGTCATCATCTGAGTCAGTTTCACTTTCTCCTGCAGAAAAGGAGGGTTCCTTCTCCTCCTGTTCTGGAGGAAGGACATCAGCAACTTCCACGCCTTCCAGGGTGGTTTCACAGTGTCTCCCTAGCTGCCAGCCAGATTCCTTCCCAACAGTCAGGGGTCAGTTTTGGGCCATGTCTAGCGTAGCAGTTGGGCCCCAATGCCACTCTTTTCCTGCTCTTGGTGCCTCTTCGGACCACCCCCAGATATGCAGACAGCTCACAAAACTCCTGAGTGTACTCAGCCACAGCCCCCCCCAGGGTTAACAGTTTCATCCTGCTTGTTCTCTTTCGATTTGGGAGGGGGTCATCAAAGCATTTCCTCAGAGCTGTCATAAAACCCTTGTAATCCCTCAGCAGGGGAGAATCATCGTTATCAAAGCTACCATCCAGGCATCCGCTTTGCCTTCCAAAGCCATAATAACACTTCTCACTTTGGCAACTTCTGATGGGAAATCCTCACCATACTCTTGCATGTAATCCCATACTTGCATACTTGCACAATCCCCCCCCCCCCAGTTCTTTGGGATCTCCCCTGTACTTCACTCCAAGAGGAGGAATCTTTGGAATTCAGCACCTTCGGAGGGTTACCCCCCTTCTTGGAGGAGCTTGAACTGCTGCTATGGCCCCTCCCTCTTGCCTAGCTCTGGTAGCTGTTCTCAGGGATGTTTCAGTGATACTCTCCCCTCCACCTGCTCGGCTAATCCATTCTCCCTTTCAGTGAGACTTACGCAGAAGCAGTGTTGTTCCCAAGCCTCCTGAAGAAGATGAAAAGCATGGGTCATCATGGGAACCTCTCTTTCAGCTGCCTGCCAGTCTTCCTCTGGTTTTTGGCTGGTTAGACATTTGGGTGCTCCCTCCACAGAAGCTTTTAACTCCGGGATGGGTGTGAAGTCAGATCTTGCTTAATGTCAGGCATGCCTCCTTCAATATCCAAGAAAAAAAACCTCAACTCCATTTTAATAGAGCTAAAGTACTTTTACTAGATATGAAGTGAAAGCAGCAAAAAGGGAAGCAAGATCTGAGCCAAAAAGGCGGGAACATGTACATATCAAATGTTTACCCAGCACCCTCCCCCCAATTCCCCAACCCAGTGTCCAATCTGCAACTCCCTAAGGTGTCATGTGGGGTGCATCTTCAAACAGCCTCATCAAGTTGATATGCAAGACAGTTGGCCTTGACCAAGTCCAAACAGCAGCCACCAGCATGCCCAGAAGGTGGTGAGAACAAGACTCCTCCAGTACAATATAATTCCCTTCCCCAATATCATGCCCCCACTGTCCCTGTATCTATGGCAGCCAATAGTAAGCCAGTGTAGCAGAGGCTGAGAGAGACATTTGTTAAGTAAGCCCATTTTTATGACCTTGTCAACTCATAAAGTTGCCATGGTGAGGAAAGGGGGGGATAGTGCATTCCACGTATATCTTCAGCTAGAGTCAGATCTCAGATTACTACAGCAGGCTTGTGAGGCATGAAGCTCATTGGGGAGGTTCACATGGAGCTTGGCAGCTTGGAGTTTTTTCAGAACTTTGCATCCGCTTCATGTGCTCTTCGAGAGTTTCGCTGAATATGAGAATGTCATCTAGGTAAACTTGTATAGATGTTCATGCAGCACCTCATTTATTAATTGCCTGAAGATTGCAAGGGCTCCTTGAAGACCAAAAGGCATGACTTTGACCTGGAAAGCTGCCAAGCAGACAGTTAAAGGCAGTTTTCCATTCATCCCCTTGTCTGATTCTTATGCAACAGTATGCTAGTCTCAAGTCTACTTTAGTGAACATCTTGCCCTTGGCTAAGTGACTTATCATGTCTTTCATGAGTGGGAGTGGTTAGATTCTCCACCCACATGGCATTAATTCCACAAAAATCCCTGCAAAGCCTCACCCCCATCTTTATTCTATTTAAACAGCATGTGGGGTGCCATTCTGGACTTTGCCAGTTGGATAAATCCCCATGCCAGATTGGCATCAATGTATTTCCTTACCTCTTCCATTTCTTTGGGAGTCATGGAGTACATCTTTGGCTTAGGTAGTTTGGCCCCTGATACGAATTTGATTGCACAATCTTTTTAAAAAATGTTTTATTTATTTTATTTATAATACTTTTCATCTCCATCAAAACAGTGTGTGAACTTGGTACAATTATTTGAAAGTTCATAATTCACATATTTGTTGTTATATTCATTACAATAACATTGATAATATAACTATATAACAAGATAATTACAATACATAATATCATCATAAACTTATTTCCAAAGTAACATTTTCTCTTCTTATATCTCCTCCTTCCTAACTTCTGTTTCTATTCTCTAGCTACTAATAAAATACATCCCACATCAAAGTATTCAGTTTCTTCTCTGTCCTTGATAATAAGCATTAATCTTTCTGCGCGTTCCATTATTTTCTGAATTGCCCTCTCATCTGATGGGATCTCTTCTCTTCCATTGTTACGCAAATACAACCCTAAACCCGCAATCAGTACATGTAAAATCAAATATATAGTCTTTTTGTCATATTTTTCTGGTAGGATGCCCAACAAAAATGTCTCTGGTCTCAGTTCAATATGCTTCTTTGTCATTTTTTCACACTAGATACACATTTTTGACCAGGATTTTTTAGTTTTGGGACACATCCACCACATATGGTAATATGAACCTGGCATTAGGTTACATTTCCAACATTTGGCTGATCTATTTTTATACATTCTAGACAACCTTGCCGGTGCAAGGTGCCATCTATAAAACACTTTGTATAATTTTGTACAAGTTTTCCTTATATGCAGTTGACATTGTCATTTTTACATTCTTATCCCATAGTTTCTCCCATTTATCTATTTCTATTGCTTGTCCAACATTTTTAGCCCAGGCAATCGTTGTCTCCTTTACCTGCTCACTTTCTAATTTAATATTCAATAAGTAACCATATAGTTTCATTACTAATTTATCATCTGCTCTGGTTAATATCTGATTTAATTCTGTTGGTTCTTTATTAAAACTACATTTTTGCATCTTTCATAGCACAATTGTATTTGCATTTGTGGCCACGAGGCAATTTCTATTCCTTGCCTACCAAGTTCCTGTTTAGTTTTTAATTCCCCTTCTTTGTTCAAAATGTCTTTGTATCTTACAATTTTCCCATAATATTAAGGTGTACCAATGCCTCCATTGTAGAAAGCCAGATTGGTATTTTCAAATAGTGTTGTTCCTTTATTTTAAGGCAAATACATAACAGTGCATTTCTAACATAATGTCTTTGGAAATAACTGTGTATTTTGTTCTTCCTATACTAAAGAAAGACATGCCAACCTAATTGAAGATCAAACCCTTCTAATGTTAGTAGTCTTTTGTGTCTCAGATTAATCCATTCTCTCACCCTTGTGAGCATCGAGGCCTGGTAATATAGTTCCCAATCTGGTGGTCCAAAGCCTCCCCCTTTTTAGTATCCTGCAACATTTTGATACCTATCCGTGCTTTTCCCCCCCGCTCCAAAGAAATATTAATATTGTTTTGTTTAATGCCTCAGAATATTTTTTCTCCAATCTTATTGGTATAGTCTGAAATAGGTATAGTATTCTTGGCAGGATATTCATTTTTATTGTTGCTATTCTTCCTGACAGTGAGAGTTGTAGATCTTTCCACTTCTCCAAATCCTTTTTAATTTCCCTTAATAATTTCATGTTGTTATCCTCTTTAATTGTTGCACATTTTGCTGTTAATTGTATACCTAAGTATTTCACTTTTTTAAACTGTGTATGTTAATTCTTTCCATTAATCTTCTTTTGTATGGGCCTGTGACATTTTGACTAGAATCTTTGTCTTTTCTTTATTTATTTTCAGTACTGCTACTTCCCCATATTTTTCTAACTGTTTTAATAAGTTTCAGTCCAGTTTCTAAGGGGTCTTCTAATATGAAAACCAAATCATCAGCAAATGCCTATAATTTGTATTGTTCTTTTTGATTTCTATTCCTCTTATTTCTTCATCTTTTTGAATATTTCTATCATCAATATTAATAGCAATGTGGATAGTGGACATCCCTGTCTTGAGCCTTTCTTTCTGTCAAAATTCTCAGCTGTGTCTCCTTTAACTATCACCTTGCTGATTGTTTACTGTAAATTGCTCTAATCATTTTGATGACTTTCTCCCCAAAGTCCATATATTCTAATTGTGCCAACATAAATTGCCAATCGACGTTATCGAAAGGTTTCTGTGCATCTAAGAACAGCAACACCATTTGTTTTCTGGGGTGCGTCTCATAATATTCCAGTTTGTTTAAGATCATTCTCATATTATTTTTAATCTGTCTTTTTGGTAAGAATCCATTCTGATCTGGATTTATAAATTCATTCAAATATTTTTTTAGTCTCTCTGCTATTATTGAAGTGTATATTTTGTAGTCTGCATTCAAAAATGATATTGCCCTATAGTTCTTTATGTGTGCAATCTGTTGAGCAGTGAGTGGGGAGGAAGTTGCAGTCTTCCTCGCTAAAGACTCCTGACAGGTCCTGGTATTCCCTTGGCACTTGTTGCCTGTTGAGCAGGCTGTCTGTGATAGGGGCAGCTGCCTCAGGCTTGCTGGTGCTGCCATGGTTCGTGACATTTTGGCAGCTGTCCAGCTTAATATGTGGCAATGGCTCGATGTCTATTCGTAGCTTCTTGTAGCCTTCCAGCCATGTGATGGTGGATCCCCATTTGTCCAGCCACATGAGGCCCAATATGATCGACTCAGTCATTTTTGGGGAAATGATGAATTGGATGAGCTCTCGGTGGCAGCCCATTTCTAGCCTGACAAGTTATGTCACTAGTGTGGCCAGGGCTCCACCTATCAAAGTCACATTGACCTGTTCAAAGTGGATAGGGTGCCCTATGGGCCTCGTGCTAATACCTAGCTATTTGACTATGGGGAGGATGATTAGACATCTGGTGCAGCCAGTGTCTATGACAGCTTCTACCTCCCCTTGGGCTCCTGTTTCTGGCACTACTATCTGAGTCTTGATGGTGAAAGGACAGATGGCTGCACTTACCATTGGGTTGCCATCACTGCTGCTCCCCTTGGTGGAGCTTGGGGGGCATTCTTCAGCTGGAGTTTCCTTGACTTTGTTGGGAAACAATGGGACCTCTACAGCCTGTTTGGCAATTTTTCACTTCTTTGGTGGTTTCCACTGGATTCTTCTTACCCGGGGTGTGGCTGGCATCTGAACTTGGGCTAGAGCCAGGCATTCTGATATGCCCTGTGGCCATGCTGTCCATACCAGTAGCATTTGACAGTCCCGGATGGTGTGGGCAGCAGTAGCTAAGGCTATTTAGCCAGGGTCTGGTGGCCCAAGAGTCTTCTTGCTGGCTTCTCAGTAGTCAGTTTCCATGGGGGTTGATCTCCAGATCTATGGCCACTGCAGTGTTATACCAGGCATGTATATATTGTGGAACCCCTTGAATGCTGCAAGATTTTCAGAGCTCCGGGACGAGCGCCTCTTTGAAGTGGTGAACAAGGACCAGCGCTCTGTCCAGTCACTCAGTTTCCCAGGCAGTCTACAAAATTCCCAGATTAGTTTTTTAGGAGGTCTTTCCACTTGTTTCAATGCCTTGATTTGGGCCTAGGCTTCTAATTGATAGGGCATGTCTTCAAAGCAGCCCCGGAGCAGTTGGACAAATTCATCCACATCATCTAGCTTGGGGGTTTCTTCATCATGAAGTTCAGCTATCTATTCCACCATTTCTTCCTCATTCATGGCATCTGCAATTGCTGAAATCAATGCCTGGTCTCCATAACGATCTCCATAGCGATCAATGTATGCCAGACTCGGTTAAGGAAATAGGCTAGCCGGCCCGGGGTACCATCAAATGTCACTCTGAACCTTGAATGAGGGGTGGCTGGTGGGGCATGCTGTTGGGCCAGTATTGGTTTCTGGGCAGCTACTGGTGGCTGGAGCTGTGCAGGCTCTTGCAGCTGGGCCATGGCCAGTGGCGGGACTTGTACTGGCTGCAGACCTGGTACTTGTAGTGGGACCATGACCGGCAGTTGGAACAGTGCTGATTGCTGGATCAGCACAGGCTGCAGCATTGGAGCAAGTGTCGACTGATATTTCACCCACCCTTGGCCAGGGTAGAATGCCCACCCAGGTGGGATCTGGTCAGCTGAGGCCAGTCTAAAAACAGGCTGCTGGGGCTGCATACTAAGTCCCACCAGTCCCAATTGTGGCCCCGGGATCACTGGACTGAGCTGAGTCATTGGGCCTTGGTACTGTGTTGTGCCAAATCCCGCATAGGCTACTCCCTCAGTAGACTGGGCTCGATGCTGAAGGCTATGGCCTGATCCATTTTGCACCAAATAGAATGAGGCTGATGCTCCACTTGGTGTTTCCACAGCCTCAAAGTTCAGGAAAGTGAATGTGGGTTGAGCCAAAGCCTACTGGGGTTGCCCAGTTCCAGGGAGCAGAGAGGCAAATGTTTTCTAACAGTATAGGTAGTTGAAGGTGACTCTTCATGTTGTGGTGGTTTCCCTCTCAGTTGTTCTCTTTCCAACCTCCTTCTGGACTCTTCCAACAGTCGTGCAGTTATGTCAGACAATGTTAGTTCATTTCGGGTTAGGACCTCGAGGGATGATACAAAATCATCATAACTCTCATCCAGTGATGACAGAATGATGTAGACTTGATGTAACTCTGAGAAAATAAGTTCTTTTTTATTATTGTCCAAATTTTATTGATTTTAGAAGTTTTACAGGGAAAAGGGGTTAAAATGTTATAGAACATTTTGACAGCTACATCGTGCGGGGGAGAGAAGCCCCCCCCAGGTCTCACAACTTTTACAAACAAAAATAGAAAAATATCAACATTTACATAGATATTAGCAGTTTTGAGTTTAACACAAAATCATCAGTATGTTTCAATCATTTTGTTTTGCATTACTTCCATAAAGGTACATTGTAACAACAATTGCAATAATGTTTCAAATCACTTTTGTGATCTGAGTCTTCTAGTTGTCGCATCCTCCCCCCCGTCCACTGGCAGAGCCTCAGCCCCTCCCTCCTTTGTTTCTTGTGTAACATCCCCCATTTCACCTAAGAGAGCACTATGTTTTTTAGTGAAAGCCTCTGCTTCCCCAACTGTGTTGATTCTAATTCTACTGCCCTCCCAGAAAATCAACATGCCTTCTGGTAACAGCCACCTAAACCAGACCCCATTATTTTATAATTTTTTTGCTAAGAAGGAATATTTCCTTCTGTTATCTCTTACTTTCTTTGGGATCTGTTTAGGAATGGTTATTTCTTTATCATATTTTTATGGTCCCCCCCTTTGAGCTCCTAGAACCTCATCTCTTGTGGTTTTTCTAGGAAATTTAACATGAACTTCTCTTGGAACATTGTGTGTTCTTGCATAGGCTGAATTAATCCTATAGATCAGGTCAATATCCCACTGAAGCTGTTGTTTATCTCTGTTAATATATTCTGCTAGTATTGTGGTCATAATCTCCTTAAGATCTTCATTCTCAAGTTTTGGAACCTAAGGAAAAAAGACATCCTTTCAAATTCCATTTTTATCACGTGATTTTCAAATTCTATATTCCCCCTTTGGATTGTCTTCACCTCGTCTCTCATCCCAACCGCACCCTCCTCCAGTACACCTATCCTCTGTTCATTCCGTATGGTTTATTGTTTCGTCTCTCTGAACTGTTCATTTAAGTCCTGCAGTTGTTTTTTCATTTCGTCCTGCCCTTTAAGATGGATTGAAGCATCTGATGAATAGACAAATCCTTTGCACTCTCTTCAAGGCCTTTAGGTTGTAAAAAAGATCCCAGTTGTGACTGGTGAGCAATCAGGCTGGACGTGGAAGATGTCAGGGCCGATGAGGCCTTACCAGGCGGTAACTTCTTTGGACCCATCATGAGGCTCAGAGATAGTTATTGTTCTATACAAAGAAATGGTGTCTGTGGGAAAGCACAGCCTGTAGGGATCACCAGGCAAGCAAGTCGAAAGGAGATTTGTCTGATACAAAACTAGAGCAAGTCGAAAGGAGATTTGTCTGATACAAAACTAGAGCAAATAGGTGGGTCAAAATATTCAAAATCCAGGGGGAAAACGTATTTGAGGAGGCTCCTGGAGGTCTCTGGGGTGGAAATTAGTTCAAAGCCATAAAGTTTTCCAAGGGAGGAGTCTCATTCATAAAGACAAAGAAGAAGGAGGAGGAAGTTGGCCATATTGGCTCATCCAGTACAGGTGGTCAGGAAACAACAAGATCAAAGTTCCCATGCATAGTTTAGAGAAGAATCAGTTCAGCCATCCTTTCTCTCGCAATTGTGGTCAAAAAAGAAATTCCCCCCCCCATTATTTAAGGGAAGTGAAAGTAGATTTTAAACTTTCTCTCTCCCACATAAAAGGGAGAGATTTTCCAAGTGCCGCTTTTCCAAGGGGGGTGGAAATTCCCCCCCTCCAATCTTAACTCCTCCAAAGGTTGAAACAGAGTCCCCCCCAAAAAACTGCAGAACAGTCAATAGAGTAAAGACAGTAAAAGACCTGGGGAGACCCCTCACCTCACCGCACTTCAGCTGTTTCATTCAAATTGATCATTTCCTTCCAGGCTGTGTTCGGCGAAGTGCGCGGTGGTATTCCGCACGCTCCCTATGCTTTCCGGCTCCTGGGGCAAAGCTGGAGACCCGCCCGTGGCCACCGCCATTCCAGAGGGTCCCAGCAAGCCACCCCTATGGCAGGGCGCCCCTCCAAGGCACCCTGTGCTCCCCCTAGACTTCGGGGGAGCCCACCGAAACAGCGAGAAGGCAGACGCACCCGACCGTCGCCTTCGGCTGCCGGAAGTCATCCCAAAATAAGTTCTTTTTCATGTAGCTCTTGGAAAACTCCTTTCATAAAGTTTAAATGAGCCAACATATCTCCACCCTTCAGAAGACGTGCCCTAAACAGTTTGCGGGTAAGATGTATATGTGCACCTACAGTGTCACATACATATATCTTCTTCAAATTCTCCTAACATCTTGCTGCATAATTCTCCCCATGAATATGAACTAACTGTTGGTCAAGTCAGTGTTAGACCAATTACACACAATACTTGGTCATTGCATCTTTGAAACTCTGCTATCTTCTTGGCATCATCCTCATCATCTGGATTCCAAAAAGTCACGTCCGGTGGATTCTGTACAGCATCCCACAATCCCTCAGTACGCAGGAGTAGGCTGCACTTCATAGACCAGGAAACATAGTTTGTTCCATCCAATCGGGTTATCAGTGATAGATTTGCTGATGGTGCATGTGCCATCTTCTCCATAATAGTAAAACTTACAAACTAAACAGCTATCTGTATATGGTAATGCGTATGAACACCAACTCTCTCTTTAGCTACGTCTGGTACACTCTGGGCCCATAACCAGTGTTAAGTAATTAAGCTCCCGATTAGGAGAGCGAGTGTGCAAAGAAGCATAATGAGAGTGGTATGGAATAACACGCACAAACCAGCATACAGAGACACTGAATAGTATAAAATATAGTAGTTTACTATGTGGAAATATAGAGGTATTCAGAGTCCAGTTAACAGTCCAAAATCATACACGGTTCAGTCATTCAGTTATCAAATAGTCAGTCTAGCACACAAAACAACTAACAGTAGCAACCCACAGTACCTCACAATACACCAATCAGCATCTAACAAACAGAGAGCTAACAGTCATTCTGGCTCCCTCTTATGGCTGCTTGAGGTAACAAACCAATTACATCTCTCTAGCATTTAAAGTAACAGATACATTTGTTACAATCATAGCTTATATACATTGCCAAGCCAAGCCTAGGGTTACATCCCTAACAGGCACCACCCACATTGAGCTGGCTGAACTGCTCCGGAATGCCCACCAATGACTGGTTGCAAAATGGTGGCAGGAGTCCCCATTCTCGAGAGCATCTGGGGTCTGTCATTCCTGATGCCCTCCACTCATAGGCTGCGGTCTGTTCCAATCTACCTTCCATCCACCGGCTCGACAGCATCTCCTCGACCCTTGCTTCTTGGGGTAGCATGGTTCCCGTAGCCTCATTCCACAGAGTCAGGTCTGGCTGTGCGGCTTGACCAGGTGCCAGCTCTTTGGGCCGGGTACCCAGCTGACACTCTGCTTCCGCAGCCATCTCCACTTCCACCATGGCTTGGGAAGAGGAGTAGATGGTCTTGACATAAGTCGCCGAGCCAGTCCCCATAGCTCCCTCTTTGGCTGCTTTGTCTTCCTCCATCTTCCCTGAGTTTTCATGCTGCCCGGTCTCGGGTCAGTGTTTGGGGCTCAGGACTCTGGACAGCACCCTGAAGTTCAGGGAGCTGGTTAGAGTTTTAAAGGAGATTCGGGTTAATGTCAGAATTCCAAGTAACACCCCAATGAAAAAAACTCTGAGGCTTGAAATTCCTCAAAGTTCCATTTTATTAGAGATGTCATATTGGCACATCTGGGAAAACCCGAATCTGAAATCTTCCAGGTTTTCCCCACCCAAATGAAAGTCCAAGTCCCTGCCCAGTACCCGCATGTCCAACACATGACCCAATCAGGTACCACCCCATCTGGAGATGCCTCCCAGTCATACCCTTCCAGGTGCATGGCAAGATGTCCTTGACTCTCTGAGAAAGGAATGTTATTTTGACTATATATCTCCCATACTCCATATAATTCATCCCTCACATTTTCCCACAGTATTGAATGTGGCAAGCCAGAAGGCCCAATGCAAAAGATGGCTTCCAGGCCTGATAGTCAGAAAGTCACAAAAGGTGATAATGTGACCAGGATGCTGCACCCTTCATAAATATGAGCCAGTTGTCAGTGTCTGAATTTTGATCACACGGTCACAAGTGTGAAAAATGGGCATCAGTCACTATTTTCAGCAGTATTGTAACTTTGAAGGGTCACTAAATGAACTGTTGTAAGTCAACGACTACCTGTTTGGAACTTTCAGTCAAGATATCTCTGAAGGAATTGAGACCACATTGCAGCAAGATGCTGCCCAAGCCTCTCTGAATAAGGGAGTGATTGTGAGATTCTTACATTCTGGACAATTGTGAGATTCTTACATACTGGACAATTGGTTCTCATGAGTAAACTTCAGAAACTGAAGTATTTCAATGCAACCAATATGCATATTTAATTGCCTCCAAAAGACTCCAGATAATGCAAATAAATCCAATATAGATAACGTTATTTCTCTGGAGAAAGATATAAGCTTTTCTGTAACCAATTCATCACTAGTAATTTGATAAATAAATTGTGTAACTTTGCTTAAATAGTAAAATAAAATATTTTTCTTCATTGAAAGTAATTTAAAATCATGAAGTTGGAAGCAGCTCTTGGTTCAGATTTGTCCAATGAAGGATTTTAAATTAAGCCATTCATACAAACACTACATATTTCAGATTTTGCTCTCAAAGAAGTCCTACAATATGCATCCATTGTCCTGTATTCTAGATTCTGAAATAGAAGAGAAAGGCCCTTAGTCTTCTGTGTCATGTTCTTTAACTATATTATTATTGTATTTACTTTTTGTCTTTTATTAAGATTAATCAAGTATAGTTCATTCTTTGTTTCCATTTCTCCCATTTTTTCTTGATTTTCTTTATTTCTATTTCTGTTTGTCAGAATTCTTCTTAATAGTGCTTCGAAATTACCTTTTTA
Source organism: Natrix helvetica (assembly GCF_964273705.1). Lineage (NCBI taxonomy): Eukaryota > Metazoa > Chordata > Lepidosauria > Squamata > Natricidae > Natrix > Natrix helvetica. The sequence continues at coordinate 66,665,741 of NC_138550.1, read as the reverse complement.
ATTACCATATCACAAATATTACATATACTCAGCCTTATAATCAACTAGAATTTTTATATGTACTATTAACACAAAGTATGTATAAAGTAGATAACCCAAATAAAAAAGTAATAAAAAGTTAATGGTTATAAATTACCTTTATAGAAAGTACTCTAAGAATCTGAATTGAATTAATAAAAATGTGACTCTGCAAAAAGAGAAATAGTTCCATTTTTGTTAACAGAGCAAATTAGTTAATTTGGTAAAAATGAGCATTCTGAAATTTGTAAATGAAAAGCAGTACCCGCCACCTTCTTCCTTCACATTTTAAAGTGATTTCTTTGGGGAAATTTATAGAAACACAGACAACTCCCTATATATGTGTGTGTGTTTGTGTGTGTGTGTGTGTATGTATTTGTGTTACAACCCCTGGTATGCCCAAATTACAGCCCAGGTTCAAATCCCAGTAAGGCAGCGGTTCTCAAATAGTGGGGCTCCGTAAAGGGGGGCGCGAAGGCTCCCTTTCCATCTGGGTGCAACGGCGGCGAAGGCGTGGGCGAGGCATAATATATCCCGCCTGGAAGTGGCAGCACTTCAGACTGTGGATTTTCATTGGAGCCGCGGGCTGGAGCTGTGCAAGAAGCCTGCTCGGGCGGGGGTGGGAGGGAGGGAAGCATGGGACCGCCCATCTTCACCACCGCATAGCTCGCCTCCCCGCCAGCAGCTCCACCGCCAGCATTCTGTCTAGAAGCGGAAGCGCAACAGCCGCTGTTGGGGAAGGGACAAAGGGGCGGCGGTCGCCCGATCTTGCCACCGCCACCCCTTCACCCCTGGTAATGGCGACTGTTGTGCTGCTGCTTCCAGCTGGGGTGCTGGAGGAGCTGCTGGCAGGGAGGGAGGGAAGAAGGGGAGGAGGGAGTAAGGATAGACAAGCAAGAGGGAAAGAGGAAAGAAAGCAGGAGGGCAGAAGGGAGGTGGAAGGAAGGAAAGAAAAGCAGCCACGCTGGAGGGAAAGAGGAAAGAAGGCAAGCAGGCAGGAAGGAGGCAGAAGGAAGGAGGGAAGAATGGAACTGGAAGGGAGGCAGGGAAGGAGGGAGGGAGAAAGGAAGGATAGGAGGATAGGGAAAGAGGAAAGAAGGCAGGGAGGCAGAAGGGAGGGAGGTGCAAGGAAAGAAGAAAGCATAGATAAGCAGGAGGGAAAGAAGGCAGGCAGGCAGGGGGAAAGAGGAAGGAGGGAACTGGAAGGGAGGCAGGAAGGAAGGGAAGGAGGAAGGGAGGGTGGAAGGAAGGATAGACAAGTAAGAGGGAAAGAGGAAAGAAAGCATGTGACTACGGTGGGAGACGAGGAAAGACCGGTGTGCTATGTTATGCAGAGGTGTACTTATAACAATTTTATAGACAAATGATACTATTTACAGTCGCGCGAGGGGGGGGGCGCGAAATGTTTTCTTCTTCCTAGGGGGGGCATGACAGAAAATAATTGAGAAGCACTGCAGTAAGGGTATGGCTAGCTGATGAGAGCTAAATAGCTTGAAATAGATCTATACTAGTCTCCCATTATTTATTTATCAGCACAAATACAACACACACACACACACACACATATAAATGTCAGTCAGATCGTATTGTGCAAAATATGTTAATTTTATTAGTAACTATTAATTATCCTTGTTTCTATATGAATTCTGTAGAGCTGATTCTGTACTCAGTTTGATTTTTCACAATCAACCTATTCTACTTAAACAGATTATATTTTTCATCAAATGTCTTCACTTTGTGTTTCTGAGATAAAATATGGTTGGTATATAGGTATGCAATAAAATATATAAAGTATTTCTAAATAACAGTAAATTTAATTAAGGACTGTTCTAATAAAATATGTAAAAACAGCAGTCTGTTAGCTACTGGAGAAACAAATGCTCTTTGATTGCAATATATGCCACAAATAAGAAACAGAAACAATTCTACAGAAGGCTACACAAACAAATGATATGGATTATGAAAATGTATGCTTGATAGGAGACTTTAACACAGTTGTGTATGTTAAAAAAGACTACAGATGATACCAATACTTAAAAAAGACTCAAATTTGGAAGAATGGCAAAAAGGCATTAACAGTTTTGTCTGGGCTGGAAAAAAACCGAGAGTAAAACTTAAACTAATGCAAGATATACGTGAAAGAGGAGGCCTAAAAATGCCCAATTTAAAATTATACTATGAAGCAGCAGTTTTAGCAACAATCAGCGATTGGATCAACCTAACAGAGGATAGAATATTGAAGATTGAGGGTTATGATTTGCTATATGGCTGGCATGCCTACTTAATATATGACAAGAAGGTTGATAAGATCTTTAAAAGTCATATTTTAAGGAATGCCTTATTGCGTGTTTGGAAAAAATATCAATATAGGTTAAACAACAAAATACCTATGTGGGGAGTGCCTAGACATGCTATAGAGAATATAAGTATAGAACAAAAACAAGATCTAACTACATATGCAGAACTCCTTAGTATGGACAGAGGTGTGCCGCAGCTGAAATCTCTGAATGTATTAAGAGACAAAAGGATAATTCAAACTTGGTTCCAGTATGGTCAGTTACAGGCTAGATGGAAAAAAGACCAGAAACTCATTATTATCCAAAGTGAGGATAACTTGATAAAACAAATTAGGGATCAGGGCCCAATGCATATAAAAAGGTTGTATAATGTATTGATAGAAATAGGCTCAAAAACAGAACTAGTTAAAGATTGTATGATAAAATGGGCACAAAATTTCGAGGAACCAATAATGATGGAAACATGGGAGGAGATTTGGGTAAGAAATGTAAAATTTACACAAGCCCAGAACTTGAGAGAGAATTTCTATAAGATGTTGTACAGATGGCATCTGGATCCAAAAAGGCTAGCCTGTATGTATCCGAACTTACAATCTAAATGTTGGAGATGTGATTGTGTTAATGCCACGTACTACCATATCTGGTGGACTTGTAAAAAAGTTAAAGCATTTTGGATAAAAATATGGTGGGTTATTCAAAATATGTTGAAAAAGAGGATAAAGTTCACACCCCAGTTGTTCTTGTTAGGCATAGTTTCAGACTGTACTGTTATAGAGACTAACCTGATTTTGAACCTAACGACGGCAGCAAGATTGTTGGTGGCGCAATACTGGAAGAAGGAAGAGTTGCCTACCATCCAAGAATGGACATTAAAAGTAGCAAACTTAGCTGAGATGGCCAAAATTTCAGCGTATTTGAAAGATCATTCGGATGAGAAGTACAAGCTGGATTGGATAAGATGGATTGACTACATTCAAAATAAATACCGGACTAAAAAATTTCAGTTAGCGTATGAATGAAGGCATAAAGGACATTACAATTTATTTAAAACTAGTTTAATAAAGAGGGAGTTAAAGCACAAGTATAGTAATAGGTTAAAATTAGTTAGCTTATCTTAGCATATGGTTGTTAAATGTTTATACCCTGTACTTTGCTCTGGGAGGTCGGAGGGAGGGAGGACGGGAAGAGGGAAGGGGTGATAATTGTAAAACTTATTGAAAATTTTAATTAAAAAAAAATAAAAAAAATAAAAAAAGACTACAGAAGTAATAAAAGAAATTTTATTGGAGAGAACTTTGTAAAGATGGTCCAAAGAATATATTCCAACCAAACAGCAAAGGTGATAATAAACGGACAAACAGGATAATTTAACATAAATAATGGAGTAAGATAAGGAGATTCTCTATTGCCTTTACTAGTCATACTAACTCTAGAAGTCCTACTTAGACAGGTCAGACAAGACCAGGAAATAAAAGGCCTGAGATTTTTTTTAAAAAGAACAATACAAAGTACAGCATTTGCTGATGATTTGGTATTTATTTTGGAGGAACCATTAGAAACAGGACCCAAATTGGTTAAAGAAATAGAAGAGCATGGTGGCAGGACTTAAAATAAAATAAATAAGGTTAAGACTAAGATACTAACAAAGAACCTTACAAACAAACAGAAAAATGAATTAGTGGAAAAGATGGGCATGCAGGTGACTTAAAAAGTTAAATATTTGGTAATCTGGCTAACAGCAAGATATACATCGATCAAAGAAGATAACTATACTAAATTAATGCAGCAAAGAAAGAAAGATCTGGATAAATGGAAAAAGCTACAACTTTCATTAATTGGAAGAATAGCTACATTCAAAATGAATATTCTACCAAAAATGCTATTCCTATTCTAAGTAATTCCAATAAAATTAGGGAAAACCCTTTTTGAAGATCTAAATAGATCAATAAAAAAGTTTATTTGGCTAGAGAAAAAACCACAAATTAAACTAATAATTTTTTAAATATTTTTTTTCCAATATAAACATACATATTTTACAGACAGTACTGGGTTAAGTCTTTTTTAAACCACATAAACAATAGTAATACAAATAAGTATGTGTACTTTAAATCTTCCAACTTCAATAATATTGGTCTCTTTCCATAATTCTTTATCATTTTTCCAATAGTTCATTTAAACATAAATAACATTTCTTTTTGCCTTGTATTTATTATCTCCTGCTAAGTAGTATCATTTAATATATATATATTTAAATTACTCATTATGCCACAATAATTTTGATGTTCTGAATATGTAGGATTGCTAATGCCAGGTATTAACAATATTGATCAATTCCGGGAATATATCTCAATCTCCCCATAATTTCTAATCCTTACTATTTTAATTTCACAATATACTTTAACACATTATTAATGTTATTAATACAATTACATTGCCGAATTCTAAATTCTCACTTACTAATCTTTACTTATTGGGGTTACAACAAATATCTATTAACATACATACTATTTTATCTATATCTATATATATATCTTCCCCTTTTATTAATACATTTTCTCATAATCCATCATCTTAATTTTTTTGAAATTCCATCATTTATCAACTTTTTAATCAATCTTTTCACTTTCTTTCTTAAAAACATGCATCTCTTTTTGATTTTTTATACCTACTAAATTTTCTTTTCGGAGTACCCAGCCATCCATAAAACTTTCTTTTGTTTTTTTGAAGATATTTCCCTTTTTTTCTCAGCTCTATTATAAATCTTTGAAAACGTATATGATTATCTTCTACTTATTATTCTACTTGACTTTTTGCATCTCATTTTGGTTTTTCCCTTCCACTATTTTTCCCAGTTCCTCATCATTTTCTTGTATGTCATGTTCTTCTTTTCTTTTCTTTTCTTCTTAATTATTGAGTAACTTCCACACCCTTTCTGTGTCTTTAAACAATCCCTTTGTCTCCTTATCATCTAATAAAGATTCACACATATTTTTTACCATAGCTATTAATTCTTCATACATCTATAATGTCTCTTGCAAATTCATTTTAAAGTAATTTGTTAAAAATTATAAAAAATGTATTCCAATATCTCAGTATTTTAAAACTCCTGCTTAACAAAATTCCATCAATCCCACAATTAAATGTCCAAAGCCCCACAATTTATAATCTTAACCTTTATCGTTCCACAAGTATATATATCTCTCAATTATTTATAATTTTAAAGTCTTATTTGGCTTTTCTTCTTTTTTCTTTTCTTCTGGGCCTTTTCTTCTTTTACCTTGTAAAATGTTCCATTCAAGAATTTTAATAGTCCAATCCAAATCCAAATTAATTTGCTACAGTTGTCCAATCATTCAAGTCCAAATCCAATGTCCAATTTTAGTAAAATTTATTTATTTGCAAGTTAGTTCCTTTTATATGTTTTCAAATGTAAATAAAAGAAAAAAAAACGTTATCGAATTATCCCAGTCGCCTTCTAGCTGATAAAGTCAAGTTTAGGCCATCCTCCAGATGTTGTTACTTCTATTCTGTGTATTGTTCTTTGTGTATATTAAAGTGACTTCCACTGAATATGCTGCATCTATAGTGCTGTAATATTTCTTTTCCTCCAGTAGATGACTCTCTTTTTCCCAAATCCAATGCTAAACAGTCCATCAAAAACAGCTGGTTATCCAATAAATACAGAGGGTTTAAAGCCACAGAATGTCAGCATTCCAAATATCATCCAGAATTAAATCAAAGTTCAAGGCATAGCTTTCATCAAAGTTCCAATTTAATAAGAGAGACATGTTGGTACCTCTGTGGAAAACCCGAATCTGAAAACTTCCTGGGTTTTCCACCCAGTTGAAAGTTCATGATCTTGCCCCCACACCCACAAGTCCATCACATGGTCCAATCTTCCACTGCCACGCTGGCATTTCAACCCATCTAGTTCTGGTCAGGTGCAGAGGTGCGGAGACAAAGAATGACCTTGGGCTTCTAAAAAATGTTTTATTTTGACAACAACACATTCTACAATTCTACTCCTCACTATTCCCCCTCCCAATTACCCCACTAATGAAACAGCATAGTAAAATAATAGAGTGTGGCAGGCCAAAGATCCTAAAAGGAATATGACTACAGGCCTGACACAGATAATCAAAATAATTTCTCCCTAAATTCTCTTTTCAAATTATTTGCTGTTTTTTTCCGAGCTTTTTGTATTTTTATAGCTTCTTTAGGGCTTCTCCTGCCTCTCAATTTCCAGTCTCTCCATGTGTTAAGTCGCTGCTTTTTTAAACTTAGGAGTTATATTTTAACATTCTTGTTATATCCAAGCTTCAAGGTAAAAGTTGGTAATTACCTCACCCAGTTTCTATGATCTACCCATACACCGGTCCTGCACAAATCTTATTGTACGGTTGTCCCAGCCTCGTGACTGCCAAAAAATGGTGGTTGTCCCTGCTGCCAATTCGGGGAGAGCTTGCTTTAGACCTAACGAGGAAATTGAGGATTTATCATGGTCAGTGAAGTGCCTCTCCTTCCTTCACTCCATGTTCAAGTTGGCTATGACCCCATGGGGTCTCCTGACAGCAGGTACCAGCTGGATTTTGTGACACTTGCGGAACTTGCTATTTTCCAGCCGTTCTTGCTGTGACATCAACCGGAAAAAACTAAAAATGTTACAGGGCAGTAAAGATAAGGGAGGATTTGGACTACCAGACTGGGAGCTGTACTATAAAGCCTCAACCCTTACATGGATAAAGGAGTGGATAAATTTAAAGAACAAAAGGATTTTGGCAAGGATGTGATTTGCAATGGGGTTGGCATACATTTATATGGGATGGAAAAAATAAAACACCAGTTACTTTCAAAGACACCAAGTTAGAAACACTCGATTATCAGTATGGGAAAAAATTAAACATGATCAATACAGCAAAATACCGGTCTGGCTATCTACAATGGAAGCATTAATATATCCTGATATGTTAGATCTGGATAAAAAAAGATATAAAGATATATTAAATGAACAAGGGAAATTAAAAATGAAACAGGGATTAAAAAATCGGAATCAATTTGGACTGGTGGGCCTATATGCAAATACAGACGAGGTATAATAAAGATACAGAAAACTATGGATTTTATAGTGAACCACAAGAATTGGATAAGATACTACAGGGAACAGATGAAAAACTGATTATAGATTGACAATGTCAGCAGTGTATAAAGAAAATCTGTACAAAATATTCTATAGATGGCATCTACCACCAGCAAGATTGGCAAAAATGTTCCCAAATAGGTCACCAGAATGTTGGAAATGCAAACAGACACAGTGAACGTATTATCATATGTGGTGGACCTGTTCATCCACAAAAAAATATTAGACAAAGATTAAAAAATGGTTAGAGGAAATGGTAAAACAGCAAATAGACCTAAAGCCAGAATTATTTCTATTAGGCATATTAACAGAGAAATATAATAAAATAATTCAGTACTTAATGTTACACATAATAACAGCGTCCAGAATCACATATGCACAAAATTGGAAAAATGGAAACATACCCACAGAGGAAATGGTAATAAAGAAAATACTGGATTGTGCCGAAATGGATACGTTAATTATGGAAATTAAAGACAAAGGAGAAACAAACTTGCACATTGTGTATACTTATTGTGCAGGATTTGAAGTTATAAAGGCTGTGAAGTACTCATATTGATAGTTGGGAAGTATACTATTGTCAGCCCTCCCAGGTAAACCAGACACAAAACACTGCCAGATGAACTAATTATCCTTTATGGTAAAGCTGCAATAAGAGAATTTTGAAAATATGAAAGTACAAATCTCCTGCTGTCAGTTTTAACAGCCTATCAATTAGTGCAGGTCATTCTTAAGTTTTTTTCTCTAATCTTTAGGTCACTGGAACTCCTCCCCTCTGGTCTGATTATATCCTAGGCAGCAACTCTTACTCTCATTCTTCACATGACAATAAATGAGTGAAGTATTATTCTCCTTCAAGTATCTCCTTCAAACATTGTCTGTCTGTCTGTCTGTCTGTCTATCTATCTATCTATCTATCTATCTATCTATCTATCTATCTATCTATCTATCATCTATCTGTCATCACACATGTATTTTGCAAGAAACCTTTGCAAGACACCTTTCAGATTAGGAGAACATAGGAACTCCCTCCTAATTATATTCCACCTACTGTATTTTTCAGAGTATAAGACACACACCCCTAAAAGAGGGTGAAAATTTGGGTGCATCTTATACACCGAATGTAGTCCCAACTACCCACTTGCCCCCACCCTTTGGCCTCTGCCTCCCAGAAATTTGCCTCCTTGCAGCAAACAGCAAACAGCCTGTTTCAATTTCAGCTTCAGCACAGCTTGATTACTACAAGCAGCTGATTTTCAGTTGGATCAGCCTCCTGACCATCAGCTGTTTCAGGCTGCAGGGATTGCCATTGCCTATTGCTGCCTTTGTGCACCCTGTTTTCGGCCTCTGCCCTCCCCATTTTCTGCCCATTCCAATCCCTGTCACCTGGAATAGTCGGGAAATGGCGCACACAGAGGCTGAAAACAGGGTGTGCGGAGGCTGAAAAAGGGGCATGTGGAGGCGGCAATAGGCTATGTCAATCCCTGCAGCCTGAAACAGCTGATTGTCAGAGGCTGATCCAACTGACGATCAGCTGCTTGTGTTAATCAGGCTGTGCTGAAATTGAAACTGAAACACACTGTTTGCTGCAAGGAGGCAAATTGCTGGGAGGCAGAGGCAGATTTTTTTTCTTTGTGCTAAGGCTAAACTGAAATAGAAACAGGCTGTTTGCTGTTTGCTGCAAGGAGGCAAATTGCTGGGAGGCAGAGGGAGAGGCAGATGTATTTTCTTGTTTTCCTACGAAAAACTAGGTACATCTTATACTTTGGAGCATCTTATACTATGAAAAATATGGCAATTCTTTAGTTATTTAGTTATGATAGCATAAACAATCATAACAAAATTTTTGTTTTTCTTCCTGCATTCTAAGATTTGATATGGCATCCTTAATACAAGAGCTTATTATTACATGTCATGTATTTTTTATAAAACACAAGTTATTCTATTGTAACAAGCTTCTTCACTTCTGCTTTGTTTATTTAATACCATTCTTGTGGTATTTTTAGCTGCAAGCTGTCAGGGTTCCAAATAGCATCCAAAAGTAAATCAGAATCCAAGGCAAAGTATTGCTCAAAGTTCCAATTTATTAAGAGAGCCATATTGGCACATCTGGGAAAATCTGAATCTGAAAGCTTCCAGGTTTCCCCACCTAGTTCAGAGTTCAAGATCTTGCCCCACACCCACAAATCTATCACATGGCCCAATCTCCCACTGCCATGCTGGCAGTTCCACCCATCCAGTTCTGGTCAGGTGCTGAGGTGCAGAGACAAAGGATGACCTTGGCTTTCTAGAAGGAATTTTGTTTTGGCTACAAAGCATCTAATTCCGTTCAATCCCCCTCCCATTTTCCCACAGTAGAAAAAGATAGAATAATAGAAAGTTTGGTAGGCCAAAGATCCAAGCGAAATATGACTGTAGGCCTGACAGGTGGCCTCTCCTTAGAAGAAAAGTGTATCCTGAAAAGAGAATAATGTGGGGGATTAACATAAGCATACCTAACCACCTCTCCCCCCCAGGGGGGGCCTTTGGCTTATTGGGGAATTTATCATGGAATTGTTTCACTAATTTATCAGCTTTTAAATTTCAACTTTTCACCCAAGTAGCTCCAGACAAAGGGTACCCCTTCCAATGCACTAAATACTGTAACTGACCTCTATATAATCTAGAGTCTAAGATTCTCTTCACTTTGTAGTGAGTTTCTCCTTCTATCACTACTGGAGGAGGGGGAGGCTGGGTCAACGGTCTTAGGTTGGACCTAATCACAGGTTCCAGGAAGCTACACTGAAAGACAGGGTGAATTTTCCATAGAATTCTTGGCAGACTGAGCTGAACCGTAGTTGGGTTAATTATTTTCACTATTGGGAAAGGACCTAGAAATTCCGGCCCTAGTTTCTTGCTAGACATTCTTAACTTTATGTATTTGATAGACAAAAAAACTTCATCCCCCACATGGAAAAGGGGTTGGAACGAGTGGTGCTTATCAGCTTGTTTCTTGTATTTTTCTGTGGCTTCTGCCAGAGCTTTTTTTTGTATTTTTCCACCCCTTTTTAAGAGTGTCTGTCCATTCAGTCAGAGACATGGAGATGGGGCTCTCTGGACAGCTCAGGCATGGGAAAAATTCCATGCCACTGGTAAATTGAAAAGGAATTGACCCAGTGCTCCTGTGAACAGCATTGTTATATGCTACTTCGGCGAATGGTAGCAGGTCCAACCAATTGTCCTTCTGGTAATCCACATAACAGCGGATATATTGTTTGGCCAATGCATTCATGCTCAGATGGAAGGCCAAGCTGAGTCTTGTGTGGACCCAATGGACCTCACGAGCTCCCTCCAGAACTTGGCAGTGAATTGAACTCCACGGTCAGAGATGATTCTCCTAGGTACGCCATGTAGGTGGTAAACATGTTTGACAAACATCTTTGCTAGCTTCTTTGCATCCCATGGTCAGCTAGGACTAGCCACCCATTACAGTAATCCAGGTGCCTTGCCTGGCTGTATTTTCATGGTTGCACAAGTGGTACAGCTTTTGACATAGTCTTTCACTTCTGCTTTAATTTTAGGCCACCAAAATTGATGTCTGGTGGGGTGGAGCATTTTTAGGAATCCAAAGTGACCTCCCAATTTCACGTTGTGACTTTGCTGTAGTACTTCCAGCCTCAAGTTCACAGGAACATACAGTTTGGATCCTTTCCAAGCTAAACCATCTCTCATCGTCAGGATGTCTGTGTGTCGTTGAGTCAGGGGTCGGTTGGCAACACCGATTTCATTGCTGTGATCAGCTTGTCCTGGATGAGGGTAGGTGGCATTTGGTCTGGCCTCTGGTGGTAACTTGAGCCACCTTTTGGTTGAGGGGAATAATGGGGTGAATCACTTCTTCCCTCTTACTATCATATTGCGATCTTCTTTATAAGGCATCTGCCAGCAAGTTCTTCCATGCAGGGATGTGCTTCAGTTCGAATTTAAACCTTCTGAAGTATTGTGCACAGTGAACTAGCTTTGGAGACAGTTTCTGAGGGCTTTTGAGGGCTTTGAGGTTTTTATGGTCAGTCCAGACCTTGAATGGCACATCCCCCCCTATAAGAAATGTCTCCAGGTGAGTAGGGCCCACATGACCACATAGGCTTCTTTCTCCCAAATGGCCCACCTTCTTTCAGTGGCGGTGAGTTTTTTGGAGACATAAGCACATGGCAAAGAGTTGTCCCTCTTTGTTCTTTTGCAGCAACACTGCCGCTACAGCCACATCACTGGCATCTGCCTGGATTATGAATTGCTGTTCTGGGTCAGGGTGTTGCAGTATGGGCTCTTGGGCAAAGAGCCATTTTTATTTCTCAAATGCTTTTTGACAGTCCATTGTCCACCCAATAGGTTGGTTTGCTTTTGGCTTTGTCAGGGAAGACCCTGTTTTTAACAGTTCAGTCAATGGCAGAGCAACATCTGCAAAAGCCGGGATGAATTGCCTATAGAAGTTAGCAAATCCAAGGAAGCTTTGTAGTTATTTGAGGGTGTGTGGGGTTGCCAGTCTAGCACCACTTTCACTTTTCCTGGGTCCATCTCTATCCCCTCGCTGGAAATATGATAGCAAAGTAGGTTTTGTGGAATTCACACTAGAAGTTTTTCCAGGACCTGTTGCACCAGCTTTACGTGCTCTTCTAGGGTCTCAGAAAAGACGAGGATGTCAACAAGGTAAACAAGCATCCCTTTGTACAGGTGCTCATGCAGCTCCTCATTAATGAACTGCATGAAGATTGCAGGGGCCCCATGTAGCCCAAATGGCATGACTTTGAATTGGAAACTACCAAAGGGGCAGTTAAAGGCGGTCTTCCATTTATCTCCCTCCCTGGTATGTATGCAATAATACGCCTCTCTCAAGTCTACTTTGGTGAACACTTTGCCTTTAGCCAAGTGGTTCAACATGTCTTTCATGAGTGAGAGGGTGTAGGTGTTTTTTTTAAATTAGAATTTTAATAAATTTTACAATTGTTTTCTCCCTTCCCTCCATCTCCCCCCAACCCTACCCCTCCTCCATCCCTCCCTCCCCCCGACCTCCCAGAGCAAAGTACAGGGTATAATCATTTAACAATCATATGCTAACATAAGCTAACTAATTTTAACATTCAACCGTTCTTGTGATTTAACTCCCCCTTTCTCAAACTAACTTTGAATAAATTGTAATATTTCTTATGCCTTCATTCATAAGCTAATTGAAGTTTTTTAGTCTGGTATTTATTTTGAATATAATCAATCCATCTTCTCCAATCCAACTTGTATTTCTCATCTGAGTGGTCCTTCAAATACGCTGAAATTTTGGCCATCTCGGCTAGATTTACTACTTTTAACGTCCATTCTTGGATAGTAGGCAACTCTTCCTTCTTCCAGTACTGCGCCACCAACAGTCTCGCTGCTGTTGTTAAATTCAAAATCAAGTTAGTCTCTATAACAGTAGAATCTGGAACTGTGCCTAACAAAAACAACTGGGGCAAAAAATTTATCCTCTTTTTCAAAATATTTTGAATAATCCACCATATTTTTATTCAGAATGCTTTAACTTTTTTTTCAAGTCCACCAGATATGATAATACGTGGCACCAACACAATCATATCTCCAGCATTTAGATTGTAAGTTCGGGTACATACACGCTAGTTTTTTTGGATCAAGGTGCCATCTATAAAACATCTTATAAAAATTCTCTCTCAAGTTCTGAGCTTGTGTAAATTTTACCTTTTTTACCCAGATCTTTTCCCATGTTTCCATCATTATTGGTTCCTCAAAGTTTTGTGCCCATTTTATCATGCAATCTTTGACTAACTCTGTTTCGGAGTCTATTTCTATCAATACATTATACAACCTTTTTATGTGCATTTGACCCTGGTCCCTAATTTGTTTTATCAAGTTATCCTCATTTTGAATAATACCATTTTTTTGGTCTTTTTTCCATCTAGCCTGCAGCTGTCCATACTGGAACCACGTTTGAATTATCCTTTCCTCTCTTAGTATATTCAAGGATTTTAACTGTAATACACCTCTATCTACACTAAGAAGTTCTCTATATGTAGTCACATCTTGTTTTTGTTCTATACTTATATTCTCTATTGCGTGTCTGGGCACCCCCCACATAGGTATCTTGTCATTTAGTTTATATTGATATTTTTTCCAAACACGCAGCAAAGCATTCCTTAAGATATGGCTTTTAAAGATCTTGTCTATTTTTTTATCATGTATTGAGTAAGCATGCCAGCCATATAACAAATCATGACCCTCAAGATTAAGTATTCTATCCTCTGTTAGATTAATCCAGTCGCTAATTGTTGTTAAAACTACTGCTTCATAATATAATTTTAAATTGGGCATTTTCAAATCTCCTCTTTCAGTGTATCTTGCATTATTTTAAGTTTTATTCTCGGTTTCTTCCCTGCCCAAACAAATTTATTAATACCTTTCTGCCATTCTTCCAAGTTTGCATCTTTTTAAGTATTGGTATCGTTTGAAAAAGAAATAAAAACTTAGGCAGGACGTTCATTTTGACTGCTGCTATCCTTCCCAACCAGGACAGTTGTAATTTTTTCCTCCTCTGAACTGGGAGGGGTTTCCCCATCTGATGGCTTCTTTGTCTCCTCAGACTGGGGATCGTATCCTTCTGTTTGTTGGGTGAGACAACTGTTTTTGGGTGGTTTTCAGGGCCCTTTTTTGTCCCACTGGCGGCTTGGGTGCGCACCTGTGGGATTGGGGCTGGGGCCAAGCATTCTGACGCTCTGTGCCCATGTTGACCACACTGGTAACATTTTATTGCTACCACAGACTTGGGGGGTGGCATTTCAGCTTGCTTCTTTTGTGTTTGGTGACCCAAAGATCTTTTAGCAGGCTTTTTAGCAATGGGCTTTCGATGGGGGTGAAGTTCGTGATCCAGAATGACTGTGGTATTGTACCAATTCTGGATCCATTCCGGCACCCCTCTAATATTGCATGCCTTTCTCAGTTTGGAATCTAGGCATCTTTGAACTTGTGCACAAGGAGTCATTCTGGCCAGTCCCTTAGTTTTCCAGCCGCCCTTCTAAACTCCCAAACTAATTCCTTCACGGGACAGCCAGCCTGTCACAATCCTTGGATCTGCTCTTCCATTCGTTGGGTCACATTACTAAATTGGATTTACATCAGCTGAACAAACCTGTCTACATCTTCTAATTCAGGAGCTGCCTCATCATGGAGCTCCGCCACCCATTCAGCCACTTCCCTTTCATTCATCCCATCAGCTACTGCTGAAATCAGTTCTCGATCAGAAGGGTATTGATCCCCAAATTGATCAATCTGCACCCAGACTTGATTTAGAAAGTAGGCTAGCTTCCAAGGGGTCCCATCAAATTTTGCCTGAAATCAAGGAGGCAAGGGAGCCAGTGGGGCTGGTGGCTGGATTTGAGTGGGTGGTTGGGTGGGTGCTTGGGGATGAAACCCCCTTTGTGAGGCTGCTCCTTGTGGCTGAGGTTGGGCAGGAGCCTGTTGGGGCATTGTGGCTGGGGGCTGCCCTTGCAGCAGCAGTTGGACTGGAACTGGTTGACAGGTCAGTCCCTGGGGTTGCCCCAGGCCAGTTATCTGAATGGTGCCATCTGCTGAGGAGGGGAAAGCATCCTTTGGTATTGTGCCCATCATGGTCCAGGAAGAAAGCCCACCCTAGTGGGACTTGACTTGCAGGCTGCAACTCAAACATCGGTGGTTGGTTAGGGAGAGAAATCCCCCACCCCTTCTGCTGCTGGCTGGATTGACTTCCACATCCCGGTTGAGGGGCCACCTGCGCCCCAAGGTGAAGGGGTACTGCCATTGATCTTATTCCAGTGGGGAGGTTTTGGGCTGACTCACTTGTCACTGTATGGAAGGAGTATAAATCCACACTCCATTGCATTGTGGAATCTCAAACCGGGAAGGTGAACCTTGGCTGGGCCGTGGTCCACTGGGTGATTCAGGTTAATGTCAGGGTTCTAAATAGCATCCAAAAGTAAATCAGAGTGCAAGGCAAAGTATTGCTCAAAGTTCCAATTTATTAAGAGAGCCATGTACATCTGGGACATCTGGGAAAACTGGAATCTGAAAGCTTCCAAGTTTCCCCACCTAGTTCAAAGTTCAAGATCTTGCCCCACACCCACAAATCCATCGCATGGCCCAATCTCCCACTGCCATGCTGGCAGTTCCACCCATCCAGTTCCAGTCAGGTGCAGAGGTGCCGAGACAAAGGATGACCTTGGCTTTCTAGAAGGAATTTTGTTTTGGCTACATATCATCTAACTCCATACAACCCCCCTCCCATTTCCCCACAATAGAAAAAGGCATAGAGTCAAGAGGAAGAAACATCAGAAGACAAAGAAAGAAATAGGAAAGAAGAACAGAGGCAAGAAAGAGAGAGAGCAGAAAAGGAGGGCGCGAGAGGGAAAAGTCAGATACAAACTAGAAGCAACAAAAAATACCCCATCTAAAGATGGACCAGGAAATAACAATTATTTCAACAAACTTGAATGGACGGAATGCACCCCCCCCCCAAAAAAAAAGAGCGCAGATGTTTAACAAACTTAAGAAACTGAAGGTAGATATAATCTGCATATAGGAAGTGCGCCCCCTACTGGACCGGGATGCCCTACGCACGGTCACTCATGCGCTGGTGACGTCCCGCCTGGATTACTGCAACGCTCTCTACATGGGGCTGCCCTTGGGACGCGCCCGGAGACTGCAGTTGGTTCAGAACGCAGCCGCGCGGGCTGTGATGGGGAGTACGAGGTACTCCCACGTAACACCTCTCCTGCGCGAGCTGCACTGGCTACCTGTGGTTTTTCGGGTGCGTTTCAAGGTGCTGATTACCATCTTTAAAGCACTCCATGGCACGGGACCTAACTTGCGGGATCGCATCCTCCCACATACATCCCTGCGGCCAATTCGCTCACACAGGGAGGGACTTCTCCTGGTGCCGTCCACTAGGCAATGCCAACGGGCGACACCAAGGAGTAGGGCCTTCTCTGTGATGGGCCCAACCCTCTGGAATGACCTCCCCCCCGACATTAGAACCACTTCTGACCTCCGCTCCTTCCGGCAAAAATTGAAGACTCACCTGTTCCGATTAGCAGGCCTGGCATAATTACAACTGTCCCTCCTGGCAAATGTATTATTATCTGGTTATTTTAGGGTTTTTTAATCTTGTGTGTCTGTTTTAGGGATTTTAAAAAAAATTATATTTATTTAGCTTTGTACAGTTCTTTTAATTGCATTTTAACCTCCTCCAAACTGTACATATTTAATTTTTTATTGTATTTTTGTGATATTCTCTATGGACTGTACACCGCCCCGAGTCCCTTCTGGGAGAGGGGGCGGTCTAGAAGCACAAATAAATTGAAATTGAAATTGAAATATTAAAAGGGAACATAAGAACTTACTGGAAAACAAAAAACTAGGGAAATTATACACAGCATTAGCAGGAAAAAAAAGAGGAATAGCAACCTATATAAAGGAAAAAATAAATTCCAAAGAAGTCTACTCTGATGAAGAAGGCAGGATACTACTGATTGAATTAGAGACAACAGAAAAACCGATATTACTAATAGTCATATATGCACCAACTCAGAAACAAGAGGAATTCTATAGGAAACTACTCAACAAAATAAATGAATTAGAATATGAAAATATTTGCTTAATTGGGGATTATAATGCAATAGTGGATAAAAAAATGGACTATGAAAGCAAAAAGAAAAATAAAACAAAAAAATACGCTACCCAAATCCTTTCTTGAGATGGCAATGGAATATAAATTACACAATATTTGGAGAGAAAGGCACAAAACAAGAAAGCAATGTACCTTTTATTCGAACCCCCATCAGTCCCTATCAAGAATTGACATGGCTTGGATTTCATCTGGTCTATGCAATCAAGTAGATGAAATTGAAATAGAAGCAAATGAGTGGGCAGATCACAATCCAATAAAATTAAGATGGAAAGGTCAAAGAAGAAGAAAAAGATGGATGATGAATTCAAATATTATAAACGAAATAGAATACATTCAAATGCTGGAGAAAGAATTAAAACTATTTTTTAGAATAAATAAAAAAGAAGATACCTCAATTCAAAATCTCTGGGACACTATGAAAGCATACATAAGAGGCCTTATGATTGCCTACATGGCGAGAAAAACTAGAAAACAAAAAGAGCAACAAGAATGTATGCAAAAGGAACTTATGGAAGCCGAAGATGAACTCCAGAAAGACCCAAAGAATAGAATAAAAAAAGAAAAAAGAGGGATAATTAAACATAAGACCAACTTAATAAATCAAAAGGAATTAGCGCAGAAAATTAAAGCGGCCAGACAAAATTACTTTGAACAAGCCAAAAACCTGGACGATGGCTGGCATACAGACTGAAGAATGAAAGAGAAAAAAGGATGATATATCAATTAAAAGATGATGAGGGAAGAATTCAATACAAAGCAGAAGAAAAGAAGAATATTATTCATAAATACTTTACAAAACTATACGCACAAGATAGTATGGAGGAAAACAAAATAAAGCATTATTTAAACACAGAAAAGATAACACCAATCTCAAAAGAGCAAAGGGAGGCGATAAACAGGCCAATAACGTTAACTGAAGTGGAACTAGTCTTGAAAAACCAGAAAAATAATAAAACCACAATAATATCGCTAATCCCAAAAGAAAAAACCAGCCTACAAGAAATTCAAAACTACAGGCCAATTTCATTACTAAACTCTGATTATAAAATATTTGCAGCAATTATGGCAGGAAGAATTAAACAGGTCTTAAATGAACGAATTCACCCAGACCAAAACAGATTTTTACCTCACAGACACATTAGAAATAATACGAGAATCATCCTAGATATAATAGAGTACTATAAGGCCCATCCAGAAAAACAACTGGTACTGGTTTTCCTTAATGCACAAAAAGCATTTGACAACGTAATCTGGAAATTTATAGTAACACTATTGGATGAGATGAAATTCGGAGAAAAATTTATAAAAATGATAGAAGGATTTTATAACAATCAGACAGCCAAAGTTCTGATGAATGGAGAATTGACAGAGAACTTAGTATTTGTTCTAGAGGACCCATTAGAATCCAGTCTGAAATTAATTCAAAAATTAGAAGAATATGGCGAAGTGGCAGGACTAAAGATCAATAAAAACAAAACAAAAATGATAACCAAGAACATGACAAAAAAGCAAGAAGAGGAACTGGAAGTAACAACCAGAATGCAAATAACTAAGAAAGTGAAATACTTGGGGATCTGGGTGTTGGCAAAATGTTCCACAATTAAAGATGATAACTATAATAAATTAGTGATACAAATAAAGAAAGAGTTAGAAAATTGGAAAAATATTCAACTATCACTCATGGGACGCATAGCGACAATTAAAATGAATATTTTACCAAGAATCTTATTCCTGTTGCAAGCCTCACCCATTAATCCGGGTAAAAAATTCTTTCAAGAATTAAACAAAATAACTGCTAGGTTTATTTGGCAGGGACGAAAAGCGAGGATTAAACTAAAGTCAATGCTAGACAGCAAGGAGGGGGGAGGTTTAGATTACCAAATTGGGAGCTATACGCATCAGCAGTATCAATAACATGGGTGAAGGATTGGATAGAGGTAAAGAATAAAAGAATTTTGACCTTGGAAGGCTATAATTTGCAAGCAGGCTGGCATACATTCCTATGGGATGATAAAAATAAAGTGCACAAATACTTTCAGAATCATTTAATTAGAAGAGCATTATTGCAAAAACGGCTCAAAAAAAAAACACACTATGTGAAAATTCCGAATTGGCTATCACCGACAGAAAGGACGACCCATCCAAATTTTATAGATTTGAACAAAATGCTATGATATAGAGACTTAATTGATAGACAGGGAAACTTAAAAACAATTGAAGAATTGGCAGAGCAGAACATGAAAGTTGACTGGCTAACTTACCTTCAAATCAAAACTAAATAAAATAAATATATCAAATTATATGACATTGAAACAGAACCACACGAATTGGATAAAATCATTCAAAGCCCAGATAGAAAAATGATAGGGAGAATATATAAATTTCTCCTGAAGTATAAAATGGAAGAGGAAATTGTGAAAGAACAAATGATAAAATGGGCGCAGAACTTTGGATATAATATTGAATTAGACAAATGGGAAACATTTTGGGGAACAAACTTAAAAATGACACTCTCAGTTGCATACAAGGAAAACCAGTACAAAATGTGTTATAGATGGCACCTGGCACAACAAGGTTAGCTAAAATATCAACAAATACCTCCCCCAAATGTTGAAAATGCGAATCGATACACGGAACGTATTACCATTTATGGTGGACCTGTGAGGAGGCTAAATTTTTTTGGAAAAGGATCAAAAATTAGCTGGAGGCAATAACGGGGGTTAAAATAGAATGGAAACCTGGATTTTTTTTATTAGGAATAATGTCTGCGAAATACAAAAAAGAAATCCAGTATTTAATACTACATATAATTACGGCGGCAAGGATTGCTTTTGCCCAGAAATAGAAAAACAAACTAACTCCAAGTGAAGATGAAATAATAAGAAAGGTTATGGATTGTGCTGAAATGGACAAACTAACCAAAGAAATTCAGGGAAAAGAAGAATCAGAATTCTACCATATATGGGATAAATGGTATAGGTGGATGGAGGAAAGAAACAAGAATCAATGAAGGAATGTAACAAAACTCAAAAATAATAGTTATGAGTAAAATAAGAAAGTTAAGAATGGTGAAACTCAAATGAAATACAATTGAATGGGAAATAATATAAAGTGAGTGCTATCGATTGATAACTGCTATTAGAAAGAACAGGAAGCTCCTGTTTATATTGCATTGTGTAAATGTGTTGTATGTATAAGTTTTGTGTGTGTGTATTTTATATGTTTGTTAATAAAATTGAAAAAAAAGGCATAGTAGAATAATGGAAAGTGTGGCAGGCCAACGATCCAAGAGAAATATGGCTGTAGGCCTGACACAAGCAACACTATAGGAATAGTCATTTTTACTGTATATATATACCCTTACTATGTACTGGTTGCAAATGGAGTGATTTTCTATCATTGTTGGTTCATTTGGCAAATCTGGGGAGGGAAACGTGATTATTGATATATATATATATATATATATATAATTTTTTTACTGTCAGTTTGGCTATTCAGTATCGGGGTACAATTTTCAAGAAATTCTCAAGTGGAATAAAGTGACTTACAGAAGAATATCACTAATAGTATATGCTTTCAATACATGAAATAAACTTCACACAATCAAAGACAAAAGTAACATGCTGGAAATGATTTGCAATAATGTGTTAATGTAAAGTAAAATTAATGTTATTGAAATATACATTCCTAAAATTGGGGGAAAAAACCACTACGCTTCTTCAATTGATTGCAACACTTTCATTGTTTATAGTAAATCCCTCTGAAATTACTGTCAGGTCACATAGATTCCTATAGGGATGCTGTCATTCTGGTAGGATGGGGGAGGATTAGGGGGATCTCTGTATGCTGTTTCTATTTCTGTTTCTTGCTTTGCATTGCTGTAACTTTTGAGACTTTGGGAGGGGGAAAGGGATGTGCCTTGAGCAGCTCATCTCTGCAGATGTGCAGTAGTGTTGCCTTGGAGACCGGTATTTATCACCTTCTGGGACGGAGTTTCTCATAACATCTTTACACACTGGGAATGGCTTGATGATGTACTGGACTTTGGGAGGGACTCTGTCTGCAATGGTTTAATCTACCTGCCTACATCTCTTGCTGTCACAATCTTCCAGTAAACGTTTCCTTTTGAAATGGATTTCATTTCAAGAGTTCTGCTTTTGTGGGAAGATTGGTGAGGCAGGACATTATATTAGGCAGGAAGGGCAAACTGGTCAACCCAGAGAGGAAACAGCCCTACCATGGGGACCATGCATACAATGTCTACCCAGGGAAGGGTAGGGGAGAAACCTCCACAAAAACCCAGAAGTGTCTGGGCCGAGGAGAACATTGCCTCAAGTAGCTCTACAAAACTGAGGTGGTCCATTGGTATTGGGAAGAAGGGAGGCTGGGATGGTAGAACCAAGGGAGTCAACTTCAGCCGCCAGCAAGGCTGGAAGCATGAGCTTCCAGCACTCTATGATGATGACAAACCAGAAGAAGCTCCAGGCTGAACCAACCAACTCCTGAAAGAAGCCATCCATGGTGTGCAGATCCAAAGCGCCCCAGCTTGCGGGCAAGGATGATGCATGAGAGGAAACTACTGGTGAATGGGAGGGTGTCCCAAATCCCGGTGCAGGAGCCACTGGTGAGCCCACTCTCACCCCAGAAAATCTGCCCTAGAGGGACCATGGCACAGCACATGGCCATGGCTCTGTGGGAGGAGGCTTCCCTCTCTAGAGTAAAAGTCAACCCTATAGGTCAAGTTTGATGGGGACCACCAACAACTGGGATTTTTTTCTTCTACACATACTAACCTACATGCAGGAGTATGGGAGGGACTTCCCCTAAGAAGAAGCCAAAGACAGGGTCATCACCTTAGCCCTAGAAGGGACAGTTGCATGCTGGATGGTGACCCTCCACAATGCAGACACCCCAGAGCCTCAAAACTTCAACCGTTTTATGACGGCCCTGAGATAGACATTTGAGGCCCCCCTACCCTAACATCAGGCATATCAGGCAAGGACACTGACCGGTGGCTGAATACATCATAGAATTCTGCGACCTGGCCTGCCGGGTGGATTGGCCAGAGGAAATACTGGTGAGCTGGTTCAAGGATGGGTTCAATGATGCCTGTACAATGCCTGCGGAACCTGCGGAGCCCCAGGCTGCCTGCATGACTTGTAAATTTTGGCCAAGGAAGCTGAAATCGACCAAGCCCGAAACCAGTACCTTGCTCTGCCCTGCCACACTTGACTGCTTGCTTCAACTGCAGGAAAGAAGGTCATCATGCGGCTGACTGTCATGCAAAAGTCCCTGCCTGAAAGGGAGAGAAGCAAACCTTGAGAAGGCCTGCGAAACCACCACAGTGCCCCAGGGACAACTCTTTGAAGTGCTGCATGGTCGTGGAGTTTCCACCAGAGTAGTGACAGGAACTCCGACCCTCGGGTAAAAGAATCTGACCACTTGGGGAATGACTACGACAACACTTTGGTAAGTGGGACTGTCAAACCCATTTTAATCCCCATCGAACTATTAATCCCACTAACAGGGAGAAAAGTAAGATTTAAAGCATTGTTGGACTCAGGGTGCACAAGGAACCTAATAAACCCTATTTTAGTCAGAAGATGGGGAATCCAGCCAAGCATCTTTTTTTTAAAAAAAAAGTTTTATTGGTTTTGCAATTTTTTTAGGAAAGGGGTATTGGATATGTGTACAAATTTTGACAGCTACATCGTGCAGGAAATGGTATTCCCCCCAAGACTCATAACTTTTACAAAATGATAAACAAGATGTTATTGCTTAACTAGATTTTGACAGCTTATTCTTACACTGTATCTTTCAATAATTTCAATCATTTACTTTGTATCAAACAAAAAGATTCATTATATCAGCAATTGCACTATTTTTCTAACTTACTTTTGTGATCTGAGTTTTCTCATTGTTGCCTCCTCCCCCCCCGCCTGCCAGCAAAGCCTCGGCACCTCCCATATCTTGTGTAGTGTCCTCTGTTTTGTCTAGGAGAGCTTTGTTTTTTTCCATGAAGGCCTCCGCCTCCATAGTTGTATTAATTCTAACTCTACTGCCCTCCCAGAAAATCAGCATACCTTCTGGCAGAAGCCACCGAAACCAAAATCCTTTATCAAATAATTTTTTTGCTAATTGTGCATATTTTTTCCTCTTATCTCTTACTTTCTTTGGTATTTGTTTCAGGATGGCTATCTCTCTGTCCTTGTATTTTATTGTGCCCCCCAAATCTCATCTGTTGTAGCCTTTCTAAGTAATTTAATATGAACCTCTCTTGGAACATTGTGTGTTCTAGCATAAGCTGAATTAACTCTATAAACCAAGTCAATATCCCACCCTAAATGTTGTTTGTCTTTTTTCATATATTCAGCTAAGATTGTTGTCATTATCTCCTTTAGGTCTTCATTGTCAGTCTCAATTACATTTTGAAATCTAAGGGAAAAAAAACATCCTTTCAAATTCCATTTTTATCATGTAGTTCTCAAGTTCTAAATTTCCTCTCTGGACCCCCCTCACCTCCCCCCTCATCTCAGTTGTCCCCTCCTCCAGAACATCCAGTTTCTGTTTGTTTTGTGCCATTTCATTTTGGTTTTCTCTGAGCTGTTCATTCATCTCTCTCAATTGATTTTTCATTTCTTCCTGCCCCTTTAAAATCTTTTGAAGCAACTGATGAGTTACAGATTCCTCCTCAGGGGCTTTGGGTTATAGAAACGATGTTAATGACTGTTGCCCAGTGGGACTGGATGTTGAAGATGCTGGAGCAGAACCTGGCTTCCCAGGTGGTTTCTTCGGAGCCATCATAGAAAAAAAAAGACTCAGGAATATCTATGTCCATACAAAGAAATGGCGACTGTGGAAAGGCACAACCAAGAGAGACCACGAGGCAGGCAGTCCAGACAGGAATAGAAACCTTCTATATAATTCAATTCCAGCCAATTAAGTCAGTTATTCCAAATCCAAGATACTATGTAGCAAGAGATGTGTCTGAGAGTCATGGAGGCAAAAGTACAATGCCAGTAGTTTTTATAGGAGGAGTCTAATTTCAAAGGGCATAAAGACAGCAGAAGTGTGCCATCTTGCTTTGCCAACACCGAGGATCAGAAAGCAACAAGTCAAAAGTTTTCAAAGTTTTTAAAACAGTCAGATCATCACTTTTCTTTCACAATTGCATTAGGACATTCATTTTGCCATTGCTTGTAGCGAGTGTGATTCCTTTTAAAACTCTCTCTCTCTCCTCCAAGAGAGGAGATAGCTCCAAGCTGCTTTTCCGAGGGGGGGGAATCCCCCTCCCTCCAATCACACTTCCCAAGGGGGGATTGAAAGTCTCTTGAAAAGCTGACAATCTTTCATTTAAACATCAAAGGAGAATTGGGGAGGATTCCCATCTCACCGCACTTCAGCTGTAGCCTTCAAGTTATCGATCATCCAGCTGCCTCGAAACGAAAGTGCACGGGAGCGCACCCCCTCTCGCTTCTTGGCTCCTGGGGCAATGCCAGGGACCCCCCCGTGGCTGCTGCCATTCCAGGGGACCCCCAGTGAGCAGCCCATAAGGCAGGGCGCCCCTTCAAGGCACCCTGTGCCCCCCCAGCCGAGGGGAGCCCACCAAGAGAGCGCAGGGCGGACGAAACACGTCCGTCGCTCTCAACAACTGGAAGTAGAACCCAGCCAAGCATCTTCTTAACATCCCAAATCACACTATTATCCCTATGAAAGAATAATAGATTGGTGATCAAGCATATCTTTGGGTGAACTGCTCTATAATTTTGTGGTTTTATTAATTAAAACGGTTTCTTTGAATTACATCTGAAAATTGATTAGTAGCCAATATAGTAACCAAAGAAGTAGTATTATGCTGCTAAAGTAACTTAATTTCCAACAACAGGTGAGAGCTTTATTTTTGATTAATTATAGTTTTGTAATCTCTTCAAAAGTAGTCTGAAGTCAAATATGTTGCTGTAGTCTGAATGCAAGAAAATGAGAACATATTATGACCGCTTTCCAGTCCGTAAAAGGTTACAGCAAATGCATCAGCCATGATTTTTCAGTATTTTGTCATTGCTTCTAGTAGCAAAGTAGCATTCCTAAAATAATATAGATTACTAGTATATATATTTTTATTAAAGGTTTTTTTATTTTAAATTTTCAAAACAAACACAACACAAAGAATCCTCCTTCTTTACATACTGTAGAAAGTGTATCAGTTGGTTACAAAAAGCTTTCGTGTGTCTCTTCCACTGTCATCACAAAATTCATATTAACTCAAGTATTTTAAATCAGATATTTTTATACATATTACTATCATCATACCTCCATTTTCATTTGACTATAATTGTTTAAGCATCCTTCATCATAAAATGTACCAAGATTTAAAACCTGACTACATACTGGCATTTCATTTGTTATTTCTAATATCCTCCAATAACACTATATCCTTATGACCTATTCTGACTAAACATTAATAATATTTAGTAACAAATATTTCTAAACCTCCTTTCCAAATCACTGTTTACAATTTACATCCAATTTGCTTATGTTGTACCCATACATATATATATATATATATATACATTGTTATCATTATCCCTCCTTCATTTAACTCTATCCATTATTATAGCATTTCCCCCCCTAATAATCAAAACTTAGCTAAGTTCAACTTAGTTCTTTTTTATTAACCTTTATATATAACCAAATAATTTATAATCTTCCTTTCATAGGTATCATTCAATATTCATATCCAATTACTACTTGTCATACCAATACATATGCATACATTATTATCATTATCAGTTGTTTATTTAACCATATCTATTGTCACTAAATTTCACTAGATTTAACTAGTTTTAGATTATACACTTTCATCTATCAACCTCTATCTTTCTGGTAGCAAAACAATCTCATGTCTTCTGTCATTTGTGGTATCAGTCCTCTAATCATCTCCTTAATCAAATCTGTATGGACTCCTCTTTGCAACTCATTGCTTATTAAGTCTCATGTAATTTCGATGCCCTACTTCTGTTTCCTTGATCAACTTACCTTTAATTGTCAGTGGTATTATAAATGATGCTGCTAATAAAATGTCTCTCTTTAAATCCATAAATTTTTTTTGTTTTTTCTTCTTCTGTATCTTGCCATCTAGGGTAGAGTTCCCCTTCATTTAATTCCTCTTTCCGTATTCCACTCTTTCCATTTTCAGACACAAACCAATCACCATAGATATCAGTGGATTTGATTTCTTTGTGGTCATTTTTCTCTTCAGTTTTTAGGACTCTAACCTCCACTTTTTCCACTTGATAAACATTTCCAACTTCTTCATCATATTTTACTGTTAGATGCTCTAGATTTTCCAACTTCTTCTTCATCCTCTCAAATGTGTTTGATAATTTCTGAATTTCAAACATTTTCTTTTGCTAACTTAAAGCTTCTTTCTGCTGTTGAAGTTGTGCCACAATTTCCAGCTGACAAATACTGCTGCTCTGGCTTGAAGGATTTTTACAAGGTTAAACATAAATTCACAGTAAAATCTTATTTTCACTTTCTCTGGTTAGAGATATAGTTCAAAAGGACACCTGTATAAACAATTTGTCCTTTGGTTCTTATTACTCTCTATAAACAAACTGTGAGACTTTGAATTGCCAAGCCAGACTGTTCAGTGAGGAAAGTGAAAGTGCTTTCTTTCCAATACACAAGCCTTCAGCCTCCGAGCAGCAGCACTGACTTTCCCTCTGTTGTTAGAATTCTCTTTGTTTCCTTCTTTTCTTTTATATTCCAAGTTAAAAAAATAAAATAAAATTCTTGAGTAAAATAGAGGAGAAAAAGAGGAAAACACGTAGTAATGAGGAAGGAGAATGTTAGTCCATAGGTTGCAAAAATAATAATAAAAAAGATAGAAGAAGAAAACTTAATCCATTTGTTTTAAAAGGCTTGCATAAATTCCATCCATAAAGATAGCATTTAAGAACAAGATAACACACTGACCAAAACCATTCAAAGCTTAATTCCCTACTTTAAGAGAAACTTGTATTATGATTGTTGGGAGGGGAGGGGGTACAGTATTTGTATGTGATCTACATTATATGTCGGGGGGGTCGGGGGGTAAAAAGTGGGGAAATCTGTTTGTATAAAACTTTTTCAATTAAAAAAAAGCTTAATTCCACCGCTTATTTGTTCTGTTCTCAGATTTAAATTAATTTTAAGTTTTTTGTAGGCAGTCTCTTTTAAAACAGTAAAAATTCCACACCAGCTGTAAACACTTTCTCTTTCCGTTTCCTTCCGTTTGGAGCCGTCCCAACTTCATCAGCTTAGGGGCTGTGCTTTTATCACCAGCTAGAAGAACTTCTCCTGGGTCAATCAGGGACTTTGCGGTGTCCCTGCGATCAGCAGGATGCATTCTTCCCGTTCGCCATCTCTAAGGGATGGTTTAGGTCCGATTGGACCACCCAACAATAAAAGTTTCAGCAGCGATCTCATTGAGATTGCATGACCATCTCGTAGCGACGTTGGCTCCTCCTCCAGATTACCAGTATATTTTTGTGTGCTGTGGAGATCATATTGACTGTGCATCTTTACTTATTATTTGGCTTCTTATTAATTGTTGCTAAGGATACATGTTCTTTCAAATACAAGTAAGAAAGGATAAGTATGTTTTATAGTGATTATCAGCTTGAATCAGGCAAATGCTGTGACTTTTTATTCAGATTCTAAAGTAGTCCAAGATATAATTTTTTTCTTCTCCTCATCGTTTTCCCAGATGCATTAATCAGTTTAAACCAAAATTTCTCTCTTTGATCGTGTCATACTGAGAAGTATAAAATGTCAGCCAGACAAACACAGAACAATTAGCATACCATTTGATGGGGAAGGAATACAAGAATGTAAAACAGGGTTCTCTTCCTTACTAAATTCATTCAACTGGAGTAGCTGAATGTTATGAATCCTTAGCTTTGTGAAAAGGAAAAAAATAGTAATGTTCATTATTTCCTTCAAGAAATTTATTATTGGTTAGTATCTGAATGCTACATTTTCTTTAAGCCAAATGCTTTAATGATATTTTTGCATGTTTATATAATCATCACATGCTAAGTGAAATTGCAGTGTCATTCATTTTGACTAAGTGGCTCAAGCAGAATTTGAAACTCTGCAAGATTTAGAGATAATTATAAAACCTGTTTTAAAAAAGTCTTTTTTTTTCTCAATAAGAATTCAGCTTCTGGCTCTTTGTTGGCTCCAGTGCAAATATATAATATCTTTATCAAAGAAAAGTTGATTATATCCTTTATCAAGAAAATTAAGGGCTGCTATTTATGTGTGGATTTGGGTTCTGGTTTTGTGTATTTAGAAGCATGGATTCTAGTATGTTCAGATTATGTTTAACATCTAAGATTGATTCCAGAAGTAATTTGCAATTTTTTCCTGTTATTTTTTTCTATGTACTTTTCAAAATAATGTATGTTAGAGTCAGAGATGGGCTTCAGGCAGTTTGCACCAGTTCAGGGGAACTGGTTGTTAATTTTTTGTGCATTTCAGCAAACCAGCAAA
Organism: Natrix helvetica; assembly: GCF_964273705.1. Classification (NCBI taxonomy): domain Eukaryota; kingdom Metazoa; phylum Chordata; class Lepidosauria; order Squamata; family Natricidae; genus Natrix; species Natrix helvetica. The sequence goes on along the minus strand of NC_138550.1, from coordinate 66,637,057 downwards.
TCCCACCACTTGCTGCCCCCCCCCACTTTGCCCCGCCTCTTACATCCACTCCTTTTCTCACCTCGTCTGCTTTGGCTCTCTGGCTCTCTCATCTTGCTTGCCAGCCTTTGCTGGTAGCCTAGACTCATGCCTACATGGCCCAGCTGCTCTCTAGTTCCCTCACCAGCTTTCTGGGTAGCTGAGAGCCAGGCCTGAAAGGAGGCCAAGCCTTGCTATGTTGTCATTGAAGGTAGCCCTTTGACAAAACAGGCAGCTCTGGATCGGGTCTCTCTCTTGTGGTATGCCTCTTTCCGCATTTAATTTTGGAGCCATTTGGGTGAGTCCCCCCCAAGCAGTGATCTCTGCTGCCACTGCATGAGCCAGTTAGCCTAGCCTGAGCCCACCGGGTGCTCCTGGCCAGTCCCCTGTGGACCATGAGTGAAGGAATGATCAGCCTCCCCCAGCCGGCCTGAGCCCACCCATCCAGTCAGGTTGTGCGAGTGCCTGGTCTCGAAGCCACTCCCTGCCTCTGGAATGGCAGCAGCAGCTCCCCTCACCCCAGAAACACTATAAAACCTCTGTGACCTCATGTTGTGCTACACAGCTGCCTCGGAAGCGATTTGGAATAAAGAGGCTAGTCAGCAGTCTGAAGCATCACTTCTTTGATGTTCTGCCTCTGTTCTTGTAAATTTCACTGCCTTTTCTCTTCCCACACGGCCCTCCCAATCTTTGAGGCTGCAGCAGCTCCCTAAGTGAGAAAGCTGGCTGCGAGATGAGGAGAACTGGGAAGAGAAAAGGCAGTGAAGGCAGGAGCACAAAGCAAGCAAGTGAACCGTTGCCTGCTGGCTGGCTCCTTTATTCCCTCTCGCTCCCAAGGCAACCGTCTGGAATGGCAATGGCAGCACACATGGCTGCATTTTGCCATGTGATCTTTGGGACTGTGGCTACCTAAAGATAATGGTGCTGTGGTGGGAAGAGAGGTGGCACAGGCAGGCTAAAGTGGCAGAAGTGAAGCCTCAGTGGGCAGGAGCAAAGTGCAACTTGCCTTTGTGCTGCCCATTCTGCCTTCTTCATGGTACATGTGTGCCAGCTGGTGGCACAGAAAGAAGCCCTCAGTTCCCACCACTTCAGCTCAGAATGGAGAGCTGCAGCTGAGGTCAGTCCTAGTTTTGCTGTCCATCACAGCTTGGAATCTCAAATAAAGCTGAGAATGAACACTTGTGTTGTAGCCAATCCGGGCACTAGATAGGCAGGCCTCCTGCAAACTCTCTCATCTGCCCAGCTGAAGTTTCGCTCACTGAGGCACCAGGAGTCCGATGGGATGGGGTCTTTCAGGCACTTAGCTTGGCCACCTATTAGCTCCAGCCCCACCCTCTGCCTCAGCGAGTGGTGCGCAAAGGTTCGGCCAGGCTCCTCAAGAGACAGAGTTTGCATGGGGCCTATGTAGCACCCGGGCTGGCTACAATATAAATGATCATTCTCAGCTTTGAGATTCCTAGATGCAATGGGCAGCAAAGCTAGGTTTGTCCCCCTGCACTGATCTGGCAGACAAAACAGGAAAATGGCCCAGAGAGAAACAGTCCCATTGCCAAGGTAAATATGTGATGCAAGGTGGGGCTTTGGGTGAAGGCTGGAGGGAAGCACCTCTGGCTCACTTGCACTCTTTTCCTTCCCAGTCTAGCTTGACGCAGGTGGCAGCACAGTGCACATTGCTCTTTGCAAAACTGCTATCAGTGAAGCTGGGTGCTGAAGAGGGCTGGCTTTTTGCCTAGCTTTGTCTGGCTGTTGGGGGGAAAATGGATGGGGGCCTGTTACTTTCTTCATACAGGATCGCCCAGCAGTGGGAACAGAGAAGGAGAAGGGGGTGGTGTTCCTGCATGCTCCCATTTCTTTTTTTTCTCCAATCAAATTTTTATTTTTTATATTCTTTCTACATATCAATGCATGAATGGTGTGGTAACTGGGTAACATACATTTCAATACACATAAACATAAGTATTATTATTTCTAGATATTACATATCATTTCCATTGTTTCATATTATTTATACATGTATTTTATTATCACCCTTCCTTTCTGAACCATCTTTATGTCCTTTTGTATATCTTAACATATTAATATATAATTATTATTTTCCCCCACTATTTTTTATCCCTATTTTAACTTTCCCCCCTTTCATATCGCTATAATATTCAGGCGTGTTTTCCTTCTATTTTGTTGTTCATATTTCCATAGTTAAATCAACATTGTATCCTTCATTCTTCCATTTTTTTATACATTTAGTAGTATAGTCATTCAAAGTCTATTTTCCCATTCTTCATATCCATTTATATTATAATATTATCCTGATATCTATCAGACTGCTAACATAATAATCCAACCTGTATAATTGTGGTATTAATACACATTATTGAAGTATGTTCATAAAATTATTATTTTACTCTATTTTCCCTTATCCTTCATCTCTTACCCGCTTCCGAATCTTTAATCTTATTTTCTTTTTAGTTTTCCTCCCATATTTGTCCATTAGGTCTTTTATTCCCTCTATTTGCCTATACAATCTAACTCCCCCCTCTACCTTTCTCGCTGTCTAATTCCAGAACTATCCATTCCACCTCCTATCTCTTTTCCCCAGTTCTCTTCCTGTTTCTCCCATTCCCTTTTTAGGTCTTTTACATTACTTTCCTCCTTTTTTAGTTCCTTAATCACTGTTCGTTTTGGCAACATCTTCTCCTTGTTATTATCTTTTTACTGGTTTCTCTCCACTTTCCCCTCTGTTTCTTCTGGTAGCTCCATTCTTTCTTCCTTGTCCTGATCATTGTCCATTATTCTTTGCATTAAATTTCCCAATGTTTGGTCTATATGATCAAATATTTTCTCAATGTTTTGAAAAAGCTCCATTCTGTTTAAGTTCTTCTCACTTCTGTCTTATGTTGTGTCTGTGTTTATTCAACTTCTTTTTTTAGTTCACTGTCCAGAGTTCATTAATTCAAAAAGCCAAACTTACAAGTCATAATTTTAAATGTCTAATCAATATTCAGTCTAAACAGTTTGAATTCACCAGGAGGTTATCCACACCTCTTCAAATTACCTTATATGTTGAATAATATTCAGTGATGTTCAGGGACTCTTAATTGAAGTCCTTAGTTAATAATCAGATCTCTAGTGGTCTTAGAATAGGTCTGTATTTAACAGATATTTCTAGAGGGTTTTTTTTTGGAATAGTGATTTCCAAGTTTGCATGTTTTCCTTTTCGTCAGCAGATGGCACTCTCGCTTCCATATGCTTCAACTTCTCTGCAATAGTGTTGAGTTCCAATTTCAATTATTTTTTCAATTATTCAAATTATTCTTAAATTATAAATCCAATAATTGAGCAATGTTTGTAAAGAGCAATTTGGGACTTTAATTCCAGTATTTTAAAATGTTCTCAATATCACATCTTTTAGCTTTGAGGAACCAGGTTTCTATTTATTATTTAAAAAGCAGATTTTTTTCCTTCTTCAATAATCCAGTATTTTTCCTGTGTGCCCATTCACAGCTTCAATAAATAGCTTTAAAGATGCTTCCCCCTTGGATTTCTGGGGTCAACTTCCAATAAAAAGTATTTTCTCACCCAGCTCACATTCCATTCACTTTCTCCTCTCCAATTGGACCCTCCAACGAGGAGAGGTTGGAACTGACTGCAGAGCTCTCACATCAGGCTTCCGAGGCATCAGAAATACAACCCAAAGTTCCTGCATGCTCCCGTTTCTGTGTGCCATTCTCCTCTCAATGCTAGGGGCCACTGCTGCTCCCTTCTCTTTCTCCGTTCCTGCTGCTGGGCAAACCTGTGCAAAGAAGGGTACAGTAGTGTTAGCACACAGAAACAGGTGCATGCAGGGGTGCCTCCCCCCTCTCCATTTCCAGTGCTGGGGGATCCCATGTGAAGAAGAGAACAGCAGCATTAGCATACAGAAATGACAGCATGCAGGAATGCTGCCCCCTTCTCCCTCTCCATCTCTGCTGCTGTGCAATCCTGTGTGAAGACGTGGGCTAGCAGAGAGGGGAGAGAGGGTTGCTGCTTCTGGGATGAGGAGACCTGGGAAATGTCTGGGTCTAGCTCACCTGACTTCTCTTCCTCTCACAGCCAGCTTTCTCAGTCTAGCTTGACACAGGCTTCCTCCCCAGACCCCTGTCCATTTCCCACCTGCCAGCCAGAGAAAGCTAGACAAAAAGCCAACCCTCACCAGCACCCAGCTTCACCAAGAGCAGGCTTGCAAAGGCCAATGTGAGCTGTGCTGCAGCCTGCGTCAAGCTAGACCAGTGGTTCCCAAACTTTTTCTGTCCACCGCCCCCTTGGTGCTACAAACTGATCCTCAGTCCTTCTTTGATCACTTTTGTGACCTTCTGACAAGCAAATTCAATAGGAAAGGAGGAAAAATGCCACTTTACAGCTAGTACAACTAAAGATTAAAGATATTTCAGTCATTACTGGGAATGAGATCAGGGCAATGACAATTCATTTTGAGGGGAAACACAAGGATGTAGTCAGGACATGATGTTAAACTGCACTGTAAGCTACTTTTATTAGGTGTGTCAATGCTTGAGAACCACTTGTCTCAATTCCACAAACTATTCTGAACAAAACATGCCTCCCTCTTTCAGCAGATCAGCCAGCCAGCTAATGTTATAAAAATTATTACTAATTTAAAACACATTTTCTGGAGTATTTCCAGCAGTGGGCAAGATTAATATTGTTTATTAATCCAGATGATTTAAAAAAGAATCCTATTAATAATACTAATACTATAGAAAAAATGTGCATCTATGAAGTATTTGCAAAATCACACCCTGCCCCAGCATGAAAGGATTACAATCCACAACCTCTTTTGTATGCTGTTCAATCCTTATTACATAAGAAAGTAGTTCAAGCAGAGTAGACGCTCTTCCTCTTAGAATCACATTCCAAAATTTCAGCTTTCCCTGCAATTTTTTACGGAGGCAGCAGCTCAGTTTCTACACAGCATGACAGACCAGCCGAGGGTCTCTGTGCACTCATGTCGGGTGGGACAGGACCTTCGGCTCTTGTGAAGCTGTTCATACACACGCCCATTCGTTAAATAACAGCGGGCCATGGAGAAGGAAAGTGGCAAAGGCAGCAAGAAGCAGGGAAGACAACTCCATTGTTACGTTTAGGGGTTCATGGCCGCCACCCCCCCCCACAGCCGGAGGAGCAGTTTTAACTGCCAGTCTCGCACAACAAAGAAGAACCCAGACCTTCCACCCATTGAAGGCATGTGAGAGACCCGATCCTTCCCAAAGGCGTGGCATTGCCGGTTCCTGGTAAGGCAAGATTGAGCCGCCACCTCCACACAAGCCGCGCTGGGAAGGACTCTCGCTTTCGGTCCCATCGCATTCCCATCTGCGCCTGTGCACTAAGCTAGGCAAGTTGGGAGTACAGTACAGCAGAACACCTCCAGCACCCCCCTGCCGCCGCCCCCTTGCCTCTTTGCACCCCTTGCAACCCCCCTTGCCTCTTAGCACCTCCCTAAGTTGTCCCCCCCCAGGGGGTGGTACCACCCACTTTGGGAACCACTGAGGTAGATGATGGAGGGAGAGAGCGCAAGTGAGCACCGAGGAGACTGTGGAGGAGGAAAGCCCAGCAAAGTGGCAAGTGAGGGACATCCACAGCTTGCCGGGCCTGGCACTTTCTAAGCCTACCTAAAGGAGGGAGGGAGGGAGGGAGGGGGAGAGAGGGAGAGAGAGAAAGATCTGATCCAATCTCAGAGAGTTGTATCAGGGCTGGTGGTTAATCCCACCACTGGTTAGAGTCAATGAAATCCTAAATCAATAGAAAATGTGATTTTTCCCCCCTGAGATTTGTTGAAGTGACATATGACAGAATTATTGCAGTATTTCAGAATGCTGGAAAAAGCATTTTTAGAAACCTTTTAAAGAAAACTGGGGATACTATTGTGGTTATTTGTTTGAAGAATGCTGGGTGTTCTAGGTTTTCTCTGTTTTCTCTGTTCTTGGTCATATTCATCATCGGCTCACATGCTAATGCACCCTTTAATATTTGGCTGACCCTTTGAATAGAGCAAATTCCATTTTTCTTCCATTCATTGTTTTTATTATATTCAGGCTTCAAATCCTTTCCTTCCACTATCCCCTATATGTTAACTTTATTAGATGTTTGTTGCAGAAATCAAATCCAGAAAGCACACACAGGTAACTGATTCAGCAGGATTCATTAACTTCTCTTTATTTATAATATAACACATGAGACATATATACAATACCAAGAGTGGTTCTTCCAACGTGGTAGAGAGGAGAGATCAGTTTTCAATTTCACTTCAGAGCTCAGACACAGAGTTATAGTACTAAGCCATGCCCAGGCTCCTATCTGTCTCCAGCAAATGCTGTTTTCAGTTTCCAAACCGTCCCCATCGGCTGACCCAGTTGCCATGTCTATTTATTGGCTGACCTTGTTGCCTATTCCAGTCTATGAATATACTCCGACAATATTTTCCAGACTTGCATATGTGCAGACATAGAGTAGATGCCACTATTATAACAAGCCAGATCTGAATGATAGGCAATCTACCTTGTGGAATTTTTTCAGCTTACTGTATCAAGACTGTTTGATCTATGGTATCTGTATGGAGTTAAACTTTAAATAAAGTTTGGAAACTTCAACACATAAAATGTGCCTTCCATGTTATAGAAATGGGTAGAAGATCAAAGCATGATCTCTATTTTACAGTGTATTGCAGAGCTGTCAAGCTGGTGTCACATGCAGGCCACGCCCACCCCAGCTCTGCAAATGGGAAAAACATCACGAAACATCATGGAATGGCAATGTGACACAGTGAATTTGACACTTGTGCTGTATTGCATTGGTTAGGAATATAATTCCAGGCTGTTGGGCTATTATCATGGCAGTCCACAAGAGGAGCAAATGAAGATATATGCATGGTGCCATAATCATGCAAACACCACACTTACATACTTGCAGAGATGTTGCTTTATGTAATGGCTCCTCTCCTAACTTAAGAAAGTGAAGACTCTTGAAATGGAGTATTTCAAAAGGATCCTTTTATTAAGAAGAATAGAAACCATTAGAGTCAAAGCAACATCTAAATCCCCTTCGGCAATGCAAGTAGAGCTAAAGCAGTAGTGACCCCTCCCATTTGTTAGAATGTAGATTCTAACTAATACACAAGTGTGAACATGTTTCCTTTATCAACTGTCCTGAGAGCCGAATAAACATACAGTACATTCCCATGGCTATCTTCCATTAGACATTAAAGTGAAACGCCCCACATGGCCATCATAAACACCTCCCCCCCCCAAAAGATGATGGGATCTCAGGCATTTTGGCACCAGGAAACCAGTTATAAAATATCAGTTGTCACAGGCACTGCCAATAAATTGACTCCAGGGCCCCCCTCCTCCCAATTGAATGGCAATATCACTTTTAGGGATCTGACACATTTACATACTAATGTCATAAAAATGTCATTGACATCAGCATGGTTGTTGTGGATATTGCTATTTGTTTATTATGCTACTTATCTTTGAAGCTTGAAGTGGTTTAGGACTTCATAAAATTTGCAGCTGCCTTCTCTCATATCAAGCTAACTGCATTTCTACAGCAGCTGAACCCTTATTACAGGGCTGCTTGTATGCATAACTAGTATTCTTAGTTTTCAAAGGTAGTTTCACCTTTGTAAAATTCTGTGCAAATTACTGTATGCTATGACTACAACCATCATGTTGCCCTTTGAACAGGTTTTTTAAAATAATGTTTTCCTTTCCATTGTTTTTTCCTAAAGGAATTCCATTGGGTTGCAGGATTTTTATTTATGTTGTTCTACCCCATCAGCATTATGGTTTTGAAAGATATTATATTTCTATTTTGGAAACTAGCATGGCAACATTCCCCTAAAAAGTGATTTACACATATTTTGCTTACAAATTATAATAATTATAATCATTTTTAAAACATTTATAAAAATACTGAACAAAAAAATCAACGTCAGAAGATCTTATACTTTAAAGAATTATTAATAAATTCTTTGGGAGGACTGTATTACCAATGGGACCTCTGCTGTAAGCCCCCTTCTGTGGAATAGCCTAATCCTAACATTCTTGCAGATGACTTTTAAACTGTTGAGTAGTGCCACTGGAATTTTGTATAGGTTGCTATCAGGGTGGGTTCCTGTACTGGTTGTTACTGGTTCACTTCATGTGCACTTTGCACAAATGCTGCTCACTTCGTTTGTTTTTTGTCTGCTTTTTCCCTTCCTCTGGTTTTTTATTCTCTCCTCTATTTCCTGGGTTCCCTGTTCATTTTTCATTGTTGTTTGTTAAACATTTCCTAGTTCCACATCTATATTATACATCAGATCCTTATCTCCCTGTGGTTCTTTGTTATAGTTTCATAGATACTTTGAAACATTGATGCCATTTCTTTTTGAAATATGCTTGTTATTTGCTGTTGAAGCATTTTATTTTATTTTAATAGGTCCAAAAATTATTCACAAATCTATCAAAATCCCACACTCTTAGTTGTCTGTAGCATCAAAAAGGCAGTCTTAAAACTATTCACTGAGTCCCAGAGTCATTCCTCAAAGTACGTGATATTTATAATTCTTTATAGTCCTCCACCAGTCAGTTTACTCCTTCCAGATTTCCCCTTGTCTTCATCAGCCACCTAACCAGCTCTTTGATTCTATTCAGTTTCTTTTTTTTAAAAGAATTTTATTGGTTTTTAAACATTTATGGGGAAAGGTAAAAAGGTACATAGAAAATCTCACAATTTTTACAATGTTAAAAACAATGTATAAAAGATAAGCAAAAACAGAATTTTGTTCTACATTATATCAACCATGTGTTCAATCCATTCTGATATAGAGAGAGATAATTCAAATTCCGCTTTATCCGAGGGAGGTAAAGAGAAAGAACCCCCCCCCTCTAATCTTCTAGCTTCAAATAGATTGAACACGAATTTACAATAGTCTGCTGCTTATCAGTTAACGATAATTAAGGAGATTAGGATGGATCTCTCACCACCCGCATTCCAGCCGCTCCTCCTTAATTAACTCCTTCCTCCCGGAGCCCATTCAGCAAAAGGGCAGACAGCCAAATGCTGTTCCATGCCCCCCCTCTGCTCCCCGGCTCCTGGGGTGAGGCTGGAAACACCCCCACCGGCTGCCACCGAATCCGAGGGTTCAAGCAAGCCACCCTGTGACAGGTGGTCCCTCCAAGACCCCCTGTGCTCCTGAAAGGAGCCCACCAGAGAGACGAACAGCGGACAACAACGTCCGTCGCCTTCAGTGACCAGAAGTGATATCCGATTCTATTCATAGTTTCAAGTGTTTGTGAACCACTCAACTTAGCAATCTTCAAAAGTCTCAGAAATTTTCCCTCCTTAAATTATGAAACAAATAGGTGTCAAACAGTATACAGCAGAAAACACAGTCTTCCAGATGTGTTTACCTTTACTCAGTATTAGAGATTATTCCAAGGACTCCCCAGCCTTGTAAAAATATAGTGTATTTCCTTTCTTTCACCAGTAGATAGTATCATTGCCTAAAATTCAACATGACACCCAATCTAACAATGTTCCAATTTCTTCAAATAATTTTCTTTTACTTTTTCCCAATAACCAGCACAATGTTTCCAGCATTTTAAAATGCCCTTTCAAGATGTTGCCAATAAAATGTTCAAATCCAATAATTCAATTATATCCTCTCTTCATTTTCTTTCATGTCTGTAGTCTTCCTCTAAGTAAATGTTAGCCACTTTAAACATTTTGGAGAATTGTTTTTTCAGAGTTTCTTTTCTTTCGGGTTTAATGTCTAGTAAAGAAGTTGAAGATCATCACACCCAACTCCAGTTCACTGTTCTAACACTGCTCCAGCACATTTCTTTCTTCAGTTGTCCCAGCTTCCCAGTGGCAATAATGACCACCTCTCCTTCCTCATTGTTGAATAGAAGACTGAGCCTCAGATCAGGCAGGAGAGTTGCCACTCTCCAGGATCTGCAAGGTGTCCTTCCTTTCTTCGTCACCCCTACGAGGTGACTTTAGCCTTTTAAGGTTCCCCCAGTGAGTTCAGCCTAAGTTTGTGGAACCCCACTCCCTACAACTGTGTCACAGCAACACCAAATGGGAAGCCACTGCTAGAGGTCTTCTGATCTATTGCGTGCATGTAACTCTGTAAACAAGCAGGAGCAGAAGCTGGCAAATGTTACCACATCTATATGAAAGGATTGTCTGAGCTGCAGTTACAAAAGCCAGATTAAAGATCTGAATTATTACAGTTTGAATTAAAGTAAAGGTTTTTTGAGATGCCAGACTAGCGTGTATTCATGTGCCTCCAACCCCCTTGCTTGATGCAAAGCCAGATTGCAGCAAGCAAGGTATTGGAGGCATGTGAATACTTTACTTTACTTTACTTTATTGTCATTGTACATATATACACATTATACACATACAATGAAATTTACATAACATCCAGAGACCAGGCTCAACACACATAGCAATCCCCAAACTCACCCTCACCCACCCCAAAAAATTCCCCACCCGTAAACCACCCAAGCATCCACACAACAGACCATGTAGTGCTGTCCAATAGCTCACTAATGGTGGCCCTTTAGTTCATTGTTGAGTGCGATTATAGCTCTGGGATAAAAGTTATTCAGATAGAATACATGCTAGTTTGGCCATTTCGGAGCTGTTTTGCTGAACTCTATAAAAAATTAGTTATCGATTCTGCCAAACCAGTGTAAATTGGCTAAATCCCATCCCTGTGTGACCAATCAGGTTCAAGCAAGATGTTTTCATAACGGTCAGTCCAAGCATAGTTTGGTATGCAGCTCCCTCCTTCCAACTGGATGACTTTGAAGAAACGTCTTGAGAAGATACAGTACTTACTTTTGTTTCCCCAAGCATTCCCCTCTTCATCATTCCTCTCCCATTTTATGGCAATTTGTCACTGCCAGTAGCAAAGCACAAGCAAGTATAAGGTGGCAGCTGACAGAGGATTTACTTCTATATTAATTTTTATACCATTATACTGTGAACATTTTATTTTTTTATAAAATGCCAGATTTCATACTATTTACATGGTCTAAATATCAATCAAATAAATTTACAATATCATATTGGGAACTAGATTTATGGTTGAAGCCTGAGATCTGAGATTGCATATTCTGAATTTGGACTGTATATTCCCTACAAAATGATGATACATTTTTTGTTTCTTTTTTGGAGTTGGCACAGTAACTTTATTACCAGCCATAGCAATGTCTTTGTTGTGGGAAAATGCATTTTGCGTAAGGATTTTGTTGCAGTACACCCAATCATTTTGTGTGAATTATGCCATCATAGAGTACCTTACAAAGTTATTTCCACATAACTGGTAGTAAATCTATTTTATGAAAAATGCCTACCAAGTTTTTTGCATCACAGAAAAGCAATTCCATCTTTGCTGCATATGAAGGATGCAAGAGTTGTCCTCCAACTGGTTTAAATCCATGATGAAAAACTGGGACATATATTTTTAAAATAGATCAGGAAGCCATCAAATAAGCTTCTTTGAAAGTGGACCATTTGCCCTGTGTTCTGGATCAGATGACAAGGCAATCCAGACAGGTTTAATAAAATTGCAAAAAGATGTTTAACAAGTTCTATGCACGTAGCTATACAATAATTGATATATTGCAATAATAGCATTCAGTGAAGTTATAGTATTGGGCATAGTGTAATCAGGAGCAGGTTGAATTGAAGACAGCTTAATTTAGAAAAGGATCATTAAGAATTGCAGTACACATTTCTTTTTGTAGAGCTCTGTTTGCTGAACATGATTTTCCCCAATGATTTATTAATTTTAGTAATACAAGTCTATTTGTTTATTTGCTTCTTTTTAAAAAACATGTGAGGGGAAGTTGAAAGCAGAATGATTAGTATCTTATCTTTATAAAGTTCAGATTCTTTAAAGAAAAAAATATAACTCAAAGAAAAGATTAAAAGGAATAAATAATACCGACATAGTGTTATTGTCAGCCTCTACTTTCCCTGCTTGCTATAGGCTGCCATAGAAACAGGGAGGGAGGGGGTTTGAGATATTTGGGAGGGGAAATTACTGGTGCTGGAGGAGTTATGAAGAAGGGAGTTTTGTTCTCACCATTTTCTGCGCATGCTGGTGGCCTGTGTTTGGACTTGGTCAAGGCCAACCGTCTCGCATACCAACTTGATGAGACTTTTGGAAGATGCACCCCACATGACACCTTAGGGAGTTGCAGATTGGACATTGGGTTGGGGAATTGAGGGGGAGGGTACTGGGTAAACATTTGATATTTATATGTTTGCACCTTTTTGGCTCAGATCTTGCTTTCCTTTTCGCTGCTTTCAATTCATATCTAGTAAAAGTACTTTAACTCTATTCAATTGGAGTTGATGTTTTTCTTTCTTGGATATTGAAGGAGGTATGCCTGACATTAAGCAAGATCTGACCTCACACCCATCCCAGAGTTAAAAGCTTCCATGGGATGAGCACCCAAATGTTTAACCCTTGCAGCAAGCAGGGAAAGACAATGGCAGGGGTCACAACCAACTGACAACCAGAGGATGACTGGCAGGCAGTTGAAAGAGAGGATCTCATGATGACCCATTCTTTACACATTCTTCAGGAGGCTTGGGAATGATGCCACTTCTGTGTAAGTCTCGCTGAAAGGGAGAGTTGATTAGCCAGGCAGGCGGAGGGGGGGGGAGCAGAAGATCTAGCTAGCCCTGAAACATCCCAGGGAATAGCTACCAGAGCTGGGCAAGAGGGAGGGGCCCCAGCCACAGTTGCTGCAGCAGCAGTTCAAGCTCCTCCAAGAAGGGGGGAAAGCCCCTGAAGGCACCAAATGCCAAAGATTCCTCCTCTTGCTGTGAAGTACAGAGGAGATCCCAAAGAACTGGAGGATTTTTTAGTGCAAGTTTGGGATTATATGCAAGAGTATGGTGAGGATTTCCCATTGGACGTGGCCAAAGTGAGAAGTGTTACTATGGCTTTGGAAGGCAAAGCAGCTACCTGGATGGAAGCTTTGCATAATGATGATTCCTCCCTGCTGAGGGATTACAAGGTGTTTATGACAGCCCTGAGGAAATGCTTTGATGACCCCCTCCTAAATCAAAAGGCAAGAAGCAGGATGGAACTCTTAACCCAGAAGGGGAGGCCTGAGGCTGAGTACACTCAGGAGTTTTGTGAGCTGTTTGTACATATGCGGGGGTGGTCTGAGGAGGCACAAAGAGCAGGAAAGGAGGGATATTGAGAGCCCAACTGGTACGCTAGACATGACCCAAAACTGACCCTGGCTGGTGGGAAGGAACCTGGCTGGCAGCTAGGGAGACACTGTGAAACTGCCCTGGAAAATGTGGAAGGGGCTGATGTCCTTCCTCCAGATCAGGACAAGAAGGAACCCTCTTTTTCTGCAGGAGAAAGTGAAACTGACCCAGATGATGGCTACTTGGTAAGTCCCTGATCAGGCCCCATTACCATCCCAGTAGAATTAAAAGTACCCTCAACTAGAGCCCAGGGGAAGATGCTGGCCCTTTTAGACTCTCGATGCACCCTATGTATAATCAACCCAGGGATAGTGGAGAAAATGAGTTTAAGACTGAGAACTATGAAAGTACCCATTGCCTTTTGCCAGCTGGATGGGTCAATTGTTGGGGTGGGGGAATTTTGTAACCGAACCAGTGGAGATGTGGATGGGGGACCACCAAGAATCCCTGAGTTTCATCGTGGCACCAGGGATGGAACAGCCCCTCATACTGGGATTACCTTGATTGCAGAAAAGGAACCCTCACATGAACTGGCAGAAAGAGTGGCTACGAAGCTATTTGGCTAAGCCAACAGAGGGGGAGGGAAAGACTTCCCACCTAGCCAGAGCTGCAACGGACTTAGCAGTTGTCATGCATGAGAAAATTGTGGGAGAGGAATGAATTCTGAAAGAATATTGGGACCTCAAAGAGGCATTCAGTGAAAGGGGTTCTGACAAGCTTCCCACCCACTGCACCACAGATTGCAGCATAGAGATCTTCCCAGGGAAGAAACTCCCTAAACCACAAATTTACTCGATGACCCCACACAAACTGGAAGAATTATGCAACTTCATTGATAAAAACTTAAAGAGGGATTCATTCAACCATCTAGGCCATGGGTGGCTGCACTGGTATTATTCCAAGGGAAAAAAGATGGCTCTCTGCACATGTGTGAACAATAAAAACTTGAATGCCACTTGCATGGAAAACATGTACCCTTCTGCCCCACATGAAGGACATGTTGGCGCACTTGGCAAAGGGGAAAATTTTCACAAAATTAGATTTAAGGGAGGCCTATTACCAGGTCTGAATAAAAGAAGGAGCGGAGTGGAAGACTGCTTTCAACTGCCCTCTGGGGTATTTCCAGTTTAGAGTGCATCCCTTTGGACTACAGGGGGCACCAGCCATTTTTATGCAGTTGATTAATGAGGTGCTACATGAACACCTGTACAAGGAGGTGTTAGTTTACCTGGGTGACATCCTAGTGTACATGGAAATACTCAAAGAACACATAAAACTTGTATGCTCGGTCCTGAAAAAACTCCGAGCCACTGAACTTTATGCCAAATTGTATAAGTGTGAATTTCACCAAGAGAAAATTGATTATTTGGGGTATCACATCAAGCAAGCGAAGCATAGGCTGACAATGTTACACGTTGCACTGGCTCTGCAAATCCATCATACTACGTAGTTATGATGTTATTTCGCATTCAGGAGTCTGACAGCCCTGTTCATTAGCCTGTTTGTGTGGCTGGCTATGCTTCTATATCTCCTTCCCAATAGTAGGAGAGTAAAGAAGTGCCATCCAGGGTGTGAGTTGTCCCTGATGATTTTCCTGACTCTTCTAAGGCAGCAAGCCCTAGTGATCTCATCTTGGTCTATCAGGGGGCATCCCACAATGTTTTGTGCTGTGCTCATCACCCTCTGTAAATGTTTTTCTATCCATACTGTGATGCAATAAGTGAGGACACTTTCTATTGTGGAAAAGGAGGTCATCAGTTGTTGTTCCACCCTGTTTTTACGCAAGACCCTAAGGAAATGGAGTCTCTGTTGGGCCTTCCTGGCCACCTGGGTCGTGTTGTTTCTTCAGGTAAAGTCTTCGCTGAGATGGACTCCCAGGAATTTAAAGAAGGAGACTCTCTCTACACAGCCCCCCCCCCTTGATGAAAAGTGAGGCAGGTTCCTATCTCTTCCTCCAGAAGTCCAATACCATCTCCTTGGTCTTGCTGATGTTCAGGTGCAGGTTGTTTTTTAAGCACCATGTGGATAGTTTTTGAACCTCCCCCCTGTACGCTGTTTCATCTCCACTTGTAATAAGACCCAATACGATGGTATCATCTGTGATCGTAATGATCACAGTGGATGGGTCAGACAACACAAAATCATGTGTGTACACTGAATACAGGTAGGGACTGAGCATACAGCCCTGTGGGGAGCTGGTGCTAAGTTTCAGGGAAGTGGATATGACAGATCTGACCCTCACAGTTTGTGGCCAGTCCCTCAGAAAGTCTTTGATCCAGTCGCAGATGGAAGACAGAAAATCCAAGTCAGTCAGCTTTTTGATAAGGATGCTTGGCAGAATGGTATTGAATTAAAGCATTAGCATATATTTTTAATCAAATAATCTTTGCAACATGAAACAGACATACTATGAGGAACAAGAATGTCGAAATATAAAATAAAACTAATAGCAATTGAGATGATACTTTAACTCCAATTTGAGGAACATTCATGATGATTGGGAAAATACAGGAAAAGATACTGTAGAAATGCCTAATTAAAGCAGCACTAGAGATAGCATATGATAGAAAGAGGGGGGGAGGAAATTTTATGGGGCAATATATTTTATTAAAGCCAGCTCCTCCCAATCCATCTCCTTTAGTCCTATCTGAATACTAGAAAATTCTTTCATTTTTAAATTTTTTTTAATAAATATCTCAAATCAACAATGTAGCACCTGGGTGTCATACTGTCAGGCCTGCAGCCATATTTTTTTTGTAGATCTCAGGCCTGCCACACTTATTCTACTATGCATTTTCTATTGTGGGAAAATGGGAGGGGGGGTTGTATGGAGTTAGATGATATGTAGCCTTAACAAAATTCTTTCTAGAAAACCAAGGTCATCCTCTGTTTCTGCACCTCTGCACCTGACTAGAACTGAATGGATGGAAGCTGCCAGTATGGCAGTGAAAGATTGGACCATGTGGGTGTGGGCGTGGAATTGTGAACTTTCAACTGGGTGGGAACTGGGAAGCCTCCAGATTTGGGTTTTCCCAGATGTGCCAATATAGCTCTCTTAATAAATTGGAACTTTGAACAATACTTTGCCTTGGATTCTGATTTATTTTTGGATGCTATTTGGAATCCTGACACATACATCTAATACAAACAAAAGTAATAAAGTTAATCATACATATTACATTCAATCAACTTATGTATTTCTAATAATAATACATATTTATATTAGGTTGCAGTCTATCATTATTCAATCATTCCATGTTTTCTCTTGTTATTACTTTCATTATATAAAGATGTATACACTAATATACCCCTTCTCTTATTTCTATCACTTATTCTAACTTTTAATCATGTCACCCTTTATTAAATAACTTTTTCTTTCTTTCTTATCTGACTTCTAATCATGTCACCTACCTAAAAAAGAAGAGAGAGAGAGAGAAAAAAGCAAAAGCAAATCAGAACAAAAAAGAGAAATCATCCATCCATCATCTCTTGCCTGCTTCAATACTTTAATTGCTCTGCTTTTTTTTGACTTGCCTCCCAAATTCCTCTCTTAAATCTTTATCTCTGTCTACATCTGCTTCTTGGATGTTCAATCTAGGTATTTCTCCCACCTCTACCCTCTTCTACTGCCCAATTTCTAAAGTTTCTACGCAGGCCCTTGACTCCCTTTCAAATATATTTTCCAACTTTCTTAATATATTTCCACCTGGTTTAATTTATTAGTCACTATTATTTTCATTGTCATCTCCTCTTTGTCTTCTTTCTCCTTCATTTCTTCTGTGATTCCTCCCTTTCCTGGACATCTTGGCCTTAACTCATCATCCCTTGTGTGGTATTTTCCATTTTTCCATAATCTCCTTAAATCCTTTGTCCATGAAGTCTTTTGTATTTTGAAAAAGTAACTCCATCTCCTTCACAATTCCACCCATTTCTTCCTTATTAAATATCTTATTTTGTTTTTAAAAATTCAACTTTTATCCAGCAGTACAAAAACTATTTATTCAGTCCTTAAGTTACCCTTCAAGGAGTGCACTAGTCCCAATTTTTTATGTTTCATAGGTAAACAATCAGTTCCATTTGGATAGTCCCAGCGATTATCAAAAGCCTCTTTGTGTTTACTGATTCAATCTTCTAGCATAATATTCAGGTATTATTTAAATATCTTACTCATTTCCATATTTGGATCTCCAGTATTCATGGGGTAGCTAAAAATAATCCAATAGATATTGTCACTGTCCTTCATATGGGTATTTCCCAGACTTGTCATGTTTCCTTTCATCAGCAGGTGACACTCTCCACTTAAATTTCAGTTTACTAATCAATTGTCATTTTGGTTGTAAAACAGTTATAAAAGCAGAATAAGTTTTGTAAGTAAATAGTTCCAGCATTTTAAAATGCCTTCCCATTTGCACGTCTTCCCAATTTAGGAATTTCCCCCCTATATTTCAAAATCTATTATCCTGCACCTTTCATTTCAGGTTAGGTATTTCCTCAGAATGCCTCAAAATGTTTAGATGCTCTTTAAAACATAGTTCTGAGAAAATATTTCTAAATTGTTTCTTGGGATTAGATTTAAAGCAAAATAAAAATCCATCACAGTTCTCCTACTTCACTCCAGCACCAGTCTTAGTTGTTCTTCAGTTGTCCCAGCTTTGTGGAAGCCATCTTTAGGCTGTCTCTTCTTCTTGCCATGGCTGAGAGGGAAAAACAACCCCAGGCCAGACGGGAGAGCTGCAACTCTCCTCGATTTCACAGGATGCCCTCTTTGCTTCACCACCCCTACGTGAAGAACTCAGCACAGGGGGACATGGACACCCATTTCCTGTGTCAGAAATATGCCGCGATGTCAACCTGAAGTCTGAATACTAAAAAATTCTGAACTATGAGTTTGGAATTTTCCTTTAAAGGAAAATGTACACATTTTACAGGGGTTCTTGATGCTCTCTGATCTTATTTGCTTTCTTGCAGACATTTCATTACCCAAACTAGGTAACATCATGAGGATTGAGGTTTGCTCTCAGTTTATATTATAATGGCTTGCCCTATCAGTCCTGGTGGGTGTGGTTTAGAGATTATTTGATTGGGCTATTTATTGTTGGTTTGTTTGGCAGTTCTTTGATTGGGGTATTGTTTATTTGATTGTTGATCTGATGTTAATCTTGGAGTTAATCTGTGCTCATCTGGGAGCTGATTGATGGTGGGGAGATTTGGGGGTCTTTTTGTTCCCTTTTGGTTTGTTGATTGTTTCTTTTGCATAGTTAAGGTTAGGGTTAGAGTTATAAATATTGTTTATGTCTATATGTCTCTAGATGGCTAATTTGTCAGAGTGCCAGGCTTCTAGAAATTCCCTAGCATTTTTGAATTTAGCTTAGTCTGGGATGGTCACAGTTCCCAATTTATACTATGGTTAAGACTATAGTTTCTATGGTAGTCATATAGATATAAACAATACCAATATAAAGGTATTGGAGATTGGGGCTAGTCTCACCTCAGAAATGAGAAAGGAAGGGAGGAGCCAACGTTGCGATGATACAACGTGCGGTCTCCACACTCCAAGACCACCGTTGACACTTTTGCCACTGAATGGTCCATTTGGACCTAAACTGTCCCGTAGATACGGTGACCAGGAAGATGAAGTCTTGCTGGTCTCAGGGACACCGCAAAGTCCCTGATTGACCCAAGGGAAGCTCTTCAAGCCGGCGGTAAACAGGCAGCCCCAGGCTGATGAAGTTGGGACAGCTCCGGAAGGAAGGAAGTGAAAAGAGAAAGTGAGTCCATCTGGTGAGGTATTTTTTTTCTATTTTGGGAAAGACTGCCCATAGAAACTTTTTTTTTTAAAAAAAGCCAAATTAGATCCTTAAGCAAAAGAATTAAGCGGCAAAATTAACTTATGTTGGATTGCTTTGGAAAGCTTTTTTTTCTTTGTAACTATACTTTGTGGATTGAAGTGCTTGCAACGTTTTTTGTTTCTCCTCTTAAAGTGAATGGATTAATTTTTTTTCTTCTGCTTTTTGTTACTTTATTTTTTTGACTTCTGGACTAAAACCTTCCTTTTTATTTTTGGAACAATGTATCTCTTCTTTTTTCCTCTTTGATCTTACTGACTTTGTAGCTGAAGGGTTTGCAATTTGTTTACAGAAACTGATAAAGGGCACAAATTGTTTTTGCAGGTGCTTTTGAGAACTATTTTGGCAGGGGAGAGAAAGGGGAAAAAACCAGAACCCTTCTCTTTTGAAGAGCACAAAAGAACTTGTGCTTAAGTCAACCTAAAATTAAAAAATAAAAGAAGGCTAGAATGGCAGTGGCTACTAGTTTTTTTCCTTCTTTTTTGGAAACATGTATCAATATTCAGATGAGGAAACCTTACAATTGCAAAATATCTTGGCTGGAATTCAAAATCTACTGGAAGGATGTGGGAGAATTGAGAAGAAGTTGGAAAAACTAGCGTTCCTCACAGCAAAAGATGAAGGGGTTGGAGCCCCAAAAATTAAAGGGGAGAATGAAGACATAGAAGATAACGAAAAGACAACAGATGAATTTATTAATGGAGCAAATGTGGGTGAAAGTGGAACGAAGGGAATATGGAAGAGGGAATTCGGAGAACTGGAGCTCTAACCCAGATTCCAAGATACAGAAGAAGAAAAAAGAGTAATGATGATGGATTTAAGAAGATAATTTTTTTCAGAAGCACGATTGACTACCAAAGACAGGCTAACTTTAATAACAACTGGAGGGCAACGAGATTACCCGGGAGATCCCAAGCAACAAAGTGTGGAGAGAAGTCTATAAAAACCTTATAAAGGAGATAAAAAGAAGACTGACACCACAACTGGCAAGAGAGATAAGATTGTTTTGTTACTGGAAAGATACAGGTTGACAATGAAAGTTGATAATAAAAAAATAGTTAATTTTGGTTGAGCAATAAGTAGGCATTTAGAAATTTTTAGATTGTTTTAGATTGTTATTAAATGTTTATTTGTTAACAATTAAATAACTATAATTAACAATAATAGAATGATAATGGATACAACTTAATGATATATACTATGTACTCTTAAACTAGTAAAAGAAATCTGGATATAGATTGCAAATTGCGATCTGCGAAAAAGACCTATAAATTTTACTAACAAATTTCTATTTAGGTTTTGTCATAAAGGTGTAATGCTTTTTTGGGGGGATTTGATGAGAGGAGTTGGGATATAAATAGTAAATGATTTTTAGTCAATTATAATAACAACAAGGAAATGTCAATGGATATTGTTTAATAATATATACATGCTCTGGTATTGGTAAAAGCAACTTGGATACAAACTCTAAACAGCGAGTTGGGGGGGAGGGGGAAAATGGTTTAGAAATTTTATTAATTGACTTTTACTTAAAATATGTCATAAAAGTGTAATGATATTGGAGGATTTTTGAAATAGCTAATGAATGCCATTATGTGGTTGTGTCTTTAAGTATGAATAATTTGAGGTAAAAAAGCACATTCAAATAATTGTAGTCAAATGAAAATTGTGATACATTGATAGTAAGATATGCAACGATTTTTTATTTAAAGTGTAAAATCTAATATGAACTATAAGTAATGACTGTGGAAGAAATGCACGAAAGTTATCTGTAACCAATCGACACGCTTTCTACAAGGATGTAATGAAGGATGATTCTTTTTGTGTGTTTTTGTTTAATTAAAATAAAAAAAAAGAAATGAGAAAAGAAATAGAAATCTAAGGCAGAATATGGTTGCTCATGAAAATATCTGTCACTTTTGTCTATGAATGCCATCCTGTGAAGGAAGGCAATTAAAATAATGAGGATACAGAACAACGTAAGTAACAATTAAATCTTTGTTAAGTAATGAACAGATATCAATGAACAAATGGGACAGAAATTGATACATTTATTATAAGGAGTTCAAAAAACATAGCCCAATAGCTTGGCTTTAAGAAATGGTTCCCTTATATAAATTTGTCTTTTTATTACTCTAAGTCAGCGATGGCGAACCTTTTTTTGCTCGCATGCCATAAGTGGGGGGAGCGCAGGGGAGTCGTGTGCGGGCATGCTGTACCCATAATGCAATGCATGAGCCCCCCAGTGCACATGCGCACACTACAGGTGCGAACCCCCATTTTTTGCATGTTTTTTTCGCCCTCCCCAGGCTCCAGATGCTTTATAGGCTTTCCTGTTTGCTTGGAAGGTCATTTTGAGCACTCTGAATGCTTCAGGGACCTTTAGGACGCTTCCCTGAAGCCTCTGGACCTCCAGGACACTTCCCTGAAGCCTCCGGACCCTCAGGAAGCTTCCCTGAAGCCTCTGGACCTTCAGGATGCTTCCCTGAAGCCTCCGGAGCAGTCAAAAGGAACCTCCGAGCAAACTGGAAGTCCGTTCCTGAACTTGCGAAGGGCAAAAAATGGCTTTAAAAAAGGGCTAACTCAGCTGGCCAGCGCGTGCATGTGCGCTGGCCAGCTGACATGGTAGTGCCTCACGTGCCCTGACAAATGGCTCTGCATGCCACCTGTGGCACGCGTGCCATAGGTTCGCCATCACTGCTCTAAGTTATAATACTATCCATTTAATAACGCATAAAATGGTTAACATTTCCGTTCAGAATTTTTAAGAATATTATTTTTGTACCTTACATGTGTTGAACAAATGGCAAAAGAAAGCTGTATTTTTCTATCAAGTCATACAATATGTTTCCTTTCATGTGACAGAATACCATATTTTTCAGAGTATAAGATGCACCGGAGTATAAGATGCACCAAGGTTTTGAAGAGGCAAATAAAAAAAAAATTTGCACTCTGCAAACCTCCCAAAAACGGCCCGTTTTTTGCAAAAATGGGCCCGTTTTTTTCCCCAAAAAAGAACATGGATAGCCTTTAGGAGGCTTGTAGAGTGCTCCTGAGGGGTGGTGGTGGGACAAAAACAAACAAAAAAAGGGACATGGATAGCCTTATGGAGGCTTATAGAGTGCTCCCGGGGGCTGAGTGGAGCAAAAGTGAGCAAAATATGGCCCATTTTGTGCTCATTTCTGCCCTCCCCAGCCCCCAGGAGCACTCTGAAAGCTTCCTAGAGGCTCTGCACGGCCATTTTGGTGAAGGGGTGGGGTTTCGGCAGACAAAAAATGCTGTATTCAGTGTATAAGACGCCCCCAGACTTTCAGCCTCTTTTTTGAGGGAAAAAGGTGCATCTTATACTCTGAAAAATACAGTATTTCTGTTTGATATTAACTATATTTTTAGAAGTAGTTCTTTTTCAATACAATAACAAACTAGTTACAAAGAAAGGTATATTAGAGAATTCAAAACAACAGAATGCATGATTAAATGCATCATGGAATTTAGATAAATAGTAATAATAAATATGAAGTCTTTTGCATAGTGATAACTATGTAATGTTCATATATTTTGATTAAAAATACATCTACTGTATTGAGAATTGATTTAGATGTACTTGAATGGTAATGTCTTGCTTTAATTTTAGCTGCAAGTTAAAGCCACAATAAAGAAACCTAATCCACCATAACACCATTGAATGAACTTACTAGATGGCAATGTTGGTTTTCAAATATAACATCTAATTTGCAGCCATTTCTCTATACAATTCCAATAAAGGATAATTACAGACAGTGTAAACTCACTGAAGCTTGAGCTCTTTTCAAATTAATTAAATGATGGTAAAATCTTGTAGAAGTTATTCTGCCCTGAAATCTTACACAGTAGCTGCTGCTTCTAAGTATTAAGGCTGACTTGTCTTTGTACAGAACAATTATTTAGGTACTCCAAAATGCTTTGTTGCAAAACTAATTCTGTGATCTATACTATGAGTGAACTTTTAATTCCATTAATTGTAGTTAATTTCTAGGCTTCAAATTTGGTTCCATAAAGATACTTGGATTATGTGAGATAGTCCAACTACCTGTATCCTTTCAGGATTTGAATAGCTAAATAATGTATAGGATATTTGAGGCCTGGGATTCTGACATCCCTAGAGTGATGTGTCCAGATTCAGAAATACAGTATATCTCATGAATGAGTCAGCTTTATGATTGCCCTCAAAGGGCCAGGAGGGTGTGGCTGAGTAGGCATGCCTGGGTGGCCATGTGACCAGTGGGCATGGTCAATTCGACCTCACCAGCTCAACATCATTCACATTGAGGGCCAGACAAAGCTGGGAGGGAAGATCCGGAGAGCTCCAGCAGAGGAAGGAGAGATCAGGGCGAGCACCAAAACCTCGTCCATCAGAGGAGCCTCGCTGTATGGGGAGTTGTGCAGGGAAGTGCAAATCATGGCTTCTAGTGTTGGGGGGTGGGCTACGCAGGCAGGCAAACAGAGATGGTGTGTTGTTTGGAGGAGCCCTCACCATTACCACTCCAGCCTGACACCAAACAGGCAGTTTGGCTTCCCCCAAGCACGTACCACCTCTGTTTGCCTGTTGTGCCTCCCCTCAGATCCCCTGTAACTGTGGAAGCTGTGCTGGCCTTGCAATTTGCCTGCGTGACCCCCTCCCCCCCTCTCAGACAGTGACACTCCTCTAATGGATGAGGCTTTGGCACTTGCCCTGGTCTCTCCTTCCTCTGCTGGAGACCTCGAATCCTCCCCCCAGTCCCCCTGCATTTAAAGTAGCTGTGTCAGCCTTGCTTCTCACTAGTGTGACCCAGCCCCCCCCAAATGCCAGAAACTACACCAACCTTGTCATTTGCTTGCATGATCCCTCCCAATCCCCCTGCATTTGTAGAAGCTGTCCCAGCCCCCTGCAGCAGGCAAATGGCAGTGATGCGTGGCAGGCCAACTACCTGATACTGCTTGTTCGACACTGAACTGGCAGTTGGTCTGCTGCCCCATGCCATCCTGCACCTTATCCTGCTTCCCTGACAATAGGAGCTCGAGGGCCTCCACGGAGCACAGACATCCTTGTCCATGAGTGTATCATGCCGCCCCATTCTCATGTCCTGCCCTTTATTGTTTCTAATGCCAGGGGCCTCTGCAGTGCATCGGTGCTTGTGCAAGACTGGGGGGTGCCTAGGGGAGTGTCTAAGTGTTTTGGCACAGTGGGGGGGGGGAGTTCCATTTGGTTTTATGACAGAGTCCAGGTGGAAAGGCAACGGCAGTGGGGAGGGTCAAATGGGAAGTCCCCACCCATTGCTGCCTGCCCATTGCAGTTTCCTATTTTCACTCCTCCTCTCTGTTGCAGTTTGAGCAATTTGGCTGCCCCTCCCACAGCACCACAGCACCATTCGACCCCCTGGCACCTTCCCCAGCTGTGCACAAGCATTGATGCCCTGCCAGACTCCCCCAGGCATCAGAAACAGCCTGTCAGGGTTCCAAATAGCATCCAAAAGTAAATCAGAGTCCAAGGCGAAGTATTGCTTAAAGTTCCAATTTATTAAAAGAGCCATGTTGGCACATCAGGGAAAACCAGAATCTGAAAGCTTCCTGGTTTTCCCCACCCAGGTAAAAGTTCAAGATCTTGCCCCCATACCCACAAGTCCATCACATGGTCCAACCTTCCACTGCCATACTGGCAGCTTCCACCCATCCAGTTCTAGTCAGGTGCAGAGGTGCAAAGACAAAGGATGACCTTGGCTTTCTAGAAAGAATTTTGTTATGGCTACATAGCAACTAGCTCCGTACAATCCCCCTTCCCATTTTCCCACAATAGAAAATGCATAGTAGAATAATAGAAAGCCAAAGATCCAAAGAAAAAGTGGCTGCAGGCCTGACAGGCGGCCTCCCCTCAGAAGAAAAGTTTATCCTGTAAAAAGAATAATATTGGGGGTTAACATAAGCATAACTAACCACCTCTCCCCCCACCAGGAAGGCCCTTTGGCTTATGGGGAGATTTATCATGGAATTGTTTTACTAACTTGTCAGCTTTTACATTCCAACTTTTCACCCAGATAAAGGGTATCCCTTCCAATACATTAAATATTGCGAACAGTCTCTATACAATCTAGAGTCTATTTTTTTCACTTCATAGTGAGTTTCTCCCTGTATCACCACTGGAGGAGAGGGTAGTTGGGTCTGCAGTCTTAGATTAGACCCAATCACAGGTTTGAGGAAGCTACAATGAAAGACTGGGTGAATTTTCCCTAGAATTCTAGGCAGACTGAGCTGAATTGTAACTGGGTTAATTATTTTTACTATTGGGAAGGAAGTTAAGAATTTTGGTCCTAATTTCTTGCTAGGCATTCTTAATCTTATATATTTGGTAGACAATAAAATGTTATACCCCACACTTAAGGGGGTTTGAAGCAATCAGTGCTTGTCAGCTTGTTTCTTGTATTCTTCTGCTGCTTCTGCCAGAGCTTTTTTTGTATTTTCCCACCCCTTTTTAAGAGTGTCTGTCCATTCAGTCAGAGACATAGAGGAGGGGGGCTCTCTGGGCAGTTCAGGCATGGGAACAAATTCCATGCTGCTGGTAACTTGAAAAGGAGTTAACCCAGTGCTGCTGTGGACAGCATTATTATATGCAACTTTGGTGTACGGTAGCAGGTTTAATTGTCCTGTTGGTAATCCACATAACAGCAGATGTATTGTTCAACCATTGCATTCATGTGTTCTGCTGTTCCATTCATGCTCGGATGGAAGGCCGAGCTGAGTCCTTGCATGGACCCAATGGGCCTCAGGAACTCCCTCCCGAACTTGGCAGTGAATTGAACTTTGCGGTCAGAGATGATTCTTCTGGGTACACCATGTAGGTGGTAAATGTGTTTGACAAACATCCTCACTAGTTTCTTTGCTGATGGTAATCCGAACCAAGCAATGAAATGAGCTTGCTTGGAAAATAAGTTGATGACTGTCCAAATTACTTTATTCCTGCAGCTGTCTGGGAAACTGTATGATGAAATCCATTGTTATCTCTTCCCATGGTCGGCTTGGGCTGGCCACCTGTTGCAGTAATCCAGGGGCCTTGCCTGGCTGTATTTTCATCATTGCACAAGTGGCACATCTTTTCACGTAGTCTTCCACTTCTTCTTTCAACTTAGGCCACCAAAATTGATGTCTAGCGAGATGGAGCATTTATAGGAATCCAAAGTGACCTCCCAATTTTGCATCATGGCTTTGCTTTAGTACTTCTAGCCTAAGATTGCAGGGATATTCAGTTTCAATCCTTTCCAGGCTAAGCCATCTCTCATTGTCAGGGTGTCATTGTTGTCATTGAGCCAAGTGTCTTTTGGCAGCGCTGATTTCATTGCAGCGATCAGCTTGTCCTGGCTGAGAGTAGGCAGCCATCTGGTCTGGCCTTGGGTGGTGACATGAGCTGCCATTTGGTTTGGAGGAATTATGGCATGAAACACCTCCTCCCTCCGACTGTCATATTGTGATTTTCTTGATAAGGCATCAGACAGCAAGTTCTTCCCCAGCAAGGATGTGCTTCAGTTCGAATTTAAAACTCCTGAAGTATTGTGCCCGGTGAACTTGCTTTGGAGACAGCTTCCTGGGGCTTTTTAGGGCTTCAAGGGTTTATGGTAAGTCCAGACCTCAAATGGCACTTCTCCCCCTCTAGGAAATGTCTCCAGGTGAGTAGTGCCCAACGGACCACATAAGCTTCTTTCTCCCAAATGGCCCACCTTCTTTTTGTGGCGGTAAGTTTTTTGGAGAGATAAGTGCATGGCAAGAGTTGTCCCTCTTTGTTCCTTTGCAACAGCACAGCC
Organism: Natrix helvetica; assembly: GCF_964273705.1. Classification (NCBI taxonomy): domain Eukaryota; kingdom Metazoa; phylum Chordata; class Lepidosauria; order Squamata; family Natricidae; genus Natrix; species Natrix helvetica. Next base: position 66,610,104 of record NC_138550.1, on the reverse strand, counting down.
ACTGCAGCTACATCACTGGCATCTGCCTGGATTATGAATTGCCATTCTGAGTCAGGGTGTTGCAGAATGGCGAAGAGCCGTTTTAATTTCTCAAATGCTTTTTGACAGTCCATTGTCCACCCAATAGGCTGGTTTGGCTTCAGCTTTGTTTGTGATGGCCCTGTTTTTAACAATTCAGTCAGGGGCAGAGTGACTTCTGCAAAAGCCAGGATGAATTGGCAATAGAAGTTAGCAAATCCTAGGAAACTTTGTAGCTGTTTGCAGGTGCATGGGGGTTGCCAGTCTAGCTTTCACGTTCTGAGTTCAGTTCATTTCAGAAGCTTTTCCAGGACTTGCTGCACCAACTTTACGTGCTCCTCTAGTGTCTCTGTGAAGACAAGAATGTCATCTAGGTAAACGAGCACCCCTTTGTTCAGGTGTTTATGCAATTCATTAATGAATTGCATGAAACTGCAGGGTGCCCCTTGTAAGCCAAACCGCATGACTTTGAACTGGAAACTACCGAGGGGGTTGTTAAATGCTGTCTTCCATTGATTCCCCTCCCAGATTCATATGCGTCCAAGTCCAGCGTGGTGAACACTTTGGCCAAGTGATTCAACATGTCCTTCATGAGGGAGAGTGGATAGGTGTTTTCTACACACACAGTGTTAATCCCCTGGAAGTTGATGCAAAGGCTCACCCCCATCTTTCTTCTCTTTGAAGAGAATGGGGGCTGCTATTTTTGACTAGGCTGGTTGGATAAAGCCCCACTCCAAATTGGCATTGATGTATTTCCTTAACTCTGCCATTTTTAGGGATCATAAAATACAACTTAGGCTTCAGTAGTTTTGCCCCTGGCATGAACTCTATTGCACAGTTGGTGGATCAGTGAGGGGGGAGATAATTGCATGATTCCTCACTAAAAAACCCTTCCAAGTGCCAGTATTCTTTTGGTAATTGCTGGATACCTGGAAGTTTAGTGTCTACTGCAGGGGCGGCAGGCTCTGGATTATCTGCTTTAAGGGGCTCGATGGTCCCCGGATGGCCTTCCGGCTTCATGGGGTTAGCGGCCCAATGCCTAGGGTCGATAGCCATACTCTCACTTTATGGTAGGTGCCCATTTGTCCAACCATGCAAGCCCCAAGATTATTGATTCATTCATTTTTGGTGCTATGATTAATCTGAGGAGTTCATGGTGGCACCCTATTTGCAACTTCACCAAATCGGTGATTAACTTGGCCAGGGTCCCTCTGATTAGCATCCTGTCGACTTGCTCAAACCAGACAGGATAGGCTAATTGTCTTGTGTGTCTGCCCAACTGCTTTACGATGGACATGCTAATTAAGCACTGGGTGCAGCTCATGTTGATGACTGCCTCAACTTCCCCTTCTATCCCCATCAAAAGTTTAATTTTGATGGCAAAGAGGTGGATGGCTGCAGTTACCATTGGGTAATCTTCACTGCTGTTTTCCTCTTAACCTGGAGGGGTTTCCCTGTCTGGCACAGTCTCCATCTCCTCAGGCTGGGGAGTCCCCACCCGGGAAGGTGAATGTTGGCTGGGCCATGGTCCACCTGAGTGGCTCAGTGCTAAGGCAAGGGTTGGTTCCACTATGTTAAGCTCTCCAAATTGGTCTGGAAGGTTGGTCAGTGACTGACTGTGTGACAGTGGCTGGGATCCCCAATCTTAGAAGCATCCGATTGGCATCTGCTTTGGCCCCCTCCATTTGTGGGTCAAGGCTGATCCTGCACCCATCTGTGACTCCAACAGCAACTCCTTAGGGGGGTTTAATCCCACAGCTTCATCTTGCAGTCAGGTCCAGTTGTGAGGGGTGCCTAGGAGCTCTTTGCGCATGGCTCCCAGCTAGCGTTCCCTATCTGTGATCTCCACAGCTTCCACCATGGCTTGGGAATGCATGCAGATGGTCTTGACATAGATAGGCAATCTGTCATCTGCTGCTTCCCCCATGGACTTCTTCTCTTCCTCCATCTTCCCTGAGTCTTTACGCCACCCGGATTCAGGTCAACGCTGGGGCTCAGTACCCAGGACAGTACCCTGAAAGTTGGGGTAGCTGGTGAAGTATTTTAAGGGAGATTCAGGTTAATGTCAGGGTTCCAAATAGCATTCAAAAGTAAATCAGAGTCCAAGGCAAAGTGTTGCTCAAAATTCCAATTTATTAAGACAGCCATGTTGGCACATCCGGAAAAACCCAATCTGAAAGCTTCCCAGTTTTCCCTACCTAGTTGAAAGTTCAAGATCTTGCCCCCACACCCACAAGTCCATCACATGGTCCAATCTTCCACTGCCATTCTGGCAGTTCCACCCATTCAGTTCCAGTCAGGTGCAAAGGTGCAAGACATGACATTGGCTTTCCAGAAAGAATTCTATTTTGGCTACATAGCACCTAACTCCTCCCTCCCATTTTCCCACAATAGGAAATGCATAGTAGAATAATAGAAAGTGTGGCAGGCCAAAGATCCAAAGAAAAAATGGCTGCAGGCCTGACACAGCTATGCACAAGCAGCCTTTGCTTGCCACCTCCCCAGGCACCCTTCCCAGACCCACTTCTCTGAGAAGGTGCCCATCTGCACTTACCTCCTCCTCAAGGCTGCTGGGGTGAGGCAAGGCGAGGCCAGGCAAAGAGGTCAGGCTGAGGAAAGAGGCCAGGCCAGGAACAGAGGTGAGAGACCAGATGGGGCAAGGCCAATGAGTACAACCAGTCTCCATGTGCTTTCTGCCTCCTGTACGCATGCCTACCATGATGGGGTGACTGGGCTGAGGCAATGTGGGCCAGCCCATTGCAGTTCCCAGGATGGCCACAGGGGGAGGATCTGACCACCTTCAGTTTGACAACCCTGCTGTAGACAAAATTTTAAATAACACATAGTATAAAAATAAATAGAAGGATGGATGAAGGGGAGAAGAAAGGAAGGAAGGAATTTCCTTTGTAAAATTTATCTTTTGGTCTTAACTTGTATTTCATTACTACATTATAGATATGATTCAATGAAATAAATGAGTAAATCTATTTGTATCAAACAGGAATAGGACTGAATCATGTCTGTCAGAGTTTGTTGCAGAAAAATCAAATCCAGAAAGCACACACAGATAATTGATTCAGCTGAATTCATTAACTTCTTTATATACATAAGAATAGATGAATAAATGTAAATATCTACAGATGGTTTTTCCAAGTAAACACAGGCAGGAGAGTTACAGGCAAACACAAGCAGTTAGCTTCATTTCAGCAAACAAGCCCAGACAGACTGCAAGTTTACTTCTCAGTGCAGCAGACTGCTTAAGTTTCTGCTTCAATTCTCTGCACAGATTCAGATCTGTTTAAGCTCCCATTGGCTGACTTAGTTGCTATGCCTATTCATTGGCTGGCCTTGTTCCCATGTCTCTCTCAGCCACGAATATTTTAATAATATCTGTGGGTAAGCAGCTGTGAGATGATAAAGTCTAAGCACCTTGAATGATTACTGTGACTTTTCCAAATTTTATCTCAGATTTAAATCCCCTATGTGGCCACACATTTTTACACAAATATTTCAATCTGTCCCTCATTATTTCGGGATACGAACGGTCACCAAAATAGCTATCAAAGCCTTCCAACATGCATGCCAACGGTGTGTTGGGCACACTCTGGTTCCCCCCCCATCCTAACACACTGTCACTGACTCGCAGCCCCGGTTCTCACGGCCACTAACGAGAACTGTGGTGACTTAACCTTCCCACACAGTTACCTCACATGGACTTCATTAGGACAGCCGTCCCAAGTCCAGGGGAGAGATCAGGTCCCCTCTTCTGTCTGCAAATGAGACAGGTACCAATTATTACAGATACTCACCTGAGGTTCCAATTTACACGTCCTGGCCAGGAATCACACGAATCCTCTTTCCTACACCGCAGGGTTCTTGGACTCGTTCACAGCACCGTCGGCCTCACAGGGAAGTTGCTGCTGCCTCCCGGAAGTCAGGAATCTCTTGTGGCGCCTGGAGGATGTTCAGGAGCGGCTGCCCCGAGGGCCCGAGGGGTTGAACGGTCCTCAGCAAAATATTGCCTCAGCCTAAACGTCCCATCTGGGTCGCCATCTGAAGTAGGAAAAGGGAAGGACACAGGCCAAGCACTTCAGTGTAGGAAACAGTTTATTATGCATAGGTTCAAACGTCACAAAATAGGACAATGTGTTTGAACCCCGAAGGGTTGACAAAAGCAGGGTTATATACCCCAAATTACATGTACATTAACTGGGTGTTACATTTGACATATATGGTCCTAAGAGGAACTGGAAAATGCTTCATACAGATATTTGGTTACAGTTAATGACAGAAAAGAGAGTTACACGCATCTCAAGAATTGTGCAGACCTTATCACATTCTAACTATTGCATTTGGGGAGGAAAGCAGAAGTGAACAACAGGATACATCCGTCTGGGTCTGCTCTGCTATAGATAAAAATACCATATGTCATCTCAGCAAACCCCTTCCTGGCAGAAGGAGGAACTATAGCCTTGACCAAGGCTTGGGGCCTTTAATATCAAAGTTATGAAGCTAGCCTGAACCAAAGTTTTAGCCTAGCTCATTATGACTTATTTATTATCAAAAATAAGTACATTTTTATAAAGTTCCTAATAGAAAAGCAGGAGTATAAACATTTTAAATAATAACCAGATAGCCATATTAATTGTTGAACAGTTGATTTTAAGTGGCAATGGTAACTTCATTGTGAGAGTTTAAAGTTAATTAGCTTATTTTCCACTAGTTCTTCATTTGTTAAAATATAAAAATAATTCATTCCTCACATGGTATATTTATTTATTCTTCTGAGGATGACTATAGCATGAAAAATTGTATTTACTGTATGTTGTGGCCCAGCAGGAGCCATTGCAGCTGCCACCAGACTCTGAGAGTGAGGGTCCCTATGAGTCGGCTCAGGAAGAGGTGGAGGACCCTGGACAGGGTTCCAACTCTGAGCAGGGATCGGAGAATCTGGTCGGCCATCAGGAGGCGCCTGAGGCATGGAGCACCGGTGAGAGCCAGAGGAGGGGGGCTCCAGATGCCATGCCTTGGAGCAGTGGAGAGGAGTCACGAGACAGTGAGTCAGAGCTGAACAGGGAGTTCCTGGACGCTCATTATCGCCGCGCCCATAGATGCAAGGAGAGAGGGCGCAATTATCGGCGGTAAGGGCTCTCAGCTGCTGATCTGGAGACTCCTCTCCAGGTTATAAAAGGGTTGACTGTGCATACGCCCTTTGCAGCAGTCAACAAAGAACTCATGCAAGAAGTTCTAGTCTTGAAACCTAGCAAGCTGGATAGCTGCTTTCGTGTTTTGTATTTGTGAGTTTTGTCTTGGTGGTTTACTGCCATGGAACCCTCTGTCTGTCTGTGAAATAAACCTTGTTTACCTTGTATTGTTCTGGAGTGTGTTCTGTGTGGGCAAAGGAGGAAGGGGGGTCAGAACAGTTTGACTGCTGCCCCAAACAAACCTCCATTAAGCTATAATGGAGCACCTCCAGGCAAAGAATGCCCTCTTCGCACAACAACTTGCTTAGTTAACAGCGCAGGTTGCTCAATTTTCTGCACCTGCCAACCCCCCCCCCCCCCAGCAGCAATAGAGGAAATGCCCAGTAGCCATGCCGGACAAATTTGATGGCAATCAAAAACTTTTTGCGGCGTTCCTGGGCCAATGCCAGCTTTTTATCGGCTTGAGAGCGGTGGACTTTCCTACCGACCAGACGAAGTTGGGATTTATTATCAGCTTGCTCTCAGGCACAGCAGCGAGGTAGGCTACTCCTTTGCTGTCTCAGCCGAGCCCCCTGCTGGATGACTTTCAGGGCTTTTGTACCCATCTTCGGCTGATGTTTGAAGATCCCATCAAAGGGGAAACAGACTACTGAAGGAGTTGCACCAAGAGCATGGTTCTTTACTGGATTATGTCAGCAAGTTCCGGCTGCTTAGTCAGGACTCTGCGTGGAATGAGCCAGCCCTTATGGACACTTTTTAGGACGGCTGATGACCTGCAGGACGAGCTTGTGAGGGTGGACAGGCCTCCAACGTTTGACACGTTGGTTCATTTGTGCCTCCGGATTGACAGCCGGCTGCAGAGGCGGAGGCCTCGCCGAGCATCCCGGGAGGTTACGAGAGTGCCAGTTCCATAGGAGACTACTGTCACACGGGAGGAGCCCATGGAATTGGGTGCCGCCAAACCCCGCTTGTCACGCACGGAGCTGGATAGATGGCGTGCAGGGGGGGTGTTTTTACTGTGGGGATCCGGGACATCTGGCTGTGGTTTGCCCCAAGAAGGGAGGTAGGGGGGCTGCACGGTCTACGGCCTCCCCTCAGCGACGAACCTCTGTATTGGGAAATGGGGGAAGCCCAATCTGAGGAAGACTTCGGGTCAGGCACAGGCCGGAACAGAGGTGGAGGGGCCTCCACGGCATATGATTTTAGCAGCGCACATTCTCTTGTCGGGTAGTCTGCAGGGAATTCCAGCCCATGCCTTGGTCGATTCCAGGGCTACCACAAACTTTATGGATGCAGCGTTTGCTACGAAATACAACGTCCCTCTGTGTCTGGTAGACCCTCCGATGCGAGTAGAGACCATTGACGGTCGGGTGCTTCTGTCTGGGCCTATCAAGGCTGCCACGCAGCCTTTGTGCCTGATCCTTGGGGAGCATGAGGAGGCCATCCAATTTTACATGGCTTCGGGTCTGCATTTCCCCTTGGTGTTGGGCTTGGCTTCGTACGACCCTCAGATCTACTGGTCGCAGAACCAGATCTCGTTCCTGTCCTTGCAATGCGTCGACCACACCCGTCATGTTTGTGCGGCTCAGGTGCCCAGGTGCCCAGTTTGGCCGAGGTGACAGTGCCGCCGGATTTAGCGGAGTTTGCGGACGTCTTTAGTGAACAGGAGGTGGATCAACTGCCACCGCACCGGCCTTATGACTGTCCCATTGACCTGGTACCTGATGCGAAACTCCCGACGGGCCGTTTATACTCCATGTCTGAGCTGGAGTTGGCCGCATTGCGGGACTTTATTGACAAGAACCTCACCTGGGGGTTTATCCGGCCTTCGTCTTCACCCTTGTCTGCCCTGGTTTTGTTCGTAAAAAAGAAGACCGGGGACCTGAGACTTTGTTGCGATTACCGCGCTTGAATGCCATCACGATACGTAACCGTTACCCATTGCCTCTGATTCCTGAGTTGTTGGAGCGGCTCCGGGAGGCAGCGGTGTTCACAAAACTGGACTTGCGTGGGGCTTACAATCTGATCCGACTCAGGGCGGGGGACGAATGGAAGACGGCCTTTGGCACCCGATACGGACATTTCAAGTACACAGTCATGCCGTTCGGGTTGACCAATGCCCTGGCTGTCTTCCAACATTTTATGAATGACATCTTTCGGGACCTTTTGGATCAGTTTGTCGTCATTTACCTGGATGACATCTTGATCTACTCCACGTCCCGGAAGGATCATCAACATCATTTGTGTCAGGTCTTGCAGCGACTCCGAGAACATCGCTTATTTGCCAAGCTGGAGAAGTGTCAGTTCTGGCAGACTACCATCGAGTTCCTGGAGCACCGTATATCCCCTGAAGGAATTGCGATGGAGCCAGGTAAGGTGGAGGCGTTACGTAGTTGGCAATCTCCTCGATGGATGAAAGACGTTCAGAGACTCCTCGGGTTTGCCAACTATTACTGGTCCTTCATCCCCAGCTTTGCTTTCTTGACTGCGCCCCTCACTCGGCTCCTGCAAAAGAAAGTGCCGTTTCACTGGGGGCCCACGGAACAACAGGGGTTCATGGCCCTGAAGCGCGCTTTTACGAGGGAGCTGATCCTGAAACACCCTGATCCCCATCGCCCATTTGTAGTCGAGGCGGATGCGTCTGACATAGCGGTGGGGGCGGTGTTATTGCAGGCTCACGCCCCTGATGGTACCATTTTCCCTTGCGCTTATTACTCTCGGAAACTCAATCCTTCCGAGCACAATTATACCATCTGGGAGAAGGAGTTGTTGGCTATCAAGGTGGCATTTGAAGCCTGGAGACATCACCTGGAGGGGGCCAGGCATCAAGTCGAAGTCCGGACAGACCATCGGAGTTTAGAGTTTTTGACAACAGCGCGTAAGCTGAATCAATGCCAGATCCGGTGGTCTCTATTCTTTGCCCGTTTCCATTTCAAGGTCACATACATCCCCAGTGCCTTGAACCAAAGGGCGGATGCCCTGTCTAGAAAGCCGGAGTACTCAGACCCTGCAGATTCACTTCCCCTCCTGACGGTCCTACCCGTCGTGTCCTTCACTGCAATCCAGGAACCCGTGGATTTACGGTCTTTGATACAGGATGCACAGCGGAACGACGAGTGGGTAGAACAATGGTGGGCAGAGGTAGGGCCAACATCCCCGTGGACCTTTGACGAGGACCTTTGGAGGTATCGGGATCAGCTCTATGTGCCTGCAGGACCCCTCCGTGGACTGGTTCTCTCCCAGTGTCATGACACTCCAGCAGCAGGACATTTTGGCCTGTTCAAAACATTGCACCTGGTTTCCCGTACTCTTTGGTGGCCCCACCTGCGACACGACATGCAGACGTACGTCACGTTGTGTGTGCAGTGTCGACAGGCCAAATCAGCGATGGGAGCTCCTCCAGGCTTGTTACAGCCATTGCCGACCCCGGACAGACCCTGGGGAGCTGTGTCCATGGACTTCTTGACGGAATTGCCTCTGTTGTCCGGTTTTACTACGGTCCTGGTGGTGGTGGACATCCTCACCAAGACGGCGCATTTCATCCCCTGCCTGAGATTGCCGACAGCCCTCGTCACCGCCCGCATGTTCATCCAACACGTGTTCCGGCTGCACGGCCTACCTGACCGAGTCGTCTCAGATCGTGGGACACAATTCACTGCCCAGTTCTGGAAAGGGCTGATGGCCACTCTTGACGTCCAAGTTTGTTTATCCTCAGCGCACCATCCTGAAACCGATGGGGGGACGGAGAAGGTGATTGGGGTTCTGGAACAATATCTGTGCTGCTTTGTGAACCAGAAGCAGAACAATTGGGCGGAGTACCTAGCTGTGGCAGAGTTTGCGTTTAATAAATCGCAGCACACTTCCACACGGATGACGCCTTTCATGGCGAACATCGGGTACCATCCTCATTTTTTCCCTCTCACCCCAGTGGACTCTCCGGTCCCCGCAGTGCAGGATTTCCTCTCTGAGCTTCAGGTGCTTCACCAAATGGTGCGCCGCTATTTGAATCAGGCGAAGGAGGATTACAAGTGAGTAGCGGACAGGTCTCGACGTGCGGTGCCAGAATTGGCTGTGGGTGATCACGTGTGGCTGTCCACGCGGCATCTTCTGTCCCACCGGCCAACGAGGAAGTTGGACCACCAGTATCTTGGGCCGTTCCCGGTGGAGGCCGTTATCAACCCAGTAGCTTATCGTCTGACCCTCCCGCGCTCGATGCGTGTACACCATCGCTCGCTCCTGATCCCTGAACAGTCGGCTTGTCCTCTCCGACATCCCTCTTTGCCCCTGCCGTCGTCGCGTGAGGTGCACGCACAACCATCGCACAGAGTGACCCGGATCCGTGACTCGAGATGGCTCAAGGGATGGTTCCAGTATTTGATTGACTGCACGGACGAGGAATCGAATGGGGGACCTGGACTGATGCGACGGCTGTGCATGCTCCTGCTTTGGTGCGGGCTTATCATGTACAATTTCCCTCACAACCGCATCCCGAGCGTCAGACCCGGGGAAGGGCCCTGTGGTGAGGGATAGTGTTGTGGCCCAGCAGGAGCCATTGCAGCTGCCACCAGACTCTGAGAGTGAGGGTCCCTATGAGTCGGCTCAGGAAGAGGTGGAGGACCCTGGACAGGGATCGGAGAGTCTGGTCAGCCACCAGGAGGCGCCTGAGGCATGGAGCAGCGGTGAGAGCCAGAGGAGGGGGGCTCCAGATGCCATGCCTTGGAGCAGTGGAGAGGAGTCACGAGACAGTGAGTCGGAGCTAAACAGGGAGTTCCTGGATGCTCGTTATCGCCGCGCCCGTAGACGCAAGGAGAGAGGGCGCAATTATCAGCGGTAAGAGCTCTCAGCTGCTGATCAGGAGACTCCTCTCCAGGTTATAAAATGGTTGACTGTGCATACGCCCTTTGCAGCAGTCAACAAAGAACTCATGCAAGAAGTTCTAGTCTTGAAACCTAGCAAGCTGGATTGCTGCTTTCGTGTTTTGTATTTGTGAGTTTTGTCTTGGTGGTTTACTGCCATGGAACCTTCTGTCTGTCTGTGAAATAAACCTTGTTTACCTTGTATTGTTCCGGAGCGTGTTCTGTGTGGGCAAAGGAGGAAGGGGGGTCAGAACACTGTAGATCCATGAGAATTAAAAATAAGAGATAGATTTAATGCTTTATTAACATAGTACAAACAGAGTACAACTTTACTTTTTCTGGAATGATGGAGAAGTCCCACCAATGAACTGTCATATCTGGAATGTCAAAGGACACTTTTAGGACTAGTATATGTACTTTATGATTGCAATATGCTGTAGCAAATTCTCCAGAAAAAAAAGATTTCCATTCACAAGCTCCCAATGATTGGGGTGGGGAACTCTCAATAGTTCATACTTTCTGAGAGAAGAAGATTGAACATCTAGGATTAATATTCTGACATCTATGCTTTCAAATCTTTTGGGCATTTTAGTATAGTCCAATGGAACTTGTGCTGTATTGAATATATTCTGAATCTACCTTGTAAACCCCTTTTCAATATAATGATATGCAAATATCATCTCAAATCATACAAACATTTGATCATATAAGTACATTAAATATTTAAGGAATTAAAGGAAACAAAAGAGTGAAAAAGAAAAATAAGAAAATGAATTTTCTTTATGATTTAACATAACCTTGATATGATATGAACTGATTTGTTTCAATTTGAATTTAAGATTACTTACTGACCTCTAAAAATGTCACCAAGTTTTTAAAATACAACTGGATTATATTTTCACATGAATAAGCCTATATGGCTTGGTTTGTACATTGCTTCAACCCATTAGCCATATCTTAGAAACTGTATAATGTGAGATATATTTTATTTATGTATTTATATTCTTCCTTTATTATTTTTACAAATAATTCAAGACAGCAAACATATTCAGCACAACTTTCTCCTACTATTTTCCCCACAACAACAATCCTCTGAGTGGGTTGGACTGAGAGAGTGACTGGCCCAAGATCACCCAGCTGGCTTTCATGGCCCAGACAGGAATTGAATTCATAATCTCAATGCCTTAACCACTAGACTAAACTGGCATTTCTCTTCTGCTTGGTGATAACAGTTCTATGTACAGGGAGATGAAAACAGAGTATGCTGTACATTATTAATTAATTGAATATTTCACATAGTACACAATGGGCAGAATACCAAAAATTGGCTAGTTGGTTCTTGTCAGCTCTTTTAACAAAATAAGGTAAATCAAATCAAATCCAATTAAATTAAAAGCCAAGACACTTACAGCCAGGATAAATAAACAGTTGACCTGTTTGACTGACTTTAAACATGAGCTAATGTGTATGACGTAGAGTATACAAAGATTTTTCCTCAAATACATCGTAATTTTAAATTCTATATGATAACCTGATATAGGAATTGATGTCAAATTCCAAACTAAAAGGCATAATTAAAGAGGCATGTATCACACAGAGTTCAATAATGAGTATTAAAGTAAGTATTAGGAACAAGGTACAGCATTTTGGAATATGAGAGGAATCTCATTTATTACCGTGTTTCCCCAAAAAGAAGACCGGCTCTTATTTTCTTTTAAGCCCCAAAATAAGCACTTAGGCTTATTTCCGGGGAGGTCTTATTTTTTTTACATGTACAGGAGGCAGCAAGCCCACCAGCCCCACCCTCTCTGTCACACTACCAGCTTGCCTGTAGGCACAATGACCTAAATTCTCCTCTTTCCCCTGGCTTCCGCTTGCCCTGCTTGCTGGCCTTGCTGCTGGCTGGCTGCTGAACAGCTGGCTGCTGCTCTGGCCTTGTGGAGGCTCTTTGCCCTCCTGGCATTGCTGCTTTTGGCTGTCCTGCTGGGCTGCTCCTGCCTGGTGCAGGACTAGTTGTCCCAGATCTACGGCCTCCATATTGCCCCCTGCTGCAGGTGGAGCTGCACTGCCATGCTGAGCAGCCCAGCAGGGTGGCCAAGAGCAGCGCTGCCAGGAGGGTGAAGAGCTCCACGAGGCCAGCAGTAGCACAGGCAGTCGCTCATGCTAGTTGCTGCATGTGAGTGAGAAGTGTGTCAAAAGCGAAAAGTAGGACTTGGCTCTTTCTCGAAATATGTTTGCAGCAGCTGCTGGACATGGAGTGGGTGACCCCGTGCCTCGGCCTGATCCTGGTGCCATCCCAGCATGTTTTTTTTATTGTTTTAATTAAACAAAAAACACACAAAAAAACATTCATTACATCTTCCAGAAAGCATGTTGATTGGTTACAGTTAAATTTCGTGCATTACTACAATCATTCTTTATATTTCATTCATATTGAATTGTACATTTTAAATCAAAAATCTTTATACCATCAATATACCAACATTCTCATTTAACTATGTTTGTTTGAACGTACTTTTGTCTAGAATCATTTATATTCATATTATAATAAATGTCATGGTGGGTTATCTCTTGGCGAATAAACATTTTAAAAACGAAAACATTCTATAAGCAGCTACAACGTTCTACTTATTTATCACCTAGAATTAACTAATTTTTTATTTTTATTTTTATTATTTTTTTTCCATTCGATTATGTTTTATTTGGGTTTCACCATTCTTAACTTTCTTATTTTACCCATAGCTATTATTTTTAAGTTTTGTTACATTCCTTCATTGATTCTTATTTCTTTCCTCCATCCACCTATACCAGTGGTGGGCAACCCGCGGCTCGGGAGCCACATGCGGCTCTTTACACCCTTTAATGCGGCTCTTCTGTGTGCCGGGTGCCCGCTCCCCTCCCTCCTCTCAGGCTTCGGAGGGAAGCTTCTGCAAAAGCCCGGGCGAGTGACAACCAATTTTGGTCCTATGACTGCAGAATGCTGCAAAATACCATAAATGCACGCCAGTTGTTGAGTGTTTCAAATGTGATTGGAACACTCAACAAGGTGACCACAGTGTGTGTGTGAGAGAGAGAGAGAGTGAGAAAGACAGACAGAGAGAGGAACAGAGAGAGGGAGTGAGGGAGGGAATCAGAGAGAGACTGACAGACAGACACACACACAGACAGAGAGAGACAGAGAGGGGGAGGGAGGGAGAGAAAGATAGACAGACAGAGAGACACACACAGAGTGAGTGATTAAGTGAATGAGTGAGAGACAGACACACCCACATACACAGAGTGACAGAGAGAGAGGAAGGGAGGGGAGAGAGACAGAGGGAGAGACAGAGACAGACACACACACACACAGAGTGAGTGAGAGACAGACAGACAGACACACACACACAGAGTGACAGAGATGGGGGAGGGAGGGAGAGAGAGACAAAGAGCCAGAGAGAGAGAGAGAGAAAGAAAAAGAAAAAAAGAAAGAAAGTGGGAGAGAGAGATGAAATTAAAAACAACAACATACAAACCTGACTTACTCAAACTATCCAAGGAAATGCAAGGCCAATGTTCACATTAGTGGTTGTGACTTTGTCAGTCAATGTCAGAATGTAATTTTCTCTACATTGTAAGGCAAATTTTATGGAATTTAACGTTATCGATAAATAATATCGTTCTAAAGTTTTTGTTTTATTAGTTGTGTTATTTGTATCCTCCCGACCTATGTGGATACTTGCATGCAGAATATTCTCAATAAAAACTTATTGAAACTAAAAACAGTGTACCATCCTATGTATTTTCGGTTTTAAAAATGTGGCTCTCAAAGTAAATTTCAATCGTGGTTTTGGTGAGATTTGGCTCAGTTGAAAAAAAAGGTTGCCCACCACTGACCTATACCATTTATCCCATATCTGGTAGAATTCTGATTCTTCTTTTCCCTGAATTTCTTCAGTTAGTTTGTCCATTTCAGCACAGTCCATCACCTTTCTTATTATTTCATCTTCACTTGGAGTTAGTTTGTTTTTCCATTTCTGGGCAAAGGCGATCCTTGCCGCCATTATTATATGTAGTATTAAATACTGGATTTCTTTTTTGTATTTTGCAGACATTATTCCTAATAAGATGATTTCCGGTTTCCATTCTATTTTAACTCCCGTTATTGCCTCCAGCCAATTTTTTATCTTTTTCCAAAACTTTTAGCCTCCTCACAGGTCCACCATAAATGGCAATACGTTCCGTGTATCGATTCGCATTTCCAACATTTTGGGGAGGTATTTGATGATATTTTAGCTAACCTTGTTGGTGCCAGGTGCCATCTATAAAACATTTTATACTGGTTTTCCTTGTATGCAACTGATAGTGTCATTTTTAAGTTTGTTCCCCAAAATTTTTCCCATTTGTCTAATTCAATATTGTATCCAAAGTTCTGCGCCCATTTTATCATTTGTTCTTTCACAATTTCCTCTTCCATTTTATACTTCAGGAGAAATTTATATATTCTCCCTATCATTTTTCTATCTGGGCTTTGAATGATTTTATCCAATTCGTGTGGTTCTGTTTCAATGTCATATAATTTGGTATCTTTATTGTATTTAGTTTTGATTTGAAGGTAAGTTAACCAGTCCACTTTCATGTTCTGTTCTGCCAATTCTTCAATTGTTTTTAAGTTTCCCTGTCTATCAATTAAGTCTCTATATCTTAGCATTTTGTTCCAATCTATAAAATTTGGATGAATCGTCCTTTCTGTCGGTGATAGCGAATTCGGGATTTTCACATAGTGGGTTTTTTTTTATTTTGAGCCATTTTTGCAATAATGCTCTTCTAATTAAATGTTTTTGAAAGTATTTGTGCGTTTTATTTTTATCATCCCATAGGAATGTGTGCCAGCCTGCTTGCAAATCATGGCCTTCCAGAGTCAAAATTCTTTTATTCTTTAGCTCTATCCAATCCTTCACCCATGTTATTGATACTGCCGATGCGTATAAATCCCAATTTGGTAATGCTAAACCTCCCCTCTCCTTGCTGTCTTGCATTGACTTTAGTTCAATCCTCGCTTTTCGTCCCTGCCAGATAAACCTAGCGGTTATTTTGTTTAATTCTTGAAAGAATTTTTTACCCAGATTAATGGGTGAGACTTGCAACAGGAATAAGATTCTTGGTAAAATATTCATTTTAATTGTCACTATACATCCCATGAGTGATAGTTGAATATTTTTCCAATTTTCTAACTCTTTCTTTATTTGTATCACTAATTTATTATAGTTATCATCTTTAATTGTGGAACATTTTGCCGACACCCAGATCCCCAAGTATTTCACTTTCTTAGTTATTTGCATTCTGGTTGTTACTTCCAGTTCCTCTTCTTGCTTTTTTGTCATGTTCTTGGTTATCATTTTTGTTTTGTTTTTATTGATCTTTAGTCCTGCCACTTCGCCATATTCTTCTAATTTTTGAATTAATTTCAGACTGGATTCTAATGGGTCCTCTAGAACAAATACTAAGTCATCGGCATAGGCTTCGGCCTTATATTCTTCATTTTTGAGTATTAAACCTTTTATTCCCTGGTCCTTCCGAATTTCATTTAATAAAATTTCCAAAGTCAATATAAACAGCAAAGGAGAGAGGGGGCATCCCTGTCTGACTCCTTTTTTTATTTCAATCTTCTCTGTTAGTTCTCCATTCATCAGAACTTTGGCTGTCTGATTGTTATAAAATCCTTCAATCATTTTTATAAATTTTTCACCGAATTTCATCTCATCCAATAGTGTTATTATAAATTTCCAGATTACGTTGTCAAATGCTTTTTGTGCATCAAGGAAACCAGTACCATTTGTTTTTCTGGATGCGCCTCGTAGTACTCTATTATATCTAGGATGATTCTCGTATTATTTCTAATGTGTCTGTGAGGCAAAAATCCGTTTTGGTTTGGGTGTATTCATTCATTTAAAACCTGTTTAATTCTTCCTGCCATAATTGCTGCAAATATTTTATAATCGGAGTTTAGTAATGAAATTGGCCTGTAGTTTTGAATTTCTTGTGGGCTGGTTTCTTCTTTTGGGATCAGCGATATTATTGCTTCTGTCCATGATTCAGGTATCTTGGCTTTTCCTAAAACTTCATTAAACATTTCTACTCCTAACTCTTCCAATATTATTTTATTATATTTGTACAGCTCACCAGTATTCCATCTGGTCCTGGGGTTTTATTATTTTTCTGGTTTTCAAGACTAGTTCCACTTCAGCTAACTTTATTGGCCTGTTTATCACCTCCCTTTGCTCTTTTGAGATTGGTGTTATCTTTTCTGTGTTTAAATAATGCTTTATTTTGTTTTCCTCCATACTATCTTGTGCATATAGTTTTGTAAAGTATTTATGAATAATATTCTTCTTTTCTTCTGCTTTGTGTTGAATTCTTCCCTCATCATCTTTTAATTGATATATCATCCTTTTTCCCTTTCATTCTTCAATCTGTATGCCAGCCATTGTCCAGGTTTGTTGTCTTGTTCAAAGTAATTTTGTCTGGCCGCTTTAATTTTCTGCGCTAATTCCTTTTGATTTATTAAGTTGATCTTATGTTTAATTATCTCTCTTTTTTATTTTTTAATTTGATTCTTTGGGTCTTTCTGGAGTTCATCTTTGGCTTCCATAAGTTCCTTTTGCATACATTTCTAAACAGCATGTTTTGGAAAGGAAATAAAATTAAATCCTGCAATCTCGCCATCATGCAAACTTGAGCAAAGGCAATAGCAGCTTCTTCCTGTGTGTGTGTCTCTTTCCCAGTGTGTGTGTGTCTCTGCCTGTCTGTCCATCTCTCCCTCCCAACCCGTGGATGAGCTCCGGACCAGCGGAGCCTTGTCCTTCTTTTTAACCAGGCAGCTATCTTTTTTTTTAACTAGGTGATCTTTCCTAAGACATAAAAAAGAACCTTAATTGTAGACTCAACAAAAGAAGCTGGAAAGAGATACTGAGGCCAGGAAGCTGAAACCTGGGACTGGAGAACAACCTTTTCTCTCCCCTTACTGGGAAGATGAGGAACGCGAGGGGGATCCCTCCCCCCACAGATGGGCTCTGGACCAGCGGAGCTTCGTCCTTCTTTTTAACCAGCTGGCTATCAGAGAGAAGAAGGCAGCGCGTGCCCGTGGGCTTGTACAGCAGCCGAAGATTGCTTGCTTAAAGATTGCCTGGCTAAAAAGAAGGACGAGGCTCCGCTGGTCCGGATCCCATCCGTGGGGGGAGGGATCCCCCTCGCATTCCTCGTCTTCCCAGATGGGCTGGTGTTGTGGTCCAGCAGCGGCTGGATCAGTTGTTGGTGGACTCTGACAGCTCAGACCATTATGGGACTGCTCTGGAGGATGAGGAAGACTCTGAAGGGTGTTTGGAGTCAGAGCAGGAACTAGAGAACCCTGTTGGCCACCAGGTGGCATCTGAGTCAGGGAGCAGTGAGGAGGAACAGAGGGAGGTTGTCCCTGATGTGCGTAGACATTGAATTGATAGGAGACAGGAACAGCTGTGGAGAAGATGTCATAGAAGGATGTAAGGACAGCTGGTTAAGAGTGTGGCCCCTCCCAAAGAGTTTATAAGTGGAGTGAAGGGAGGGGAATCTTTGCAGGAGACAACAGTCCATATTCAAGCCATTGCTAAAGCCTTCTGTAAGTGTTATCTTGTGTTTGTGAAGAGAACTTTCTAGGCTCCCAGCCAAGAGGTGGCTTTATCTATGTAATTAGTCATGGCAGACAGCCAAGCCTGGGTCTGCATATTCATTGGATTCACATGACAGAACAGGCTGGTAAGGGGACAGAAAAGGTTGTTCTCCACTCCCAGGTTTCAGCTTCCTGGCTTCAGTATCTCTTTCCAGCTTCTTTTGTTGAGCCTGAAATTAAGGTTCTTTTTTATGTCTGAGGAAAGATTGACTGGTTAAAAAGAAGGAGGAGACTTCGCTGGTCTGGAGCCCATCCAGGAAGACGAGGAACGCGAGGGGGATCTCTCCCTCCACAGATGGGCTCTGGAACAGCGGAGCCTCCTCCTTCCAATTGGGGGGATCCATGCAGAGGATTTCTCCCCCACCCCCCAATTGGAAATGAGGTGGCTGTCAAAGCAAGGCAGAGCCCCCCGCAGAAGAAGGAACAGGAGGGGAGTTCACACCAGCCACCGATCGGGCCAGGGCAACCCTCCACCCGCCCGCCCGCCAAGCAGTGGCTGGGTGAGTGCTGGGCTAGCCCCGCTGTCCTGGCCAAGTGGCGCCTGCGGCTGCCGCTTACCTTAAAGGTGACATCGTGGAACTCGCCACTGAGGGAGGGCCGGCTGGCCAGCAACCCCCCCATTGGCTGTTCCCTCCTGGGCCATGCCCACACCCCTGCCCAGCCTGCCTGCTGAGGAGGAGGAGGAGGCGGGGGCGTGTTGCTGAGCAGTGGGCAGGGTAGAGGTGGGTTCAGCACTGCTGCCCTTGCCCTTGGGGCTCTTCCTAAGTGACATGCTGCTTCAGGGTGCCCTGGCTGCCGGCTCCTCCATGCACAACCTGTTTCCCCCCCATAAAAGACAGTTTTCTTTTTTAAAAACACCTCTGCAGATGATCTTGAAAACCTGCGAGGTTGCTTTGGGAGGGGACAGATGGGCAGCATCCCCTCCATCCCTAGGCACCCTGCAGCAGACTTGCACAGTAAAGGCAATTAAGAACTTCTCACACTCGTGAAAATATTTTCTTTACTGTGCAAAGGCTTGCTTTAAAGATGCAGGCTCCAAGGCTGCAGGTGCCCAGGGAGGGGGGCAGGGGGAAATGCTGCCCGTCTGCCCCCTCCCAAAGCAACCTCACAGGTTTTCAATATCGTTCAGAGAGGCATTTTTTAAAAAGAAAACCCTGAAAAAGCCACAAGATCTGGAGAGATGGTCAGGCGGTCTTTTGGGGAGGGGGAAATCCCCAGAACCAAGTTGCCCATCCAGGACCCTGAAGAGGTCCGTGCAGGGCTCTGGCGGCTGCAAAGCACATTGTGCGGGGCAGAAGTCCCCAAACCCAGCGGGGAGCCTAAGCAAAGGAGGAGGCGGAGAGCTGGGCAGAGGAAGGGGAAAACTACTGCTACTGCTGGAGCTGCATTGCCCTGCTGGGTTCGGGGACTTCTGCCCCTCGTGCCGTGCTTTGCAGCCACCGGAGCCCTGCACTGACCTCTTTGGGCAACCTGATTCTGAGGGGGGGAGGGATTCCTCCCAGCACCACAAAGAGGTCTGTACAGGGAACCAGTGGGGGGGGATGCCCTGGAATGCCCCCGTGCTTTGCTGGTGGCCACGACTCCTAGGCAAGTTCGGGGAGGTCCTAGGAGGCCACCCATGCCACACAAGCCACGAGCAGCAACAGAACAGGCAGGGGAAGTGAGCAAGGGGGTGGGGCAGGCGTTCCATGACGAATCTCTTCTAACCGGTTTGGTAGATTTCTGGAACCTCCTCTACCGAAGAGGTTAGAACCAGCAGAAACCCACCCCTGACACACACACACACTCAGATTAGCCTCTGCCTCCGCCAGTGTCAGTGTTGTTTCAGTATGTTTTGGAAGGGAGATAAAAATAAACCCTGCAGTCTCTTACATGCAAACCCCAGCACGGGCAACAGTAGCTGTGCCTTCTCCCTTCTAAAACATACCAGGATGTAGTTTGAATAACATCATCAGCAGTGAAATACTTCCCAAAAGGGGGGGGGGGAACATATGGAAAGGGTGCCTGGATTTGCAGCACTTTGTTTTGATTCAGGCGCTGCTGCTGATTTGGTACCTGTAGGAGCGGCTTTTACACTTTTTGGGTGCCATGTCTCCTGAGAGGTCTCATAAATGCAGGCAAGGTCTCATAAATGCAGGCAAGCCCCTCGTCCCTAGCTGTGTGGCTTCTCCCCCCCCCCCAGTTTCTCCTCTGTTTCAGGCCAGCCTAACTCTCTTCCTCCCTCCAATGAGGGAAGCCAGTTTCAAAGGGGATGGAAGGGTCAGGACAAATATACAAGGAACAAACCCTTCCTTCCATGCTGGGTTCTTGCAGAGCAGCCCACAAGCGACCACTCCCCCTTTCCCTCCTTCTTCCTTCCTTCGGAGGTGAGAGATGAAGAGCCTAATCATTTCCAGCTGCTGACCTACCTCCTGTCTTTGCTTGCGGAGTGTGCAATGGAATTGGAGCACCAGGTTGGACAATGGGGGGCTAAGCATGCAGGGGCTGCAGCATGGTGCCACCCCTGCCCTGCCACCATTTTTTACTTATGCCCGGGTGGGGGTCACCCATGCCGAAACTGGGCCTCAGGGCATCACCCTGAGCCGGTGCTGAGCTGGAGGCAGGGGAGGGTCAGTCCCCTTACCTTTCTGCCATTTCTCATCAAATGTCTGTGTGATTGTGTGTCGGGGGGAGAGAAAGAGAAATGGCAGAGAGGAAACCCTTTTCCAAACAGCGCCTGCCATTCAGCTGGCTCAGCTGTTGCGCGGACTGCAGTTAAAGGGCCGAGCAGCCATGATGTGACTGGCTCCTGTGCTGGCCATGCCCACCTCCTTCACTGGGGCTTATTTTTGGGGTAGGGCTTATATTACCCCCCCCCCCCAAAAAAAATTAGGCTTGTGCTTATTTTCAGGGTGGGTCGTATTTTTAGGAACATATGGTAGTTCATTAATTCAGAATTTGTTTGGACATTTGAAGCTCTTGTTCCCAGCTTTTTTGTAGTTTTGATTGAAATGCTATTTATGAAATAAACTACCAACAAACCATTTTTCTAAATGTTCATCTCCTTTTTTATCAGCCTCTTCCAATCTTTTTCAGTGGAGTAGTATTTCTTACGTTATAGTCTCTAGACTTAGGGTTCCTTTATCTTCTTTAGTCAAGAAGAAACTTGGGTGGAAGTTTGCATTAGACATCCTGCTGTGTGGAAACATATCAAATAAAAACAGTTATGTTATTAGCCTTTATTACAGGATCTTCTCAATCAATAAGTTACAAGAAAGACATGCAGGTCAAGTAAAACTCTTTAACTTTTCAAGTTGAGAATGCTAAAGAAACCCCACAAAATCAAATCAAAAAGTGGGCTGAATCAAAAAGTGGACTGAAAAATAAAAGATAATAAATGTTGATTATATTCTAAAAGTTGGTTCTACTAACCTCTGGCATCATATTTTCAGACATATTCAGAGAAACAGGAAAGCCAATGCAACAATACTGTGACAATGATGATGAAGGAAGGAAGTCTTAAAAAGAAAAACCAGGATAATTGGGAAAGTTTAGCCTTGAAAAAGATGTCTAAGAGGAATATGATAACACTTTTCAAAGTGCTGAAGCACTATTGCACCGAAGATAGTCAAGCCCTGTCTCTATTCTCCCAGAGTTCAGGGCATGGAATAATGGTCTTAAATTATCAGAAAACTGATTTTGGTTGAATACTAGAAAAACTTTCTGTTTCTAAGAGCAGTCTGATAGAACCAATTACCAAGGGAAGTGTGCACCATTTTCTGCTGGATGTATTCATGCCATTTATCAGGCATGCTGACATCAGAATGCATGTACAAAAGTACTTGGATCACAATAAACCCAATGACATTCTGGGTATGTTTCATTATAAATATCTCTAAAATCAGGTTGATATAAAGCAGAAGACACATTCCAACAAATATTTAAGCTATAATTAACATTTATGACCTTGCAATTGTCAATGTAACTGGCCAGGCAAAGCAGATTGCTGCAAACATTGTCTGTAATGCCACAGTAATGAAATGGTGAATTTCAGCATCTGAATAATAATCAAAGCTCACCCAACTTAGAACATAACATCAGTTTTTACATAGAGCTATTAAGATATGGATCATTTTGTCCAGACTATTCTGGTCATGGAATTGTAGACTTGGCAAATCACCCAAAAACTAGTGGCATTCCTTACTCTAAGGCTACCTGTCCTTCTTTCTAATAATAAATATCAGAGGCTGTGCACTTTCTCCTTCAGACACCACATACAGTGATAAATAAATACAACTATTTTAGGAGAAACATAGTATATGACACTGTTGACTAGTATTTTCACTCTCTAATAATAAAAAACTGAAAGTACTTTAAATATCTCTTTTTGTACTTACAAGTTTGAAACTACAATAATGTTGCCTAAATTTTGTTTCTGGTATGTTAATATTTGCTAACCTATAATTAATCTGCATATAACACTTAGATAATTTATATGACAAAGTATTAAATGAATACCATAAATAATTTATTACAACAAGCATTTATGAGTTAGTATAAGCATGTCTTGAATTATCTTGACTGATGAAGTACCCATACTGAAAAACATTCACGAGACTTGTTAAAAGTATAAATATATTCTATTTAAAAAATTGCCTGTTACCTTTTACATATAGCTGATGGTATATAATAACTGTGAACCAGTATTGCCTTGGCAGAAAGTATATTATTCGTAGGTAAATGCATTACTTTTAAGATGTGTAAATAGCAGTAAAAAGATAGTAGCTTATATGAATTGCAAGAAATGAACATTTATCAAAAGAAGGAAAATGGATTTGTTTTCTTTGTTGATCTTTTGCCATATGCAGTTTTTGTGTGGATTTTGGGGGGTGGGTGGGTTATATTGTTATATTGTTCTTTGTTTTAAAATGCCTGGAATCACAGGGAATTAAGTGGCAAATGAATTTAATAAATTAGAAATTAGAAAAAGAAACGTGTAAAAACGAAGCAATATTTTCCACATAGATGTGATTCTTTGCTGTTAGCATCATAAGAATCTGAAGCAGTACAGTAGTTTGAATTTTCTATCTTGATTTATGCACTCATTTTGTATTTTGTTTTAGTGATGGCTTCAAATTTCAAGTTTACAAGTCAAGACTTTACAATATTAAAACACACACAAACACACACACACACACACACATGTATAAGCAGGGTTGTTTAACTGCATTGGGGATATGATTAACATAAATACAGATAGTTTTCGACTTACAACCATTTGTTTAGTGACCATTCAAAGTTACAATGACATAGAAAAAAAGTGACTTATGACCCGTTATGTGATCAAAATTCAGGCGCTTGGCAATCAACATGTATTTACAGTGGTTGCAGCATCCTGGCATCGTGTGACTGCTATTTGCAACATTTCCAGGCAACATTTGACAAGCAAAGCCAATAGGCAAGCCAGATTCACTTAACAATAGCACTTAATAACAGCAGTAATTGCTTAACAACCATGGCAAAATAGGTTGTAAATTGGGCATAACTTATTTAACAACCACCTTGCTTAGCAACTTAGAACTTAAATTCTCATTCCAGGTATAGTAGGATAAGGACTATCTGAACATATGCTACCTATTCAAACACACCACACATGCATATTCATATATGTCACTGCCTTAGGTACTGCTCCACCATGGCATTAGTTCTTTCTGCCATCCCATTGGTACTCAGATGAAAAGCTGAACTAAGCCCCTGGGAGGACCCAATGGACTTTAAGAACTCCCTCCAGAACTTAACCATGAGTTGGACCCGCCGATCAGTTATGATTTGCTTCTCTCTCTCTCTCTCTCTCTCTCTCTCTCTTTGCTTATTGCTTTTTTCTTTAGGTAGGTGACATGATTAGAAATTAGACAGGAAAGAAAGGAAAAGTCTTTTAATAAAGGATGACATGATTAAAAGCTAGAATAAGTTATAGAAATAAGAGAAGGGGGAATATTAGTGTATACATTTTATATAATAAAATGGAAGTAATAGTAAGAGAAAATGTGGAACAATTGAACAATGATAGATTGCAACCTAGTTTAAACGTGTATTATTATTAGAAATGCATAAGTTGATTGAATGTAACAATTATAATTAACTATTGGTTTTATTTGTATTAGAATGTGTGACATCAAGGTTCCACTCTGTTCCACACATTGATTTGATACATTTATAAAAAATAAAAACTTTTTTAAAAAAAGTATGGTTTCACCTAATCTATATGAGTACTTTTGGTTTTTCTTAACTAAGTGTAAGACTTTACTTTTCTCTACATTGAATTTTATTTTGTTAGACAGGGCCCAGTGTTCAAGTCTGTCAAAATCCTTCTGGATCTTGAGCCTATCTTCCAGTGTGTTAGCTATTCCTGTCAACTTAGTATCATCTGCAAATTTGGTAAGTTTCCATTCTATTCCCTCATCTAAGTCATTTATGAAGATATTGAAGAGTACTGGGCCTAAGATGGAACCTTGCAGTACACCACTGCTTATTTCCCTCCATGTAGACATAGACCCATTAAGGACTACTCATTGAGTCCAGTTTGTCAGCTAGTTACAAATCCATCTGGTGGTGATGATATCCATGCCACTTTTTTCTAGCTTACCAGGAAGTAGGTTGTGGTCTACTTTGTCGAATGCCTTGCTGAAATCTAAATATATTATGTCCACAGTATTTCACTTATCTTCTAATTTAGTCACTATGTTGAAGAATGAAATAAGATTGATTTGGCATGATCTGTTTTCAACAAATCTTTGCTGACTGCTAGTTATTACTTTATTCGTCTCACAAAGGATGGGATGAATTGCCTATAAAAGTTGGTGAACCCGAAGAGATTTGTAGTTGTTTAAAGGTTTGAGAGGCTTTCCTTCTAAGACGGCTTTCACCTTCCCTGGATCCATTTTCACCCCTTTGCTCAATACTCGTTAGCCCAGGTAGTCCAGCCAGGTCTGGTGGAACTTTGGAACTTTGGCATTTGGACAGCTTAACATATAGGTTTGCTGCTAGAAGCTTATTAAAGACTTGGGAAATTAGCTTGATGTGCTCCTCCATTGTCTCGGTGAAAATGAGAATGTTGTTCAGGTAAACTAGAATCCCCTTATACAAGTGCTCATGCAGCACCTTGTTGATCAACTGCATGAACACTGCCAGGGTCCCATGTAGTCCAAACTGCATCACTGGAAGCTTCCCTGAGGGCAATTAAATGCCTGATTCTGATGTGATAATATGCTTCTCTCAAAACTAACTTGATAAATATCTTCCCCTTGGCTAGGTGGGTCAGCATATCCTTCATGAGGGGGAGTGGGTACATGTTCTACACACACACACACACACACACACACACACAAATTGATTCCCCTAAAATCTACGCATAATCTTATCCTCCCATCCTTCTTTTCCTTGAACAGGTCTGGGACCGCTACTCAGGATTTAGCCAGGTGGATGAAGCCCCTGTCTAGGTTCTTGCAATGTATGTCCTCAGTTCCTTCATCTCCTTGGTGTTCATGGAGGACATCTTGGGCTTGGGTACTTTTGCCCCTGGAAGGATGTCAATTGTGCAGTCTGTGTGAGGGAGTAGCACATCACACTCAACCTCCCTGCCACTTCCACAAGGTCCTGGTATTCTTTGGGGAAGGTTTTGTCTCTGGCAGCTGATCTGATCCCACCTCTGAGTGTTCTGGGCCCTCCGCTTCTGACCTCTGTGGAGAGGTTTGCACAACTTGGTCATGTGGGGGAGGGAAGGGGGTCTCTTTCCAACTCAATATCCTGTTTTCCCCTTCCCACCATATTCTTGGGTCCTACTTGTGCAACCAGGGTAGTCCCAGGATCATGGCTTCCATCATCTTCAGGACAATCACGAACTGGACCATCTCCCAGTGCTGACCTATTTCCAGCTTCATGGGTTCAGTCAAATGGGCCACTGGGGGCCCTCCTATTAGTGAACCATCGACTTGTTCAAACCTCATGGCCCTGGATAGCCTCCTCACCTGGATTCCCAGCCTCAGCACTGTGGACAGGTTGATTAAGCATTAGGTGCAGTGTGAGTCTATTAGTGCTTTAAACTCTCACTGAGCTGCCGATTTGGGTGCCACAATTCTCAATGGGGATCACAAATGGGTGGATGGCTCTACTCACCATCAGGTCTATTTCCCCCTCATCCTCGCTGTTGTACAAGGCAAATGACTAGTCTCCTTCAGCCAAAGTTCCCTCCCCCTCAGGTGAAAAAGAGGGGAGCTCAACAGCCTGGCGTCACAAGCTGAACTTTTCTGGTGGCTTTTGTAGTGATTTTTTTGGCTTTGCTCGTGCCGTTGGCCCCGCTTTTGGTTTGGGTGCAGCCGCCAAGCATTCAGATGCTCAGTGCCCTGGCTGACTGCATTGTAAGCACTGGATAGTGGCTAGGGTTGGTCTTGCAGGAGTGTTGGTGGGTGTGGCTGAGGCCAAGCGCCTCCCAGCCAGTTGGCTTTTTTGGCCCTTTTGCACCCTTGCCTCAGCATCTCTCCTTGGCCTGCAGGCTTGCAGCTCCACATCCATTTCTGTGGCAGCCCAATACTAATCTTGCAGTCAATCAGGAAGGCCTTGGTAGGCACAAGCCTGTTGTAGGCCTCTATCAAGGCCCTCTTTGAAGTGGTAGATGAGCATCCATTCTGGCCAGTGCCGCAGCCTCCCCACGAATCTCCAGAACTCTTGAATATATTCCTTCAGTGGATGTCCCCTCTACTTTAACTCCTATAACTCCTCCTCCATCTGTTGGGCTTTCACCTCACCTTCGAATCTCATACTCAGCTCCCCTAGGAATGTTGCAGCATCCCTCAACTTGGGGGCATACTCATTGTGGAGGGTAGCCACCCATTCTGCTGCCTCCCTCTGAAGCTTGGCAGTTATCACACTCACCATCAATCTCTGGGTTGGGTATTCCATGCGGCAGTGGTCTAGGTAAGCCAGGATGTTGTCAAAGAAGATCGCAGGTGGTCAGGGTTCCCATCAAACATGATGGCCAGGAATGGAGGCTTCATGTAGTGGGGTGGCAGTGGCTAATATCCTGGGTGCCACCAGGCCCTGGGGAGAGGAAAGGAGCCTGATATCATCCAGGGACACGGGGAAGGGGCTTCAGTGGCTGCCGGGCTGGGCTGATTGCTCCTGATGGCTTCTGGGATCCCTGGCTGAGGCCTCGACTCACCCTCATCATTGCCACTGGCAAGGATTGGAAGCTTTTCCTGGGGCACTAGAGCAGCTCTCTCTGGATTCCCACCTTTTTTTTCAATTTTTTAATTATTCTCTTACATACCATTTTAAGTATACATTCACATAATTGTTATTCTTCTTTACATTTGTCATTCCTATACATTTATTAGGTTATAATATGCAGTTTGGGTTGTTTATTTACCATCCCTTCCTCCTGTTGCAACACTACATTATTTTCCCTTTCTTTTCTCCCTCCCTCCCTTCTCTACTTTCTTCCTTCCTCCTCCCCCTTCCTTCTTCCCTTCCCTTTCTCCTACTCCTACTCTTCCCCTTCCTACCCTCTCTCCTTCTCTTTCTCTCCCTTCCATCCTCCTCTCCTTACCTCTTTCTTCTGTTCCCCCGTCTTCTTTTCATTCTCTCCTCCCCTCTCCCTTTCTTTTTCTATTGTTGTAGGTGTCTCTTCAAATTTCAGTTTATGTTTCCTTGAGATGGTATTTCTGCAAACCCAAATCTTGCTCTTGAATATATACTTATTTATTTAATATTTTCTTTTCTGTTTTCCACGTAAACTAGGGAGTGACATAACAGTTTGAGAACATGTATTTTCTTAACAGTGCTGTTATTATCCACTATTAATGTCAGTAGTATTTTTTTTAATATATTGTAAAAAGCTATGTCTATTGCTGTTCTATGACCGTAATAAAGATATACTCTATTCTTTTGTGAAAATGGGTTTGGTGAACCCATTTTATCAATTTAAATATGGTCTATTTTTAATAAATGGATGAAAATCAATAATTAATAGTCAAATCCCAAAGATTAAGAACTGCTGCCTAGTAATGAAAAAGTAGGCAAAATTTAGCAAACAAAATTTATCAATTTAAACATGAAGTGTATCAAAATGTACTTTTATTATGATAGTTCAATATTTGTTTCAAATGAACTGACGAAAAACCATTTTCCAGAACTTTTCCTAATGTCACAATAATTGGAAATGAATGGTCTTGGTTGTTTCAAAAATAACAAATGTGAGGTTGCATTAATATCCAGATTCTGCTTTGTAGCAAGATTTTGCAGGATTTCTATTACTTCTAAACATGAATATTGGCAAACTGTGGTACTTCCATATTTCTTTGTAATGTGACTGCACAATTATTGTTCCCTTTTCTGTATTCACATATATAAATCTAGGCGATAAACAATTTGTGTTCCCTGAAACTTTCTCCACAGTCAAGATACTTGTTTTCAGTATAGAAAGTGAAAGAAGATACAGGAAGCTTTAGAATTCCTTTCAGACCTTATTAGTGTAAATGAAATGTTAAAACATAGTGGCTGAAAATGCTGTTGGCGCTTTGGTCTGTGTTGTATTAGAGATCTCTCCATTGTTCTGCAACTATGCTGGCTGAGTACTCCTCTTCATCAGAAAAAGTTTGAGTGGAAGAAGTTTAACTGAAATATGAGAAGCCAAAAAGTTGCAGACTGCTGAAGCAATACTGTTAATACATAATTCATAGTTGCTGTGAGTTAGGCATATAAGATGAATGAATGAATGAATGAATCAATCAATCAATCAATCAATGAACGATGCGGGTCTTTTATCACACACACATACACACAGACATCTAGTTAGTAAAAAAAAAGCCAGAATCTGAATTCAACCCTGCAACTATTAAAAGCAATTGTCTTATCATAAAACCGAATGAGAATTCCCCTCCCCCCCAAAAAAATTGAAGACGGATGTACAACTAACAAATGTTAGATCAATTCTACTCATTTTAGTCAACTTCTGTGTTCAAGAAAGGAATGTACATATTTGCAAAGATTTGTAGGGAATTATATATGTAACAGCCAAATATGAAGAGACACCAGCTGCCATCCAAAATATTTTCTAGATTCTAACTTTCACAATGATAAAGTTAAGAAATGTTCCATATCCTACCTCAATGTATTGCAGACTCAGTATTTGGCAGTGAGATACCATAGATATGTGTTGTGACCCAGCAGGATCCAGTTGAGCTGCTGATGGACTCATATAGCGAGGGATCATTTAAGTCTGCCCTGGATGACATGGAGGACCGTGTGCAGGGTTCAGATTCAGAGCAGGGACCAGAGGGGCTGGTTAGCCACCAGGAGGCACCTGAGGCATGGAGCAGTGGGGAGGATCAAAGGCAGTTTGTCCCTGATGCTAGAGTGAGAAGGTCTGAGAAAAGAAAGCAGGAATTACGTAGGAAGGCTCATAGAAGATAATTCAGCACAGGTGGTTGGGGATTGGTCCCTCCCAAGAGAGCTTATAGGTGAGGCATTTGGAGGGGACATTTGCAGGAAACAACTGTTTGAAATTAGCAGTGAAGAAAGTCGATGTCTTAGAGCCGTATTTGAATATCTGGTTTGTTTTTGTTGTATTTTGAGTTATCTGGGCCCTCAGTCAAAGGGTTTGTTATCTTGCAATTAAACAGTGGCAAACAGCCAAGCCTGTGTTTTGGCTTGTTCACAGGCGTGGAGAGAGAGGGGTCAGAACAGTTTGTTTCCTGCCACATTTATACACAAGCCACCATGGAACAGCTCTGTGCTGATAATGCTCAACTGGCACAGCAGGTGGCCTTGCTGGCTGGCCAGTTGGCTCAGCTTCAAGGGCATGCTATTTCCCCCCATCCTGGCAGGAAATGTCCGGTTGCCATGCCTGATAAGTTTGATGGCAGCCAAGCCATGTTTCCAGCTTTCTTGGGACAATGCCAGTTCTTTATCAGTCTGAGAGCAGAGGACTTTCCCACTGACGGGGCTAAAGTGGGGTTTATCATCAGCTTACTCTCCGGCTCCACAGCTCGTTAAGGCTACTGCTTTGTTGGCTGAGGCTAGCCCTTTGATGGATGATTTCAGGGGGTTTTGTGATCACCTCAGACTTATGTACGAGGACCCCATTAAAGAGGAAACAGCCGTCAGATGTCTCAAGATGCTGAAGCAGGGCCGGGGTTCCTTGCAGGACTATGTTAGTGAATTCCGGCTCCTTAGCCAGGATTCGGCCTGGAATGAGGCAGCCCTCATGGACACCTTTCAGGATGGGCTGTCGGATGACCTGCAGGATGAGTTGGTATGGGTGGACAGGCCACAGATGTTCAATGCACTGATCCACCTGTGCCTCTGGATAGACGCCTGGTTGCAGAGGTGGGGGAGTCGCTGCATATCCCAGGAGACCAGAGAGGTGCTGATCCCACTGGAGATGCTAGCTCCACAGGAGGAGCCCATGGATTTGGGTGCCGCCAAACCCCGCTTGTCGCAAACTGAGATGGATAGACGGCACACAGGAGGGTTGTGCTTTTATTGCGGAGATCTTGGGCATCTGGCAGCAGTTTTCACCAAAAAGAATAAGGGGCTGCGAGGTCCAGGGCCTACCCCTCAGCTCCAGAACAACTTGTCGGGAAATGGGCACAGCATGATCTGAGGTGACCTTAGGTTGGGCACACACTGAGACTGAGATTGATGGACCTCCCTGGCACTTGATTTTGGCAGCACGTATTCTCCTGTCTGGTAGTCCGCCGGGGATTCTGGCGTGTGCCCTAGTTGATTCCGGTGGACCCACCAATGCTGGTCAAGACCATTGACGGACGGGTGCTTCTGTCTGGGCCTATCAAGGCCGCCACATAGCCCTTGCGCCTAGTCATCGGGGATCACGAGGAGGCCATCTAGTTTTACATTGCTTCGGGCCTGCATTTCCCCGTGGTCCTGGGTTTGGGTTGGCTGCGGGTGCACGACTCCCAGATTTATTGGTCCCAGAACCTGGTCGCGTTCCCGTCCCTGCAATGTATCGACCACACCCATCATGTCTGTGCAGGCCAGGTGCTGAGTTTGCCCAGGGTGTCCTTGCTGGCAGACTTAGCGGAGTTCGCAGATGTCTTCAGTGAGCAGGAGGTGGACCAATTGCCGCCACACCAGCCTTATGATTGCCCCATCGACTTGGTGCCAGACGCGAAGCTCCCTGTGGGTCGCCTGTACTCCATGTCCGAGCCGGAGTTGGCCTCATTGCAGGACTTTCTGGACGAGAACCTCGCCCAGGGTTTTATCCGGCCCTCGTCTTCGCCATTGTCTGCCCCGGTCTTGTTCGTCAAGAAGAAGACCGGGGATCTGAGACTCTGTTGTGACTATTGTCATCTGAATGCGATCATGGTGCACAACAGTTACCATCTGCCCCTAATTCCTGAATTGTTAGAGCGGCTCCGGGAGGCGACGGTGTTCAAGAAATTGGACTTCCGTGGCGCCTATAAACTGGTCCAAATCCAGGCGGGGGACAAATAGAACACGGCCTTCGGCACCCGGTACGGACATTTTGAGTACACGGTCATGCCATTTGGATTGACCAATGCCCCGGCCGTGTTCCAGCATTTTATGAATGATATCTTCTGGGACATTTTGGACCAGTTTGTCATCATTTACCTGGATGACATCTTGGTTTACTCGGCTTCTCAGTAGAGTCATCAGCAGCACCTATGCCTGGTCCTCCAATGACTCCGGGAGAATTGTTTGTATGCGAAGCTGATGTCAGTTCTGGCAGATTACCATTGATTCCTGGAGCACCGTATCTCCCCTGAAGGAATTGCGATGGAGCCGGGCAAGGTAGAGTCGTTGTGCAGTTGGCAACCTCCTCAGCAAGTGAAGGATGTCCAAGGACTCCTTGGGTTTGCCAACTACTACGGACCTTCATCCCCAGCTTCGCTTCCCTGACTCGGCTCCTGCAGAAGAAAGTGCCATTTCGCTGGGGGCCTACAGAGCAATATGTGTTCGAGGCCCTGAAACACACCTTCATGAAGGAGCCGATCCTGAAGCACCCTGATCCCAATTGTCCATTTGTGGTGGAGGCGGACGCGTCCGACATCGCGGTGGGCATGTTGTTACTGCAGGCTCACACTCCTGGCCCCTTTCCCTTGCACTTTCTTCTCGTGGAAACTCAATCCTTCCAAGTGCAACTACACCATCTGGGAGAAGGAGTTGCTGGTCATTAAGGTGGGGTTTAGGCATGGAGGCATCAACTGGAGGGGGCCAGGCATCAAGTCAAGGTCCGGATGGACCATAGGAATCTAGAGTTCCTGTAAATGGCGCGCAAGCTAAACCAGCGTCAGATCCGGTGGTCTCTGCTTTTTGCCCGGTTCAACTTCCGAGTGACCTACATTCTGAGTGTGCGCAACCAAAGGGTGGATGACCTGTCCAGGAAACCTGAGTACTCTTGCACCATAGACCCGCTTCCACCCCAGACAGTTTTGCCCATCGAATCCTTCGCTGCCGTTCATGAGCCTGTGGACTTACGATCTCGGATATGGGATGCACAGCGGTGCAACGAGTTGGTAGAGCAACAGAGGGCAGAGATAGGGCCGGCCTCCCCATGGACCTTTGATGACGACCTCTTGAGGCACTGGGACAGGCTCTATGTGCCCACGGGGCCCCTCCGGGGGCTTATTCTCTCGCAGTGCCATGACAATCCGGCGGTGGGATATTTTGGCCTTTTCAAGACTCTGAACCTGGTCTCTCGTACATTTTGGTGGCCCATCTTATGATATGACGTACAGACGTACGTCACCTCTTGTGTACAGTGTCGGCAGGCCAAGTCAGTGATGGGAGCTCCTCCAGGGTTGCTTCAGCCATTGCTGACCCCAGACAGACCCAGGGGATCCATGGACTTTCTGACGGAATTGCCTCCATCTTCGGGGTTTACCACGGTCCTCATGGTGGTGGACATACTCACGAAGATGGCACATCTCATTCCATGTCAGAGATTGCCGACAGCCCACGCCACCACCCGTATGTTCATCCAGCACATCTTCTGGCTACATGGCCTACCCGATCGGGTCATGTCTGACCGTGGGACGCAGTTCACGGCCCATTTCTGGAAAGGGCTGATGAGGCTCTGGACTTCCAGATTTGTTTGTCCTCAGCGCACCATCCTGAAACCAACAGGGGGGGGCGAAGAAGGTGGTTGGGATTTTGGAGCAGTACCTGCACTGCTTCATGAATCAGCAGCAGAACAATTGGGCGAAATACCTAGCTGTGGCGGAGTTTGCATTTAACAACTCGCAGCACACCTCAACGCGGATGATGCCCTTCTTGGCTAACATCGGGTACCATCCTCGCTTCTTTCCTCTTACCCCAGTCGACTCCCCGGTCCCCGCAGTGCAGGACTTCCTTTTGGAGCTCCAAGCGGTCTACCAAGTGGTGCACCACTATCTGACTCAAGCCAAAGAGGACTACAAGAGGGTGGCGGACAGGTCTTGGCGTGCGGTGCCGGAGTTGGCTGTCACGTGTGGCTGTCCACGCGACACCTCCCATCCCATCAGCCCGCTAAGACGTTGGACCACATTTATCTTGGGCCGTTCCAGGTAGAGTCTGTCAATAACCTGGTGGCCTATCGTCTGATCTTGCCATGCTCGATGTGAGTGCACCCAGTGTTCCATCGCTCGCTCCTGATCCCTGAGCGGTCGGCTTGTCTTCTCCCCACCAACCGTCTTTGCCACAGCCGTCACCACGTGATGTGGAGAAGCAGACTACACATGAGGTTGCTCAGATCTGGGACTCGAGATGGCTAAAGGGACGATTCCAGCATTTAGTGGACTGGAAGGATGACGAGCCGGATGGGGGGACTTGGCCCGATGCGAAGGACGTACACGCTCCTGCTTTGGTGCAGGCCTACCATGCCCAATGGCCCTCGAGGCCGCACCCCGAGCATCAGACCCGGGGGAAGGGCCCTGTGGTGAGGGATAGTGATGTGGCCCAGCAGGATCCAGTTGAGCTGCTGATGGACTCAGATAGCTAGGGATCATTTGAGTCTGCCCTGGATGACATGGAGGACCGTGTGCAGGGTTCAGATTCAGAGCAGGGACCAGAGGGGCTGGTTAGCGACCAAGAGGCACCTGAGGCATGGAGCAGTGGGGAGGATCAAAGGCAGTTTGTCCCTGATGCTAGAGTGAGAAGGTCTGAGAAAAGAAAGCAGGAATTACGTAGGAAGGCTCATAGAAGATAATTCAGCACAGGTGGTTGGGGATTGGCCCCTCCCAAGAGAGCTTATAGGTGAGGCGTTGGGAGGGGACATTTGCAGGAAACAACCGTTCGAAATTAGCAGTGAAGAAAGTCAATGTCTTAGTGCCGTGTTTGAATATCTGGTTTGTTTTTCTTGTATTTTGAGTTATCTGGGCCCTCGGTCAAAGGGTTTATTATCTTGCAATTAAACAGTGGCAAACAGCCAAGCCTGTGTTTTGGCTTGTTCACAGGTGTGAAGGGGGGGGGGGGTCAGAACAGATATGGAAGAATATATTCAGACTATGTGATAACTTTTTGCTGTATAAATCTAATAATAGCTAACTGCATGGGAACACCACTTTCTTCAAATAAGAGGAACATTCTAAACATAAATTAATACTGTCGTTCTAGGATGGCATAGATGAATATTATTGCCTTAAAAGTCTGATTCACAGACTGATTTAGACTTCAATTATATTATGCTGAAGTCATTTAAATATATGGACCATAATTCAGTATGGACTCCCATTGATTGCAATCTCATTACAATTAAGCTATTCAATTGAGCTATACGTTCTTCTTTTTAAGAAGTATAATTTCCTTCTTATATATATATCTATAGGAACATTTCCATTCCTCAATGGAATAAGATTTTGCACATTTTAAAGGGACAATATTACTTAAGTAAACTGTTTATACATTGTTTAAATATTTGTTAAATCATGTTATCGGAGGGCCGAGAGTTGGACAGCTCGACCACCCTGGCTTGTTTTGGGCTCGTTTTGGCCCGCCAGGGTGGTCGGGGGAGATTGGAGGAAAAGGAGGAACGGAAGGCTGTAAACGGCCGGGGGAACAGCTGGGAAGCAATGGTGGCGGCGCGCGCAGCGCAGCGCGGCGTGAGGATTGCGCTGGCGGTGAAAAAAGGCACCGGGGAGAAGAACGAGGCACCGGGGGAGGAGAATAAGGCTGGGAGGCAATTGGGAGAGGCAGTTGGAGACGGCTGCGGCAGCGGGACGAGTGGAAAGAGTGGCGCCGCTGCCAGGGACTCCTCTGTGGTATTCTGCCGTATCCTGGCTGCTCCCATGCCCCCCCCGGGCCTTGCCGGCGCCAGCAGAAGACGCCGAATGGTTTACGATCTTGGAGAATTTTGGAGAACTTTATCCTAATCCGTGGAGAACTTTGGAGCGCCGAGTGGGGGGCCAAGGTGGAGTGTGCCCACCTGGGCGTTCTGGATGGAAACCAGGAGTGAGGGCGAAGGTATAAAACAACGGTTGGGGGTGGCCTGGAACACCGGAGGCCACTGGAGGCCCTGTTTCAGGGCCATGGATAGGCCTGAACAGTTACCTAGGCCAAGAACAACTGGGCCAAGAACGCCCCCCCCCAATCTGGAACCACCTTGGACTGTCTCCCACCTTTCTGTCATCTCTGCCATCTCTCACCACTTGAGGATATTCGATCATTCCCCGCCCCCCCCCCTCATCCAAGTACTAATCTGGACATTGAAGCCTCCTACTTCCTATTGAGACTCTAACCCCCGTTTACCAACTTTTCATTACTAGCACCCTTACCCCACTGGGTTTTTAACAATCTACTCGAGGTCAGACCTGCTCCACCTGCGGGAGGCCCCTCTCTCGCAGGCATGGCCCTTGGCTCTTTCAAGGGCCCGCCTTGATGACGGGTTCGTGGACCCCGAGAGGTGCAGGAACCGGAAGCTAAGGGGATTTTTAGTAAAATGTTTTTTATCTTTTTTAGGGGGTCCCAGGGTGGGGGGGAGGGTTAATCAGACCGGGAGGAGGGCCAGAGCCGGACAGACAGGTGAGTCCAGGAAGGACGGGGATGTGGTGGAGGGGGGGAATATAAAGGTCACTAAAGCAGAGGGTTGTCCTATTACAACGGTCGCGGGGAGGAGGGGATGCGAGGACAGGATAAGATCCCAAGGTCGGTTGGGAGACCGCGGCTGTTGGTTACGCCCGGTCGCTTGTACCAACCCCTGCAGTCTAGGTGGACAGGTCCTACAGAGCCAGGGCCTGCGGCTGATGCTTTGCAACGCAAGGTCTGTCACCAACAAGGCCCCCCTCATTAATGAGTTGATCTCAGAGGGGGAGCTAGACCTTGCAGGGATAACGGAGACCTGGTTGGGCCACGAGGGTGGTTTACCCCTCGTGGAAATGTGCCCACCGGGTTTCCGTGCATTCCATCAGCCTCGGGCCCTGGGTAAGGGTGGAGGGGTGGCGGTGGTTATGCGGGAATGTTTAGAGCCGAGGGAGTTCACTGTCCCTCAGATACCCGGGTGTGAGTCCCTTGGTGTGAACTGGGGCCCAGGGAGGCAGTGGGGCTTGCTGATTGTATACTTGGCTCCTCGCTATGCATCAGCAGCCCTGCCCGAGCTCCTCGAGCTAATCTCAGCGACGGCAGTTGAGACTCCCAGACTTTTGGTCATGGGGGACTTCAACTTGCCGTCAACGGGAGCGGCTTCCGAGGTGGCTCGGGAGTTCATGGCTTCCATGACGGCCATGGACCTGACCCAATTAGTGCAGGGCCCCACTCACGAAGGGGGCCACACACTGGACCTCATTTTTGTATCTGAACAGTGGACGAGTGATCTGGGAATAGGGGATTTAGTCATCACGCCCCTGTCATGGTCAGACCACTTATCCCCCCGGCTGGACTTCCCTGGCGCTATCCCCCACCGCGAGGAGGCGGAACCAGACTCTATAAACTGGTACCGCCCCAGGCACCTGATGGTATCTGATAGATTCCAGACGGAGCTTGGGCCAATTCCTGTAGCCTTGTCCCGCTCCCGCTCCGAGGACCTAGTGACTGCCTGGAATAGGGCGACGACTGGGGCCTTGGACCGGGTTGCGCCTTTGCGACCTCTCCTGCGGCATCGACCCACCCAGGCTCCTTGGTTTACTGAGGAGCTTAGGGTGATGAAGCGCCACAGGAGACGTCTAGAGAGCAGGTGGAGGTCCTCACGCTCCGAATCTGACCGAACACAGGTAAGAGCCTATTTGCGGACTTACCTTGTGGCAATAAGAGCGGCCAAACGTAGACACTGTGCTGCTCTTATTGCGTCCGCGGATAACCGCCCTGCCGCCCTGTTTAGGGTGACCCGCTCCCTTTTATCGCAGGGGGCGCGGGAGACACCCTTACAGGGTAGAGCAGAGGAGTTTGGAGAATATCTTCAGGACAAAATCGATCAGATCCGGAACGGGTGGGCCTCCGTCAGTGGACCAGACGAGCTGCCAACAGCGAGTCTTGAGAGACCATTCTGGGAGGAGTTTGACTCTGTTGCCCCCGAGGATTTGGACAGGTTGCGTGGACGGCTGCAACCTACCACATGTTTAACGGACCCGTGCCCCTCCTGGCTGGTACTGGCAGCCTGGGAGGTGACACGAGGCTGGCTCCTGGGCCTGGTGAACGCCTCATTGGGTGAGGGATACTTACCTACCGCCTTGAAAGAGGCGGTGGTGAGACCCTTGCTCAAGAGACCTTCGCTCGACCCAATGGAGCTAGCTAATTATCGTCCAGTCTCCAACCTCCCCTTTTTGGCAAAGGTTGTTGAGAATGTGGTGGCGCAACAATTTCCACGACACCTAGACGAATCCGACTATCTAGACCCACGCCAGTCCGGCTTCCGACCCGGGCACAGCACTGAGACAGCCTTGGTCGCGTTGGTTGATGATCTCTGGAGGGGATGGGAGTCGGAGGCACCGTTCTGCGGTGGTTCGGCTCCTACCTCTCCGACCGGAAGCAATGTGTGTTGACAGGGGGGCAGAGGTCGTCCCTGAGGCCACTCACTTGTGGGGTGCCACAGGGGTCGGTCCTCTCGCCTCTCCTGTTCAACGCATATGTGAAGCCGCTGGGCGAGATCATCCGTGGTTTTGGGGTTGAGTACCATCTTTACGCTGATGATACTCAGCTGTATATTTCAACCCCAAACCACCCCAACGAGGCTGTCGAAGTGATGTCCCGGTGTTTGGAAGCCGTCGGGGTCTGGATGGGGGACAACAGACTCAAACTCAACCCCTCCAAGACTGAGTGGCTGTGGGTACCGGCGCCTCGGTTCAGCCAGCTGACCCCATCGCTGGCCATAGGGGGCGAACAGCTGTCCCCTGTGGAGCGGGCGCGCAATTTGGGCGTCCTCCTCGATGCCCGGCTGTCAATGGAGGACCATGTGGCAGCCGTGGCAAGGGGGGCGTTCCACCAGGTTCGCCTGGTGCGCCAATTGCGCCCCCTACTGGACCGGAGTGTCCTGCGCACGGTCACTCATGCGCTGGTGACGTCTCGCCTGGACTACTGCAATGCTCTCTACATGGGGCTTCCCTTGGGACGCATCCGGAGACTGCAGCTAGTTCAGAACGCAGCCGCGCGGGTTATTATGGGAAGTACTCGTTACTCCCACGTAACACCTCTCCTGCGCGAGCTGCACTGGCTACCTGTGGCCTTTCGGGTGCGTTTCAAGGTACTGATTACCATCTTTAAAGTGCTCCATGGCATAGGACCTAGGTATCTGCAGGATCGCATCCTACCACACACGTCCCTGCGACCTATCCGCTCACACAGAGAGGGGCTCCTCCTGGTGCCGTCTGCTAGGCAATGCCAGCGGGCGACACCTAGGAGTAGATCCTTCTCTGTGATGGGCCCAACCCTCTGGAATGACCTCCCCCCAGACATTCGAACTACCACCGACCTCCGTTCCTTCCGGCAAAAGTTAAAGACTCACCTATTTCAATCAGCTGGCCTGGCACTTTCTTAGTTTTACCTCCCGGGGATCTATTCATTTTAATTGGGTTTGGGGTTTTAATAAGCTTTTAATGTATTATATTTATTATTCTATATACAGTCTTACAACCTCCTTCACCTACGTATTTAATTATTTAACTGTTTTATGTATGTATTTTATAATGCATTTTAATGACTGTACACCGCCCCGAGTCCCTTTCGGGAGAGGGGGCGGTCTATAAATATGAATAATAAATAAATAAATAAATAAATAAAATTTTAATTTGTAAGTCACTGAGTGGGCAAAGGGGTCTTTATGGTTTTAAATAATATACTTTTAAATAATTAAAAGCAATTTTAAACATAACCAGTATTCTTTAGACATATCAAGTATATTGTAAGAAGTAAATTCTTTGCAAATTCTCTTCAAGTTCTTTGTTATCAAAAACCAATAAAATACTTCAAATATGTCTTGTTTTTGCTTTAGGGAATAGCCTTGGAGAACTAGAAAATGAATGTTCCAGTTTCTCACTTAATTATCATCTATGCAAGTCTTGTTCAAAGTTTGAAGGTTGTGACCAAAAGGGGTTCAGGTAAGATGATTGTTTTTCATTTTGTCAGAATGTGTGGAAATGAAATTGCATATACAGTATGTAAATATATGTATTTGAATGTGCATTTTGATGGTGTCAAAGCAAAAAAGTGGCTTTTTGTGAAACAAAATATCCTTCTTACATGTGTTTTATATATACTACTAAACATGATCTGTTAGAAATAATTTTCAGTTGGTTAATCAATGGCAAAGGATTGGATTCTACTTCATTCATGTTTACAACAGATGTACCCATATTTTTCAGAGTATAAGACGCACCAGAGTATAAGACGCACCAAGATTTTGAAGAGGCAAATTTTAACAAAATTTTTAGCACTCTGCAGATCTCTGAAAAATGCCCCCCTTTTCATAAAAATGGGCCCTTTTTCAAAAAAAGGGGCATGCATAGCCTTTAGGAGGCTTATACAGTGCTCTTGGGGCCTGGGGGGGCAGAATTGAGCAAAAATGGGCCATTTTTGGCTCATTTCTGCCCTCCCCAGCCCTCAGGAACACTGTATAAGCCTCCTAAAGGCTATGCACAGCCATTTTGGTGATGAGGGTGGGGTTTCGAGAGGCAAAAAATGCTGTATTCAGTGTATAAGATGCACCCAGATTTTCAGCCTCTTTTTTGAGGGAAAAAGATGTGTCTTATACTCCAAAAAATATGGTATATAAATTAAAAAATAATAAGGAAAATCAAATTTATTTTAGTAGGGCTCTAATTGAGGATAAATCTTGATATTAATATTATAGGTTATAAATAGATAAAAAACAAAAATCTGTGTAAATATATAGTTGTGATGATGATGTACAAATTTTCCATTGAAGTAAAAGATTCAGTATGGCATATGTCACCCATAGTGCACCTGATGTTTGTTCTCATTGGTAGGAAGTGTTAAAATGCATAATTATTCAGTTAATGTTACTAGGATTGCATATTTAGTTATATACCTACCTACCTACCTACCTACCTACCTACCTACCTACCTACCTACCTACCTACCTACATATATATGCTGGTCTTGTTGTATTCAGGTCTTTTCCCATGTAAGATTGAGATTGTCTTGGCAATGTTTCGGCGAGGTTTCACTTGCCATCTTCAAGCTGGGTTTCGGGCTTAAAGCTTTAAGGTGCTGGAAAAGGGAGGAAGTTTGGATAAACTAATAGGAGAATAAATGTACGCATTTCAGAACACAAGAACGCAGTCAGAAAAGAAGAAAAAAACTTCCTCCCTTTATTTATTTATATAAATATATATATATATATACATACATACACACATACACTAGTTACTAATGAATTAATGATTTTGTAACCAGATGTTATTAATTGGGCTAGATTCCAATTTTTTGGCATAGATCTAGCAATGGAATTTAATTTTTTTTAATACAATATATATTGTAGAAATTAATCCAGACTATAAATGGAATCTTGTTTGAAAAGTGTTTTGTAATTCATGAATTGGTCTGCATATAATTCATGATATTGTTCTTTGCAAATATATAATATCAGATGTTTTAGTGATGTGAATAAGCTTTACAGTTTGGTTTTTTTAACACTATACTTAATTCGTAGCATGGTTTTCTGGTATTCATATCAGAAAATGATGCTGAAAGAAGAGATCTTGTGGATAGCTAGATATTTAATTTTCATATTAAGATTTATAATAGGAATTCTTCTTTTGTAGCAAATTTGCTTGTTTTTCAGGTGACTGCTTTTTGAAAGAAAGTTACCAAAGATATTAATGTCAGCAAGTTAGCATTTATATACTTCCCATTATGCATATAAAAGAATGCTTTATATCCAAAATAGCCAATCATTGTTAATCATTTTTGATAAAATAATGGATAGGCAATCTTCTAGTTATACAGATATAACTATATTTGATTTAATATCTTCAGATATTTCTAATATTACTTAGTATTTTGTATAAAGAAAAATTTTGAAATATAAATTGGGGAAGGATAAAACTTATTAAACATGAAATTAGAGGAAAACTAAAAGAAAAGCAATGAAAAAGTATAATAATATCATATCTATATATTAGAAAAATGGTATGGCCATTGTTATGTCATGAAACCATATACCATTTTATTCCATCTTCCATTGAATTATAGTTAACAGTATACAAAATTGAATTACATACAGTTGTGCACTTTGAAAAAGTTTACATTGAATTATAATCAGCATACATTTTAATAGCAAATTTGGTTTTAGAAATACTTGATTTTTGAAGGTAATTAAGAAAACAGTGAATTTTTTACCATTTGTTGAGAACTTTGTACTGGACAGACCATGCATTTTCTCCTTAGCTTCCATTTTTAGTTGTATCTCTGTTGATCAAACTATATTAATTTCACATGTATTTTAATTCCTGTAGTTATTTTCAATT
This sequence comes from Natrix helvetica, assembly GCF_964273705.1. Lineage (NCBI taxonomy): Eukaryota > Metazoa > Chordata > Lepidosauria > Squamata > Natricidae > Natrix > Natrix helvetica. Next base: position 66,568,436 of record NC_138550.1, on the reverse strand, counting down.
GTTGGAGAATTTAATCAGACAGGGGTAAAAAATATTTCAGCATTGTCCAGCCTCTGTAATGGTGTGAGCACTTGCAAATCCATTCATGGGGATAATATGCATTGGTTCTTCTGGCTCCCTCAGGTGGAGTTCCTTACCTCTACTATTGTACATTACCAGAATACTTCTATGAGTCTTGGTCACTGCTGCCTTCCTATCTTTTATTCAAAAAGAAATTACTTTTAAAAAGCTCGTCCCAGGATTCTTGTTTTTCTGTAGATAGGAAAGTATCTTGTTGGTATTCACACTCTGTTAGAAGGAGATTATAATTTTAGAAGATATTCAAGTTACTCATAATGCAAATAACAATGAGGAAATAATTGAGAGTTAAAGATAATAGGAAAATGGGACAAAGAAAAAAATCATAAATCATGAAGATATAGTAAGTATCCATCCACACAGATACTAAAGGAAGGACAAAATAGGACTAAGATGCAATTCAACCTATAATATCAATTTTAAAATTATACTAATTCTAGTTCACATTTGCCTTAATGGTTATTTCTTTCTTATTCTCAAACCTTCCTTAAGTTTGGTGTGTGTAGTTAGCCAGTGGGAACCAGGTTTTTTTTTAATGCTTAGTTCGAAAGATAAAAAAATAAAAGTGAAATTAAGCTAATCCCCCCCCTTTAAAAGGTTATCAGAGATAATTGGCATCCCTACTTCAGACTAGTTGCTCATAGCAAGAATACTTCCCACACTTTGTCAATCTCTGTCTTACTATCTAGATTGTAAATATATAATTAAACCTTTTAGCATGTTTTCCCCATGTTCATGCAACTCAAAAGGACAAGTGAATTTAGACACCCAAGAATTATTGTGTCAAAATGTCTGTATTTATAAGTATTATGGAATTCTGGCACTTTAGGGTAGAGACTACTTTCTTACAAATATTTTTGTAAAAACTGCCTTAGAGCAGCCATCACCTACATAAAGTAAATATACTTACTGTACATGCTCCTAGAGTTAGATTCAGGGTTTGTTTTTGTTTTTTTGCTAAAGAAACATTAGGATGTATAGCTAATGTTGAATGAATGATTAAAGAATGACATATAACTATGTCACATATAAAGAATTATTTATTATTTATTTATTTATTATTCATGCTTCTAGACTGCCCCCTCTCCCAAAAGGGACTCGGGGCGGTGTACAGTCCATGCAAAATATATCAAAATACAATAAAAATTGAATATGTACAGTTGGAATGGAGGAGGTTAAAAATGGAATTAAAAGAACTGTACAAAGCAATATATATAAATATAGGATTTTGAACCCCTAAAACACACACAATAAGTTAAAAACAATACCCCTAAAATAACCAGTTAATACATTTGCCAGGAGGGACAGTTGTAATTATGCCAGGCCTGCTAATCGGAACAGGTGAGTCTTCAATTTTTGCCGGAAGGAGCGGAGGTCAGTAGTGGTTCTAATGTCGGGGGGGAGGTCATTCCAGAGGGTTGGGCCCATCACAGAGAAGGCCCTACTCCTTGGTGTCGCCCGTTGGCATTGCCTAGTGGACGGCACCAGGAGAAGTCCCTCTCTGTGTGAGCGAATTGGCCGCAGGGATGTATGTGGGAGGATGCGATCCCGCAAGTAACTAGTAATTATGTATGTATGTATGTATGTATGTATGTATGTATGTATGTATGTATGTATGTATGTCTTCTAGAAATGAAAAAAAAAAGTTTTAGCCAAAAAAATTATTCATACTGCCTGAAATTCTTTATGATTTTGTTATTAAAAAAGCAAACCTACAATATATCTATCTCTAGTTAGATGTCTTGAACATTTGAAAAGTCCCAGGCTTGTCTTAGTACCTGTATCTCTGTTATGGGATATTCTCCATAGTGGAGGAGGTAGCATCCAGGCTGGGTTGACCTTCATCCACTCATTGCAAGGACTGAGCCTGACAGTTGTTGAAACCACGCCCCTGTCGCTAGGCAAAGCCCAGTTCTGACTCAGTCCCTCAATGAGGATAGATGCATCATCGCTTTGTTCCTAGGCTGAGAGGAATAACTGTAATATTGCTTTCATGAGTACTTGGATTTAATTGATTCCTTCATGTGGGAGTGACCTTGGCTGCCTAAAGCTCATTCAGACAAGAAATTATTTAATGTGGCCAATGAATTGGCCCAGTTCCTGTTGATCCCATCAATTGACACCCCAGTGACTGCACTCTATACTTCAGCCAATATGCCCGGGACCCCAGAATATATCCTTAAAACAGAGGACCAGAAAGCAGATCTTACTCTGCAGCATGGCCACCAGGCAGTGGCATGGGTGATCTGGGCCTCAACCACTGCTTCTTTTTTCACCCGTTTTCATCCTCTGGCTTCAGGACCTGCAACAACGCATCCCCATCGCTGACACCTTGGCCCATCAAGATATCGCCAAGCTGGTGGCGGAAGTACAGTTTACATCTGATGCTACTCTCTCATCAGCCATATTCGTCTCCTGAGCAATGGCCTCTTCTATGGCATCCCGCAGGCTGTTGTGGCTCCGCCAATGGCAGGTGGACATGCGCCACAAATAGTGTTTGGCTTTGGCCCCTTTTAAGGATAAATCTCTCTTTGGGGAGGCCTTGGATCCCTTTCTCATCAAGAACAAGGAGAACAGAAAGGTCCTCCCTACGGCGCCCAAGAAAGGGTTTTCCCGCTCTGCTCCCTACCCCAGGTGGCCTTCCTTTCAGGGCCAGGATGGTTCCTTTCAGAACCAAGATTATGGTTCGTCATTTTGGGGGGGCAGACTATGGTACCCAGGGGTATAGGCAGCAGGGAGACTATAGAGAGAGGGGTCAATTGGACCGCTACGAGAGGGGTAAATCCACCAAGCGTCCCTTTCACAGTGGCGGGGGATGCTTTTACTGGCCTTTTTCACCAATCAATGGGATAGGTCCACCTCTGATGCTTGGGTTAGATCTACTGTTTGTTCAGGGCTTGCCCTTGGGTTTATCTCCAATCCCCCTAGGCTTTTCAGGGCCTGCCCATTATCAAACAACCAGACGATGTCTCATGCAAGAGGCAATTGAACATCTCTTGCATATATGGGCAGTTCAGCTGGTGCCGGCGGACCAATATGGCCAAGGTTTTTATTCCATACTTTTTGTCGTACCCAAGGCCTCGGGGGGGGGGGGGGGGCTGGAGAGCCATCCTTGATCTTAAGAAATTAAACAAGTTTATTCGTTATAAACGTTTCAAGAAGCATTCCTTGCAGACTATTTTGAGTAGCATTAGACACAGAGATTTTTTAACATCAATTGATTTAATGGATGCATACCTCCACATTCTCATCTTACCCAGCATAGGCAATTCTTACATTTTTCCTACCTTGGTCACCATTTTGAATATACAGCATTGCCCTTTGGGCTCTCCCCTGCACCTCGAGTGCTCACCAAGGTGCTTGCAGCCCTGGTCGCTGCACTGTGGGAGGTGCCTGTCAGATTACAGGCATATTTAGATGACATTCTCATACAATCTTCATTGCCTAGTCAGGCGCAAAGGGACCTTGCAACTACTATGCAAACCCTTCAGGTCCATGGGTTTTCAATTAACATACCCATCTCCATCCAACCACCAGGTTAGTGCACCTCAGTGCCTTAATTGATACCATTGATTGTAGGGTGTTCTTGTCACAAGAGTGTCAGGAATCCCTTAGGTCATTAGCAACCCAGGTTGCCAGGGAACGCAGGGATTCCTTAGCCACTCTTTCAAAATTGCTGGGCACCATGATGTCCACTATTGGGATAGTCCCTTGGGCCCGCTTGCATTCCCAACAGCTACAATGGTTTCTCTTACCGTTTCAGAAGAGACTATTAAGCTTTTCCCCGGCCAAGGTTCACATTCCTGCAGAGGTTTCCTGCTCGCTCCTTTGGTGGATGTCTCAGACCATCGCCAAGGGCCATCTATTCAAGGACCTGGACTCGTTGACTCTTACCATGGATGTCAGCCTGTTTGGCTGGGGGGCCCACCTCCAGGGGCAGATGGCTCAGGGACAGTGGGACCAGGCGGACCGGACTCACAGTATAAACTGGTTGGAGCTACGAGCGGTCCACCTGGCCCTCCGCCACTTCAAGGACACAGTGGTGGGCAAACACATCCTAGTGTTGATGGACAATATGTCAGCCAGGACACATATAAACCGTTGGGGGGACCAGATCACGTTCACTGATGCAGTTGGGACTTTGGGCCAAGAGGAACCTGCAGTCTCTCACCATGGAGCACATTTTGGGAGTGGTGAACATCCAGGGGGAATGGCTTAGCTGCGAGGTTGTGGACAGTGCCGAATGGCGCCTGTGCCCATTGATCTTCCGGGACATTATGGGCCGATTTGGCATGCTGTTGATCGATCTCTTTGCCACTCCCCACAACACTTAGCTCCCGTGGTTCTAGTCTCAGTTCCCAGCGCAGCAGTTGGAGGGAATGGATGCTCTGAGATGCCAATGGCCTCCAGGCCTCCTTAATGCTTTCCCCCCGCTTCCTCTCCTGCCCCGAGTTATCCAGAAAATCATGGGAGAGAAGGTGGAGGTGATCCTGGCTGCCCCTCACTGGCCGTGCAGGCATTGGTTTGTGGAACTGCGGACTCTTTCAGTGGACAGGCCCTGGAGGATCCCTTGGGATCGAATCGCCCTCAGCCAGGGGTCGCTGGAACATCCCGATCCTCAGTGGTTCCAGTTGACCACCTGGCGCTTGAGCGGAGCGTCCTGAGGGAAGAAAATTTCTCCTCCAGGGTCATCTGGATGATCCAGGCTGTGCAACACCCATCCACTGAACAAATTTATGATTCCACTTAGTGATCCTTCTGTTCCTGGTGTGCTGGTATGACTTTGGACCCCATGAGGGCCACCATTCCGCACATCCTGGAATTTCTCCAGGATGGTTTAGATAAGAGTTTGGCCATTAACACCATCCAATGGCAATTGGCAGTCATCTCTTCCATTTTGACTTGTGGGGGTTCCCCGTCACTGTCCCAACAGCCCATGGTGCATCATTTTCTCAAAGGGGCATCCAATCTTAAACCACCAGCGGTGCACAGATATTCATCATGGGATTTACCCAGGGTTCTGGATGCTCTTACATCAGCCCCATTCGAACCCCTTCGGGAGATTTCTCTTAGGTGCTTATCTTTGAAAATATCCTTCCTGGTGGCCATCACCTCTGCCAGGAGGCTCTCAGAACTACAAGCACTATCGATCAGAAAAGACCTGTGCGTTTTCCATTCGGACAGTGTGGTGCTACAGCTGGATCCCTCCTTCATGCCCAAGGTGTGCTCTGTTTCCAACGAGCACAGGAACTGGTGTTACCCAATTTCTGTCCCCATCCTGCTCATCCCTTGGAACACAAGTGGCACACCTTGGACGTGAGTAGGGCTCTAAAGATCTATGTGGAAAGGACTCAGCCCTTTCGTTCCTCAGAGTCACTCTTCGTATCTTTCCAGCCATCTTCTCTGGGCAGGAAGGTCTCGTCCGCCACCATAGGCAGCTGGCTGTGGGCCTGTATAGCTACTGCATATCAATCCCACTCTGTTCCAGTTCCATGCAGATTGACCACACATTCTTCAAGAAGCGCTGCTGTTTTAGCAGCCTGGGCGGCCCAGGCTTCCTTGGCGGAGATTTGTAGGGTGGCTACATGGGCTACTCCGTCCCCCTTCATCAAAAATTATAAGTTGGATGCTTTTGCATCTGCGGATGCAGCCTTCGGCCGAAGGGTGCTTCAATCGGTCTACAGGACTGGCACTCTGCAGAACCAGTTATAATCCCACCCGAGGGATGAATGCAGCTTTGGTAAATCCCAGCCTGGATGCTACCTCCACCACTATGGAGAAAGGGCGTTGGTCCTTACCTGAGACACCTGTTCTCATAGGATGGAGGTAGCATCCAGCCCCTCCCAGGGCATGACTGGTTCCTTTATTCAGGTTTTTACATGTAAGGTTCTTTTGTCTCATTGCGGTTTTATATTACGTAAGCTTCTTTTATGACTGACTTTGGCTTTAGACATCTATATAGGACTTATCTTCATCGGATGATTGACTTTTGATGTACTGGACTTCTGAAAGCGATGATGCATCGAGTCTGATTTCCTTTGTCGGAACTGGGCTTTGCCTAGTGACAGGGGTGTAGTTTCAACAACTGTCAGGCTCGGTCCTTGCAATGAGTGGATGAAGGTCAACCCAGTCTGGATGCTACCTCCACCCTATGAGAACAGGTGTCTCAGGTAAGGACCAACACCCTATTTAAAAGGAAATTTATTTATCTATTTCTTAATTTCTGCATCAAATGATTAGTATATTTGCCTATATGAGCCAAAACGGTAGAAAAATGTAGACTCATGAGACGTTTCTATTTTTCTGCTTCACTTTTATTTCATAAAAACTGAATTTCTTTGAAGCAATTCAAAACACAGTTTGTTTATTTAAAAACAGAAATTGTTAGTTCCTTCTCTATTAGGGTAATGGTGCTTTGGAATGAAGTTAAAACAAAATATAATTGGATACATTTCTGAACTTTATTTAATATTAAAGTTTGTTGTTATTTAAACAGAGTCACATGATACTTTGAGGACAAATATGAGATAAAATTATGCATTCATGACTCTATATTTTTAATTAAACTATAATACCCTTCCTAACAAAATAATAATGCATCATGTGCAGTCCAAAGGCATAGACACAATATCTATGCTCCTGTGGAGTAATGTGCTCTAATGGGGTACTGTTGTCATATTAACCAAAAAAACGAACAAACACTATTCTATATTTGCTACCCATTGCCATAACAATTCTGGAGACCATGTCTATTTTTAGTGCCATGTTAAAACTATTTCCATATCATCCTTGTGAAATAAAAGCATTGATACTTCTAAAATTGTTTTTCCCCTTTGCTGAAGAAGTGAAAGGGGGGGGGGGGAGGATTCAGTTGTGGCTTTGTTGACCGATGAAATCAGCATTTCTTTTCAAAGTAGAAACATTATTATACATTTGTCCTGACAGAGAATGAATGTTAGAACTGGATTTGAAAGCATAAAACTTGTTTAGAAGAACTATTTTGTATTTTTTTGAATGAAATACATTGAAACAAGACAAATCTGTACCTGGGAATAAAGGAAAAAGCGACTTAAGGGAAATTTCAGCTATTTCACAGGTCTTTACCTTTAATTGTAATAAGCGGATTTATTACATCATCCTTGTTTCTATGGTAGAATAATATTTCTGCCAGTGTTTCTATACTGGAGATTTTTCACGATTGTTTTAATTGCTAGCATTTACTGGGATTCTGTTTTAGTTCCTGGCCTTGCTGATTAGGGCTGAAATAATTCCTTGGAAAAAAATTCCTGATTCTCTTGGTATTCATTATTTATTCATATTAATCATTAATATTTACTGAGGAGTTAGTTCCTCAATAGAGAAACTCTATAGAATGTAGCCTTGGAGAGGTATGCTGTAGAGTGCTAATTGTGTTGTGAGCAGGACTTATTCTCAGGGGATCAGCACCAACATACATTATGTCAACAAATGTTTCCTATATGAGTTCAATAAATGTGAATTCCTATACTGAACTTGTTTGTAGAGAGGCTGTTTAATAACGTCTTGAAAGAAAATGTTCTTCATGATAATTTTCTCTATGTATATTCTATACTCAAGAGTAATGTAACATGTAAATCAGTGATTATTTTACTCTGATTAACTTGTGATGTTTGATTCTTTCTTTTTCCACGTCTTTCTCTTTTCACAGATAAACTCTTCATCAATTACAATTGAAATAAATTTCCATTAATACCTTCTTCATATATAAGATTGCATGCATATTAATAATTAGTTCTAATTATTATTGTGATAAAAATGTTTTTATTTTGGAAAAAGCAACTTGCTTGTTATTAAATTAACAATTAACTGTGTCCAACTTCCAACAGGATAGACTATTATAAATTCAGAGATTTAAACTGGCTAGTGAGAATCTGGGAGTAGAGACCTTCAAAGATGAGGGTGGAAAAGATTCTGCTGTAAGAAAAGTTATCATCTCTCCAAGATCCAGTTAAGAACAATCAGTGAGGTGGTCCCTCTTTGAAGTGAATGTATTATGGATGCTTCTGCAATAGGCCAAGATATAAAATTATAATTGATGAAATATGCTGTTATAGGCATGCAAAGAATCATATGGCTCACAAATTACTACTACTTTTTATTAGTTTCTCATCCAATGCTAAAAAAAGTTTTTAAAATATCTCCTTAATGACATATAAGAAAGTAGTTTTTATATTGCTTGTGAGGGTGGATATTTAATACAGCATGTTTAATAGACATTATTATAATATTTCCTACTTATGCAACAGTACATGAAGGGGAATATTGATGGCCTTTTCATTTTGAAATCGCACAACATTTATCAAGTTTAGAGTATGTATTTTATTCCATAGATTTTGTCAGTATTGGCAATATTTTCCTTCTGCTCCTTCTAGGTAGTGAAAGGCCCTATTTTAAAAGCAGAAAGGAAACTTGTGGTGGTGACATTAACAAATAACTATGGCTCTTATTTATGTTTAGCCAACTTTATTGAAGTGAGTTCTAAATAGCTTGGTTCCCAAGGTTTCTCTGAAGGTATCTTGTTGTACAGTTCAAATTAATCTGTAAATGAAAATAAAAACAAATGTACTACTTGGTGGGCATATATTTTACATCTCTACCAATTTAGAAATATTTTGTTAAACTCAAACATGGTAATTTTGTCTTGCTACATTTTAGAAAGAGTCTATATTAAATTTATTATATTCCTCCTTCAGATCAGGCCACTAAACACCTATTATACAGGAGTATGATTTGTTGGTAATGGAGAGTTGACATATTAATCAATTCCCTCAGCCTGAAGCGCAAGTCTCTCCCTTGCAATCCAATTTGATGAGGAACAAAAATGTAACAATCTTTCTAGAACGTCTAGTTCCCCCCCCTTTTTGACATTTCTCTAAATACCTTTTTCCTTTAAGCTGGTTTTTCTATTAGCAATGTGTGCAATTTTGCTTAACCCACAATTCTTGCTTTCTGGGAACTTAGATGTATAAACATAAGAAACCAAAACAAGCAATTTATTTGTAGATTATGTGCAAGCTCTTGTGGTTAAAACTGCCAACTAGCTTGACTTTGGACCTGCAAACATTTTCTATCTTTTTCTTATAATTCTAAGTCCTATTGCTGTGATGGAGAACCTATGGCACACATCCTGGAAGTGGCACGCAGAGCCATCTCTCCGGGCATGCGAACCTTTGCCCATTGCTTTTCCAGGTTCCAGCACACCGGCCAGCTGGTTTTCCCACCCACATACGTGTCAGAAACCAGAAGACCAGGAGGCTGGTGTGCATGTGCGGGCCAGAAACTGGAAGGTATTCTTCCAAGCACGTGCTCATGTGCACTGGGCAGCTGCTCTTCCGGTTTCCGGCATGCTTGCACGCAGTACCGAAAAAGTTCGCCAACACTATCCTATTGCATTTCTTAGTACTAGGTCCCTAAAATGTATGATACCTGCAAAAACAATATTTAGCTATTATTGCTTTTCTTACATTGAGATAATACTGAATTTGTAAAATGATAGCTAATTGCATTTTAATACCTGATTCCCCTCAATTAAGATTATTTCTGTTTTCAGCTTTTCCTAGATACAAGGGCAGCAAGGCCTTCTGACTTAAACTTGATGCAATCTGCATATTGATTACATCGTAATCCTTAAGCTTGAACTGAAGTGTCTTTCACTACAATTTTTCCCTGTAGACTTCCATAAATAATGAATCATGAACGTGAGATAAGGATTTTAATATTAATACACTAATGAGTTTCTTTATGTGAAAGCCACTTACCTAAAATGACAATGGCTTGTTTCACAGCAGGGAACGACTCAGCAAATATTTTTGTGCCTTTTCTAAAAGGTCTCAGCCTAACAAAATTAGTATTTAGATATAAAGACACTGATTATTGTTATACAGGTTTATACAGTGTGTAGTGTAGTGTATGAATTTAAATCTGACAAAATTCTCAGGTACTCATGCCATCAAACCCATGATCCATATTTTTTCTGAAGGTGTTATATGAATAGAGAGATACATTCTATACATACATATGCAATATTTATTATTTTTTTAGAGATAGCTCTTACAACTCTGTAAAAGCCTCAAATGAAGGCTATAAAGAGAAAGGAATGATCAAATTATTTTATTTTTCACTTAAAAATGTAGCTAAAAGATAATTCACCAAATTGTGGATTTTTCCTCCTGCCTCCTTTTATGATAGCAAAATATTCTTGCCAATACTTGAAGAGGAAAACATTATAAATAAACTGCTTAAACTCCATTCAAATTTATACTCTCCTACTGTGGCAGGAAAACTTTTTACTTGAATCATATTGACCTGATTAATTTTGTACATATCTAAGGCAGTGGGTGACTTCACATAGTGAGTGGTATGTGAATTATGTGGATTGATTCAAAAAGTCATAGATGTTATGTGAAAAACTCATTTTTGTTTGATACAATTATAAGAAAACATTTTCATGATGTATACAAAGATAGCAAACTTTTCAAATAATCAGATTGGATAGCTTCTGTTAATCTAAACAAATCCTGTGTGATTGACATTGCATTGCAGACAGAATATCAATACATATATTGTCTTGTGGACACAGCATCTCACAAAGTTCACTCCTCACTGCTATGAATATTGGTGTATTCACAGTATAGTGAATGTCTTAGTATTTGTTTTATAGACCAAGTTCTTATTGAAGGGAAATATAAATTATTTTATCTTACTATAGTGTGTTGAAAAGCAGCTGAAGATAGATTGAAATAATTATCAAATGTGTACTAAGAGTGTACACATGCAGAATGTATTGATTCTAGTGGATGTACCATATTTTTCAGGGTATAAGACACACTTTTTCCTCCCTAAAAGAGGGTGAAAATTTGGGTGCGTCTTAACACTGAATGAAGCCCCACCCACCCGCTGGCCCCCACCCTTTGGCCTCTGTCTCCCACAATTTATCTCCTTGCAGCAAACGGGGAAAATGGGCTTTGCAGAGGTAGCAATAGGCTACGGCAATCCCTGCAGACTGAAACAGCTGATGATCAGGAGGCCCATATTGAAATTGAAAATGAAACTTGCTGTTTGCTTCATGACAAACAGCATCATATTTATTCTAATTTCCCATTATGTCAGCCCTTCAAGGTAATCCAGACATAAAACATCAACCATGATTATTACTTCCTTTCGTATAAGGTTACAATAACAAATCTTGCAAGTCTGAAAGCATCTTTCACTTTCCTTCCATAGGTGTGGGGCGGTCTTTCCTAAACAGGTGTGGGGCAGTCTTTTATAAGAAATTTTCTCCACTCCCATCCCTCCCCAAAATGACTCAAATTTCATTTCTCAGACCATTGTCTAGGGTGTGGCTCATCTTCCCTGTCTCCCAAGGTTTACACATTAATTATTTACAGTATCAAAGACCCTTCATCCATCTGCCATGGTGAGTCCAAATAGCAAGAACATTCTAGAATTCAACTTACAATCAGGCTGATTTTGTGCAATTTTTATAGCTTAATTTAGACATCAGTAAAAAAAGTTTTTATTTTAATGAGGATTAAATGTACAGTAGGCATTTACATCTGCTACAACAAAAAGGGGACATATTTATCTAATTGGTGTTATAGCAAGAATTTTGTTATAACCTGCAAGAGAAAATAGGAAGAGCTTGCTTGTCTGAGTAGCTTCTTGTTAATTCAAAGATAGAGATCAATATCTGAATGGAAAGCATTGTTTGAGAAGTCCAGGTCTTTGTTTAGGTGTTTAACAACAAACTTTATTATTACCATGATGTTGCTTTTCAACAACAAAAGTTTTTTTTTCTTGGCACATCTCCCATGTAGAATTAATTTATACATCTTCTTTTTAATGATAGATTCTTTGACATTAGTGGCAAGAATAAACTATAGATAACTGTAGATTACATAATGAAATTCTGTAGATTTTAGAGATTTCTCTCAGCATCTTGCATTTTGTTCTCAGGCTGAACTTGCTGGGATGGCCTGACCTGGGCAAGATGGCAGTTCTTTTAAATATTCTCCATTTGTAAATGACCTGATGATTGACCTTCAAATGTTTTGCAATCTTTTTAAATCCCTCCCCATATTCCTGAGGAATATGAATCTATATTCTTCTTTATGAGGGGTTCATAGAGCTCTTTTGCTCTAGCCATAATATAATACATACTGTATTTTTCGGACTATAAGACACACCAGAATATAAGATGTGCCAAGATTTTGAAGAGGTAAATTTAAAAAAATGTTTTGCTCTCCCTGGCCCCCAGGACCAGTCTATAGACCTCCCAAACCCTCTGCACACCCCTTCCTGAGCTGTAACTAAAAAGGAACTCCCACCTGACGTACAGAACTCCTGCCTGTCACATGGCAAATGTCCTTGACCACCTGGACCTGGAAGGCTCAGCCTTGAGAAAAGGCAGGTTGTTAAAGGCAGGTTCCCTAAATTGCTGTCACAGGACAATTTCCACTCGCACGGGGTGGGGGGGAGATTGTGCTGTGATTGCAAAGCCTGGGGGGAGGCAGTGTGTGTGTGGAGGAGGCTACTACACTGTGCTGTGGGCTTTCAGAAATTCCAGACGGGCTCGATCTTCCTAAAGATTAAGGCTTTTATTGATCTCAAATCAGCTTTTCTGTATACCTTCCATGGCAGGGCAGGACTAAACATCTCTCTCTCCACGCTTTATTTTTCTTCCCCTTCCCTCAGACTGCCGGCGACACAGAGTCATTTCACCCAAGGAGCAGCAGTCAGCTCACTTGGAGCTGAGCCACCTGGGCAGCCAGCATTGCTGCCTGTTGTGTGAGCTGAGCATTTTCAGCATGAAGCGGCTCGATTTTAGATTCTATGTAAATCTGCTTTAAAAGGCAGGAAACGAACTGTTCTGTCCTGGCCTCTAAATTACACTGATACCGGCTTGGCTGTCTGCCACGACTAAGAAGGGAGATAAACCATCCCTTGGCTAGAAGCCCAGACAAATAATCTCTATGAAAAACAAAACTAACGGAACTCACAGAATTCTTCAAACTTTAAACTGAGATGGTAACTGTTGTTTCCTGCAAAATTCCCCTCCCATCGCTCCACCTATAAGCTCTCTGGGAGGGGCCAATCAGTCCTATTTCTTTCTGCGAGCCTGTTTCCACAGCTGCTGCCTTCTCCTATCAGCCTCCCCCTGTTCTCCCTCACTGCTCCCTGGCTCAGATGCCATCTGGTGGCCAACAGGACTCTCTAGTCCCTGCTCTGACTCTGAACACCCCCCAGAGTCTTCCTTAGCCTCCAGGGCAGTCCCATAATGTTCATCACTGTCAGATTCCACCAACAGTTCATCCGGCCGCTGCTGGGCCACATCAGTACTTCAACAATGAAAATATAATCAAACTAAATCTAGTACTTAAATTAGACGGATTCTTTCCAGATCCTCTTTAACACAGTTCTAATTATTTGCACCTGCTCCAGTTATCTGATTCTAATTTTGGATACATGAGATAGCAATAAATTTTCCACATTTGCATTTATGTCTATTTAAATCACACAATGAGCTACAAAATGTAAATAGTGCATGATGTTTTTTATATATATGTTTCTTGGTATATCAATATCATTGAAATGAAGATCAAAACTCTGTATATTGAAAAAGTCTGGAAAAGTCAAAAATTTCAGGGTCATGTAATTAGTTTTTTATATAATTTAGTCTTGTAGACTGTAGACCTAAATTCATTTAAAGTAAAAAAGTGGATTTTTAATATAACTTTATCAAACCGTCTTAAAAAAGAAGCTCTCTGTCTTCTGAAAAAGGTAATACAAAAGACATATTAAGTAGTTTCACCTTGTCTCATATTACTATAATTCAAAATTCAGTTAATTCAAAGACATTAGAAAAGAATTAGAGATAAGTCAGAGAAAATCAGAAAATTTCCTAGAGTAATAGTGAGGTAGCAAACTATTCAAAGATCACAGCCACCAGAAATAATAAAAGTTACCTTCAGATTGATTACATTTCCAAAATTCCTTTGAAATTCTTTATCTTTGATAATTTTATCAGGAGCTAAATACAATCAATATACCATTTTTATTTTAAAAAACCCTTTCAAATTATAATTCAAAATAATTTTCAGACCTTGTCTACACATATGTTCCCATTGATCAAGCATATTATAATTGCCAAAGTTTGTAGTCTATTTAACTACCCTATTTTTGGAGTATAAGATGCTCCAAAGACACTAGCTTTTGAGGAGATAACAAGGGGGGGGGGGGAAATCTACCTCTACCTTCCAGCAATTTGCCTCCTTGCAGCAAACAGTAAACAGTACAGACGATATATACTGTTTGTGATGTTACATTTCAGACTATATTTGTACAGATCAGGGGTGGGTTTCAAAACTTTTTACCACCTATTCTGTAGTCATAGCCTATTTTGTGGCTGTGACTTGGCAGAAGTGTGACTGGGTGGGCATGGCCAACTTGATGTCACTCACCAGGAGATGTCATGGATTGGGTAAAATGTGATGAAGCTCACTTAACAACGCTCTTGTTTAGCAACCAAAATTTTGGGCTCAATTGTAGTCATAAGTCAAGAATTATCTCTGCCTTCCTCTACATGGCAGTCTTGTCCTAGTAAACTCCTTCTCCTTTGTGGCAATTTTCATCTCTGTTAGAGGCACCAAAATAATCCAGGCAATGTAAGGTTTCTTGCTACAGCAGGGGGTTGGACTAAATGACCTCTGAGTAGACTTCTAGCCCTAAATTGCTGTGCTGTTTTTCTTTTTTTCTTTCCTTCTCTCTTTCTTTCTTCTTTCTCCTTCCTTCCTTCCCTCCCTCTGTGGGAAGCAACCCCCCCACACACAAATAACTGCTGAATATCACTTTGCAAGCCGAGCTGCTTTTCAGTTTAAAGCAGGATTCCAAAGTTTGCAGCTTTAAGACGTGTGGACTTCAACTCCCAGAATTCCACAGCCAGGCATGCTCAGTTTCAATTTAAAACAACATTTGTTTTTCTCCTTTGCTGAATCTTCCCAAAAGTGAGTTTCCTTCCTTCTTTCTTTCACTTTCTTCCTCCCTCCCTCCCTCCCTCCCTCCCTCCCCCCCTCTCTCCCTCTTACTTTTTAAAGCTTTTCCCCGCTTGCCTGAACCAGCAGGGTGAAAAACTTTTTTTAAAAAAAGCTTCTGATGAAGCTTCTGATGAGAGAACAGGTTTGGAGGTGTGGCCAAGCCACCATTTTTACTACCAGTCCTATCCGGTATGCCAGATTTTCACTACCTCTTCTGATATACCAGACCGTATAGGGAGGAACCAGTGGTGGGTTGCAGGCGGTACGCCCCAGTACGGGCATACTGGAACATGCCCGGAGCACCGGGTACCATTCCAGTATGGTGCTCTGGAGGGCCCACCTGCCCGCCCGAGCTCCTTATCTGTCCTTTAAAGCCTTCGGTGCGTCCGCACACGCTCATGGAGCGTACAGCACCTGCGTGACACTCCACTGAGCAGCTGGAGCATCAAGGAGGCTTGCGGAGGCATCGCTGGCAGGTATGATGCGTGGGCGCGCTGCGTGCGTCCATGTGGACGTACCGGTTGGAACAGGATCCAGAACCCACCACTGGGAGGAACTCACCTCTGGTACAGATGCTATTAAAATAGATGTGGCTTTCTGGAAGTATACGTTATTCTCTGCTACACATTTAAAAGAAGATACAATAGTACTGGACCTCTTCAGATCAAGAATTTTTAAAAAAAACTTCTTCATTTTGTTAAGTTGTCTAGAACAATAATAAAGCAGTCTTTTAAAAATAAGTCTAATACTTTGAACATTCTACAGGCATTTATTAACTTACTTCCTTGCAGCAAACAGCCTATTTCAGTTTAGCCTGATTAGAAGAAGAAAAAATCTGCCTCTGCCTCCCAGCAATTTGTCCCTTGCAGCAAACAACAAACAGCCCGTTTCACTTACGATCTGCTGTTTAAGGTTGCAGAGATTGCCATAGCCTATTGGCGCTTCCACAAGCCCCATTTCCCCATTTGCTGCAAGGAGGTAAATTGCTAGGAGGCAGCAAAAGGGTGGGTTGGCAGGGCTACATTCTGTGTATAAGATGCACCCAAATTTTCACCCTCTTTTAGGGGAGGAAAAGGTGCATCTTATACACAGAATACAGTATATAGTCAGACATTCATCTTCAAGATTTAAGGGCTATTCTTGGGCTAAGCATTTTGTTGTGTCCCTAGGCAAAGTCTCTATTCTTCCAAACAAATTGAGAAACATGCCTCTGCCCTCAACCTCTTCCAAAGCATACAGTAACTTCATTAGCTTACATATAATTCTTAAATATAGCAGTTTTCAATGTATGTATACAGATCTCAGTTGCTAGCTTCTATGCTCCATTAAGATAAGTCAGAAGATTTTATTTGCAAATATAAATTACCCTTTAAAATAATTGTGATGGTTTATGTCCCTTTTAAAAAACTGTGCTGTGCTCAAATTAGTCCAATATTCTGATATGTATTGCCTTGTTTTTTAATTTGGTCAGAAACATATAATCAATATGTTTTGATCATCTCATGTGTGGATTAATGATTTTAAACTATATCTGCTGCAGGCTAATCTGTTTAATTTGGCAAACAGAGTTCATTTAATCTCTATGACTGTAAACACAATATACTAAAATGGCATCAATCTTAAGAGATCCTGTTAGCTCTGGCATTGCTAGAATAATCTGGGAGAAACAGAGTCATTGCTTATAGGTTGAAAAAGACATCAACTTGTTGAAAGAAATGTGCTTCTGGGTTCAGTTCCAAGTGGGGAAAAACACTGGAAACACTGGAAACATAGAGGCTGCTTGGAAAGATGGTTTAATGGTGGACAGGATCACATGGCTTGAGCTCCTGAACAGTAAAGGGGGATCATATGCTTCAAGATGTTGGATGAAGAAGAAAAAGGGCTAAGATGCTAAAAGTCCCTGATTTTATGCCTTTTCTGGCCTTTGATCTTGATCTTGTATTCTGATTGGTTGTCAGGCTCCCTTGGTGCCATCCAGGAGCAACTTTGTAAGCTTTGAGTCCAAGTTTGGTTGCCTTGCTGGCTGATGTAATTTTCCCAGGTGCCTTGTGGTTTCTGTAGAGCAGTGATGGCGAACCTATGGCACCTGTGCCACAAGTGGCACGTAGAGCCATTTGTCAGGGCACGCGAGGCGCTGCCCTGTCAGCTGAGTTCACCTTTTAAAAAGCCATTTTTCGCCCTCCCCAGGCTCCAGAGGCTTTATAGGCACCTGGGGAGGGCGAAAAGAGCCTCCCCCGCCCCCGGGAGGCCCTCTGGAGGCTTCAGTGACCATCCGGAGGTTTCCCTGAAGCCTTCAGAACGCTTAAAACCACCCTCCGAGTAAACCGGAAGTGACTTCCGGTTTGCTCGGAGGGTGGTTTTAAGCGCTCCGAAGGCGTCAGGGAAGCCTCCGGACGGTCCCTGAAGCCTTCGGAACGCTTAAAACGATCCTCCGAGCAACCCGGAAGTCACTTCCAGTTTGCTCGGAGGGTGGTTTTAAGGTTTTAAGCATTCAGAAGGCTTCAGGGAAGCCTCTGGACGGTCTCTGAAGCCTCCGGAGGGCCTCCGGGGGGGCAGGGGAGGCTCTTTTCGCCCTCCCCAGGCTCTGATAAAGCCTCTGGAGCCTGGGGAGGGCGAAAAAAGCATGTAAAAATGGGGGGTCGTGCATTGTGCGCGCATGCGCACTGGGGGGGGTCACACGTTGCATTATGGGTGCGGCATGCCCACACACAACCCCCCTGCGCTCCCCCCACTTGTGGCACGCGAGCCAAAAAAGGTTCGCCATCGCTGCTGTAGAGGGTTAATCCTATCTTTGTTATGTAGAGTAGACTAGCTCAGATTTTAATGGCTCATTGACAATGGGGGGGGGCAGGAAGCTGCTACTTTGTCTTTAAAAACATGTTTGTCTCCTTTCACATCCAGGGAAATATAATATTCTTCCTTTTTAATATTTCCTAGGATATTTCATTCTTGTAGAAGAGGGTGGGTGCTAATCTCCTACAAACTGAAGGCAGCATTACTGACAAGTGTATTCTTATGTTTGTGTATTTTTAAAGGTCAATACAGTTGTATTATAACCTGCTACCTGTCTGTCTCTCTTTCCTATAGTGCAATAGGATTGTGCATGTTCTTCAACAGGTACACTTCTGAATACATAGGAATAAAAGTGTCTCTTTTTGAATTATTAATTATTCTTTTATTGAATTATTAGTTCTTCCAACTTTGCACAATTAATAATCAGGAAGATCATTTGATTGTTTCTAAATATATGTGTCGACAGGCATATTAGGGAAAAAATGAAGATTTTACTATAGTTACTGTTTTTTTAAAGGGACTTCCACAGTGCTGTTGCAATATGATATTTGATTATAGTCAAACCTCCCAGTCTTGAAGGGCTGCAAAAGAAGAGCAAAAGTGGCATTATCTAACCCCCAATTCTGTGCAAAAGGAACATAAAATAAATAGTCATTTTTCTAGAACAGAAATAGTCAATTCTTGAACTTTCAGAGTCACTGGATTGAAAAACAAATAAATAAAAAATATGAAATTCATTTTAATATGTTGTAAAGTAAAATGCAGCTGACAAAAAATAGCTCAGTTCTCACATTGTGCAAAGTCCAAATGTAGAATTACTCAGTTTTTATTTAGCACTGAGCTAAATAGCAGAGTTGCCATTGTTCTCTTCCTCTAACAGAGGAACACTTTTATAATTTTAACAGAACACTTCTGAGGAAATAAAATTTAACCACTCTGTGTCTAAAAGCACAGGAAGAAGGATGATCCCTTTAGTTTTTTTATTGATTATCTCTTTGTTGTTTTAATTTTGGAAAAGAAAAGTACCAGAGTATTTCTTTAAAGCAAGGGAATAAATTCACCCTTCCCCTTTGTATTGTTTTATACAACATTGCCATTCAGTTAGTCCAGCCTTTAAAATTCTGAGAGTCTAAACTGCGCATGCCCAAGATGGTGTCCTGTCACGTTTGAGGAGAGCTTCGGGGAGATGATTGTCCTTCTTGGGGCTTGCACGGGGTACCCTATCCCATCGTTGGTTCCAGGTCCAGCTATGAGAACTTCCTGGGATCCCGGGGATACCCTTGAGCTGCGATGTCCTGCCTTGTAGCCAGAACGTCGTGAGTGAAATGGGGTGGTTGGCGGTGAAGGGAGAATGGAGAGCGTTGGTGGCTGCCGGCGTGGGTTTGGTCAGCGGCTGCAGCGGGACGCCCGGCCTGGGGTCTCTACAGCCGGCGTGGGAGTGGTTGGCGGCAGCAGCGGCGGGATGCCCGGCCTGGGGTCTCTGCAGCTTCCGCTCCCCATGCCGTGGTGTTATCCCGGTTGCTCCCCCCCTCTACCTTGCTTATGGACATGATAGATTGGATCAGCGGGGATTGGCTGAGGCAGCTGGCATGAATATTGACACCAGCGGAAGATGGCTTCAGTAGTTGGCGTGGGCGCGGTTAGAGTGGGGGGGTCCTTCATTGTGGCCCCCTCCGGTATCACCACCATTGCTTGGGCCACCGTACTGTGCCATTTGGCCATTTGGCCGCTCCTCCTGTGACACTATGGACTGGGTCAACGGAGTGTGGCCCTGGCGACGGATATGAGCGTAGCTGGCGTGGATGGAGCTTGGCTGTTTGAGTTGTTGAAGTTGGAGCAGCCACCGCTGCTGCCGCTGTCCTCACCGCCACCATCACTGGCTGCTTCACCACCTCGCAATCTATCATCTGCTGCGATTTTGACAGCTGGCCGTTACTCTTACATACTGTCCTTAACACCGACCGTTTCTATGATGGACACAAGCTTCCCGCTACCCCCTTGAACACTGTTGGCTGCCCCCCCCCATGGACATGACATCTCCACGTTCCATCTCCCCATGATGTCATCCCATTTGGTTGATGCCACATTCTCCTCTATGTTATACTGTGACAGAACTTTACTCCCTCCGGGAACTCTCCCTTTCTCGGGGATGGCCTTCTTGCCTATCAAGACGCTTCCTTAATGACGGATCTTGGGATCCCGAGAGGTGGCATGCGAAGAAGAGATTTCTTAGGTTTTTTTTACAGGGGTTTTAAAATCAAATTTTAAGGGGGGGCAGGGGGATTGATTCGGATGGCTCAGACAGGCTTGGGGGGGAGTCTGCCAGGGCACAGGCCAGAGCTAACTAATGGGCACGGGTCGGGAGTGCTGGGAAGGGTCGGGATTCTGGCGGATAGATTAAGCCATTCCATTGGGGGATTTACCATCTCTACTGTTTGTGGGAGAGGCAGATATGGTGGGGGCCAAGGGCCAAATTATGTTCAGGGGACGCAGGTTCGCTGTTTAAGAGCGATCACGTGTTCCGACCCTCATCACCCTTCTCACACCCCCGGGTGCTCGGGATTACAGGACCCTGGTCTCCTGCTGGTGTCGCTTAATGCCAGGTCTGTGGTGCATAAGGCTCCCCTCATTTACGACCTCATACAAGAGGGTAGAGCGTGTATTACGGAGACCTGGTTGGGCCATGAGGGGGGTGTTTCCCTTAGTGAACTATACCCATCAGGCTTACGGGCGTTTCACCAGCCGAGAGTCCAGGGCAGGGGCGGCTGGGTGGCGGTGGTTATTAGGGAAAGTCTCAGACTTCAGGAGGTCACTGTGCCTCAGATAGGTGGGTGTGAGTCCCTTTTTGTGAAATGGGGCCTTGGAGTTCAGGTGGGCCTTTTTGTTACCTACTTGTCTCCCTGCTATGTTTCATTAGTCCTGCCGGAGCTGCTAGATGTATTACCTGGATTGACAGTTGATTTCCCCAGGTTTATGATCCTGGGGGATTTCAATCTGCCTTCCATTGGCGAGACATCCGAGTCAGCTCGGGAGTTCATGGCTTCCATGATGGCTATGGACCTAACTCAGTTAATTCAAGACCCCACCCATAATAGGGGACACACGCTCGACCTGATTTTTGTCTCTGGGCAGTGGATGAATGATCTAGATTTAGGGGATATTTCTATTCAACACTTGTCATGGTCTGATCATTTCCTCATCAGGCTTGACATCCATACTGCTACCCCTCGCCGCAGGGAGGCAGAACTAACTAGATGGTTCTGCCCCAGGCGCCTAATGGACCCTGAAAGGTTCCTGATGGAGCTTGGGACTTTTCCTGAATCCCTTGCTCACAACTCAACCGAAGCCCTAGTGGAAGCCTGGGATAGGGTGGCCACTGGAGCCTTGGATCGCGTGGTGCCTTTGCGGCCTCTAACCCGGTGTTGATCCCGGGTGGCTCCCTGGTTTACCGAGGAGCTCTGGGAGATGAAACGCCAGAAAAGAAGCCTAGAGAGTGGTTGGAGGGCCAAACCACCCAAACGATGCCCTTGACGTGATGTGCCGATGCCTGGAGCCTGTGCGGATCTGGATGGGGAGGAACAGGCTCAAGCTCAATTCCTCCAAGACTGAGTGGCTGTGGTTTCCGTCATCCCGATTTGTGCATCTTGTTCCATCTTTGATGACAGGGGAAGAAATTTTAGCCCCCTCAGAGAAGGCTCACAATCTGGGAGTCCTCCTGGATATGCGGCTTAGATTTGAAGAACACCTGATGGCCATGACCAGGGGGGCCTTTTACCAGGTTCGCCTGGTACGTCAGTTGCGCCCCTTCCTGGATCCGGATGCTCTATGCACAGTCACTCATGCCCTCGTCCTTTCTCGCCTGGACTACTGCAACGCTCTCTACATGGGGCTGTCCTTGAAGAGCACCCGGAGGTTTCAGCTGGTCCAGAATGCGGCCGCGCGGGTTGTCATGGGAATACCTAGGTGCTCCCATGTTACGCCCCTTTTAGGCGGCCTGCACTCGTTGCCAGTTGTTTTCCGGGTGCGATTCAAGGTATTAATTATGACCTTTAAAGCGCTCCATGGCTTAGGCCCATGTTACCTGCGAGACCACCTACTGCCACCAGTAGCCTCCCACCGTCCAGTACGATCCCACAGAGTTGGCCTCCTCAGGGTGCCGTCGGCCAAGCAGTGTCGGCTGGTGACCCCCAGTCCTTCTCTGTGGGAGCGCCTTCCCTCTGGAATGAGCTGCCCCCGGAGCTACACATAATCCCTGACCTCCGGTCCTTCCGATGCGCCCTAAAAAGTTGGCTTTTCCAGCAAGCCGGGCTGGCCTGTTAATTTTATCTATTTTTTTTAATGTTAGTGTTATATTAATGGGGTTTGTTTTTTGGATTATTTCTAATTTCCTTTTAACTTTTGTAATATGTGTTTTTTAATGCTGTACGCCGCTCTGAGTCCTTTGGGAGAAGGGCGGCATATAAATCCAATGAAACAAACAAACAAACAAACAAAACAAACAAACAAAATTAATCAACTTATTCCAAATTATGAAAGGTTTTTAAGTTCAATTCACCATTTTGGATGGAGGATGGAAAGTAACATAAATGTGTAATTGGAGAAGTATTGGCACTGCATGTTATAATGTTCAGATTCATTATCAGTGTTCCAGATGTTCTATTGGAGAAGTTTCAAAAGTGTGAAATAATCTGAGCTCCAAAGCAACAAAAGCAAGCAATGCACCATCTGAGCTAATAAAAAGCATATCCAGTGAATAACATATTGCCAATTAATTCATTATCATACTGACACTTACCACTTCAGTGCTAAACCACTTCACGTCATCTGTTTAGATGAAAAATGGAAATAGACTTCGGTGTTATGCATATATTAATGGCTTTTCACTTGATGCATCTGGAGCATCTCTAGATTGGAAATATAATGAGATAAAATGCCCCATTAATAAGAGCAGATCATTAATTTTATGATGTTGTTCATCCCACATACCTTCACATACAAAAACTGTACTGATCTGCTAGATGTTACCAATATCTAACAGCTGTTTCTGTCCTACTAAAAGCTATAGTGAAAAATCCCAATATTATTCTTTTAAAAAACATCAACAGAATTGATGAATTTACCAATATGTATCATAAACTAGGGATGCCAATCAACATTACATTTCTGGCATTTTATTTTAGGCAAATTTGAGTCATAATTTTACACTGATTTGCAATAAGATAGTTACAGTATATTCTAACTATTAAAAATAATTTTATTATTGATTTTTTTAAAGATCCCTCTCCATTTCTCTTTATATTCATCATCAAAATGTGTTTTTCATTTATGTAATATTATTGTTTCCATTGCTAAAAGGTGTTTGCTATCTTTAAGAAACCATAAAGGTAAACAATTTTAAAATTGTATAACAGCTGAAGCAGACAGTAATACAAAGGCTTTGGACAAGAAAATATGAGGTAAAAAAATAACACTCGATTCCAGCAAGTCTTTTTATAAGAATATTTAATAGCTAGGATAGATAGAAACCTTTTGCATCACTTTTGGAAACAGTCATCTAAATATGAGTGGAATCTTTACAATGTTATATATGCAGAGTTTCTCCTGAAGATCACAATGACCAATAGTGAAATATGAAAGTATTTAGAAAAAAAAGTATATTAGCATGGCGAAGCACATGAAAGCCTTAAATGAACTGTTCCACTGAATGGCTTGCATAGTATTTATGTAGCACTGCACACTGAGTGGCAGTCTCAACATAGGAATTGTCTGTCTGCATAGAGACTACATACTGTAGGTAGCCAGGAAGCACTATAAGAGTCATATAGAACACCCAGCTGCTTTTAACATTTTGCATTTATGCTAATATATTGCTGTCCCAAAGCATAGCATAGCAAGGGTGCAAAGCATATATACTTACACTTGCATGTTCTAGAATTTGTAGAATTAAATTATTTTTTATGAAGTGCTCAAAGCTAGGATCGGCATGCCTGATGTTAAAGAAAAACTGAATGTACAAACAAAATCACTCAGTAGATTAAAACACAAGGATAGCATTTCTGAGCTGTAACTATTGGTTTCTTAGCAACTGATTATAGCATCAAATATTTAATGCTATATTACTGATGATATCAGATACTGAATATGAAGTATTAAATATGTTACATACTGACAGGCAGTATAGTAGTTTCCACCAAGGTCCACTGATCCGGCTGGAAAATACTCAAAGGTGATTGGTTAAAATGCCTGACATTTTAACAAAATATATAATATAAAGCAGTTTTGTTTAAATATTGATGATTAAATATTTGCATTTTCACATGAAATGGAAAATTATGTATATTAAATATGACAGTTTGACAGAGAATGAAGGAGGGAAAATGAGCAGAAGGGTTACTTATGTTTAGGGAAACTAAGCAAAGTCAGGAGCATTTTCAGTATTGTACTGATTATGCAAGTATTACAAATCAAGAGTAACATCAATTCTGTTTTTTTTTAATTAAAGGTTTTAACAAATTTTACAAATATTACCCCTTCCCCTTCCCACCCTCTGACCCTCCCTCCCCCCAACCTCCCAGAGCAAAATACAGTGTATAAACATTTAACAATCATACGCTAACATAAGCTAACTGATTTTGACATCCTACCTCCTCTTGTGCTTTAATTCCCCTTTTGTTAAGGTAACTTTAGGTAAATTGTAACATTCTTTGTGCCTTCACTCATAAGCTAATTGAAATTTTCTAGTCCGATATTTATTTTGAATATAGTCAATCCATCTTCTCCATTCCGACTTATATTTCTCATCTGAATGGTCCTTCAAATATGCTGTAATTTTGGCCATCTATGCTAGATTTACTACTTTTAGCGTCCATTCTTGAATATTAGGCAATTCTTCCCTCTTCCAGTACTGCGCCACCAACAATCTTGCTGCCGTCGTTAAGTTCAAAATCAAATTAGTCTCTATAACTGTACAGTCTGTAATTACACCTAACAAAAACAATTGGGGGGGTGAACTTTATCTTCTTTTTAAGTATATTTTGAATAGCCCACCATATTTTTATCCAAAATGCTTTGACTTTTTTGCAAGTCCACCATATATGGTAATATGTAGCATCAGCACAATCACATCTCCAACATTTAGGTTGTAAATTCGGATACATACAAGATAATTTTTGGGATCTAAATGCCATCTATACAACATCTTATAAATATTCTCTCTCAAATTCTGAGCATGCGTAAATTTTACATTTCTTACTCAAATCTTTTCCCATGTTTCCATCATTATTGGTTCTTCAAAATTTTGTGGCCATTTTATCATACAGTCTTTAACTAACTCTGTTTCAGAATCTATTTCTATCAGTATATTGTACAACCTTTTTATATGCATTTGACTCTGGTCCCTAATTTGTTTTACCAAACTATCCTCATTTTGCGTGATACCAATTGTTTGATCTTTTTTCCATCTAGCTTGTAACTGTCCATACTGGAACCAGGTTTGAATTAGCCTTTCCTCTCTTAATACGTTCAAAGGCTTTAACTGTAATACACCTCTCTCTATATGTAATTACATCCTGTTTTTGTTCTATACTTATATTCTCTATCGTGTGTCTGGGTACTACCCACATAGGTATCTTATCATTTAACCTATATTGGTATTTTTTCCAGACACGCAATAGGGCATTCCTTAATATATGGCTTTTAAAAATCTTATCCACCTTCTTATCATATATTAAATAAGCGTGCCAACCTTATACCAAATCATATCCCTCAATAATCAGTATTCTATCCTCTGTTAGATTAATCCAATCACTAATTATTGATAAAACTACTGCTTCATAGTATAATTTTAAATTGAGAATTTTCAAACCTCCTCTTTCCCGTATATCTTGTATTATTTTAAGTTTTACTCTTGGTTTCTTCCCCACCCAGACAAAGTTATTAATACCTTTCTGCCATTCTTCCAAATTTGCATCTTTTTTAAGTATTGGTATCATTTGAAAGAGAAATAGAAGCATCTGTTGATTACGGGTTTGAATTAAGTCCTTAATTTCAGACATTTCATCAGACACATCTTTAAAAGCATTTGAAATCTTTTCCTCCAAAACAACGGCTTGGTCCTTTAATACATTTTGGAGATCCTCAAGTGTCAGAGTTTTTGTTTCTGCTGGGGGTAATAAAGATTGTAATTTTTGTGTCCGGGCTGGGGAACTTCCAGCACTCTTGGAAAGACTTAATTTTGCTTGTTTTGAAGCCATTTCGAAATATTCAAACAAACTTTTCAGCGACCAGTTTATTAAGTCCAAAAAGTCCACCTATTCCCCCAGGTTTGTTAACCAGTACTGTTTTCTTTGATCTTAAACTCTTGAGTCTTTTAACATCATTAACAGGCAGTTAACAAATGCTGTCCCTTTTAAGTTTCACTTTCGAAACACCCTTTATTTATTATTCAATCGCCATCTTTGAGTCCTTTTGTCTTCACAGAGGGAAGTATGTTACATCGGAATTAAGGTTTGTACATACAATTATATTCACTCCTGCTTCACTCTGCCTGCGTATCTTTCAAATATAAATTTAAACATTGGCAGCAAGGGTGGTCGTGATGTTTCGTTTCTGCAAAAGCAGAAGCGTCCTGGATGAGGAGCTATGTCGGGCTTCTGGGGAGCTCTCACCCTTCGTACCCCAGGATCACTCCTGGGGGCCCCGGGAAGCTCTGCCGTCACCTGTCTGCTCACACCCCCTCTTTTCCTGAGGGGGGAGTTTTCAAACCGCTAGACAGCTGATTTACATTGTTCTAGCATTTTATTACTCAATCACGGGGCTGGCGTTCCCTAGGGAGCTTCTTCCAAAACCGACGGTGCCACTGGAGGCCTAGAATAACATCAATTCTGTTGACGGACTGCCAAAATTACTAAAAAATGAAAAATCAAGGTATCAGGGTGCTAGATCAATCAATATTAATTAAAATATATTTTCTTTTAGCGAATCCTTCTCTTCTGCTTTCTTTCATCTCATGCTGTGATATTTTTGTTAATCCATAAAATATCTTTCTCCAAGGTTCCTAATTATCCACTGTACACAATAAGAATTCTTAGCTTCTCTCAGGTGAGTCAATTCAACAATTGTTATGATTGTCATTTCCTTTTCTTAGTTTCTATAACTGCTAGGCAAGTTCTATTTCTGGAGTTGATCATAAGTTGAAAGGTTTCATTTATTGCACAAGGTAGCGCTAAGACCACAGACTACTTCTTGGTAAGATAGAAAAATATGGGATAAACAGCATCACAAGCAGATGGATTCGTAAGTGGCAGACAACCACACTCAATGTGTAGTCCTCGATGAAACTACATCTTCATGGAAGGAAACATGCAATGAAGTACCCCAAGGATCTGTCTTGGGCTCAGGACTCTTCAACAACTTCATAAATTATTTAGATGAGGAGATAGAAAGAGAAGTCATCAAATTTGCAGAGAATACCAACCTATGGGAAATAGTCAAGAGTTTGGAAGATATACTCAAGATACAGAAGGATGCAACAGCATTCATCTATTTTGTATAAGATTGGTTTTATTAAATAACATTTCATGTTGTTCCAATACAACATGGTAGGAAAATAAATTTAAATTTAAAAAAAATTCAAATACACGTGCATTTGAAATATAATTTGTATCAAACAATGTCTTTAAAAATATTCTGTGATCCTTTTTGAGCCTCAAACTGTGTTAGAATGTTAGGGAAGGCCCAACATTAACAGTAACCTTTCCTTTAAATTCTATTCTGCATATTAGGTAATTGATGACTGAATGTATGTGTATATTAATAAAAAGAAAAGAAAGTCCACAACTCTTCTGCACCATAAGCAAGGAGTTGTAATGGTGCAGTGGTTAGAATCAGTGGTGAAATTCAATTTTTTTTACTACTGGTTCTGTGGGCGTGGCTTGGTGGGCATGGCGTGGCTTGGTGGGCATGGCGTGGCTTGGTGGGCATGGCGTGGCTTGGTGGGCATGGCTTGGCAGGCTTGGCAAGGGAAGGATACTGCAAAATCTCCATTCCCACCCCACTCTGGGGCCAGCCAGAGGTGGCATTTGCTGGTTCTCCGAACTACTCAAAATTTCCACTACCGGTTCTCCAGAACCTGTCAGAACCAGCTGGATTTCACCCCTGGTTGGAATGCAGTATTGCAGGCTAGCTCACTGCTCAGTGCCAGGAGTTCAGCTGTGACTGGCTCAAGGTTGACTCAGCCTTACTTCCTCCTGAGGTCAGTAAAATGAAGACCCAGATTGTTGGGGGCAATGTGCTGACATCTGCAAACTGGTTAGAGAGAATTATAAAGCACTATGAAGTGGTATAAAAATCTAAGTGTTATTGCTATTGCTATTTCTAACATACTTTATCAGGAAATCCACAGAGATTTCACAAATGAAATTCAATCACATGTTCTGTTCAGGGTCTTAAATGAAGACATCAGTAAACATTTATATAGTAAACATTTCAATTAATTAGTTATCCACAAGTAGTAATTTTAATCTATATCCCACACATTTTATTGAATATATACTGTTGGCTATATTTACTACGTTTCATTCTATTTTAGTAGTAAATCCTTTTCTTTCTTTCCTCCTTTCAACCATTTTCTCTTAGTCTCTCAGGAATTTCATTTCTCTCATATTCTTTCCACCCATTTGCCTAGTTTTTTTTCTTTTTTCTTGATATTAAAATTCCTGTATTTTCCCTTTCCAATCTTTTTCTCCTTTTTAATTTTGTTGTTTCAGTATCTCTCCGCACCAGAGCCAAATGCCAGGGGCAAGTGAGCACCTCCACACATACACCTCCTCCCCGTCTAGCTGCTTTGTGCGGCTGGGAGGGTGCATGCACACAGGGAGACACCCCTCAAGCTAGCGCCAAAGGGTAGCAAAGGCAGTGGCTGGGGCCTTAGTGCAGGAGATAAGCCACTGTTGCATCCTGTTAAGACCCTCCTTAAGTGAGCAGCCACCCGCCTCGTATTTGCCTTTGCTGCACCTTGGTGCTCACTTGAGGGGGGTCTCCCTGTGCATGTACACCCTCCCCGCCCTGCCACAGCCAGCCAGGAGGTCGTGAGAGGAGAAGGAGGAGGGCATCCCGAAAAGAAGCCTCCACCATGATGGTGGCAATTAATTTCCAAAAAGAAGAAATAAAAGTAGCAAAGCGCCTCAAGATGAGATTGTTGGCTTGACCCAGACTCGGCTTTTCGAAAGAGAGAGGAGACTCAGAAACAGACACAGAGAGAGAGAGAGAGAGAGAGAGAGAGAGAGAGAGAGAGAGAGAGAGAGAGAGAGAGAGAGAGAGAGAGAGAGAGAGAGAGAGAGATGGGGGAGATCAGCTGATGAGTGAGGGCTTTCTCTGAACCTGACACCTAGGTTGGGCGTGTGAGGTATGGCGGGGCCAGCAACCTTTTTCCGCAGCCCTGAACCTTTTAATGTTGTGGCTGGGTGCTGCTGGCCTGTCCCTGTTTTTGACATCCCCTCCTCCCAGATTCCATTCCCACCCCACCAGCTCTTGTGTGTGATGGCTGGAGTCACTTCTCTATCCCCACCGTCACCCTTATCTTCTCAGGCCAGGCAAGGGAGGGGTGTGGTGAGTCAGTGATGGGACAGGGAGCCGCAGCAGCAGGAGCAACACAAAGCAAACGTGGCCGGGGAGAAATGAGTGGAAGGAAAAGGCCGAGCTGCTAGGGGGACAGGAAAGCAAACCAGGTCACCTCAGCGAGTGCCACTCTTTATTAATTATTCAATTATTCTTTTTCTCCTCCAACACTGCTTCTTTCGTCGTCGTCGTCCTCCTCCTCCTCCTCCTCCTCCTCCTCCTCCTCCTCCTCCTCCTCCTCCTCTTCCTCTTCCACGTCTAACACCTCCAGCTATAGGTATTCCTTAATTTACCCACAATTGAGCCCTAAATTTCTATTGCTGATCAAGACAGTTGTTAAGTGAATTTTGCCCCATTTTACAATGTTTCTTCCTAATGTTAAGTTAATCACTGCAATTGTTAAGTTAGTAGCACAGTTGTTAAGTGAATCCGTCTTCCTCGTTGTCTTTGTTTGTTAGAAGGGTTATTCTGTTTTGCCTTAGAATAGTGTAACAGAATTGGAAGGGACCTTGGAGGTCTTCTAGTCCAACCCTCTGCCCAAACAGGAAACCCTATACCATTTCAGACAAATGGTTATCCAACATCTTCTTAAAAATCTGCAGTATTGGAGCATTCACAATCTCTAGAGGCAAGTTGTTTCACTGATTAATTGTTCTAACTGTCAGGAAATTTCTAAGTTGCTTCTCTCCTTGATTAGTTTCCACCCATTGCTTCTTATTCTACCCACCAGTGCTTTGGAGAATAGTTTGACTCCCTCTTCTTTGTGGCAACGCCTGAGATATTGGAATCCTGTTATCATGTCTCCCCTAGTCCTTCTTTTCATTAAACTAGACATACCCAGTTCCTGAAACCATTCTTCATATGTTTTAGCCTCCAGTCCCCTAATGATCTTTGTTGCTCTTCTCTGCACTCTTTCTAGAGTCTCCACATCTTTTTTACATCGTGGCGACCAGAACTGAATGCAGTATTCCAAGTGTGGCTTACCAAGGCATTATAAAGTGTTATTAACACTTCATGTGATCTTGATTCTGTCCCTCTGTTTATGCAGCCTAGAACTGTGTTGGCTTTTTTGGCAGCTGCTGCACACTGCTGGCTCATATTTAAATGGTTGTCCACTAGGATTCCAAGATCCCTCTCACAGTTACTACTATTGAACAAGGTACCACATATACTGTACCTGTGCATTTGATTTTTCTTGCCTAAATGTAGAACCTTATTTTTTTCACCATTGAATTTCATTTTGTTAGATACTTTGTCAAGATCCTTCTGTATCTTAAGCCTATCTTCTGGAGTGTTGGCTATTCCTGCCAGCTTGGTGTCATCTGCAAATTTGATGAGTTCCCCATTTATCCCCTTATCCAAATCATTGATGAAGATGTTGAAGAGTACTGGGCCTAAAACAGAGCCTTGGGGTACTCCACTGCATACTTCCCTCCATGTAGATGCAGTTCCATTGAGGACTACACATTGAGTGCAGTTGGTCAGCCAGTTACGAATCCATTTGGTGGTGATGCTATCCAACCCACATTTTTCTACTTTATCTAGTAGTAGGTTATGGTCTACTTTATCAAATGCCTTACTGAAGTCCAAGTAAATTATATCGATGGCATTTCTCTGGTACACTAATTTTGTCACTTTATCAAAGAAAGCAATAAGATTAGTCTGGCATGATCTGTTTTTGACAAACCCATGTTGGCTTTTGGTTATTACTTTATTTACTTCTAGGTGTTCACTGATTCATTGCTTGATTATCTTTTCCTGGTATTCCCTAGTATTGCGGTTAGGCTGATAGGTCTATAGTTTCCTGGATCTATTTTTTTTCATTTTTTGAAGATGGGAACCACATCAGCTCTTTTCCAGTCTTCTGGCAGTTCCCCGGTGCTCCAGGATCTCTGAAATATATAGTTCAGTGGTTCTGAGATCTCGTCTGCCAGTTCCTTCAGAACCCTGGGGTGTAATCCATCTTTTCCTGGTGATTTGAACTCATCTAGGGTAGACAGGTGCTCACCATTTTCTTCCCAATTTTAACTTGTGTTCCTAATCTGATTTTTGTGGTGCTGTTTTTGATAGGTTGGACTGTTTTTTTTCCCCTTTGTGTAAAGACAGATGCAAAAAAATGAGTTAAATGGTTCTGTTTTCTCCCTGTTGCTTGTTACCTTCTTGCCACTTTCTCCCAGCAATGGACCAATTGTTTCCTTGACTTTTTTCTTATTTTTAACATATTGGAAGAAGCTTTTTTGTTATTTTTTACTTTTGTCACAAGCCTTTGTCAATTGTTAGCCTTAGCTTTCCTCACTTCATCTTTGCAGGCTCAGGCTATTTGCTGATATTTTCCTTAGTTATGTGCTCCTCTTTCCACTTTTTATACTTATCCTTTTTGTCTTTCAATTTGTCAGAGAGTTATTTATGCAACCATGCTTGTTTCTTTTGGGAGCTATTATTTTTGTTCTTCATTGGTAGTGTGCTAGACTGGGCTTTTATAATCTCACTTTTCAAAATTTCCAAAGCTTCTTGAGTTGTTTTCCCCTTGAGGATTCTCATCCATGGAATCCTTCTCAAGCTCTCTCTAAGTTTATTGAAATTAGCTGTCTTAAAGTACAAGACTCTAGTTTGACTTTGTTCTACTACTTGTGTTTGCATAATGCTGAATTCCAATATTGCATGATCACTTGCAGCCAAGGTTCCTGAAGCTTCAACACCTTCTATCATTTCCTCTCTGATAGTGAGAATTAAGTCCAATATGCCTGATCCCCTTGTTCCCTTCTCTACTTTTTGAGAAACAAAGTTGTCTGCTAGGTTTGTTAGGAACCTGTTGGATCTTCCACTTGGTGTAGAGTTTGTCTCCCAGTTG
The DNA here is from genome assembly GCF_964273705.1 of Natrix helvetica. NCBI lineage: Eukaryota > Metazoa > Chordata > Lepidosauria > Squamata > Natricidae > Natrix > Natrix helvetica. The sequence continues at coordinate 66,536,027 of NC_138550.1, read as the reverse complement.
ATGTCAGGGTAGTTAAAATCCCCCAATTCTATTGTGGTGTGCTTCCTACATACCTTGGTTAGTTGACTAGCAAAATGTTCATCTACTTCCTCTGTTTGGTTGGATGGCCTATAGTATAGACCTATGGCAGTGTCATCCCCCCTTTAATATTGATCCAAATGCATTCAAGATAATTTTCACCATTATTGTGCTCTATTTCTGTAGAGATGTAGTTATTTCTTGTATATAGTGCAACTCCACCTCCTCTTTTATTTGATCTATTTCTTTTAAATAATTTAAATCCTTCTATCTGTATGTTCCATTTGTGGGTTTCATCCCACCAAGTTTCCATAATGGCAACTATACCATATCTGCCCTCATTTACTTGAATTTCTAATTTACCTTGTTTATTCCTCATACTCTGTGCATTGGTGTATACCAGTAGTAGTCAACCTTTTTCTACCTACCGCCCACTAATGGATCTTTGTTGATGGAAAAATTTCCTTACCACCCACCAGTTTTTGCGCAAGTGCGCAATATTTTTTAGAAAGGAGGGTGTTTTTTTAAAAAAGAAATGTACATACATTTATCTTTTTAGTTCTATTTATGCATGTTTATAATGTTTTTAACTTTATAAAGTTTAATTAGAAAACAATAAAGTGAATTGAAATTAGCTTTACTAGTGATTAATGAGATCTTTGAGGATGATGCTGCGAGACTAAATATTTGATATCTGGTTCGATTTTCGTAAGGAACAAACGAAGGTCTCCTCTTTCGGTGATATTCAGATGATTTCTCTGTTTGCTCATAATATGATTAACAGCACTAAAGCCTGATTCTACAAGATATGTGGTAGGGAAAGGTATCAATAAATTGAACATCATTTTCCACATATTTGGATATAATGCAGGCACAAAATTACATTTACTCTCTTCATCATATTTAAGTTCTAATAGTTCTTCTTGGCAAGTTATATCAATTTCAGCAACATTTGCTGTAGAAGGATTTATCATCCAGTAATGCACCTTTAAGTTCAAAATATCTTGAAATCATTTTTCCATATCCAATTTGAGTTCGTTGATGTGGCTACTGAACCTTTCAATATCCCCTGGAGTTACATCATTGTTTATAGAGGACAATTCAGGAAATGATGAAATTCTCTCTTGAGAATATTATGACAGAGAAGATCAAGCTTTTTGATAAATAATGACACAATATTTTTGCAACTTATAAGAGTTATATTGGTTCCTTGAAGCTGCAAATTAATTTCATTAAATCTCTTGAAAATGTCTGCCAAATAAAAGGCATCAGTCTTTACGGTTTTTAACTGTTCATAGAGACCAGCCTCATTATCACTTTCAAAAAACCGTATGACACTATCAAATAATGCAACAAAACGAGACAAACATGTACCCTTTGAGAGCCATCAAACTTCTGTGTGTAAAAGTAACCTAATAAACTGCTCGTTATTGTCTTGGCACAGCTGTCAAAACATTCTATCACACTTGGCATTAGATTTGATCTTATTTACAGCTTTAATTATTATAGTTAATGATGAATGGAGACTTGTACTTAAATGTTTTCCTACAATATGTTGTCTGTGCACAACACAATGAATGCACAAAACGTTTGGCACTTCTTCCTTCAGGTAAACAACAAACCCACGATAGCGGCCTACCATTGATGGTGCTCCATCAGTAGCACATGCAACAATATTGTTCAAGGGTATATTATTTTTTACAAAATATGATTTCACAGCATTAAGTATTGATAATCCTTTTGTATCTGTAATCAGATTGATAGTGAAGAGCATTTCTTCTTGCAATGTATTGTTTCCATCAAGGTACCGTACATATGTCATCAGTACAGCATTATTATCTGCAATGACAGACTCATCCAATTGTATGGAAAATGAAGAATTTTGGAGAATACCTATAAGTTTATTTTCAACATTAGCCGCCATTTCGTCAATGCGTCTCTTTACTGTGTTATCGCTAAGGGGCAATGTTTTTAAAACTTCAGGTACATCCTGATGTTGAGATAAATTCTTTAATAGAGGGTATTATCAAAGTTTCTCCAATATTATGACTTTTACCACTTTTTGCAATTAAGTGTGATATACGATAAACTGCAGTTAATCCATACTCATTTTTTGCATGTTGTTTTTGAAATGATGCAGCTATTGTTGAACGATTTTGAAATCTTTTATAGATTTCTTGAAAATATTCAATGGGCTTATCTTTATCTTGCAAATGCTTTGTAGCAAGATGTTCTCGCAATCGACTTGGATTCATTGCTTCATTACATAATGTCTTGTGGTACAGTAAACACATTGGAAGCTGTTTATTTGTAACAGATTCAATGAAACCCATCTTCAGATACTCTGGTAACTAGCCACGAGCATATTTCTTTTTTTCAGACGTGGGTTCTAAATTTGTTTCACAATTTAACAACTACTTTTACTCTCACGTTTTGATCCTCACTCCACACAGTGCTTTTCCTTTTTATCTCCTTTTTTTATCTTCCTTAGGGCTATGTACAAAAGTAAGGCTGAGCTAGTTAGCCCACTTATTATTATTAGCCAACAACAATTCTCTCCTGCCTTTTCTTTCTCCTATTTTGCAACTGCTCTGCTCCACTTCTGCCTGTCCCTGCTATCAGTTTCTACTCCTCCCTTTCCTCTTCCCACGTGTTTGCTTGTGCACGCACTTGCGCTCGCCTGCCCACTCGCACAAAAGGAGGTTTTAGCCTCCGAAATCCCTAACGCACACATTCTCGCGCACGTTAGTTCAAAAAGAGGTTTTAACCTCCGAAATCCCCACCGCCCACCTGGAATCCCAAAACGCCCACTAGTGGGTGGTAGGAACCAGGTTGACGACCCATGGTGTATACACATTTGAGTCCATTTTGATTGACCCTGTGTTTACTGCCTGCATAACATGTGTTGTACCTGACTGCCCCTACTTTCTTGCCACTTGTTTGATTCGTACACATGGTATGGTACTCACTATTAAATGTTTGGTTTTGCTTGACAGCAGGGCTGATAATCTTACCCGCACAAACATCCATGTTACATGCATTGATAACCCTATTAATTTTAGATTGTTGGGGACAGAAATGTTCTGTATCAATTAATTCTCTGTCCCTGCTGTTCAATTTAAATGTTTATCCAGAAAATCTGTGAATTTAATTCCAACTAATTCAGTCCCTTTCTTGGATGGATCCAAATTATCTCTTTTGTACAGTTTTTCATTGGACCAGCCACAGACATCATAACTAATAAAACCAAAGCCTTCCCTTTTACTCCACTCCTTTAGCCACACATTAAACTCCAGTACTTGCTGGCCTTTCCCTTTTTGTTCCTTATACATTGTACTGGTAAAACCTCTGAAAAGATAAGGCTACAACTTATACTACTAAGTTCATACCCCAAGCTTTGGAAATCATCTGCACAGAAAGTACATCTTTATGGGACAGATCATTTGTGCCAAGATGTATAATAGCATCAACATCACAGTCCCTTCGGGGAGAGGGGGCGGTCTAGAAATCATATAAATAAATAAATAAATAACAGTCCTTACTTGCATTCTTGACTATCTTAAGAATGCACCTCTTGTCTCTGCTGGCAGTAGCACTAGGCAGACACCTGACCTCTTTCAAAACCTCCCTATCCTTTCCTAAATTTACATCCTTTATGATTGAATCACCAACCAGAAGGTGACTTATCTTTTTGGATACCTTTCTCTTCTTGTGTGACTGATGGGTAATACCTGATTCACACTTTTGCTTTTCCAAATTAAGTTCTTCATTTTGACTATGATTCCCTGCTTATTTGAGTCATCATTATCACAACTACCTTGTCACTTTAGTGTTTCCATTAAGGTCAGCAAGGGCACTATATCTGTTATGCTGGGACACAGCAAAAGCTTTGTGTTTGTGGTTCATAGCTCTCACCCTGCCAGATCCCACGGTTGTCCATACTGCTCATCTCCTGCGGGATATTTGTGGTAGAAGGGGCTTATAGCACAGCATCTCAATAGAGTGGAATGGCTGAATTGGGCACCTAATTTCTGCTTGGCAAGCACAGATTAGAGATTCTAGATAGGTAATCTGTTTATGAAGACTAGTAATTTGTTTACAAAAGGGACAGTATCCAAATTTGAAGAGTACTGCAAAAGACAGCTGCAAAACAACTATTACATTGAATTAAGCCAGTCATTTTGAAATAAAATAAAATCACAATCTCAAGCACACTAACCTAGAATGCATTATTGCTATTTTTGATTTATAGTTATATGATTCCCACTCAAAGCCAGTAGCTCCTCCCACCAGCCTCAGGAAAGTTCAAATGAAATGGAGACAATTATACTCTACCTTAGTCCTCTGTACTCTCTCTGACTCCCCCCTCACAGCCAATAGCTCCTCCCACCAGTCTCAGGAAACTTCAAAAGAAATGGAGGCAATTATACTCTACCTTAGTCCTCTGTACTCTCTCTGACTCCCCCCTGACAGCCAATAGCTCCTCCCACCAGCCTCAGAAAAGTTCAAATGAAATGGAGGCAATTTTACTCTACCTTGGTCCTCTGTACTCTCTCAGACTCCCCACCTACAGCCAGCAGCAACTTAAATAAGCACAAGTCCTATCAATAATATTTAAATATAAGGATTTTAAAATATATCTACTGCTTGGAGAAGATTTTTATGTGAGATTGGGTTTCCTATTGCAAAAAGAAAGAGATTGTGGTAATACAAATGACTTGTTATATTTGGTGGATATCATTATGATCAAATAATGCATTTAGTAGGTGAACTTCCTGTGTACGTCAAAAGAGTGAACTTGCCTAATCAGAAAGTATACATCATATTTACAGTTTGTTGTAATACAGATTTCAAGGAAAGAAAAAGAGAAGGAAAGAATAGCATGATTTAAAGTCTAAATATCATTTTTCATACAGCATCACAATCCCTTTCATTTCTGTTTATAAATATAACGAAGTAAAGAATTAGTAAATTCTTTAGTAGACAGTCAGATCTGACTTTTAAAATCTCTCAAGATTACCAGGTGTCCTGAATCCTGGACTCTCCAATTGCTCCCCTGATATCTGGGGTGCCTGGAGGGAAACTCAGGCAACCATGGCAGAGGGCCAGCTATCCAAAGAGAGCCTGATTGCAGCTGGAGAGCAGCCTGACCTCAGACATCAAAGCCAAGATGCCTGCTCCAGTAGCCGAAGCAAGAGGAAATGGGTATTCAACCCCTAAAGCAACTAAAGTTTAGCTCCCTCACCCCAATGCCCAGAAAAAGGGAAGGGCCCTGAATGAGCTGGGAAGAGTGGAGTGGATGCTGGACTGGAACCAAGCCAAGCTCCCAAAGCCCCCAATGGAGCCCCTGGGGAGTTTCATAGAGCAACGGAGGAATTTGACTGGGCCACCCTCCGTGAAGAGACACCATTATTCAGGTCAAAAGAGAGGGGGGAGCAGTGGATCCCCTTGAGGGGATGAGAAGCAGATGGGAATGCAGCTCCCCTTCACCACCCATTAGGCTGAAACCAGTACCTCTCCCACATAGCAGGCAGGCTGCCCAGGGCAGACAACCCCCTCCCTCCCTCCAAGCTGAGGAATATGGCCAGACATATCAAGCACAAGCATACAGAGGCTGAGAGGAGGAGGGAGGAGCAGTACTGAATGAACCGCCCCAGTTCAGGGGAAAGTGATGGGGACTCAGACCAGTTAACCCTATTCCTTGACTCAGCTGAGATCCACCTAGAATGCTATGGACACCTCTACTCATCCCCCAGAGGCATAGTGAATACCATCACAGAGGGACTAGAGGGAGAAGTAAGAGAATGGCTAGCAGCCCTCCATAAGAGGAGAGTCCCCAACTGCAAGGCGTAAATGACTTCCTATGACTGCTAGAGGCCAGATTTGAGGAGGTGGAGGAGGACCTTTATGCGGAAGATGAGCTCAGTGGCCTAAAGCAGAGGGGCCACACCATCAAACAGCACATGTACGAATTAAGGAGAGTCATTGGAAGGCTACCCCCTTTACCAGAGTGTCTGTTAGTACATTTTTAAAGAACAAGCCTGGACAAGCAGATTACCAGGTAACTGCTTACCGTGACATCCAAAATCGACTCTGTGACTGGTTCCGAGTAGCAATAAAAGTCGATGGCGGATTGTGTGCTAATGACATGAGAAAGCCACCTGACATGAAAGAGTGGTCTCTTCTACTACGCATGCCGGAAGATGGCTTCGGGAGCTGGCATGGGCGCGGTTGGAGTGGGGGGGGTCCTTCGTTGTGCCCCCCCCGGTATCACCGCCGTTGCCTGGGCCACTGTCCTTTGCCATTTGGCCATTTGGCCCCTCCTCCTGTGATATTATGGACTGGGTCAACGGAGTGCGGTCCTGACAATGGACATGAGCTTAGCTGTTGGAATCAGAGTTGAAGCAGCCGCTGATGCCGCTGCTGTCCTCGTTGCCACCATCACTGGCCGCTTCACCACCTCGCAAGCTAGCATCTGCTGCGATTTTGGACAGCTGGCTATTACCCTTACATATTGTCCCCAACACTGACTATTTTTATAATGGACATAAGCTTCTCGCTACCCCCTTGAATACTGCTGGCTGCCCCCCCCCCCCCATGGACATGTCATCTCCTCGTTGCATCTCCCCATGATGTCATCCCGTTTGGTTGATGCCACACTCTCCTCTATGCTATACTGCGACAGAACTTTATTCCCTCCGGCAACTCCCACTTTCCCGGGGGTGGCCTTCTGGCCTATCAAGACGCTTCCTTAATGATGGATCTTGGGATCCCGAGAGGTGGCATGCAAAGAAGAGACTTCTTAAGGGTTTTTTACAGGGGCTTTTAAACCAAATTTTAAGGGGGGGAGGGGGGTTGATTCGGATGGCTCAGACAGGCTTGGGGGAGGAGTCTGCCAGGGCACAGGCCAGAGCTAACTAATAGGTGTGGGTTGGGAGGGCTAGAAAGGGTTGGGATTCCGGGGGAGACATTAAGCCATGGGGGGTTCACCATCTCTACTGTTTGTGGGAGAGGCAGATATGGTGGGGGCCGAGGGCCAAATGATGTTCGGAGGACGCGGGTTTGCTGTTTAAGAGCGATCACGGGTTCCAACCCTCATCGTCCTTCTCGCACCCCCGGGTGCCCGGGATTACAGGACCCTGGTCTCCGGCTGGTGTCGCTTAACGCCAGGTCCGTGGTACATAAGGCTCCATTCATTTAGGACCTCATACAAGAGGGTAGAGCAGACCTGGTGTGCATTATGGAGAGCTGGTTGGGCCATGAGGGGTGTGTGCCCCTTAGCGAACTATGCCCACCAGACTTCCGGGCGTTTCACCAGCCAAGAGCCCAGGGCGGAGGCGGGGGGTTATTAGGGAAAGTCTCAGACTTCAGGAGGTCACTGTGCTCAGATAGACAGGTGTGAGTCCCTCTTTGTGAAGTGGGGCCTTGCAGCTCAGGTGGGCCTTTTTGTTACGTACCTGTCTCCCTGCTACGTTTCATCAGCCCTGACGGTGCTGCTGCATGCGTTAGCTGGATTGGCGGTTGATTTCCCCAGGCTTATGGTCCTGGGGGATTTCAATCTGCCTTCCATTGGCGAGACATCCGAGTCAGCTTGGGAGTTCATGGCTTCCATGACAGCTATGAAACTAACTCAGTTAATTCAAGACCCCACCCATAATGGGGGACACACGCTCGACCTGATTTTTGTCTCTGGGCAGTGGATGAATGATCTAGATTTAGGGGATATTTCTATTCAACCCTTGTCATGGTTTGATCATTTCCTCATCAGGCTTGACTTCCATACCGCTACCCCTGGCCGCAGGGAGGTGGAACCGATTAGATGGTTCGGCCCCAGGCACCTGATGGACCCCGAAAGGTTCCTGATGGAGCTTGGGACTTTTCCTGAATCCCTTGCTCACAACTCGACCGAAGCCCTAGTGGAAGCCTAGGATAGGGCGGCTGCTGGGGCCTTGGATCGCGTTGTGCCTTTGTGGCCTCTGACCCAGTGTCGATCCCGGGTGGCTCCCTGGTTTACTGAGGAGCTCCGGGAGATGAAATGCCAGAAAAGACCCCTAGAGAGTGGCTGGAGGGCAAACCGATCCGAATCTGATCGAACACTAGTGAAAAGTTGCACCATCTGCACCACAATAAAGAGATGACCTGGAAAAAACCCCAGAGCGCTGCATCCAGTAGCATAGCAAAAGAGGCTGTGTGGGCAGAAAAGTGGGGGAAACATGGTGATTTAGACTGTAATAGACCTGTTCTCCAAACAGGCACATTTCATACTCTGCAACAGACCACCCTCAGCTCACCAGCTGGCCAAACTGTTCCTGAAGTACATCTACTGCCTGCATGGAGTACCTCGAAGAATTATCTCAGACAGAGGCATCCAGTTCATGGCTAAGTTCTGGAGGGAGTACCTGTGGTCCATTAGGTCATCCCAGGGCCTTAGCTCGGCTTTTCACCCAAGCACCAATGGGCAGGCAGAGAAACTGAATGCCATGGTAGAGCAGTACCTAAGGTGCGACATGAACTATCAGCAGTCCAATTGGGCAGACCTTCTGTCTTGTTGAGGTTGCGTACAATAATGCTGTTCACAGTAGCACAGGACTAACGCCATTCAAAGTAGTGAGTGGCATGGACTTTGTCCCAATGCCTGAGTATCCAAGGGATCCCCCCTTCTCAGTCAGCTGACTGATTAGATGTCAATGCTAAAAGCAACTTGGGAAAATGTCAAAAAAGTGCTGGGTAAAGCAGCACAAACCTATAAGAAACAGGCAGATAAACACCGGGCTCCACAACAGCCATTCCAGGTGGGAGAGAATGTTTACCTCTCCACAAAATATTTGAGGTTAAAGCTCCCTAGCAAGAAACTAGGGCCAAAGTTTATGGAACAATTCCCCATAATAAAGATCATCAACCCAGTCACGGTGCAATTGAAACTGCCCTGAGTGCTAGGGAAATACATCCGGTATTCCATAGTAGCCTCTTAAACCCTCTGGTCGGATCCACTCTGAGACCACTACCCTGGGAGCCCCAGGCTCTGTGGTCATAGGGGGCCAAACCCATTATGAGGTGCAATGAATCCTTGATTTGAGGTGGGACAGGAGACAACTCCAATACTTAATCAAGTGGAAGGGCTACCCCTTGTCATAGGCATCTTGGGTAAAGAGTAGAAATATCCAGGCTGATCTTATAGCAAAATTCCATGGAGAAAATCCAAAGAAGCCTGGGGGGAGGACGTAGCCGTAAATCCTATACCTGTACTCAAATCATTTTTGCATCACACAGGTTGCTTTTGGAAAGCGAGGGGAGCCAAATGTCAACTCCTAAAGTTGCCATGGTGAGGAAAGTGCGGGAGCGCATTCCACACATACTTTCAGCTAGAGTCAGATCTCAATTACTGCAGCAGACTTGGGAGGGGTGCACCTCATTGGGGTATGTGATTTATGACACAGACTGAAGGGAGGTAAGGAACAGGGGTAAAGTTCACCTATAATTCAAATAAGGCTCAGATCTGACTGCAAAAAGGTCTTGCCAAAATAAATGCTCCTAATAAATGACTAATTTTCTTTTGAAATATGGCTTGACACTCATGAATCAATTAGGACATTTTTTGGAAAACACACACACACACACACACAAACACACACATACAAACACACAGATATATTTAGAACTTTACAGTTTTGTGGATATGTGTGTGTGCGCGCATGCGTGCGTGTGTGCGCAGGTCTTGGCGAATTCGGGTCTTTTCCCATGTAAGATTGAGAGTATCTTGGCAAAGTTTTTTTTTAATTGAAAAAGTTTTATACAAACACATTTTCCCCCTTTTTACCCCCCCTCCATATAATGTAAATCACATACAAATACTATGCCCCCTCCCCTCCCCCCAACTTAAAAACATTTCTCATTCAAATATTGTACCAAATACTGTACCCCCTCCCCTCCCCCCATCTTAAGGTAAATTACTCATTCAGATATTGTACCCCCTCACCTCCCAACAATCATAATATAAGTTTCTCTTAGAGTAGCAATTGCCCATTATTCCCATCTTCTAAAGTAATTAAACATATATAAATCATGATATACATTTCTCTTAAAGTAACAATATTTCATTAATCCCATCTTCTAGGTTGATTATACATATATATTACCCCACCCTCCACCCTAACCCTCCCCCACCTCCCACTCAAACCCACCCCCCTGACTTCCGCTATACACCACTCTAACAATTCCAAGCATCCCATGTATTATTTACTCTGATCATCTATCAGTCTAAACATTCTTACCTAAAGGCTACATAGTACTTCCTAGTCTGGAATTTATTCTGTATATAATCAATCCATTTTACCCATTCCTGTGTGTAGTTCTCCTGCTTCTGACCTTTTAGGAAAGCTGAAATTTTTGCCATTTCGGCAAACCCCGCCACCTTCTGAATCCATTGATCAATAGTCGGTAAAAAATCTTTTTTCCAATGTTGCGCAATCAACAACCTAGCTGCTGTAACCATATACAAAACCAGTTTTGTTTCCCCTTTAGTAAAGTCCTTAGTTATACCCAGTAAAAACATTTGCGGAGTAAATTGTATTCTTTTCTTAAATACATTTTGCATAACCCACCATATTTTTATCCAAAAAGCTTTAACCTTATTGCAAGTCCACCATACATGGAAAAAAGTAGCATCTGGGCACCCGCATCTCCAACATTTTGGTTGAACATTTGGGTACATACATGGTAATTTTTTAGGATCTAAGTACCATCTGTAAAACATTTTATAAAAGTTCTCCCTTAAATTCTGTGACTGTGTAAATTTAACATTCTGAACCCACCTTTTTCCCCACGTGTCCAGCATAACCACTTCACCAAAATTCTGAGCCCATTTAAACATACAATCCTTAACTAATTCACCTTCTGAATCTCTTTCTAACAGTACATTATATATTCTTTTAACCTGTTTTGGGCCAGTCTCCTTTATCTGCTTAATCAGTTCCACTTCTTTATCCATAAAACCGACTCTACGATCTTCTTCCCATCTCTTCTGTAACTGTATATAATGTAACCAATTTAAAGTAATTCCTTCTTCCAACAGTTGTTCCAAAGTTTTTAACTTCCATTCGTCCCCATCAACAATAAGCACATCTTTATATAAACACCCCCCGAGTGACTTAGTATTCGTAATCCACATGGTGTCTGCAAGATCCAACCAAAGCGGTATTTTATAATCCCAATTGGGCCGGTGCTTCTTCCAAATTCTCATCAAGGCACTTCGGAGAACATGATTGTTAAACACTTTATCCACCCTATCTTCATAAAAAAGATATGCATGCCATCCCAGAACAAGATCATGGCCTTCTATATTCAACAGTTCCGTTTTTGTTTTCCCAAACCAATCTGCTATATGCGTTAATACCGCAGCTTCATAATACAATCGGAGGTTTGGGAGTCTAAGGCCACCTCTTTCACGAGTATCTTGCATAATCTTCATCTTTACTCTCGGTTTTTTCTCCTTCCAAACAAATTTATTTAATGCTGCTTGCCATATTAATAAAGTTTTATCTGATTTAAGCACCGGTATCATCTGGAATAAAAAGATGAATCTAGGTAGAATGTTCATTTTAATTGCTGAAATCCTTCCAAGCAAAGATAATTGTAACTTTTTCCACACTTGAAGATCTTTCTGTATCTTTTGCCATAACACTTCATAATTATTTAGGAAAAGTTTTGTATTTGATTCTGCGATTAGTATTCCTAAATATTTGACCTTGGAGACTATTTCAAAACCTGCTAAACTTGCAAGTCTTTTTCTTTGAGTCTCTGTCATGTTTTTAACCATCATTTTCATTTTGTTTTGATTTAGTCTAAACCCGGACACCATGCCAAATTCTACTATGATATTTTTCATCTGGATTATTGAGTTCAAAGGATGTGAGAGGGTAACAACCAGATCATCGGCAAATGCTCTAGTTCTGTATTCCTTTTGCCTGATAGCTATGCCATCTAAGGATTTTGAGTCCCGAATTGCATTCAACAAGACTTCCAAGGTTAAAATAAATAACAATGGAGATAATGGGCAACCTTGTCTTGTACCTTTTTGTATCTCGAAAGTTGTTGACAAATTTCCATTAATAATAAGTTGTGCATTTTGTTGCTGATAGATTGCTCCAATCGCCTGCCAAAATCGTGGTCCCATATCCATCTTTTCCAAAGTCTTGGTTAGAAAATTCCAATTCACTCGATCGAAGGCCTTCTCTGCATCCAAGAAGACCAGCACTGTGGAGATCTGCTTATTCTTATCAAGATAGTCAATTAAATCTATGAGTTGCCTTACATTCTCCTTCATGTGTCTGCCTTCAATAAATCCTGCTTGATCATGATGAATAACCTCTTGGATAACCGGCATCAATCTGTTGGCTAGTACCTTAGCAAATATTTTATAATCTGTGTTCAGAAGAGATATTGGTCTGTAATCCTCTGGTTTCTTAGGGCCCTCTTTGTCTTTGGGTATCAATGATATAAAAGCCGCTTTCCATGAGGAGGGTATTTTACCTCCTTGCTGTATATTACAAAATAGTTGTGTAAGATATTCAATCATTTCCAGTTGTAAAGTTTTATAGTACATTGCAGTCAAGCCATCAGTCCCTGGAGCCTTAGCTAGTTTAAGTTGATTTATAGCTAAAGTAATCTCATCAGCAGTTATCAGACGTTCCAAATTTGCCTTTTGAAGCACGGGTATTTTAGTAACCCTTTTTCCTTCCAAAAAATCATCTACTGACTTGTTCTGTATATTATCCTGTACATATAACTTAGCATAATAGTCCACAAATGATTTTTTAATCAAATCTTGTTGATATACCGTTTTCCCTCCATACTCGATTCTATCAATAATTCTGTCATTCGTATTCTTTCTCAAGGTATAAGCCAACCACCTACCAGGTTTATTAGCGTTAGCAAAAGTATTATGTTTAGCAAATTGTAGGTTGGTTGCTGTTGAAATTGATCTTTCAACAACTTTATCGCCATCTGGAGTGCCTGATCTTTCGGGGTTGCTATAAGTTACTGTTCCTTATTTTTCATTTCATCTTCCAGTTCCATTCTCCTTTTCTGTCTAATTTGTTTATGTTTGAAATTCATATGTATCAGGACCCCACGCATGTAAGCTTTACTTGCATCCCAAACTGTTTCAATGGGAGTATGCTTATTCATATTAAAACTGAAAAATTCCTTCATGTGTTTTTTAAGTTCATCAACATTTTTTTCATATCTAAATAAATTTTCATTTACTCTCCAAGACCTTCTTGGCCTCTTCCCTAACTCAATTTCTAACCACACCGGGCTATGGTCAGTTAGTGTCCTGGATAATATCTTTGTTTTCTTAGCTTTAGGAAGTAAATCCGGTGTTAACAAAAAAAAATCAATCCTTGAAAAGGATTTATGTCTATCTGAGTAGAAAGAAAAGTCCATCTCATTTGGATGTTGTGTCCTCCAAACATCTTTTAATTTCAAGTCATCTTGTAAGTCAAAAAAAGCCTTTGGTAATTTGGTAGTGGGTTTAGTCGTTGTTCTCTTATCTATCCTTGGAGAGATCACTCCATTCCAGTCTCCCATAATTAAAATACTCTTAAAATTCTAATCTAAGATTTTTAAATGGAGCATCTTATAAAAACTTTCTTGTTGTTGTTTAGGTGCGTAAATTTCTACAACCAAAATAACACCAAGGTCTGTATCAAGTTCAATTGCTATATATCTACCACTGTCATCTGCCTCTATAATCTTGGTTGGGAATCTTTTGTTTATATATATCACCACTCCATTTTTCTTTACCAAATTAGAGGCAGCATACAATGTTCCCAATTTTGAATTCACTAAGTACTTCTGGTCTTGCAGCCTAATATGAGTCTCTTGAAGACAAACAACATCATTATTAAATTGCATCAAATAATAAAATATTTTTTTCCTTTTTTGTGGAGAGTTCAATCCATTCACATTCCAAGATAATAACTTAAACATCTTTAGGTCTGATCTGGAGCATTGAAAGCATTTGCTGAAGATCTCTCTCCACAAGACTAATCTTCGGCCCTGTTCTTACTCCCATGGCTCCAATTTGCTTCTTAGCTTCTTTCTTGGCACATTGTGTTTGGGGGTTCCCCTGCTTGTGAGATTCTAGCATTTGTCTAGTCGTGGATCTAGTAACACGTTGTTCCACAGGCTTAAGTAGCGGCATTTCAATGAGGGTCTTAGACGGTTCTTCTTCCAAGAAGGAGCTCAACAGAGATCCAGAGGGGTCCACTTGTGATCCACCTACAGCACCCTGAACTTCCTTCTCTTTTTGCATCTGCTTTCTTTGTTCTTCTGACTCTTTTTCAAACAGCCTCTGCTCTAAGACATCCAAATCTGCTGGTGTTGGTGTAGATGTACGTGGGGGCGTTGCACTTTCCTTGAGTATTCCATAATAAAAGTCTCTAGCTTTATCTATTGTGTTCAAACGGTACCTTACCCCTTGATATCTGAATATAACACCAATTGGAACATCCCACCTATATTGTATCTCTCTCTTCTTCAACTCGGCTACCAAAAATCCAAAATCCCTTCTGAACTTTAACATCGCTGGTGGGAGCTCCTTAAAAACACCAATCATATTCCCATCTATTTGAAGGGCAGAGTAAAAGGACTTCTGCAAGATGTCATTTCAAAAATTTCTCTCAGTAAAGTATATCACAACATCTCTTGGTAGTTGCCTTTGTAATGCTATGTGTGAATATACTCTGTAGGTTTTATCAATCTTAGCTGAAATCTCACGGGGGTCATCCACTTTTAATAACATAGCCAGGGCATCTGCACAAACTTTTCTTAAGTCCTCTCTAGGATTTTCTCTTAAGCCTCTGAGTCTGATAGCGAACTCCATAGATCTAAATTGTATCATAGTAATCTCATTATCCATCCTTTGCATATCCCCCTCCATTTCCACAAATTTCAAATCCGTTTCTTTCGTTTTGGTTTCCAGATCCACGACTAATTTCGCCACCTTGCTATCCACCTTGAGAACCACTTCTGACAATCCTGTCGCTATAGCTTGCATGTTTTTATCAATCTGGTCAGACCTTTTTATAGTGTCCTGGACCATTTGTTTAACCTCTTTAATTTCTTTGCCTATAAAGTCCTTCAAGTCCTGGAGGTTCATTGTAGCAGCCTAGGGAACCACCCCTTGTTCCGTTGCCATATTTAACAGAAAAAAGGAGGACACTTCTTCCCAACTTTCTCACAAAATACTCTTCCAAGTAGGTCAGGTTATATAAACTGACTTAGGAGTTGTTAATAGTTATTTCAGCCGTTCCACCTTTACTGCTTTTCCGGCCCCAGCTGTCAGCAAACAATTAGCTTTCATTTTCTTTAGGTTTTCAACTATAAATTAACGCCATTTTGAATCCTTTGTTCTAAGCCAACGCCTTTCAAATTCAGCAATAGCGTTCTTTTAAAAAACTTTCAAACATAAAACTTAAAATACTTGCAAATGTTTTCCTTCTTGGGTTGCTCGGAGTTAAAAGCTGTTCCCGACGTCTTGCCCCACGAAATCATTAGCGGAGGATCTCAAGAGCCCGGAGCGTACAACAGCTGCAAAGGGGGGGCTCTCCTTGCCCGCACCCCAAAGGCTATAAATCCTTCTGGGGGGCTACACAAGTGGCTCTACCCGACAGCTGTATCTCTCCCTCCTAAATTCCTAAGGATTTAGGAGTGTCCAAGGCGTTAAGATCTTAAAAAAAAACACCTCTACAGTCTATTGATTCGACAAGCTCAGAAAAAGCCTGCCCGCGACGTTCGTGAAACAACTGGAAGTTCAGAGTATCTTGGCAAAGTTTTGACGAGGTCCCACTTGCCATCTTCAGGCTGGTGCCTTCGGTTTCATGCTTGTGCGAGCAAAGCGTGATCGAAGCTGCCATCTTTCTATAAATATTGGTGTGTGTGTGTGGAATGCTGGCTTTGGTGCTGTAAGCGGATTGGTTGGCTGTTTTGTAACATCTTGATTAGTTAATGTAGTTGATGTTTGCAGATTAGTCGGCTGTTTTGTAACATCCTGTGTGGCTGAGGTACTGGCTGTGTGCCTATTGTTCTTTTGCGTACGACCTGGGTAATGGACTGTGTGATGACATCCTGAGCTCTATTGTGGTAATATCCTGAGTTCTGTGCTGCAACCTCCTGGGGGGTTGTAACATCCTGAGCCTTTGCGTTGTAACCTCCTGAGTTCTGTGATGTAATGTACTGAGCAGATGGCTGTGGTGTAACATCCCAGGCTTTGGTTTGGCTCCGAGTTTGCGGTCTGTCCATGTGTTCATGGCGTGTGTCAGTTTGCTTTGTGTGGGGGTCAGAGGGGGTGCATGGTGATGCCCCCATGGTTTGGCTTCTGGATGATGGTTGCATTTGGTCTATGGGATGGGTTTGGGTTTGAGTCTGGTGAGGGTGATTGGTGATTGCGTCCTGTGTTGTTCTGGGTCCGGTGTCGGTTTTCGTGGCTGGGACTCGTTTGTTGACTAGGGCTAGTTTCCAGATGTCTGGTAGGAGGGAAGTATCATCATGTTTATTCATGTTGTGGGGGTGTTACTCTATTTCGATGGCTTCCATAATTATTCTCTTGTTGAAGTGTTCAGTTTTGGAGATTAATTTGGTTCTTTCAAAATCAATTTCATGTCCTGTTGCTTTAAGGTGCTGGAAGAGGGAGGAAGTTTTTTCTTCTTTTCTGACTGCATTCTTTTTTTTATTGTTTTAATTAAACAGAAAACACACACAAAAACACTCTTCATTACATCTTCCAGAAAGCATGTCAATTGGTTACAATTAAATTTCGTGCGTTACTACAATCATTCTTTATATTTCATTCAAGTTGAATTGTACATTTTAAATCAAAAATCTTTATACTGTCAATATACCAACATTCTCATTTAACTATATTTGTTTGAAAGGGGTTTCTTAAGATGCTGGCTATTTTGGGGTCAGTGCCAAAGGCTGTCTTGATATTGTGTTTGTGGAGAATTTTGCTGATTTTATCTGTGGTGCCTTTGATGTAAGGGAGGAGGTTGATGCCGTTGTCCTGTTCTGTGTCTTGGTTCTTGGGGGGTGCCTCCTTTTGGATTAGGTTGGTAATTGTGTTTCTTTGGAATCCGTTGAAAATTAATATATTTGTGAGAGTGTGAAATTCAGTTTTCAGGTGGTCTTTGTCAGCTAGGCGTTTGGTTCTGGAGATGAGGGTCTTGGCTACGGAGTTGATCTGTACAGGGTGTTGATGGGATTGTGCGTTTAAGTAGCAGTTGGTATGTGTGTTTTTCTGGTAGATGGTGTGTCCTAGGGAGCCATTGGGTTTTTTGTAGATCAGGACGTCTAGAAAGGGACGTTGGTTGTTAGCGTCTATTTCCATAGTAAATTGTATTTTGGGATGTAGGCTGTTGAGATGTGTGAGGAAGTTGTCCAGTTTTTCTTTCCCGTGTGGCCAAATTATGAAAGTGTCATCTACATATCTAAGCCAGAGTTTGGGTTTGGGTTCAGATTTATCTAAGCCGTTGGTTTCAAAATGTTCCATGTATAGGTTTGCGATGACGAGTGAGAGGGGTGATCCCATAGCTGCTCCTTCTATCTGTTTGTATCTTTGTCCATTGTGGATGAAGTATGTGTTGGTCAGGCAGTGGTTGGTCTAGGATATTCTTAGGGGGTTGTATTTGTTTTGGATAGCTGTCAAGGCTTCTTTAATAGGCACTTGGGTGAAGAGGGATATGACATCGAAGCTCACAAGTAGGTCGCTGGGTTGTAGGTTTTGTTTCTTTATTGTTTCTATGAAGTGGAATGAGTTTTGTACGTGTGAGGTGATGGATTCTTTGTAGGGCTGAAGTTGTTTGGCAAGAATCTGAACACAAACCCAAACTCTGGCTTAAATACGTTGACAACACTTTTGTGATTTGGCCACATTGGAAAGAAAAGCTGCATTGTTCGGTCTCATATCTCTCATCTTTCTCTTGGTAATGCCCCATAGATTCTATATGGGGTTCAGATCAGCTGAGTTTGCTGGCCAATCAAGTACAGTAATCCCATGGTCATTGAACCAGGTTTTGGTGCTTTTGGCAGTGTGAGCAGATGCCAAATCCTGCTGGAAAATGAAGTCAGCATCCCCATAAAGCTCGTCTGTGGAAGGAAGCATGAAGTGCTCCAAAATCTCCTGGTAGATGGCTGTGTTGACCCTGGACTTAATGAAGCACAGTGGACCAACACCAGCAGATGACATGGCTCCCCAAATCAACACAGACTGTGGAAACTTTGCACTGGACTCAAGCATCTTGCAGTGTGTGCCTTTCTCCATACTCTGGGTCCTTGATTTCCAAATGAGATGCAAAAGTTGCTCTCATCAGAAAAGAGGACTGGAGCACTGAGCAACAGACCAGGTCTGTTTTTCTTTAGCCCAGGTAAGACTCTTCTGATGTTGTTTGTTGCTCAGGAGCGGCTTGAAAAGAGGAATACGACATTTGAAGCCCATGTCCAGGATCCGTCTGTGTGTGGTGGCTCTTGATGCACTGACTCCAGCCTCAGTCCACTTCTTGTGAAAGTCCCCAACACTTTTGAATGGCCTTTTCCTGACAATCCTCTCCAGGCTGCGGTCATCCCTGCTGCTTGTGCACCTTTTTCTTCCACACTTTTCCCTTCCACATAACTTTCTATTAATGTGCATTGATACAGCACTTTAGGAACATCCGACTTCTTTTGCAATTACCTTTTGAGGCTTTCCCTCCTTATGGAGGGTGTCAATGATGGTTTTCTGCGCAACTTTCCCATGATTGTGATTCCTACTGAACTAGACTGAGAGACCATTTAAAGGCTCAGGAATCCTTTGCAGGTGTTATAGCTTAATTAGCTGATTAGAGTGGGACACTTTGAGCCTAGAATATTGCACCTTTTCACAATATTCTAATTTTCTGAGATTGTGGATTTGGGGTTTTCATGAGCTGCAAGCCATAATCATCACAATTATGACAAATCACAGCTTGAACTATCTTGCTTTACATGTAACGAGTCTATATTAGTTTCACCTTTTAAGTTGCATTACTGAAATAAATGAACTTTTGCACGATATTCTAATTTTTCGAGTTTCACCTGTATGTTTACAAAGATACCAATAATTTAGAAGTCCAAATCATATGAACTAATGATTACTCAATTTTTTATATCAATGACAGAAAAAAATCTGACATTTCTCCTTTCAAATACATTCTTTGGAGCATCTGCTGAAATGAAACTAACTGCTTGTGTTTGCCTGTAACTCTCCTGCCTGTGTTTATGTGGAAGAACTACCTGTTCGTATTGTATATATATTCATCTATTCTTATCTATATAAAGAAGTTAATGAAACCTGTTGTCAGCATTCCAAATATCATGCAGAATTAAATCATTTTCCAAGGCAAAGTTATCTTTAAAGCTCCAATTTAATAAGACAGACATGTTGGCATTATGCTATGAAATTTCAACTCTATTTTACATCCTGTGGGTTCACCCAGTTGAAAGTTCATATCTATCCCCACACCCCATAATTCATCACATGTTCCAATCATCATCTTCCATGCTGGCATCTACACCCCTCTGCTTCCGGTCAGGTGTCGAGGTGCGGAGACAAAAGATGACCTTGGCTTCTAAGAAAGAATGACAACAATACATACTACAATCCTACTCCTTTCTATCCCCCCTCCTAATTACTACACTAATGAAACACATAGGAAATTATAAGAAAGTGTGGCAGGCCAAAGATTCTTAAAGGAACCTCTGCAGGCCTGACACCTGCTGCATCAGTTATCTGTGTGTGCTTCTGGATTTGAATTTATGCAACAAACTCTGACATGTTATGGCCCCAGAGCACATAGAAAAACTGAATTGTAGTTAATTGTAGTTAGACTGCCTGTATTTGAAAGAGAAACCAGGTAGAGAAAGATTGCAGGATGGCTACTTTTGAATTTAAGGAAAGCTCTCTGCCTTGTTTGGGACAGAAAAACTACTTTTTGGGCTGCAAAATGCAACGTTTCCTGAAGTCTAAGGAGCTGTGGAATATTGTTATTAATCTACCACAGGGAGCTTTTACAGTTGCTGAGCAGAAGCAGCATGATAAAGCAATGGCTTATATCATCTTGAGTTTAGAGGATGAACAGTTTATCAATGTAGCTGATTTAAAGACTGCAAAAGAGGTCTGGCTGAAATTAAGAAGTATGCATGTTAACGTATCAGCAAGCAATATTGTTCAGTTATCAAAACAATTATACAGAGCCTGTTTGCAACCAGATGAACCTGTGAAAAGACATTTATTGCAAATGCAAACTTTGTGGAGTTGCAACAGCGTGGAATGTAGATTCCTGAATCTCAGAAAGTGCTTTTGGTGTTAAACAGTGATGAAAGAAATATCCTTCTGGGTTCGGCTCCAAGTGGGGGAAAAGACACTGGAGACACTGAGGCTGCTTGGAAAGATGGTTTTAATGGTGGACAGGACCACATGGCTTGAGTCCTGAACAGAAAAGGTGATCACATGCTTCAATGTTGGTGGAGAAGAAGAGAAGGGCCGACTGAGATGCTGAGTCCCTGGTTTTATGCCCTCTCTGGCCTTTGATCTTGATCTTGTATTCTGATTGGTTGTCATACTCCCATGGAGCCATGCAAGGGCAACTCTCTAGGCTGCGTTTTGAATCCAGGTTTGGTTGAGTTCTCAGATACCATGTGGTGAGTTGGGTAAAGGGCCAATATTATCATGCCTTAATCCCATCACTCTGGAGCTGAAGGGGAGAACTCTTTATTATGTAAAGGGATGGCTTGGCCTTCTTAATGGCCCATTGACAAAGTGGGTGGGGACAGGAAGCTACAAGGAGCTATTCTCTCGTTAAACATGTTTCTACCTTTTCACATCCAGGGAAATGTAATATTCTGCCTTTTCAATATTTCCTAGGATATTTCATTTCTCTGGGAGGGGGCTGGGTGATAATTTTCCATAATAGTCTGGATGAAATGTGGGACATAGTTTCTGCAGTGTTTGAATGCAAACCAGAGCAGAAGTTGCATTTGGAGGCTTGATTGATTGCTGAGGAGCAGAAATACCATTTTGAAAAAAGCTACTAGGAGAAATTTCTGAGGTGAGGGCACAAGGAGCAGAGTGAAGAGTGGAAAATTCCACAGACTTGCTGTCTTCAGTGAAGAAAAAAGCAGCAGTAGACATCATTTTACAGTCCAGCAAAGATTTTCTACTGTTGGAAGAAATGTCTTTCTGGGTTCAGTTCCAAATGGGGAAAAAGAAACTGGAAACATGGAGGCTGCTTGGAAAGATGGTTTAATGATGAACAGGGTCACATGGCATGAGTTCCTGAACAGAAAAGGGGGATCACATCTTCCAGATGTTTGGTGAAGAAGAGAGCAAAGAAGGGACTTGCTGGGTTTCTTATATTCTCTTCGGCCCCACCTCTCTGTTTCCTGTTCCTGTGTAAGAAATGTATTCTGATTGGTTGTCAGACTCCTATGGGGCCATGCAGGGGCAACTCTCTAGGCTGTTTTGAGTCAAAGTTTGGTTGAGCATTGCTTCTTCCCAGATGCCCTGTGGTGTGATGGGTAAAGGGCTAATACTATCATGCCTTAATCCCATCACCCTAGAGCTGAAGGGGGAAGATCTTTGTTATGTAGAATAGACTGACTCATTCTTTTTTAATGGCCCATTGACAAAGGTGGGGGCTATTGACCGTGAGCCTGCTTCCTGCCTAAAACATGTTTCTCCATTTCTTATCCAGGGAAATATAATATTCTGCCTTTTCAATATTTCCCAGGATATTTCATTTTTCTAGGAGAGGGGTGGGTGCTAACTTCCTATACTACGAAGAAAGAAACAGCCCAGCAACAGAGGTGGTGCTTCATTTATGGTGAAACTACACATCTAAAGAAGGACTGTTTGCAAAGAAAAAGCTGTTTGCAAGGAAGAAATTATTTGCAAGACAAGAATTATTTGCAAGGAAGACAATTAGCAAATGGACAAGTTGCTGTTGCAAAAGTTATCTATTGCAATAGTAGAGACAAATGGTTAATAGACAGTGGTGCAAGTCAAACAATTGTTAATAATTCTATATTGTTTTACAGAATGGATCTAGATGCTTGGCATGCAGTAGCCTTGGCAAATGGCCAGAAGGCTAAAGTCATTGGAAGAGGCAGTGTGCAAATTTCATATCTAGAAACAAAGTTTAATGATATATTATGTGTGCCTGAAATGGAGCATAATTTGCTAAGTGTCTTGTTAGATATCCACACAAGCTACAGTGGTTTCCACTCCAGTCCTCCATTTAGGCGGGAGCCTAGGTTTAAGCTGATTGGTTGAGAGACCTGACAGCTCCCTATAAAAGGGGAGCTGTCAGAACCTCACCGTTGCTGGATTGTACATACTTGTCTGCTAATAAAGAGCTGTTGTTGCCTTCAGTCTGGAGTCTGTCCTCTCATTGCCCTGATCTAACACTGGCGACAAAGGTGGGATTGAGAGGCAGATAGGACGAAGAACGAACGACCAGACAATCCAGCAAGTAATCCAGCCCGGAGCATTGGCGCGGCTTCGAGCAGCCATTTTAAGGAGGCAAATTCAAACCGCAAGACAAAATGGCCATGCACGCTCCGCCAAATCCGTACGACCCAATGACCGAACATTGGGAATCCTACATGCTGAGGTTTGAATGCTTCCTCGAAGCCAACGACCTCATGGGAGTACCGGACTCCCGAAAGATTAATATGTTCCTGGGCTACTGCGGCAGAGAAGTATTTGAAATGGCCAAAGACCTGTCAGAGCCAACCCCGATCCAGGCCATAACATGGACGACCTTAGAGCAGACCTTGCTAATGCACTATGCGCCCAAGCCTTCCTGACATGTCCGCCGACATGAATTTTATATGCGTAACCAAAAAGACGAAGAATCCATCAATCAATATGTTGCTGCCCTGCGAAAAGCGGCCACATATTGCGACTTCCGGAACCTAGACGACCAGATCCTGGACCGTCTGATCTGCGGAGTGAGGGACATTTCACTACAAAAATGCCTGCTGGCCAAGTCAAATCTAACCCTGCAGATCACGCTCGACGAGGCCAGGGCATCAGAGTCAGCCGACCAGTCAACGGAGACGCTGCAGCGCCAACACTACGCGCCCCAGACCACCACTAAAAAAGCGTGAGTCCACCACGAGGCCGCAGACCAGGAGACAGATGACAGTGAGTGCGATGACAGCTACCGCATGTGAAGCAGTCGCACGAAACCGGTGCGAAAATTCGACTCCCGCTTGCCACCCTGTGCAAGCTGCGGAGGGAACCATCCCCGGTCTACCTGTAAGTTCCGGGACGCAATCTGCCGGCATTGCGAGAAAAAAGGGCACATCGCAGTGCTGGAGCGAAGGCCCTGCCACCACTTGGCAGCCTCAAACACGCCAACAGAGGCCCACCTCAGGGGCCTGGCAAAACTACAAAGGGCGCCCAGAGAGAGAACCAAGGGAGTCAGCCCAGAGAGAGTACACCCAGAGAGAACCATTCAGAACCTATCTCACTATGATAGGTCAGGTCCACACAAGGCGGCCCAAAAAGCTGAAGCTCACGGTCCTCATTGAGGACGCTCCTTGCGAGCTAGAAGTTGACACAGGATCGTCTCTAACGATCATTTCCTGGTCAACTCTTAAGAAGGCTATCCCTAGCCTCAAAAAACACCAGCTACGAACGCCAGACATCATGCTGCGCAACTACCAGGGAAACCGAGTTCCCATCATGGGCCAGGGCACTTTCCGGGTCCAGTTGAAGACCATCACAGCCCAGCTTCCCATGACCGTGGCCAGCGCACCGCTGCAAAGCCTCCTGGGGCTAGACTGGTTCGAAGTCCTGGGTCTGGAAATCACCGGCATCAACGCCATCCAGAACAGCAGCGCCGAGGCAATATTTAAGGAGTTCGAGGACGTCTTCAGCTCCGGCCTCGGTAAGTATGTGGGGACACCAATTTCTTTTAATTTGGACCCCAACGTAGCGCCTATCAGGCTTAAACCCAGGAGAGTGCCTTTTGCCCTCCGCCCTAAAATTGATAGGGAAATTGACAAGCTGGTGAGCCAGGGGATCCTAGAACCAGTCGACCATGCTTGCTCGGAGACCCCAATAGTGACCCCGTTCAAGCCGGATGGGTCAGTCCGCATCTGCGCGGACTATAAATGCACAATAAACGTCGTGCTACAACAAAGCGCCTACTCTGTGCACATTGTACAGCACCTACTACATTCGCTAGGGCCAGGAAAATTATTTGCAAAATTAGATATGGTGCAGGCATACCATCAGTTGCCTGTAGATGGCGCCACAGCGGAGGCTCAAACCATTGTGATGCATATGGGTGCATTCAAATGCAACTGCCTACAATTCGGAGTTAGTATCGCCCCTGGACTGTTCCAAAGCATCATGGAACGGCTTTTGCAGGGGATACCAGGAGGCATCCCCTATTTTGATGACATCTTGCTATCGGCGGCAAATGAGGTGCAACTTTTAAAACGCGTTAGGGCTGTTTTGACCAGAATTCGGGAAAAGGGCCTCTGCCTCAAAAAAGAAAAATGCCAAATTAATGTGCCCAGGGTAGAGTTCCTGGGGTACATGATTGACGGTTCTGGGATCCACCCGACATCCCAAAAACTAAAAGCAATCCAGGACGCCCCTACACCTCGCAATCAGACCGAGTTGCAAGCTTTCCTCGGGCTCCTTAACTTCTACAGCGTCTTTCTCAGACAGAAAGCAACCATAGCTGAACCTTTGCACCGACTACTAGCAAAAAACGCTAAATGGATCTGGGGACGAGCTGAGGCCGCCGCCTTTGCCGGTGTTAAGTGCCTACTCACAACAGACTCCCTGCTGGTCCAGTACAGCCAGACTCTGCCACTGGTTTTGACATGCGACGCCTCACCATTCGGCGTCGGTGCAGTCCTCAGCCACAGAATGCCAAACAGCACCGAAGCCCCCATCGCCTTCTACTCACGAACCTTGTCTCCCACTGAACGGAACTATAGCCAACTGGACAGAGAAGCCTTGGCTGCTGTAGCGGGAATCAAGCAGTTCCACGAGTACCTCTACGGCCGCGATTTTGAACTTGTGATGGACCACAAGCCACTGCTGGGGCTGCTGGCTGGGGACTGACCCACCCTGGTGTCCCTCTCCCCACGCATGACCAGGTGGACTGTTTTCCTGGCTGCCTACACGTACAAACTGGTCCACCAACCTGGCTCCACGCTTGGTCACGCCGACGTATTGAGCCGCTGTCCCCTGCCCAATCTGTTGGCCGACCGCACTCCGGAGACCCCAGTCCTTCTAATTGACTGCTTGGACACTGGACCGGTCTCCTCTGCTGATGTTGCCTGTTTTTCAGTGAAGGACAATGTAATTAAGCAAATGCTTAACTGGATGTGAAGGGGGTGGCCCAAAGGGCCTGTTGGGGCCGATTTTAAAATGTTTTTTACCAAACGTGATGAACTGTCTGTATTAAAGGGTTGTTTACTGTGGGGGGACCGGGTGGTTGTTCCCAACAAACTGCGACGTGCAGTATTATAGTCATTGCATGTGGGGCATCCTGGCATCATCAGGATGAAGGCATTGGCTAGGAGCTACGTCTGGTGGCCTAACATGGACAGGGAAATAGAAGAGTGAGTGGCCACTTGCACGCCCTGTCAGGAATCCAGACCAGCTCCCCCAGAGACGCCCGCTAAGGAGTGGGAGCGCCCTCAGGCACCCTGGTCTAGGGTGCACTTAGATTTCGCAGGCCCCGTTCATGCCCAAATGTTCCTCATAGTTGTGGATGCATATTCGAAATGGTTAGGGTAGCCCTGATGACCTCTACCATGGCAGAGGCAGTCATCAAGGTGCTACGGAGACTTTTCTCCATGCACGGTCTACCTGACGTCTTGGTCTCTGACAACGGGCCCCAATTTACGGCCATGCACTTCGAGACCTACTTAGCTAGCCAGGGAATTCGGCATGCCCTAATTGCGCCATTCCATCCAGCCTCGAATGGACAGGCGGAATGAATGGTGCACTCAGCAAAAGAGGCTCTCGCCAGGATGGGCCCGGGTGATTGGCAAACACGGATTGATCATATTTACTTATACAACATATTACTCCTAGCGCCACCACGGGGAGAAGCCCAGCCGAGCTTCTCATGGGTCGCCGGCTAAGGTCTCACCTAGACCGGCTACACCCAAACTACTCTGCCACATCGCCCCCAGATTCTACCAGCAAGATTCGGAACTTTTGCATAGGGGATTCAGTATACGCCCACAACTATGCAGGGGGAACTCTGTGGATTCCTGCCACGGTGATAGGCATCACCGGGCCTCGCTCTTATCTGTTAGAGGTAGAGGATGGTAGAAATTGGAGAAGGCACATTGACCAACTCCGGGGTTGCCTAACCCACTCCAATCTTAGGGCACCAGACGAGACTCTGACGCCAACCGGCCAAGGCCCTACCCAAAAGGAGCAACCAGTCACTCCTTCCACAGACTTCTCAATCCCGAACGAACCGGCAGACTTACCTGAGATTGTTGAAGCCCACAGCGAGCCCCGAGCGAACAAGCTCAAAGGACTCCAGCCGCGGCCTGGGATAAGTTCTAGCAGTTTCCATTGGGAGGACCTGAGGAGCACAGAGGTCCCTCCAACCTGCTCCAAGAACCGGTTCAGAATGAACTGCGCAGGTCTGCCAGAGTCAGGCAAAGACCCGCCTACCTAAAAGACTACGTCACTAATTGTAACGCTCCTACTAAGAGGGGAGGGGTGTTAGATATCCACACAAGCTACAGTGGTTTCCACTCCAGTCCTCCATTTAGGTGGGAGCCTAGGTTTAAGCTGATTGGTTGAGAGGCCTGACAGCTCCCTATAAAAGGAGAGCTGTCAGACCTCACAGTTGCTGGATTGTACATACTTGTCTGCTAATAAAGAACTGTTGTTGCCTTCAGTCTGGAGTCTGTCCTCTCATTGCCCTGATCTAACATGTCTCTAGTTAAGACAAGAAAGGATTTGAGACCATATTTGTTAATAGGAGGTGTCTCATAAAGAGAAATGGGAATGCATGTGCACAGGGCATAATAGAGGATGATCTTTATGTATTGCAGGGACAAAATATTCAATGTGCCCAGACATTTGGGAATGTAGTACCAACACATGATTCATGTGTTCATCTCTTGCACAGGAAGCTTGGCCATGCTAGCTTCAAAGTTTTACAAAGGATGAACCAGTTTGTAGGAGGATTAACTTTAAATGAATGTAAGGCATATTTGGATTGTGCAGTGTGCAAATTATCAAAGTCCAAGGCATTCCCAGTAAGCAAAAGTAGCACAAGGCAGACAAGAGCTCTAGAACTGGTACATGCAGATTTGATTGGGCCAATGCAAGCCAGTTTGTGAGGAGCAAAGTATGTGCTGGTCATTGTAGATGATTACAGCAGGTTTGGGTTCTGCTAATTACTAAAGAGTAAAATAGAGGTGCCACAGAAATTTAAGCAATGAGTAAACTTTGTGGAAAGGAGATATAAGCAACAGGTATGTCAACTGCAAACTGACAGAGGTTCAGAATTCATGTCAGTAAGTTTTCAACAATGGTTGGAATAGTTAGGTATAAAACACAGGCACACAAATCCGTACACAGCAGCTGAGAATGGTGTTGATGGTGTTGATGAGAGATGCAATGGAGTCTTACAAACCATGAAGGACTCACTATTGGAGGATTCTGGTCTGAGCAGGTCATATTGGGGTGAAGCCATGTTGACTGCTAATTATTTAATTAATAGGCTGTAGAGTTCCTCCATTAATGATACTCCATATGTAGTGCTATATGGGAGAAAGCCATCTCTGACACATTTAAAAGTTTTTGGAAGCCATGTATGGGTGCATATTCCAAAAACAATTAGAAGAAAAGGACAACCAAAGGCTAGAAATCTCAGGTTTATGGGCTATGAGCCTGGCTATCGCTTTAGGTTTAGGTTTAGGTTTAGGTTTATTTGGATTTATATGCCACCCTTCTCCAAAGGACTCAGGGCGGCGTACAACATTAAAAACACACATCACAAAAGTTAAAAAAAAAGATTAAACCCAATTCCAGAAAGACCAAACCGATTTTTTTTTAAAAAAGAAACAGTACATTTAAAATAAATTAAAATTA
Organism: Natrix helvetica; assembly: GCF_964273705.1. Taxonomy (NCBI): domain Eukaryota; kingdom Metazoa; phylum Chordata; class Lepidosauria; order Squamata; family Natricidae; genus Natrix; species Natrix helvetica. The sequence continues at coordinate 66,507,841 of NC_138550.1, read as the reverse complement.
ACATTAATATTAACAGGCCAGGCCGGCTTGCTGGAAAAGCCAACTTTTTAGGGTGCATCGGAAGGACCGGAGGTCAGGGATTATGCGGAGCTCCGGGGGCAGCTCATTCCAGAGGGAAGGCGCTCCCACAGAGAAGGCTCTCCCCCTGGGGGTCACCAGCCGACACTGCTTGGCCGACGGCACCCTGAGGAGGCCAACTCTGTGGGATCGTACTGGACGGTGGGAGGCTACTGGTGCCAGTAGGTGGTCTCACAGATACCCTGGGCCTAAGCCATGGAGCGCTTTAAAGGTCATAATTAATACCTTGAATCGCACCCGGAAAACAACCGGCAACCAGTGCAGGCCGCCTAAAAGGGGTGTAACATAGGAGCACCTAGGTATCTCCATGATAACCTCGCGGCCGCATTCTGGACCAGCTGAAGCCTCCAGGTGCTCTTCAAGGGCAGCCCCATGTAGAGAGCATTGCAGTAGTCCAGGCGAGAAAGGACGAGGGCATGAGTGACTGTGCCCAAAGCATCCCGATCCAAGAAGGGGCGCAACTGGCGTACCAGGCGAACCTGGTAAAAGCCCCCCCTGGTTATGGCCATCAGGTGTTCTTCTAAACTAAGCCGTGTATCCAGGAGGACTCCCAGATTGCGAGCCTTCTCTGAGGGGGCTAAAATTTCTCCCCCTATCATCAAAGATGGAACAAGATGTACAAATCGGGATGCCGGGAACCACAGCCACTCAGTCTTGTAGGGATTGAGCTTGAGTCTGTTCCTCCCCATCCAGATCTGCACAGCCTCCAGGCATCGGGACATCACGTCGAGGGCATCATTTGGGTGGTTTGGGGTAGAGATGAAAAGTTGGGTATCATCAGCATATTGATGATACCATACCCCAAAACCACGGATGATCTCGCCCAGCGGTTTCATGTATATGTTGAACAGGAGGGGTGAGAGAACCGACCCCTGGGGCACCCCACAAGTGACGCACCTAGGGGTCGATCTCTGCCCTCCAGTCAACACAAACTGCGACCGATCCGACAGGTAGGAGGAGAACCACCATAAAACGGTGCCCCCCACTCCCAACCCCCCGAGTCGTCGCAGTAGGATACCATGGTCGATGGTATCGAAAGCCGCCGAGAGGTCTAATAGGACCAGGACAGAGGAACAGCCCCTGTCCCGGGCCCGCCAGAGATCATTGACCAACATGACCAGTGCCATCTCCGTGCTGTACCCGGGCCTGAAACCCGACTGAAACGGATCCAGGTAGACAGCTTCATCCAGGTACTGGGGAAGCTGACATGCTACCACACTCTCGACAACCTTCGCTACAAAGCGAAGGTTGGAGACCGGACGATAGTTGGCTAAAGAAGCTGGGTTGGAGACCGGACGATAGTTGGCTAAAGAAGCTGGGTCCAGGGAAGGCTTCTTGAGGAGGGGCCTCACCACCGCCTCCCTCTCTCAATGAAGCATTGGTAATCGCCTGGAGCCAGCCTCGTGTCACCTCCCGGGAAGCCGAAACTAACCAAGAGGGACACGGGTCCAGCACACAAGTGGCAGCACTGAGTCCCCCCATAATCCTGTCCATGCCTTCGGGGGTCACAGGGTCAAACCCATCCCAGGTAGTCTCCTCAAGAATCATCCCCATCGGCTCGTTCGAATCTACCCAGTCAGAGTCCAAGCCTGTCCGGATCTGAGCGATTTTATCCTGCAGATACTGAACAAATTCTTCAGCCCTACCCTGCTTTAGCGATGGAAGCAAAAGAATAGTGATTTCCAGGTCTGCTAGTTTGCATATTTTTAACTCATGTTTAACCTATTTTTAATCTATACTGGAATTTTACAAAGCACATAGTGTGGCTACCATTTGTTTTAGATACATTTTAACAATACTACAAGCCAGGATTTTTAAGAATGGGAAAAAAGAGAAAGAGACAGCATTCTGCAGCACAGACTTCATCCAAGCATTGAAGTAGCAGAAAATGGAAGATTATACTACAAACAGACAGTCTGTTCCAGTAAGTAACTCATCTGCAGTTGCCTTATCAGATAAATTTAATTTATGTGATAAATTTAATGTATGTGACTCATTGGAATGGGACTTACAAACTGAACTTGAAAGCAAACAGCATATAGAACTGACTTTCTCTCTCAGAAAATGGTTCCCCTCCTTGGAACTCAGCAGCAGCTTTCCTTGCACAGGAGGGAGATATAATAAATTTAAAGGGGGAAATGTGACAGATTTCCTCTCTAGACAATGTTTGCTTACAGCTCAAAGTGTAATTTCAATCTATTAATTTTTATCAACTATCATAAATAAAGTTGTACATACACGGATACATATGGATGGCTAAATCAGGAAATGAAACTAGAGAAAGCCCTTGTCTTCCTTCCAAAAATGTGAACACTCATAAAGAAAACAATCAAGTAAAGGCCTACTAACCAGGTTACCTTGCAAATTTATGACAACAGAATGAATAGAGGGTGTTGGAGGGATAGAAAGGCTGTTGGGCTGTCCCTGAACCAGCTACTTCGCTGTGAACTCACTCTGATAGATCTACTACTACAGTGGCTGCCAGCAAAAAGGCAATGTATGAGAATTCTCCTGTCATTCAAGCAACCCATAATTCACTCTATGCTTTTTAGAATGGGGCCCTTTCTGAGCACTTTTTCAATATTTCCAATATGGGTCTTTTTGCTCAAACGAAGTGTGTCCACTCCTGAAACAGCATCACCAAGAGGGAACCATTCCTTTAAAACCAGGCTGTAACAGTCCTAACACTGATAAGCCTGAGGTCAGAATGGGTCTGTTCTCCTCCTTCCCTTTGCCGCCCCTTTTTCTGCCCCCAACCATTAACCTCGACCATCTCGCCTCCGCTGTTAGGACTCTAGCTGTTCGTGCCGGCCAATGGGACCCAGCATCTTTAGTCCCAGGCCTTCCTCATGGGCTTTGGGGAAAAACACTGTTCACCCTGGACTTTTGGGCTCAGGTGACAGTTCACCACCAGCCAATCAGAGGAAGGGAAGGGAGAAAGAAAGAGGGAGGGAGGGAGGGAGGGAGGGAGAAAGTGTTGGAGTTTCCTCTCTGGGGGTTTGTTTCTCCACCCAGTTGCCTGGGGCCCAATCTAGAAATCCTTCGCATTCTCCCCCCCCCCCATGCACAACAACCACAGGAAAGTTAAAATCATGACTTTTCTACTTGTCACAATTCCTCAGACTCCTTCTCTTACTTTTACACCAAAGCTCTTAATATTATAATTACTTTAGTCATATAATCTAACTACATTGTAAAACTCAGTCATATACCCTAACATAGACAGAGTCCTTTCTGGCAGTGTTTATCTTTTGTTATTCCTGATTGGCCTATTAACAGCACAAAAGGTGTGAGGATTGCTCTGGTAGTTTCAGTTACAGTGCCAATTGCTGGAGGGAATGGGGGTGGCATTTAAAAGGACCCATGAAAGATCCAGATCCCAATACAGGAAGGATACAACTGACTGCAGGCACATGCTTTCGCAGAGGCACATGTGCCATAAATGCCCAACAACCAAATGCTCAAAAGGAAAACACCTTTACAGCAGCACAACATATATACATATTACAATAGAACAAATTCCTATAACATAACAAGTTTCTACTTCATGTGATAATACATTACTTTTTATTTATTACTATTTCTTTCATTTTTCTCCCTTTTTCTCAAACAATAGAATTGTTTCTATCATGATGAATGAGGGGTGCATATTTAGCAGGGATATTTTGGAGGACCGTGATATTTGCAGGCTTATTATGAGGGGTGGCAGGCTTGGAGGATGCAATGACTGCCATCCCAAAAGGCCAGCAACTTATGTTGCAAACAAACAAACAAACAAGCAAAATATCAGTGGGGCACCTTGACTCATAAGCATTTAAAAATGCACTCAGGTGTAAAGGAGGGAGGGAAGAAGAACAGCTTCAAAAAATAAAACAAGCAATCCAAAAAGAGGCACTTTGAGTCAACACTCCAAAATATCAGATTCCATTCAAATGGAAGCAAATTCTCCAAAGGCAACTATCAGAGACAAATAAACAAACAGTGACATAGGATGAAGCACTTTGACTCCGGCCTGGGACTAAAGATGCTGGGTCCCATTGGCCGGCACGAACAACTAGGGTCCTAACAGCAGAGGCGAGAGGGCAGAGGTTAATGGCTGGGGGCAGAAACCTGGGGGAGAAAAAGGGGTGGCAAAGGATAGGAGGAGAACAGTCCTAGACCCCCTGAGGCTGCTGCAGCTGAATTGACCCTGAGAAGACAAAGGAGTGATATACAAACTGTGTTACCCACAGCTGCAGAAACTGCTGAGGATGTGCCAGAAGAAATGTTGATTGACCTTTTCAGTGCATTGCAGGAACCTGAGCAAATTATCCAAAGATTAGATGATCTAAAATAGGCTCTGACAACAACTCAATCTACAGAAAAGCCTCTATTTAATTTGGCTCCACCAATCACTCAACCTTATGTCAATATATTTAACCAACAATCTGCCTTTACCTCAATAGTAAAAAAAGGTAGCGTCACTCAGGCTGACAGTGGGGTAACTGCACTGACTGTCCCAGACTCTGAGAAACAGCTGAAAGACAAAAGGCATCATCACACAGTGCCCCCTGAGCCGATAAACACTAAGGATATAATCCAGTTTCCACCCTCATTTGAGTAAGGGGTACCTTCAACATCTTCTCATAAGATAAATCCTCAGCTATGGCCCTCCAAAAATGGACATAAATCTATATGGGTTTTGGACGTGGATTTTGCTGAGACAATTGCTAAAGGTGAAGATGCTCTGATCCAGCCACCAGCCGGTGATGAGCAACAGAGACAAAGGCATGCCTCAGTGCCCCACACAAATGCAAAGGCTACCCTTGATGCTGAGAATCATGTCCCCCTAGACTTGCTAAATATGCCAAATTCTGTGTTAAATGCATCAACTAACAAACAGTACCTAGCTCTTGGTGTCAACAGTACCCAGCATAATTATCTTTCAGCAAGCACCCCATATTGACATTATGAGGACCTGTGCAAGAAAAATACCTTAAGTATTATGTCATGGACTGTAGCTGAGTAGTACTGTTTTAGAGGCCTAAATTACCCTGATCCTCTGATAGACAAGGATATCATCTTGGTGAAAGAAATTTGGACCATGGATGTTTTTTTTTGTTAAATGGTTATCACTCATATAAGCTAGATGTCAGCGTTCCAAATATGCAGAATTAAATTGGAGTCCATGCCAGAGCTATCTCTAAAGTTCCAATTTAATAATACAGACATGTTGGCACATCTGTGGGAATCCCAATTCTGGAAGTTACATGGGATTCCCACCCAGTTGAAAGTTCATGATCTTGTCCCCCACCCACCAATCCATCACATGGTCCAATCTTCTTCCTCCACGCTGGCATCTCCACCCCGCTGGTTCCAGTCAGGTGTCGAGGTGCTGAGACAAAGAATAACCTTGAGCTTCTAGAATGGAATTTTTTGTTTTGAAAACAACACATTCTACCCCTTGCTACCCCCCTCCCTTTAATGAAAAGGCATACTAAAGATGAAGCTAGACAGAGAGAGTGTGGCAGGCCAAAGATTCTTAAAGGAACTGCTGCAGGCCTGACACTAGAAGCAAGGGCAGTCAGAGGTTGGGAAGACTGAAGGGAGGGCTGGATATTTTCATTTCTACCAACTTGAGAGCAGAGCTCACTCTTATTGCCCCATTAAAACATATGGCTACGCCCTTCTCCTCAAGATGGACTCAGTCCAGCTCTTAATAATTAATGTTTATCTTCCACCATCGTCAAGAAAAGCTGAAATCACTGCAGTATGGGTGGAGTTGGAACATTATATTAGTAAACTCCACATGGACTATCTAAAAGCCAGGGGCAACTTCTAGTGGGTGACTTCAATGCTTGATTGGAACCAGATGATTATACACTATATATGAAATATCATTATCCACCATTGGAGGTTCCTATAAATAATTCTGCTTAGCACCCCTAATTTTGGGGCTAATTCCTCTTTTTCCATTAACTCAATTTTGTGTTTAATCACATCCATTCTTGTTTTAATATCCTTCTTTTTGGGGGAATTCTGGAGTTCTTTCTCAAGACCCTTATATTCAATGTCAAGTCCTTTAAGTGTTTGTCTTTTCCTTATATTTCTCTTCCTTGTATAGTCAATTATTAGGCCTCTAGTATAGGCCTTCATTGTATCCCAGAGGTTCTGCATTGATGTCTCCTCTTTCCTATTTTCTTTAAAGAAGGCCAATTCCTTTTGAATTTTCTGTACAAAGTCTTTCTCTTTTAATATGGTACTATTTAGTGTCCACCTAGATCTTTTTCTTTGTCCTCTCCATTTAATTGTCATTGGATTGTGATCTGCCCAAGTACTTGTTTCAATCTCAATTTCCTGTATATTGTAGGTCAGTTCAGTCACTACCCAAATTATATCGATTCTCGAATAAGATAAATGTCTGTTTGAGTAAAAAGTATATTGTTTTTTTAGTAGGGTTTCTCTCTCTCTTTTAAACCCATCTCATCGATCATTTTTAAAAAGGATTTAGGGAGTATCTTTCTATTTAACTTTTTTGTTTTTTGTGAGTTATAGTCCACGTTCTTATCTACAATTCCATTGAAGTCTCCCATCATAGAAATATTTGAGTAATCCGAATCTATTATTTTCCTGTGTAGTTTTCTGTAAAATTCATCTTGTTTATCATTTGGTGCGTAAATTGCTATTAGTAGCATTTTCTTATTATTGTTCATAATTTCCACCATCAAGATTCTTGCATTGTCATCTGCATAGATTTGTTCCACTGGGATTGCATCTTTAATGAATCACTCCTCTTTTCTTACAGTTTGCCAATGAAGTAAATATTTTCCCCAGCTTTGGTTGCCTTAATAAATGTTCATGTTGCTTTTGAATATGCACTTCTTGTAGACAAATTATATCCAATTTAATTTCCCTAATTTGTGAAATATTTTCTTTCTTTTATTTGCTGAATTGAGTCCATTTATATTAATTGAAATCATTTTCTTCTCTTCCATGTTTATGTTTTATACATAGGATATATTGCTCTAGTGGTTCTCTAATGTCCATGTCACCTACAGCTTCTTCTTCTATCTCAATCCCGCCTACAGCTCCTTCTTCTTTTTCAGTCGAGGCTGAAGACACTGCTCATAGTTCTGTCACTGATTCCTTATATGTAGCCTCCTCAGCCTTCCCTCTGAGATGTTCTCCAAAGAATGCTTCTGCTTTTTCAATTGAATCTATTCTGTATCTTTGTCCTTGCCATACAAACATTAAACCTTCTGGTAGCAACCATCTGTTATTACACCTTTTTTGATTAGAATTTTAGTCAAAAATTGGTATTCTCTTCTCGATTCTCTCACTTTTTTTGGTATTTGCTTCAAAACTATGATCTCCTTATCTTTGTACTCCAGTTTTCTATCTCTTGCTTTTTGAAGTATTTGCATCCTAATTGCTTTCTTGGTAAATTTTGTGTGAACTTCCCTTGACAGTTGATTTCTTGCTGCATATCTTGTATAAACTTGAAATGTTTCATCTATAGCATCAGCCATCTTCTCTTGGGTTAGGTCAAGGACATTTGTCAGAATATCTATCATTATTAGTAACAAGTTTTCACCTTTTTCTTCTTCTATATTTTGAAATCTTAAAAATAATTCTGACCTTTCGATCTCCCAATTCAGTTCCAATATTATCCTTTTCCACCAGGCTTAGTCTGTTATCAATCTCTCCAATTTTAAAAAGAAGAAAGTAGAAAATTCAGTTATAATCCAAAGTGACCATAGAATGGTCCAAGGTAGAAAAAAGATAAAAAAAGAGTCTACTATCAAAAATGTAAGAAGAAAAAAGAAATAACCCAAAAAATAGAATAAAAATCTTCAATCTTTTCTATGCCATAATCCAATTGAAAAAGCCAAAAATTGAAAACAACCAGATAAGGGACCCAACTTAAAACTTTCTCTCTCTGTATTAAGTTCTCTGCCATGTTAGAAAAAAATGAAAAGCCGAATGTGGAAAAAGAAATAGTGCGATGTAATTAAAACAGCTAAATATTAAAAGAGTTCTTAACCAATAAAACTTAGTTATCAAACAGTCCAAAAGATAAAAGACAAAAAGAAACAGAAAAGAAAAACCAGCCCATTTAACACAGCGCTAGCTAGAAAGTCCAGTCAAGCTTCCGATGATAAAGGGGGGGGGGGAGTAATATAACTTTCACTTTGACTGTAGCTTTATATTCACCACTTACTTTCTCTCATTAGTCATTTATTTTAAATTAGTTCTCTTCATTTAGGATGTTCTCATAAATCAGCAAAAAAAGTAGAAATCTCACCAAGGACAACACGTGCTTTCCTGCACTTTCACTTCCGAAGCTGTCAGCCATTTCAATAGCCTTAATGGCTGCTTCCTAGCTGCTGGCAAAAGGGCTATTCCTGGGTTGCCAGAAATGTTCAGTTTTGAGTCTCGTGGTTAGGTCGCTTGCTGGTTGTTCTTGCCGGTCGTAGTGCTGCCGTCTGGTGGTAGCTTAGGCAGCTATTTGAGTAAAGAGAACCCCCTGCTCCTGTTTGCATTTCTACTGGGGCATGCGAGAGAGCACGTCAGCTAGAAAGTTCCTCCCCCCTGGAATGTGTTTAGGATGAAGTCAAAACAGTTGACATATTAAGCCCATAGTTTCTACAGGGTCCTGAGAGCCTCCAGATTTTTGTGGTCAGTCCAGACTTTGAACGGTTTCTGGCTTCCTTCCAACAGGTGTCTCCAGGTTAGCAGTGCCCATCTCACCACAAAAGCCTCCTTTTCCCATTCGGCCCATCGCCTCTCTGTGTCTGTGAGCTGCAGGAGATGTAGGCACAGGGTTGTAAGTTTCCTTGGTTGTTTCTTTGGAGTAGCACCGCTCCCAATGCCATGTTGCTGGTGTCTACTTGGATCATGAAGGGTTGATCGGGGTCAGGATGCTTCAGCACCGGTTCCTTTGAAACATTTCTTTTAGTATTTCAAACACCTCTTGGCAGGTTAGGTCCCACTGAAGAGGTTGTCCCAGGTGAGGTTTTGTTTCTGGGCTCCCTATCTTCAAGAGGTCTGTCATGGGTTTGGCAATCTTCACAAAGGAGGGGATGAATTGCCTATAGAAGTTTGCGAACCCTAGGAAGCTTTGTAACTGTCTGCTGGTGTGAGGGGGTTGCCAGCCTAGGACGCCTTGTACTTTGGCTGGGTCCATCTCTGTTCCCTCATTTGACACTCAGTAGCCCAGGTAGTCAAGCCGTGCATGGTGGAATTCACATTTTGATAGCTTGAGGTTGGCTGCCAGAAGTTTTTCTAGTACCTGTCAGACCAGGGGTATGTGGTCGTCCATGGTCTCTGTAGTTGAGGATGTCATCCAGATAGTCAAGGACCCCCTTGTTAGAGGTGTTTGTGCAGCACCTCATTTATTAACTGCATGAACACTGCTGGAGCTCCCTGCAGTCTGTAAGGCATCACTTTGAATTGGAAGTTCCCTAGGGGGCAGTTGAACACTGTTTTCCACTCATCTCCTTCCCTGATCTGTACTCAGTAGTATGCTTCTCTGAGGTAGTTTGGTGAAGACTTTTCCCTTGGCCAGGTGAGATAGAATGTCCTTCATGAGGGGGAGGGGGTATAGGTTGTGTACACATACTGCATTGATCTCTCTAAAGTCTACACACAGTCTCATAGTTCCATCTTTTTTCTCTTTGAAGAGGACTGGCACCGCAACCTGTGGCTTGGCTGGCTCAATGAACCCTTGTACTAGGTTTTCGTCTATGTATTTGCACATTTCTTGCATTTCCTGAGGCGTCATGGCATACCCATGTGATTTAACAACTAAGAAAATGACCACTCATCCCGGTCTACCATCAAACGTAGCCTGTATTGCCGGTAGGTCCCAGCATCCCATACTCAGACCCATAACCAGATGGAGACCTCCTCTGGGTAAGGAGAGGGTGAGGTGCATAGCTCACTCGCGCCGATCATCTCTCATAGAGGTCCCGTGCATCTTGGTGTAAACCTAGCCCAGGCTGCTGATCTCCTACTCTTGCTGTTGAAATTGTGCATTACCTCCAACTAACAAACACTGCTGCCCTAGCTTAGAAGGTTTTAACAGGATTGAGCATAGATTCATGTTCTGTCCCGTGATTCCAATGAATATGCAGACACAGGCTTGGCTGTCTGCCATGACTAATTACATAGATAAAACCAACTTTTGGCTAGGAGCCTAGAAAGCTAATTTCAAGAAACCAATATTACACTTACGGAATGCTTTCTCAACAGCTAGTAAAAATGGACTGTTGTTTCCTGCAAAGATTCCCCTCCCGTCGCTCCACCTATAAACTCTTTGGCCAGCTGCCCTTACTTTCTTTTATGACGTCTTCTCCACAGCTGTTCCTTTCTCTTATCAATTCTACGCATACGCACATCAGGGACAACCTCCCTCTGTTCCTCCTCACTCCTCCCTGACTCAGATGCCACCTGGTGGCCAACAGGCCTCTCTAGCTCCTGCTCTGACTCCTAACACCCTCCAGAGTCTTGCTCATCCTCCAGAGCAGTCCCATAATGGTCTGAGCTGTCAGAGTCCACCAATAGCTCAGCTAGCCGCTGCTGGGCCACAACATATTCACAATAACATTTCACCTTTCTCTGGTTAAAAATATACTTCAAAGGAACATCTGTGTGCTTTTCTTTTTATCACTCTCTATAAACAAGCTGTGAGACCTTGAAGTGCCAAGCCAGGATAATCAGGGGAAAAAAAATAAAAGTGTTTCGTTTCCAATACACAAACCTCCAGCCTCCAAGTAGTAGTGTTGCAATATTACAATTTCTTTGTTTCATTTTGTATCTTTTTCGTATTTCAAGTTAAAAAAAAGTCCAAGTCTAAAAAGAGTTAGAAAAACACCCACAGTAATGAAAGAGGAGAATTTTAGTCCATAGGTTACAGAGAATAGTAAAAGAAAAAAGAATAGAAAAGGGAAAGTTAATCCATTCGTTTTAAAAGGCTTGCATAGATTCCGTCTGTGAAGATAGCATTTAAAAAGTAAGATAATCCACTGTCCAAAAGCAGTCCAAATTTAATTATGCCGCTTATTTCTTCTGTTCTCCAATTTAAATTAATTTTAAGGTTTTTTATAGGCAGTCACTTTTAAAACAGTAAAAATTCCTCACCAGCTGGAAACACTTTCTCTTTCCATATCCTTCCGTTTTGGAGCCACCCCGACTTCATCAGCCAAATGGCTGGATTTTTTGTCACCGGCTTGAAGAACTTCTCTTGGATCAATCAGGGACTTTGCGATGGCCTTAAGATCAGCAAGACATATTCTTCCTGTTCACCGTCTCTGTGTGACAGTTTAGGTCCGTTTGGACCACCCAGTGGCAAAAGTATCGACTGCGATCTCAATGCTCTGAGATAGCATGTCGTGTCATCTTGACTTCGGCTCCTCCCTTGATCTCCTACTCTTTTTTTTTAATTAAAAGTTTTAATAAATTTTACAAACATTTCCTCTTCCCCTTCCCTCCCTCCACCCCGACCCTACCCCCCTCCAACCCTCCCTCCCTCCAACCTCCCAGAGCAAAATACAGGGTATAAACATTTAACAATCATACGCTAACATAAGCTAACTGACTTTAACATCCTACCTCCTCTTGTGCTTTAATTCCCCTTTTGTTAAACTAACTTTAGATAAATTGTAACATTCGTTGTTCCTTCACTCATAAGCTAATTGAAATATTTTAGTCCGATATTTATTTTGAATATAATCAATCCATCGTCTCCATTCCAACTTATATTTCTCATCTGAATGGTCCTTCAAATATGCTGAGATTTTGGCCATCTCTTCTAGATTTACTACTTTTAGCGTCCATTCTTGAATAGTAGGCAATTCTTCCCTCTTCCAGTACTGCGCCACCAACAATCTTGCTGCCGTCGTTAAGTTCAAAATCAAATTAGTCTCTATAACTGTACAGTCTGTAATTATGCCTAACAAAAACAGCTGGGGAGTGAACTTTATCCTCTTTTTAAGTATATTTTGAATAACCCACCATATTTTTATCCAAAATGCTTTAACTTTTTTGCAAGTCCACGATATATGGTAATATGTAGCGTCAGCACAATCACATCTCCAACATTTAGGTTGTAGATTTGGATACATACAAGCTAACTTTTTAGGATCTAAATGCCATCTATACAACATCTTATAAAAATTCTCTCTCAAGTTCTGAGCTTGCGTAAATTTTACATTTCTTACCCAAATCTTTTCCCATGTTCCCATCATTATTGGTTCTTCAAAATTTTGTGGCCATTTTATCATACAATCTTTAACTAAGTCTTTTTCTGAGTCTATTTCTATCAGTGTATTATACAACCTTTTTATATGCATTTGACTCTGGTCCATAATTTGTTTTACCAAACTATCCTCATTTTGCATGATACCAATTGTCTGGTCTTTTTTCCATCTAGCTTGTAACTGTCCATACTGAAACCAGGTTTGAGTTACCCTTTCCTCTCTTAATACATTCAAAGGCTTTAATTATAGTACACCTCTTTCTATATTAAGAAGTTCTCTATATGTAATTACATCCTGTTTTTGTTCTATACTTATATTCTCTATCGCGTGTCTGGGTACTACCCACATAGGTATCATCATTTAGCCTATATTGGTATTTTTCCCAGACACGCAATAGGGTATTCCTTAACATATGGCTTTTAAAAATCTTATCCACCTTTTTATCATATATTAAATAAGTGTGCCAACCATATACCAAATCATATCCCTCAATATTCAGTATTCTATCCTCTGTTAGATTAATCCAATCACTAATTATTGATAAAACTACTGCTTCATAGTATAATTTTAAATTGAGCATTTTCAAACCTCCTCGTTCCCGTATATCTTGCATTATTTTAAGTTTTACTTTTGGTTTCTTCCCCACCCAGACAAAGTTATTAATACCTTTCTGCCATTCTTCCAAATTTGCATCTTTTTTAAGTATTGGTATCATTTGAAAGAGAAATAGAAACATAGGCAAAACATTCATTTTTACTGCTGCTATCCTTCCCAACAAGGACAATTGTAATTTTTTTCCATTTATTCATCTCTAACTGTATTTTATGCCATAATGGTTCATAATTATACTTATATAATTTCCCATTTGAGGTTGCAATGTAAACTCCTAAATATTTAACCTTTTCTACTATCTCGCATCCTGTTACTCTTTCTAATTCTTCTTTTTGATTTGTAGTCATATTTTTAACTATCATCTTTCTTTTCCCTAGATTTATTTTAAACCTGGATAATTGACCATATTGATTAATTATATTCATTAAACCTATAACTGATTTCCCCGGTTGGGTTAAAGTTACAACTAGTCATCCGCAAATGCTCGTATTCTATATTCATAATGTCTAATCTTAATTCCCTGTAGGTCATCTGACCCACATATTCTATTCAGCAATAACTCCAAGGTTAAAATAAACAATAATGGAGACAAGGACCCCAGTCTTGTTCCTTTTTCAATTTTAAAAGATTCTGTTGAACTACCATTAACTATAATTTGTGCCGTCTGTTTCTGGTATATTGCCTTAATAGATTGTGTGAAATACTCTCCAAACTGCATCTTTTGTATTATTTTTATTAGAAATTGCCAATTCACTCGATCAAATGCTTTCTCCGCATCTACGGGGACTTGGTTGTTCTTCCCCAAATATTCCAATATATTAACAATTTGTCTTACATTACTTCTCATTTGTCTCCTCTGTATCCTTGATCTCCTACTCTTGCGGCCCCTTGGGCACCATACTATTCTGGATTGATTATGATGGACTGTCCAACAACTCACCCCGCCTGTTGGGATCCATGTTTCAGGGACCCTCTCCAACCACTGCCAAGTCCATTATCTCGGAAGCCCATTGCCCCAAACCTTTCCTGCAGCATCTGTAGAGTTGGGCTGTCCACCACGGTGGTGTAACCCCAATCATCATCTGAGCTGCGCCTTTCACGCCATTGGGCAAAATGGGTTCCAAAGAGGTGAGCTGGGGAGCATGGGGTGGTACGCCTCTGTGGTCCTGAGCCACTGGCAAGCCCAGACACCAATCCCCTGCATGGGCTTGGCCCACAGCAGACTCCAAGCCCACAGCCTCCAACCCAAGCACTGTACCTTCAGTCATGGTGAGAGCTATGACAAACTGTCAGGTTTCGAAGGGATAATGAAGCCAGCCAAACACAGAAACGGTTTGAAATGCAGTTTGTATTCTTCTTTCAGCATGAACTGACCAACAAAGCATTAAGGCAATGCATAAATTGTCAGAGCTGCCACCCTGTGCTTCCCACCACCTTTTATAGCTACATTGGTAATTAAGATAAGCTGCACTCCACACGTGCACACACCCATCACCTTGTTACCCAGAGCGAAACCACCCGGCAATTAATCATGGATTGTTAGCACAATCTTCAGTTTGTGTAGGTGGGATGGTGAGTCTTGGCAGCTGGCCCAGTGTTTTCCCCTGAATGGCAGCTACAGGCCTCAGAGCTGACAGCATGCTCACATGGAAACATCTCCTAGAAGAGGGGGATATACCATTCAAAGTCTGGACTGATCATAAAAACCTCAAAGCTCTCAAAGCCCATTGAAGGTTATCCCCCAAACAAGTTCACTGGGCACAATACTTCTAAAGGTTCAAATTTGAAATTAAACACATCCCCGCAGGAAAGAACTTGTTGGCGGATGCTTTGTCAAGGAAACCGCAGTACAACAGTAAGAAGGAAGAAGTTGTTCACCCCGTCATTTCTTCCTCCCACCAACAGGTGGCCAAAGTCACCACCCAAAGCCAAGATAAGCTGACGACAGAGTTCAAAGCAACATTCCCGGCAGACCCATGGTTCAACAATAACAAGGACATCCTAACAATGAGCGGTGGCTTAGCCTGGAACGTGTCCAAACTGTATGTCCCTTCGGGGTTGAGGCTGGAAGTCCTACAGCGAAGCCATGATGAGAAACTAGGAGGCCACTTTGGATTCCTAAAAATGTTCCACCTTGCCAGATGTCAATTTTGGTGGCCAAGGATGAAATCGGAGATGGAAGATTATAAAAAAGCTGTGCTACTTGCGCAACCATGAAAACATGGCCGGGGAAGCCCCCTAGACTACTACAATGAATGGCCAGCCCTAGCCGACCATGGGAAGAGATCGCAATGGACTTCATCGTCGAGCTCCCAGACAGCAGCGGAAATAAAGTAATCTGGACAGTTATTGATTTGTTTTCCAAGCAGGTGCATTTCATTGCTTGCTCAGGGCTGCCATCTGCAAAGAAATTAGTGAAAATGTTTGTGAAACACATTTATCATCTGCACGGGGTGCCCAAGAGGATCATTTCAGACCGCGGAGTTCAGCAAGAGAACTGGTCGGAATTGCTACCCTTCGTTGAAGTGGCGTACAACAAAGCGGTCCACAGCAGCACTGGATTAACTCATTTCCAGATTACCAGTTGCATGGAATTTGTTCCCATGCCTGAGCTGCCTAGAGAACCTCCCTCCTTCATGTCTCTGAATGAATGGATGGACATACTAAAGAAAGGATGGGAAAATATGAAGAAAGCTCTAGCAGATGTGGCAGAAGCATTCAAGAAGCAAGCTGATAAACACCACTTGCTTGCTCCAACCCCCCTTTCGTGTGGGGGACAACGTTTTTGTATCTACCAAATACATAAGATTAAGAATGCCTAGTAAGGCCCAAAATTTCTACGTCCATTCCCAATAGAGAAGATAATTAACCCAGAATTTTAGGGAAAATTTACCCAGTATTTCATTGTAATAATTTCCATTAAAGTCTACAGAGGCTGACAACAGGGGTGGGTTGCTCCCGGTGTTACTGCTGGTTTGCAACCTGCATGCAACATGTGTGTGTGCTTCGTGTGCACGTGTGCACTTTCCAACCTAAATTGTTCTGCAAGCATGCACATGTGCAGTCACTAAAATCTGAAATGGTGGCAGCCAAGTGGCAGCAAGGGAATTGGTTCGGGAGCATGGCAGGCCTGGGTCACTGCCGGTTCTGCGACCCAGGCCTGAATTCCACTACTGGTTCAGCCAAACCGGGCCAAACCAGCAGCAACCCACCTCTGGCTGACAACATATTAATCTTCACCCCCACATAAATAAAAGTCCAATTGTATTTTTGAAAAACTAGTTAATTAAAATCATCATCATCAAAAGATGATCTCAGTCAAGCCAATAAAATCCTTGGTGGTCTCTTTTCCCTTATAAATGTACTCAATAATTGCTCCAATTATGTGTATGTGTGTGTATGTTTGTGTGTGTGTGTGTGTGTGTATTTCTGTCTTTATTCCAAAAACACAGGTATTGATAGAATGATTTTCCCTATGGTTCCATATAGTTGGCATGTGTGTGTGTGTGTGTGTGTGTGTGTATGTGTGTGTGTATTTGTGTTACAGCCCCTGGTATGCCCAAATATGGGAGGGAGCTCACTACTCCCCCTTTCTGTCCTTCGGCTCATTACAGAAGACCATCCAGGCAGAAAACCATATTTTTATTTTTAATGTTGCTTTTGCTATGTTTGTGTTGTATTTGTGCTGATAAACAAATAAAGGGAGACTAGTATAGATCTATTTCAAGCTATTTAGCTCTCATCAGCTAGCCACACCCTTACTGAGATTCGAACCTGGGCTGTATTACATATTAGGCAGATGTATTAGCCACTAAGCCACAGGCTCTCCTCATCAGCTGAGCCAGGGAAATAAATCAATACATATAATGATTTAGAATTAACTCTGGAATACCTCTTAAATCAATCAAAGAGGAATATTCATTTCAACAATATTAATCCTGTCCCCAGAAATGCTATTAATATCTGTAATGTTTTGCTCCATGGGAAATCTTATTCTAAAGAAGCCAACTATAGGGAAAATCATTCTATCAATACCTGTGTTTTTGGAATAAAGACAGAAATTATGTTGCAAACTAGTATGTATAGTTATCTAAAATATTTGACAGAGAAGGAGAAAGAGAGATGTGTAAAGATATACAGTAATTAATAGGGTAGTGCATGTTTCAAAAATGACTAGGCAGAATTGTTTTGAAATTAGTGTGGCCAGAGTAATTTCTGCTACTCATTAAAGTAGCCACATGCTTTCTCATTTCCACTTGAATTTAAACAATGGTATTGTACTTCACTCAACAGAAGTCTAAAAAAGAAGCTTGCTGTTTTAATTAATAGCACAACGATCGGGGTGGGTTTCAAAATTCTTTACTACCGGTTCTGTGGATGTGGCTTATTTTGTGGGCATGGCTTGGTCATGTGACTGGGTGCGCATGGCCAACTTGTAAAATGTGGTAAAACTCACTTAACAATGCTCTTGCTTAGCAACCAAAATTTTGGGCTCAATTGTGGTCATAAGTTCTCTTTTTCTTTCTTTCTTTCTTTCTTTCTTTCTTTCTTTCTTTCTTTCTTTCTTTCTTTCTTTCTTTCTTTCTTTCTCTTCCTTCCTTTCTCTCTCTCTCTCCTTCTTTCTCTCTTTCTCTCTCTTTCTCTCTCTTTTGTCCCTCCTTCCCTTCCTTCCTTCCTTTATTTCTCTTTCTTTCTCTCTTACTCTTACTCTTTCTTTCTCTCTCCCTCTCCCTCTCTCTCTCTCTCAGCGGTAGCAGCGGTGGGGGGGGGAGCTTGCCTGGACTATCTGCCATCCTGGAACTGTGCCGCGCTGGGGAGTTCCCCTGCGTGGACGTGCCTGACAGCGGCAGCAGCAGAGCACACCCTGCCTTTAGGGGCCCATTCCCCCGGCTGGATCAACCATGGTGGCACCAACGGACGGTGGGATGTTCTTTCTTTCGGCAGTGGGAGAAGAAAGAAAGTGCTCCAGGAGGGCACGCAGACAGTCAGGGACTGCTGCACATGTGCCCATCCCATTTCTGCAAAGGCAGACCCCCTCCCCACTGCAGGACAATCAAAAGAGGGGATGAGGATGCTGCAGAAAAGGCTGCCTTCCACCTGGGCCTGTGTGCCTCTCGTGCTGGCTCCACGGGGCTTCAGGCTCCAAAACAGCCCACTGGCTTCTCACCTGCCACCTGCATGCTCTCTTTGCAGATTGGCCCATCTGACCACCAGCACTAATCTGGGAAGTTGGCCTGTGGAGTCTGGCACTCCAGCAGGAAGGAGACTCAGCCATGGCCCACTCCCCATATGAGAGACTGCCCCCACCCACCTGCCAATGGCTTTTGCCTCTTGCTCTGCTTCTTTGCTGGCAGTAAGCAGCACCGTGGCCAAGGAGCCAGCAGGTGGCTGAATGGGAAGCAAGTGTGCTGCTTTGGAGTCTGAAGCCCCGCGGAGTCGGCATGAGAGGCACATGAGCCCGGGTGGAAGGCAGCCTTTTCTGCAGCATCCTCATTCCCTCTTTGGATCGCCCTGAAGCAGGGGGGCTCTGCCTTTGCAGAAACCAAGTGGGTGCATGTGCAGCAGCCCTGGGATGTCCACTTGCCCTCCTGCAGCATCGTCAACGCCGCCCCTCTCAGCCACAGCACAGCATCTGCATTTCCACCAAGGGTCTCTCACACATCCACTGGCCAGGCTGGGCTGGACATCGACATGAGAAGGCAAGCGTGCATGGGGAATCACCTGTAAGGCCACGTGGAAGGCAGGGAAGCATGGCAAAGCTGTGGGGAAAGGAGTAAGCTGCTTGCTCCCTTCCCTGCAGTCCTGCCATGCTTTCCTGCCTTCCATGCATCCTTCCGGGTCAGCTCTGGTGAGTCCACAGGCCCATAGCTGCCATTTGGGTGGGAGAAGTTGTGGGAGCTGCCAGGAATCATGCTCACCAGCTGTGGAACTTCCTCCTCCACAAGCAAATCCAGCTGAGAACTCTTCATAACTGATAATTGACTGAGAACAAGGCATGACTGATTGCCGGGTGGTTTTCACTCTGGGTCATGAGGTGATGGGTGTACGCACGCGTGGGGGTGGAGTTCAACCTAAATACCAAACAAAGTATAAAAGGTGGTGGGGAGCACCAGATGTCAGCTCTGACAATTTATTCATTGCCTTAGTGCTTTGTTACTCAGTTTGTGCTGGAGGAGATAAACTGCATTTTAAAATGGTCTCTGTGCTTGGCTGTTTTCCATAACCCTTCAGAACCTGACAGTTTTGTCAGAGCTCACACCATGCCTGAAGGTACAGTGCTCTGGTTGGAGGTTGCGGACTTGGAGGAGTCTGCTATAGCAACTGATACAACTGTGCTGGAGGCTGTGTCAGGGCCAGCAGGAGAGGCACCATTGGATGTGATACCTAAGGACCACTCGGCATGGAAGCCTACAGCAGAACCTCTAGAGGCCAATGTGGGGCAGGCCCATGCAGGAATGACAGGGAATTGGTGTCTGGGCCTGCCAGGAGTTCGGGACCACAGAGACCTTCTACCCCATGCTCCCCCATTCACCCCTTTTGGAACCCATTTCACCCAATGGCGTGAAAGGCACATATCAGATGATGATTGGAGTTACTTCACCGCGGTGGGCAGCCAAACCATAGAAGTGCTGCAGGAAATGTTTGGGGCAATGAGCTTCTGAGATAATGGATGTGTTAGTGGTTGGAGAGTTGTTGTGGCAGAGTCCCTGGAACATGGACCCCAACAGGCAGGGGGAGTTGTTGGACAGTCCAGGGTAACTGGTCCAGAAAGGTACAGAGCCCAAGGGGCTCCAAGAGTAGGAGATCAACAGCCCAGACTAGGGGTACACTCTCCTTACCCAAAGGGCATGTCCAGCTGGTTATGAGCCTGGAGTGATGGGACACTGGGATACACTTGCAATACAGGCTATATTTGACGGTAGCCCAGGAAGAGTGGCCCTTTTCTTAGGCCTGGTGTTAAATCATATGGACCCTTTCAGCCATATATACATGTCACAGTTGGACATGGTGATGGCCATGGTGACTGTGATGGATGGAGAGGCTGTCGACTGGGTGGTTGATTTGTAAGGGGACCATGCTGCGGAACATGGGGATATTTGTCTCTTCCTGGCGACACTGCAAGAAAGGTTTGAAGATACCACCAGGACCCAGCAGGCAGAAGCAGAGTTGCTGGCTGTAAGACAACGAGGGAGGCCAGTAGCCAAATACATCAGAAAGTTCCAGCATCTGGCTGGCAAAGTGAGGGGGTGGCTGGAGAGGTTGGTGGTGCATCATTTCAAGGCCGGTCTTGACCAAACACTACGCCGGGCCTGCGTCTGCAGAGGGTTGTCTCCTAGACTGACTGCATGGTTTCAGGCCACCATGGAAATAGCTATAGAGTTCTGTGAGGATAAGCTGAGAAGGGAGTGGGGCACACAAGGACAAAGACTGCCACAAATACATTCTATCCGCTTTGCCCCGAAAACCCTGCAACCCACAGCAATCCCCACAGTGAAACCTCCTTCCCTGATGGCAGGTGGTCAGACAACACCCATCCTGCCACCCATAACATGTTTTCGATGCGGGAGGCTGGGACATAAAGTAGCAGAGTGCCCTGAGACCGTCCCTAGAGTGTCCATGAGCACACCAAGCACATAAAGGGGACAGCCAGAAAGAGCATGAAGGTCAGCCAGGAGAGTCAACCAATTCCTATACCAGTTGACTCCGGCCCATCAGGTGATATGCTCAACACCAGTGGAAGTGACGACAAGGAGGATTCCAATCCGATGGTAAGAAAGCCGATCAAACCTTTTGTGCTACCAGTAGTGGTAAAAGCAGCCAGGCAACAACAACGTACAGCCTTGATCGATTCAGGGTGCACTCATTGCTTAATGAATGCCACAGTCACTGATAGTCTGGGGGTGGGCCTCAGGAAGTTGGCTAGGCCAATCCATTTTGAACAGATGGATGGGTTGTTATTGGGAGGCCAACCAGCCACACATGTAACTGATTGGGTGGTATTGCAGATAGGGCCCCTGGGTTTTGTAGGGGTTCCAAAAATCATGGAGGAGATTGTACTAGGCCTGGCATGGTTAGACAAATGGGGCCCCACGATATGGTGGGGTGGTGGTAGTAGGCATCTCAGAATAGGGCATGGCCTTGACCCCCCCTCCTCATGAGGCACAAACCACAGCCCAGGGGTCAGTGGGATTGCAAGGTACAGTGCCATTGGTACATACAGCTGGGGAGGAGCGATTCCCTCGGATATATGCAGACTTAAAGAATGTATGCAGTGAACAGGAATGTGATACTTTGCCCCCACACTGCCCCATGGATTGTGCTACGGAACTACTCCCTCGGGCTAAACTGCCAAAGCCCCAAATGCATTCTATGACCCCGCAAGATCTAGCAGTAATGAGGGCATATATAGAAAAGAATTTGAAAATGGACTTTATTCAGCCAGCTAGATCAAGGGTAGCCGCACTGTTCTTTTTCGGGAGAAAAAGGATGGCGGCTTACACCTCTGTGTTGACTTCTGGGGGATTAATGCTGTCTATGTGGAACACCTGTACCCTGTATCTTTAATGAAAAACATGCTGGCCAGGTTAGTGGAGGGACGCAGATTCACGAAATTATATCTCAGGCAGGCGTACTATGGGGTATGCATTTGGGCTGGTGACAAATGGAAGGTAACCTTCAATTGTCCTCTAGGCAGTTACCAGTTCCAGGTTATGCCCTTTGGACTGCAAGGAGCCATGGCAGTGTTCATGCAGCTAATTAATGAGGTGCTGCATGAGCATCTGTATCAAGGGGTACTCATCTATTTAGATGATATCCTTATATATATCAAGACCATGGAGGAACATGTAACCATGGTATGTTAAGTTTTTAAAAAGCTGCTGGAAGCACATTTATACATCAAATGGTCTAAATGTGAATTCCACGCAGTGGTGGGATACGACTGGTACACCCTGGTACGGGTTACCAGTGCCTGCTGGGAGCACCAGGTACCCTACTGGTATGGTGCTCCGGAGGGCCCATCCACCCACCCTCCTTACCTGTATTTGAGCCGATCAGAGCTTACTTGCAGAGCCTATGGCGCCTGCACAATGCTCTGCTGAGCAGCTGGAGCATCATGGGCAATAAGTACACATGCGTGTGCTGCATGCATGCTGCATGTGTGCATGCAGTGGACGCCTGGCCCAATTGCACCGTACTGGTTGAAATGGGATATGGAACCCATCACTGGTTCCACAGGATGCAACTGGATTACTTTGGGTTCTGTATTTCACCTAATGGGCTGGAGATGGACCCCACGAAGGTAAAGGGCAGTGTTGGATTGGTAGGCCCCTAAAACCCGCAAGCAGTTGCAGAGTTTTTTAGGGTTTGCCAATTTTTATTGCCAGTTCATCCCGTCCTTTGCCCAAGTGGCCCTTCCACTAACCAACCTCTTACATACAAAATATCTCATGACAAACCCTTGACTGGGAAGCACAGTTCTGTGATGACAGTATGTCAGCAAGCGTTTGAGCATCTGAATTCCTTGTTTGCGCAAGACCCAGTATTTAAACATCCAGAGCTTACTAAACCATTTGTGGTTCAGGCAGATGTCAGTGATGTGGCGGTGGTCACAGTCCTTTTCCAAAAGAACAATTAAGGAGCCCTACAGCCATGGGCCTACATCTCAAGGAAGCTCAAAGGGACCGAACGCAATTGGCTCATTTGGGAGAAGGAGGCATTCACAGTCCAGTGGGCCCTGTTGACGTGGCAGCATTTACTAGAAGGAGGAAGGATGTCCATTGAGGTCTGGACAGACCACAAAAATTTGGAGGCCCTCCAGACCCCACGATGATTGTCACCAAAACAAGTGAGATGGGCTTTATATTTCCCGCGATTAAACTTTTTTTTTTGAATTATTTATTTATTTTTCTTTAAAAAGGACAAGACAACACATACAGAACAAGAGCAAGGAAAAAACAACTTTCCTTGATTTCATCAAGCATGTCGTTTGGTTACAAGTTTTTGTGCAGCGGTTTTTACACTTAAGAATAAAATCACTGGTTATCCATTAAACATAACTAAATATTTCATTGAGCATTGTGTGTTCAAATTACCATTTGTATTCTTTCATTGGTGACAGCCCTTATTTCCTTAAATCCATAATTATCTATTAGGTAACAGTAAGTCTTTATAGAATTATAATATCACCTATCTCTAAGAAATAAGAACAAGGATTAAATCAAAAGATTCCCATTAATTCATATTACACATTTATACTTTCAGTTAACCATAATATTTTTAATCATCCACAACTCCAAATACAATTTTCCATTGTTAATTATCAATCCATATAGTCATTACATATTTCAATTCATATGTGTATCCATTGTTCATTACATCATCATTAGTCCATTTAGTATAGCAGAAATCTTTATGTTATAAAATAATCACTACCTACAATTGTATCTAACGGTTTAAATCATCCCACTCTTATACATTAAGTGCATTATTGTTCTTCATATATCGTATAAGTAAGTACTCTATTTCATAATAAAAATTAACATATAAAAGAGAGGGGAAGAAACTTTCACAGCATTAAATATAACTTTCTATTATTGCATAAAAAATAAAATTAAAAAAGCAATTTCATTTCCAGTTTTTTTTATCTAACCATTGGTAAAACAAATCCCATACTCTATAAAATTGCTCATCCTCTAGTTCTCTAATTTCAAATGTATGTTTGCTCATTTCAGCACAGTCCATTATTTTCTGAATGATTTCTTCCTCTGTTGGTAATTTCTAATTTTTCCTACAATTCTAGCAGCTGTTAATACATTTATAATCAAATATTTCAAGTCCTTGTTGTATGTTTCTGGTATTATTCCCAATAAAAAGAGTTCTGGTTTTAAGTCTATGTGTTGATGTATCATTTTCTCCAGCCATATGTGGATTTTAGTCCAGTATCTTTTAGCTTTAGAACAAGTCCACCACATGTGGTAAAATGTGCCCGGTGTCTGATGACAATTCCAGCATTTTTCGGATTTATTCTTAGACATTCTTGCTATTCTTGATGGGGATAAGTGCCACCTGTAAAACATCTTATACAAATTCTCTATATATGCAGTTGACATTGTCATTTTATAGTTTTGAGTCCACAGTTCTGGCCATTTTTCTAAATCAATCCCATACCCAAAGTTTTTTCCCCAAGCTAACATAGTTCCTTTAACTTGTTCTTCATATAATTTCACCTTTAATAAATAGGCGTAAAATTTTTGAATTACTTTTTCGTCGTTACCTGTTAAGATTTTATCTAATTCAGTCATTTTATCATAAAAGCCCTCATTTTTTTGATCTTCATTGTATCTAGAATGTATTTGCACATATGACTACCAATTGACTTCAATACCTTCCTGTTTCAATTTTTGTATAGATTTGAGTTCACCCTCTGTATTCAATAATTCAGCATATCTAACTGTTTGTTCCCTTTTATATATTATTGAATATGAAAAAGCTTCAATGGTTGATATCCAGACTGGAATTTTCAAGTAGTGCAACTTCTTAACCTTCTCCCAATTTAATAACAGAGCCTCTCTTATATAATGCCTTCTGAAATAACCATGTGCTTTAGTTCCCTTATACCATAAAATGCATGACATCCCAATAACAGGTCGTGACCCTCTAGATTCAAAAGCCTAACATTTCTTAGCATTATCCATTCCTTGATCCACATCAGGCTAGCTGCCTGATAATACAACTCCCAGTCGGGTAGGCCCCACCCTCCTCTTGATTTAGCATCTTGCAACAGTTTCCATTTTATTCTTGCTTTTTTCCCCTGCCATATGAATTTCAACACCATTTTATTTAAATCTTCAAAGTAGTCTTTCCCCAACCTAATTGGGATAGTCTGGAACAAATGTAGAATTCTAGGTAGGATGCTCATTTTGATTGTTGAGATTCTCCCGATCATTGATAGTTGAAGATTCTCCCATTTCACCAGATCTATTGCAATTTGTTGCTTCAATCTAAGATAATTATCTTCTTTAAGGGTACTGCATCTGGCTGTTAGATAAATCCCCAAATATTTAACTTTATTTGTAATTTGCATTTCCAAATTTTCCACCAATTCTTCTTTTTGTTTTGAAGGTATGTTTTTTGTCAAGATCTTTGTTTTGTCTTTATTTATTTTCAAGCCTGCAACTTTTCCATACTCCTCAATTTTTCCTATCAATTTAAATGCAGATTCAAGTGGCTCCTCAAGAATAAAAACTAAATCATCTACAAATGCTTGCAGCTTGTATTCTTCTTTTGTAATAGTCATTCCCTTTATTTCTTCCTCTTCTCTAATCTTTCTATTTAGAACTTCTAATGTTAAGACAAAAAGTAGCGGTGATAGTGGACAGCCTTGTCTGGTGCCTCTTTTTATTTCAATGGGATCTGTCAGTTCTCCATTTATCATTATCTTAGCTGTTTGCTTGTGGTATATTGTTTGTATAGCTTGAATAAAGTTCTTACCAAAGTTCATTTGTTCCATTTGTTTTATCATAAATATCCAATGCACATTATCAAAGGCTTTCTGCACATCCAGGAACATCAAAGCCATTTGCTTCTCAGGGTGGGCCTCATAATATTCCAAGGTATCCAAAATTGTTTTTATATTATCTCTAATTTGCCTCTTTGGTAGAAAACCATTTTGGTCCGGGTGAATAAACCCATTTAAATATTTTTTCAGTCTCTCTGCCAATATAGAAGCAAATAACTTATAATCTGAATTCAACAAGGAGATAGGTCTATAGTTCTTAATTTGCATATGGTCTGCCTCCTCTTTGGGTAACAATGTAATATATGCTTCCAGCCATGAGTTAGGTATTTTGCTTTCAGTCATTACTTCATTCATAACTTCTAGCAGGGGAATGGCCAAGGATTCCTCTAGTGTTCTATGAAATTCCACAGGAAGGCCGTCCGGTCCCGGGGCCTTCCCATTATTTTGTCTTTTAAGGGCTTCAGTTAGCTCCATCATTGTTATTTTATCTTCTAATATAGTTCTAGTATCACTTGGTATTTGGGGGAGTTTGGCATTTTGTAAATATTGTTTCACTTCTTCCTCTTTTATATTGTCTGGCTATTTGAAAGGGAGTACAATATATATTTAATTTTACACATGCTAGCAGCTGCTGGAATTGTGTTTGCACAACAGTGGAAAAACAGAGATATGAAAATGAATAAATATTACAATGTACAGGAATAAATAAATTGACAATTGAAATAAAGAAGGTTTTGAATACTTTTTCACTTGGGATTTGTTTTAGCAATTGCTAACTGACGGAAACAGAAATTAGAAACCCAAAAGTACGAAAGAAAACACCAATTATGTAAGGAAAGGTCACTAAAACGTATAAGGCAATATTACTAGATTATTATTAATGCATAGATAACTGCGGGACATTACACACCCACACCTACACAAACTATGACAGTGCCAGGAAAACACCCAAAAATAAGAATCCCCCCCACTAAAGACTGCAGATGAAACCAGTTTTTTCCCTAACCCTAAAGATAGGAAAGACAAAGCCACTGGAATAAAAACCATCAAGGCATTGTGGGAAATTATAAAGGACAGTGCCAGGAAGCTCACAGAACCAGCAATCACCTCAGAATTACCTAAACAACGAGGTTGAAGCACACTAAATCTGGCAAAGCTTCCTTGCACCAACCTGGCCTGCCCATAGAAAAGCAGCCACTTTGAGACACATAAACCTGGTCTGAACACTTAAAAGCAACATATTGCATCACAAAGAAAACATTTGCAAAAAGGAATAACATTTCTGGTAGTAAATATATTTTATAAACAATTAAAAATAAAAATTACCTAAAAATAATTTTAAAAAAAGATATTCTATAAATAAAAAAATCCTTAAAAACCATTGTTAAGTATTCCACCAGCAATAATTTATACTGTAACCATTTTAAGGTATTGTACCAGCAATAATATACTGTAACCATTATTCCACCAGCAATAATTTATACTGTAACCATTTTAAAGTATTGTACCAGGAATAGTATACTGTAACCATTATTCCACACACAATAATTTAAAATGAAACCATTAAAAATATTCCATACACAATAAATTACAATAAAATGATTTAAAACAATTCTATGCACAATACATTTTAAAGTATTGAGTATAGGATTTTTAAAATGGTTTATTTTAATTTGTTTTGGATAGAATCTTTTTTTAAATAGTCTAAGGCAATTTTAAAAAAGAATCAACACAAAATAAATTGAAGTAAACCATTTAAAAATATTCTATGCTCAATACTTTTAAGTAAAAGTATTTTTAAAAATTCTGTGCACAATAAATAAAATATTATTTTAAAATACATTAAAAAAATAAAAAAAACTGGTCATTTACCAGCAGGCAGAATCAACAACTCTCTGATGCAATGGATCAGATGCGATGGAAGGATGCAATAGGGAGGAGGCAGGCATCAGGGCAGCAGGACAGGTAAGACTGGACTGGAGGGACAAGGGTTGTCGCTAAGCACTCCACCTGGCAGGCTTAGCCAGCCAAGCGAGGCTGGAGAGGGGGGGCAGGGGGCTGTTGGCCGCGTGGTGTACGCCAGCCCACGGCTTTTGGCCACGTGGCATACGCCAGCCCACGACTTTCACTCCCTCTCTCTCCCTTCCTCCCTACTCTCTCTCTCTCCCTACCTACCTACTGTATTTCTCTCTCTCCCCCCTCTATCTACCTACCTCCTCTCTCTCTCCCTACCTACCTACTGTATTTTTTCTCTATCTATCTATCCCACTACTTACCCACTTTCTCTCTCTCCCTACCTACCTACTGTATTTCTCTCTCTCTCCCTCTATCCCTCTAGCTACCTACATACCTACTCTCTCTCTCCCTACCTACCTACTGTATTTCTCTCTCTCTCCCTCTAACTACATACCTACTCTCTACTATCTCTCTCCCTACCTACCTACTGTATTTCTCTCTCTCACTCACTCACTCTCTATCCCTCTATCTATCTACCTACCTACCTACTCTCTCTCTCCCTACCTACCTACTGTATTTCTCTCTCTCCCTCTATCTATCTACCTACCTACTCTCTCTCTCCCTACCTACTCTCTCTCTCTCCCTACCTACCTACTGTATTTCTCTCTCCCTCCCCCTCTATCTACCTACTTACCTACTTTCTCTCTCTCTCTACCTATCTACTGTATTTCTCTCTCTCTCTCTCTATCCCTCTATCTACCTACATACCTACTCTCTCTCTCTCTCTCCCTCCCTCCCTCTATCTACCTACCTACTCTCTCTCTCCCTACCTACCTACTGTATTTTTTCTCTATCTATCCCACTACCTACCCACTTTCTCTCTCTCCCTACTTTTAAAATGTGCCTCTTCCAAACCTTGGTGTGTCTTATCCTCTGGTGCGTCTTATACTCCAAAAAACCCGGCACTCATTTAAAAGATTAATTAGCTTCACACAGTTCTAAAGTTCATCTAGAACTGACTTTGTAAGGAGCTGATAACATGCTCAACTGAAAATTGCTGGTATTGGAATTACTTGTGCTTGCATGACAAGAATGGGATTGTATGTACATATGTTTTGTAGAGATTTCCCTTTCATAAGGCATTTAGCTGTCTTGCAACTATTAATCAAACCAGATCCTAAAGCAGCTGCTTTCAGATTAATTAGAGAGAATCTAGGAAATAATTCAACTGAATGAAACTCTTGTGTAAGTATATTGAAGACAATTAAGAATAAGTATAGTCATTACTGAAACTGCCAGGAAGTTTGCCAAAGGCAGGAAAGTTATAAAACACTCTCCCGACTCTGTTGTTATAACCATCTATCCTTAATAGTGTTCAGAAACACTGAGAATTGAAAATCTCAAAATTGGGTTAAAAATTAAGCTATAGAATGATGATAGGAAAAGAAAAACAAGGAGGTTTTCAAAGCAGGAATGGGAGAAGAAGGAGATAAGACACTGTGTGATCTGTGAAGGCTCTCGTGTGGTTTTCTATTTGTTTGTTTATGGCAGGGATGTCAAACTCACATTGTCACGTGACATATCACAACTTCCCCTCCCTTCGCTAAATCAGGGATTGGCATGGCCAGTGTGTGATGCATCTGACTCGTGGGCTGTGAGTTTGACACCCCTGGTTTGTGGCCAGAGGCAGTATTCTGGCTCTGTCTATGTTCAATTCTTTGTCCTGTATTAGATTCCTGCCTGAGCAGTGGGTTGGACTAGAAGACCTCCCAGGTTCCTTCCAAACTCTGTTATTCCTGTTTCATCAGACTCATCTGCAATAACAAAGGATAATCCATGTTAAAACAATGGAGAATGTGACTGGCTCAGGTGACTAATCAAATCCAATAGCAGCAGAGCAACAGATAGTTTCTTTTTTCACTTACTTTTCAACTAGTGAGGCCTGATTAAACTTTGCAAGAAGATTTTTCATACTGATTAAAGTCAGTATGTATACCATTTCGTTAGTGCTATAGTTTTGAAAACCTTTTTGAGGGGAGGGGAAAGAACCCATTCTTAAAATGCTGTTAAATATGTTTTTAGCCACATATTAATGTGTGTTACTTGGCCAGATTATGTTATTTCATGGACATCTGCATAGAAAATGTCATAGAAATATTTTTGCATTCAACAAAATCTTACAAGTTCATTTTATTTCTCACAGACAAAACAATCTGCATCATTCTCCAAAGCTAGAGGTTTGTGATTTTTGTAGCCATTGATAGTGTAAGGTCCCAAAATGTACTTGAGTCACAAAAATCCCAAAGAGGGAGACAACAAGAGGCTTGAAAAAATAACAGCTTTTATTTGTACAAAGAAAGAGCTGTGTGGACTTATTCCATGGCATATAGACAAGCATGCAAGGAAAAAGCCACACTTAGGGAAATTGTAATGAACATCTTATAGCTACAGGTAACCAATCAAAGACAATAGTTGGGTACCCAACTCTGGGCAATGCCTTGCTCATGCCATGTCCATTCCTTTCTTCCTTATAATCCTGTGTGTCCATTCTCTCCTTCACGAATGCAGCAAGGAATGGAGGGGGGGGGGTAAGTGCTTAGCAATACAGGTATTTGCCCAATGTCTGAACCCTGACTGGTAATGGCATACCCCACTTCTTGTTTGAGATATGCACCAGGCACAGGATAGTACAGAAAAATAAGATAGTAGAAATGAATAGCAGAGGCAATTCTAACTCTTACAGTTCCTAATACACATGCTTTGGTTAGGCATTTGCCCTCCAGTTAGGTATTTGCACATAGGCAAACTTTCCACATATCCAATATAAGCCATCTGGAGCATGCCAGTTAAGAATTTCAGTACCCACAACCATCCATAACCCACTCAATCTAGGGATATTTTCTTTTTCTTTTTCTTTTGTAACGTTGGAACTATTCAATGACTTATTAAGGGAGGCAAAGATACCAGAAACATGGACGGAGGCATATATAATGCTTATATTAAAAGAAGAGTCAGATCCACAACAAGTAAATAACTATAGACCTATTTCACTATTAAATGTGGATTATAAAATTTTTGCATCAATAATGGCAGAAAGAATGAAGAGACTTTTAAATGAATTTATACACATAGACCAAAATGTATTTCTCCCCAAGAGACAGATCAGAGACAATATGTGAATTGTATTGAATATGCTAAAGTACTATGAAGCCCACCCAGAAAAGCAAATGATGTTGTTGTTTCTGGACACTGAAAAGGCCTTTGATAATGTGAACTGGCAATTTATGATAATGCAACTTCAAATGATGGGATTTGATGAGGGATTTATAAACATGATTAAAGCAATATATAATAACCAATTGACAAAGGTAATGGTAAATGGTGATATGACAGGAAAGATAGCGATTACGAGGGGAACTAGACAAGGATATTCACTATTGCAATTATTGTTTATACTGACACTAGAGATTTTGAATAGAGAGTTATGACAAAATAAGGTAAAAGGTTTGAGGGTCAAAAAAGAAGAATATAAATTACAAGCATTTGTGGATGATTTGGTGTTTACAGCTTGTGAAAAAGTCAAGAAACTATATAGCTACCTATTAAGAACTATGCTAGAAGAAGAATTGGTTAAACATACAATGTTAACTTGGGCAAAAAAATTTGGCCACACAATTGAACCAGAAAAGTGGCAACAACTATGGGAAAGGAACTATAAATTAACCATGTCAACAGCTTACAAAGAAAACTTATACAAAATGTTTTACAGATGGCACATGTCACCAGGAAAACTAGCAAAGATGTTTAAAGACAAGTCAGTGAAATGTTGGAAATGTCAACAAGCAATAGGTTCATACTACCCACATGTGGTGGGCATGTGCAGAAGCAAGGAAATATTGGACTAAAATAAGAGTATGGTTAAAGAAAATGTTACAACAAGAAATAGAATTTAGACCAGAGATATTTTTACTAGGTATTACCCCAGAGAAATTCAAGAAAGGGGATACCTATTTGATTATACATGTAATTACAACAGCGAGAATTGTATTTGCCCAAAATTGGAAATTAAATAAGCTACCAACCGACGAAAAGATAATAAAAAAGGTATTAGATTGTGCAGAGATGAATAGGTTGACAATGAAAATAAAGGATAAAGAGGAATTGGAGTACTTCAAGACATGGGGAAGATTTTATGACTGGCTAGAGAAAGCAAGCTAAAAAAGAAAGTAGGGAGAAGATAAAGTACCCAGATGATGCACTATTAAATGGAAAGGGGGGGGAGGGAAAAACAGAAAAGAAAATATTAAATATCTAAGTATATATTCAAGAGCAAGATATAAAGGGGGGGAACATAACTAGGGGTAGACTAGCGAAGGTGAGGGAATAAGAAATGATACTAAATTATATTTGGGTTGGCGGAAATACCATCCCAATGAAACATAAACTGAGTTTTGAAATATAAACAAACAACAATAGAAAAAGAAAGGGAGAGAGGAGGAGAGAATGAAGGGAAGACAGGGAAAGAAGAAAGAGGTAAGGAGATGAGGATGGAAGGGAGGGAAAGAGAAGGAGAGAGGGTAGGAAGGGGAAGAGGAAGAGTAGGAGTAGGAGAAAGATAAAGGAAGAAGGGAGGAGAAGGAGAGGAGGAAGGAAGGAAGTAGAGAACGGAGGGAGGGAGAAAAGAAAAGGAAAACAAGGAGGTGTTACAAAAGGAGGAAGGGATGTTAAATAAAGCAACCCAAACTGTACATTATAACTCATTTAATGAGATATTAAATGTATAAGAATGATAAATGCAAAGAAAAATAACAATTATGTGAATGTATATTTAAAGTGGTATGTAAGAGAATAAAAAAATAAAATTCTTTGGGAAAAAATAATGGCAGAAAGAAAGAAGAGACTTTTAAATGAATTTATACACATAGACCAAAATGTATTTCTCCGCAAGAGACAGATCAGAAACAATCTGCGAATTAGATTGAATATGCTAAAGTACTATGAAGCCCATCCAGAGAAGCAAATGGTGTTGTTGTTTCTGGACACCCAAAAGGCCTTTGATAATGTGAACTGGCAATTTATGATAATGCAACTTCAAATGATGGGATTTGACGAGGGATTTATAAATATGATTAAAATGATATATAATAACCAATTGGCAAAGTTAATGGTAAATGGTGATATGACAGGAAAGATAGTGATTACGAAGGGAACTAGACAAGGATGTCCACTACTGTCATTATTATTTATACTGACACTAGAGATTTTGAATAGAGAAATACAACAAAATAAAGAGGTAAAAGGTATGAGGGTCAAAAAAGAAGTATATAAATTACAAGTGTTTGCGGATGATTTGGTGTTTACAGCTGTGTGAAAAAGTCCTGCATGCTTTACGGTTTACAGTTTATGGTTTATGACATTTTTGGATAGGCCATTGCTTTTATGATA
The DNA here is from genome assembly GCF_964273705.1 of Natrix helvetica. Taxonomy (NCBI): domain Eukaryota; kingdom Metazoa; phylum Chordata; class Lepidosauria; order Squamata; family Natricidae; genus Natrix; species Natrix helvetica. The sequence goes on along the minus strand of NC_138550.1, from coordinate 66,474,991 downwards.
TTCTATGCTAACTGTTATGCAAATATTGTTATATTTAAATAAATACTGGTGGTTTTTAAGTGAAAAGCATAAGCTTGTGCTGTTTGGATGGGGATTTTGAATTGTCTTGCATGCTTACAATGCATGGTTACAATGACTATGAAAACAGATTAACTGATGCATATCCAGTGGCATACATGTTGCAATTACTAAGGCCGATGCTAGTGTTTTGTTAACATGTTTATTGTTTGTGGCCCTGAAAAGGACCATTTAGGTAACCAAACATGGTTACCACTATGAAATTGGCCAACCCTTATTGCTTATCCCCAGGCGGCATCGCTTCGGCATAGACTGTATAAGCCTTTAAGTATAAGTATAATCTTTATTGTCATTGTACTTAAATACAATGAAATTGGTTTTTAACCTCACTGGTGCAAAATTATAACAGAAATGAAAAAAGAAAGAAACAGAAAAAAAACTAGTGTGTGCATGGAGTGATTGTGGTTGTATTTAAAAGTCTCACAGCCCAAGGATAGAAACTATCTTTAAACCTTTGCACGTGATATTTGGTGACAATGCGGTGCCAGGCTGCAATAATGGATTCAATCAGCTCCTGCTTTGTCTTCGGATGCTTCTTGCTTATTTTGTAACCTTTCTGGGCCCACAAGTTCTCAATTGAGTTCAAATCCTGGCTCTGAGCTGGCAAATCCAGGAGTCGAACACCATGCTTCTTCATCCACTGCTGGACAGACTTGGCTCAATGATAAGGAACATTGTCATCCTGGAAGTAAAAGTCCTTCTCTATAAGTTGCTGAGCTGAAGGAAGCATGAAGTCTTTTCCAGGACATTAACATACTGCCTGAAATTCATGATTCCCTGCACGATTTGTATCAGACCAATACCAGAAGCAGCGATACAGCCCCAGATCATCACATGCAATGGATGCTTCACAGATAGATTTAGGCAGTCCGGCCTAAATTCTTCAGCTGGAAATCTTTTGACATAGTTATTGCACTGATTCCCAGTCAAGTAGAAAATGCTCTCGTCACTGAAGATGACCTTGGCCCACTGTTCGTTGGTCCAGTTGGCATACTTCTTGGCCCATGCACATCGATGAAAGTGGTGAGCGTCTGTGAGCAAATGTTTACTTCAAGCCCTGCAGCCTTTGAGCCCTCTGGCAAGCAGTCTGCGATGCACTATACTTGTGCATACTTTTATATGACATATTTCACCCCAAATTCTTGTAATGTGAGGTGAGGCGAGCTTCCTGTCAGCCATAAAAATGCATTGCAGAACCCAATTTTGCCGTTTTGTTGACTTTCTTGGTCTTCCAGAGCGGAGCCTGTCATCAACTGAACCAGTTATTTGGTATTTTTCAACCACTCTGCTTACTATGGTGTGACGGCATTTCACTCTCTTGGCTATTTCTGTACAGGAGTAACCCTCTTCATGAAGCACAATGATGCGGTGCCATTGCTCAGTACTGGTGAAAGCAAAGGCCTTCATTCTTGCCTGCAGCCAGAGCTAAATTAAATTTCTTAATGCTTTTCATGCCTATTTATAGTCAGAGAGTATGACAGCATTGACTGGCTCATATATTTAGCCTCTGTGCATTTTGATTGGTCAGCCAAAGCTCGCTGCTTTCGATCCTAACATTCGTGAAAATTCAAGTTGTGTTTGTTTTAGCACATAAACTCACTCAAAACCTTAAAAAGACTTTGGTTATATAAATAAAAATTATACATCTCAATCCGACTACAGAAATTTTCATCAAAGTACTAATTTTGTGTGGTTTCTATGAGTGAAAAGTTGATTAAACATGTAAATGCAGTTTAAAACTGAAAGCGTGCAGGACTTTTTCACACAGCTATATTATGGAGGATCCAATAGAAACAAGGCCAAAACTAGTTAAAATAATAGAAGAATGTGAAGTAGCAGGCTTGAAGATTAATAAAGATAAAACAAAAATTCTGGTGAAAAATATGACAGAAAAACAGAAAAGAGAGTTGATGGGGAAATTGGTCTTACGGGTAGTGAAAAAAATGAAATATTTGGGTATTCAATTGACATCAAGGTGTGTAACACTAAAGGAGGATAACTATTATAAGGTGAGAAAACAAGTAGAAATAGATCTGGAAAGATGGGAAAACCTACAATTATCACTGATGGGAAGAGTAGCAGTAGTAAAGATGAATATATTTCCAAGATTGCTCTACCTATTCCAAACAATATCAATAAAAATAGAGAAAAAATTCTTTGAAAATATGAATAAAATAGGAGATGTCATGAATTGAGTAAAATATGGTGAAACTCACTTAACAATGCTCTTGCTTAGCAAACAAAATTTTGGGCTCAATTGTAGTCATAAGTCAAGGACTATCTCTGCCTTCCTCTGCATGGCAGCCTTGTTCTAGTAAACTCCTTCTCCTTTCTGGCAATTTTCCTCTCTGTTAGAGGCACCAAAATAATCTAGGCAATGTAAGGTTTCCTGCTGCAGCAGGGGTTGGACTATGAATGAACCATTGGAAGACCAGGTGAAAGTCCAACCATCAGGGAGAAAATTTTATCTATCTGATCACTAATAGCTGACCAACAACTTGAATCATTCAGCAATAGGTAAACTGACATTCCAGCACTGCTTGCTTCCAGCAGCAATTTCAATTTCAATTGAAGCAAACTTGAAGTAACTTTGTATGGCCCAGTGCACACTTGCCTGGCCAGCCACACACACCAAGAAGACCTGAGCACTTCCACCTCGGTTCAAGCCCAGCAAGCTGGAGGCTTGGAGGGGCTCTTACCTCAAAGAGGGGCCCAATCCTGTTACTTTCCAGTAGGTTTGAATGTTTTCCATTAGCTTGCTCAGGAATGAAGACTGCTGTTCGCGTACTGCTTCTCCGGTGATGCCTGCTATCCTTTTCCCAGCTCACTCCACAAAATGAGCAGGCTTGGAACAGCAGGGCAGGGCTTTCCACTGTCCCGGAACTGCACTGCACCAGGGAGTTTTTCTGGGTGCCCAGCACAGCCGGTAGCCAGACTGGTGGCGATGGTGGTGGCAGTGGCAAAGCATGCCAGGGCACTCTGCCACCCTGGAACTATGCCGCATCGGGAAGTTTTGATGGTCACAGACGCGGCTGGTAGCAGCAGCAGCACAGCATGCCAGGGCATTCTGCTGCACCAGAACTGCGCTGCGCCAGGAAGTTTTCCTGGGTGCCTGGCACAGCCGGTAGTGGTGGTGGTGGCAGAGCATGCCTGGGCACTCTGCCACCCCAGAACTGTGGCACACTGAGCAGTTTTCCTGGGCGCCTGGCTTGACTAGTAGCAGTGGTTGTGACAGTGCACGCAAGGGCAATCTGCTGCTCCAGAACTGTGCCATGATGGGGAGTTTTCCTGGGCGCTCGGCACATCTGGTAGCAACAGTGGCAGCAGCAGAGCACTCCAGGGCACTCTGCAACCCTGGAACAGTGCTGCACCAGGGAGTTTTGGTGTCACTTGGTACGGCTGGTAGCAGCAGCAGCAGAGCATGCCAGGGCACTCCGCTGCACCAGGGAGTTTTTCTGCACAACCATGGTGCTGGCAGTAGCAGCGGCCATGGTGGCAGAGCATGCCAGGGCACTCCACCACCCTGGAACTGTGCCATTCCAGGGGGTTGCTGCGCAGCCACACTGCCAGCACCAGTGGTAGCAGCAGCAGCAGAACACACCAGGGCACTCCGCCACCCTGGAACTGTGCAGTGCTGGGAGTTTTGCTGCGGTGCTGACACCAGCGGTGGTGGTGTCATTGTCAGAGCACATTCTTCCCTTCGGGGAGCCAGTCCCCTGGCCGGATCCAGCCACAGCACCAATGGACTCACACACAGTGAGGAGTGACTGGGCAGGGCTAGCTGCAAGTGGTGGAACGGGGTGAGGAGCGACCGGGTAGGTGGGGGTAAGCGCCAACTGGACAACCCAGTTCAGGGGTGTGGCAAACTAGGGGTTGCTACTGGTTTGGCGACCCAGGACAAATTTCCGTTATTGGTTCGTGCCAACCAATGCAAACTGGCTGAATACCACCTCTGGTCTGAAATGAGTCCTAACTATATTTGGCTGAAAAAGGAAATGTTACTGAGACCAGAACCTCTGATCAGGTTTCCCAGTGATTCATGAATTATAAATTGATTTAAGTTGGAGATGTTTGATTCAACCACAACATAATAGTTTGTGATCTGAGATTTGAAGATAAACTAATTCAGTTTGTGTCACCTTTTTTATTTTTAAAGATTAATCCTATGGATATACTGAGGAAGGATCAAGACACATACATCTGTTTTATTATTTTGCAGTAGGGGTCAAAATATCAATACTTTAGAGGACTATCTCAGTCAAGTATCTGTTGGATATATTTAAGGATTAAACTATAATAACAAATATCATATAGCCCCTGTATCTTTTTAAGGCAAAGGTATCTGATTTGAGGAAAAGACAGGCTTGTCCAACAAAGAACCCCATTTGTGCTGAACTGTTAGGAATCTATCTCAATCTAGTTGAAAAAGCTCTGGCAGAGGCAGCAGAAGAGCACAAGAAACAAGCGGATAAGCACTGCTCACTCCAACCCCCTTTCCAGGTGGGGGATAAAGTTTTCTTGTCTACCAAATATATAAAGTTAAGGATGCCTAGCAAGAAATTGGGGCCAAAATTTTTAGGTCCCTTCCCAATAGTGAAAATAATTAACCTAGTTACAGTTCAGCTCAGTCTGCCCAGAATTCTAGGGAGAATTCACCCAGTCTTTCATTGAAGCTTACTGAAACCGGTGATTGGGTCCAATTTAAGACTGTTGAGCAGCCTCCCACTCCTCCAGTAGTGATAGAAAGAGAAACTCACTATGAAGTGAATAAAATTTTAGACTCTAGATTGTATAGAGATCGTTTGCAATATTTAGTGCATTGGAAGGGGTATCCTTTGTCTGAAGCTACTTGGGTGAAAAGTTGGAATGTAAAAGCTGATAAGTTAGTGAAACAATTCCATGATAAATTTCCCGATAAGCCAAAGGCCCCCCCTGGGGGGGAGAGGTGGTTAGGTATGCTTATGTTAATCCCCCACATTATTCTCTTTTCAGGACACACTTTTCTTCTGAGGAGAGGCCGCCTGTCAGGTCTGCAGTTTTCTTTTGGATCTTTGGCCTGCCACACTTTCTATTATTCTACTATGCCCTTTTCTATTGTGGGAAAATGGGAGGCGGGATTGTACAGTTACTTACTGTGTAGCCAAAACAAAATTCTTTCTAGAAAGCCAAGGTCATCCTTTGTCTCTGCACCTGATAGGAACTGGATGGGTGGAACTGCCAGTATGGCAGTGGGAGATTGGACCATGTGATGGAATTGTGGGTGTGGGGCATGATCTTGAACTTTCAACTAGGTGGGAAAAACCTGGAAGCTTTCAGATTCAAGTTTTCCCAGATACGCCAATTTATTAAGATAGATAAATTGGAACTTTGAGCAATACTTTGCCTTGGATGCTGATTTATTTTTGGATGCTATTTGGAACCCTGACAAAGAGGGGGGAGGGAAAGAGAGAAGCACTTTAATTGAAATACCAGGTCCTATATCAGGTGATAATTACCTGCTCTCATTGTGTGATTAATGATTAGTACTAAAATCATTTCATCATTAATTCAGAATCAAAATTGCAATTGAAATAAACAGAATTAATTCAGGAGCTCCGAAGACACATAAACAAATGTAACACAATATGATCTAGAAAAACTTCTGAAATACAGTTATTATAAAGAGAAAAAAACAGAAAAACTGCTTGAGGTAACAAACCAATTACATGTCTTAAGCATTTAAAGTAACAGTACAGTAATCATAGCTTATATACATTGCCAAGCCAAGCCTAGGGTTACATCCCTAACACTCTCCCCTCTTGGATTGTCAATGTATTTACACACAACTTCACATTCTTAATCCATAAACATCACAATAATGATTTATGTTTTTCTTTAACACACAATGCAGTACATAATGTAGGTTCAAGATACAATTCATAATGCATCCCTTATCAAACATAGAACCTTTTATATCAACATCATCTAACTCATCGGGGTTTACATAATTTCCATCCAGAATGGTTTACATAATTCCCATTCACTCCAGTTTTACGCTTATAAAACCGTTTATGTCCCCTTGCATATTTACTTGAAGGTAAATCAGTCTTGTCAAGCACTCCCAAATCCTGCAATGACTTAAACTCACTGTTCATTTCAGCTTGCCCTACCTTTTTATCCTCAGTTGGATACATAGTCAGTTCATTGTATGTAGCAGGTACCCTATCCACCTTACATGCAACAGATGCCTGATAACTATCAGGTGGCCGCGTTACACGGGTTGACCTTCTGGGTAACTCAGGGCTTATAGGTGGACTATCCTGAACGTCCTCCTGCTTTATCACTTCATCCTGACTTTTCACTTCCTCCTCCTGAGTAGACTCCTACCCTTCATCACACGTTTCTGGGATTCCTGATACATTCTTTTGATCTACTTGGGTTTTGATTGCTACCTCATCATTGTTTATTTCCAGTTTATCCCAACCAACATGCTCAAAAAACTTCGCACTAGCACTGTGATAGATCTTAATTGTCCCACATTCCCAGAACCTATAAGATCTATGGTTTGAGTCATAACCTACAAATATTAACTGCCTTGCATGAGTTTGTCCCTTTAACCTAATCTGTGCAGGAATATGCACCCATGCAGGAACTCCAAACGTGTGCAAGTAGTTCAAATCAGGTTTCCTACCATGCCAATGAGTCAATGGTACCTCTCCAGTAGAAGCATTTACAACATTGTTCATTAAATGATTAGCACACATCATGGCTTCTCCCCATGTTTCAGGCAATCCTGAATTGGCTAACATGGTTCTAGTCATAGCCTGTAATGTTTGCCCCCTTCGTTCTACAAACGAATTATGTTGAGGTCTATAAGGAGCAGAATGTTTATGCTCAATACCAGCTGTTTTTAACATAGTTTGGAACTTATAATTTGTAAACTCCGTCCCATTATCAGTAACTACAGTAATAACCTTGGCTTTTATCTTCCTTTCCGCAAATCTCAGCCAATTAAAAAATTGTTGAAATGTTTCTGTCTTGTCTTTCATTAAGTAACAAAACCCATACCTGGAATAGTGGTCCACAATACTCAACACATAACGTGCACCCCCGATACTTGGTTTCATGGGACCTATCAAATCTGCAAATACTACTTCTAGAAGTTTCTCAGTCTTAAAGCCGTCTAGCCTGTTTGCAGGATTAGCCTTACTCTTTTCCTTACTGCAAATGTTACAGTTCAAATACTTAGTACATGGCTTCAACTTAATACCTTCCACTATTTTAGCCGTTTGTTGTAATGTTTTAAAGTTAATATGCCCCAGGTGCCTGTGTAACAAATGTATGCATTCATCATGCTGTTTAGCATTTGTATACACAGAATTAACTACACTTTCACCAGACATTACATACCATTTTACCTGCTTTCTCTATGAGACATTTACCTCCCCTAAAGGTTACTACATAGCCAATCTTAACTAGAGCTCTTACTGATAATTAATTAAATTTCAGTTTAGGTATATACAACATGGATAAATGCTCATTTACAAATGAACACCTTGCCATACCTTCACCAGATGCTTTCACCCTCCAACCATTTGCCAAAAATACATGTTGCTTGCTGGCAGACATTTTTATAAAACAATTCTTATTTCTAGTAATGTACTGTTATGCTCCACTATCAACAACCCATGAATCATGGCTTATTGTTGCATTTCTAGAGATAGTCAAAGTAGACATATCGAAGTTGCCATTATCATTTTTCTTAGCCTTTCTAGTATTCTGTTGTTTTGCATTTTTACAGAATCTAGCTATATGCCCCTTTGCCCCACAAGAAAAACATTTTCTAACAGTATAGGCAGTTGAAGGTGACTCTTCATGTTGTGGTGGTTTCTCTCTCAGTTGCTCTTTTTCCAACCTTCTTCTGGACTCTTCCAACAGGCGTGCAGTTATGTCAGTCAATGTTAGTTCATTTCAAGTTAGGACCTCGAGGGACGTTACAAAATCATCATAACTCTCATCCAGTGATGACAGAATGATGTAAACTTGATATAACTCTGAGAAAATAAGTTCTTTTTCATGTAGCTCTTGGAAAACTCATTTCAGAAAGTTTAAATGAGCTAACATATCTCCTCCCTTAAGAAGACGTGCCCTAAACAGTTTGCGAGTAAGACGTATATGTGCACCTACAGTATCACGTACATATATCTTCTTCAAATTCTCCCAACATCTTGCTGCAGAATTCTCCCCACGAATATGAGCTAACTGTTGGTCAGACAACGTTAGACCAATTATACACAATGCTCATTCGTTGCATCTTTGAAACTCTGCTATCTTTTTGGCATCATCCTCATCATCTAGATCCCAAGAAGTCACATCCTGTGGATTCTGTACAGCACCCCACAATCCTTCAGTACACAGAAGTAGGGTGCACTTCATTGACCAGGAAACATAGTTTGTTCCATCCAACCGGGTATTCAGTGATAAATTTGCTGAGGGTGCGTGTGCCATCTGGTTCATGTTTGTTTGTTTGTTTGTTTATTTTATTGGATTTATATGCCACCCATCTCCCAAAGGACTCAGGGCGGCGTACAACATTGAAAAAATACATATCACGAAAGTTAAAAAGAAATTAGATACATATCCAAAAAACAAACCCAATTAATAGAATAATAACATTTAAAAAATGAGATAAAATTAACATGCCAGGCCGGCTTGCTGGAAAAGCCAACTTTTTAGGGTGCATCGGAAGGACCGGAGGTCAGGGATTATGCGGAGCTCCAGGGGCAGCTCATTCCAGAGGGAAGGCACTCCCACAGAGAAGGCTCTCCCCCTGGGGGTCACCAGCCGACACTGTCTGGCCGATGGCACCCTGAAGAGGCCACCTCTGTGGGATCGTACTGGACGGTGGGAGGCTACTGGTGGCAGTAGTTGGTCTCGCAGGTACCCTGGGCCCAAGCCATGGAGCGCTTTAAAGGTCATAATTAATACCTTGAATCGCACCGGAAAACAACCGGCAACCAGTGCAGGCGGCCTAAAAGGGGTGTAACATGGGAGTACCTAGGTACTCCCATGATAACCTGCGCGGCCGCATTCTGGACCAACTGAAGCCTCCGGGTGCTCTTCAAGGGCAGCCCCATGTAGAGAGCGTTGCAGTAGTCCAGGCGCGAAAGGACGAGGGCATGAGTGACTGTGCACAGAGCATCCTGATCCAGGAAGGGCCGCAACTGATGTACCAGGCGAACCTGGTAAAAGCCCCCCCTGGTCACGGCCATCAGGTGTTCTTCTAAACTAAGCTGCATATCCAGGAGGACTCCCAGATTGCGGGCCTTCTCTGAGGGGGCTAAAATTTCTCCCCCTATCATCAAAGATGGAACAAATGCACTAATCGGGATGATGGAAACCACAGCCACTCAGTCTTGGATGGGGTCTTGAATTAACTGAGTTAGGTCCATAGCCGTCATGGAAGCCATGAACTCCCAAGCTGACTTGGATTTCTCGCCAATGGAAGGCAGATTGAAATCCCCCAGGATCATAAGCCTGGGGAAATCAACCGCCAATCCAGCTAATACATTCAGCAGCTTCGGCAGGGCCTATGAAATGTAGCAGGTAGACAGCTATGTAACAAACGGCCCACCTGAACTCCAAGGCCCCATTTCACAAAAAGGGACTCACACCCACTGCAAGCCCCAAGAAGGACAATCATCTCCCCGAAGCTCTCCTCAAACGCAACAAGACACCATCTTGGGCATGTGTACTCGGAAGGATTTGGCTCAGAAGTTATTTAAAAGCAAAACTCCATCTGTTTAAAAAAGAGTAAGGTAGTCACATCCCATGGCTAAAAAGGTGGCAGTGATACACATTTAAATTGCAAGGATGTATTAACTAATGTCACAATACCCCCTTTAGCTCTCCCACCCAGCTTGCCTGGGACAGGCAGGATTGTTCCTTTTTTGTTACTTTGTGATCATTTATCTTTTGGACTATTTGACTAACTGATTTGGTTTTCAATGACTTTTGGAATGTATTTGGATTACACTTAGGGTTATTGGACAATGCTTTTCAGACAAGCACTCTCCGCTAGGCCATTGAATTACATTCCTATCTTTGTTATCTGCCTAAACTGTAGTATGTTACTTCAGCTTCTGAATACTGTGCTTGTGTCATATCCCTAAAAATGATACTGCCATTCAATTGGGAGGAGGGGGGCCTTGGAGTCAATTTATTAGCCATGCCTGTGACAACTGATATTTTGCAACTGGTTTCCTGGCACCAAAATGCCTGAGATCCCATCACCTTTGGGGGGAACATTTATGATGGCCATCTGGGACGTTGCACTTTACTGTGTAACAGAAGATAGCTATGGGAATGAATGTTTATTCGGCTCTCAGAGCAGTTGATAAAGGAAACATCTTCACACTTGTGTATTGGCTAGAATCTGCATTCTAAAAAATGGGAGGGATCTCTACTGCTTTAATTCTATTTGAATTGCCTAAGGGGATTCAGATGTTGCTTTGACTTTAATGGCTTCCATTCTTCTTAATAAAAGGTTCCTTTTGAAATACTTCGTTTCAAAAGTCTTCACTTTCTTAAGTTAGGATAGGGGCCCCATACATAAAGCAACATCTCTGCAAAATGGTCAACCTGGAGAAGCAACATTTGGTCTACTGAGGAAACCCTGCAAATCATGTCCGAGCACAATAGTGAACAAGGGGAAGCTGAATGCTGGAGGGAGATGTCAACCCCCTCCCAACCGGAGGCCTGTTCCATGTACCCTGTCGAAGAGGATGAGGTGAACCTGAAGGACCCCAAAAAGCCCCGCTGGTTAATTGGCATTGGGACAAAAGATGGCTGGGATGAGAGGGCCAGAGGAGTCACCCTCACTCGTAGTAACTGAAAACTGGGGTAGAAATTGGAGCTAGAAGCCCCCTCTGATCAGGAGGAGCTAAATGAAGCCTCCCTGAGAGAGGATCATATGAAGAGACATGTCAGGGTGTGAATTCCGCCCTGTAAATTATATGAAATTGTGGCTTTTCCTTGAAGCATACTTTTTAAATAAGCAAAATAAACCCGAGATATATTCTAAGAAAAACATTTTATTGTAAAGAAAGTAAAAATACAAACTTACTAAGCTAAATAATTACATCTTGGCAGAGAGTTCCTGTTTGCCTTAGCAGACGGACAAAGGAAAGAAGGTAAAGTGAAGGTATGGAATGTATGACATGCGCAGTGAATCATTACTGATAAGAAACAGTTCATTCTACCGTATAACTCAGAATGTGGGCACAGCTGGCAAACCAAATAAACGCAGTGACACCCCTTCTTTTGAGCGGATATCATCAAATCATCAAATAAGGCTCATCTTCTTCCGTAGATACTCGTGTTCAGCTGCTGGAAGCGGTTTGTTGAGCATGTCAGCAATTTGATCATGTGTAGATACATATTGCAATTTAACAAAACCTTGTTTAACTAATTGTTTTATGTTTTGATAATGGATGTCAATGTGTCTGGACCTAGAACCTGTGAAATGTGACTCAGAAATATAAACCACCGATTCATTATCTTCCATCACGGTCATTGGTCGAATCGGATGTGTCCAAATATCTGTGATCAAAGCATCAAACCATGTTAGAGAATTACATGCATCTGAAATACAAGCATATTCAGCTTCAGTAGATGAACAAGAAACAAAATTCTGTTTTCTGTCTTGCCAGTAAACAGGACATCCGTTTAGGAACATCATGTAACCTGAACTACTTTTATGTGATTTCTTATCACTTGCCCAATCAGAATCTGCATAACACAATACTGCATAATCAGTATGTCGTGACAAGAGATTAACACTAACAGGATCTCTCACTGAAGCATCTCTTTCTGGGCCTGTGCTCTCCTCTTTTGGAGTTTGTATACTTGCCTGTGCTTGCAGTTTAGGCTTTGGTTTTATGTAATAAACACTACCAATTAGCATGGTTTGAGCAACAATATCTCCATTTTTAACTATGTAACTTGCTTTTTCGAGGTGGTGAACCTGGAACTTTAGCATTCTAGACAAGTGACTTTGACTAAGCAAATTACTGGTTGCTGTAGATATGTAATAAACATCAGGGATGAGTGCATCGAGCTCTTCAACATAAACAGTTCCTTTTCCCATGACCTTACATGGATGATTGGAGAAAGAATAAAGTTCACATAGATCAGGTTCAGGCTCGTGCATCTCTGTGAAGATTTCCTTTTTGTAGGTAACGTGCAATGCTGCACCACTGTCCAAAGTCCACAGAAGCCATCTGTCGTACTCTGGATCAGGTTGTGGATCGTTGGTTAAGGCCAATGTGGTGAGTGGAGCTTGTGGATCATGCCTTGGAACACAACGACCTTGTCTTCCGCCTCTACCTTTGCCTCTGGAGTCTGTTCCTCTGGGCTGGTACGTGACAGGAGCTGGAACTCATTGGGGAAAATCCCAGGTGTCATGTCCCATACGGTTACAGATGTAGCATCTTGGCATCCTTGGAGTGTAGGCTCTTCCTCGGAAGGGACATCTCCCTGGAGCTCTTGACAAGGGCGGTCCTCGCAAATGCGGCGTGGCTAACATAAATGATTCCTCTTCAATTAAAAGTCTGCAAACATTATTGACTGTGCGTTGAGCAATAAGCATGTGGTTAATCTTTGCAATGGCATCTTTCCATTCATAATTCAATGAGTTAATGATAATGCTGATCATTTGAACATCATCAATAAAATGGCCTCTTTCTCTCAATTCTCTTCTCATTCCTTTCAGTTTGGTCAAATGTCCACCAATTTGTTCACTAGGTTTCAATTTCGAACCATGGAATTCAGACATGAGCAAACATGAAGATTCAGTTGAAACGGGCCTGTAGCAATCTTCCAAATGGGCCCAAATTTGTTGGGCTGTTGCATTAGGCGGAAAAATAACCTGCAGTTCAGTTTCCATGGACATTAATAATGCTGTGCAAGCCTTAGTCTCTAAGTCTCTTATTGCAGGAGTCCATGGCTGGGCAGGAGGATTAAACACCATACAATGGGTACCTTCTCTGCGAAGCAAAATTGAAACCTCACTGACCCAAGCTTTATAATTCTGTCCTGACATTTTTAGTTTTGACTCATCAGTCAATGGAGCGACAAAAAATGCCTGTTGAGGAATGTGCATTTGAAATGCTTGCTGTTGCACCTGGGGTCGCTGTAATCTAATAGCTGGGGCTTGTGCTTGAGCAAGAATAAAAGCATGGCTTGCTGGAGGCTGCATTAAGTACTGTTGTGCTCTGGCACCTCCAGGGGGTGGTGAAATTGGACCTGTGGAGGCACTTGTTGTGTTGCAGCCTGAATATCTGAGTAATCTAATGACATGTGTGAAAGAGTCTGTTGCAGTGATTTGAATTCTAACGTGCATATCAGCTCTTTGCAGTAAATTATTTCTGCCAGGAGATGGTGCTGTGGTTACATCTTTTGGCTCTAATATTTCTGCCTGTGTGGCATGTGCAATTGGAGAACAAAGGAGATCATGTGGCAATTGTGACCTGTGCACATCTCTCTGTTCTGATTTGCCTGACACAATATCCTCCAGAGGTGTGTCTTAGGCTTTGGGAAAGAAGGCAAGATGGTGTTTTCAGAAATTTGAAAAGCATGGGAATCCCTCTTCTCTGACCTGAGCATGGAATAAACATTTTTGGCTTGGAACAGCTGGCGTTCATAATATTCTATTTGATTATGATAGCTTTCCATAGCTTGCTCAGAGGTGCGGAGAGAATCATACATTTCTCCCTCTGTGTGGGAGTGAAATTACTCCGGCTGTGAAAGCTTTGGCCTGGCACCAAGCATTTCAAAATCTCTAGGAGATGTTTGAGAGCATGCATAATTAGGAAGACATGTTACTGATCTCAGTCGGAATACGTCATCTCCAGAAGCAGTCCCATCTTGTTGAGATCTGTGTGAGATCTGTCCCACAGCAGATTCTTCACCCGGTCCGGTTGCATCAAGAGTTATAAATCGTTGTAGAATACTTTTCTTTTCTTCATTGGAGAGACTAAAACCATCTGAATGCCTTGCAGAAAATTCTTTTAATTTTTTTTTCTTGGACATCTTAGAAGCGTTCCTCAGTCGCTATAAATCATTTGTCTAGATTAGCCTAAATGCTTATCTTCAAAAAATAACAAAGCAAGGAAAAACCATACATCAACCATCTTCTCCTACCATATGTTGGGGTGTGAATTCCGCCCTGTAAATCAATGATGTATGGACTGTGGAATTTCCTTGTAGTATACTTTTGAAATAAGCAAAATAAACCCAAGGCATAATCTAAGAAAAAACATTGTAATGTAAAGAAAGTAAAAATACAAACTTACTAAGCTAATTGCTTACATCTTAGCAGAGCCCCTTGTCTGCCTAGCATACAGACAAAGGAATAAAGGAAAGAAGGTATGTGATGTAATGACATGCGCAGTAAATCATTGCTGATAAGAGACAGTTCATGCTGCCATATAACTCAGAATGTAGGCACAGCCGGCAAAACAAATAAATGCAGTGACAGAGAGCAGTGAGCCAGTGGTTGAACAGCGGACTAGAAAGGAGGCTGCTGGAGGCAGTGAATCGGTGGGTCACAATATATCCAGTAATTGCCTAGATCCATACTCCAATCTAAGCATCCCAATTCAGGGCCCAGGAAACTAGAGGCAATCCAACTACTGCAGCCCTGCATCCTTCAAGCCCTGCAGCCCTCCCTAGTCACCTGTCCCAGGTGGAGGACTTGTTGAGGACATTCCCGCCCCCAGCAAGATCAGCAGCCCCCCCCCCCCCCACAGCCTGCTAGCCTGGCAGCCCTTCCCAGTGGCCCATCTGTCAGAGGACAAAGAGCCTGAAGCAACCCATCCCACAAAGGGAACCAGTGGCAGAATTGGTGGAGGGAAGAAGCACAGCAACAGAATTGGTGGGGAGATCATAGCAGCAGAGATGGGCAGCACAGCAATAGAGGTGCATTGAGTTAGAATGCTCTGATCTCTAAAGCTGAGTGGCAGGCTGGCCAGAGCAGACCAGACAATGGAGCTGAGCTGACTGGAAAACTGACTGGCAGACCAAGGTAGCTGACCAGAACAAAGACAAGGCTGAAAAGACCCAAGCACCGAAAGTCAGAATGGAGCTGGCAAATAAATAGAGAAATAAAAAGAACAAGAGTAAATCATTAGAAATCAAGGAAGAATAGGATTAATAAAGATCAATCAAATAAATAAGGTAAATCTTAAATAATAAGATAGGGAGAAATTGGAGCTCAAAAACCTTTTAAAAATATAGGGAAGAAAAGGATAAATAAAACTAAAATAATAGTAAGCAAGTTAAATGAATAGCAAGTAAGAAAAAAGACAGAAAAAGGGATAGGAAAAAATAGGCATAAGTACCTAGAACATAGAAGGTAGCAACAAGGCTTAGAGCAAAGCACATCCACCAAACAAAAAAGAGGGATTTTCACATTTTAATTTTTTTTAAAAAATTATTTTTTATTTTAAAAAACAAACAAAGCAGAACAACACATACAAAACAGAACACACACACATACAAAGAAAAAAAAACTTTCCACAATTTCGTCAAGCATGTCATTTGGTTGCAAGCTTATGTGCATCAGTTTTTAAAGTTGAGAATAAAATCACTGGCTATCCATTAAACATATAAATACTTTACTGTCATTGAGCATTATGTGTTCAAATTACCATTAATATTCTTTCATTTCTAACAACCCTTATTTTCTTGAACCCATAATTTTCTATTAAGTAACAATACATCTTTATAGAATTATAATATCACTTATCTCTAAAAAAGAAAAAGAGAAATTAAGAAAAAAAAGATTCCCATTAATTCATATTATACATCATTACTTTCAATTGACCATAATGTCACCAATCATCCACAACTCCAGAAATAATTTTCCATTGTTAATCCAAGTAGAAGTTAAGTATTTCAATTCATATATATATCAGTTATTCATTACATCATCATTAGTCCATTTAATATACAAAAATCTTTCCAATATAAAATGATCATTACATACAATTATACCTAATATTCAAATCATCTCACTTTTATACATTATGTTCATTGTTGTCCTTTATGTATCGTATGAATAAGTACTCTATTTCATAACAAGAAACTTTCATAGCAATAACTGTAACTTTCTAATAAAATATGAGTAAACAGTTTCATTTCCAGGTTTTTTTGTCTAACCATTGGTAAAACAAATCCCATACCTTATAAAATTGCTTGTCTTCTAGTTCTCTAATTTCAAATGTAAGTTTACACATTTCAGCACATTCCATTATTTTCTGAATAGTTTCCTCCTGTGTTGGTATTTTCTCATTTTTCCAATTTTTGGCAAATACAATTCTAGCAGCTGTTAAAACATTTACAATCAAATATTTCAAGTCCTTGTCGTATGTTTCTGGTATTATTCCCAATAAAAAGAGTTCTGGTTTTAAGTCTATGTGTTTATGTATCATTTTCTCCAGCCATATATGTATTTTAGTCCAATATCTTTTAGCTTCTGTACAAGTCCGCCACATGTGGTAATATGTGCCCGGCGTCTGATGACATTTCCAACATTTTTCGGATTTGTTCTTAGACATTCTTGCTATTCTCGTTGGGGATAAGTGCCACCTATAAAACATCTTATACAAATTCTCTTTATATGCAGTTGACATCATCATTTTATAGTTTTGAGACCACAGTTTTTGCCATTTCTCTAGGTCAATCCCATGCCCAAAGTTTTTCCCCCAAGCTAACATAGTTTCTTTAATTTGTTCTTCCTGTAGCTTCACCTCTAGTAGGTAGCCATAAAATCTTTTGATTACTTTTTCATCAGTACCTGTTAAGATTTTATCTAATTCAGTCATTTTATCATAAAAACCCTCAATTTTTCAATCTTCATTGTATCTAGAGTGTATTTGCACATATGAATACCAATTAACTTCAATACCTTCCCGTTTCAAGTCTTGGATAGATTTGAGTTCACCCTCTGTATTTAATAATTCAGCATATCTAACTGTTTATTCCTTTTTGTATTGTCCATAATTTCCACCATCAAGATTCTTCCATCTTCATCTGTGTAAATTTGTTTCGCTGGGATTTTGTCTTTAATATAAAAGATCACTCCTCTTTTCTTACAGTCCGCCAAGGAGGTAAACATTTTTCCAAGTTTTGGTTGTACTAATAAGTGACCATCTCTTTGTTGAATATGTACTTCTTGTAAGCAAATTATATCTTATTTTAGTTTCTCTAATTTGTGAAATATTTTCCTTCTTTTAATTGTCGAATTAAGTCAATTTAAATTAATTGAAAGCAGTTTTATTCCTTCCATCATTATGTTTTATAAATGGGATTTATAGCCCTAGTTGATCTTGGTTACCGTTGTTCTCTAATCTGTACACCCCCTACAGCACCTTCTTCAGTTTCAATCCCATCTATGGCACCCTTCATTTTCTCAGTTTCAGTCATGGGTATATAATACAATACAATACAATAGTAGAGTTGGAAGGGACCTTGGAGGTCTTCTAGTCCAACCCCCTGCCTAGGCAGGAAACCCTATACCGTTCCAGACAAATGGCTATCCAACATCTTCTTAAAGACTTCCAGTGTTGGGGCATTCACAACTTCTGGAGGCAAGCTGTTCCACTGATTAATTGTTCTAACTGTCAGGAAGTTTCTCCTCAGTTCTAACAGTTGCACCGGTAGTTCTTCTTTTCCAGACTTTTTGGCCTTTCCTCTCAAATGTTCTGAAAAAGCTTCAGCTTTTTCAATTGTATTGATTCTGTACCTTTGTCCTTTCCATTGAAATATTAAACCTTCCAGTATCAGCCATCTATAGTTAACTCCTGTTTTGAGTAAAATTGTGGTCAGAAATTAATATTTTCTTCTCTTCTCTCTTACTCTTCTTGGGATTTGCTTTAAGACTACAATCTCCTTGCCTTTCTATTCCAATTTTCTATCTCTTATTTTCTGCAATATTTGTAGTTTCAGTGATTTTTTTAGTAAATCTTACATGGACTTCCCTTGGGAGAGAATTTCTCATTGCATATCTTGTATTTACTTGAAATGTCTCATCTATGCAATCCAACATCTTCTCTTGAGATATCTCTAATACCTCCGTCACAATTTCAGATATTATTTGTGGCAGGTTTTCTCCCTTTTCTTCTATTATATTTTGAAATCTTAAGAAGTATTCAGAGCGCTCCATCTCCCATCCTATTATTGCACTGCTTTCTGTTTCCATTTCACTAAATCTACAGTCAAATTCTTCATCCCTCTTCTCTCTTTGTTCCTCTCTTTCAGCAATTTTTTGCATTATGTCTTCTTGTTTTATCATCCATTGTTGTATGGTCTCTATCTTTCCCTCTGTTTGTCCTGTTTTTTGTTCCATATTCCCAATTTGCTGATCCATTGTCTCCATCCTCTTTTCCATATTTTCAGACTTCTTTACCAGCGTATCTAGTTTTTCATCAGTGCTTATTTTTGTATTGCCTGCATAATTGCCTCTAGTGATGTGGCCTTCTCTTTTTCCTGCTGGATCATCTTTGTATTGATCTTTGTCCTCCTGCCAGGGAAGAGGCAGGGGTCATTGTTTCAGAGCCCACTGGTGTTATCTTTCTACTCATCTTCCTAATTTATTCTCTCTTTTTCTTTTTGTAGCTCAATCCAGTTGAAATTAACTGTAGGAGAGAAAGGGAAAAAAGAAGGAGGAAGGAAAGAGAGAGGAGAGCAAAAAGTGTATAGAATAAGAAAAAGAGTAGGTAGGGAGGTAGGGGAAGTAAGCAGGGAGGTTAAAAAAGGATATAGAAAATGTGGTTAAAAAATAAAAGAAGAAAAAGAAAAAGACCATAAAAATCTTAACCACCTTGTCCAATTAGTTCCAGATCTTAAGGTCCAATTTTTAAAAAGGAAAAAGGAAAAAAGAAAAGCAAGGGAATTGGAATCTTATTTTTAAAAAGCATGGATAAAAGAAGAGAAAAAGAAGAAGAAATTTGCTTGCAGTATCCTTTAGTTTAGTCCATTTAGATTTGGAAACAAACCATCCAGATGTCTCATATGTCTCAAATATCTCAAAAGGGTAGAAAGAGGAACAAGAAAAAGAACAATCTTCAACACTTCAAAACTTCAAGGCTTCAACAAAAAAAAATGAAGTAGGGTGAGCAAAAAAAAAAAATCACATCCCAGGCAGAATAATATAAACACTGTCAGCCAAAAACAGGGAGGAAAGAGTTCAAAGTTTTTGTTGTTTTTTTTCCTTTTTGATGTAGAGACCTTTCCAAGGTCAGTCCAATTTTCCTTTAAGCATTTTCATTCATCTTCCAAAATAGGATTCCAGACACTAAAGTTCCACAAGAAACACCTGCGTAAACAACTGTGATTCTTGCCTCTTATCAGGTCTTAACCTTGAATGAAAGAATTTCTCTCTAAACAATTGCAACAATAAGATTTGGTAACATTGACTTCTGGTTCCGGTGGCTGACGGCGACGGGCAGAGACTGCTCGCCCCGCGCATCCCCGGTGGGCTCCCCACCCCTTGGGGGGCACAGGACGCCCCGGAGAGGCATTCTGCTGGAGGAGCGGTGCGGTGGGAGGACCCCTGCATCGGCGGCGGCTGTCGGGGGGCTCTCGCTTCGCTCCAGGCACCGAGGAGCACGAAGGGGAGGCGCGCTGAAGCGTCTTCGCTGTGAGGCTGTCTGGAAGAAAAAAAGAAAGCTGAAGGATGCGGCGGCGGTGCGGTGAGGTGTAGACTCCCTTCATACCTATCACCAACTCTAAAACTTGTCAGTTGTGTTAATTGGAACTTTTGGCTAACTTGGAGAAGTGCGGCTGGAGGGGAGGGGGATTTCCCCCCCCCTTGGACAAGCGGTTAGAAACAAACGTGCTCGTAGCCCCAAGGGAAGGAGGAGGGGGAGAGCCAAACCAAAGAGGTCACACTCCAACTAAATGGATCTTCAGATTTAAACCTTTAGGTTTTAAGACAATGCGATCTGGAAGCCTTGGGAACTTTGAATTTTGAAAACTTTATTTGTTGCCTCAGTACCCGAAGTTGGCAGGGCAAGATGACACACTTCCGTTGTCTTCATGAAAGGTGAACTTGACTCCACCTCTTAGCTTCAGGCTTCCGGTCTTTGTCTCCATGTTATTTGGATAATTCTCTTGTGGATTGTTTGTTTTTAAACTTTCTGGAGTGAAAAATGCCTGTTCCCTGCCAGGGTGATTAGAGAGTTCTCTTGTGCCTGGTCTCTCTACCCCCCGAACTCCCTTGGCTGCTCTACCACTCTGACTGATTCCTCTCTATACTGAGTGGACCCTTTATTACTAACAATGACATCTAAAAGACCACCTCCTGGAATGTCCGGCTTTGCTGCCTCTGCCCCGACATCTGCAACCTCAAGTCCGAGTACACAATCAACATTGACAGCCTTTAAACAAGCTAAAACTACGGACTTGGAGTTTCATCAAATGTTTCAGCAAATTCTACAGGGACAAGAGGAAATAAAGAAACAACTGAAGGAGATGAAAGAAGAAATTAGAGGGAACCAGGAAAAAATTAATAAGAACTCACAGAGACGGGATCTCTTGGAGCGGGGGGTGGCTGAGATGAGGGGGGGGTAGAGGGCGTGCAGAAGGGAAACAAAGAGCTTGACACCCAACAAATGAAAATAGAATTTGAGAGAATGTCTTTTTATCTTAGGTTTCAAAATGTGATGGAGACAGATGATGAAAACATAAGGGACATCTTGACAACTATTTTGGCTGAGTATATTCAGAAAGAAAAACAACAGATGGGGTGGGAAATAGACCTGGTTTATAGAGTGAACTCCGCATATGCTAGAACACACAATGTCCCCAGGGAGGTACACATTAAATTTCTTAGGAAAAGCACAAGAGATGAAATTCTGAATACACAAAGGGGACAAGCCCTGACATACAAAGATAAGGAGATAACCATACTGAAACAGATCCCCAAGAAAGTGAGGGAGAAAAGAAAATATTATTCGCAATTGGCGAATAAATTATACCAGAAGGGGGTGTGGTTTCGTTGGTTGCTGCCTGAAGGTATGTTAATATTCTGGGAGGAGACAAGGGTCAGAATTAATACACCCATAGAGGTGCAGGCCTTTATGGAAAAAAATAAACTACTCCTAGAAAAACCAGAAGATATCCCAGTAGATGCACAAGACACGGGAGGGGCCGGAGCACTGCCAACGGGGGGAGATGGGGCGACATCAAGAAAGCTCAGATCACACAAATAAGTAAGAAAATCCACATGACATAAATTGACTGAAATTATTAATGAATTTACCACACTGACTATATGTTATTATGTAATATTTGAATGCTATGCAAATGTACACCATGAGTCTGGAGGGGGGGTATACCTACCGCAGTTTGCGGCTGCCACAATTTGTAACTTTCCCCATACCTTTTCCTTTTGTAAAACACCAAAAAACCAATAAAACTTTGTTTAAAAAAAAAAGATTTGGTAACATTGTTTCAAGATCCACTAGGTGGCAGTGTTAAATTGTATCCAGTCCCAAGCCCCTTAAAACTCTGCCTTTAAAAAGAGATATTCCAAAGGGAAAAAAAGAAAACCAAGAGCTAAAGAAATAATAAAAAAGGGAAAGAGAAAAAGAATCTTTAAGGTTCTAACTATATCGCTCCTGACGGGTTTTTTATTAATTGAATTTATTTATTGGGTTTTTTAAATATTGTGACTTTTTAATTGTTTTAATTGTTAATTGTTTAATTGTTTTTTAGCTATCAGCCTACCTCCTCCTTGTATACGTCTTATATACGTCCTTGTTATATGTATGTCCTGTCCAGATTTGTATTGTATTGTATTGTATTTTGTATTTTAGTTGTTTTATTGTACGCCGCCCCGAGTCCTTCGGGAGAGGGTGCAGCTTAGAAATAAATATTGATTGATTGATTGAAGGTATAATTTAAAAAGGAATAGTTCCAGTCAAATCACTTCCAACAATCAAAAAGTTAGGAGTAAAGAGAAGGCTTCAGCAACGAATCCATATTAAGTTGTAACAAAAGTCCAGTCTGGCTTCTGGCAATAAAAAGGGGGGGAAAACCAAATGGATGGTTTCAATTAACCATGCTCAACCCACGGCTAATTCTCTGGTTATACTCTATTTTCCTTAAGTCTCCAAGTTTAGGGTGTTCTCTTTACCATAAGAAAAAAACTTTATAGAAAGTCTCACCAAAACGGCATGCTTCTCTCTCCTGCTCTTGCTTTGCGGAGATGTCAGCAGCTTCGGCAGCCTAGGTGCTGGCTCTTGATCGCTGGCAAAAGGGTTTTTCCCCCCAGTCTCCAGAGACTTTGCAGGTGTCTCTGGATCCCCCGGGCTTTCCCCTACCTCCCACCCTCTCTTTGGGATGGCTTGGGTGCAGATCAGACCGTCCAGGCAATCGGAATTCAATGCCTAATCCGGAGTAACCAGAAAGCCGCTGTAACGCTGCGACATGTAGCTCCTCCCATCCACATTTTAAATTTTTAAACCTTACAACTTTTAAATTTTGAAAACTTTAAATGTACTATTACATGTTTAAAGTATTAATGTCAGATCTGTGAATCTGCCATTCTTCAGGAGAAGAACCAGGGATCCTGATTACATTTAAACTTTATTATACTTTGTATACTTTTATACTTTATTGATTTCTCTCTTATCTATCCTGCATCCTGTAACCATTGATTTATAACCTGGTGCCTAGGTACTTGGCATTTTCTCACCTTTTGGAGAATGTAAGGGGAGGGAGGGCCATGTGGGTTGTATTGCTCGAAAGCTGGCAGAGGGTAACCCCGAAAAAGTTCCCTTATCACTTTCTCAGAGTGGCCAGTATAATAACATCTTCACACCTGTGGATTGGCTGAATCCACACTGGACTGTTGGGAGGAGTTTCTAATTCCTTTTATTCTAACTGTATGGCCTGAGGGTCCTCAGAGCCTGCTTTGATTTTGTCCTGCTATCACACCTGTTCAATAAAAGATTCCTTTTGAAATGCATAGTGTCAAGAGTCTTTACTTCTGGTTCCAGCTGCGGTTCGCGATGGGCAAGCTTTGCTCACCCCTTGCACTCCTGGTGGGCTCCCCTTTGATCGGGGGGGGGGCACAGGACACCCTGGAGGGGCTCCTGCCGAGGGGGCAGCATAGTGGGGGATCTCCTGTGTCGGCGGTGCCCCCCCGCATCACCCTAGGCACCAGGAGGCAAGAGGGGAGGCGCCGTGGCATCTTCGCGTTGAGGCAGCCAGATGAAACCTAAGATTCGAAGGACACAGTTGCTGTGTGGTGAGATGGAGATACCCCCCGTTCCCTTTGATGATTGAATGAAAATAGACTGTCAGCTATTTGGAAAGATCTTCAATTCGTGGCTGGGAAGTGTGATTGGAGGGAGGGGGATTCCCCCCCCCTTGGACAAGCGGCTTGAAACTGTTTTGCTCCCTGCCCCCAGAAGAGGAAGGGGGGAGCCTTGGAATGGAATCACCCTCATAGCAAAAAGCAGATTTCCTTTACTGCAATTGTGAAATGAGGTGATGATCTGTTTTATTTTGAAAACTTTGAAAACTTTTGCCTTTGGATCCCGGAGCTGGCAGGGCAAGATGGCACACTTCTGTTGTCTTTATGTACTTTGAAATTTGACTCCACCTACAGAAGTTGCTGGCATTTTGTCTTTGTCTCCGTGGCACTCAGAGAAGTCTCATGTTACATCTTAACCTGGACTTGGAACAAAGGACTTTATTGCTTTATTACCTAGGTCCCTTTATTACCTAGGTCCCTCCCTGCCTCGTGATCTCTCTCGGCTACCTACCTCCCTAGTTGCTTCTTCTCTGTATTGACATTTTCATCTCTGAGCTTTGATTACCACAATGCCACCCAAAAGACTACCACCGGGGAAGCCGGGATTTGCGGGCTCCGCCCCAACATCCTCAATGTCCAGCCCCAGCGGACAACAGACACTAACTTCTTTGTTCCAGCCCAAGCCCTCTGAGGTGGACTTTCAAAGGGGCAGGAGAAATTAAAAAATCAATTGAAAGAAATGAATGAGCAGATCAGAGAGAATAAAGACCATGTGACCCAAAACTCACAGAGACTGGAACTTTTGGAGGAGGGGACGGCTGAGATGAGAAGAGAGGTGAAGGGAGTGCAGAAAGGAAATCAAGAACTGGAGAACCACCAGATAAAAACGGAATTTGAATGAATGTCCTTCTTTCTTAGGTTCCAAAATGTATTTATTTATTTATTTATTTGCACTTCTAGACCGCCCCCTCTCCCAAAAGGGACTCGGGGCGATGTACAGTCCACACAGCAAATACATCATCCACAGTAAAATTCATTAAATAGATAAACAGATGAATAAATAAATATGGAGGAAGTTAAAAGAAATAAAAGAACTGTACAGCAAGAATATAAATATGGCTTTAAAACCCCTAAAATCAATTAAATTTAAAACAATACCCTTAAAATACCAGTTAAAAATATATTTCCAGGAGGTAACAGTTATAACAGTTATAATTATGCCAGGCCAGCTAATCGGAACAGGTGAGTCTTCATTTTTTGTCGGAAGGAGCGGAAGTCCGTGGTGGTTCTAATATCGGGGGGGAGGTCATTCCAGAGGGTTGGGCCCATCACAGAGAAGGCCCTACTCCTTGGCGCCGCCCGCTGGCATTGCCTAGTGGACGGCACCTGGAGAAGCCCCTCCCTGTGAGAGCGAATTGGCTGCAGGGATGTATGTGGGAGGATGCGATCCCGCAAGTAACTAGGTCCTGTGCCATGGAGCGCTTTAAAGATGGTGATCAGAACCTTGAAACGCACCCGAAAAACCACAGGCAGCCAGTGCAGCTCGCGCAGGAGTGGTGTTACATGGGAGTATCTGGTACTCCCCATGACAACCCGCGCGGCCGCGTTCTGGACTAGCTGCAGTCTCCGGGCGCGTCCCAAGGGAAGCCCCATGTAGAGAGCATTACAGTAGTCTAGCGAGATGTCACCAGCGCATGAGTGACCGTGCGTAGGGCATCCTGGTCCAGTAGGGGGCACAATTGGCGCACCAGGCGAACCTGGTGGAACGCCCCCCTTGCCACGGCTGTCACATGGTCATCCATTGACAGCCGGGCATCTAGGAGGACGCCCAAATTGCGCGCCCGTTCCACAGGGGGCAATTGCTCGTCCCCTATGGCCAGCGATGGAGTCAGCTGGCTGAACCGAGGTGCCGGTAGCCACAGCCACTCAGTCTTGGAAGGGTTGAGCTTGAGTCTGTTGTCCCCCATCCAGACCCCGACGGCTTCCAAACACCGGGACATCACTTTGACAGCCTCGTTGGGATGGCTTGGGGTTGAGATGTACAGCTGGGTATCATCAGCGTACAGATGATATTCAACCCCAAAACCACAGATGATCTCGCCCAGCGGCTTCACATATGCGTTGAACAGAAGGGGTGAGAGGACCGACCCCTGTGGCACCCCACAAGAGAGTGGCCTCAGGGTCGACCTCTGCCCCCCTGTCAACACATATTGCATCCGGCCAGAGAGGTAAGAGCCGAACCACTGTAAAACGGTGCCTCCGACTCCCATCCCCTCCAGCCGGCGCAATAGGATACCATGGTCGATGGTATCAAAAGCCGCTGAGAGGTCTAATAGGACCAGGATAGAGGAACAACCTCTATCTCTGGCCCTCCAGAGATCATCAACCAACGCGACCAAGGCTGTCTCTGTGCTGTGCCCGGGTCAGAAGCCGGACTGGCGTGGGTCTAGATAATCGGATTCATCGAGGTGACGTGGAAATTGCTGCGCCACCACATTCTCAACAACCTTCGCCAGGAAGGGAAGGTTGGAGACTGGACGATAATTAGCTAGCTCCATTGGGTCAAGTGAAGGCCTCTTGAGTAAGGGTCTCACCACCGCCTCTTTCAAGGCAGTTGGTAAGGATCCCTCACCCAATGAGGCGTTCACCAGGCCCAGAAACCAGCCTCGTGTCACCTCCCAGGATGCCAGTACCAACCAGGAGGGACACGGGTCCATTGAACATGTGGTGGGTCGCAGCCGTCCACGCAACCTGTCTAAGTCCTCGGGGGCAACAGAGTCAAACTCCTCCCAGAGTGGTCTCACAAGACTCGCTGTTGACGGCCCGTCCAGTCCACTGGAGGGGGCCCATCCGCTTCGGATCTGAGCGACTTTGTTCTGCAGATATTCCCCAAGCTCCTCTGCTCTTCCCTGTAAGGGTGCCCCCCGCGTCTCTTGCGACAAGAGGGAGCGGGTCACCCTAAACAGGGCGGCAGGGCGGTTATCCACAGACGCAATGAGAGCGGCACAATGTCTGCGTTTGGCCGCTCTCAATGCCACAAGGTAGGCTCTTACCTGTGCTCGGTCAGACTCGGAGCGTGAGGACCTCCACCTGCTCTCTAGATGTCTCCTATGGCGCTTCATCACCCTCAACTCCTCAGTATACCAAGGAGCCCGGGTGGGTCGCTGCCGTAGGAGAGGTCGCAAAGGCGCAACCCGGTCCAAGGCCCCAGCCGTCGCCC
Organism: Natrix helvetica; assembly: GCF_964273705.1. Classification (NCBI taxonomy): domain Eukaryota; kingdom Metazoa; phylum Chordata; class Lepidosauria; order Squamata; family Natricidae; genus Natrix; species Natrix helvetica. The sequence goes on along the minus strand of NC_138550.1, from coordinate 66,448,388 downwards.
TATTCCAGGCGGCCACTAGGTCCTCCCACCGAGCGCGGGTCAGGGCTACAGGTAGTGGCCCAAGCTCCGTCTGGAACCTATCCGGTTCCATCAGGTGCTTGGGGCGGTACCAGCTTGGACAAACTGGCTCCGCCTCCTCGCAGTGGAGGGTAGCGCCAGGGAAGTCTAGCCGGAGACATGAGTGATCTGACCATGACAGGGGAATAATATCTAAATCCCCTATTCCCAGATCACTCGTCCACTGCTCAGATACAAAAACAAGGTCCAGTGTGTGGCCACCTTCGTGTGTGGGGCCCTGAATTAGTTGGGTCAGGCCCATGGCTGTCATGGAAGCCATGAACTCCCGAGCCACCTTGGATGCTGCTCCCGCCGACGGCAGGTTGAAATCCCCCATAACCAAAAGTTTGGGGATCTCCACCGCCGTCTCCGAGATCAGCTTGAGGAGCTCGGGCAGGGCCACTGACGTATAGCGAGGAGCCAAGTATACAATCAGCAGACCCCACTGCCTCCCTGGGCCCCATTTCACACCTAGTGACTCACATCCGGGTATCTGAGGGACAGTGAACTCCCTCGGCTCTAGACAGTCCCGTATAACTACCGCCACCCCTCCACCCCTACCCAGGGCCCGAGGCTGATGGAATGCATGGAAACCCGGTGGGCACATTTCCACGAGGGGTAACCCACCCTCATGACCCAACCAGGTCTCCGTTATTCCTGCAAGGTCCAGCTCCCCCTTAGAGATCAACTCATTAATGAGGGGGGCCTTGTTGGTCACGGACCTTGCATTGCAAAGCACCAGCCGCAGGCCCTGTCTCTGTAGTTCCCGACCACCTAGGTTGCGGGGGTTGGTACGAACAACCGGGCGTAGCCAGCAGCCACGGTCTCCCAACCGACCTTGTGATCTTCTCTTGTCCTCGCATCCCCCCTCCCCGCGACCGTTGTAATAAAACAACCCTCTACTGGAATAACTTGTTCCCTCTCCCCCCCACCCCGCTCACTTCCCTCCTGGACTCACCTGTTCGTCTGGCACTGACTTCCCTCCCGGCCTGGTTATCCCCCCCCCTTCCCAGAACCCCCTAAAAACAATACAAAACATTTGGATAAAAAGCCCCTCAGCTTCCTCTTCTTCCACCTCTCGGGGTTCACAAACCCGTCATCAAGGCTGGCCCTTGAGAGAGCCAAGGGCCATGCCTGCGAGAGAGGGGCCTCCCGCAGGCGGAACAGGTCTAACCTCGAATAGATTGATGAGTTGTTAACAGTCCCAGTATGGTAAGGGTGCTGATAATACAAAGTTAATAGTTAATAGCCGGTAGGGCTAGAGTCTCAATGGAGGACGGGGGGGGGGGGTTGGTGTCCAGATGGTACTTGGAGGAAGGGGGAGGAGGGCGGGAAGTGTTTGAATATCCCAGATGGTGGAGGAAAGCAAAGGTGGTAGAAGATGGTAAAAGGGTAGGTGATAGTTCAGCTGGTTCCAGGTGGATGTCATCCAGGTGGATGTGGCCCCCCGATGGGTGGGGGGGCATTCTTGGCCCAGTTGCTTGGCTCCTAGTGTTAGCCTACTAGCGTTAGCAGGGCCCGGCAGGGGCATGGGAGCAGCCAGGAACAGCAAAATATCTTAAAGGAGTCCCTGGCTGCGGCTCCCTCCACTCGTCCGTCGCTGCAGCCGTCTCCCTTTGTCTCTTCCAGCTGCCTCCGGCTGCTTCCCAGCCCTGCTCACCTCTCTGGTGTCTCTCCAGTGCCCCGTTGTTCCTCCGGTGCCCTCCGGTGCCCTCCGGTGCCCTCCGGTGTCTCTGGAGTCTCTCCGGTGCCTTCGGTGCCTCCGGAGCCTCTCGCCCCCTCCTCCTTACTTTCTTCTGGCTTTTTGTCGGCTTTTTCGACTGTGAGCGCTCGCGCCGCCAGCGCAACCGCACCGCGCAGTCGCCATTGTTTTCTCCTAGCCGCTTGCAGCCCTCCGTTCCTCCTCTCCCTCCGATCTTCACCGATCACCCTGGCAGGCCAAAACAAGCCCAAAACATGCCTGGGTGGTCGGGCTATCCAACTCTCGGCCCCCTCCGATGACGTGGGGGCCGGCAGCAATCCCCTGCCCGGTTGGGAGCTCCATGATACTCCTGGAGCTCAAGAGGCAACCGCCATCGCTGGAAGCTCCTCCTCCTCTGAGGCTGATGATGAAAATTTGAGGGATATTATGGCAAATTTATTGGCTGAATTTATTGGAAAAGACAGAAAACAGATGGGGTGGGACATGGACCTGGTTTATAGAGTAAATTCAACATATGCTAGAACACACAATGTTCCAAGGGAGGTACACATCAAATTTCTTAGAAAGACCACAAGAGATGAGATTCTGAGTGCACAAAGGGGGCAAACATTAAAATATAAGGATAGAGAAATAGCCATTCTGAAACAGATCCCAAAGAAAGTTAGAGATAAAAGAAAAAAATATTCGCTCTTAGCGAATAAATTATATCAGAAAGGGGTGTGGTTTTGATGGCTGTTGCCAGAAGGTATGCTAATATTCTGGGAGGACACGAGAGTTAGAATCAACATGACCACTGAGGCTGAGGCATTTATGGAAAAAAATAAAGTCCTCCTAGATAAACCTAATGACACTACACCGGACATACAGGACACGGGAGGTGCCGGAGCCCTGCCAGGGGGGTGGGGGAGAAGAGGCAACATTGAGAAAACTCAGATCACAAAAATGAACTTGAAAATCTGTGTGATACAAAATAATTGAAACTATCTTAAGATAAAAGTTTATTGCTGACAAAATAGTACCAAGTAATAACAAACCAATGTATTAGTAAATGAAAGTTATGAGAATGGGAGGGAGGGCCATTTCCTGCATAATGTAACTGTCAAAATTTGTACTTCATCCATTACCCCTTTCCTTGAATATTTTGTTTTAAAAACCAATAAAATTTTGTTTAAAAAAAAAAGAGTCTTTACTTTATTGAATAAGGAGGAGAGGATGGGCCTTACAATTAACTTAAATTTTTCTTCTGAAAACTGGCAAAATCTTTGCCAGAGAAATAAAAGAAAGAGAGAGAGAGACAAAGATAGAAAGAGAAAGAAAGAGAAAGAAAGAGAAAGAAAGAGAAAGAAAGAGAAAGAAAGAGAAAGAAAGAGAAAGAAAGAGAAAGAAAGAGAAAGAAAGAGATATAAGGAAAGAAAGAGAGAAAGAAAGAAATAAGGAAAGAGAAAGACAGAAAGTGGGAGAGAGCAAGACACAAGAAAGAAAGAAAGAAAGAAAGAAAGAAAGAAAGAAAGAAAGAAAGAAAGAAAGAAGAAGAAGAAAGAAAAAAGAGAACTTATGACCACAATTGAGTCCAAATTTTGGTTCCTAAGCAAGAGCGTTGTTAAGTTAGTTTCACCACACTTTACAGGTTGGCCATGCCCAGTCGGTCACATGACCACCAAGCCATCACCACAAAATAGGACACATCCACAAAATAAGCCATGCACACAGAACCAGTAGTAAAAAAAAATTGAAACCCACCCCTGGAGAAAATCCTCTGTATAAAATCTCATAATGTTGGCTATAATCTATATTTTCTTCAGATGATGCCAGCTAATAATTAATAACCAGTATATGGAACGAATGAGTATTACTATTCATAGCATTATTCATTCTGTACTACAACATCAGCCTTTCTGGAAATATTAGGAATAGGAAAAACTTTAATAATGACAGCAATGCTTAAGAAGCATGTTTGGTGAAGTAGAATCACAATAATTTTGTTCTATATAATTAAAATGTAATTTTATTTCAGGTAGCTCAGGGCCATGAAGATGTCTGCTTGTATATTTTCATAAGCATATATCTGTGATAATTCTACATTGATAATAATAATATTTCAAAAAGAGGAACATTAGAATTCATGGTTCTATGGTCGCATATTTTTTTTTCATTATATAAAGTTAGAAAAAAGGGGACTCTGACCAGAAGCACCACAGCAAGACAGACTGCAAATACCTGGCAAAATCTTCCACATCCTTAAATGAATTACCAAACATTTTAAATTATTTTTTTCTCTTTCTTCAAACATATTGAAAGAAAATCTACTACTTTTAAATATTTTTACTCTTAAAATAACCAGTAAAAAGAAACAAACCAATAGAACAGGTGACTGATATTATTATCGTATGGAATATATGTTCCATTTATGTGCTTATGCCCAAACAACACCCAAATTATATATATATTAAATGTAAACTATGTGAATTGTTAGAGGAAAAAGTAAGGGATCTAGAGGCAACCTACGTTCCCTCTAAGCTGCGCGGCTGCGCTAGTGCGCACTTGAAAAGAAAATGCCGCGCAGTAGCTTCCAACTTCCGCGCAGTGTTTTTTAGCATGATGAATCCTCGGCTCTGCCAGCTGCCTTCCTCCCCCAAAATGTAACTACCCAGCCAGGGAGAGCAACAAAGCCGAAATGACACCATTCAATTCAGGACCAAGAGGAATCAACAAGGTGGGCAGGTAACCCCCCCCCCCCACCTGCCACCGGCAGCAACCCCTGTCTCCGTTCAAACTTGTCGCGGAGTGGCTGCCAGTTCTGTCTTTCAGCAGGCCCAGCCAATCACCACCTGAGCAACTTAAAGGCAGTCATGAATAATAAGTGTCTCCCGGGCCCTCGGGGATAGACTCGGCCTCCGCAGAAGGAAATGCGCGATGGATGGAAGAGAGGGAGGGGCGGTGGAGAGGGAATTGCGGCGGCAGCTTGTGTCTCAGTTCGGATGCATTTTGCCGTGTGGCCTGGCGAGCGCTGGGGCTGCTCCTGGTGGTTGCCTCCTCTTTCCCTCTGGGTAGAGCAGAGCGCTTCAATCGCCCGGCACCTGCAGCCCCCGTCACTTATTGCCGTTTATCCAGGACTGCTTTTAAAGCTCTGAGCGTGTAAGGCAGACGGCGAGTCCGCAAATAGTTTTCCTGAAAATAATCTCCACTTAACGGAGAGGGGCTTCCTTGTGATAACTGTGAACAGGACCACCGGCCCCGAAGGGCTGCTGGAAGCACATTAGAGCACCCTGCCTTTGGGGAAGCGGTTGGATTTCAGGTTCCCGATCGGTCTGTTGCACATATCTATTGGAAAGTATAGGCGCGTAACACACACACACACACACACACACACACACACACACACACACACACATTTAGTCTGGGAGGGGATTTCTTTCTGTTTGATTCTGAAAGTGTAGGGTCATATACCTCTTTCCCTTAGCTATCAGGGGAAGGCTTTGCTGACACTTGCATGCTGTCATTATCTATTTTCTTTTTAAATGCTTTGAATTAGTCTTCTGTTTTTTTTACCAATGGCACCAGAGAAGAAAGGGATAATTTTCAGGAAACAGAAAACTGACCTAATGTATTGGTTTGCCTCTTTTATGCATCTTTGTCTGAAAGTCTGAAAATTAGTACTTCAACATTTCATCACACATTCCATGCATTATTATATCATTTGCGTATGAAAAGGCTGTATATTAAATGAGCCATTTAATATATTGAAAACCAACTTTATTTTCTGTTGGTTCATCCTCTCAAAGGTGACTGATCAGATTTCTTTAGCAAGTTCAAATTGGCTAACCTCCATGTAGTTTGTTTTGGCAGCAGTACAGAGTCTACTAGTTTTGGGGGGATCAGCCATGGTCAGCTAGGTGATACCATCCATAGTATTGATACAGCAAATGGTTCCAGTTCTTGGATCATCATATAAAAACAAATGGTTAAATATATTTTACAGCCAGCCAATATATAAATGTTGTATACATGCAACTCAATAAATAATAGGTTTGTTTCTTTATGTACCCCAATTGCTAATCTACATCAATTGGTAATTTATTCATCACTTGCTAATATCACTGCAGACTATTGGATAGTAAGGGGGAAAGTATGAAGCATATAAAGTAATTCATAGTATGGAAAATGTGGATAGATCCTTTTCCCATAGAGAGTCATCCATTGAACTTGAATACAAGTAGTCCTCAACTTACTATATATATTACATAGTCATATATTATATAACAGTTTTAATTAAGCGGGTATCTTGAATAAACATAACTTTGAATTTCAAATAACACTGATTTTGTTGTCTTGGGTGACATCTGTGAAAAAAATTCAGGTGCTCAGGCATGAAAATGTGCCGCTCAAACACTATACTTTTCCGCTCACACTGAAAAAAAATTAGAGGGAACATTGGAGGCAACTCTAGCCAAACTCCAACCTATGCAAGAAAGCTATACCCAAATTGAACCAAATAATGAACAAATAAGTCTCAGAGGATTTGACCCTGCTGATAAACCCTTGAAGGACGACAAATGGAGGTATGTTACACATAGAAGGAAACACAAAAATCAAAGAAAGAAGCAGCATACATATAACAAACCCCTACTGCCCAATCTAACCCAACCAAGAGTAGCACCATTAAAACTGAGCAATTTATTTCTCAGCCTGGATGAACATATGCAGACCCACAATTTCCCCTGCCAAGAAAACATGCAGACACCTAGAAAAGAGACAGCATCAAATATCCCTTAAAAAGTCACATCAACAAACACATCTGATATTAACAGAAAAGCACCCCAGAGTGCACACACACACCGAAAAAGGAAGGTGGGTGTTGGTGATAGGAGATTCTATTCTTAAAGGAACAGAACAGAATGTCTGCAGACCAGACATACAATCTAGGGAAGTATGATATCTCCCTAGAGCAAAAATCAAAGATGTGGCTGAGAACCTAACCAAAATAATTAGGCCCAGAGATTAGGCCCCCTAATCTGAAAATAAGAAAGAACATCCTGCTGTCCTGCTGGTCCTGCACGGCTCAATTCCAGGGCGGTGAGATATTCTTTCTTTCAGTGGGATATTCTTTCTTCAGGTCAGGTGGTGCACATGTGCAGCAGTCCTGGGACATCCACCTGTCACCTGCCCTCCTGGAGCACTTTTTTCTCCTGCTGCTGAAAAAAAGAATATCCCGCTGTCCATTGGTGCTACCATGGTTGATCCAGCCAGGGGAACAGTCCTCCGAAGGCAGGGTGTGCTCTGCCACCACCACTGCCACTGCTGCTGTCAGGCAAATCCACACAGGAGAACTCCCCAGCTCCCACAGGCAGAGAGCCCAGGCAAGTTCTCCCCCCACTGCCGCCACCACCGCTATGCTACTGCCGAGCACGTCCATGCAGGATAACTCCCTGGGAAGGGCTCCATCTATGTGCCCAGACCAGGTGTGTGTGTGTGTGTGTGTGAGAGAGAGAGAGAGAGAGAGAGAGAGAGGAAGGAAGGAAGGGAGAGAGAGAGAGAGAGAAAAGAAAGAGAGAGACAAATATAGAAAGAAAAAGAAAAAGAAAGAAAGAGAAAGAAGGAAAAAGAAAAAGAAAGAAAGAAAGAAAGAAAGAGTAAGAGTGAAAGAGAAATAAGGAAAGAGAAAGAAAGAAAGTGGGAGAGAGAGAAACACAAGAAGGAAAGAAAGAAAGAAAGAAAGAAAGAAAGAAAGAAAGAAAGAAAGAAAGAAAGAAAGAAAGAAAAAAAGAAAAAAAGAAAAAAAGAAAGAGAACTTATGACTGCAATTGAGCCCAAAATTTTGGTTGCTAAGCAAGAGCATTGTTGAATGAGTTTCACCACATTTTACAGGTTGGCCATGCCCAGTTGGTCACATGACCACCAAGCCATGCCCACAGAACTGGTAGTAAAAAAATTGAAACCCACCCCTGGAGAAAATCCTGTGTATAAAATCTCATAATGTTGGCTATAATCTATATTTTCTTCAGATGATGCCAGCTAATAATTAATAACCAGTATATGGAATGAATGAGTATTACTATTCATAGCATTATTCATTCTGTACTACAACATCAGCATTTCTGGAAATATTAAGAATAGGAAAAACTTTAATAATGTCAGCAATGCTTAAGAAGCATGTTTGGTGAAGTAGAATCACAATAATTTTGTTCCATACAATTAAAATGTAATTTTATTTCAGGTAGCTCAGGGCCATGAAGATGTCTGCTTGTATTTTTATTTTATTTTATTTCTTAGATTTTTAAACCGCCCCCTCTCCCAAAAAGATATATAAGCATATATCTGTGATAATTCTACATTGATAATAATAATATTTCAAAGAGAGGAACATTAGAATTCATGGTTCTATGGTCGCATATATTTTTTCATTATATAAAGTTAGAAAACAGGGGACTCTGACCAGAAACACCGCAGCAAGACAGACTGCAAATAGTGGACTCTGGTGAGCTCAATGAAAATCCAGTCTGACAAACTGTTGTGGGAGGTCTTCGGACCAGAACCATCTTGTAGGGACAGTGAAGAAGATGCTGTGTCTTGAGTGGCCAAGAGGAATGATACTGGTTCCTTTCAGGCCAGAGACTAGCTCTCCGAATTGACAGCGAGGGAACCAGCATTGTAAATGTCTGCCCTGAAGCTGGGGCAACTGGGCTAAACATTGGTGCAGGAGCGTGTTTGGACGAAGTGAGGAGATCGGGTGAGAAGATCTTAACCTACTGATACAATAACTTTGAATTGGGAATAAATTTTTCGAATTGAAAACAATGTCAACGGCAAAATTGAGAACTTCGTGGAAAGGAAGGAGAGGCGGAAAGAAAATGGTGGTTTAAATTAACAAAGCCCAAAGAGAACTCCTTGTTCCAATTATTTGGAGGACGAAATGAGAAAAGGATTGGATAACCCATTGGCATAAGAATTTTGAATCTTGGAATTGGAAGAGAATTTTTTTTGAACTGAAAACATCATCAATGGACAAATTGGGAACTTCATGGAAAGGAAAGGGGGAAAAATTGTGTTTTAAATTACCAAAGCTCAGAGAGAACTGTTTGCATTAAATTATTTGGAGGTGGAAGAAAAAAGGATTGGATAACCTATTGGCATAAAAACTTTGAAATTGAAATTTGGAAAGACTTTGCCTTTAATAGTGATTAACTTGTAATTGGAACCTCACAGAAAGAAGGGGGGGGGAGGAAAAGAAGCAGCGGTTTTGTTTTAACATGTTCATTCTAACTAAATTGGAGGTGGAAAACAAGATAAAGGAATTTTTCTCCTTTTGTATTATTTTTACTCTTTAGACTTAACAATTGTACCTGTGAAATATGCTAGATTGAAAGAACTGAGGAAAGAACTTTGTTGACATTTTATCTATTAGTAAGCCTTGCAGGCATTTAATAGTCTTTATGGTTTTTATTCTTAGGCAGTTTTAAAGTTTCCCATTTGAAATCAATTCCTTCAATTCTTGTTTCACTATGTTTAGTAAAATGCTGGAGAATATAGAACATTCCATTTCTGGGAGTACCCATTCCTAGGTTTAGGAATATATTTTCACATACAATCAAGACTTCTCTAATGGTGAGTGAACGTTTGCTCTTTTATCAATTCCTGAAATGTGGCGTATGCATAAGCATTAATTGTTCAGTAGGTTTTTTTTAATGCAGTGTTACTGCAGCTATTAGGATTAATGCACAATGCTTATTGTGCAGTTCCATTTTGAAATTATTTCTCAAAGCATTCAGCATTTGCCAGAGACCAGTATTTAAGAGGAATTATCAAATTAAGGTGGAAAATCTTTATTATTTCTATATTGCCTGAATTCAGACACAAATTCCATTATATGAGAATATCAGTACAAGAACAAATAACAGAAAACTTTGCAAATCACTATGAATTATCTGAATAATTCATAATGATTATGAATTCGTAATTATGAATAGTAATTTAATGTGTAACAGATCAATACAGTTCTCCAACCCACTTTACTTCAAAAGCAAAACTATTTTTCAAGGTTTCTCAAAAATTAGCATTTTTAATTATTGGATAGAATAAATAGTCCAAGGATTAACATATCTTTTGACAGAGTTCAGTCTGCCTGAACTCTGTCAAAAGATATATTAAATAAAGCTGAATAAAGCTTTAAATAAAGCTACTCACAAATTATTTCCTTATTCATCTGATTAGGATTCACTTAGATCAGGGCTGGGGAAAAGTGTGTGTGCTACAGCATGGCTCTTTGCCTGGCTTCCTGCCTCCTCTTGTGGTCTCCTCAGTGCTCGCTCGTGCTCTCCCTCCCCAAGTGTAGTTTGATTGCAGGTAGAGCCACGTTGCCTTTTCAAACCTGTAGTCAGTGAAGCTGGGCTGGATTTTCACACAGCTTTACCCAGCTGTGTGTGTATGTGTGTGGGAAAAATGGATGGGGGCTTGGGGAGGAAATCATTTTCATCCGATAGCTGGATAAAGATATGCAAAAATCCAGCCCAGTTTCACTGACAGTCACATGACTGCCAAGCCACTCCCACCTGGTCACATGATCGCTAAGCCACTTCCACCCCAGTCACATGACCGCCAAGCCATTCCCACAAAACAGGCCACACCTACAGAATAGGGTCTAAAAAAATTTGAAACCTACCACTGAGTTCAAGGTGTTAGATATGACTTTTAAAGCTCTTAGTGGCATAGGTCCAGACTACCTGATGAACCGCTTTATCAACCAGGACAAGCCTATCCTACTCATGTCAGCAGAGAGGGCCTACTTAAGAGTCCATTGGTCAAAAAACTCTGAATATTGGGATTCAAAAGAAGCTGCTCTGCTGCAGCTCCTATCCTTTGGAACATCTTACCCTCCAGGATAAGATCTGATCCCACCCTCCTATGTTTCTGCAAGAGCCTGAAGGCATGGCATTGCAGTTGGCCAGAGGACCAAATGGAAGAGTTCCACACTGGAGATGACTGTTGGATTGATGGCAGACATCCCCTCCTCCTTGCTGTCTCCTCATCCACCCTTTTTGTTATAATATTAATGTATTCTTGTTATATTCTTTTTCATTGTTTATTTTATTGTACTATTATTTTATTTCAGTTCTGTTTTCACTCTTTTTATAGTTGTAAGCTGCCTTACAGCAATATGGACAGCAAATAAATTTAACCAATAAATAAATGTTTTTGTTTTGTTTTTGTTTTGTTTGCTTTTAACATGATTTATTCTTATATTATAGACAGCAACTCTTGTAGTGTTAACAGGATAACTTCAGTGAAAGAAGGTGAATAAATATTCGTAAGCCAATGGACTTCACATGAATTAGTTATGTATGAAACTATGTTACGTATGAAAAAGGTGATAAAATTGAGTGCTGAATGAAAATAGTTGCAACTCTATAAAGTAAATTACCTTTATTGAAAATTGTATTTTTTTAAAAAATCACTGTCCTATGTGCTGTAATTTATCTCCAATTAAACTTTAATTTTCTTACCATTTTAATCTTAATGTCAACATTCCAACTGATGAACCCAACCAAAGCAAGCATGGCTGAGACAATCCAGTCTCTTGATGCAAAACTTTATTGAGTACATCTTGTTGGCAAAGATGACAGCAAAACCAGATCTATCTGTTTCCTATGCAAACCCATATAGTTAAACTTTACCACCACCACCCCATTAGACCAGGTCACCATGTCCAATGGAGACTTCTGGTATTGTTGTGAGAAAGTCTTTTTGACTCTGGTAAACATTTGCTGAAATGTCCTCAATTCCCATAGCTGGCATCTTGATATTTGGAGCTTAGTTCTATTTCCCCCTTCCCTCCCCCACATAGTTCGTTGACAAGATGAGAAGCAATTTTGCAACAGCAAAAATGCCGTTTGAGGCTTGACACTTCATTTTTTGAAAGAGAATGCTCCAAATCATTGTAATTGCTTGAGCAAATAGATTTTGATTGAAAGAACGTTATTTTGGAAATAATTTTGTAAAGCATGAACCAGACAATAATATTTTAAAAAGCAATTTAGAAAATACTACAATGTGTAATGTAATCAATATATAATCATATAATTTTTTCCAATGAAATATGGTATAACATTTTTATCATAAGTGCAACTGGATTTATTTCATATGAATAAAAGTAATCCTTTTGGGGAAAATAAAGCCATGACATAAAAGCCTCAGGAGTTGTCAATTAGAAAAGCTTCACCTAATAAATCTATACTATACCATGTGTTGAAGGACTTCAATAAAAATGTATAACAATTCTGAAATGTTGGAACTTGGCTGTTAATTATTTTGTAGGGACTTTTATAGGCATCGGACTACTGATTATTTCTAAATCTATGTCCATGATTTTGAACCTAATGAACTTTTGGACCTATGTAAAATCATTGTTAAACTTTTAGATGGAATTTGATTATAATGAACATAATAAAGGAAACAATTTGTTCAATTTAGATATGTTGTGGTCAACAAATATATGTTTATCAATTATTTAAAATTGATAAAGTAATGTCAAATGCCATTTATGTTCCAAGCACATGTTAATTTTATTTCCCTTGGATTTGGCAATGTAATTATCTCAATTCTGTCAAAATATATGTTAATTTTATTAACATATTTATTCCATCCAATAGTTGTATTCATTAAAATCCTAATATCTATTATATTCTGCTTCCTTTTAAATTTATTTTTAATTTGTGATATATTTTGAATACATCTTTGATTATGTAGGTTTCAAATATTATTTTATAATAGCATTCATTATTTTGTGAAATTGCATGATGGAGAACAATAAGGAACCCAATTAAATGCATTTAAAAAAAACAATTGTATCTAAAGCAAATTGCAGTGACACTGCAAATATAGGACACTGCACAGTGGCATCATCATGCAAGGACTACCATTATATCCTTGCATGCTGAAACAAATATGCAAGTTTTACCACATATCTTTTTTCTCCCCCCCCCCTCTCTTTTTGAATATATCCTAATTAATATTTGTTTAGATTTATTTGAAAGAAAAATAATTTGGCCTTTTCTTTTGTTTAAATAATTTATTAAACATTATAATTAAAAACATAAAAACTAAGACAAACTAAGATAAGAATGAAAAGAAAAAAGAAAAATGCTGAAAATTAAAAAAAAATAGAGAAAATAGAAAAACAGAAAAAAACTTCCTGCAAAGAAATTATGAGTGAATATAGATCTACTCAGATCAGACCATGGCAGAACAAAGAACCAGCTATAATCAGCTCTTCAGGACTTGGGATTGCTTACAAGTGTTCCAATCTAGTGGGTTAATAGTTCTGGAAGATGAAGAAATGTTGTTTTAGTCCTATCTGTGATCAGCATCTTTATGAACAATGGGCTCATATATTTCCTTTCTTAATCAATTTTAGTAACTGCTTATTAACTGTTTTTCAAAGTATTAAGAACCTTCAAATCAGCAAGTTTATCACACTGCATAAATTTCTAAGTGAAAGAAGTTTTAAATACTAATTTAATTATTGACATTGGAGGGACATGATTTGCAATTGGGTTGGCATGCTTTTTTGTGGTATGATAAAAGTAGGGCACATGGCTATTTTCAAAAACATTATGTAAGGAATGGATTATTAACAATATGGAAAAGAGTGAAAGGGAAACATTATTCAGAAATGCCAATGTGGCGTTCAACGATGGAAGCACTGACACATCCAAATATTAGTAGTATGAAAAATATTATTAGATACAAAGGTATCTTAACAGAAAAGGGGGAACTGAAACAAAAACAAGAATTAGAAAAATAAGGGATTGAGTTTTCATACCTGCAAATACAATCAAGATATGAAAAAGATAAAGGGGAGTATGTTTTAACTTAGGAAGTTAGGAGTTGGATAAGATACTTATGGGAATGGAAGAAAAAATAATTAAGAAACAATATAGCTACCTATTAATAACTAGGCTAGAAGAAAAAGTGGTTAAAGATACAATGTCAATTGGCAAAGAATTTTGGCCATACAATTGAACTAGAAAAGTAGCAACAACTATGGGAAAGGAATTATAAATTAACCATGTCAACAGCTTACAAAGAAAACTTATACAAAATGTTTTACAGATGGCACATGTCACTGGGAAAACTAGCAAAGATGTTTAAAGACAAGTCAGAGAAATGTTGGAAATGTCAACAAGCAATAGGTTCATACTATCATATGTGGTGGACATGTGCAGAAGCAAGAAAATATTGGACTAAAATAAGAATATGGTTAAAGAAAATGTTACAACAAGAAATAGAATTTAGATCAGGGATATTTTTACTAGGTATTATCCAAGATAAATTCAAGAAAGAGGGTACTTATTTGATTATACATGTAACTACAGCAGCGAGAATTGTATTTGCCCAAAATTGACAATCAAATAAGTTACCAACAGATGAAGAGACAATAAAAAAGATGTTAGATTGTGCAGAGATGAATAGGTTGACAATGAAAATAAAGGATAAAGAGGAATTGGAGTACTTCAAGACATGGGGAAGATTCCATGATTGGCTAGAGAAAGGAACTAGAAAAAAAAATAGGGAGAAGATATAGAACCCAAACGAGGCACTGTTAAATGGAAAAGGAGGGGAAGAATGAGAAGACAGAGAAGAAAATATTAAATATACAAGTATATATTTAAGAGCGAGCTATAAAGGGGGAAAACATAACCAGGGTAGACTAGTGAAGGTAAGGGAATAAGAAATGATACTGAATTATTTTTGGGTTGGCAGAAATACCATCACAGGGAAACATAAACTGAGTTTTGAAATATACATCAACAATAATAGAAAAAGAAAGGGAGAAAGAACAAAATGAAGATGGGGAATAGAAGAAAGAAGTAAGGAGAGGAGGATGGAAGGGAGAGAAAGAGGAGGAGACAGGGTAGGAAGGGGAAGAAGAAGAGCAGGAGTAGGAGAAAGATAAGGGAAGAAGGAAGAGGAAGGGGAGGAGGAAGGAAGAAAGTAGAGAAGGGAGGGGGGAGAAAAGAAAGGAAAAACAAGGAGGTGTTACAAAAGAAGAAAGGGATAGTAAATGAAGCAACCCAAAATGTACATTATAACTTATTAAATGAAATAATAAATGTATAAGAATGATAAATGTAAAGAAGGATAACAATTATGTGAATGTATACTTAAAATGGTATGTAAGAGAATAAAAAAATCTTTGGAAAAAAAAGAAGCAAAACATCAAATTGAGCAACCTAAGCTTAGTAAAGTCCCTCATAATGATCTTATTACTATTGATGTCTTTAAAAAAATATCATTCATGGGTTGGCCTCAGTCCTCATGGCATTTTTCTTATTTATTGGCATATAGCCTCCCCAAAATGGGGCCCAGCCATCCTTATTCCAATTGATGAAAAAGGACAAAAGGAAAAGCAATTCAATTATCCTCCAATCAGACATTTGGATATAATCTGCAAAATCTGCTAAACATCAATTCGAGAAGACATTTGATTTAATTGAGATAACAACATCCTAGTTAAAGACAAGCTGGATTTAGGTCAGTCTACAATTGACCAAATGGTAATATTACTGTACCAAGTAAAGAAATACACCTATGTATCCAAAGGTTCACACACTTTTTGTATATCTTAAATATATCAAGAGAACTGTTGCAGAAGAAGTTGCCATCTACCAACATAGGCAAAACATTATTTTGATTAATATATAAAGTTGTAGCGATGGCTTCCGGTTGTTCCACGAACGTCGTCGGCAGGCTTTTTCTGAGCTTGTCGGATCAATAGGCTGTAGAGGTGTTTTTTTAAGATCTTTAACGCCTTGGACACTCTTAAATTCTTGGAATTTATGAGGGAGAGATTCAGCTGTCGGGTTGAGCCACTTGAGTAGCCCTCCAGAAGGATTTATAGCCTCTGGAGTGCAGCAAGAAGAGCCCCCCCCCTTTGCAGTTGTTGCATTCTCCGGTCTTTTGATATCCTCTGCTAATGTTTTAGTGGAGCCAGACGCCGGGAACAGCCTTAACTTCTAGCAACATCCCAAGAAGGAAGGAAGACTCTTGCAAGTATTTTAAGTTTTAAGTGAGGGAAAAAATTTTTTTAAAAAAAGAACGCTACTGCTGAGTTTGAGAGGCGTGGGCTTAG
Organism: Natrix helvetica; assembly: GCF_964273705.1. Taxonomy (NCBI): domain Eukaryota; kingdom Metazoa; phylum Chordata; class Lepidosauria; order Squamata; family Natricidae; genus Natrix; species Natrix helvetica. The sequence goes on along the minus strand of NC_138550.1, from coordinate 66,432,504 downwards.
AAAAAAAGATTCAAAATGGCGTTGATTTATAGTTGAAAACCTAAAGAAAATGAAAGCTAATTGCTTGCTGACAGCTGGGGCTGAAATAGCTATTAACAACTTCTAAGTCAGTTTACATAACCTGACCTACTTGGAAGAGTATTTTGTGAGAAAGCTGGGAAGAACTGTCCTCCTTTTTTCTGTTAAATATGGCAATGGATCAAGGGGCGGTTTCCCCAACTGCTACAATGAATCTCCAGGACTTGAAGGATTTTATAGGCAAAGAACTTAAAGAGATTAAACAAATGGTCCAGGACACTATAAAAAGGTCAGATCAAATTGATAAAAATATGCAAGCTATTGCAACGGGATTATCAGAGGTGGTTCTTAAGGTGGACAGCAAGATTGAGCAATTTGCCGTGGACTTGGAAACCAAAACGAAAGAAACGGATTTGAAATTTGTGGAAATGGAAGGGAATATGCAAAGGATGGATAATGAGATTATTATGATACAATTTAGATCTATGGAGTTTGCTATCAGACTTAGGGGCATAAGAGAAAACTCTAGAGAGGATTTAAGAAAAGTTTGTGCAGACGCTCTGGCTACGTTATTAAAAATGGATGACCCCAGTGAGATTTCAGCTAAGATTGACAAAATTTACAGAGTAAATTCATGCATAGCATCACAAAGGCAACTACCAAGAGATGTTGTGATATACTTTACTGAGAGATATCTCAGAAATGACATCTGGCAGAAGTCTTTTTACTCCGCCCTTCAAATAGATGGGCATATGATTGGTGTTTTTAAGGAGCTCCCGCCAGCGATGTTAAAGTTTAGAAGGGATTTTGGATTTTTGTAGCTGAGCTGAAGAAGAGAGAGATACAATATAGGTGGGATGTTCCAATTGGTGTTATATTCAGGTATCAAGGGGTAAGATATCGTTTGAATACAATAGATAAAGCTAGAGACTTTTATTATAAAATACTCAAGGAAAGTGCTATCCCCCCACGTACATCTACACCAGTGCTTCTCAATTATTTTCTGTCATGCCCCCCCTAGGAAGAAGAAAACATTTTGCGCCCCCCCCCCGCGCGACTGTAAATAGTATCATTTGTCTATAAAATTGTTATAAGTACACCTCTGCATAACATAGCACACCGGTCTTTCCTCGTCTCCCACCGTAGTCACATGCTTTCTTTCCTCTTTCCCTCTTACTTGTCTATCCTTCCTTCCACCCTTCCTTCCTCCTTCCCTTCCTTCCTGCCTCCCTTCCAGTTCCCTCCTTCCTCTTTCCCCCTGCCTGCCTGCCTTCTTTCCTTCCTGCTTATCTATGCTTTCTTCCTTCCTTGCACCTCCCTCCCTTCTGCCTGCCTGCCTTCTTTCCTCTTTCCCTATCCTCCTATCCTTCCTTTCTCCCTCCCTCCTTCCCTGCCTCCCTTCCAGTTCCATTCTTCCCTCCTTCCTTCTCCCTCCTTCCTGCCTGCTTGCCTTCTTTCTTCTTTCCCTCCGGTGTGTCTGCTTTTCTTTCCTTCCTTCCACCTCCCTTCTGCCCTCCTGCTTTCTTTCCTCTTTCCCTCTTGCTTGTCTATCCTTACTCCCTCCTCCCCTTCTTCCCTCCCTCCCTGCCAGCAGCTCCTCCAGCATCCCAGCTGGAAGCAGCAGCACAACAGTCGCCGTTACCAGGGGCGAAGGGGTGGCAAGATCGGGCGACTGCCGCCCCTTTGTCCCTTCCCCAACAGCGGCTGTTGCGCTTCCGCTTCCAGACGGAATGCTGGCGGTGGAGCTGCTGGCGGGGAGGCGAGCTACGCGATGGCGAAGACGGGTGGTCCCATGCTTCCCTCCCTCCCACCCCCGCCCGAGCTTCTTGCACAGCTCCAGCCCGCGGCTCCAATGAAAATCCACAGTCCGAAGTGCTGCCACTTCCAGGCGGGATATATTATGCCTCGCCCACGCCTTCGCCGCCGTTGCACCCAGATGGAAAGGGAGCCTTCGCGCCCCCCTTTACGGAGCCTCGCGCCCCCCCCAGGGGGGCGCGCCCCACTATTTGAGAACTGCTGATCTACACCAACACCAGCAGATTTGAATGTCTCAGCGCAGAGGCTGTTTGAAAAAGAATCAGACGAAGAAAGAAAGCAGTTGCAAAAAGAGAAGGAGGTGCAGGGTGCTGTAGGTGGATTTCGAGTGGACCCCTCCGGATCTCTGTTGAGCTCCTTCTTGGAAGAAGGACCGTCTAAGACTCTCATTGAAATGCCGATACTTAAACCTGTGGAACAACGTGTCACTAGATCCACGACTAGACAAATGCTAGAATCTCACAAGCAGCCGGACCCCCAAATACAATGTGCTAAGAAAGAAGTTAAGAAGCAAACTGGAGCCATAGGAAGAGCCGGGCCGAAGATTAGTCTTGTGGAGAGAGATCTTCAGCAAATGCTTTCAACGCTCCAGATCTTTAGGCAAAGATGCTTAAGCTATTATCTTGGAACGTGAATGGATTGAACTCTCCACAAAAAAGGAAAAAATATTTTATTATTTGAAGCAATTTAATAATGATGTTGTTTGTCTTCAAGAGACCCATATTAGGCTACAAGACCAGAAGTACTTAGTGAATTCAAAATTGGGAACACTGTATGCTGCCTCTAATTTGGTAAAGAAAAATGGAGTGGTGATATATATAAACAAAAGATTCCCAACCAAGTTTATAGAGGCAGATGACAGTGGTAGATATATAGCAATTGAACTTGATACAGACTTTGGTGCTATTTTGGTTGTAGGAATTTATGCACCTAATCAACAACAAGAAAGCTTTTACAAGATGCTTCATTTAAAAATCTTAGATTGGAATTTTAAGAGGATTTTAATTATGGGAGACTGGAATGGAGTGACAAAAGATACAGAAAGATCTTGAAGTATGGAAAAAGTTACAATTGTCCTTGCTTGGAAGGATCTCAGCAATTAAAATGAACATTCTACCTAGATTCATCTTTTTATTCCAGATTATACCGGTGCTTAAATCAGATAAAACTTTGTTAAAGTGGCAAGAGAACAACGACCAAATTCATTACCAAATTACCAAAGGCTTTTTTTTGACCTACAAGATGACATGAAATTAAAAGATGTTTGGAGGATACAGCATCTAAACGAGATGGACTTTTCTTTTTACTCAGATAGACATAAATCCTTTTCAAGGATTGATTTCTTTTTGTTAACACCGGATCTACTTCCTAAAGCTAAGAAAACCAAGATATTCTCCAGGACACTTACTGACCATAGCCCGGTGTGGTTACAAATTGAGCTAGGGAAGAGGCCAAGAAGGTCTTGGAGAGTAAATGAAAATTTATTTAGATATGAAAAAAATGTTGATGAACTTAAAAAACACATGAAGGAATTTTTCAGTTTTAATATGAACAAGGGTACTCCCATTGAAACAGTTTGGGATGCAAGTAAAGCTTACATGCGTGGGGTACTGATACATATGAATTTCAAACATAAACAAATTAGACAGAAAAGGAGAATGGAATTGGAAGATGAAATAAAAAGTAAGGAACAGTTGCTTATAGTAAATCCGAAAGACGAGGTGCTCCAGATGGCGCTAAAGCTATTGAAAGATCGATTTCAAATGCTTATAGCAGAACAAACAGCAACTAATTTACAATTTGCTAAACATAACACCTTTGCTAATGCTAATAAACCTGGTAGGTGGTTGGCTTATACTTTGAGAAAGAACACGAATGACAGAATTATTGATAGAATTGAGTATGGAGGGAAGACGGTATATCAACAAGATTTGATTAAAAAATCATTTGTGGACTATTATGCTAAGCTATATGTACAGGATAATATACAGAACAAGTCAGTAGATGATTTTTTGGAAGGAAAAAGGGTTACTAAAATATCTGTGCTTCAAAAGGCAAATTTGGAATGTCTGATAACTGCTGATGAGATTACTTTAGCTATAAATCAACTTAAACTAGCTAAGGCTCCAGGGACTGATGGTTTGACTGCAATGTACTATAAAACTTTACAACTGGAAATGATTGAATATCTTACACAACTATTTTGTAATATACAGCAAGGAGGTAAAATACCCTCCTCATGGAATTGGCTTTTATCTCATTGATACCTAAAGATAAAGAGGGCCCTAAGAAACCAGAGGATTACAGGCCGATATCTCTTCTGAACACAGATTATAAAATATTTGCTAAGGTACTAGCCAACAGATTGATGCCGGTTATCCAAGAGATTATTCATCATGATCAAGCAGGATTTATTGAAGGCAGACATATGAAGGAGAATGTAAGGCAACTCATAGATTTAATTGACTATCTTGATAAGAATAAGCAGATCTCTGCAGTGCTGGTCTTCTTGGATGCAGAGAAGGCCTTTGATCGAGTGAATTGGAACTTTCTAACCAAGACTTTGGAAAAGATGGATATGGGACCACGACTTCGGCAGGCGATTGGAGCAATTTATCAGCAACAAAATGCACAACTTATTATTAATGGAAATTTGTCAACAACTTTCGAGATACAAAAAGGCACAAGACAAGGTTGCCCATTATCTCCATTGTTATTTATTTTAACTTTGGAAGTCTTGTTGAACGCAATGCGGGACTCAAAATCCTTAGATGGCATAACTATCAGGCAAAAGGAATACAGAACTAGAGCATTTGCCGACGATCTGGTTGTTACCCTTTCACATCCTTTGAAGTCAATAATCCAGATGAAAAATATTATAGTAGAATTTGGCATGGTGTCTGGGTTTAGCCTAAATCAAAACAAAACGAAAATGATGGTTAAAAACATGACAGAGACTCAAAGAAAGAGACTTGTAAGTTTAGCAGGCTTTGAAATAGTCTCCAAGGTCAAATATTTAGGAATACAAATCGCAGAATCAAACACAAAACTTTTTTTAAATAATTATGAAGTGTTGTGGCAAAAGATACAGAAAGATCTTGAAGTATGGAAAAAGTTACAATTGTCCTTGCTTGGAAGGATCTCAGCAATTAAAATGAACATTCTACCTAGATTCATCTTTTTATTCCAGATTATACCGGTGCTTAAATCAGATAAAACTTTGTTAAAGTGGCAAGCAACATTAAATAAATTTATTTGGAAGGAGAAAAAACCGAGAGTGAAGATGAAGATTATGCAAGATATTCGCGAAAGAGGTGGCCTTAGACTCCCAAACCTTTGATTGTACTATGAAGCTGCGGTATTAACGCATGTAGCAGATTGGTTTGGGAAAACAAAAATGGAATTGCTGAATATAGAGGGCCATGATCTTGTTCTGGGATGGCATGCATATCTTTTTTATGAAGAGAGGGTGGATAAAGTGTTTAACAATCATGTTCTCTGAAGTGCCTTGATGAGAGTATGGAAGAAGCACCGGCCCAATTGGGACTATAAAATACCGCTTTGGTTGCATCTTGCAGACACCTTGGGGATTATGAATATTAAGTCACTCGGGGGTTGTTTATACAAAGATGTGCTTATCGCTGATGGGGACGAATGGAAGTTAAAAACTTTGGAACAACTGTTGGAAGAAGGAATTACTTTAAATTGTTTACATTATATACAGCTACAGAAGAGATGGGAAGAAGATCGTAGGGTCGGTTTTATGGATAAAGAAGTGGAGTTGATCAAGCAGATAAAAGAAACTGGCCCAAAACAAGTTAAAAGAATATATAATGTACTGTTAGAAAGAGATTCAGAAAGTGAACTGGTTAAGGACTGTATGATTAAATGGGCTCAGAATTTTGGTGAAGTGGTTATGTTGGAAACGTGGGAAAAATATGGGTTCAGAATGTTAAATATACACAGTCACAGAATTTAAGGGAGAACTTTTATAAAATGTTTTACAGATGGTATTTAGATCCTAAAAAGTTATCATGCATGTACCCAAATGTTCAACCAAAATGTTGGAGATGCGGGTGCCTAGACGCTACCTTTTTTTCATGTATGGTGGACCTGCAACAAGGTTAAAGCCTTTTGGATAAAAATATGGTGGGTTATGCAAAATGTATTGAAGAAAAGAATACAATTTACTCCGCAAATGTTTTTATTGGGTATAGTTAAGGATTTTACTAAAGGGGAAACAAAATTGGTTTTGTATATGGTCACAGCAGCTAGGTTGTTGATTGCGCAACATTGGAAAAAAGATTTTTTACCGACAATTGGTCAATGGACTCAGAAGGTGGCGGGGTTCGCCGAAATGGCAAAAATTTCAGCTTTTTTAAAAGATCAGAAGCAGGAGAATTATACACAGGAATGGGTAAAATGGATTGATTATATACAGAATAAATACCAGACTAGGAGGTATTATGTAGCCTTTAGGTAAGAATGTTTAGACTGATAGATGATCAGAGTAAACAATACATGGGATGCTTGGAATTGTTAGAGTGGTGTATAGCGGAAGTCAGGGGGGGTTGAGTGGGAGGTGGGGGTGGGTTAGGGTGGAGGGTGGGGTAATATATATGTATAAATAAACTAGAAGATGGGATTAATGAAATGTTGTTATTTTAAGAGAAATTTATATTATGATTTATATATGTTAAATTAGCTTAGAAGATGGGATTAATGGGCTATTGTTACTTTAAGAGAAACTTATATTGTGATTGTTGGGAGGAGAGGGGGTACAATATGTGAATGAGTAATTTACTTTAAGACGGGGGAGGGGAGGGGGTAAAGTATTTGGTATAATATTTGAATGATAATTTTTGGGGGGGTTGGGGGGAGGGGAGGGGGCATAGTATCTGTATGTGATTTATACTGTATGGTGGGGGGGTTAAAAGGGGGAAAATTTGTTTGTATAAAACTTTTTCAATAAAAAAATATATATAAAGTTGTAGCAATACCAACCTGAGTATTAAATATGATCTCCAAGGGCAGAGACTAACACATTAATTACACTATCTGGAGCAGTGGGGGGTTCCGGATCCCATTGCAACTGTACCAGTTGCAACAGGGCCTGGCATCCACCACATGAATGCACGCAGTGTGCGCGCACGTCCTTACCTCTTGTGACGCCTCCGTGAGCCTCCACGACGCTCCAGCTGCTCGGCTGAGTGTCGCGCATGCACTATGCGATCTGTGTGCGGAAAGTGCCAAGGAGCTAAAATACAGGTAAGGAGCTCGGGCAGGCAGGGGGGCCCTCCGGAGCACCATACTAGAACGGTACCCAGTGCTCCCGGCAGGCACCGGTACTCCCGTACAGGGGTGTACCGCCTGCAACCCACCACTGATCTGGAGCAAAGCAAGAATGTATCCTTGTTCTATTACTTTAATTTACATAAATTTGGTTAGAGAATACATCAATAAAGGCAGCTTTCACTCTCCCAAACTAGCTGATATATGATTTTCAGTTCTCCTTCATGCTGATTATATGATTATTTTGTCATGAAATGATTATTCTATGATGTAGATTTGAAGTGCACTTAGATTCCTTTCTCAATATTGGGAAAAAGAAAAATTGTTGATAAATTGGAAAAAAAGAAAAATTGTGACTTTTCACAAAAGATCTAAAATTCATAAGTAAGAGCAGTAACAAAGAATAAATTAAATGCTTTAATAACTGGAGTTGCCTTTATTCATCATACCTTGCCCATATTTTGCAGGTGACTGAAAAATGATGTAGTCATGTTGTTATTTTATTTCTCTAAAACTGGACAATAATTCTAGCTGCCATAAAACAATCTGAGGTAAAAATATACAACTGGAACATTAGGCTAATATAACTGCAACAGAGAAAAACAGGCCACATTTTTAAGATCATTCATGCAAGTCTCCAGATGTCAAATGAAACTTTAAGATTAGAACTAGGAATAGTTCTATTCCTACAGAGGCCTTAATTTCGATTTTATCTTTAACTGCTGGTTAAAACTACCATTTAACTAAATAGTCCTGACATTCTTGGTTTAGAAGGATAACGTCCAATCTACCTAGAAGTTATCCATTAGAGAAGAACTAGAAGCCAATCACTTCTGTTATGAGACAATACATCAAAGAAATGATGTGGTGGTGATACAACCAAATCCTCAGCCCCAGTCTAGTCGATTATTGCAAATAAATCATGAATATCATATTTCCTTGACTAGAGTCAATGCATTCCCTTCTGCAGTAAATGATGACAAATAATATCCCTTTCACAAATATCTTTGTTATTCTGATGCAATTGAGGTATACAGCATGTTCTGTGGAATTTTAATTCCTATTCAGACATGTATGATATATTATTTTGGCTTTCATAAAGGAACTCTAATGAATGAACAATCACTGGTACATATTCTACTTTTTGGCAGATCATATAATCACTGTAACCAATAAAGTTGCCAAATTTCAGCTTATTGCCAAGAGGATAGGCAGCAGATATTATTTAATAAAATAGTATTTCATTGATACCTCCAAAATATATCTTGTCACCCTCCCACCATTTGTTTCTTTTTAACTAACAACTCTTTTGGAGTACTTTATATAAATATGCACACTTGTACAAATGTTAGTCTAGGACAGGGGTGTCAAACTCAATTTCATTGAGGGCCACATCAGGGTTGTGTTTGACCTGGGGGGCATGGCCAGGGGGCATGGCCAGCTTGATGTCACTCATCTCAGGGGCACCTGTGATGTCCTGAGTGCTCTGTCAGCAAAAACGGACTCCCAAGCTCCATTTTTGGCTGCCATTGCATCCTGCAATCCTCTGCATGCAGCCCTTGTGAGCTCAATTTTCAGCTGCGACAGCCTCTTGCAACCCTCTGCCAGTGAAAACAGAGCTCAGGAAGGCCCACATGGCAGAGATACCACAGGTCAGTCCTTTGCTGTTTCCAGCCAAATCTAAGCAAGCTTTGATTTGACCCCCAGACCTTGAGATTGACACACCTGGTCTAGGACTTTGTTCTGTCCCATGATTCCAACGAATATGCAGACACAGGCTTGGCTGTCTGCCATGACTAATTAGATAGATATAAAGCCACCCCTTGGCTAGGAGCCTAGAAAGTTATCTTCAAGAAACCAAGATTAAATTTACGGAATGCTTTCTCAACGGCTAGTAAAATGGACTGTTGTTTCCTGCAAATATTCCCCTCCCATCACTCCACGTATAAACTCTCTGGGAGGGGTCACAACCTTAGCCATCTGTCCCTACTTCCTTCTATGACGTCTTCTCCAAAGCTGTTCCTTTCTCCTCTCAGCTCTATGCATACGCACATCAGGGACAACCTCCCTCTGTTCCTCTTCACTGCTCCCAGCCTCAGATGCCACCTGGTGGCCAATAGGCCTCTCTAGTTCCTGCTGTGACTCCAAACACCCTCCAGAGTCTTCCACATCCTCCAGAGCAGTCCCATAATAGTCTGAGCTGTCAGAGTCCACCAACAGATCAGCCAGTCGCTGCTGGGCCACAACACTATCCCTCACCGCAGGGCCCTTCCCCGGGTTTGATGCTCAGGGTGTGGCTTAGCTGGGAATTGTTCATGGAAGGCCTGCACCAAAGCAGGTGCATGGATGGCGGTCGCATCCTCCCAGGTAACATCCTCCGGCTCTCGGCCTTTCCATTCCACCAGGTATTCTACCTTCTTTCAGTAGCGGTGAGTTTCTTGGAGATGTAAGCTCATGGCAAGAAGTGGCCTTCTTTACTCTTTTGCAGTAGTACTGCGGCTATCGCTACATCACTGGCATCTGTCTGGATTATGAATGGTTGCTCTGGGTCGGGGTGTCGCAATATGGGCTCTTGGGCAAAGAGTTGTTTTAATTTCTCAAAGGCTTTTTGACAGTCCTTTGTCGACTTTAGTGGTTGGTTTGCTTTTGGCTTTGTTGGGGAAGGGCCTGTCTATAATAGCTCAGTCAATGGTAGGGCAATTTCCGTGAAAGTTGGAATGAACTGTCTATAAAAATTTGCAAATCCAAGGAAGCTTTGTAGTTGTTTGCGAGTACTCGGAGGTTTCCAATCTAACGGTTTTCACTTTTCCTGGATCCATTTCTACCCCTTCATTGGAGATACGATACCCCAGGTAATCTAGCGAAGTCTTGTGGAACTCACACTTCGACAACTTTGCATATAGTTTGGCAGCTAGAAGTTTTTTCAGGACTTGCTGTACCAGTTTCACATGTTCTTCCAGGGTCTCAGAGAACATCAAGATGTCATCTAAATAAATGAATACTCCGTGGTACAGGTGGTCATGTAGTACTTCATTTATGTACTGCATGAAGACTTCGGGTGCTCCTTGTAGTCCAAAAGGCATGACTTTGTACTGGAAGCTGCACAGGGGAGTGTTAAAAGTGGTCTTCCACTCATCCACTTTTCAGATTCGTATGCGGTAATATGCCTTTCTCAAGTCCAGCTTGGTGAAGATCTTGCCTTTAGCCAAGTGGTTCAACATATCTTTCATGAGGGGGGGGGGGATAGATGTTCTTTTCACATACCACATTCAAGCCTCACAGATCCACACAGAGGTGAATTCCGCCATCTTTCTTTTCTCTGAAGAGCACTGGAGCCGCTACTTTCGACTTCGCTGGTTCAATAAAGCCCCTTTTTAAATTAGTGTCGATGTACTTCCTCAATTCAATCATTTCCTTGGGAGTCATAGAGTACATTTTTGGGTTTGGTAAGGTTGCCTCAGGTTTGAAGTCTATTGCACAATGTGTGGGGCGGTGAGGTGGAAGGTAGTTTCCGTATTCCTCACTGAACACCTCCGCCAAATCCCAGTAGATCTTTGGGACTCATTGGATTACCAGAGGTTTGGTTTCTGCTGTGGGTGCTGCAGGTTCCGGATGGTTTGGGCTGTTGGGTCCAATTGTTCCTGGATGGCATTTTGCCTCCACTGGTGGTAACAGCCCAAAACCAATAATCAATTTTCTAACTCCGTCCTCCCACTTTATAGTAGGTGCCCACTTGTCCAGCCATGCAAGTCCCAAGATAATTGACTCCTGCATTCTAGGGGCCACGATGAATCTGAGGAACTCATAGTGGCGGCCTATCATCAACTTTACTAACTTGGTGATCTTCGTGGCTGGATCCCTCCCAATTAGGGTTCCATCTACTTGCTCAAACCGAATAGGATGGGTTAGGATTTTTGTGCATATACATAGCTGCTCCACTATTGAGATGCTGATTAAGCATTGGGTGCAGCCGGTGTCCACAATTGCCCCAACTTCCCCTTCCACTCCAGTTTCTGGCACTTGGAGGTTGCATTTTATTGTAAAGGGGCAGATGGGTGCACTAATCATTGGGTCATCTTTGGCATTTCCCTCCTTCGAGGCCTTCCCCTTGGTAGGACTCTTTATCACCTTAGGTTGGGGTTCCTCTTCTGGAGGTTGTTGGCCCAGATGAGTCTTCTGTGGTAGCTTCTGGAGCCTTCTCTTTACTGCCCTGGTGGTTGGTGCACATGTTTGTGATATTGGGGCTGGAGCCAAGCACTCTGATGCTCTGTGGCCAAATTGACAGCAACACTGGCATTTTATTGGCTTCCCTGAGGGACAGAATCTAGTTGCATCTCTAAACTTAGGAACCACCTCATCACATTTTTCCGTTATCCATCCTGCAGCTTCCCCCTTGGTAATCCCATTGTTGAGAACCTTTCTCTGTAGGAAGGTGGGTAAGAACCTGTTGGGGCATTGCAGGGGAGACAGGAACAGGTGGGGAGGTCAATCCCTCAGTTGGCCACTGCCCAGTTATCTGCCATGGTGCCATCTGCTGAGGGAGAGCAGGTGCCCATTGACATCTCTCCCATCCATGACCTGGGGTTAAGACCCATCCCGAGGTTTCCTGATTCACAGGTCACAGTTCAACCAACAATGGTTTGCAGGGGGTGGTGGTGTGCCAAGGCCCCCTCTGCTGGCTTGGAGGAGTTATGGGCTAATGGCCCTTCTGCTAGCTTGGAGGATTTTCCCATGCTGATGGCCAAGTAGGTACCCATTGGCATCTTTTTCATCCATACTCTGGGAAGAAAGCCCAATTTTGTGGTGCTTCATTCACAAGCTGCAGCCCAATTTCTGGTGGCTGGCAAGTGAAAGATGCTGGCCAAATCCCTTCTTGCTGGCTGGGTTGAACTTCTCATTTTAATAGGGAATCTGTCTTCAACTCAGTTGCAGGGTAATGGGTCATTTCATTTATCGCTGTTTGTAAGGAGTAATTATCTCCACTCCAGTCTTCCAGTCCATTGCAGCTTTCACTAGTGAAGGGGGGAGGGAGATTGACTCATGTTTGGCTGAAGAAGTTGGTCTGGGAACCCCCTCCAGCCATCCCCCTCCAGCTGTGCGTACATCTTCCCAGAGGCTATAAAGATGAAAATTTCCTCCCACGCAAATTCTTTTGCACTTCGGAAGAACTTCAGAGAAGCAATTCATCATTAGCTTCTTTTCTCTTAATTGTTCACTGATATTTTACGCTGATATGGTCAGCGTTGGGAAATCAGCACCCCCTCTCACCAGCCCCTCTCTGGGGTGCTGGTGATTTATTTTAAAAGTAGAATTGGGATAATGTCAGCATTCCAAATATCATGCAGAATTAAATCAGAGTCCAAGGCAGAGCTATCCTTAAAGTTCCAATTTAATAAGTCGGACATGTTGGCACATCTGTGGAATCCCAATTCTGGAAGTTACCTAGGATTCCCACCCAGTTGAAAGTTCATGATTTTTTAAAATTAAAAGTTTTAATAAATTTTACAAATATTGCCCCCTCACCTTCCCTCCCTCCACCCTCCCTCCCCCCAACCTCCCAGAGCAAAATGCAGGGTATAAACATTTAACAATCATATGCTAACATAAGCTAACTGAATTTGACATTCTACCTCCTCTTGTGCTTTAATTCCCCTTTTCTTATGCTAACTTTAGGTAAATTGTAACATTCCTTATGCCTTCACTCGCCTACCTTGTTTTTGACCATCTGCCCCTTGCTGACCACCACTAACCATCTGCCCCCTGCCTACCACCTATTTACCACCTATTGGCCACCTGCCCCCTGCTTACTACCTACTGACCATCTGCCCCCTGCTTACCATCTATCGACCATCTGCCCCCTACTGACCACCTACTGTCCACCTATCACTTACCACCTGCAGACCATTTGATCAGTTCACCATCCCCACCATCCCCACCTAGGACTTTGGTTTCACCATCTGTACCCAAGCTCCAGCTTTCTGCATACCACTGGACTCAGCGCATTATGTACTATTTATTTTAACATCTTTCAACATCATTTTAACATCTGTAGCACCCTTAATTCGATCTGAGGCCCTGCTGAATTATGGTCTATTATGTACTCGAGGGCAGACCTGATTTTACTGCGGGAGTCCCCCCTCTCGCAAGTATGGCCCTCTGCCCTTTCGAGGGCCCACCTTGATGAGGGATTTATTAATCCAGAGAGGTGGAGGAAGCGAAAACGTAGGGGTTTTTAAATAAAATGTTATTTATATATTTTAGGGGGTCCCAGGGTGGGGGTGGGATTGATCAGGCTGAGGGAGGGGCTAGTGCCAGGCCGACAGATGAGGTTGGTAGGGGAGTGAGCGGAGCTGCAGAGGGGAGGGGGAATAGCAATATTCCAGCAGAGGGTCTTGTCATCACAACGGTCGTGGGGAGGGGTAGGTGCGAGGGCAGACGAAGATCTCGTTGCCGGTTGGGAGACCGTGGTCGTTGGACACGACCGGTCATCTGTCCCAACCCCCACACCCTAGGTGGCCAGGACTTACAGAGCCAGGGCCTGAGGCTAATGTTGTGCAACGCAAGGTCCGTTGTCAATAAGGCCCCCCTCATTTATGATCTAGTTTTGGAGGGGGAGCCGGACCTTGCAGGGATTATGGAGACCTGGTTGGGCCACGAGGGGGGTCTCCCCCTCGTGGAAATGTGCCCACCAGGTACCGTGCATTTCATCAGCCTCGGGCCCTGGGTAGGGGTGGTGGGGTAGCGGTTATTGTAAAGGAAGGACTGGAGCCGAGAGAGTTCACTGTGCCACAGATATCCGGGTGTGAGTCTCTGTGTGTGAAGTGGGGCACAGGGAAACAGTTGGGCTTGCTGATTGTATACTTGGCTCCTCGCTATGCATCAGCGGCCCTGCCAGAGCTCCTCGAGGTGATCGCCGAGATGGCGGTTGAGACCCCCAAGCTATTTATTATGGGGGATTTCAACCTGCCGTCGACAGGGGGATCATCCGAGGTGGCTCAGGAGTTCATGGCTTCCATGACAGCCATGGACCTGACCCAAATAATTCAGGGCCACACACACGAGGGAGGCCACACCCTGGACCTTATTTTTGTCTCTGACCAGTGGAGGAGTGATCTGGGAGTAGGGGAATTAGCTATTACACCCCTGTCATGGTCAGATCACTCACTTCTCCAGCTCGACTTCCTGGGCGCTACCCCCCATCGCGGGGAGGCGGAACCGGAATGTCCTAGATGGTTCTGCCCCAGGCACCTGATGGAACCTGATAGGTTCCAGACGGAGCTTGGGCCACTTCCTGTAGTCCTGACCCGCTCCCGGATGGAGGACCTGGTGGCCGCATGGAACAGTGCGGCTGCCGGGGCCTTAGACCGGGTTGCGCCTTTGTGGCCTCTCCTGTGGCAGCGATCCACCCAGGCCCCTTGGTTTACCGAGGAGCTGAGGGTGATGAAGTGCCACAAGAGACGCCTAGAGAGCAGATAGAGATCTTCACGCTCTGAATCTGACCGAACACAGGTAAGAGCCTATTTACGGACCTACCTTGTGGCATTAAGAGTGGCCAAGCGTCAATATTGTGCCGCTCTTATTGCGTCCGCAGATAACCGCCCTGCCGCCCTGTTCCAGGTGACCCGCTCCCTCCTTTTACAGAGGCCGCGGGAAGCCCCTTTGCAGGGTAGAGCAGAGGAATTTGGGGAATATCTGCAGGACAAAATCGCTCAGATTCGCAGCGAGTGGGTCCCCAGCAGTGGTCTAGGAGGGACGCCAGAGGCGAGTCTTGAGGGACCATCCTGGGAGGAGTTTGACTCTGTTGCTGCCGAAGATATGGACAAGTTGCGTGGGCGACTTCGAGCCACCACATGTTTACTGGACCCGTGTCCCTCGTGGCTTCTACTGGCATCCTGGGAGGTCACACGAGGCTGGCTCCAGGAGTTAGTCAACGCCTCCTTGAGAGAGGGGTTCTTGCCAGCCATCTAAAAAGAGGCGGTGGTGAGGCCCCTACTCAAGAAGCCTTCCCTGGATCCAGCTATATTAGCTAACTACCGTCCTGTCTCCAACCTTTGCTTTTTGGCGAAGGTTGTAGAGAGTGTGTTGGCACAACAGTTCCCACGCCACTTTGATGAAATTGATTATCTAGACCCGCGCCAGTCCGGTTTCCGGCCCGGCCACAGCACAGAGACGGCTTTGGTCGCATTGGTGGATGATCTCTGGAGGGCCAGAGATGGGGGTTGCTCCTCCATCCTGGTCCTATTAGATCTCTCGGCTGCTTTTTATACCATTGACCATGGTATCCTATTGCGCCGTCTAGAGGGGTTGGGGGTGAGGGGTACTGTTTTGCGGTGGTTCTCCTCCTACCTCTCTGGCCAAGCGCAATGTGTGCTGATGGGGGGGCAGAGGTCGACCCTGAGGCCGCTCACTTGTGGGGTGCCGCAGGGGTGGGTCCTCTCGCCTCTCCTGTTCAACACATATATGAAGCCGCTGGGTGAGATCATTCGTGGTTTTGGGGTCAAGTACCATCTGTACGCTGACGATACTCAGCTGTACATATCTACCCCGAACCACCCCAACGAGGCCGTCGAAATGATGTCCCGGTGCCTGGAGGTCGCATGGGTCTGGATGGGCAGTAACAGACTCAAACTCAACCCCTCCAAGACGGAGTGGCTGTGGTTACCGGCACCCCGGTTCAACCAGTGGGTTCCATCACTGGCCATCGGGGGCGAACAACTGGCCCCCGTGGAGCGGGCACGCAATTTGGGCGTCCTCCTGGATGCCCGGCTGTCAATGGATGATCATGTGACAGCCGTGGCAAGGGGGCATTCCACCAGGTTCGCCTGGTGCGCCAATTGCACCCCCTATTGGACCGGAGTGCCCTGCACACAGTCACCCATGCGCTAGTGGCGTCCCGAGTGGACTATTGCAATGCTCTCTACATGGGGCTTCCCTTGAGATGCACCCGAAGGCTGCAGTTGGTCCAGAACGCGGCCGCGCGGGCAATTATGGGAGGTACTAGATACTCCCATGTTACACCTCTCCTGCGCGGGCTGCACTGGCTACCTGTGGCTTTTCGGGTGCATTTCAAGGCGTTTCAATGTGTTGACTATCATCTTTAAAGCGCTCCATGGCACAGGACCTAGCTACCTGCGGGATCGCATCCTGCCCCATACATCCCTGCGGCCGATTCGCTCTCACAGGGAGGGACTCCTCCGGGTGCCGTCCACTAGGCAGTGCCAGCGGGCGACGCCCAGGAGTAGGGCCTTCTCTGTGATGGGCCCGACCCTCTGGAATGACCTCCCCCCCGATATTAGAATAACGACCGATCTCCGCTCCTTCCGTAAGAAACTTAAGACCCACATGTTCAACTTAGCTGGCCTGGCCTAACTGTAGTTTTTGTGTCCCTCTAGCCTGTATTTTAAATTTTTTGGGGTAGATTTTTTAGGTTGTTTTAATTTTTAACTTTACTGTACAGCCTATCACTTAATCTGTTTTATGGGTATTTTTTTAAAAAAATTAAGTTTTGTATATTGTTTTATTTGTGGTCTGTACACCGCCCCGAGTCCCTTTGGGGAGAGGGCTGGTCCATAAATTTAATAAAATTAAAATTAAATTAAATAAGCTAATTGAAAAATTTTAGTCCAATATTTATTTTGAATATAGTCAATCCATCTTCTCCATTCCGACTTATATTTCTCATCTGAATGGTCCTTCAAGTATGCTGTAATTTTGGCCATCTCTGCTAGATTTATTATTTTTAGTGTCCATTCTTGAATAGTAAGCAATTCTTCCCTCTTCCAGTACTGCGCCACCAACAATCTTGCTGTTGTCGTTAAGTTCAAAATCAAATTAGTCTCTATAACTGTACAGTCTGTAATTATACCTAACAAAAACAACTGGGGGGGGGGTGAACTTTATCCTTTTTTAAAATATATTTTGAATAACCCACCATATTTTTATCCAAAATGCTTTGACTTTTTTGCAAGTCCACCATATATGGTAATACGTAGCATCAGCACAATCACATCTCCAACATTTAAGTTGTAGATTTGGATACATACAAGATAATTTTTTGGAATCTAAATGCCATCTATACAACATCTTATAAAAATTCTCTCTCAAATTCTGAGCTTGCATAAATTTTACATTTCTTACCCAAATCTTTTCCCATGTTTCTATCATTATTGGCTCTTCGAAATTTTGTGCCCATTTTTTCGTACAGTCTTTAACTAACTCTGTTTCAGAATCTATTTTTATCAGTATATTATACAACCTTTTTGTGTACATTTGACTCTGGTCCCTAATTTGTTTTACCAGTCTATCCTCATTTTGATTGATACCAATTGTTTAATCTTTTTTCCATCTAGCTTGTAACTGTCCATACTGGAACCAGGTTTGAGTTACCCTTTCCTCTCTTCGTACTTTCAGAGACTTTAACTGTAGTACACGTCTCTCTATATTAAGAAGTTCTCTATATGTAATTACATCCTGTTTTTGTTCTATACTTATATTCTCTATCACGTGTCTGGGTACTACCCACATAGGTATCTTATCATTTAACTATATTGGTATTTTTCCCAGACACGCAATAGGGCATTCTTTAATATATGGCTTTTAAAAATCTTATCCACCTTATCATATATTAAATAGGCATGCCAACCATATACCAAATTATATCCCTCAATATTCAGTATTCTATTCTCTGTTAGATTAATCTGATCACTAATTGTTTTTAAAACTACTGCTTCATAGTATAATTATAAGTTAGGCATTTTCAAACCTCCTCTTTCCCGTATGTCTTTTATTATTTTAAGTTTTATTCTTGGTTTCTTCCCCGCCCAGACAAAGTTATTAATACCTCTCTGCCATTCTTCCAAATTTGCATCTTTTTTAAGTATAGGTATCTGTTCTGACCCCCCTTCACCAACACAGAACACACTCCGGACCAAAACTACTTCAACAGGATTTATTGCACAGATAGACAGAGAGATCCTTGGCAGCAATCCACCATGACAAGACTCTCAGAACCCTCCGGCACAGAGACACGATAGCAGCTGTCCAGCATGCTAAGCTTCCAAGACAGAACTTTCCGAATAGTTCCTTTGTTAACTTCTGCAAAGGGCATATGCACAATCAGTCCTTTTATAGACTGAAGAGGAGTCTACTTATCAGCAGCTGAGAGCCCTTACCGCCGGTAACTGTGCCCTTGCTCCTTGCGTCTGTGGGCGTGGCGGTAACGAGCATCTAAGAACTCCCTGCTGATCTCTGAGTCACTGTCCCATGACTCCTCCCCACTGCTCCAAGGCATGGCATCAGGAGCCCCCCTCCTTTGGCTCTCACCGCTGCTCCATGCCTCAGGCACCTCCTGGTGGCCGACCAGACTCTCCGATTCCTGCTCAGAGTCAGAACCCTGTCCAGGGTCCTCCACATCTTCCAGAGCTGACTCATAGGGACCCTCACTGTCGGAGTCTGGTGGCAGCTCCAACGGCTCCTGCTGGGCCACAACAGGTATCATTTGAAAGAGAAATAGAAACTTAGGCAAAAGATTCATTTTTGCTGCTGCTATCCTTCCCAACAATGACAATTGTAGTTTTTTCCATTTATTCATCTCTAACTGTATTTTATGCCATAATGGTTCATAATTATACTTATATAATTTCCCATTTGAGGTTGTAATGTAGACTCCTAAATATTTAACCTTTTCTACTATCTCGCATCCTGTTACTCTTTCTAGTTCTTTTTGATTTGTGGTCATATTTTTAACTATCATCTTTGTTTTTTCTAGATTTATTTTAAACCCAGATGCTTGATCATATTGATTAATTATGTTCATTAAACCTATAGCTGATTTCCCCGGTTGGATTAAAGTTACAACCAAGACATCCGCAAATGCTCGTACTCTATATACATAATGCCTAATTTTAATTCCCTGTTGGTCATCTGACCCACGTATTCTATTCAACAATAACTCCAAGGTTAAGATAAACAATAATGGAGACAGGGGACACCCCTGTCTTGTTCCTTTTTCAAATTTTGAAGTACTCTCCAAAATGCACTTTTGTATTATTTTTATTAGAAATTGCCAATTCACTTGATCAAATGCTTTCTCCGCATCAAAAAATAAAAGTGCTGCGGGGACTTGGTTGTTCTTCCCCAAATATTCCAATATATTAACAATTTGTCTAACATTACTTTTCATTTGTCTCCCCTGTATAAAACCGGATTGATCATTATGAATCGTTTGTAAAGAGCGTTGGTCCTTACCTGAACGCTTATTTTCGGTGGTAAAGGTGGGAGGGACTACGCGTGGGTTTGATACAGCCTGATTGGTCCAAAGACTGAGGGATTTTTCTTTTAGTGTCCTCCTTTCCCTCCTGGCCCCCAGTTCCCGAGGTTGCATGGAAAAACTGATATCCATATGTAAGGAAATAACCGTGGAAACAATACACAGAACACAAAAGCAAGCAACAAATCATAATTAACGACCCCCCCCTGACCCCTCTATACTTTGGGCGGGAACGTAGTCCCTCCCACCTTTACCACCGAAAATAAGCGTTCAGGTAAGGACCAACGCTCTTTTTCCGGTGGTTTCGGTGGGAGGGACTACGCGTGGGACATACCCAAGCTACGTCCCAGGGCGGGAAGAACTCAACGTGGAAGGGGGGTCGCCACTTGTTGGAGCACTCTACGGCCGAAGGCCGCATCTCCCGAGGCGAAATGATCGAGGCGGTAGTGCCTGACGAAGGGAGAGGGAGAGGCCCAGGTGGCCGCCCTACAAATATCTTCCAGTGGAGCCCTAGTCGCCCAAGCGGCAGTGGTGGCCGCGCTCCTAGTAGAGTGTGCCGTTATACCCTGAGGGGGAGTTAGGTGCAAGGCCTGGTATGCTTCCGAAATTGCCTGCCGGACCCACCTGCCAATGGTGGCCGAGGATACCCTAGCCCCCAGGGTCCCTGGTAGGAAGGACAGAAATAAGGCTTCCGATCTTCTAAAGGAGAAGGTGCGCCTGAGATAGATGCGGAGAGCCCTTCTGACATCCAAACGATGCCAACTGACCTCCTTCTCGTGAACAGGAGCCGGACAAAAATTAGGTAATATGATCTCTTGGGAACGATGGAAAACAGAATTGACTTTGGGCAGGAAGACCGGGTCCAGTCTGAGGACGACCCTATCTTGGTGAAACTGACACAAGTCCTCCTTGGATGACAAGGCACCCAGTTCGGAAATGCGTCTGGCCGAAGTAACGGCCACTAGAAAAACTACCTTTAAGGTAAGGAATCTGAGATGTACTGTTCTCAGGGGCTCGAAGGGGGCCCCAGTCATTGCCCTAAGGACTAGCGCCAAGTCCCAGGTGGGGAACCTATGTACCGGAGGGGGACATAGATTAGCAGCGCCCTTGAGAAACCTCTTAATTAACGCTGACTGAGTTAAAGAACCCGTCCCCACCCCTGAAAGAATGGAAGACAGGGCCGCTGTCTGCCTCTTTAATGTATTGTGGGACAGCCCGCGATCTAGCCCGTGTTGTAGGAATTCCAGGACCTCCGCGACCGAGGCTGAGGTCGGGTCAATGCTAAACCTCCCACACCAGGTAGCAAAGGTCGACCACGTTGAGTTGTAAATACGCGTGGTCGAGGGGCGTCTAGAAGCCTCGATGGTAGATATTACTTTGGCTGAAAGATTAACGCCCCTTAGGATGCTCCGCTCAATAGCCAAGCGGTCAGCTGGAGCCACTCGGGCTCCGGATGGCAAAGAACCCCTTGGAATAAGGTTACCTCCCCCTGTGGAATCCGCCAATGGGGGGCTACGGACAGTTGGATAAGGTCCGCGAACCACGGGCATCTTGGCCAAAATGGGGCTATCAGAATGACTAGGGCCTTCTCCAGAACAATTTTCCTCAGGGTGCCCTGAATCAAAGGAATGGGAGGAAAGGCATAAAGGAGGCCGGGAGGCCACGGGCACCGCAGAGCGTCCGTGTTCTCCGCATGTCGAGACGGGAAGCGGGAAAAGAAGCGTGGCAGCTGAGCGTTGCTCGGACTGGCAAAAAGGTCCACCAGGGGAGTCCCGAACCGGTGGCATATCTTGTGAAATATGGTCGGGTCGAGCTGCCACTCTCCGTGATCCACGGTCGCTCGACTCAGCCAGTCTGCCTGGTGGTTGGCAATGCCCGAAATGTGCTCTGAGATGATCGAGGCCAGATTCTTCTCCGCCCACCTGCCTAGTTTTTGAGCCTCCAGCCATAGACTTTTGGAGTGCGTCCCCCCTTGACGATTTATGTGCGCTTTCGCTGCCACATTGTCCGTCAAGAGAAGGACGTGACGGTTGTGAATATGGTCCCGGAAGTGAAGAAGGGCCAGGCGAGCCGCCTTGAGTTCTAGCCAATTGATGTTGTGGCACAGGTCGGATTTGGACCAACGTCCCTGTGCCAGGCTGGACTCCATCACTGCGCCCCAGCCGAACAGGCTCGCGTCTGTTGTAATGGTGACTCTGTCCGGTTCCCAGAACTCGGCCCCGCGATTCAAGGTTGGTTCCAACCACCACTTCAGAGACCACTGGAGATCCGGCGGAATCCGAATGGGTCGCGGAGAGTTGCTGAGCAATTGTCTCTGGAATGGGATTAGAGTCCACTGCAGCGTTCTGGAATGGAGGCGGGCCCACGGGACAATTCCGATGCAGGATACCATCTTGCCTAACAGTTGTGCCAGGGTCAAGATGGAAACGGACTTTCTTGAGTGAACGAGGCGGGCGAGTTTCTGAAGGCTTGAAAGCCGGTCTGGAGAGAGACGGACCAGACCCACCCTTGAGTCTATTACTGTGCCTAAGTGAAGTATGGTCGTTGAGGGAGACAGGTGGCTCTTGGGAAAGTTTATGGAAAAACCTAGGCTTTGAAGGAATTGAATGGTGACCTGAACATCCCTCGCTGCTTGAGGCTGGGACTGGGCGAGGACGAGAACATCGTCGAGGTAGCAATGGAGTCTCACCGGTCTCGAGCGGAGGTGAGCCGCCATTGCCGCCAGGACCTTCGTGAAGGTACGGGGGGCTGATGCTAACCCGAAGGGGAGGGCCCTGTACTGGAAGTGTTGCTCCCCGTGTGAGAACCGGAGAAATTTTCGATGGGATGGCCGAATTGGGATATGTAAATATGCTTCGGTTAAATCTATGGATGCCATGAAATCCCCTCGTCTGATGGCGAGGAGGATTGACTTGAGCGAAGACATCTTGAAGCGCCGGTATACTATGTAAGAGTTGAGGCGCTTCAAGTCTAAGATCGCTCTCCATCCCCCGGAGCTCTTCGGGACCACGAATAGGTTGGAATACAGTCCTTGACCCCGCTCCCCCTGAGGAACCGGTTCGACAGCTCGAATTTCGATCAGGTGTTGAATTGCGAGAAGCGTGAGGCGTCGTTTCTCCGGATCTCTGGGGAGGGGGAAGGTTCTGAAGAGCGTCGGGGGAGGGACCAGGAACTCCAGCCGGAGTCCTTCCCTGACAGTCGATCTGACCCAGGCATCTGAGGTGATCCGATCCCACTGGTCCGCGAAGGACGCCAGGCGGCCGCCTATGGGCAGACTCGGATTTGAGTCATTTGCCCCTGCGGAAGGGACGGCCGCCCCCTCCGCGAAAGGGCCGTTTGGATTGACCCTGATACCTGTTCCTGTCCTGGTAATAATTCCGTTGATACTGCCTATCATACCTGTAGGGTGTGAATCTGTTTTGACGGAAATCCTGTTCTGAAGCCCTATAGGAGGATGACCTACGGAAGGTTGAAGGGCAGTTATCTGTCTTTTTTGTGTTGGACGGAAGGACCTTTTTCTTGTCCTTGTTCTCGACAAGAATAGGATCCAGGGAGGAACCAAAAAGGTTGGGGCCCGTGAATGGTGCCCCCGCCAGACTCCATTTGGACTTATTGTCCATTTGCCAATTTCGGAGCCATAAAAGCCTCCGCGTAGTCACAGAGGTGGCTAGGGCTCTGGACGAAAATTTAATGGAGTCGAGGGTGGCGTCCGCCGAGAACTGGGCGGCTGAAATGATTTTGGCAATGTCCTGATGAAGGCGCTCGTCTTCTAGAGGAATGCGGTCTTGCAATTGTCTAAGCCACATGACTGATGTACGATTGAAATAAGAAGCTGCTGCGGCTGCCTTAATAGCCCATGCCGAAGCATTAAAGTTTTTGCGTAGGGCAAGTTCTGCTCGCTTATCCTCCGGTTTTAATTTATCAGCAACATCACCCGTGACTACGGAGGAAGCGTTGGCTAACAAGGCCACTGGGGCATCTACTGTGGGCAGTTGAAGAGCCTGTGTGAAGGCCTTCTCCATATTGTAGTAGCTTTTGTCGCTACTGCTGGGATTAGGAAGAGAAGAAGGCTTAGCCCACTGATCCTGAACTACCTCCAGGAAAAGGGGAGGTGCAGGCACCTCTTCCTTCTCAGTGTTGGGGTTGATAAACATGGCCAGATTGGGGTCCTTACGCTGGTAAGCCGGAGGGGGCCCCGTGCCAATTTGAGTGGTCTTTTTTGCTTTGCGCAGCATAGGTTTAAATGCCAGAGGAGGAAAAAGACCTGGAAAGCCTGGTGTTTCTGGGGTGTCCTCCTCATCTTCAGAAAATCCTAGAGTAACATGCGCAGGTTCCCCCAAAAAGGAGCCCTCGCTGACCACAGAAGGGGAAGCTGCCCTAGACCTTTCCAGACTTCTATCAGCAATCTGAGGTCTGCTACTTGTGGCAGCCACAGGGTGAGGCCTACCCTGGGGAGGATCCCTGTGAGCTAGGCCAGAGGAAATGCCCTTGTAAATTGCAGTAGAAATAAGTCTTTTAATATTGGGAGGCAAGTTCTCCAATTCCTCCAAATCCTCTTCTGAAGGACCCCGGGAAGGATCCTGTGGAGCCAACTGAGCTGGTGGTAAATAGTCACCAGATCCCCCTTCTCTTGGATCCTCCATTCTACCTCTGGGGGAAATGGAAGGGGAGGGAGAGGTCACTTCCCTCCTGGGCCTGGCCGGGGAGACCGAAGGGGATGAAGGACTGTAGCCCCTAGTAGGGGAGTCTGAGACCTGAGACCGTGCCCCCATAGGAGATCTAGATCTAATAGGGGAGTCATGCCTAGAAGCCAGTGCTTGCTTCTCAGCCCTGGCCACCTGTTTTTTCAGAGCCCTTTGTCTTCTAGACTCGTCCCTGGCAGTTGCTCTGGAAGGGCGTTGCTCTGCAGAGGGCTTGGGGCCTGCTGTTCTGGGCCTAAGCCTGCCCTGGCTCTCCTCCACCCTTTCGCTGGCTTGTGAATCAGAAATAGTGGAAGCCATGCCTCACTCACGTGTCCAGTAGATTTGTGTTTCGGTCTCAGGTAAAAAGCCTCGTTGCAGCCGCACACGAGGTTCAGCGTGCCTTTCCCTTGTCCTGCAGGCCTGCTTGCTCAGCTAATTGCACTCGGGAAGTAGGCCGCCGCCCACGAGGTCGCACCAAAATGGCCGCCGCGCCTCGTGGGTGAAGAAATTAAGCTGCCCGGCTGGATGGAAAAAGCTCTGAGGGATAAACCTCACTAAGAGCTTAAACGCAGCCTGGGAGATCTTCAGCTGCCTCGCTGGCTGTGAGCAGGACTTAAAACGACCTCTTTTTTTCCTTTGCTCTGCAAACAGCCGGGGAAGCTCTTTGAAGCTGCGGCAAGCTGCGCGGCAGCTCTTTGAACTAGCGGTGAGCTGATCGGCTTGATAAGAGCCGATTTGAAAGCTC
Source organism: Natrix helvetica (assembly GCF_964273705.1). Lineage (NCBI taxonomy): Eukaryota > Metazoa > Chordata > Lepidosauria > Squamata > Natricidae > Natrix > Natrix helvetica. Next base: position 66,407,684 of record NC_138550.1, on the reverse strand, counting down.
CCAACCGCCGGAGAGATTTACAAGCTTTAAAGTAGCAATCTGAGGCTTTCCAGGCTAAGCAAGCCTCAAATCAAGCCTCGCTCTTTTTCGGCGCTGCTGTAAGGCGCTCCTAAAGAGCCCCCACCCTCAGGAATGTCCTGAGAGTGCAATTTGCACCTCGTAGCTTTAAGGCAGAGGATCAAGATAAATTTATTTTAAATCTCCAATTATATACCAATTAAACAGTCAACCTCACAGGAGCCAAACTAGCTTGGACCAAAGACTGAGGGAACTGGGGACCAGGAGGGAAAGGAGGACACTAAAAGAAAAATCCCTCAGTCTTTGGACCAATCAGGCTGTATCAAACCCACGCGTAGTCCCTCCCACCGAAACCACCGGAAAATTGACATCAACCTATTTGCTAATATTTTAGCAAATATTTTATAATCTGTATTAAGTAATGAAATAGGTCTATAGTTTTTTGGCTGAGTGTGGTCCTGATCTTCTTTTGGAATCAGGGAAATAAGGGCTGTTCTCCAAGATGGCGGTACCCTTCCTTCCATTTGAATTTTATTAAATAATTCCTTAAGAGAATATACCATATATAATTGTAACTTTTTGTAATAAACCGCTATCCATCCATCTGTACCTGGGGCCTTCCCAATTTTTAATTGCTTAATTGCCAGGAGAATTTCCTCCATGGTTACAAGTTGATTCAGCCTTTCCCTTTGTTCATCTGTAACTATAGGTATTTTCTCTTTCTCCAGATGTCTATCTATATCTAAACCTTGTATTTTATCACCAGCGTACAATCTAGTATAATATTCTGAGAAGGCCTTTTTAATCATATCCTGTTGATTAACATCTTTACCTTTGTATTCTACTTTCTCTATAGTACGAGATTTTTCTTTTTTCCTTAACATGTATGCTAGCCATCTATCTGGTTTATTTGCATTACAAAAAGTATTATGTTTAGCGTATATCAGATTAGTGGCTACTTGGTCTGACATCAACATATTGAACTGTCCTCGCAGTAAAGTAATTGCTTCTCTTATCTTCTTATTGTCTGGATTAGATATTAACGCCTGCTCCTTCTTTTTTTATTTCTTCTTCTAATTCCCTTTGTTTTCCCCCCTGTCTACGCCTATATAAATTATTCAAATTTATTAAGACACCTCTCATGTAAGCTTTGCTTGCATCCCAAACCATTTCCATCGATGTCCCCTTATGCATGTTAAAAGCAAAATATTCTTTCAATAGTTTTTTACATTCTATAACATTTCTCTCATATCTAAATAAATTTTCATTTAACCTCCAAGATCTCCTAGAGCCCTCTCTATATTCCAATTCCATCCAAACCGGATTATGATTTGTTAGAGTTCTCGAGCATATCTTCGTCTTCTTCACCTAGAAAGTAAATCATTTGTAATTAGTATAAAATCAATTCTGGAAAAGGATTGATGCTTATTAGAGAAGAATGTGAAGTCCTGTTCTTTAACATTCCATTCTCTCCAAATGTCTCTCAGTTCCATATCATCCATCAACTCAAAAAAAGATTTAGGTAGTCTTGTTCGTGTTTGAGTATTTTGCAATAGTCTCTTCTTATCTTTGGTAGTGTCCATTACTCCGTTCCAATCACCCAATAGTATACATGATCTATAATCCCATTGTGTTAATTTAGTATGAAGCAACTTATAAAAATTTTCTTGTTGTTGGTTGGGAGCATATACTTCTCTTAAGAGTATTTTCTTTTCTTCTATTAACAATTCAATTGCAATATATCTTCCTTGAGGATCTGCTTTGATTAATTCAGCCTTTAAGTCTTTTCTTAAGTATATAACTATACCATTTTTCTTCTCTGGAGCAGATGCCACAAAGTATGATCCCAATCTTTCGTTCATCAAGTATTTCTGATCCTGTATTCTAATATGAGTTTCTTGCAAGCAAATTATTTGTTTTTAAATTGTTTCAAGTGGTAAAATATTTTTTTCCTTTTTTGTGGTGAATTTAAACCATTAACGTTCCAGGTTAGACATTTAATTGTCATCTTCAGCTCCCTGAAGCTTTCTAAGAGCTGCCTGGAAATCTTGTTGAGATTTCACCTTCGGTCTTGCTCCCCCCACAGCTTCTGTATTCGTGTTTGTAATTTCTTGGATTATTGTCTGGGTTTGCTGCATCTTTAATTCTTGCTCTTTACGTTTAGTGGCTGCTCGAGTTTGTCTTTGTTCCATAATTTCTTCTGTCTCCTCAGGTAAATCCAGAGCTTGAGCGGCTCCCCCTTGTACCTGAATATCTTGTTGTCTGGTCTCGCCTATTTCTTTTCTTCCTTTAGGTCCTGGGGATGGGGGGCATCCAGCCTTTAATACATTGCTTTAAAAATCTCTTGCTTTCCAAACTGTGTTAAGACGATATCTTTGTCCTTGATAGTTCACCACCAATCCGACTGGGGCCTCCCATCTACATTGAATCTGGCGACTTTTAAATTCATCCACTAAAAATGCATAATCCTTTCTAGATCTCAACATTTTGGGGGGGGATTTCCTTCAATACTACCACATCTTGTCCTGCCACTTTTAACTTATTTTTATAAGTTGCTTGCAGTATTTCATTCCTGGTTTTCCTGGTAACAAAATAAATTACAATATCTCTTGGTAGTTGTCTCTGTCTGGCAATCCATGAATTAACATGGTAAATTTTATCGATCTGCCAGGCACACTCCACCTTTGGTTCACCAGTTAATTGAGCGAAAGCTTTGGCAAAAATATCTCTCAAATCTTCCTGGTTCTGTTCTTTCAAACCCCTTATTCTTAAAGCAAATTCCATTGTTCTATATTGTATCATTGTAACTTCTGCCTCTGATTTACCAATTTTACTTTGTGCCTCCTCAACTTTATTCTCCAACTTGATGTTAGACGGATTAATTTCTTCTACCTTCTCATCCAGAGATGTTACATAACCAAGTAAACCCTTAAATACATCAACAATGTCCTCCCTAATCTGTTGATTACAGGTTTGGATTATATCCTTAATTCCAGACATTTCTTCATTGACATCTTTAAAAGCATTTGAAATCCTTTCCTGCAAGACAATGACTTGATCCTTTAATTCCTTTTGGAGATCTTCAAGTGTCAGAGTTTTTGTTTCTACTGGGTGTAATAAAGATTGTAATCTCTGTGTCTGGGCTGGGGAATTTCCAGCACTCTTAGACGCGCTTGGTTTTGTTTGCTTTGAAACCATTTCGAAATATTCAAACAAACTTTTCAGCGGCCAGTTTATTAAGTCCAAAAAGTCCACCTATTCTCCCACATTTGTTAGCCAATACTGTTTTCTTTGATCTTAAACTCTTGAGTCTTTTAACATTGTTAACAGGCAGTTAACAAATGCTGCCCCTTTTAAGTTTCACTTTCGACACACCCTTTATTATTCAATTGCCATCTTTAAGTCCTTTTGTCTTCACAGAGGGAAGTTTATTACTCCGGAATTAAGGTTTGTACTTACAATTATCTTCGCTCCTGTTTTGCTCTGCCTGCGTATCTTTCAAATATAAATCTAAACATTGACAGCAATGGTGGTCGTGGCGTTTCATTTCTGCAAGAGTAGCATAGCTCCGGATGAGGAGCTATGTCAGGCTTCTGGGGAGCTCTGACCCTTCGTACCCCAGGTTCACTCCTGGGGGTCCCGGGGAGCTGTGCCCTCGCCCCTCTGCTCACAGCCCCACTCTTTTCCCAAGGGGGGGGGGAGTTTTCAAACCACTAGACAGCTGATTTACACTGTTCTAGCAGTTTATTACTCAATACGGGGCTGGCATTCTCTAGGGTGCATCTTCCAACGCCGACGGTGCCACCGGAAGCTCTGAAAGTTCATGCTCTTGTCCCCACATCCACTAATCAATCACACGGTCCAATCTTCTTCTTCCATACTTTCTTGTCCACCCCGCTGGTTCCAGTCAGGTGCCAAGGTGCGGAGACAAAGAATAACCTTGATCTTCTAGAAAGGAATTTTTTATTTTGAAAACAACACATTCTACCCATTGTTATTCCCCCCTTAATGAATATGAATACTAAAGATGAAGCTAGAAGACAGAGTGTGGCAAGCCAAAGATTCTTAAAGGAACCACTGCAGGCCTGACAAGGCGTCCACAACTACCATAAATACCTGCCCATGCATGAGGCCTGCAAAGGCAATGTGCATCCTGGACCAGGGTGCCTGAGGCCATTCCCATTCGCGTGTGGACACCTCTGGGAGAGCTGGTCCAGACTCCTGGCACAGAGTGCAGGTTGCCACCCACTCTTCTGTCTCCCCATCCATGTTAGGCCACCACATATAACTCCTTGCCAAAGATTTCATCTGGACAATGCCCTACGTGCAAGGCCTCTAATACTGCAATCCCTTGTTTGGGTGGAACAATCACCTGGTCCTCCCACAGGAGACACCCCCGCAATACAGATAACTCATTTTGCTTTTTTACAAAAGGTTTGAACTCAGTCCCAACTGGCCCCTTGGGTCACCCCCTCCACACCCAGTTCAAAACTTGAGAAATAGTCTTTTCTCTCATTGAGTGGTGGGCGACCTCATTAGATGACACCGGACCATCCTCAAGGCAGTCTATCAGCAAAACTGGGGTCTCCGGGGTTGGATTGTCCAATAGTTCTGGTAATGTGCATCTGCTGAGGGCATCAGCATGGCCCAGAATCTTACCAGGTCAGTGAACAGGGCAGTATCTATAGACCGTGAGGAAAATAGTCCAACGGGTCATTCGCGGCGAAAGTGACACTGGTGTTGGTCGGTCCCCAGCCAAGGGCACAAGTTTTGTTCTCTCCTGGATTGATGGAAAGTTACTCTTCCATGCTAGTTCAGCCCACACAACTAGGAGTTTAGCACAGCTACCTGCAATCTGAATATGGGTTTAAATCTAAATATTAGATACACATTCCTCAATCGATGCTGCATGATTGGAACAAGTCTGAATGAATCCTATAGGCAATGGCCCATCAGCAATTTTAGAAAGGAGGAGATGAAGGCAAGAATTCATGTCCTCTGTGGCTTGTTTATCTCTATATTATTGAACTTTTCTATCCCAGCTTGCTTCTTCTGCCTAAGTAAAACAAGGGGTTATCAACAAACTACTATCCAAATCATGCTGAGAAGAAACCAAGCTTTGCCATGCTGTTCTAATGAGCTTTGCATCTTATTAAGTCAATGATTAGTAATGGTTTTTCCTCAAAGCTTGACAACCAGCTTTGCCGTTTTTCATGGTATGCCATAAAATCAGGGATTAAAGTTGGCACCACTACATTACTTCACAAGTCAATAGTCATTTTTCAATATCATATCAAACCAAGTATCTGAGAAAACCAGGAAGCAAAACAAGATTTTTTAAATAGATATTTTATAGTAAAGAAAGCTGGTTTCTCTTTTTGCTTCAATCATCACAATTTAGTTTTTTACTAGATAATTTGGAAGATGCTGTACTATCCTTTTCTCAATAGCATTATAGAAGCCTGAAAAGGTATACAGAGAATATTTGAACCATCGTTGCAGTAAAGTCTTTGAAAATGTCTACCTGAAACTCAGTGCCTAGCAGGATTCAGTCTTATATATAGGGTACAATGGGGAAACGTATTCTTTCATGCTATTTTCATCACATTTTGCCAGAAATGGACCAACTGCAGCATTTTGATAGTTGATGCACCTTATTAACTAAACTTTTTAAAACTTTTTAATTGTTTTATTCTTAAAGCATATTCCTAAATCAAATCATATCTTGCTTGAATCCAGTCTGATTCAAATCAGGGCTGATTTAAACATCCCTAAACATGTTCTCCATTTTTTCCTATTCTTCTCTTCTTTAGCACTAAATTTAGATATAAGGAATTAAAAACAATTGCATTATCTAATTATAAAAGATAATGTTGCCATTTATAATTGCAGAGATCATTTTTCTCAGAGAATCAGTCAGTGCACATTAATCCTCTCTCTCGTGAAACTAAAATTTGTACTCAGGAGTTGCAGTGGAAGAATCAGGGAACAGACTTGCATAGATGACTTACTTTTGTTGCAGACAACCTAATAACAAAGAAGTACCTTATAAAGTGCAAGGATTTAAAATTGGCATCTTCTTTTCCTGCCCTCAAATGCTAATTGACTATTTATTAAGCTGGTTTATTAAACTTTGATGTTGACATGTCTGGACTCAGTCTTTTCCCTTGGAACCTTGCCAGCTGATTCCACTTCCTCTGTTTTCTCCTCCTCTTACTATGAATATGCCACAAACACTACCTGAATAGATTTGTCATTTGACATTACATATCTTTGTACTGCTCCTTCCCCCTGCTCAGGAATAACAAGAAGAGGATGTTACATTTCTTCTTTCAGCTAAAAGCTGATTTAGAGGTGCCTACAAGTGCCTGGAGCCATTGCCACATACCTAGGCTGTGAAGGGATTGATGGGTAAGTGTAGGTTGCAGATGGATGAAGATGGACCAACACACACATCTCCCAAAGCCCAACTCTATGTTGTGGAGAAATGCACATCAAACCTAATCTGTCTTCCTGTTCTCTGCTTTGCTGTTTGAGTGTCCCCTAGCCAGAACATTAAAATTTGCAGACATATGAATGCAACAGCTATGACACAATCTACAAAAGATGTTCTTACTGTACTTGATGTGCAGTGCTAGAGAAGTCTTGTTGACCCTTAAGTCAGACAGACTTTTCTGAAGAATTTATTCACTGTTCTTCCTAATTGCAGTCTGCAGGAAGGAACCAGGAATGTCCCATGTTCAAAACCATAAGCAGTTCTTCCTTGTGCAGATCTTGTTCTCTAGCATTTCCAAGCATCAAAATGTTAGATAATACTTTCCAGAGTATTGGCCAATCAGAAGGTTTGGATTTATGAGATCATTACAAGAGAGTTATTGGAAAAGAGCATCATTTATTGCTTTTCATTTTGTCTCCTTGTCTAGATTGCCTTTCTAATTAATGATATTCAAGTGTTGCCCAATACAGGTAATTCCTGGGTTACAAGCATTCCCTAAGCAAATGTTTGAAGTTATGCAATCAGTGCCCCCTAGTATTTCTGAACAAGGCCAAAAATGACAAATCTTGCAACACCATGGCAATCGTTCATCCTTACAAACAACTGCAGAGGCTCTGTAACATTCGTCCTGCACATTGCAACCAAGTAGAGCTTCTGAGGGATGGATCTGCCCCTCAGAAGCCCTGTTTGGGCATGCAGAGGCCTCCCCTGTTTGGTTGCAAGCCAAAATGGAGCTCTGGGGACCAGATCTGGCCCTCTGAAACTCCATTCATCTCTCTGTAGGCCTCCCCCAGCCTGTTGCAGGCCAAAATTGAGCCTCCAGGGACAGGATCCAGCCCTCTGAGGCTCCGTTCAGCCTCCATGGGCATCTCACGGCCCATTACAGGCCGAAATGGAGCTTCTGCAGACTGGATCTGGGCCCCAGAGGTTCCATTTCAGCCTGCAATGGGCTGGAGGAGGGCCGTGGAGGGCCAAATGGAGTATCAGAGTGTTGCAGAAAATGACAGACTTAGACTTCTCAGGATACAGGATTTGGCAGCCAGGTTCAGAAAGTTAGCCCATGGCTAGCATTGCAAGTTCTGAACAACCTTCAATATCGAAGCACACATTCTTATACATTCTCAAAGGCAGCATAACATGGAAACACTTAATTCATTTCTTATTGTTTACCTCGAGGAAAAAGCCTTATAAGGAGATGGGGTCTTACTTCTCCTTTTGTCTTGGGCCATAGGTACTGACTATGTGTCTTATGCAAACTTTAATTGAACCTTGTGGTTTTGGACTTTTGACATAGGGACGTTTGCTGGAACATGTTTGTGGTTGAAGGCTGATGACATTTCCCTGTCCCTTTAAGCAAGCTTCTAACTGTCCCTTTTATGCCACATCTTCATTCTTATATTTTTATCCATATTTTATTCTACTTTATCCCCCCTTCTAGACTCTATTAATACCCACAATTGAGTCTAGCCTGTTAGACTAACAATATATGCATGCAGGATACAGAATAGCAAAAAAGCAAGGATGCAAGCAATACACATTTTAGGGCTTATCTTCCGGAATCACATTCTCCACTTCTAAGAGTGCAATTTGAATATACGAGCTAGTATCTGAAACTTCATCTTCCTTGAGGGTATGTGGGATTAGGCTTTCCATTAACATTAACTCCTTTTCAGCCCGTATTTCTTTTACAGACCTCATAGCAAGTTGTTTAAGCAAGGGTATTATGCAAGGGAGGAAGGCTAAACTTGCGATTCCACATAATAAAAGGAATAGCATTTGCTTGATCCAACCTGTTCCCGGTAGCCAAGAGACCCACACATCTGTTCCTTGTACTTTTTGACCAATAGAGGAAACTCGATCTCATAGTTCTTGGACCACCCACCGAACTGCTCCTGATCTATTCATATAGAAACAACAATATTCTCCTAGGAATACACATAGCCCACCCTTATCAGCAGTTAAAAGATCTATGGCACGCTGGTTCTGTAACACCATGGCTGCCAAGGAATCTATCTGGTCCTGGACTTCAACCAAGGTGCCAGCAATTTGGTTCAGGCTTTCTTGGAATTCTTCCAACAGTTGCCTGAACTGTGTAATGGAATGGGTCATTCCACCTACACCCGTTCTAACTGCTGTCCCTATTCCCAAGATTGCTAATAGTGAAATTAGGAGTGGCACTCTTTTCTGGACATGTCCCATGAGGGGTACAGGGAGGGCCTGTTCCCCACTTATCACCCCCATTTTGGGGAGGAGGTGTACTAGGGTGCATGTGCCAGTCCAATTAGTGGGCAAGCACAGATAGGCACTTTTCCCACATAGAAAGAAAACCCCATTTTCTCCTACACATACGCTGATGTTCATGGAGAAGGCATGGGCTTGGAGGTTCCTTTCATTAGTCCAGACTTGTAAGGTTCCTGCTAGGAACATACCAGTCAGGGGCTGTAATGGAACTTCTTGATTAGAGTCCATTAGCATATTCCTGAGGACTGGTCCTTCAAAGAGATATTGAGAACTGGCGTTTCCAGGGGGAAAGTAAACACAAACTCCAGTAGTGGATTGTATTGAAAGCCAAATGGGAAGCTGGGGTGGTTGGAATGGCTTTGGGCACCTTCCAGTGGTCAGATTCCCCTCCCATCGGTTAAAAACAAGTGGAGGTGGGAGCGAGAAAGTGACTTTCTGTTGGAAGAACTTGTGAGCAGAGGGAGACATGCTGCAAGTTAATTTCACATCTACAAGGGTTTTCCGGGGGGCGAGGTACATTTCAAATGGGCATTGTTCCTCTGATAGTGACCCCACAGGAATGCCAGTTCCTGATATCGTTTGATGCACAAGGAGGGTGACCCTATAATTTCTACACCAACTGCTATGGGGCCAACAATGGGGAGACGGCTCCTCCCCAATCTTTTAAGTGCGTCATACAGATTGCCATGTAGCTGGGCTTCTGCCATTTTGGTTCCCCATCTACCTCCCTTGTCAAAGACTATTGTAGCTTTGTTGTTGTTTTTTTCAAAGATCTGGCTCAACTGAAACAGCATGATAAGGTGAAGGTCCAGCAGACAAACGCAACCAGTATTTTTGACCCAGGGCAGGATCAGAGTGATTGATTAAGCTTTGACCTAACTCCAGCACTCTTAACATATAGTCCCCTTTTCTCAATTGTTGCAGGAGTCTGTTTTCCCTATGCTTTGCCCTTTTTTTACAGGGTTTGTCAGATAATTGACTTTAGGTGTTGGGATTGGTTTACGGTTCCGTCCCCAAGCATAAATGATGTGCCATTGGCTGGAGCGGACCTGTTCCACATCCTGTAACTTGATTCCACCCTGTTCTCTGGGATTTTTAACATCCTCGGATCTTTCTTCAAGAGCAAGGGGGGTTGCTTGGATATTTTTGCAACATTGGGAACTACTATTGAAGATGTTATCACTTAGCAAACCCATTGCCAATAACAGCCAGAGCCACAAAAAGCTCATAATTGTCCCTCACACAAAACTTCTCCTAACACAATTCTTTTAGTCTACTGAATCACTGCGTCAGGGAGAAGGCAAGGGTTATATATAGTTTGAGGAATGGTAATATCAGCTTTGGGCAATCCACAAAACCAAATCTTATTTGCTAAATATATCATCCACAATCCGAAAACTCCTATTATACTGCAAAGAACGCATTCCCACGGTTCCTCAAACATAAGTTTCATCAGATGATTCATTTTCCTCTTGATTACAATTAATGATCTTAGCCTCAGCACCTGTCTTTTTTGGGAGGGGGCAATTCCCAAAGAACAAATACCCAATACAAAAAATCAAAATAAAGGTAAGCACACTTACTAAAACAAGAGATAGTGCAGCAATGGCCATACCCTGACAGGTGCTCAAACTTTCTAATACATTTTATATCTAACAAATGGAACGTTGTCTTCCTCCTCCAAATCTTCAGCCGTACATCAAGAAATCAGCTTCCGGTGTGGTTTCAGTAGGGCTTCTTCTGCCTCATTTGTGAGCTACCCGTTGCCAGTAGGGCAGCTTATAGGGGGCGTGTCTTTAAGCATATTACTAAAGATGGGATTCATGAGTTAGCCTCCCAGTATTCTTCAGCAGCTGGTTTAATGCGGGTCCAATGAAACCAAGACTTGGTTTCTAAAACTTTTACTGCAAGTGGAGAACACATAACTACAGTATAAGGGCCCTTCCATCTAGGTTTCAAGTTCTCCTCTTTCCAGTGTTTCACCCACACTCTGTCCCCCACCTGAATATTATGACTGGAATTTGTTTAAAATGGTGGGATGAGCGAAACACAATACTGTTGAACACCCACACTCTGTCCCCCACCTGAATATTATGACTGGAATTTGTTTAAAATGGTGGGATGAGCGAAACACAATACTGTTGAACTTCTTGTATTTACTTATTCAATTCTCCCACCATTTGATTTACCCATGAGGACCCCAGCTGTCCTAGGTCCCCTATATAATATTTTTTTCAAATTATGGCTTATAACTGGTGGCCATCCAAACATCATTTCAAAAGGAGATAATTTAAGTTCTTTACGTGTACATCTCACAGACCAGAGAGCTAAGGGTAAAGCATCTACCCATTTAAGGTGGGTTTCAAAACATACCTTATCTTTTCCTTAACAGTGCGATTTACACATTTGCTTAATTTCTTTCCTGAGGCCATTAAAAGACCTCTTTCCCTATAATCGGCCGTACTGATATGCAAAGTAAGGAAGGCATACAGAGTCAGTTCAGATGTTCACACTTTCATTATTTGTCTTCTCTAATGCACGGATTAAAGCCCATAATTCTGCTACTTGGGCACTAGTGCCTTTTGGGAGAGGTCCGCTCTCAAAGACTTGATCAAGAGAGACTACCGCATAGCCAGCATAACGTTCTCCTGTAGTAATGAAGCTTGATCCGTCAGTGAACAAGTTATAGTCTGCAGATTTCAATGGCACATCCGGTAAGTCTGGTCTACATGAGAACTGACTCCCAATGGTTTGCATACAATTATGCTCAATTTCAGGTCCCGATATTGGCAAAAGGTTGGCAGGGTTTAGGGCATTTGTTTGCTTCAAGGTCACTTGTGGATTTTGAGTCAGGAGTGCCTGATATTCGTAAATTCTAGGGATTGTTAACCATAAATGTCCCTTCATTTCTAAAATTCCTTGAATTGCGTGGCTAGTGTAGATATTGGTAGGCTGTCTGAAAGTTAATTTATTAGCTTCCTCCATTAGGAGAGTAGTAGCAGCCAGCCTTTTGCATCAACTGTTTGGATAGATAAGCCACAAGTTGTTGTCAACTTCCCTTTTCTTATCAGAGCCTGAGATAATTCTGACTTTAGGGCTTTGTACACCCGTTTCTGCTTTAAACCCCAAACAAAGGGTTCTTTTTCACACACACCCTTCGTAGATGCATAAGGAGGTTTGGCTAGAAGTGTGAAATTTGAAACCCTCTTTCTGTAATATCCTGCTGCGCCCAAAAGTCCCCGTAACTTTTTCCGAGTCGTTGGTTCCGCAATATGGCACACAGCTTCTTTTTGTTCATGTCCTATTGCCTATCCTCGACTTATGGTGTACCTTAAGTATTTAACTTGGGGCTTTTCCAGCTGAGCATTTTGCCTTGGGGCACAATGTTCCTTGTCCATTAACAGATGAAGCAATTGATTGGTATTTTTTTTTCAACAAATCTCCTTCGTCTGTTTGGTTACTGAGATATTATCTACATATTGGAGTAGCACATCTCCATCTTCGCAAGGCTGGACATTTTCTAGGTCTGAGGCCAAGGCTTCGCCAACAAGGTAGGTGAATTTTAAAATCCTTGGAGAAACCTAGTCCAAGCAAACTGCCTCTTGACCTGTTACTGGGTCTTCCCACTCTAAAGGAAACAGTTTTTCACTGTCTCTATGTATTTGAGATGGTGAAAAAGGCGTAGGCGGACAGGGATGGCTAGAGGCTTTACTTGTATAATTATAGGTGCATGATGAGATGCATGGCCTGGTGGATCCTCTGCCCACAGCTGAGGTACTTTAAATTCTTGAACCATCATTACTCGCCAGATCTCATCTGGGGGGTGCCTCATCATTAGGGCCATTTTATCTTCTTTAAAGGACAGTGTAGCTCCCATTTTGCATAGGATATCATGACCCAAAAGAGGAACTGGGCATTCAAGCATGTCTTGGGACATTCTTGTAGCCAGTGGCCTTTTTCCTTACACCAATTCCATCGACCTCTGCTTTGGGCTTTGGAATTATTTGACAATGCAACTGTCAGCAATTCAGCTTTACGTTGCATCCTGTCATCTTTCTTTCTTCTTTTCACAAAGACCTTTCATGCAATTTCCATTAATTGTCCGGGGCACTCTGAGAAATGAAAGCCATGGCTAGCATGCAGGCATTTTCTGGATCCAGGGGATTGATTGGGGTGTACGTTTTATATGCTTCAACCAGCCTTTGGAAGAAGGCTTCGGGACTTTCGTCCGGTTTTTGGTTTACAAGAGAAGTCTTGGACTTTGACACTGGAGATTTTGCAGCCTGCTCTAAACCCTTAAGAATTAATGCCTGACAGTCCCGAAGTGGGGGTCTACAAAAAGGACTTTCCACTTTTTGCTATTCCCTCTAGTCACTTTGTCCTACTGCTAGTATTCTGTAGCTGCCTTGTATGATAAGGAGGAGCATATGGAGGGGGACTTTCCTCTTCATAGGGTGCGATCTTAGGAGAGGTTTTTTGGGGGTGACTCTTTTTGACCTCACATTTGCCATTTCCTTTTATTCAAGCCACACAGACCTTCGTGGTTTCTTTATTGATAACTGGAGGGCTCTTTCTCTGACTGGGCATGGGATTCTAACTATTGCCCCCTCCTCAGGAATTCTTCCGGCAGTTCCCCTGGCCTCCCACTTTTCCTGTCTAAGGGCCTTGGCAAGAAAAATTGCATTTCTTCTTGCTCTTTGAAGTTCCTTCTTCTCTGAGATTTTGAGCCCACTTAAGATACGTTTTGTATGCTCATTCCACAAGTTCAGAGATGCCTTTCCTTGCCCCCCCTTTTTTACCCTTATGTCATCTGCAGAGTGACCAATGAAGATCACATTGACCATTCTCTTATTTTCTTCAGCCTCAGGATCTAATGTGGTATATTGCCTAAAGGTTTGATAATGCATTCTAGGAATTCCACTGGATTTTCATCCTTTTTCTGTTGAATTTTATAGACCTTCCCTAAATTCTTAACTTTTGTTTGAATCCTAACAAAACTAAGGTCCAATAGTTTTGCAGCTGAACGTACTAGGTTCCCAATCTGGTTCCTTCAGTAACCATGTCCAGTCTGGATCTTTTGCATGATCCTTCTGCAAAGGCTTATTCATGGTTACCTTCACCAGCCTTCTTTTCTCTGGGGTTAATAAATTTCAATCAGACTTTGTATGTCAGCCCAAGCAGACTAGCGAGTTCAGAAAAATGGATGCAAAAAGGACATGCATCTCATCTGGATTTTTTCTATAAGCAGGAATTTGATTTTTCCAATTATGTAAATCAGCCATTGAGAATGGAGCATATATCCACACCTTACTCCCCCTCAGCTTCTGGCAATTAAATTCCCTTAGGGGCAATTTGAGTTTTTATCTCAACTGCTTTCTTGGACCAGGTTTGTGGTCCACTTGATCTGTCCCTTTGGTAACCTTTTTGGTTTTCTTCCTCCAGGCCCCACCTAATGGGAACATTTGTTCTTCTTTTTTAACAAAAAAAAACAAACCACTTAAACACATAAAAAAGGACAACCATGCAAGTTAAAACAGCACAGGAACTAAATGTTTCGTTGAGACTCTCTTTTTCTTTCCTCTTTGAGGCTTGTACAATGGGGGTGAGGAAAATTTGTTTGCCAGAGACTTTACTAAAACTTTCTTAAAGTTTTTTTCAACATGCATTGGAGGGACGTTCGAGGAACGCTCCCCCCCTTCCCATGTTCTATTTCTAACACACTTTCTGCTGACCTGCACTCCCGGAGCTCATGGTCACCAACAGGAACTGCAGCAGATTAACCTCCCACACAAACCTAGAGCCTCATTAGGATACGCCAGTTCCGTTTGGAAGGGATGCTATTCTGGGCTCAGGGGGGTGACCGGGCCCCCTCTTCCACTCCTAACTGAGTGGGTCTACAATTCTTTTGATACTTGCCTGCAAGCATCTTCTTTCTCAGCTGGCGTAATTTTTATTAACTTGTCCTGATCCTGGTCAGATTCTTGGATCGGTGGTGTTCTCTGGATGGCCAAGAGAGGTTGTCAGCCCTCTCCCAGAGAAAGGTCTCCGTCGGCGCCTGAAGATGGGCGAGACGGCCTCGATGGGGCACTGGTCGGTCCGTTCCGTCCTCAGCGAAATATCGCTCTAAGTTCTGCCCATAGGCGCCAGAATTGTTGCAGAAAATGACAGACTTAGACTTCTCAGGATACAGGAAGAGTTTATTTGGCAGCCAGGTTCAGAAAGCTAGCCCATGGCTAGCATTGCAAGTTCTGAACAACCTTCATTATTGAATCACGCATTCTTATACATTCTCAAAGGCAGCGTAACATGGAAACACTTAACTCATTTCTTATTGTTAACTTGAGGAAAAAGCCTTATAAAGAGATGGGGTCTTGCTTCTCCTTTTGTCTTGGGCCATAGGTACTGACTATGTGTCTTTTTAATTTTTTTATTAAAGGTTTTAACAAATTGTACAAATATTACCCCTTTCCCTTCCCACCCTCCAACCCTCCCTCCCCCCAACATCCCAGAGCAAAATACAGGGTATAAACATTTAACAATCATACGCTAACATAAGCTAACTGATTTTAACATCCTACCTCCTCTTGTGCTTTAATTCCCCTTTTGTTGAGCTAACTTTAGGTAAATTGCAACATTCCTTGTGCCTTCACTCATAAGCTAATTGAAATTTTTTAGTCCGATATTTATTTTGAATATAGTCAATCCATCTTCTCCATTCCGACTTATATTTCTCATCTGAATGGTCCTTCAAGTATGCTGTAATTTTGGCCATCTCTGCTAGATTTACTACTTTTAGCATCCATTCTTGAATAGTAGGCAATTCTTCCCTCTTCCAGTACTGTGCCACCAACAATCTTGCTGCCGTCGTTAAGTTCAAAATCAAATTAGTCTCTATAACTGTACAGTCTATAATTATACCTAACAAAAACAACTGGGGGGTGAACTTTATCCTTTTTTAAAGTATATTTTGAATAAACCCACCATATTTTTATCCAAAATGCTTTGACTTTTTTGCAAGTCCACCATATATGGTAATACGTAGCATCAGCACAATCACATCTCCAACATTTTGGTTGTAGATTTGGATACATACAAGATAATTTTTTTGGAATCTAAATGCCATCTATACAACATCTTATAAAAATTCTCTCTCAAATTCTGAGCTTGCGTAAATTTTACATTTCTTACCCAAATCTTTTCCCATGTTTCCATCATTATTGGCTCTTCGAAATTTTGTGCCCATTTTATCATACAGTCTTTAACTAACTCTGTTTCAGAATCTATTTTTATCAGTATATTATACAAACTTTTTGTGTGCATTTGACTCTGGTCCCTAATTTGTTTTACCAGACTATCCTCATTTTGACTGATACCAATTGTCTAATCTTTTTTCCATCTAGCTTGTAACTGTCCATACTGGAACCAGGTTTGAGTTACCCTTTCCTCTCTTAGTACATTCAGAGGCTTTAACTGTAGTACACCTCTCTCTATATTAAGAAGTTCTCTATATGTAATTACATCCTGTTTTTGTTCTATACTTATATTCTCTATCACGTGTCTGGGTACTACCCACATAGTCATTTAACTAACTAATTTATCATTTAACTATATTGGTATTTTTCCCAGACACGCGATAGGGCATTCTTTAATATATGGCTTTTAAAAATCTTATCCACCTTCTTATCATATATTAAATAGGCGTGCCAACCATATACCAAATCATATCCCAGAATATTCAGTATTCTATCCTCTGTTAGATTAATCTGATCACTAATTGTTGATAAAACTACTGCTTCATAGTATAATTTTAAGTTAGGCATTTTCAAACCTCCTCTTTCCCGTATGTCTTGCATTATTTTAAGTTTTATTCTTGGTTTCTTCCCCACCCAGACAAATTTATTAATACCTTTCTGGCATTCTTCCAAATTTGCATCTTTTTAAAGTATTGGTATCATTTGAAAGAGAAATAGAAACTTAGGCAAAAGATTCATTTTTACTGCTGCTATCCTTCCCAACAATGACAATTGTAGTTTTTTCCATTTATTCATTTCTAACTGCATTTTATGCCATAATGGTTCATAATTATACTTATATAATTTCCCATTTGAGGTTGGGTCCACCACGACAAGACTCTCAGAACCCTCCAGCACAGAGACACGATAGCAGCTGTCCAGCAAGCTAAGCTTCCAAGACAGAACTTTCCGAATAGTTCCTTTGTTAACTTCTGCAAAGAGCGTATGCATAATCAGTCCTTTTATAGACTGAAGAGGAGTCTACTTATCAGCAGCTGAGAGCCCTTACCGCCGGTAACTGCGCCCTTGCTCCTTGTGTCTGTGGGCGTGGCGGTAACGAGCATCTAAGAACTCCCTGCTGATCTCTGAGTCACTGTCCCATGACTCCTCCCCACTGCTCCAAGGCATGGCATCAGGAGCCCCCCTCCTTTGGCTCTCACCGCTGCTCCATGCCTCAGGCACCTCCTGGTGGCCGACCAGACTCTCCGATTCCTGCTCAGAGTCAGAACCCTGTCCAGGGTCCTCCACATCTTCCAGAGCTGACTCATAGGGACCCTCGCTGTCGGAGTCTGGTGGCAGCTCCAACGGCTCCTGCTAGGCCACAACAGGTATCATTTGAAAGAGAAATAGAAACTTAGGCAAAAGATTCATTTTTGCTGCTGCTATCCTTCCCAACAATGACAATTGTAGTTTTTTCCATTTATTCATCTCTAACTGTATTTTATGCCATAATGGTTCATAATTATACTTATATAATTTCCCGTTTGAGGTTGTAATGTAGACTCCTAAATATTTAACCTTTTCTACTATCTCGCATCCTGTTACTCTTTCTAGTTCGTCTTTTTGATTTGTGGTCATATTTTTAACTATCATCTTTGTTTTTCCTAGATTTATTTTAAACCCAGATACTTGACCATATTGATTAATTATGTTCATTAAACCTATAGCTGATTTCCCCGGTTGGGTTAAAGTTACAACCAAGTCATCCACAAATGTTCATAATCTATATTCATAATGCCTAATCTTAATTCCCTATAAATCATCTGAACCACGTATTGTATTCAGCAGTAACTCCAAGGTTAAGATAAACAATAATGGAGACAGGGGACACCCCTGTCTTGTTCCTTTTTCAATTTTGAAGGATTCTGTTAAACTACCATTAACTATAATTTGTGCTGTCTGTTTCTGGTATATTGCCTTGATAGATTGTGTGAAATCCTCTCCAAAATGCACTTTTTGTATTATTTTTATTAGAAATTGCCAATTCACTCGATCAAATGCTTTCTCTGCGTCTAAGAATAAAAGTGCTACGGGGACTTGGTTGTTCTTCCCCAAATATTCCAATATATTAACAATTTGTCTTACATTACTTTTCATTTGTCTCCCGTGTATAAAACTGGATTGATCAATTTGTCTTACATTACTTTTCATTTGTCTCCCGTGTATAAAACTGGATTGATCATTATGAATCATTTGTTGTATAATTGACATCAACCTATTTGCTAATATTTTAGGAAAGATTTTATAATCTGTATTAAGTAATGAAATAGGTCTATAGTTTTTTGGCTGATTGTGGTCCTGATCTTCTTTTGGAATCAGGGAAATAAGGACTGTTCTCCAAGATGGCGGTACCCTTCCTTCCATTTGAATTTTATTAAATAATTCCTTAAGAGAATATACCATATATAATTGTAACTTTTTGTAATAAACCGCTGTCCATCCATCTGTACCTGGGGCCTTCCCAATTTTTAATTGCTTAATTGTCAGGAGAATTTCCTCCATGGTTACAAGTTGATTCAGTCTTTCCTTTTGTTCATCTGTAACTATAGGTATTTTCTCTTTCTCCAGATATCTATCTATATCTAAACCTTGTATTTTATCACCAGTGTACAATCTAGTATAATATTATGAGAAAGCCTTTTTAATCATATCCTGTTGATAAACTTCTTTGCTTTTGTATTCTACTTTCTCTATAG
The DNA here is from genome assembly GCF_964273705.1 of Natrix helvetica. Lineage (NCBI taxonomy): Eukaryota > Metazoa > Chordata > Lepidosauria > Squamata > Natricidae > Natrix > Natrix helvetica. The sequence goes on along the minus strand of NC_138550.1, from coordinate 66,388,941 downwards.
TACGAGACTTTTGTTTTTTCCTTAACATGTATGCTAGCCATCTACCTGGTTTATTTGCATTGCAAAAAGTATTATGTTTAGCATATATCAGATTAGTGGCTGTTTGATCTGACATCAACATATTGAACTGCCCTCGCATTAAAGTAATTGCTTCTCTTGTCTTCTTATCATCTGGGTTAGATATTAACGCCTGCTCCTTCTTTTTTTATTTCTTCTTCTAATTCCCTTTGTTTTCCCCCTGTCTACGCCTATATATATTGTTCAAATTTATGAAGACACCTCTCATGTAATCTTTGCTTGCATCCATTTCCATCAATGTCCCCTTATACATGTTAAAAGCAAAATATTCTTTCAATAGTTTTTTACATTCTATAACATTTCTCTCATATCTAAATAAATTTTCATTTAAACTCCAAGACCTCCTAGATCCCTCTCTATATTTCAATTCCATCCAAACCGAATTAACATCTGTTAGAGTTCTCGGGCATATCTTCATCTTCTTCACCCTAGAAAGTAAATCATTTGTAATTAGTATGAAGTCAATTCTGGAAAAGGATTGATGCCTATCGGAAAAAAATGTGAAGTCCCGTTCTTTAACATTCTGTTCTCTCCAAATGTCTCTCAGTTCCATATCAACTCAAAAAAAGGATTTAGGGAGTCTTGTTATTTTGCAGTAGTCTCTTCTTGTCTTTGATGGTGTCCAGTACTCCGTTCCAATCACCCAATAGTATACACGATCTATAATCCCATTGTGTTAATTTAGTATGAAGCAATTTGTAAAATCTTTCTTGTTGTTGATTGGGAACATATACTCCTGTTGAGAGTATTTTCTTTCCTTCTATTAGTAGTTCAAATGCAAAATATCTTCCTTGAGGATCTGCTTCGATTAATTCAGTCTTTAAATCTTTTCTTAAGTATATAACTATACCATTTTTCTTCTCTGGAGCAGATCCCACAAAGTATGATCCCAATCTTTCGTTCATCAAGTATTTCTGATCCTGTGTTCTAATATGTGTTTCTTGCAAACAAATTACATCATTTTTAAATTTTTTCAGATGGTGAAATATTTTTTTCCTTTTTTGTGGTGAATTTAAACCATTAACATTCCAGGTTAGAAATTTAATTGTCATCTTCAGCTCCCTGAAGCTTTCTAAGAGCTGCCTGGAAATCTTGCTGGGATTTCACCTTTGATCTTGCTCCCCCCACAGCTTCTGTGTTTGTATTTGTAATTTCTTGGATTATTGTCTGGGCTTGCTGCATCTTTAATTCTTGCTCTTTGCATTTAGTGGCCGCTCGAGTTTGTCTTTGTTCCATAAGGAAGCATATTTACACTTTTGATATAATTAACTATCTAGCCTTAAGATCCCATTCTGTTCATACTGCAATTTTTGTAAATAGCAGGTTAGTTGCTCAGGAAAATGAAATAAGCTATGATTTAAAAAGATAGAAGAGCAGCAACCGAGGATACAATGTAGCCCAAAGATCACAAAAGAGAACTGTTTCTATAATTAAAAAGCTGTGAAAATATTTATACCAACTATTCTTTTTGACTAAAAGAAAAATGCGTGTGCATTTTACAAACATATTTGTCAGGCTACAATGACTAGTTGATATATGGCAGGTTTTGTTTTACCCCCCATTCTTTACATCTGCTATGAAAGTTAAAGTTTAATTTTTAAAGTTACTTTTTGTAATACCAATAGCATGGAAAAAAACCAGAAACACAGTGTTGCTTGTGAACTTAATATGGATTACAAAGAACAGAACTTTACTTTACTTACTTTACTTTACTTTATTTGCACTTATAGACCGCCCCCTCTCCCAGAAGGGACTCGGGGCGGTGTACAGTCAATACATAGAAAATACATAACATAAATAATTAAATAGTTAAATAGTTATGGAGGAGGTTAAAAGAAGAACTGTACATCTAAGTAAAGTATCTAAAATATAGTTTTAAAAAACCCCTAAAAAATACCCCACAAGTTAAATTTAAAAATGGTTCCCCTAAAATACCAGTTAAAATATATCTGCCAGGAGGTAAAAGTTATGAATGTGCCAGGCCAGCTAATCGGAACAGGTGAGTCTTCAGTTTTTGTCGGAAGGAGCGGAAGTCGGTGGTGGTTCTAATGTCGGGGGGGGAGGTCATTCCAGAGGGTTGGGCCCATCACAGAGAAGGCCCTACTCCTAGGCATCGCCATCCGCTCCGGATCTGAGCGACTTTGTCCTGCAGATATTTCCCAAACTCCTCTGCTCTTCCCTGCAAGGGGGCTTCCCGCGTCCTCTGCGATAAGAGGGAGCGGGTTACCCGAAACAGGGCGGCAGGGCAGTTATATTAGTATCCAATTACTTCCAACTCTTGATTTACAGGTTACTTTAGTATTATGTTCTCAAGAGTTCACATTCTGATGAATAAGTCTCCTTTGGTTAGATGTCCTTTCAAAAACCTAACATTTTAGCTTCAGCTTTATAAAATCAAAGCGACTGGAAATTCTGCCAATACAGTAATTCTTTTTGTAATAGGCAACAAAGATTTGTGTATCTTTTGCTTAGAGTTAACTTGAATAAGAAATCAAAATAAAAGGACTTTTTTATTACCTCACAGAAACAGAGTCTTTTATAGTCCTTAATTTGTTTTCTCAGAGATTTTCCCATTGGTTTTAATTAAGCAATCCCTTAGCTTGCAAAACTACAGAATTTAAAAATGAGGAGAAAAGCAGCAGGAGTCTTTATTATTTTTACCTAAGAATTCAGCAGATGTATATTTAAATATCTTTATGGTTAATATGTACTCATTTTGAAAAGCTAGAAATATAATAAATATGGTAATGCAATAGCACCTTAGCTGACATTCTAAAATTAAACTTTTCACTATTGCAAAGTCATCAACATGATACCCAATTATTATACTATTGTCCCCAATTCAGGTCTAAGCCTGATTCTGAGGCCAATGAAGGATGCCAGACATGATATGCTGGTTTTGATTTCCTTTTTATTGGAGTACTTGAAGAAAAGGGGCCCAGGCCAAAATGCCAAGGACCAAGAACAAAGGATTGAGAAAGCTTTATACATTTTCACTAAAGCAGAAGGCGGAATAAGGTGGGATAATTAGAAATATCATCTAATAAACATTTTAGTAATGATCTGTCAGCTTTTCAACTATTTATTTTTCGGAGTATAAGTCGCACCAAGGTTTTGATGAGGCAAATTTTTAAAAAAGTAGGTAGGTAGATAGAGAGGGAGGGAGAAAAAGAGAGAAAAATGCAATAGGTAGGGAGGGAGAGAGAGTAGGTAGGTAGGTAGATAAAGGGAGAGAGAGAGAGAGAAAGAGAGAGAGAGAAATACAGTAGGTAGGTAGGGAGAGAGAGAGGGTGTAGGTAGGTAGGTAGGTAGGGAGATGGATAGAGAGAAAGAAATAGAGAGAGAGAGAAATACAATAGATAGGGAGGGAGGGAGGGAGAGAGTAGGTAAATTGGTAGGTAGAGGGATAGAGAGAGAGAAATACAGTAGATAGGTAGGGAGAGAGACAGAGTAGGTAGGTACGTAACTAGATAGATGGGGGGAGAGAGAGAAATATAGTAGATAGGTAGGGAGAGAGAGAGTAGATAAGTAGGTAGAGGAGAAGGAGAGAGAGAAATACAGTAGGTAGGTGGGGAGAGAGAAAGAGTAGGTAGGTAGGTAGATGTTTCCAGGTGTATTTATCCATGTGTTGGAGAAAGAAATCACTGACAATCTGCAGCATCTAAGACTTTGTTTCTGCTGGCACAGCACTTGATCAATGCAATTCTCATCAATCAGTTAAAGAGCTTTCCAAAGGGGGAAAAAAGTTTTTGCACTCTGCAAACCTCCCCAAAACGGCCCGTTTTTCATGAAAATGGGCCCGTTTTTTTAAAAGGCATGAATAGCCTTGGGAGGAGGGGCTTGCAGAGTGCCCCTGGGGGGTGGAGGGCCAAAAAACAGGCAAACAATGGCTCATTTTTTGCAAAAACGGGCCTGTTTTTTGTCAAAAAAATTGCATGCATAGCCTTATGGAGGCTTATAGAGTGTTGCTGGGGGCTGGGGGGGGGACAAGGAAACAGGGCATTTTTTGCTCATTTCTGCCTGCCCCAGCCCTCAGGAGCTCTCTGAAAGCCTCCATAAGGATATGCATGGCCATTTTAGGGAAGGGGGCTTTCACATCCCAGCTTTTCAACCAAGTGGCTTCAGACAAAGGGTACTCCTTCCAATGGATTAAATATTGTAAATGACCCCAGTGCATTCTAGAGTCCAATATTTTCTTCACTTCATAATGTGCTTCCCCATGTACTACAATTGGTCTGGTTGATCTTTTTGGTCTTATCTCAAGCTAGGTGCTAGTTTCAGCAAGCTGTTATGAAATACCAGATGCACCTTCCCTAAGAAGCGGGGAAGGTTAAGCTGTACAGTTACTGCATTTATTCCTTTCACTATGGGGAACAGTCCTAGGAATTTTGGACGTAGTTTCTTGGTAGGAAATCTTAGCCTAAGGTACTTAGTGGACAAATAGACCTACTCTCACAATTTAAAGAGGGCTTGAAGAGATCAATGTTTGTCTGCCTGTCATTTGTATTTCTCTATGGCTTGGGTGAGGGCACATTTGGTATTTCCCCACCTCTGTTTTAATGAGTTCAGCAATGAAATTAGCTTGTTCAGAGAATAGATCTATTGCTGTCCAAATGATGGCATTCCCTCTGCTCTCAGGGAGTTCAATTATAAAATCTTTGGCGATCTCCTCCCATGGTTAGCTGGGGTCAGCTACCAGTTGGAATAAACCAGTAAAATCATGGTCTCATTTTCATGATCGCACAAGTAGATCAGCTTTTTACCTAGCCCTCCACATCTGCTTTCATTTTTGGCCACCAAAATTGTCTCCTTGCTAAGTGAAGGGTTTTCAAAAACCCAAAGTAACCAGTCAACTGGGAGTCGTGACTGCGCTACAGTACCCGTAGCCTTAGGCTGGCTGGGACATATAGTTTAGATCCCTTCCAAACTAACCCATCCTGCAGGGTTAGGGCGCCTTGGTTGTCCTTAATCCATTGGTCAGTGGGGAATGCAGACTTAAGGGCTGTGGTCATCGGGTCTCCTTTTGGGTCATCTTGATTCTTGGCTTGGCTTCTAGTGACTTTTTTAAAAAAATATTTTTTTAAATATAAACATTCTATCTTTCCTTAAACAATGTAATGTCTGGGTACAAATATCTCTGTGGAATAATCATCAAAATTTACATCATTTATTAATTGATATTAATTTTCTAATCTTAGAATTATAGTATATTCATTCAACATAGTGGACCTATTAATTTTCCTCTTAACATATTTTCTAATAAAAATATAATAATAACATTAAATATAATCATCATCATCAACATAATACTAACAATGATCATATTGTTTATATCTCTATATTAACATATTTCCACTCTTCTTTAATCTCCTTCTTTTATTTCCAATTTCCATTATTATTCTCTAACCATTGCTAAAATAATTCCCATATCATATAATATTCAGTTTATTTTTCCTTAATTGCCAGCATTAATCTGTTCATTTCTGCACATTCTAATATTTTCCTAATCACCTCCTCATCAATAGGGATCTCTTCACTTTTCAAATGTTGTAGAAATAAAATTCTAGCTATGGTTAATAAGTGAATAATTAAATATGTGTTCCATTTACTATAAGTTTCAGGTGGAATCCCCAACGGAAATATTTCTGGTTTTAAATCAATGTACTTTTTTATCATCTTTTCCAACCATGTATGCATTTTTGTCCAATTTTTTTTTGCTTCTACACATGCCCACCACATATGATAATAAGACCCAGGTATCTGGTGGTACTTCCAACATTTAGCTGACTTATCTTTAAAGATCTTTGCCAACCTCGCCAGTGCAAAGTGTCATCTATAAAACATACAAATTTTCTTTATATGCAGTTGACATCATTAATTTGTAATTCCTATCTCATAGTTTCTGCCATTTATCTAATTCTATTGTGTGGCCAAAAGGTTTTGCCCATTATATCATCTCCTTTACTTGTTCATCTTCCAATTTTATGCACACTGAGTAACTATATAATTTCTTTATCAATCTTTCTTCTGTTCCTGTTAATATCTTATCTAATTCTGTTAATTCTTTATAAAAACCATATAATTTGACATCTTTCTCATATCTAGAATGTATCTGTACTTGTAAATACCATGCCATATTGATCCCTTGATCACTCAGCTCTTGTTTAGTTTTGAGATCTTCCTTTTCATTCAAGATATCTTTATATCAACAGTATTCCTCATGCTAATAACATTTGGGTGAATCAGTGCTTCCATTGCTGAAATCCAAACTGATATCCTCAAATAATGTTGCTCTTTAATTTTCTCCCATACTAACATTAATGCATTTCTTATGTAATGTCTTTGAAAGTAACCATGTATCTTATTTTTCCCATACCATAAGAAAGCATGCCAACCCAGTTGCAGGTCACGTCCTTCCAAGGTCAATAATTGTATGTCTCAATACAATCCATTATTTCATCCATGTTAATATAGTGGCCTGGTAATACAATTCCCAATTTGGTAACCAAACACCTCCTCTACTTATTGAATCCTGCAATATTTTAAAGCTAATTCTTGCTTTTCTTTCCTTGCCAAATATATTTATGTATTATTTTATTAAGTTCCTCGAAATATTTTTTTTCCATTTTTATCGGAATTGTTTGAAATAAGTACAATGATCTTGGCAATATGTTCATTTTGATTGTATCTATTCTTCCTATCAATGATAATTGCAGGTGTTAGCTTCTGTTTCGCTTGCTTGCTATCAGCTGCCATAGAAATGGGGAGAGTGGGGGCTATTGGTATTTGGGAAGGGAATCTCATGGTACTGGAGGAATTATGTAGAAGGGAGTTTTGTTCTCACCATCTTCTGCGTATGCTGATGGCCTGTGTTTGGACTTGGTCAAGACCAACTATCTCGCATACCAACCTGATGAGACTTTTTGCAGATGCACCCCACATGACACTGTAGGGAATTACAGATTGGACACTGGGTTGGGGTAATTGGGGGGAAGGTGCTGGGTAATTGTTTGATATATTCTTGTTCACGCCTTTTGGCTCAGATTTTGCTTTTCTTTCGTTGCTATCTTTTCATAACCAGTAAAAGTATTTTAAATTCCACAAACAATGGAGTTGGGAGTTTCCTTTCTTGGTTATTGATGGAGGCACACATGACATTAAGCAAGATCTCACTTCGCACTCATCAGTGGGGGGGGCACATAAAGAAAAAAGACTAAGAACCTCCAAAGATGGTGTCCAACCCCTGCAGTGACCAGGAGGACATGGGGGCTACCAGATCCTATTATCCCCTGGAAACGGAACGGATGTCTGAACTGGATTTGGAGGAAAGATCTGTCCATCCCAGATGGTCATTGGGAGTGGGACAGAGGAGTGATCCTGAGGAGATTCCATCTGGAGTTACCACCAGCCGACGCTGGCAACCAGAGGCTGCCTGGCAGGAAGCCAAACAAAAGAACCTCATGATGACCAATGCTTTGAAACTTCTTCAAGAGATATGGGAGAAACGTCATTCCTGTGAAAGCTGGGCTGAGAGGGAGGCTGAATTTGCTGAACAAGAGTAGAGATGTGCAGAAGACCTGTCTAACCCTGGGATGGCCCTGGGGGCAGATAGCGGAGCAGAGGATGAATGGACAGAGGATCCCCAGTCACAGCAGCTGTCTGAGCCCCTCCAAGGGGGGGAATGGGCCCTTGCAGATGCCGAATGCCAAAGATTCCTCCACTTGGAGTGAATTACGGAGGGGATCCCAAAGAGCTGGAGGTTCTCCTGGTCTGGAATTACACGCAACAATATGGAGAGGATTTTCCATCGGAGGAAGCCAAAGTAAGAGCTGTTACTATGGCATTGGAGAACAAAGCAGCAGCCTGGATGGTTGCTGAGGGATTACAATGTGTTTATGGCCACCCCGAGGAAGCGCTTTGATGACCCCCTAGCCAATCGGAAGGCAAGAACCAAGATGAAAACCCTTACTCAGGGGAGAAGGCCTGTGGCTGAGTACACCCAAGAGTTTCGCGAGCTGTCTGTGCATATGTGGGGGTGGTCCAAAGAGGCTTTAATGGAAAGCTTTAAGGATGGTCTGAACGAGAATGTGTACCACAGCTGTGTGAATAGGGGGGGGCATGCACCCTGCAACACTGATATGAGTTGGCAGTGGATGTGGAAATTGACCTGGCCAGAAATCAATACTGGGGAGGCAGTGGCAAAATCAAAAATCCCCCCACTCCTAAAGAGGCTTCTAAAGGAGGAAAGGGATGATCTGTAAGGAAGTCCCGGTTTCCGTTGTGGGAAGGAGGGGCACCAAGCTGCTGATTGCTCCTCAAAAATTGGCCCCAAACCCACCACTGCTGGAGAGAAGAAACCAGAGTGGCAACCAGGGAAGCCGCCTTGAAAGGTGTGGAAGTTGCTGAGGATTTCCCTCCCTCCCAGGAGGAAGAAGAGCCCTCCCTTCTTTAAGGAGAAAGCAAAACTGACTCTGATGACGATCACCTGGTAAGTCCCCGTTCAGGCTCCATGACCATTCCAGTAGAACTTAAAGTGCCCTCTCCTGGAGCCTAGGGAAAGATGCTGGCCCTTTTAGACTCTGGATCAGTGGTGGGTTTCAAAAAAAATTAGAATCTATTCTGTAGGTGTGGCCTGTTTTGTGAGAGTGGCTTAGTGGTTATGTGACCGGGTGGGCATGGCTTGGTGGGCATGTCACCAGGTGGGTGTGGCCAACTTGGAAAATGTGGTAAAACTCACTTAATAATGCTCTTTCTTAGCAACCAAAATTTTGGGCTCAATTGCAGTCATAAGTTCTCTTTCTTTTTCTTTCTTTCTTTCTTTTCTTTCCTTCTTTCCTTCCTTCCTTTTGTCTCTCTCCTCCTCTTTCTTTCGTCTCTCTCTCCCATTTTCTTTTTCTTTCTTTTTTCTTTCTTTCTCTTTTTCCATCTTTGTCTCTCTTTTTTTTCTCTCCCTCCCTCCATTCCTTCCTTCCTTTCTCTCTTACTTTCTCTCTCCCACCCCTCTCTCTCTCTCACACACACATCCCTTCCAATTATATTTGTAGTAGATATATTCTATGAACTAAAACCGGTGCCCAATAAATGCTATGATTATGGCATTCTGTGTCCTACAAGCCAATTCACAGAGCTCCCAATTCAGCCTCTTACCACTCTGGGGGTTAACCGAATATGGTTAGTTGTCCTGTTATTTTCTGGCTGCAGTTCCCATCTTTTTAGCACAGCTGCAGAGAGGGCTAATTTCAAATGGCTTTTTTTCCTTTTGCCGAAGCCCGATTTCTCTGCCGCTCGGCAGGTGACCAGGTGGGTGTCCGAAGGTGTTGGGCATGCTATGGAAGGCACACATCTCTCTCTCTCACACACACACAGACACACACACAGACACACCACGCTTACCGCAAGGAGCATGTGTAAGTGTGACTGGATCAGCTGGGAGGCTGGCAAAAAAGAAGTCTCTGTTTCTCCGCTGCTGCGGCTCCAAGAGGAAGGAGGCGGGGATGCTGGCTGGCCAGAAAAGCGGCTTTGTGTGTGTGTGTGTGTTTGTGTGTGTGTTAGTATAACCACTCTTCCCTTTGCTGTTTAAAAAGAAAACAAAGCTGGAAAGGTGGGGGGGAGACACACGACCAAAGTTTTAGGGGAGTTTTTAGAGAGACCTCTTGCTGTTTTCTGCTCTTTTCTTGGGGTGTCTTTTCTTTTCTTTTCTCTTTTCTTTTCGGTCAAAGCTGAAGTTGTTGACCCCTTCCCTCCCAAAGTAGAGAGAACCAACATCCAGAATCACGTCTTCTCTGGAGCTCTGGTCTTGGTGGGGAAACACGCACGCACGCACGCGCACACACACACACGCATCTGATACTTTTTTGTATGCTTCGCAACCAACAAAAACCTTCACCCCCACCCCCTGAACCTGAAGCAAAGGCTGCATTGGCACAAGATGTTTCACCGATTTAAGGGAAAAGGTGGTGAGCCTGTTTGGTGAATTTAGAACCCCGGTTCTGCTTTTAGGCTTCCTTCTGCTTCTCCCTCCCCCCTCTTTTTCAGAGGCTTAGCCTGGGGAGGGTGCGAACCCACCAACCTCTTTCCAGTGATGAATTAGGAGACCCAGAAAATACTCTTTAAATCACCAGTCTACAAAGCATGTTGGGGGTGAATGCAGCTCAGGTGTTCCCAAATGCAGTGCGACCTTCCTGGCATTCAGCTTGTCAAAGGAAGCAGCTCTTTCTTTTGGGTAAAGTTGCGCCTGGTTTGGGGGATTTTTGGGGATTTGAAAGAAGGAACAGGAGGCGAGCATTCGGCTGTTGCACAAGCCCACGGGTGCATGCTGCTCTCTGCACACTGCTCTCTGCATGGATCCCCCTCATTTTAAATGGAGCGGCTGTCAAAAAGAAGGGAGCACAGTGCACACTACATGGGCTTGTCCAAGAACCAAATCCTCATCTCCTGTTCCTTCCTTCTTTGGCTCTTGGATAAGCCCATGTGGCATGCACTGAACTCTCTTCTTTTTGACAGCTCCCTTGTTTAAAATGGGGTGGGGATCCATGCAGAGGGAGTCCATGCAGATAGCGAACTATTTTCTTCTGCTGTTTGAGCATGCCATGTGGGTCATGCTGCCTTGTCTTTCACAGCCACCTCATTTCCAATTGGGGTGGGGATCCATGGAGAGGGAGGGACAGGAAAGATCAATTTCTCTCCCCCCCCCCATTAGAAACACAAACAGCAAAAGGAACATGAGAGGAGTTGGGCTGTTTGAAAAGCCCTGCATGGAACTCCTATCTATCCTATTCTTTCTTTCTCTGAAGGTGTGCGAGAAAGCCCTCCCCCCACTGCCTGAACGTGTGAATGAAGGAGACTGCAGGCTCCTTTGCCCTTGGCTACGCTATCTCCTTTCATTCTCTGTTGCCCGAACGAGTGAATGAGGCAGACAGAGAATGAAAGGAGATTGCGTCGGGCGGGGGAGCGAGTGAGGGGGGGCAGGTGGGAGGGAGCAGCGTTCCGGTACTATGCCATTGGACAAATGGGTCCTAAAATGCATTCTCAATTTCACAAACAGGTTCTAGCAAACCGGTTAGAACCGGCTGAAACCCATCCCTGCTCTGGATGCACCCGATGTGTAATTAGCCCAGAAGTGGTGGAGAAAGTGGATGTAGACTGAGGACTTTGAAAGTACCCATTGCCTTTTGCCAATTGGATGGGACAGTGGCTGGGGGGGGGACCCATTTTGTAACCAAACCAGTAGAAATGGGGATGGGAGATCACCAAGAAACTTTGAGTTTCATCGTTGCACCTGGGATGGATCGGCCTCTCATATTGGGATTACCATGGCTGTAGAAATGGAACCCCCACGTAAACTGGAGGAAAGGGTGGCTACACATCCATTCTGCTAAACCCCCAGAGGGGGAGGGGAAGATTTCCCACAGAGTCAGTGCTGAAACAAACCTAGCAGCTACTGTGTGTGAGAAAGTTGAAGGGGAGGAGAAAATCTCTAAAGAATATTGGGGCCTCAAGGAGGTTTTCAGCAAAATGGCTTCCAACAAACTACCTCCCCACTGCGCCACTGATTGCAGCATTGAGATCCTCCCAGGGGAAAAACTCCCTAAGCCTCAGATTTACTCAATGACCCCATGTGAAATGGAGGAATTACGCAATTTTATTGATAAAAATCTAAAAAGGGAGTTCGTACAACCCGCTAGACCCTGGGTGGCCGGGCCCATCTTATTCAGAGAGAAGATGGTTCTTTTTGTCTATGTGTGAACTACAATAACTTGAATGCCATTTGTGTGGAAAACTGCACCTCATGAAGGACACGTTAACCCATTTGAGCAAAGGGAAAATTTTCACGAAGTTAGACCTAAGAGATGCCTACTACAGAATCAGAATAAAAGAGGGAGATGAGTGGAAAACTGCTTTCAAATGCCCTTTGGGATGCTTCCAGTTTAGAGTACTCCCGTTTGGACTTCAGGGGGCACCAGCGGTCTTCATTCAATTAATAAATGAGGTGCTGCATGAACAACTGTACAAGGAGGTGTTAGTTTATCTTGACAACATCCTTATCTACACAGAAACACGTGAAGAACACTTACGCTCAGTCCTCAAAAAACTTTATGCAAAATTGTCCAAGTGTGAATTTCACCAGGAGAGAATTGATTATTTGGGATACCATATTTCCCATGAAGGCCTCGAGATGGATCCAGAGAAAGTCCAGGTTGTTACTGAGTGGGCAACTCCTTGCACCCACAAGCAGTTACAAAGTTTTTTGGGGTTTGCAAACTTTTACCACCAATTTACCCCCTCATTCGCTAGCATTGCACTACTCATCATGAATCTCCTGAAATCAAAAGGAGAGACTTAACCTAGGCCTAGTAAGCCTCTGAACTGGACTGGAACTGGAGAAGTTGAAGTGAATATTTGCAGCTGAACCTGTTTTGAAACACCCAGATATGGACGCACCGTTTGTGATCCAAGTGGATGCAAGTGATGTGGCAGTGGAGACAATGTTGCTCCAAACAAACACAGAGGAAAAATTGCAACCTTGCACCTATACCTTGCATAAACGTACAGAAACAGAAAGAAGATGGGCCATACGGGAAAAGGAAGCTTTTGCCATTTGGTGGGCCCTGATAACTTGGCGACATTTCCTGGAGGGGGTGAAACACCCTTTTGAAGTATGGACTGATCATAAAAACCTGGAAGCGTTGAAAACCCTGCGTAAGCTGTCACCTAAACAGGTACTTTGGGTACAGCATTTCAACCGCTTTAACTTTACCCTAAAATACATCCCTGGAGGGAAAAACTTTATGGCTGATGCCCTGTCCAGGCTACCTCAGCACAACAGCATGAAACCGACTGTGATTCATCCAGTCATTCCAGCTAAAAGCCTAGCTGCCCCAATGGTCACTAGAAGCCAGGGGGCAGTGGATTTAGATGCAACCACGGACTGGATGGACAAACTTAAGGAAGGTCTTGCAGCTGATGACTGGTTTAAAGAACATTCTGATGAGTGCACCATGAAAGATGGCCTGGCTTGGGTAGGAGCTAAGCTATATGTTCCTGCCAGCCTGAAAACTGTTGTCCTCCAACGGGCCCATGACTCGAGAATGGCGGCTCACTTTGGGTTTGTGAAAACTTTACATTTGATTAAAAGGCAATTTTGGTGGCCTTCCCTGAAAAAAGACATTGAATCCTATATAGCCAGCTGTCGGGTTTGTGCAGCCGCAAAGAGACCACTAGGAAAACCCCAAAGACGGATGGATTTTATTGTCGAGCTACCAGAGAGTCTTGGGAATACTGTTATTTGGGTGATCACCAATCTGTTCTCCAAACAGGTCCACTTTGTACCTTGTTCTAAGATCCCATCAGCAAAATCATTGGCTAAATTGTTTATATTACATGTGTATAGGTTGCATGGAGTTCCTGAATGCATTATTTCAGATAGTGGGGTCCAATCCTCCCTCTTTTGGAAAGAGTTCTTGAGGTTAATAGGCTCTGTCCAGGGACTAAGCTCCACCCACCATCTGCAGACCTATGGGGCTTGTGAAAGGGCTAACTCAGTTCTAGAGCAGTACCTTAGGTGCTATGTCAATTATCAACAAGATAATTGGGCTGACCTTTTGCCACATGCAGAAGTGACGTACAATAATTCAGTACATAGCAGTACTGGAATGACTCCTTTTAAAGTTGTGTTTGGCCAGAATTTTGTACCCATTCCTGTATTGCCTCAAGAAAAACCACAGATTTCATCTTTGTCTGAGTGCAGTGAAGAACTTCAAAGTTTTTGGCTGATGACCCGTAAGCCTTTAGATGCAGGTCACCAAGCACACAAAAAACAAGCTGACAAAAAAGGGCAAAGCCAAAAGAGTACCAGGTTGGGGATAGGGTGTTTTTGTCCATTAAATTCCTGCAAACCACCCAGAAATCAAAAAAATTAGGGCCGAAATATGTGGGTCCGTTCCCCATTGTCAAAATTGTGAATCCTGTATCAATGAAATTGGAATTGCCAAAAGCCCTTAGGAGCCCTGTTTCATGTAAATTTACTGAAACCAGAACATACTTCTTCCATGTGTCCACCCCAACCCTCACCTCCTGTTCCCCTTCTTATCGAAGGTGGGCAACATTTTGAAGTTAAAGATATATTAAATTCCAGGAAACATAGAGGACACATCCAATATTTGGTATCTTGGAAACATTTTCCCCTTTCCCAGGCTGAATGGGTAAATAAATCTGATGTTGGGGCTCCCAGACTTTTACGGAAATTATATGCTAGATATCCTGATAAGCCATGAGTTGGATGTATTTCATTGATCGTTATTGTTGTGTTTGTTTTGTTTTATGTTTCCCCAGAGGTGATGTCGTTTCTGAAGGAGGGCCGGATGTCAGCCTCTGTTTTGCTTGCTTGCTATCTGCTGCCATAGAAACGGGGAGGGTGGGTGCTATTGGGAAGGGAATCTCATGGTACTGGAGGAGTTATGTAGAAAGGAGTTTTGTTCTCACCATCTTTTGCACATGCTGATGGCCTGTGTTTGGACTTGGTCAAGGCCAACCATCTCGCATACCAACCTGATGAGGCTTTTTGAAGATGCACCCCACATGACACCATAGGGAGTTACAGATTGGACACTGGGTTGGGGTAATTGGGGGGAGGGTGCTGGGTAATTGTTTGATGTATACTTGTTTACGCCTTTTTGGCTCAGATCTTACTTTTCTTTCACTGCTATCTTTTCATAACCAGTAAAAGTATCTTAAATTCCACGAAGAATGGAGTTGTGAGTTTTCTTTCTTGTTTATTGATGGAGGCACACCTGACAGCAGGTTTTTCCATTTTTCCAGATCTATTTGAATTTGGTTCAACAGCTTATGATAATTATCTCCCTTAATCGTTACATATCTTGTTGTCAGCTGAATTCCTAAGTATTTTACTTTCTTTGTAATCTGGTTATCTATTCTCTTCATTAACTCTTTTTTCTGCTTATCTGTAAATTTTTTCTTACTAAGTTCTTAGTTTTCTCTTTATTTATTTTCAGACCTGCTACTTCTCCATATTCTTCTATTTTTTTTAATTTAGTCCCTGATTCTTGTGGATGTTTCAAGATAAAAACTAAATCATTTGCAAATGCCTTTAGTTTATACTTTTCCTTTTTTATTTCCATGCCTTTTATTTCTATATCTTGTCTCATATTTCTATTTAATACTTCCAATGTCAATATAAATAATAGTGGAGACAAGTGGCATCCTTGTCTTGTACCTTTCTTAATGCTAATTTTCTCAGTCATATCTCCATCTACCATTACCTTTGCAATTTGTTTGTAATATATCACCTTAATCATATTAATAGATCTCTCCCCAAAGTCCATCTCTTTGTAGTTCTGCTAGCATAAATTGCCAGTTCATGTTATCAAATGATTTCTGTGTATCTAAGAAAATCAATGCCATTTGCTTCTCTGGATGTGCTTCATAATACTCCAATGTATTTAGAATTATTCTCATATTGCCTTTAATTTGTCTCTTAGGTAAAAAAAAAACATTTTGATCTGGCTGTATACATTGATTTAATTTTTTTTAGCCTTTCTGAAATTATTGAAGCAAATATTTTGTAATCAGCATTCAGTAAAGGTATCAGTCTATAGTTTTTTATCCATTATAAGTCTGCATCTTCTTTCGGTATGAGAGTAATATATGCTTCCATCCATGAATTTGGTACTTTTGCCTCTAACAAAAGTTTGTTGAATACTTCCAACATTGGGATACTTAAAGTACTTTTTAAGTCTTTATATACTTCTGGCAATCCATCCGGACCTGGTGGCTTTCCATTCATTTGCCTCTTGATTGCTTCTATTAATTCCATCATTGATATACATTCATCTAACATTGCTTTCACTGTTTCAGGTATTTTAGGTACCACATTTTTTCTGAGTATAAGACACACCAAGATTTTGAAGAGGTATTTTTTTAAAAAAGTTTTTCCCCTTCCCTGCTCCCAGGATCACTCTGCAGGCATCCCAAACCATCTGCACGCTCCATTTTTTGTAAAAAATGGGGCATGCAGAGAGTTTGGGAGGCCTGCAAAGTGCTTCTGGGGGCTGGGGAGGGCAAAAATGTGATGCATGAGGGCTTGATCTTCTTAAAGAGTAAGGCTTTTATCGGTTATTATTTGCTTTTAGTATTCATAATAATGTGTATTGCTGTAACAATCAATCCTATAGTTTTTAATATATCTAGCAATTCTCTATGATCCACCTGATCAAATATATTTTCAATCTAAATAAAACAAACATAAAATTCAATAATCACAGAAAACCATATTTTTATTTTTAATGTTGCCTTTTTATATTTGTGTTGTATTTGTACTGATAAATAAATAAAGGGAGACTAGTATAGATCTATTTTGAGCTAATTAGCTCTCATCAGCTAGCCATACCCTTACTGGGATTTGAACCTGGGCTGTATTATATCTTAGGCAGGAGTCTTAGCCACTAAGCCACAGGCTCGCCTCCTTATCAGTTGAGCCAGGGAAATAGGTATGTATTTGTGTTACAACCCCTGGTATGCCTAAATATGGGAGGAAGGTCACTACTCCCTCTTTCTGTCCTTCGGCTCATCACAGAAGACCATGCAGGCAGAAAACCATATTTTTATTTTTAATGTTGCCTTTTTATATTTGTGTTGTATTTGTACTGATAAATAAATAAAGGGAGACTAGTATAGATCTATTTTGAGCTAATTAGCTCTCATCAGCTAGCCATACCCTTACTGGGATTTGAACCTGGGCTGTATTATATCTTAGGCAGGAGTCTTAGCCACTAAGCCACAGGCTCGCCTCCTTATCAGTTGAGCCAGGGAAATA
Organism: Natrix helvetica; assembly: GCF_964273705.1. Taxonomy (NCBI): domain Eukaryota; kingdom Metazoa; phylum Chordata; class Lepidosauria; order Squamata; family Natricidae; genus Natrix; species Natrix helvetica. The sequence goes on along the minus strand of NC_138550.1, from coordinate 66,372,032 downwards.
GGTATGTATTTGTGTTACAACCCCTGGTATGCCTAAATATGGGAGGAAGGTCACTACTCCCTCTTTCTGTCCTTCGGCTCATCACAGAAGACCATGCAGGCAGAAAACCATATTTTTATTTTTAATGTTGCCTTTTTATATTTGTGTTGTATTTGTACTGATAAATAAATAAAGGGAGACTAGTATAGATCTATTTTGAGCAAATTAGCTCTCATCAGCTAGCCATACCCTTACTGGGATTTGAACCTGGGCTGTATTATATCTTAGGCAGGAGTCTTAGCCACTAAGCCACAGGCTCGCCTCCTTATCAGTTGAGCCAGGGAAATAGGTATGTATTTGTGTTACAACCCCTGGTATGCCTAAATATGGGAGGAATTTATTTATTTATTTATTTTATTTATTTTTATGTGCTTCTAGACCGCCCCCTCTCCCAGAAGGGACTCGGGGCGGTGTACAGTCCATAGAGGATATCACAAAATACAATAAAAAATTAAATATGTACAGTTTGGAGGAGGTTAAAATGCAATTAAAAGAACTGTACAAAGCTAAATAAATATAATTTTTTTAAAATCCCTAAAACCGACACAACAGATTAAAAAACCCTAAGATAACCAGATAATAATACATTTGCCAGGAGGGACAGTTGTAATTATGCCAGAAAGGTCACTACTCCCTCTTTCTGTGAAAAAGAAAGAAAAGAAAGAAAAAGAAAAGAAATTCATCACTTTCTTTTTCACAGAAAGAGGGAGTAGTGACCTTCCTCCCATATTTAGGCATACCAGGGGTTGTAACACAAATGCATACCTATTTCCCTGGCTCAACTGATAAGGAGGCGAGCCTGTGGCTTAGTGGCTAAGACTCCTGCCTAAGATATAATACAGCCCAGGTTCAAATCCCAGTAAGGGTATGGCTAGCTGATGAGAGCTAATTAGCTCGAAATAGATCTATACTAGTCTCCCTTTATTTATTTATCAGTACAAATACAACACACACACACACACACACACACACGTGTGTGTGTGTGTGTGTTTGCACCTTTTTGCCTCAGATCTTGCTTCACTTTCATTGTTTTCATTTCATATCCAGAAAAAGTACCTTTTCTCTAATCAAATGATATTGGGGGTTTTCTTTCTTGGATGTTGAATGAGGCACAGTTGACATTAAGCAAGATCTCTTGCTTAACCATGCCAGAGTTAAGGCTTCCATGGGGGTTGCACTGACCATGTCTAACCACTGCAATGACCAGGAGGACCTGGGGGCTGCTGGATCCTCTCCTCTCCTTGAGTGGATGGCTGAACTGAATCTTGAGGAGAAATTGGTTCAAGCCAGATGATCGCTGGGAGTGGGACAGATGAATGATCCCGAGGAGATTCATCCAGGAGTTACAGCCACCCGGCATTGGCGACTAGAGGCTACCTGGCAGGAAGCCAAAAAAGATCTTATGATGTCCCATGTTCTACAACTTTTGCAGGAGGCCTGGGAAAATAGGAGAATGCATGAAAGTCACACCGGGCCAGAGAATGGAAGAGCTGAGCAGGCTGAGGGGGAAGCAGATGCCCTGGCAAACCCCAAATGGGCCCTTGGAGCCATTCCAGGGACCAGGAAGGCAGCGGGTGCTTCAGCCGCAACCTCAACAGCAGCTCAGGCATCCCCAAGGGAGGGGGGATAGCCCCATGAAGGCATTGAATTCAAAAGATTCCTCCTCTAGGAGTGAAATATGGTGGAGATCCCAAAGCGCTGGGATTTTTTTTGGCTCAAGTTTGGAATTACATGCAGGAGTATGGGGGAGATTTTCCATCAGAGGCTGCAAAAGTGAGATGCATTACTATGGCGTTGAAAGGTACCATGGCTAACTGGTGGTGGCTATTCACAATGATGATTCCCCACAGCCGAGGGATTACAATGGGTTTATGACTGCCTTAAGGGAACGCTTTGAAAATCCCTTGCAAATCGGAAAGCAAGAACCAGGATGAAAACTTTAAACCAGGGGCAGAGATCAGTGGCAGAATACACTCAGGAGTTTCACGAGCTGGGTGGTCCCAGGAAGCACTGATGGACAGCTACCGAGATGGCCTTAATGATGATGTGTACCAGAGCTGTGTTAACAGTTGGGTTCCCCAAGACCTTCATCACTGGTATGTGCTGGCTGCAGATGCAAAAATTGACTCAGCCAGAATTTGATACCATGGGGGCAGCAGTTGGAGCAAAAAACCACCTCCTGCTTCGAGAGAGGCCCCTAGAGTAGCGAAAGGGGGGCTAGCAACCAAGCCCAGATCAATGTCATGTTTCAGATGTGGGAAGGAGGGACATTGGGCTGCTGATTGCTACTCTAAGCCTTGCCCCAAACCACCTTTGGCTGGAGGGAAAAAAGCCAACAAGCAGCCAGTGAAATGTCGCAAAACAGCCCTGAAAGATGTGGAAAATCATTGATTTTCCTCCTCCAGGTCAGGGGAAGAGTGGAACCCCAACTACTTTGGGTGAAAGTGAAAGTGACTCTGATAATGACCCCTGGTAAGTCCTCAGGTGTGCCCCATGACAATCCCAGTAGAACTAAGGGTACCCTCAACTGGCACCCAGGGGAAGATGCTGGCCCTTTTAGGCTTTGGTTGCACCAAGTGTGTTATTAGCCTAGAAGTGGTAGAGAAAATGGGACTAAGACTGAGAACAATGAAAGTACCTTTTGCCAGTTGGATGGGTTAGTTGCTTGGGGGGGAGGCCCATTTCGTAATCAAACTGGTAGAGATGTGGATGGGGGACCACCAAGAGTTTTATCGTTGCCCCAGGGATGGAACAGCCCCTCATACTGGAATTACCCTGGCTATGGAAATGGAACCTGCTGGTGAATTGGAGGAAGAGCTTGCTATGCCCAGCCAGCTAAGGGGGAGGGAAAAACTACCCACATAGCCAGAGCCACAAAAGAACTGGCAGCATTTGCGCGCAAAAGAATTGAGGGGAAGGAGAAAATCCCAAAGGAATATTGGGACCTCAGAGAGGCATTCAGCAAAAGGGCTTCGGATAAACTCCCACCCCACTGCCCAACTGATTGCAGCATAGAAATCCTCCCCAGGGTGAAACTCCCTAAGCCACAGATTTACTCGATGACCCCATGTGAATTGGAGGAGTTACGTAACTTCATTGATAAAACTTAAAGAGGGGGTTCATCTAGCCTGCTAGGCCATGGGTGGCTGCACCAGTGTTATTTCAAGAGAAGAAAGATGGCTCTCTTTGCTTATGTGTGAATTACAAAATATTGAATGCCATTTGTGAGGAAAATTTGTACCCTTACCCCTCATGAGGGACATGTTAGCTCAAGGCCAAGGGGAAATTTTTCACTAAGTTGGATTTAAGGGAAGCATACTACAGAGTCTGGATAAAAGCAGGAGATGAGTGGAAAACCGCCTTCAACTGCCCTCTGGGTTGCTTTCAGTTCAGAGTACTCCCATTCGGACTGCAGGGGGCACCAGCAGTTTTTATGCAGTTGATAAATCAGGTGCTGAATGAACACCTGTATAAGAGGGTGTTAGTTTATCTTGATGAGATCCTCATCTACACAGAAACTTTAGAGGAACATGTGAAACTCATGTGCTCAGTACTGAAAAAACTCCAGGTTGGTGAACTTTATGCCAAATTGTCCAAGTGTGAATTCTACTAGCAAAAAATTGACTATTTGGGGTACCGCATCTGTTATGAGGGCATTGAAATTGACCTGTAGAAATTCTGGGCTGTTACAGAATGGGTGCACCACCCCCACAACCACAAGCAGCTACAAAGTTTTTTAGGATTTGCCAACTTTTACTGCCAATTCATCCCTTCATTTGCCAGTATTGCACTGTCAATTACAAATCTCCTAAAAGCAAATGGGGAAGCAAAGCCAAGACCTAGTCAGTCCTTGAAGTGGATGATAGAATGTCAAGCAGCATTTGAGAAATTGAAATGACTTTTTGCCACTGAACCGGTTTTAAAACACCCTGACACGAACACCCCTTTTGTGGTCCAAGCGGATGCAAGTGACGTGGCAGTAGGGGCAGTGCTACTTAAAACGAATGCTGAAGGGAACCTGCAACTTTGCACCTACACCTCCTGAAAATTAATTTATTTATTTATTTTTCAGTATTTCTAGACCGCCCCCTCTCCCCGAAGGGACTCAGGGCGGTGTACAGGTGTGTCATTAAAACGAATACAAAAGACAGATATCCCATACCCTTAAAAACGAATTAAACCTCATACAACTGTACAAAAAGTAAAAAGTAAAAATTAAAAATTAAATTAAAAGCAACTAAAAGTATACCCCTAGAAAATTTAAAAAATGCAGGCTTGAGGAACTAAAATTGGGAATTAGGAATTAGGCCAGGCCGGCTAGATTGAACAGGTGGGTCTTTAGTTTCTTACGGAAGGAGCGGAGGTCAGTGATAGTCCTGATATCTGGGGGGAGGTCATTCCAAAGGGTCGGGCCCATCACAGAGAAGGCCCTACTCCTGGGCGTCGCCCGCTGGCATTGCCTAGTGGACGGCACCCGGAGGAGTCCCTCTCTGTGAGAGCGAATCGGCCGAAGGGATGTATGGGGCATGATATGATCCCGCAAATAACTAGGTCCTGTGCCATGGAGCGCTTTGAAGATGATAACCAACACCTTGAAATGCACCCGAAAAGCCACAGGTAGCCAGTGCAGCCCGCGCAGCAAAGGTGTTATGTGGGAGTATCTAGTAGCTCCCACAATTGTCCGCGCGGCTGCATTCTGAACCAACTGCAGCCTTCGGGTGCATCTCAAGGGGAGCCCCATGTAGAGAGCATTACAGTAGTCCAGTCGAGACGTCACAAGCGCATGAGTGACTGTACATAGGGTGTTCCGGTCCAATAGGGGACGCAATTGGCACACCAGGCGAACCTGGTGGAATGCCCCCCTTGCCACGGCTGTCACATGGTCATCCATTGACAGCCGGGAATCCAGGAGGACACCCAAATTGCGTACCCGATCCACGGGGGCCAGCTGTTCACCCCCAATGGCCAGTGATGGAAATAACTGGTTGAACCGGGGGGCCGGTAGCCACAGCCACTCCGTCTTGGACGGGTTGAGTTTGAGTCTGTTACTTCCCATCCAGATCCAAATGGCTTCCAGACATCGGGACATCACTTCGACGGCATCGTTGGGGTGGTCCGGGGTAGAGATGTACAGCTGCGTATCGTCAGCGTACAGATGGTAATCTACCCCGAACCCACAGATGATCTCGCCCAGTGGCTTCATGTATGTGTTGAACAGGAGAGGTGAGAGGACCGACCCCTGTGGCACCCCACAAGTGAGCGGCCTCGGGCTCGACCTCTGCCCCCCTGCCAACACACATTGCGTTCGACCAGAGAGGTAGGAGGAGAACCACTGCAAAACGGTGCCCCTCACCCCCAACCCCTCCAGGCGACGCAATAGGATACCATGGTCGATGGTATCAAAAGCCGCCGAGAGATCTAAAAGGACCAGGATGGATGAACAGCCCCCATCTCTGGCCCTCCAGAGATCATCCACCAACGTGACCAATGCCATCTCCGTGTTGTGACCGGGCCGGAAGCCGGACTGGCGCGGATCCAGATAATCAATTTCCTCCAGGTGCCGTGGGAACTGTTGCGCCACCACACTCTCTACAACCTTCGCCAAAAAGGGAAGGTTGGAGACGGGACGGTAATTAACTAAATTAGCTGGGTCCAGGGAAGGCTTCTTGAGTAGGGGCCTCACCACCGCCTCTTTCAAGACGGCCGGCCAATACCCCTCCCTCAGTGAAGAGTTCACTAATTCCTGGAGCCAACCTCGTGTGACCTCCCAGGATGCCAGTATAAGCCAGGAGGGACACAGGTCCAGTAAACATGTGGTGGCTCGCAGTCGTCCACGTAACCCGTCCATATCATCGGAAGTAACAGAGTCAAACTCCTCCCAGAATGGCACCTCAAGACCCGCCTCCGACGTCTCTTCTAGACCGCTAGCGGAGACCCATTCGCTGCGAATCTGAGCGATTTTGTCCTGCAGATATTCCCCAAACTCCTCTGCTCTACCCTGCAAGGGTGCTTCCCGCAGCCTCTGAGTAAGGAGGGAGCGGGTCACCCTAACCAGGGCGGCAGGGCAGTTATCTGCGGACGCAATAAGAGTGGCACAATATTGTCGTTTGGCCACTCTTAATGCCACAAGGTAAGTCCGTAAATAGGCTCTTACCTGTGCTCGGTCAGATTCGGAGCGTGACAATCTCCATCTGCTCTCTAGGCGTCTCTTGCGACGCTTCATCACCCCCAGCTCCTCGGTAAACCAAGGGGCCTGGGTGATTCGATGCCGCAAGAGAGGCCGCAAAGGCGCAACCCGGTCCAAGGCACCTGCGGCCGCATTGTTCCATGTGGCCACTAGGTCCTCCGTCCGGGTGCAGGTCAGGGCTACAGGGAATGGCCCAAGCTCCATCTGGAACCTATCAGGTTCCATCAAGCGCCTGGGGCGGAACCATCTAGAGCATTCCTCAGCAAAATTGACTGAGACAGAAAGAAGATGGGCAATTTGGGAAAAAGAAGCTTTTGCAGTCTGGTGGGCCCTACTAATCTGGTGGCATTTCCTCAAGGGGGCCAAGCACCTGTTTGAGGTGTGGACTGATCATAAGAATCTTAAAGCATTAAAAACTCCATGGAAACTGTCACCCAAACAAGCTTGCTAGGCACAACATTTTAATTGGTTCAATTTTACACTGAAATACCTCCCAGGAGAAAAGAATTTTATGGTAGCCTTATCCAGGCTACCCCAGTATAACAATGCCAAGTAGATTCATAGAGTCATTCCTTCCAAGCAGCTAGCAGCCCAGGAGTCAAGGGAAGGCGGACCTAGATGTGCCCACAGACCTAACAATATGACTGAGGGAGGCAGTAGCATCTGATGAATGGTTCAAATCCCACTCAAATGATTGCACCATGCAGGATGGCATTGCATGGGTGGGAGCCAAGTTGTATGTACCTGCTACTATAAGAAGTGTTGTCCTCTGGGGTAGGGCTAGCTGCCAGTATGAATGGCTGCTTGAACGGAGAGCTCCATGAAGTGCAGCTGAGTCTGGCATCCAGAGGGGTTTCTTGAAAGACTTTTGTAAACCGATGATTTCCTGTAGGGAAATCTGAAGAGAAAGTTGGTTTGGCAGGACCATAGGATGGCAGTTCATGGTCTGCGCTTGAAATTTCCTTCATAACCCCGGACGTGGCAGAGGGTGATCTGTAAAGGCCATCACAGAGTGCTGATAGCAGTTCAAAGTAAGCGAGGATTTATTACAGAGAAGCTGCAGGAGTCACAAGTGGATTATCAGATTCCTGATTTTGGTGGAAGGTATTTTTATTCCAAAATAGTTCAAGAGACTAAGGAGCTTAAAGAAGGAGTGGGTGATTTTTTCCCCCTTCTATCCCCCCCTTTGTAGCGGCGATAGGAATACGCTGAGCGAAGGCTGGAGACTTTTTTTCTTTTCTTCTCTGAACTATCTGAGGAGCCGAATCTAAACTTAATTAGTTAACACAACAAAGGCTGGCTGTAAATAACTCTGATAACATGGATACCTTCAGGGGGAAATGAGTTAACTATTGAAGGCCTGAAGAAGAAAAAAACTTACTCATGGCATCTGTGTCTTGTTAGTCTGCATCTGGTTAGCTTGTGGAAGAGTGATATCTATTGGTGAAATCTGGAATTCCCCCCCCCCCCCCATGGTATACCTTAAGAGAAAACAGAACTATTGGTGACTATACCCCTTGAATAACAAGAGACCTGACTATTGGAGAACATTGATGTTAATCTTTGGACATTAAAAAAAAACAATAGGAGAGAGAGCAAGAAGATTTACCGGACCAAGGGGACCCAGAATATTTATATAATCATTTAATTAAGAAGGCCCTATCAATTTTTAACATCTGTGCTGAATAAATACGAAATTAACTTCAGATGGTTGATGCCGGAGGATGCACTGGTAACTTGGAGAGAAGATTCAGAATAGACACGGTGGAACAAGCGGAAAATTTCTACAATAATCTGGTTGGGCAGAAGGACGAGGAAGACAAATGAGAATTGTTGGAAACAAGGATGCAAGGACTCAGGGCACAGATAAGAAGAGAAAAGAAACTAGCAGAGACAAGAAAGAAGAAAGAAGTTGTTTTAGAGAAAAAAGGGGAAGAACCAAGAGAAGTGAGAGCGATAAGGGCAACAAGAAGCACACGACCTAAATACACATAGAATCATGTCAGGAGAAATCAAGATTTTATCATTGCATATGAATGGTCTAAACCTGCCCCAGAAAAGGAAAACAACCTTTAATAAAATAAAATGTTTGAATTACGATATAATTGCATTGTAAGAGGTTCATATAACTAAACAACAGATCCAGACCTTGGAATATCCTACATTGGGTAAACTGTACATGGCATTAGCTGATCAAAAGAAAATAGGAATAGCACTATATGTTAAAGACACGATCCAGACTAAATTAACTTATCATGATGAGGAGGGGAGAATATTAATTGTAGAAATAATGTTAAACCAAAAAAGGTGTTATTGATTGTAATATATGCACCTAATGAATGTCAGGGAAATTTTTATTATAGACTACATAGCATTATTCGAGAGATGGGAAACGAAAATGTCTGTTTAATGGATGATTTCAATGCTATAGTTGACCAGAAGTGGGACTATAAAAGTGGAAAGAGGAGAAAAGGAGCTAGGAGAATTTTTCCCAGGTCATTCTTCCAAATGGCCAAAAAATTAAATATCTATGATGTATGGCGAGAAAGATGTCCAGAGGGAGAGCAATACACCTTTTACTCGAATAGACATGAATCCTGGTCAAGGATAGATATGGTCTCAATGTCGATGGAGTTAATCTTGGAAGTGAAGGAGATAGACATAGAACCCAATTTATGGGCTGACCATAATCCTATGAGGATTACATGGAAAAAACAAAAGGGTAGTTATCATTGGTTATTCAATGGAACAATCCTAAAGGATCAGGAATATATTAAAAGAGTTAATCAGGAATTGAGATTTTTCTTCAAAGAAAACTGGCCAGGAGACACATCCATACAAAACCTATGGGATACAACTAAAGCATTTATAAGAGGGGTCTAAGGGGTTGAAGGGGTCATTTATAAGAGGGGTAAGGGGCATTTATAAGAGGGGTAAGAGGGGTCTAAGGGGTCATAAGAGGGGTCACGATATCAGTTACAGCTAGGAAGAAAAAAAATTGAGAATCAAAAAATAAGACAGTTGAAAGGTATACAAACTTAGAGAGTTGGAAGGGACCTTGGAGGTCTTCTAGTCCAACCCCCTGCCTAGGCAGGAAACCCTATACCGTTTCAGACAAATGGCTATCCAACATTTTCTTAAAGACTTCCAGTGTTGGGGCATTCACATTCACATTCTGGAGGCAAGTTGTTCCACTGATTAATTGTTCTGTCAGGAAATTTCTCCTCAGTTCTAAGTTGCTTCTCTCCTTGATTAGTTTCCACCCATTGCTTCTTGTTCTACCCTCAGGTGCGTTGGAATATAGTTTGACTCCCTCTTTTTTGTGGCAACCCCTGAGATATTGGAACACTGCTATCATGTCTCCCCTAGTCCTTCTTTCTCTCAAGCTAAACATACCCAGTTCCTGCAACTGTTCTTCATATGTTTTAGTCTCCAATCCCCTAATCATCTTTGTTGCTCTTGTCTGCACTCTTTCTAGAGTCTCCACATCTTTTCTACATCATGGTGACCAAAACTGAATGCAGTATTCCAAGTGTGGCCTTACCAAGGCATTATAAAGTGGTATTAACACTTCACGTGATCTTGATTCGATCCCTCTGTTGATGCAGCCTAGAACTGTGTTGGCTTTTTTGGTAGTTGCTGCACACTGCTGGCTCATATTTAAATGGTTGTCCACTAGGACTCCAAGATCCCTTTCACAGTTACTACTGTTGAGCAAGATACCACCTATTCTGTACCTGTGCATTTCGTTTTTGTTGCCTAAATGTAGAACCTTACTCTTTTGAATTGACTATATTTGAAAAAGCAAAATTGGCATAGTCTATAAAAAAAATCAAAACAAAATTTCTTTGAGAATGCAAATAAACCGGGGCAGTGGCTATCCTATAGGCTGAGGAAGCAGAAGCAAGAGAACTGGATCAATAAACTACAAGTTGAAAAAGGCGAGATCTGCTATCAACTAGAGGAAAAGGATTACCCAAGAGTTTTATGAACAATTATATAGAGAAAACTGAGACTATACAAAGGAAGGAATACTACAAACTATTTTCCAAGGCACCTGAGGGTAGAACAAGAAGCAAAAGTCAGATCTGCCAAAGATTCCAGAGGAAATAAAAGATATGTTCAATGAAGAAATTAAAACATCAGAGATAATTGAGGTCATGCAAAAACAAAAGACTAAAAAAGCTGCAGGGCTGGATGAACTGCCAGCGGAAATATATAAAGAATTCCAGGATATGCTTGTTCCAATGCTGTTGGAAGTTTATAATGCTGTGTTGAAAGAGGTGAAGACACCGCTATCATGGATGGAGGCTAATATTGTATTATTACCTAAGGGGGACTCAGATCAGATGTTCATACAAAATTACAGACCAATCTCACTGCTAAATGCAGACTACAAGATTTTTGCTCTGATAATAGCAGAACGGTTGAAAAAAATCCTCACATCGTTTATCCAGACAGATCAAAATGGATTCCTCCCCAGAAGACAAATTAAAAACAATATGAGAATTATGCTGGACATTCTTGAATGTTATGAAGTACATAATGAAAACAGGTTTCACTATTTTTTCTCGATGACCAAAAGGCATTCAACAATGTGAACGGGGAATTCTTGCATTAACAATTGGAACACATGGAATTTGGGGATAAATTTATAAACACATTTAGAGCAATATATACAAATCCAAAAGCCAAAGTAATAATTAATGGTGAATTAACGCAAAGTATAGCAATCCAGAAAGGTTGTCCCCTATCCCCAATGTTGTTTATATTAACCTTAGAGGTTTTAGTCAAGAATGTACATAAAGAGGAACAGATAAAGGGACTAGAAATTAAAAAGGAACAATTTAAGTTACAGGCTTTTGCAGACGATCTAGTGTTTGTGTTAGAGGATCCTATAAAGTCTGGTATGAAACTTATCGAGGAATTGACAGAATATGGGAAAGTAGCAGGTTTAAAGATAAATATGACAAAGACTAAAATGCTGGTTAAAAATATGACATCCAAATTGAAAGAGGAGTTAATGAAGAAATTGAGTATCCAAATTGTTTAAAAAGTGAAATATCTAGGTATACACTTATCTGTGAGGTGTGCGTCCATCAAAGAAGACAACTATACTAATCTGATCAACAAAACTAAGAAAGACCTAGAAAGGTGGAAAAACCTACAATTGTCCCTGATGGGTAGGATTGCAGTCATAAAAATAAATGTACTACCTGTCAGCGTTCCAAATATCATGAAGAATTAAATCAGAGTCCAAGTTAGAGCTATGCTTAAGGTTCCAATTTAATAAGACAGACATGTTGGCATCGAACTGTGGAATTCCAAATCTGAAAACTTCCTGGAATTCCACCCAGTTGAAAGTTCATGATCTTTTTCCCACACGATAAATTCATCACATGGTCCAATCTTCTTTGGCCACGCTGGCATCTCCACCCAGCTGGTTCCGGTCAGGTGCAGAGGTGCAGAGACAAAAGATGACCTTGGCTTCTATAAAGGAATGACAACAATACATTCCACAACTCTATTCCTTTCTATTCCCCTCTCCCAATTATTACATTAATGAAACAGCATAATGAATTAATAGAAAGTGTGGCAGGCCAAAGATCCTAAAAGGAACATAACTACAGGCCTGACAGGCGGCCTCTCCTCAGAAGAAAAATGTTTCCTGAAAAGAGAACATAAAAATTAGCAATAATAAAAAAATAACCACCTCTCCCCCCCCCCACCACCAGGGGGACTCTTTGGCTTATTGGGAAACTTCTCATGGAATTGGTTTATTAACCTGTCCCCCTTTAGGTCCCAACTTTTCACCCAAGTGGCTTTGGACAAAGGATACCCTTCCAATGCACTAAATACTGTAAGCGACCCCTATATAGCCTCGAGTCTAATATTTTTTTCACCTCATAATGTGTTTCCCCTTCTACCACTACAGGAGGATAGGGTGCTTGGGCGGACGGTCTTATGCTGGACTCAATTACTGGTTTCAACAAGCTACAATGAAATACTGGGTAAATTTTCCCTAGAATTCTGGGTAGACTGAGTCGAACTGTAACTGGGTTAATTATCTTTTCTATTGGAAATGGACCTAGAAATTTTGGGCCCAATTTCTTACTAAACATTCTTAAACTTATGTATTTGGCAGATACAAAAACTTTGTCCCCCACATGAAAGGGGGGTTGGAGCGAGCAGTGTTTATCAGCTTGCTTCTTGTAGGCTTCTACCACATCTGCTAGAGCCTTCTTCGTATTTTCCCATCCTTTCTTTAGTGTGTCCATCCATTCATTCAGAGACATGGAGGAGGGAGGTTCTCTAGGAAGCTTAGGCATGGGAACAAATTCCATGCCACTAGTAATCTGGAAAGGAGTTAATCCAGTGCTTCTGTGGACCGAATTGTTGTACGCCACTTCGGCAAAAGGTAGCAAGTCCGACCAGTTGTCTTGCTGATAGCCCACATAACACCGGATGTATTGTTCCACCATTGCATTGCCCCTCTCTGCTGTGCCGTTCGTGCTGGGATGAAATGCTGAGCTGAGTCCTTGTGTGGACCCGATGGATTTCAGGAATTCGCTCCAGAACTTGGTGGTGAACTGAACTCCGCAGTCTGAAATGATCCTCTTGGGCACCCTGTGCAGGCAATAAATGTGTTTCACAAACATTTTCGCTAATTTCTTTGCGGATGGCAGCCCTGAACAAGCAATGAAATGCGCCTGCTTGGAAAACAAATCAGTAACTGTCCAGATTACTCTATTTCCACTGCTGTCTGGGAGTTTGACAATAAAGTCCATTGCGATCTCTTCCATGGTCGGCTAGGGCTGGCCACTCGTAGTAGTCCGGGGGGCTTCCCTGGTCGTGTTTTCATTATTGCACAAGTAGCATAGCTTTTTACATAATCTTCCACCTCCGACTTCATCCTTGGCCACCAAAATTGATGCCTGGCAAGGTGGAGCATTTTTAGGAATCCAAAGTGGCCACCTAATTTTGCATCATGGCTTTGCTGTAGGACTTCCAGCCTCAACTCCTCAGGGATGTAGAGTTTGGACCACTTCCAGACTAAACCACCGCTCATCGTTAGGATATCCTTGTTATTGTTGAACCACGGGTCTGCCTGGAGTGCTGCTTTGAACTCTGTCATCAGCTTATCTTGGCATCGGGTGGTGACCTGGGCCACCTGTTGGTGGGAGGAAGAAATGATGGGTTGAACAACTTCTCCCTTCTTACTGTCGCACTGCGGTTTTCTCGACAAAGCATCTGCCAACAGGTTCTTCCCTGCAGGGATGTGTTTAATGTTGAATTTGAACCTTTGGAAGTATTGTGCCCAGTGAACTTGTTTGGGAGATAATCTTTGATGGGCGTGGATACCCTCGAGGTTTTTATGATCAGTCCAGACATCGATTGGCATATCCCCCCTTCCAAGAGATGTCTCCACGTGAGCAGGCTCCACCTGATCACCAAAACCTCTTTCTCCCAAATGGCCCACCTCCTTTCAGTAGTGGTAAGTTTCTTGGAGATGTAAGCGCATGGCAAGAGGTGGCCCTCTCTATTCTTTTGTAGTAGCACTGCAGCTATTGTTACCTCACTGGCATCCATCTGGATTATGAATGGTCACTTGGGGTCATGATGTTGCAGTATGGGCTCTTGGGCAAAGAGCTATTTTAATTTCTCAAAAGCTTTTTGACAGTCCATTGTCTATTTCAGGGGTTGGTTTGCTTTTGGCTTCATTGGGGAAGGCCCCATTTTTAATAGCTCAGTCAATGGAAGAGCAATTTCAGCAAAATTCAGAATGAATTGCCTGTAGAAATTTGCAAATCTAAGGAAGCTTTGTAGTTGTCTGCGAGTACTTGGAGGTTTCCAGTCTAATACAGCTTTCACTTTTCCTGGATCCATTTCTATCCCCTTGTTGGAGATGTGATAACCCAAGTAATCTAGTGAGGTCTTGTGAAACTCACACTTCAACAACTTTGCGTATAGCTTGGCAGCCAAAAGTTTTTTCAGGACTTGCTGTACCACCTTCACGTGTTCTTCTAGGGTTTCAGAGAAGATCAAGATGTCATATAGATAAACAAGCATTCCGCGGTACAGGTGGTCATGTAGCACCTCATTTATGTACTGCATGAAGACTGCAGGTGCTCCCTGTAGCCCAAATGGCATGACTTTGTACTGAAAATTGCCAAGGGGAGTGTTAAAAGCAGTCTTCCATTCATCTCCCTCTCTGATCTGTATGCGGTAATATGCCTCTCTCAAGTCCAGCTTGGTAAAGATCTTGCCTTTTTCCAAGTGGTTTAGCATATCTTTCATGAGGGGAAGGGGATAAGTGTCCTTTTCGCATACCACATTCAAGGCTCGCAGATCAACACAAAGATGAACCCCACCATCTTTCTTTTCTCTGAAGAGCACTGGGGCTGCTACTTTCGACTTCACTGGTTCAATATAGCCCTGTTTCAAATTGATGTCTATGTAATTCCTCAATTCAACCATCTCTTTGGGGGGTCATGGAATACATTTTTGGCTTTGGTAAGTTAGCCCCCGGTTTGAAGTCTATTGCATAATCTGTGGGCTGGGGGGGGGGAAGATCGTTGCAATATTCCTCACTGAACACCCACACTAAGTCCCAGTAGTCTTTTGGTACTCATTGGATCCCTGGGGGTTTGGTGTCTGCTGCAGCTGCCGCAGGTTGTGGATGGTCTGGGCTGTTGGGTCCCATCGTTCCTGGGTGCCCTTTTGGCTCCACCGGTGGTAGCGGCCCAAAGCCGATAATCAATTTTCAAGGATCTGCACATAAATATTTCATTAGACACTATATCAGACAATCCCTGTTATTAATATGGAACAAAATTAAACACTACCAATATACCGAAACACCCATTTGGCTATCTACAATGGAAGCAAATATACACCCAAATTTAATTAATATGGAAAATATTGTTACATATAAAGAGTTATTTAACAGACAGGGGGAGATTAAAACTAGATTAGAATTGGCATCACAAGGGGTACAAGTAGAATGGTGGTCTTATTTACAGATGCAATCAAGGTTTGCACAGGACAGGAAGAAGGAAGTTATTGCTAAAGATTACACAGTGTTAGATAAACTTTTGATAGAGACAGAAAACAAGTTGATCAAAGTGCGGTATAGATTTTTATTGGAATATAAACATGAGGAAGAACATGTCAAAGAAACTATGGTCACCTGGGGAAAATTTTTTGGTTATAATGTGGAATTGGCTAAGTGGGAAAAACTTTCGATACTTAATCGGAAACTAACATTGGCTACCGCGTATAAAGAAAATCTTTATAAGATGTTCTACAGATGGCATCTCTCCCCAGCACAGCTCTCCAAAATGTTTAAAAATCTGGCCCCAAATTGTTGGAAGTGTAAAAAAACACCAGGCACTTTTTATCATATGTGGTGGACATGCAATGAGGCGAAACGATATTGGAAAACGATTCAATCATGGTTGGAACAAATGGTGGGAGACCAAATTTTGTTTAAACCAGAAATTTTTCTCCTAGGAATAATACCAGAGGGGGGGTCTATCTAATTATACATGTACTAACTGCGGCACACATAACTTTTCCACAGTATTGGAAAAAAGAAAATACACCATCAGCGCTAGATATAATCAGAAAAGCGTTGGCTTGTGCGGAAGCAGATAGGCTCACTCTTGAACTTAAAAATAAAGGGGAATCAGAATATTTTGAAGTCTGGAACAGATTTTATGATTGGTATAAGACAAGGTGACAAGACTGGAACAAACTGTACATATTGTGATTGACAGAAGGATAGATAATGCACTAAGTAGGCTAATAGTTAATGGTTGAGACTAATTGTGTATAATGTGAATGTATGGTCACTTCGACTCTGTGGTACTGCATTGTTTTAAATGTAAAAATAATAAAAATATATAATTTAAAAAGAAGTGTTTTCCTCCAACAGGCCCATGATTCAAAACCGGCTGGGCATTTTGGATTCATGAAGACCCTACTTTTGGTTAAAAGACAGTTTTGGTGGCCTTTTCTGAAAAAAGACATAGAATCCTACATTGCTAGTTGTCCCGTTTGTGCTGCAGCAAAGAGACCACTAGGCAAATCTCAAGGACTACTCTAAAACGTTGCTAGTCCTGGTGCCTCTTGGAAGGAGATATCCATGGACTTTATTGTCGAGCTACCAGAAAGTAGTGGAAATCCTATCTTTTGGGTGATTGCGGATTTGTTCTCCAAGCAAGTGCATTTTGTACCCTGCTCCAAGATTCTGTCAGCAAGAACACTAGCTAAACTGTTCATCCTACATGTGTATAGGTTACACGGAGTCCCTGAACGCATTATCTCAGATGGGGGGGGGGTCCAATTTACCTCCCACTTTTGGAGGGAGTTCCTAAAATTGTTAGGTTCCATCCAAGGTCTAAGCTCCACCCACCATCCACAGACAAATGGGGCCTGTGAATGGGCTAACTCTGTTCTAGAGTGCTATGTCAATTATCAGCAGGATAATCGAGCCAACCTCCTGTCTTATGCAGAGGTCATATATAATAATTCTGTACACAGCACTACAGGATTGACCCCTTTAAAAGTAGTGTTTGGATTTTGTGCCTATCCCTGAATTGCCCCAGAAGAAACCACAAAATCTTTCCTTGTCTGAGTGGATTAATCAGCTACAGGTTATCTGGCCTGTGACTCATAAAACATTAGACAAAACTCACCAAGCACATAAAAAACAAGCTGATAAAAATGGGTGAAGCCAAAAGAATACCAGGTTGGGGTCGGGTTTTCCTGTCCACTAAGCATCTTTAAACTACTCAAAAATCGAAGAAGCTGGGTCCTAAATATGTGGGCCCTTTCTCCATTGTTAGAATTGTTAACCCGGTAACGGTACAGTTGGAGCTGCCAAATATCCTTAGGAGAATCCATCCCGTGTTCCATGTTAGCTTACTGAAACTAGAACATACCTCTTTAATTCATTTGGCCCACACCCTTCCTCCTGTCCTTCTCTTTATTGAGGGAGAACAACATTTTGAAGTAAGGAGATCCTTCATTCCATGAAACATAGATGAAAAATACAGTATTTAGTGGCCTGGAAACATTTCCCTCCTTCTCACATTGAGTGGGTGAATAAGTCTGATATCAGGGCCCCTAAACTATTGCAGAAGTTACATTCTAAATACCCTGATAAACCCTAACCGCATTGTAAAAATGTTTTGTTGTTACTGTTTTATATGTTTTTTTCTCCAGGGATAACATCCTTTCTGCAGGTGGGCCGAATGTCAGCCTCTATATTGCTTGCTTGCTATCGGCTGACATAGTAATGGGGAGGGAGCAGAATCATGCTGGTGGAGATATCTTGAAGAAGGGAGTTTTGTTTTCACCATCTTCTGCGCATGCTGAAGGTCCGTGTTTGGGTTTGGTCAAAGCCAACTGTCTCTGCATACCAACTGAATGAGGGCACCTGAAAATGTACCCCACATGACACCCTTGGGGGTGGAGATTGGCCATTGGGCCGGGGTAATTGGGGGGAGGGTTTTGGGTAACTTTTGATATGTACGAGTTCGTGCCTTTTTGCCTCAGATCTTGCTTCACTTTCACTGTTTTCATTTCATATCCAGTAAAAGTATCTTTTCTCTAATCAAATGGAGTTGGGGGTTTTCTTTCTTGGATGTTGAATAAGGCATGCCTGACATACCTGTTGTTTATATCTCCTTTCCACAAAGCTTACCCATTGCTTAAATTTCTGTAGCACCTCTATTTTACTCCAGTAAATAGCAGAACCCAAACCTGCTGCAGTCATCTACAATGACCAGCACATACTTTGCTCCTCCCAAACTGACTTGCATTGGGCCCACCAAATCTGCATGTACCAGTCTAAAGCACTTATTCTCTGCCTTGTACTCTTGCTTACTGGGAATGCTTTGGACTTTGATGATTTGCACACTGCAGAGTCCAAATATGCCCTACATCCCTTTAAATTTAACCCTTCTGCAAAATTGTTCCATCCTTTGCAAAACATTGAAGCTAACATGGCCAAGCCTTCTGTGCAAGAGATGAACACATGAATCATGCTGTGGCACATTTCCAAATGTTTGTGCACATTGAACCTTTTGTCCCTGCAACACATAAAAATTATCCTTTTATGCCTGTGCACATACATTCCCGTTTCTCTTTATGAGACACCTTCCATTTACAAATGTGGTCTCAAATCTCAAATCCTTGCTTGTCTAAATTAGAGACACTTAACAGATTATGCTCTATTTCAGGCACACATAATATATTATTAGACCTCTTTTCCAGATATGGAATTTGCACATTGCCTCTTCCAATGACTTTAGCTTTCTGGCCATTTGCCATGGCTACTGCATCTTGAGCAGTAGGATCCATCCATCAATTTAGAATTATTAACAATTGTTTAACTTGCACCACTGTCTATCAACCATTTGTCTCTGCTATTGCAATAGTTAACTTTTGCAGCAGCAACTTGTCCATTTGCTAGTTGTCTTCTTCTGTCTTGCAAATAATTTCTTCCTTGCAAACAGCTTATTCTTTGCAAACAGTCCTATATGGATTAAGGTCGTTGACTTCAAACTTGCCAAACTAGGAATCTCTCCAGCCTCAATACTCAAACTGGACTATGACCAAGCAAAACAAATCTTGTGACAAAGGGTAGAAAACATTGAGAGGCAAATGGACTTAGGGAAAGCTCCATTATCTCTGGCTCCAGACACTATTAGATATGTTATTAGCTCTGCCAGTTATCTTAGTCAGTTATAGATGGCGAACCACCGGAAAACATTTTCACTTGCACAGTGCCATGCGCTTCCATCAGCTGTCCTGTATGGCAGGAAAAAAAGATACAGTTGATTGAAAGATTCCTGTGGCTCAGGAGCGGTGGAGACTGTTGGATGCATATTCCTTTAATGCCCTTTCTATAGAGATATTTGGGAAAAAAACTCCACCCAATAATCAATAAGAATCCTGGCCATTCCAGCACTGTTAATGGCTGCTTAAGGATGAACAGACTGTGATTACAGTGCAGGTGGCTAGATTCTGTGCAGCAACACTGGGGATTTGTTGACTATGGCCCTCACAGTTTAAGGATTAATATTAATATTACTATAGTTAGGTCATGTGTAACTGACAGATTGGTTGCAAAATTGTAATTTTAATATAGATTTTATTTGTTATTTATTATTTTATTCTAGAATTTTTAATTGGATATTCCTTGAGTATTTTTATTTGTTCTGGTCTCTGATCTTTGACTGTGATATTAAAAAAAAATCCCAGACAAAATCAGCATTGCTGTATAAAGAACTCTCTGATAAACTGAGAAATAAAATCTCTTCCACTCCTATGATTTTATATTCTGTTACATGACAGGGGGAGGGATTTAGATACTCAATAAGCAATATGAAGTAAAAAGTATTTCAGACAAGTGTTGACCATAAACTCAATTCTGAAAATTATCTCAGTTTTTCAACTACAAGTAGTTTTTCAACTACATTGAAAATGAAATTCAATGGTGAAAAAAATAAGAGTCTACATTTAGGCAAAAAACAAAATGCACAGGTACAGTATATGTGATACTACACTTAGTAGTAGTAACTGTGAGAGGGATTTTGGAGTCCTAGTGGATAATCATTTAAATATGAGCCAGCAATGTGCTGCAGCTGCCAAAAAAGCCAATACAGTTCTAGGCTGCATAAACAGAGAGATAGAATCAAGATCATGTTAAGTGTTAATATCATTTTATAATGCCTTGGTAAGGCTACACTTAAAATACTGCATCCAGTTTTGGTCACCATGATGTAAAAAAGATGTTGAGACTTTAGAAAGAGTGCAAAAAAGAGCAACAAAGATGATTAGTGGACTAGAGGCTAAAACATTTGAAGAACAGTTGCTGGAATTGGATATGTGTAAGGAGTACCTCTCCTTCTGCTTAAGAAAATGAAGACTCTTGAAATGAAGTATTTCAAAAGGAAGCTTTTATTAAGTGAAAACCTCCAGTTCAAAGTAATGTCTGAATCCCTTTAGGCAATGCAAGTGGAATTAAAGCGGTAGAGACCACTCCTATTAGTCAGAATGCAGATTTTAGCCAATACACAAGTATGAAGGTGGTTCCTTTACCAGTTGCCCTGAGAACCTGATAAGCATACATTCCCATGGCTATCTTCCATTAGACATTAAAGTGAACTGTCCTACATGGTCATCATAAACATTCCCCAAAAGGTGAGGGGATCTCAAGATGCTTCGGCACCAGGAAACCAGTTCTGAAATATCAATTGTCACAGGCACTGCTAATAAATAAACTCCAAGGCCCCCCTCCTCCCAATTGAATGGCAATATCACTTTTAGGGATCTGACAGTATGTCTAGTTTAATAAAAAGAAGGACTAGCTGTGACATGGTAGCAATGTTCCAATATCTCAGTGGCTGCCACAAAAAAGAGGGAGTCAAGCTATTCTCCAAAGCAACTGAGAGCCAGACAAGAAGCAATGGATGTAAACTAATCAAGGAGAGAAGCAATCTAGAACTAAGGATAAATTTTCTGACAGAACAATTAATCAGTGGAACAACTTGCCTCCACAAGTTGTGAATGCTCCAACACTGGCATTTTTAAAGAAGAAATTGGGTAACCATTTTTCTGAAATGGTATAGGGCAGGATATTAAACTCAAGGCTCATGGGCCAAATTTGTCCTGCAATGTGATTAGATCTAGATCACCCTGGAAACAGTAAAACACTGGCCCATGGCATTTTGGCCCAACTAAGGCCAACCGGGATTTACAACTTGGTGGTGGCCATCTGGGCCAGAACATGGTTAGCCTTAGATCTATGGGGCCACCCTAGAACCAGTGAGGTGCCACTCCCACCCTATCCCCTTGGTGCATGAACAGCAGGCAGCGAATGCATATGACCTGGGGTTCCTGGTGACTGTCTTGCCCCTCAGGCTGATTGCATTCTGAGTACTTCTCTTTCTGAGCACACCCAGATTGCCAGCACTTGCCACCTCCTGTGTACACACTGGGGCCATAGTGGCAGGGCAGCCCCTTGCTGGCTCCAGGTGGCCATGTGAGTCAGATCTAAGATGGCCACCCCAAATTGTAGTTCAGTGCCGCACCCACCAGTGCCTCCATGCCTATAAGGATTTGTCTCTCCTCTCTACTCAAGAAAGTAGAACTCTTGAAACAATTAGCATTTCGAAAGGAAACTTTTATTGAAAGGAAAGTGATAGCAAGACAAAGAAAGCAGGATTCCCATGCAATTTCATCAGATTAAAACAGTTAGAGACCCCTCCCCTCAGTCCGGTCTTGAATCTGCAAGTGTGAAGATGTTTTGAGAACGCAGACTGAGAAGGTGATAAGTTGTTCTCAGGTGTCGCTTGATGGAAGCTCTGAAACTGAAACAGATGGCCCTCCCCCCTTCCACACCCAGGAAGGTAAATCAAAGCATGGGATAGATAGGCACCAGGAAGAAGGTTATAAACTGAGGAATGCTTCCAGGCTCCTTTCCTACCAGAATGGCAGCATCCTACATGCCGGCATTTCCCCCTCTTTCCCTCAATGCAGCCATCCCTTCCACTTGCCCATCCATCTGCCACCCGCGCTCCGGCCTGCCTGCTCCCCCTGCAGGAGTGAGAAAGGGGCATGGGAGGTTTGGCTTGATGACCCATTTTGTCTCGGAAGGGGGAGAAAGGAGGTGAGAGGGTCTTAGGCACTCATTTTCTCTACCACAGAAATCCAGAATCCTGAGAAGGCTGTGGTGCTTTGAATGCTACTTGCATTGCGGTCCTGCAGATGCCGCCTCAAATGTATGTAGCCTTGAGTCCGGCAATCTCCATTCCTAGTACGATGTGAGTGGCAACCTGCAAGGTTGTGAAATTCTGCTCCATGGGGAATTTTATGACATTTTGCAAGGCAGCTCTCAAAGAGAAAGAAGTGGGTGCGGCGCACACAGAGCTGCCACTTCTTCTTTGCAACAGCCGAGATGGAAAAGGAACTGAGGTTGGAGGCCAAAGCCGTGTTGCACCCCCCGTCGCAGCCTTCGCCCATGCCTCCATGCCATTTTCAGGCACCCAGCTTGCTGGCCTGCCCCCTGTCACCAACAAGGCTACAATGGCGGGAGACGCTGGCCAGCATGGAGGTGCAGGGGAAGGCTGGGTTGGGGGATGCGACATGCAGGAGGCTCCCCGCAGTTCCTCAGCTCCTCTTCCATCATTGGCTGTTGCGAAGAAGAAGAGGCAGCTCTGGGTGCACCACACCTGCTTTGTTCTCTTTGACAGGTGTCTTGCAAAATGTCAGAAAATTCCCCATGGGGCGGAATTTCACAACCTTGGAGGTTGCCACTCACTTCTTACTAGGAATGGAGACAACCAGATTCAAGGCTACATACATTTGAGGTGGCATCTGCAGGACCACAATGCAAGTAGCCTTCAAAGTGTCACAGCCATCTTCTCGGGGTTCCAGATTTCTCTGATAGGGATGGAATTTCACAAAATTTCCAGTACATGCCTTCCCACCTACCTATGCCCACAAAACTGGAAAAAAACTACCCTGGCTTCTAATGCTCTGTCCAGCATGGGTGGCGGCAGCAGTGGAAAGCAGTAAGGGAGGCCAGCCCCAGGCCAGCATCCCTTCCTCCTTCCTCCGAGAGGTCGTTTGGAGAAGGCAAAAATGCCTCTGTTTTTCACCCTTTTTTTTTTTTTTTGCAAAAACAGTGGTATTTTTGCATTCCCTCAGCTCTGCTGAAGCCTGCAAAGTGCTTTTGAGGACTGGGGGAAGGCAAAAACACCTCTGTTTTTGCGAAAACTGGCCATCTCTTGGACCTCTCTGGGACTCTTTCTGACTGCACTCTGGAGAACCGGGGACGTACTGCCTGTCTCAAGTCTTTTGAGGTGGTTATTTCCCCTCCAGGCCGGTCACATGCCAGTCTTTGCTGAGAGCGAGTCCTCTTTTTTTATTTTATTAAAAGAGTCTTTGGTGAAATCCTTAGCTATACCCAATAAAAACATTTGCGGAGTGAATTGTATTCTTTTCTTAAATACATTCTGCATAACCCACCATATTTTTATCCAAAAAGCTTTAACCTTGTTGCAAGTCCACCATACATGAAAAAAGGTAGCATCTAGGCACCCGCATCTCCAACATTTTGGTTGAACATTTGGGTACATGCATGATAATTTTTTAGGATCTAAATACCATCTGTAAAACATTTTATAAAAGTTCTCCCTTAAATTCTGTGACTGTGTAAATTTAACATTCTGAACCCATATTTTTTCCCACGTATCCAACATAACCACTTCACCAAAATTCTGAGCCCATTTAATCATACAATCCTTAACCAATTCACCTTCTGAGTCTCTTTCTAACAGTACATTATATATTCTTTTAACTTGTTTTGGGCCAGTCTCTTTTATCTGCTTAATCAGTTCCACTTCTTTATCCATAAAACCGACCCTGCGATCTTCTTCCCATCTCTTCTGTAGCTGTATGTAATGTAACCAATTTAAAGTAATTCCTTCTTCCAACAGCTGTTCCAAAGTTTTCAACTTCCATTCGTCCCCATCAGCGATAAGCACATCTTTATATAAACAACCCCCGAGTGACTTAATATTCATAATCCCCATGGTGTCTGCAAGATCCAACCAAAGCGGTATTTTATAATCCCAATTGGGCCGGTGCTTCTTCCATATTCTCATCAAGGCACTACGGAGAACATGGTTGTTAAACACTTTATCCACCCTGTCTTCATAAAAAAGATATGCATGCCATCCCAGAACAAGATCATGGCCTTCTATATTCAGCAATTCCATTTTTGTTTTCCCAAACCAATCTGCTACGTGCGTTAGTACCGCAGCTTCATAATACAATCGAAGGTTTGGGAGTCTGAGGCCGCCTCTTTCACGTGTATCTTGCATAATCTTCATCTTTACTCTCGGTTTTTTCTCCTTCCAAACAAATTTATTTAATGTTGTTTGCCAATTTAACAAGGTTTTATCTGATTTAAGCACCGGAATCATCTGGAATAGAAAGATAAATCTAGGTAGAATGTTCATTTTAATTGCTGAGATCCTTCCAAGCAAAGACAATTGTAACTTTTTCCACGCTTCAAGATCTTTCTGTATCTTTTGCCACAACACTTCATAGTTATTTAAGAAAAGTTTTGTATTTGATTCTGAAATTTGTATTCCTAAATATTTAACTTTAGAAACTATTTCAAAACCTGCTAAACTTACAAGTCTCTTTCTTTGAGTCTCTGTCATGTTTTTAACCATCATTTTCGTTTTGTTTTGATTTAGTCTAAACCCAGACACCATGCCAAATTCTACTATGATACTTTTCATCTGGATTATTGATTTCAAAGGATGTGAAAGGGTAACAACCAGATCATCGGCAAATGCTCTAGTTCTGTATTCCTTTTGCCTGATAGCTATGCCATCTAAAGATTTTGAGTCCCGAATTGCGTTCAACAAGACTTCCAAAGTTAAAATAAATAACAATGGGGATAATGGGCAACCTTGTCTTGTACCTTTTTGTATCTCGAAAGTTGTTGACAAATTTCCATTAATAATAAGTTGTGCATTTTGTTCCTGATAAATTGCTCCAATCGCCTGCCGCAATCGTGGTCCCATATCCATCTTTTCCAAAGTCTTGGTTAGAAAGTTCCAGTTCACTCGATCGAAGGCCTTCTCTGCATCCAAGAAAACCAGCACTGCAGAGATCTGCTTATTCTTATCAAGATAGTCAATTAAATCTATGAGTTGCCTTACATTCTCCTTCATATGTCTGCCTTCAATAAATCCTGCTTGATCATAATGAATAATCTCTTGAATAACCGCCATCAATCTGTTGGCTAGTACCTTAGCAAATATTTTATAATCTGTGTTCAGAAGAGATATCGGCCTGTAATCCTCTGGTTTCTTAGGGCCCTCTTTATCTTTAGGTATCAATGAGATAAAAGCCGCTTTCCATGAGGGAGGTATTTTACCTCCTTGTTGTATATTACAAAAT
This sequence comes from Natrix helvetica, assembly GCF_964273705.1. Classification (NCBI taxonomy): domain Eukaryota; kingdom Metazoa; phylum Chordata; class Lepidosauria; order Squamata; family Natricidae; genus Natrix; species Natrix helvetica. Next base: position 66,346,813 of record NC_138550.1, on the reverse strand, counting down.
AGTTGTGTAAGATATTCAATCATTTCCAGTTGTAAAGTTTTATAATACATTGCAGTCAAACCATCAGTCCCTGGAGCCTTAGCTAATTTAAGTTGATTTATAACTAAAGTGATCTCATCAGCAGTTATAAGACGTTCCAAGTTTGCCTTTTGACACACAGAAATTTTAGCAACCCTTTTTCCTTCCAAAAAATCATCTATTAACTTGTTCTGTATATTATCCTGTACATATAGCTTAGTATAATAGTCCACAAATGATTTTTTAATCAACTCTTGTTGATATACCATCTTCCCTCAAAACTCAATTTTATCAATAATTCTGTCATTCATATTCCTTCTCAAAGTATATGCTAACCACCTACCAGGTTTATTAGTGCTAGCAAAGGTGTTATGTTTAGCAAATTGTAAATTAGTTGCTGTTTGTTCTGCTATAAGCATCTGAAATTGATCTTTCAACAGCTTTAGCGCCATCTGGAGCGCCTGGTCATTCGGGTTTGTTATAAGCAGCTGTTCCTTGCTTTTTATTTCATCTTCCAATTCCATTCTCCTTTTCTGTCTAATTTGTTTATGTTTAAAGTTCATATGTATCAAGACCCCACGCATATAAGCTTTACTTGCATCCCAAACTGTTTCAATGGGAGTACCCTTATTCATGTTAAAACTGAAAAATTCCTTCATGTGTTTTTTAAGTTCATCAACATTTTTTTCATATCTAAATAAATTTTCATTTACTCTCCAAGACCTTCTTGGCCTCATCCCTAAATCAATTTGTAACCACACCGGACTATGATCGCTAAGTGTCCTGGCGAAAATCTTGGATTTCTTAGCTTTAGGAAGTAGATCCGGTGTTAACAAAAAGAAATCAATCCTTGAAAAGGATTTATGTCTATCTGAGTAGAAAGAAAAATCCATCTCATTTAGGTGTTGTGTCCTCCAAACATCTTTTAATTTCAAATCGTCTTGTAAATCAAAAAAAGCCTTTGGTAATTTGGTAGTGAATTTAGTCTTTGTACTCTTATCTATCTTTGGAGAAATCACTCCATTCCAGTCTCCCATTATTAGAATACTCTTAAAGTTCCAGTCTAAAATTTTTAAATGGAGCATCTTATAAAAGCTTTCTTGGCGTTGGTTAGGAGCATATATTCCTAGGACCAAAATGGGACCAAAGTCTGTATCAAATTGAATTGCTATATATCTACCAGCGTCATCCGCCTCTATAACTTTAGTTGAAAATCTTTTATTTATATATATCACCACACCATTTTTCTTTACCAAATCAGAGGCAGCATAAGATGTTCCCAGTTTTGAATTCACTAAATACTTCTGGTCTTGCAGCCTAATATGAGTCTCTTGAAGGCAAACAACATCATTATTAAATTGCTTCAAATAATAAAATATTTTTTTTCCTTTTTTGTGGGGAGTTCATTCCATTCACGTTCCAAGATAATAGCTTAAGCATCTTTAGATCTGGTCTGGAGCATTGAAAGCATTTGCTGAAGATCTCTCTCCACAAGACTAATCTTCGGCCCTGCTCCTCCCATGGCTCCGGTTTGCTTCTTAGCTTCTTTCTTAGCACATTGTGTTTGAGGGTCGACGCGCTTGTCAGATTCTAGCATTTGTCTAGTTGTGGATCTAGTAATATGTTGTTCGACAGGTTTAAGTATCGGCATTTCAGTGAGAGACTTAGAAGGTCCTTCTTCCAAGAAGGAACTCAACAGAGATCCAGAGGGGTCCACTCCACCTACAGCACCCTGCACCTCCTTCTCTTTTTGTGTCTGCATTCTTTGTTCTTCTGTCTCTTTCTCAAACATCCTCTGC